>NC_083876.1:85077856-86327856 GCF_032452875.1 Bos javanicus
ATGCGGGAGATGCAGGAGATGGGAGTTTGATCCCTGGGTAGGGAAGATCCCTGGAGAAGGGCATGGCAACCCACACCAGTATTCTTGCCTGGAGAATCCCATGGACAGAGGAGCCTGGCGGGCTATAGTCCATGGGGTCAGAAAGAGTCAAACACGACTGAGTGACTAAGACACACATATAGTATTGGAGTAGGAAATGGCAACCCACTTCAGTGTTCTTGTCTGGAGAATCCCATGGACAGAGGAGCCTGGCGGGCTACAGTCCATGGGATCACAAAGAGTTGGATACGACTGAACAAGATGATCCCTTTCCTTAATTATTCTTGGCTCTCAGTAATTTTTTACCATCTCACAAATTCAAATCTATTATTAAAAATTTGCCTGTACTGTGAAAATACTGACCCTCAAAATATTTTAACAATTGTAACACCTTTGGAAAAAATGTATTTGTCCTCTTCAGGTATTTTATTTAATGGATAACACTTAATAGAATGCATAAATTTGAATATTTAAATATTTTAATCCCCTATTTTTCTTTGATAAACCTCTCACTAGACAGTGATTATAATCTACCACCAGGATTGTTTGGAGAGTTAAATTAGAGGACTAGCAAGAATTACATATGCTTAGAGATTTAAAAGTATTCAATAAATGTTACTTATTCTTGTACTAAACCCATTTTCTCATTTAAGGAAAAAAAATCTATGCAAAGTTTAACCTCATGTAATAGTCTGGTACAAGATTTATCATTTCTTTAAGTATTTTTTAACACCATATATTTTTAAAGTACAATACTGCATTATACAAAAAGCCCTGCTGCCATATAAATGCATTTAACTTTACTCAAGGATACATTAAACATTTGTAATGTTAAAGTTAATGGTTTTTGAGTAAGTATCAAGTTTTTATTAAAAGCACAACTTTGCAACTATATAAATGCATAGTTTTAAATATGGTAAATTTATAAAATGAATATTGAGAATTTTTATAGACTTCTCAGATTGAATGTTTGACAGTTTGAGTTTGTATGGTATGTTCATGCAGGGTAAAGTATGAGAAACATAAAAATTGAATGTCCATGAGCCACAGAATAACCTATAAAGAACAGATTTGTAAAATTTCTTTCAATGTCCTTGGGTGTTAGATCCTGCAATGATCCATCGTTTCAACAGATCATTCTTCAGCTCACTTGGCATTTGAATTTTTTTTTTTTTTTTTTTGTAATTGACTAGAGTCACAATGTTGTGTTAGTTTCAGATGTACAGCAAAGTGATTCAGTTATATATATATAATATATGTATTCAGTTTTATATATATATACATTATGTAGTATATACAGTTATATATATTTTCTTTTCTATTATAGGTTATTTTAAGATATTGAATATAATTCCTGTGCTCTACAGTAGGTCCTTGTTGTTTATCTATTTTATCTAACTTAGTATTTGGCTTTCATGCTGACGCTAACACCAAGAGCAGCCAGATGAGTGAAGCTGGAAAGATGAACTGTTGAGTTCTGTTCTAAAAAGTTAAGACCCTACTCAGGGTGATTCAGTTCAGTTCAGATCAGTCGCTCAGTCGTGTCCAACTCTTTGCGACCCCATGAATCGCAGCACGCCAGGCCTCCCTGTCCATCACCAATTCCCAGAGTTCACTCAGACTCACGTCCATCGAGTCGGTGATGCCATCTAGCCATCTCATCCTCTGTTATCCCCTTCTCCTCCTGCCCCCAATCCCTCCCAGCATCAGAGTCTTTTCCAATGAGTCAACTCTTCGCATGAGGTGGCCAAAGTACTGGAGTTTCAGCTTGAGCATCATTCCTTCCAAAGAAATCCCAGGGCTGATCTCCTTCAGAATGGACTGGTTGGATCTCCTTGCAGTCCAAGGGACTCTCAAGAGTCTTCTCCAACACCACAGTTCAAAAGCATCAATTCTTCGGCACTCAGCCTTCTTCACAGCCCAACTCTCACATCCATACATGACCACTGGACCTGGGTAATTAATATAGTCTATGTAATAAAAAAATATATATATATATGCCAGAAACCTGTTGTAACATGACTCATTATAAAGCAAATCAATACATACTATATCACATTCTTTCAGTTTTAAAAAAACTAATGTTATTTATATTTGAGTAATTATTTGAAATAATATTATTAATGGTTTAATGTTCAACTTTAAAAGCCTAATAAGCTGTTAGCATGTTAATAATAGCATTAATAATGACAGTCCTCACAATGTATCAAATGCATAAATAATGTTTGCAACCTATTAATGAGGGATTGTAATTTATAAGTAAAATATATGCACTTTTATAATAATTACCATAATTATTAGAAAGAGGCTTGTTTTCCCAGTTATGATACTTCTTTAGATAATGTAGAAAACTGAAGCTTGATATAGTACAAGTGTTTATATCCCACCATCATGAAAAATTTTGACAAACTAAACAGTGCAAGTCAAAGAAATATCTTTATTTTATGAAATTCTAATTTTATTACTATTAAATCATTTCAGTGACTTTAGTCATTCACTTAACAGCTGTATTTTGAATTCCTTCTACCTGAGCCCAGGAGTCAGCAAAGTACTGAGCACATAAGGATAAATATTTCTCGGAGTTCATGTTTGGTGTTGGAGACAAAAGTAAAAGCAGAAGTTGTTGAAACATTTACATTAGGATCAGTGACAGAGGTGAGAACGGGAATTAACTAAGAACCATTGAACAGAAGCTCCAACCCTGATGGGGTCTGTTTTGGGCAGTGCTGGTATGGACAGAGGGAAAGTAAAGGAAAGCTTTCCAGAGTGGTGAGCCTGATCTTTGGGAGGAGTCTTGACCTGGTGTGGTCAGTGCTGGGCATTCCATATGAAGCAACTCTTTTCAGATGTTGGACAACAGGCAGCACAGGGCTGTAAACCTTGAGGAAAGGAAAACTCCACATTCACCCTCACTTTCTACCTGAACTTTCCAAACTGCATCACAGGAAGATGAGGCCAAAGGGAGAAGAACCCATGGCAATGACTTTAGAATAGATCTGAGGGTTGATAGAATAGACTAGAGAAACCAGAATTAGTGCTATATACATGTATGTGGTCAATTAATTTCCAGAAAGGGAACAAGTAAATTCAGTGAAGAAAGGAAAGTCTGTCTATTTTTATTTATTTAATTTATTAACTTTTTTTTTTTTTTTTGGTTGTGCTGGGTCTTAGTTGCTGGGCATGGACTTTCTATAGTTGCAGAGGGCGGGGACTCCTCTCTAGTTGTCGTTCGTGAGCTGCTCTTTGTCCTGGCTTCTCTTATTATGGAGTGCAGGCTCTAGGCACAAGGGCTTCAGTAGTTCCAGCTCTCAGCCTCTAGAGTTCAGACTCAGTAGTTGTGGCATTCAGGCTTAGTTGCTCCAAGGCATGTGGAATCTTCCCAGACCAGGAGTCTAATCTGGGTTGCCTGCATCGGCAAGCAAATTCCTATCCATTGTACCACCAGGGAAGTCCAGGGAAGTCGTCTTAATCAGTGGTGCTGCCATAACTAGATATCCATATGGAAAAAATAAACCTTGACCCTTGTCTCATATTATACATAAAAATTGCTTGGAGATGAATCAAAAGCCTAAACATAATATCTTTAATTATAAAGCTTCTAGAAGGAAACAAAGGAGAATACATTCATGACCTGAGGAAATGTAGATTTCCTAGGACATAGAATTATTAATCATCACAGAAAAAATTAAGTTGGAGTTTATCAAATCAAACACTTCTGTTCATTAGGAGACATAACTAAGAAATGAACAAGCAGGCTACAGAGAGAAAGTGTTTCCAGTGCATATAATTGCCAAAGACTTGTACCTAGAATATTGAAATAATTTATATAATCTAATTGTAAAAAGGCAAAATATATGATTTTTTACTTAAAAATTTAAAAGATAAAATGGGCAAAATACTTGAATGGAAACTTAATAAAAGGAAAATAGACAAATGGCCTGTAATCACACAGAAAAGTACTCAACATAATCATCAAAGAAATGCAAATAAATCTAAAAGGAATATCATTGTTAAATACCAGAATGGCTAAAAATCTAAAAGACTAATAGCACCAAATGTTGGCAAGCATATAGAGCAACTGAAACTTATAAATTACTCATGGAGTGTAAAATGCTACAGCCAATTTGGAAAACACTTTGGCAGTTGCCTGTAAAATTAAACATGCGTTTATCTATTCTATGACTCACCAATTCAACCATGAAGAGAAGAAAAGAAGGAGAACATTCACCCACAAAAGATTTGTACAAGAGTCTTCATGGCAACATCATTCGTAGTAGTCTAAAACTCGAAATAATTCAGATGTCCATCAAATAGAGAGTGGATAAACAAATTTTGATATGTTCATACAGTGAAATACTTTTAACCAGTATTTCCTTTAACTATTTATTCTTTTAACTAACGAAGAATTCAGTACTAACACACAAAATTTAGAAAAAAATCTAAGAAACCTGCTAAGTACAAGAAACCAGACACAAAAATGTACAGGCTGCAGAATACCATTTATAAAATTTCTAGAACAGGCAAAAGACTCAATTTTTATAGATACCACAGCAATGATTGCCCTTTTGTTCAGAGGCATCATTCAACCAGGAAAGGACCTGAAGGAGTTTTCTGGGGGTGTCCATATCTTGACTGATGTAAACATTTGCTAAAACTCATCAAACTATACAAAATACAATATTTGTGCATTCACTATACATCAGTTATGTTTCAGTAGATACATTAGTAAATATTGACAAATGAATATACTCTAAATACTTCTTTCCTGTATACAATCTAAGACTTTTTATCCTCTTTTCTTTGCGTGTGCACGTATCTCATATATATGTTAGCTACTGTATAAATTGTGTAGGTTGTAGATATTTCTTAATTGATGTTTACACCTATCTTTGACTTTTTTCTATGAAAAAATTATCATTTAGAAGGGTGTGATCATTCCACTTGCAGAACATATCTCCAATTCACTCCTTCACATCTGTACTTAACTATGTACTGCCCTCATCATTTTTTAACCTGGATATAACACTAGTCTCCTACCCAATATCCCTATCTCTGGTCAGTTATTTCATCTATCTTCCTTCATAGTAAAACCATAACTTTCTAATGTTCCAATCCATTTATATGGCTTACTTGATACAAGTCAAGTATAGTCATGTAAGTATGACTGTATTTATATAGGTTCATCAGCTATACTGGCCACATGCCCATGTCTCAAGGCATAACATTTAAAATGAAGCTAACCTTTAAATGTGCTAGACTGAATATTTTATGTTTATAATCCCTTGCAGTTGTCACAACCCCAAGAAGTGAGTGCAGTTATACTCACCCTCACTACACAGATGAAGCAGTTAGCAGATATGTTGAGCAGCTTGCCCAAAAACACATACATGGCCGGCAAGTAATGAAGTCTAGACTTGAACCTATGCTTTCTGACTCCAGAGCTCAAATGCATGTCCTCTATCCACACTTCCTCTCTTTATAGTCTGCTTCTAGACTTTGTTGCCCAAACTAGTCTTCTACTTCAGCCCTGGGCTCCCAACTTCCATTCACACCTGGCTTCCTTGTATCCTCTTACACGTAGATCTTTTTGTTCCCGTGTCTCCTTCTGAAGGTCCAATTCCTTCTGACTTAAAGGCTGTTCATTGAAGTTTCCACCCAAGAGTCACTCCCATAGTAAAGCTTTTCCTGAGGTCCTCCAGGTGGAGTCTTACTCATAGCTCTGTTCTGCCATAGACGTGACGGTCATGGGACCTTTGTCCTATACATCATTGTTTATTTTGAGGACATGTTTCTATATTTGTGTCCCCTCATTGGAGCTCCCCCAGAACAGAGTGGCTTCCCCATCATTTTCTCATTCCTTAGCACACAGAGAAGCAGGTCCATAATAATTATTTGTTGAATAAACAGACCTTTTGCTGCCAGACAACCTAGCATCACAGTTGCATTTGCCTAATTTTGATGTCTCACTGTAAATTATTTGTTAGTAATAAAATGGTTTAAAGCTCATCTGAAAGATATAAAATTAAAAAGGAGAGAAAAAATGGAGATGAGGTATCCTGTGCCTGAGCTGAGCAGCATTATGAGGTTATTTTTTAAGAGCACGGTAGAATGTGGGATTTTTTAGAGCTTAAAATGATTGGCTGAGATATTAAGCTGCTTTGCCAGCTGTTCAAAAATGGATTGCTCCCAGCATATAAATAACTACTGTTATGTCTCTATAAAATTCTAGACCTTGAATGGCATATTTGATTAGAGTGAAATGAAAAAGAAAGAGTTGTTATAAACAAGAAGCTGAGATTAAAAGGATGTATTCAGTAACTGCCTGTAGTGATTTTCAAATAGCCTTTCCAAGTATGCTGCTGCTGCTAAGTCACTTCAGTCATGTCCGACTCTGTGCGACTCCATAGATGGCAGCCCACCAGACTTCCCCGTCCCTGGGATTCTCCAGGCAAGAACACTGGAGTGGGTTGTCATTTCCTTCTCCAGTGCAGAAAAGTGAAAGTGAAGTCGCTCAGTTGTGTCCGACTCCTCTCGACCCCATGGACTGCGGCCTACCAGGCTCCTCTGTCCATGGGATTTTCCAGGTAAGAGTACTGGAGTGGGGTGCCATTGCCTTCTCCGCTTTCCAAGTATAGATATAGACAATTAAATAAAATACTTGCAATCTTAAAGAAACTAAAACATAGACCTTACTGGAGTTTAGTCATACTCTTAGCAGTCTCTTCATTTTATTCCTTTGGTGGGATTTATTGCAAAGGAGAGCCAGTAGTATGTCATTTTAGCAAGTTCTACCCCAATTATATCAATGTAGCATATAATATTTATTTGCATGATATTTATTAAGAGGGATTTTCTTTTATACTTGTGCTTCTGGGTAATATGAATTACTGGTTCAATGTGTTAAATATGAATGGTTGTTGTTGTTGTTTAGTCGCTAAGTTGTGTCCGACTCTTTTGTGACCCTGTGGGTGGTACCCAGCCAGGCTCCTTTGTCCATCAGATTTTTCATGCAAGAATATTGGAGTGGGTTGCCATTTCCTTTTCCAGGTGATCTTCCCAACCCAGGGATCCAACCTGTATCTCCTGCATTGCCGGCAGACTCTCAGACACTGAGCCACCAGAAAGGTAGCAGCTTGTAAATACCCAGGTGCAGGCATGGGAGTATGAGTATTTCCAGAATGAGTATTTCAGTGTCACTCATTGCCCTACTTGATTTTAGCTATGTTTACATACAACTGATATTGCTAAGCTCCATTCATTATATGTTATAGGACTGGAAATACAACTGTCTTTATGGAGATGCTAACAATTAAGTGATTTGAATAGTCCTAATATAGGGAAAGCTGGCTGATAAAAATGTGAATGATAGGAAAAAAGTTTGAAATCAAACTATTTTTTCAAGCCAACAAGTGTTTATTGAACACTGAATCCGTATGCCCAGCTCTGTATTGGATCCTGAGAACACTCACAGATACTCAGCTGGAAATGCAAGAGCCTCCTTTCAATCCCTCAGCAAGACAGAGTAAAAGATACAACGCAGTGGAAACTTGAGTATGGCCTGAGCTCTATAAACTTTTAGTAATTTCTTACCAGGTGAGTCTTCCCAGGTGGTGCCAGTGGTAAAGAATCCTCCTGCCAATGCAGGTGAGACATAAAAGACACATGTTTGATCCCTGGGTTGGGAAGATCCCCTGGGGTAGGAAATGGCACCCCACTCCAGCGTTCTTGTCTGGAAAACATCATGGACAGAGGAGCCGCAAAGAATCAGACAGTCTATGGAGCCACAAAGAATCAGATACAACTGAGCACATACACGTACATACTGCAAATAGATCAAAATAAAGAGAAATGCTGAAGGAGTACTCACCATCTACTGACCTAAGATGGAAGAGCATGATCATCGGAAGGAGGTAGATGATTTAGAGCAACAGATCCATCTAAAGTTCTGGAATTTGTGAGAATAGGAATAGGCTTGCCGTACTATTGGTGGCATACCACTTAGCCCTTGGACTGTAGCCCACCAGACTCTTCTGTCCATGGACTTCTCCAGGCAAGAATACTGGAGTAGGTTGCCATTTCCTTCTCCAGGGGATCTTCCCAACCCAGGGATTAAACCCGGGTCTCCTGCATTGCAGGTGGATTCTTTGCACTTAGCCTCAGACTCATCCTTATGATCGGCTGCCTCAGAGTTCATGTAGGGACCACAGCAGAGAGCCATCTTTGGTAGGGGTATGATAGAAGCCAAGGCGGGGAACTAGGAAGAGCCAAAGGCAGTGCCTGGTGTGCACAAGGAAGGCAGTTGCATGAATGGGACCAAGACTGGTCCTTCGCAGATGCCTTAGTCTTCTGGTGGATGAATCTTGGGGCATGTTTATACCAATAGGACATCCTTGGGCAAGATTATAAATGCAATTAGCCTGTCGATTAAGGACACCAAGAGAAAGCCATTCTAATGTGAGGTAGACAGCAGAGATGGGTAGACTTCTTATTCATGAATGTGAAAACACTAAAAATGAGCCCTCTACACATAGACATTCATGGTGATTCATTTGTTACCACTCATAGTTCACCTCCGTCAACCCCCACCATTGGTACCTCGTAGGCCACAAACACATAGAGATAGGAGTTGGCCAAGTGCAGCCTCTTAACTGGTGGTGCCGTGTGTCTGTTTGACTTGTTGCCCTGGCTTTGGGAGTCCTCTTGCTGGGGTTCAGCCACTGCACTATGCTCTGACTTCTAGCACGTGCATGTTTCATCATTTCTAAATGTTTGTCTGACTTACACCTCTTAATTAGATCCTTCTAGTTGATAGCTGGCTTTTGACCCAAATTTTCTTTCCCCGTTTCTTTGTGTTCAGTAGTTTTTACACTGCTGACCTGGCCCACTTTTTGAGATCCTTTCATGCCAAGCACTGTGCATTCTACTTGGCAACTTTCATTGAGTCCCCTCCTCCAAACTCCTGTGTTGAAGCCTGACTCCTCATGTGATGGTGTTTCGTTTTCAATGAGGTCATAAGGGTGGAGTTCTCTGCCTCAGAAAGGACACAGAAGGTAACCTTCTGCAATCCAGGAAGAGCTTGCTCACCAAGAATGTCATCAGCTGACATCTTGACCTAGGGCTTTCCAGCCCCTGGGACTGTGAGAAACAAATTTCCATTGTTTAAGCCACTCAGTCCAGGATAATCTTTTAGAGCAACCAAAGCTGACTAATATTGACAGGGATATACAGATGGGGAAAACAAGACTCAGAGAGCAAAGCAGTTTGTTTCAAAAGTTAGCTAATTAATTCTTTTCAAGTAAAAAAAATTTTTTTATTCTTTTTAGCACACTGTACTGCATTAAAAATTGGATAATTCGTCCCACCCCCATAGTAAACACGCTGTTACTGAAATGGAGATAAGGTTTAACTTATCCATCTTGCTTGTGGGTAAGGTGTTGAGGATAACAACCTTAGATTTCCTTTAGACGCCTTTTTTTGTATTTTACTTGCATCTCTATCTAGGACTTATCTTTCCTTTCCATTGTACATGTATTTACATAAAAGCACTTGTATCCATGGAAAAGGAAATGGCAACTCACTCCAGTATTCTCGCCTGGAAAATCCCATGGACATAGGAGCCTGGTGGGCTATAGTCCATAGGGTCACAGAGAGTCAGACACAACTGAAGCGACTAAGCATGCACACACGTGTATCCAAGTGACTTCTAAATTATTAGGCTGTAGGACTTAGTCTGTTGGCTTTCTGTAACATAGCACTTAGCTGAACACCAAGAGGGCTTCTTTTAGATAATTCTTCATTGTGAGAATGTTTGGTCATATTTTGGTGAAATGGGAATATGTATCAGGAAAATAGAAATAAAAATTTGAGTCTGTTTTCCCTCAGCCTCTTTGAATGTTTTTTGAAGTAAGAGGCATTTCTCTTAAGAAGCCAGAATGAGAGACCAGCCAAGAGGTTAGTATCATCCTTTAGAGAACCACGGGGGAGACTGGGGGGAGACCTCCCCCCCCCCCGAAAGCCTGAAGATCTCCATGTACTGGAGGCCAGCCATGCAGCAACTGTGGGCATGAGTATGGTCCTGTATTTTCTACGCCTTCTTGGTGAGTGAATCTTGGCTTGTCCTGTATTTTCTACGCCTTCTTGGTGAGTGAATCTTGGCTTGTCCTGTCACTAAAAGTACAAGGGTAAAAATAATTCTAAGGCATTATCAGAATTAATTTTACAACTCTAAGGTTAGGACCATTGGGGAAATGACTTGTTTAAAACTTAGTTTTAAGCAAAACTATTTTATTTTCCCAGTTCAGAAAGAAAATGAAGTGAATGTATAATATATTGAATCCTAGTAGTTCTTTAATGTTATTGCATCATCTGTATATAAAATCCAATTCATCTCTTGGTTTGGAGCAGCTCTGCTTAGGTCAGCAGTTTGAAGCCAGAGCCATGGATTTACAAGCAGTGGTGACAAAAGGATCGGGTTCCTATGCATGTGGCTTAAACCAAACCCCCCCTGACTCATATTAAGCAGGACTTTTGAAAGAAGATGAGAATTCCATCCAATAATGTTTTCATATATTTATAAATGACAGAAGCAAAGTTTATGATGTTGGGATTTAATTTAATGGATCTTGTATTGTGTGTATAGTGAGTTATGGCCAAAAAAATAGAACTTAACGTTGTAGTAAAACAGGCATTTATTACCAGAGTCACTGATCTGTTCTGGAAACTTGTGCTTACCTTTTTTTTTTTTTTTTTTTTTTGCCATTTGTCCAAATGGATTTCTCTTTTTATTTCTTCTATTTATGTTATTTTCTTGTTTTTTAGTTCTCTATAGTAGATGCTGTGTGCAGAATCTAAAACTCTCAGTGCTTTCGCTTGCATGGGAAGTTAGATCTCATCCAGAAAGTCCAGTCTGGGAACAGATTACAGACCTTCAGCGGCTGTAGTCTGGGCGTGGTGACCCATCCCCTGTCCAGCTGACATGAGAAGACCTCATCGGAGGAGCCACTTTGTGGAGAGCATGTCATATGGGTCTGCCCTTGAGTCATGGGAATCAGGAAACAGGGTTTCTGAAGCTGATGTCTCTTGCAGCAGGGTCTTAGGGAAAACAAAGTTTCTGGTCATCTTCTTTTTAAAAAACAAATGCAATTAATAAAGTATGAAGGCAATAGAGAATTTATCAACTGGGAGAAATAACAGAAAATTCACTGTGAAACAGTATCCTTCATTGCTATTGCATATGGCTGTGTAGATGTTAATTTCACTTCCAGTCTCAGATTCAGGTTATCAGGAGTAAAATTTTAGCACCCTGAGTCTGTCTCAGGATTTCTTAACCTTAACACCATTGACTTCTGGAGCCAGGTCGTTCTTTGCTGTGGAATTGCATAATGTTGAGCAGCATCTCGGCGGGTGTGTGCACACTAAGTTGCTTCAGTTGTATCTGACTCTTTGTGACCCCATGGACTATAGCTGCCGATCTCCACTGTCCATGGGATTTTCCAGGCAAGCATATTGGAGCGGGTGGCCATTACCTTCTCCAGGGGATCTTTCTGACCCAGGGATCATACCCGTGTCTCTTATGTCTCCTGCGTTGGCAGGTGGGTTCTTTACCACTAGCACCATATGGTGGAGAAAGCAATGGCACCCCACTCCAGTACTCTTGCCTGGAAAAATCCCATGGATGGAGGAGCCTGGTAGGCTGCAGTCCATGGGGTTGCTACAAGTCAGACATCACTGAAGGACTTCAATTTCACTTTTCACTTTCACGCATTGGAGAAGGAAATGGCAACCCGCTGCAGTGTTCTTGCCTGGGGAATCCCATGGATGGAGGAGCCTGGTAGGCTGCAGTCCATGGGGTCGTACAGAGTCAGACACGACTGAAGTGACTTAGCAGCAGCAGCAGCAGCAGCACCATATGGGAAGCTTCTAGCAGCATCTCTGGCCTTTACTAAATAGATTCCAGTAGCACTGACCACCCCACTCCATCAGTGTAGGACAGCTACAGATATCTCCAGACAGTGTTGAATGTCCCCTGGAGGCATCTTTCCCCATTGACAACCACTGCATATATTTCTTGAGCACAAAAACTTAATTATTCATCTTTGCATCCCTGGTCCCTAGCAGTGTATAGCTCTAGCATTTACCCAGCAAATGTCAATTGAACGACTAAATGGAAAGTTGAAATTAGTGTCTTTATGTATGTAACCATTTTTTGTGTGTGTGCCTAGATAAATTAATACATATAAGTTTTCTTAAGAGAGGGATTTGATGTATTTTTAAGAAAACTTTTATTATTACTAGGATAACAGTTTTCATGTAATTATTCATTCCTGTTCCTTCACTAGTTATAATTACTTCATAAATTTGTATTATATTGCTATAGTCCTATGAATCTCATAGACATTAACATCAATGTATTTATCGTTCTTTCTGAAGTTTGGTCTTATTGAAGGGATATCTTCCAGAAAGGCTGCTGAAAAGTTAACTGACCCTTTTGATCCTACCTGGCCCTCAGAAGTCAATGACTCAGGAGTACCCGGCATGTGGTGCTGACTTAGTCCTGCTCCGCTGGGCAGCATGACAGAGTGATGGTTCTGAGTACTTCCTGGAAAATGTGATGATTCTGAGTTACCTGCCAAAGAAACTGAGGCAATAAATAAAGATGAGAGAAAAGCTGAACCAGCCCAGCATAATGCTGAAGTCTTTCTTCTCTTAGGATTAGCGCTTTCATCTTGGTCGTTTACAGGGCACATATTGGCAGCAATCAGCATGGCGGCTCCTGGTATAACTAACATTCAGGTGGCCTACACTCTGTGCCGCGCAGTGTTCTAAGCACTTGACTCGATTTACTCATTTAATCCTAACAGCAAGGGCACAAGGAAGGTACTTTTATTATCTCCATTCATAGGAAAGAAAACTGTGTCACAGAGATGTTAACATAACCTGTCAGTTCAATACATATCATTGAAGTGCATCCCATGCGCTAAGTGCTGTGGATATGGTACAGTGTATTTATATATGCCATTCTCCTTTACACCAAGAAGCTTATCCTGTCTGGTAGAGGTGATAATTCAAATATACAAAGTCCCAAGTCAAACATGTTAAATACCACAAAAGGGGATATAATCACGTGCTCTGTTGCTCGCCGTGCAACCTTGGGCAAGTTGTGTAACTTCTCCAAACCTGTTTTCTCATCTTTAAAACGGGTTCAATCACAATACCTTATGAGGTTGTTGTAAGTGCAATGTCTTTACTTTTATAAATTACTTAATAAATGTTATGTCGTAGGAGAGTAACAATAGAATGATGTTTCCACTTGGCATACCAGAGGTTTCACGGAGGGACTGTAGCCCGCCAGGCTCCTCTGTCCATGGATTCTTCAGGCAAGAATACTGGAGTGGGTTGCCATGCCATCCTCCAGGGACTCTTCCCAACCCAGGAATTGAACCCACATCTCTTACATCTCCTGCATTGACAGGTGGATTCTTTACCACTTGTGCCTCCTGGGAAGCCTAATGATCTGGTAACAGAGGGGAAAAATCTGTTCTTAATGGAGAAAATAATACAAATAGAAGTATGGTGAAGGAAAGCTCAGAACATAGGGACAGCCTAGAGTTTAGTTTCTTTGTGGCATGAAAGAATATAGGGGAAAAAAAGGTAAGAGAGTAGGTTGAGGTCATATCATTACGTTAGCCTGAGGTTAAGGAATTCAGAACTTTTCGTTAGGCAACGTGTAAATGTGGATAGCTTTTGAAGAGATGAATAACAGTGCTTTAGGGAGATTTGTCTGTTGTTGACATGTAGAATGGATTTGAGTGGAGGAAGTAGCATCCAGGGGCGTAATCAGAAGCCCATTACACTGAGGACCACAGAAGGGGCTGGTGTGGCCTCATCTCTGCTTGTGGCTTTGAGAGTGGCTGTGGGGGGAGACAGAAGGGTCCTTTGGATGACAGATCTGACTGGGTCTGGCAGAGGTGAAGGAGTTGTCACAAGTTTGAAAGGTCAAAGAGAGTAGACACCAGGAACAAGTAACTGGAAGGACTGTGCAATGATCATGAAGATCCAACATACGCTGCGGGGTTGCTCACGATCCTACTGTCTGACATGTTGAGTTTGAGATGCCATCTGTTTGGGGATGTACAGGAAATACATCTCCTTTCCGGGACTGAAACCTGAGCTGGAGATGGAAACGCAGAAGTTGTCTAGGTTGCTGTAGTCATAAGAACTGGCAAAGGATGAAAGCTATTGTTTTCACAGAGAGGGTGGTGCAGAGCACTTCCTCAGGAACAGTGCCTGAGGAAAAGGAGGAAGACATGGAGAGATAGGCTGAGGTCCAAAGGAGAGACCCCAAGAAGCCCAGACGGAGGGAAATCCGGAAAGCAGGGTTGGTTAATGGCTTCAGATATTTCAGAGTCTGAGGAGGAAGAAGAAAGAAGGATCAAAAGGGCTGGTAATGGGATTTGATAATTAGGACTACATTTACTTTGAGATCAGTCTTCCCTGTTGGCTCAGACAGTAAAGAATTTGCCTGCAATGCAGGAGACCTCAGTTTGATCCCTGGGTTGGGAAGATCCCCTGGAGAAGGGAATGGCTACCCACTCCAGTATTCTTGCCTGGAGAATCCCATGGACAGAGGAGCCTAGTGGGCTACAGTCCATGGGGTCACAGAGAGTCTGACACAACTGAGCGACTTCACTTTACTTTGAGATCAAATTCTCTTTTCTGTAATGGAGGCAGAAATGCTGTGGCAAGGAAGGAAGGAATGTCTAGGGGGAAGGCTGAAGTGGCTATATGGAACAGGGTGGAATTCACACACCCACCATGGAACCTTCCAGTGTCAGGGGGTTGGTCAGTCTTTGAGAAGAGCATGTGCATGCGAGTGTGTGTGTGATTAGGGAAGCAAATGGGGAGTGGAAGCGCCCACGCCCCACTTCAGCCCCAGTCGATTATTTCCATATGGCTGTGTGAGCCCTGTGTTGCCAGTGGTTTTGATTTTTCAAAAGACGCAGACAATCTAGGGGTTTCTTGATGTAAATTTGCAGATTTGCAAATGTTGGCTCAAAGTTTTAAAAACTCTGTCCAAACTAAACAGGGCAAACCTGCCCTTGAGGCTGCAGTTTGCTGCTGTGGTACAGACCAAGGCTGCCTGATGGTTCTTCCTGGATAGGAAAAGCGAGAGAGCCTGGCTTATCACAAGCACTGGACAAATATTTGTTGAATGAGAAACAAGGTGCGGGAAGATTATTTTTAGATAGGAGGAAATGGAGAGCTCTAATTTAATGTAGCTGTGACGGAGTGGCTGTCATGGACATGTACAGCAGCTTAGAGAATGTTGGCAAATTAAACAGTGAGACGTCTCTATTCAAAAAATGTTTTATTCCCCTGTCAATATTGGCCTCTCGGTACCTATTAATATGATTGTCTTCACACCAGTGGTAATTGACAGTGGCAGTAGAACAAAGATAAATTGGCAATATTATCATCACTATATTAGCACCATTGACGATTAGTAATTATTAGAGCAAGAGTAAATTATTGGGTGAGCATGCCTTATCCATCCTTTGTCATATATGTAAAAGTAGTCAAATTTTTCTGCTGGAGGTAAACTCAGAGCCTGGACTTTTCTTGAAAAACAGATATACAGGGAGGGAAAAATGTGTCAGAGCAGATACATAGAAAGTGTTTCCATTCAGGGTCCTATTTTAAACCTTCTGCAAGCTGTTTGCTTATCAGTCTCAGTCTTCTCCGAAGTACATTTGTCCTGCTCAAACTCAAATTGAATTGAAATCACAAACAGTGTGCAATGCAGACATACAGACTGGTCAATTACTACAAGTAGTTGGTGACTGTCAATTTGGGAAATTGTAGAAATGCCTATGTATGGATTTACCTGTGGGTGTTTCCCCCTTTAGATGCAAGAACCCTATCAGGATATCTCACTTCACATAAGTATTGTCCCCTTTTGACAGGTGAGAAAACTGAGTCTCAGAAAGGTCAGGTAACCTGCTTAAGGTCACACACTTAGTAAGTTATATAGCTGGGATTGAAAACAGGCTGACTCCAGTGCCTCTGTCTTGCAGGCAGCTTTAGCCAAATTAAGTTCTGAGTGACTTGTTCCATTGAGTTCCATGAATAGAACTCACATTTCTCTGTTTTTCTAGAAACAATAGTCCTTTTTTACTCTGGTCTTTGGGGACAGCTACATTTTTTCCATTTTTCTAAAAGAAATTGCAGAAGTAACACTCAGAACTCAAGACCAGTGATTTCCAAGGGGAAGCTTATGGTTGCAGAACCCTGCCTACATTTTAGTTGTGAAGGCTATGAGACTTGTAATTTCTTACCTCTCTTTCATTCTGAAAGCATTTCATGAAATTACCATTTCCTTGCTGGGCCTGGCCATGTGTGATATCCTTAAAGGAGAAGTCAAGCGTCTTTGCCCCATTCTTTTTTCCTTTATAGTCAAAGTTCTTACCCAGGTCATATTTTTCAGGATATAAGCAACTAGGGAGGGGATTTGTAAGACTATAAATAATTAACCTTTCCTTTTATGAAGCCTTCAAAAAGATGCCTATGGTTGTGACAGGCAAGAGGCCCAATGGAAAGCATTAGTATGCTTGACTCTTTTCTCCAAGCGCTCAAATGTATCTCTGCTCTTTGTCATACTTGAAAAGAAGCATCTAGGGTTTTGTCTTTTAACTAAATGTATGCATGTATTTGAATGCAAAGACATAAATATTTAAATATATAATCTATAAGGATATCCACATATATCCAAATGTAAACCTGTGTACGTAACTTCAGACAGATGTTAATGAAATAATAAATATTAATATACTTTACAGTTATACAACTTTGTATGACTCTATTTTTTGAGGCAAAAATATGCTTCTCTGTATCTGCACCACACAGACTAAACATCTGTTTTAAAGTGTGTTAAAATCAAGCAACTCAATGTCAACTGGATCTGGCTTTACGGTACTGCTTGCTTGATTATGGCTCTCACTGGGGGAGGAGAGCTTTCTGATATCCTCCAAACCTCCAGAGTACCATTCAAAACAGCTGGTATTCTATATATTACATAATTATGAAGCACACAGTGTAGTTTAGAATACTTAAGAGGCACTAGGGGCCCACTTCTCAAAATATTTACAGCCTTTTATTCTTCTAAAAACAATAATTTGCATGCCTAAAATGATATGTGTACCTTTGCCATGCAAATTTCCTTTGGCTTCTTTTCTGGTGAAACTTGCTCTGAAAATATCAGTGTTTATCAGTGAAAAGACCAGAGGGAGGCGTAGTGGGCAGGAAACGGGATCTTAAACTTTCTTTTTCCAAATTTTGAATATTCAGGGGGAAGTGGAGAAGCTCTGAGCGAAGGATCCCCTGCTGAGAGTCAGGCTGAGCATCTGAGGAGAGGCTGGAAGAATGCTGTCAGCCTTTGCATTGAAAGAGATTATCAGGGCTAAGTGCCTCCCCAATAGGCCAGCTCTGGAGACTCTAACTTCGAAGAACGTTGAGAAAGTGGTTTCTTTTGTGCAGATCCCAAAGTCAGGTACTAAGGCAAGGCTTCTGCCAAGGATTGGCGAAGTGCCCCTTGTCAGAGCTCAGTGAATCTGATCATGTAGCAGGCTCCCTGTGTCCACTTTTGTCTTTCCAACTATCCTCCACCCTAGGACCTCAGGCAGTCAGCCATTCACTCGGCAAACGTGAGCTACACCTCTGCATGACCAGAGCTCTTTGGGCGATGGGAATATAAAAGTGAACGTGGTGATATTGTCCCTCTGAGACTCATGTGTTGAAGAGTTGGGGGAAAGACATAGAATCAAATCTGTGTGTCCAGGTGTCGTGGCATGGTAGTAAAAGCAAAGATGGGAATAGTGACAGGGCCTAGGAGAGTAGGTTCAGCTCTAACTTAGGTGAGAGTGCACGTGTGTGCTCAGTCGTGTCCGACTCTTTGCAACCCTACGGGATGTAGCCCTCCAGGCTTCTCTGGGATTTTCAGGCTTCCATGGGATTTTCATGGGATTTCCATAGGATTTTCATGGGATTTCCATGGGATTTTCCAGGCAAGAATACTAGAGTGGGTTGTCATTTCCTCCTCCAGGGCATCTTCCTAAAGTGGGGACTGAACCTTGTCTCTCCTGTGTTGCAGGCAGATTCTTTACCACTGAGCCACTGAGGAAGCCCTAGATGACAAAAGCCATCAGGAAGGGCTTTGCAGTGGAGACGATGCTTCAGGCAGACAGTGCAGGGAAGCAATTCTTTAAACAGGCTAGAAGCAGGAAAGGTATGGGAGGGTTTTGAGAGGTGGAGGGGCAAGGTCGGGCTTTAACATTGTGTTTGTTTGTTTAATAACTCTTTTTAACAAAGCACATTGGAGCATTCCTAAGCAACCATTTTTTTTATCTGAGTGGTCTGTGTCTATAAGGGACCCAGGGCTTGGTCTTTGCTGTTTATTGAAAATGTTCTAGATGATGGTCTTGCCGTCTTGGTTGAAGGTAACTCCTCCCAGGGGTTAAGTGAAGGCTTGAATATATTGGGTGAGTGTCATATGATTTATACCCAAAATAGAACTGATAGCAGAGTATTTAACGTGGCTTCAATTCCATTCTGAAAGAGATGATAAAAAAAGTTAAATATACTTTGATAGCAGACTAAGAGTGAGCAAGCTTCTTTTAGAGCTTAAGCTTAGTATGTCCCTTTTGTTTGTGGGAGTGTACTAATAAAAATATATTAGAAACATGAATAAATCAACCAGATCACAGCATTCATTAATTATACATATATATATTGAAATGGTACTAAAAAATTAAATGTGTTAGGACATATATTGAATATATAATATTAAATATATGCAGAGTACTTAATATTACCACATAAAAGAGACAAGAAAATGGGTCATAATCTGAGTGAACAGAGTACAGAAGACAATTTTTAATGTTTTTTGGTGTGTATGCAAAACGATATATGATGAAGCTACATTTATTTTACAAACAGAAAAAATATTTTTTTCCTATTGGGAATACATTATGGAAGTAACAAATTAAACAAAGTTCTCCCTCAGAAAAGGACAGTAGGACACTTCTAAACCATTCCTGGAAATTTGCTACTGTCTGGCTAGCCTGCAAGTCATGTGCTAAAGATGATGCCGTTTCTAATGTGTTCTGTTCATTCAGCAACACAAGAGCACTTACCATACGCTATCAGATCAGATCACTCGCTCAGTCGTGTCCGACTCTTTGCGACCCCATGAATCGCAACAGGCCAGGCCTCCCTGTCCATCACCAACTCCCGGAGTTCACTCTGACTCACGTCCATTGAGTCAGTGATGCCATCCAGCCATCTCATCCTCTGTCGTCCCCTTCTCCTCCTGCCCCCAATCCCTCCCAGCATCAGAGTCTTTTCCAGTGAGTCAACTCTTCGCATGAGGTGGCCAAAGTACTGGAGTTTCAGCTTTGGCATCATTCCTTCCAAAGAAATCCCAGGGCTGATCTCCTTCAGAATGGACTGATTGGATCTCCTTGCAGTCCAAGGGACTCTCAAGAGTCTTCTCCAACACCACAGTTCAAAAGCATCAATTCTTTGGCGCTCAGCCTTCTTCACAGTCCAACTGTCACATCCGTACATGACCACAGGAAAAACCATAGCCTTGACTAGACAGACCTTTGTTGGCAAGGTAATGTCTCTGCTTTTGAATATGCTATCTAGGTTGGTCATAACTTTCCTTCCAAGGAGTAAGCATCTTTTAATTTCATGGCTGCAGTCACCATCTGCAGTGATTTTGGAGCCCAGAAAAATAAAGTCTGACACTGTTTCCACTGTTTCCCCATCTATTTCCCATGAAGTGATGGGACCGGATGCCATGATCTTTGTTTTCTGAATGTTGAGCTTTAAGCCAACTTTTTCACTCTCCACCTTCACTTTCATCAAGAGGCTTTTGAGTTCCTCTTCACTTTCTGCCATAAAGGTGGTGTCATCTGCATATCTGAGGTGATTGATATTTCTCCCAGCAATCTTGACTCCAGCTTGTGCTTCTTCCAGTCCAGTGTTTCTCATGATGTACTCTGCATATAAGTTAAATAAACAGGGTGACAATACACAGCCTTGACGAACTCTTTTTCCTATTTGGAACCAGTCTGTTGTTCCATGTCCAGTTCTAACTGTTGTTTCCTGACCTGCATACAAATTTCTCAAGAGGCAGATCAGGTGGTCTGGTATTCCCATCTCTTTCAGAATTTTCCGCAGTTTATTGTGATCCACACAGTCAAAGGCTTTGGCATAGTCAATAAAGCAGAAATAGATGCTTTTCTGGAACTCTCTTGCTTTTTCCATGATCCAGTGGATGTTGGCAATTTGATCTCTGGTTCCTCTGCCTTTTCTAAAACCAGCTTGACCATCAGGAAGTTCACGGTTCACATATTGCTGAAGCTTGGCTTGGAGAATTTTGAGCATTACTTTACTAGCATGTGAGATGAGTGCAATTGTGTGGTAGTTTGAGCACTCTTTGGAATTGCCTTTCTTTGGGATTGGAATGAAAACTGACCTTTTCCAGTCCTGTGGCCACTGCTGAGTTTTCCAAATTTGCTGGAATATTGAGTACAGCACTTTCACAGCATCATCTTTCAGGATTTGGAATAGCTCAACTGGAATTCCATCACCTCCACTAGCTTTGTTCGTAGTGATGCTTTCTAAGGCCCACTTGACTTCACATTCCAGGATGTCTGGCTCTAGGTCAGTGATCACACCATCGTGATTATCCGGGTCGTGAAGATCTTTTTTGTACAGTTCTTCTGTGTATTCTTGCCATCTCTTCTTAATATCTTCTGCTTCTCTTAGGTCCATACCATTTCTGTCCTTTATTGAGCCCATCTTTGCATGAAATGTTCCTTTGGTATCTGATTTTCTTGAAGAGATCCCTAGTCTTTCCCATTCTGTTGTTTTCCTCTATTCCTTTGCATTGATCACTGAAGAAGGCTTTCTTATCTCTTCTTGCTATTCTTTGGAACTCTGCATTCAGATGCTTATATCTTTCTTTTCTCCTTTGCTTTTCACTTCTCTTCTTTTCACAACTATATGCTATACAAAGCTACAAAAGATAAGTTTGTTCATGGCCTCATATGGACTCTAGTCTAGTTCAGGAAAGCAACATGTAGGCAACAAAAGCAAAGACATAATGAAAGTCTGATCAAGTTAGAGAATGATTAATTAAATGGAAATCTTTCCTCGATCATCCTTAACTTCCTTAGATCTGAAAGCCTTTATTTACTTCAGACGTCCTGCCAGATTGCTCCTCTTCCATCACCTCCATAGTTAAATGTTCTCTTGAGAGCCGTGTGCATTTCCATGATGTAAAGTCCCTGAGAGCCATATTATGTCATATTCATATTTATATGCCCTCTAATGCCTCGAACATAGTAGAAATTGAATACATATTTATGCACCCAGTGACTGGTCCTATATTGTGTGCGGCTACACATACAGTAGTAATAGAAAGTGTTTCATTTTAGGCTCAAGCAAACTGTTTATTTCATAAATCTGACAACTGCAGTAGTGAAGGAAAGTGGCTCCATCTGATCTCGGCAAATATTGATTGATTGATGGATGCTCCTTCCAGTGGCCATGTGGCAAGGGAAGAGGTTTCTTCATAAAGCGAGTGGCCTTTGACATGCACTACAGTGTCTTTTTTCTTAATAAATGGTCTTCTCTATCAGCTAAGGTCATGCTCCCTGGTAAGTAGGAAAAAAATCTCTTAGCAACATGAAAAGACAGAAACTTCTCTTTACTAAACCATAGTTTTGTGGAAAGATGCTACCCAGAAAACAATGATTTGTGAAGGGATTGGTTGAATCATTTCAACCTCCGTGTTGTTGTTGCTCAGTCGCCAAGTTGTGTCTGACTTTTTTGTGACCCCACTTACTGTGGCACACCAGGCTTCCCTGTCCTTCACTATCTCCCTGATTTGCTCAAACTCATGTCCATTGAGTTGGTAATGCCATCCAACTATCTCATCCTCTATCATCCCCTTCTCTTCTTGCCCTCAATCTTTCCCAGCATTGGGGTCTTTTCCAAAGAGTTGGCTCTTCGCATCAGCTGGCCAAAGGATTGGAGCTTCAGCTTCAGCATCAGTCCTTCCAGTGAATATTCAGAGTTGATGACTTTTAGAATTGACTGGCTTGATCTCCTTCTCTGGGAGCCTGGTTTTTGTGTGATGTCCAGGAACTGCCTGGGTAGTGGCATCCACACCACCAGTTCACAGAGCCTGACACCCCTGCCATGTGTCATCATTCAATTTTCACACAGCAAGAGTGACAAGAGCTAATTGTTTGGCCCCTGCTTGTGTCCTTCCGGGTCCATGGAGCCGACTGGTTTGCATAATAATCTGAATGACAAATTGAAGCTCGAATAATTGTGTTCCTAAATCTGTAACTAAGATGTGCCAGAAAGTTTGGTCCCATATGGTGAAAAGAAAAAACATTTCAGTGAGAAAAAAATCTTTCCAAAATTTTGCTTTAGTTAAAAAAAGGTAACTTAACAGAAATTTCTCCAAAGAAGACATACAGATGGCTAACAAACATATGAAAAGATGCTCGACATCACTTATTATCAGAGAAATGCACATCAAAACCACAATGAGGTACCATCTCATGCCAGTCAGAATGGCTGCTATCTAAAAGTCTACAAACAATAAATTTTGGAGAGGGTGTGGAGAAAAGGGAACACTTTTACACTGTTGGTGGGAATGCAAACTAGTACAGCCACTGTGGAGAATCTCCACAGTGTGGAGATTCCTTAAAAAACTGGAAATAGAACTGCCATATGGCCCAGCAATCCCACTGCTGGGCATACATACCAAGGAAACCAGAATTGAAAGAGACACATGTACCCCAATGTTCATCGCAGCACTGTTTACATAGCTAGGACATGGAAGCAACTTAAATGCCCATCAGCAGACAAATGCATAAGAAAGCTGTGGTACATATACACGTGGAATATTACTCAGCCATTAAAAAGAATGCATTTGAATCAGTTCTAATGAGGTGGATGAAACTGGAGCCTATTATACAGAGTGAAGTAAGTCAGAAAGAAAAGCACCAATACAGTATATTAATGCATATATATGGAATTTAGAAAGATGGTAACAATAACCCTATATGTGAGACAGCAAAAGAGACACAGATGTAAAGAACAGACTTTTGGACTCTGTGGGAGTATGGGATGATTTGAGAGAATAGCATTGAAACATGTATATTACCATATGTGAAATAGATCGCCAGTCTAGGTTCAATGCATGAGACAGGGCACTCAGAGCTGGTGCACTGGGATGACCCAGAGGGATGGGATGGGGAGGGAGGTAGGAGGGGTTCAGGATGGGGAACACATGTATACCCATGGCTGATACATGTCAATGTATGGCAAAAACCACCACAATAATGTAAAGTAATTAGCCTCCAATTAAAATAAATTAATTTTTTTTAAAAGGTAACTTATTTTGGGGGGAAAACCACTACTTCTAATTCAAAATTACATCAAAATTACATTATACTGTAAGGGTGTATGCATAGCTATGTGAACACCCACACACATGCACATGCCTGAACACACATCTCTTAATGGATAAGCCAAACCATTTTGAACCTTGGCCAGTCAGAAACATGAACTCTAGATACTTCAGTGGACGATAATGTCCTATAAAATTAAACTGATGCTGTGGTCCATTTTGGAGAATAAAGCTGATGGTTTCTTCCATGGAAATAATGCTCAAAATTTTAGCGTGCTGGGCAGAGGGATGTGAAGAAATGTTAGGGGTTGATGCATATGCTCACTATCTTGAATGGGGTGATGGTTTCATGGGTGCACACATATGTCAAAACTTAGCAAATTGTGGACTTTAAATAGGTGCAGTTATTGAACGTCAGTTGTACTTCTATAATTAAAAGTCAGTTTCAGTGTGCTGGATTGGAAAGCCCCCATTAAATGTCTCATGAAGAGTCATGAAAGACAACTAAGAAAAATGCCAGTATGCTTCATCTTCCAGTATGCTTCCATGTATCATTCCTCCAACCACCCATCACTCCTTCCAGGATCTAGGAAAATAAAAAATAGAGAGTGAGTTTTGTGATAAACATGTGGTACCCCATCAGCACCCAGGACCAATCACCACTTGCCTGGACCTGTCTCTGGCTTGGAGAGAGGAAGCAGGATGTCCAGTCACTGATGGAGTTGGTTCTAAGCTTGGTTAAAATCCAGTATCTAGATTTAGGACAGTGACACCATCAATTACCCCTTGTGACCCTTCCATCCTAAGTGGTCAATCTGATGTCTTAATACATCGAAATGTCAGATTCACCTCATTTTTTCCCTGACTCCTCCGTACATTCTTTCCTTTCTATTCACTATAAGCAATGCAGACAAAACTGTAGGAATAGGGCAAAAAAGAAAGAGCTTACACATTCCAAGTGACTTTTATAAAAGGGCAACCACCTTTGTGTGAAGGAGCTTCTAACAGTGAAAGATAACCTTATGTTTATGAACCTCAGCCCCACTCTTCCAGCACAAGAAGCTGGATACATGTCCAACTTCTGTCTGGAGCTTGGAGGGAGAGGGGCTTCCCAGGTCCATGCCTGTGGGACCCAAAAGCTGAGGCTGGGATTAGAGTTTAAGAAGACTGGAATATAAGTGGCTGGAAAGATCCTGAGAAAGAGGCAGCTAAGACGAGGTAGGATGTCAACTGGGGGTCCTCCCCGCTAATCCTGAGAGTGATGGTGGAGACTTACTACCACGGATCCAGAGGCAGGTATACTCTCGTACATGGGTAAAGAGAGGGGAAACAAAAAAGTTGAGGACACTAGGAGCATGGGGCATGTATGGGGGAACAAAAGGGGTGTGGAGGCAGTAGCATACACAGATCCTTGGGAGGTGGGGTGTAGGGGATTAGGGAGACCTCTGGACCCACTGAGAGTGGGTAAGAATTTCAGTGTTTTCAGGTGGAGAGATTAAGTCCACGATGCTTCTCAAGTGGCATAAGTGGTAAAGAACCCGCCTCCCCATGCAGGAGATGCAAGAGAAACGATTTCGATCCCTGAGTCAGAAAGATCCCCTGGAGGAGGGCTTGGCAACCCACTTCACTATTCTTGCCTGGAGAATTCCATGGACAGAGGAGCCTGGCAGGCTATGGTCCATAGTGTTGCAAGGAGTCAGACATGACTAAAGCGACTTAGCACAGCACATGGTTTTGCTATATCTCTTTCTTTCCCTCCATTATTTTTTATTCTCTTTCCTGAAAACTATTTGTTTCATTTAAAATTAGAATCAACGTTTCAAGTTCAGACTTCTTTTCCAGAAATGAACTTTTGACAAACTAGTATCCCAATGTCCAGATATTAAAATGAACTTTAAAATTAAACCAGGATCCCATCTACATTTCTGAATATCTGAAAACAAAGCACAATTGTTCTTGATAGGTTGAACTATCCTGTTATAATTAACGTTAATCCATACTAATGGGCTTTAAGAAAACAGGCTTTCCTTTCCTCGGTTCAATTTCATTTCTCCGCGTTAATGATTTGCAGTAGCTCCTGCTCATTTTTGTTAGCCATGCACAAATGTAAATGGTAATGAGGCTTTTGTGTATGTGTGTGAAATTCAAAATCCATCCCTAGTCTATTAACTCTGTAAAGAAAGTTACACCGTAGGAGGCTGTAGTCGTCTGAACAAAAAGGCTTCTATTGTACAAAACCAATTTCCATGTAATCAGGTTGGGCGATAGTGTTTTCTCTTGAATGATATTTGTGCAGCGGTAGAGGTGTCTGACCTACCCACTGGACAGAGGAGTTCTATCACTTAGTGGGTGTAAAGGTCAAATGAAAGAAATGTGTCCTGAATGACTTGGCTGAAATGATGGTGCTTTGAAATAGCGTTGTTTTCCTAGCCACCTTGATTACTACTTTTGTCAGAGTAAAACCTATTAAAGCTTGTGCGTGGTTTAATTTACTTAGGAAACAGCAAGTGATTTCTGTAAATAATAAGTACCTCATTTTGGTTTTAGTATTTTCCTTTTTTTAAAAAAAAATGTACTAATAGTAATGATCAGCTAATGCCATGTCATGTGGTGAACTACAGTGCCTGACACATAGTGGGAACTCAGGGACTATGTCTTGAATGAATGAATGAACCAAATTTCTTTTAAGCAACAGATGCCAAGGAGTAAGACTTAATCATAACATCCTACTCTGGAAAGCTTTTTTCCTTTTAGTCTAAAATGTTTGTTTCCTATCATTTGCTGCTAATGCAAACATTAATTCATGACCTTGTAGAATTATTTTTCATTTCAGTATATACCTTTGTAAGATTAGGAATAAAATTTTATAACATAGGCAGTTGTTCGGAGTTTTTTATATCCCTGACAGCATTTTAGCTCAGGATCCCACAAGTACCACCTCTTCACCACCACTCCTAAAATGGTTCTGTAGAAACCTCTGAAGGGTCCAAACAGCAACCGGATTGTAATAAAAGTGATGCTCAAAAGCTCACATAGGATTGTCCCAGGACCCCGCACAAGAGCCTGAGTGCTGCATTTATGAACTGGCACCACACTGATACGCCGCAGGGCCTTGCCTTATAAATCAATGCTGATACAATTCGACAAGTCTGTAATCAGTTTGAGATCATGCTCCAGTATGTTCTACAGCAGACAGATTGCAATTTTCACTTTAGTTTTCTAGTAAAACAGACGATGATTGGGCAAGTTACCCTGCAGTATTCTTGTTAATAGCTTGGGGGTGGTGGGGAGGTAATATATTTTGTTCGTTTAGTTGCTTCAAAATAGAAAACAGTAGATTTTCAGTCTCTCCCTTTTCTAGAGTCCCACTTTTTTTTCACACCACATCATATTTTATATGGATGTGTTTATATGTGTTTTCCCCTCCAATCGTAGATGACATGGGCCTCCAGAGAAGGGTCTCTCCAGATGTTTTGCATCTTTGTATCCCCGGAGCCTGATGCAGCATCTAGTATTACTTCAGAATAAAGTAATAGAAGTATGCTTTTAAAATTTTTTTAAAAAAGATGAGTCTATGTTGATTCAAAATCACATGTTCTAATATCCTCTTTTTGTTCGCAGATCTACATCTGCAAATTTGAAATGAACTTGAACTCCTTTATACAATACTTTTGTACAGAAGAGCAAGTGAAATGTATATGGTGTGTGTGTGCTCAATTGTGTCCAACTCTTTGGGAACTCTTGGACTGTAGGCTGCCAGGCTCCTCTGTCCATGAGATTTTCCAGGCAAGAATACTGGAGTGGGTTGCTATTTCCTTCTTCAGGGGAATCTTCCCCACCCAGGGATTGAGCCTGTGTCTCTTGCATCTCCTGCATTGGCAGGCAGATTCTTCTACTGCTTCACCACCTATATATGGTAAATGCTGCCAGTGTATGTAATCAATCCAACTGGTCCTAACAACTTTAACATGACAAGTGATGTTGTTTTTCTAAAACGGGTTTCATGCTTCAGCATTTTTTAAAAAACCCTGTTTGAGCTTTTTTTGTTTGAGTTGCCAATTTGAGTTTTACAGTTTCAAGTATAATGGACCATTGTGTGAATTGTTATTGTTGTCTTGGTTCTTTTTCCTTTTAATGGTGAACATGAATTTAAATCACCATTTGTTTTGAAAAGTTGATTAATGCCATAGAGCACCTTAAAGGTCAACATTCATTTGTTTCTAAGTACTATGTGTGGAAATTCTTCAGTGCATGTTTACTTCCATACCCACTGTGCATGTCATGTTTGAAGTTGATGTATCCTGTCACTATGAATATGGTTCTTACAGGCACAGTCAGGTTTCTACACTCCTCATGGTTATACCTGTTTTGTGAGGTTTAATTCTCCCACTAGTTTTCTCTGGGAAAACTTTGAATAATTTTTTTATGTGTTGACTCCTGTTTATAAGGAGTCATCCAGATGAATCAGATTTTTAATATTTTCACAGGACTTGAAAAACCAGAAATCTTACTTTCCATCCTCCCTGTGCCAAGATTTAAGAAGCACTGCAGTAAATGTACTTTTTGTGGGTGAATGAATGAAAAACCAACAGTGTGGCCTAATTTAGAGGATTCCTTAAATAGCCGTTTACATATTTCCTTATATGTTTGATTTGCCTATGTTTTAGCTGTTTTGCCTCTAGTGTGGTAAAACTAACAAAGTTATTGGATTAAAAAAAAAAATCTCATGTTTCTGTGTGAAATTTCTGAAAAATAGTAAAATATTCACCTGTATTCAATTCTGGGAGACTTCTAAGCCTCTATTTTCTCCAAGAGTATCATGCTGTCCCCAATCCAAACTTTCCAAGGCATCAGGTATTACTGGAGTTTAACTCCATGACTTTAAAAAACAAAACAAAACTCCTTAAAATAAAATCCTAACACTTTAGGGTTTAAGTTCCTGTGATAGAACACACAGTCTCATTCCAGGATACCAACCTATTAGAAAATAATTAGGCACTAGCAAAATTGAGCTTGATGCTATAGAGAAATGCACGGATGCTGTTAAATGCTATTTTTTTTTTTAAAAAAAAGCATGCACTCTGCGATTATTTCTTCAGTTTAGTTCAGTTCAGTCACTCAGTCATGTCCGACTCTTTGCGACCCCATGGACTGCAGCACACCAGGTTTCCCTGTCCATCACCAACTCCCAGAGCTTACTCAAACTTATGTCCATTGAGTCAGTGATGCCATCCAGCCATCTCATCCTCTTTCATCCCCTTCTCCTCCTGCCTTCAATCTTTCCCAGCATCAGGGTCTTTTCCAGTGAGTCAGTTCTTCGCATCAGGTGGCCAAAGTATTAGAGTTTCAGCTTCAGCATCAGTCCTTCCAATGAATATTCAGGACTGATTTCCTTTAGGATGGACTGGTTGGATCTCCTTGCTGTTTATTCCTTAGTTTATTCAATATTTAGGGACTCAGAATAAAATAATAATAATGGCAACAAAACTTACATTTATATATGTAGAGGTAAGAAATAGAACTTCTTGGTGTGCTTTAACACACATCATCTCATTCGATGCTCACAAAACCCTCTGCCTTGAGAGTTACTTCTGTTTTAAATTATAAGGGAGTTTAGGCTGAGGACTGTGACTTCCCCAAGGGCTGTCAGCTGAGCAGGGACACTTGACTGGAGCTGCAGCTCATCCTCAAACCTGATGGATTCCACAGGGCTCAGAGCCTGCCTGGCCTTCCACACTCTGGCACCTTGAGGTCCTCGGCACTTCGGAGATAGCTTCTAGTTTTTAGATTATCTTTAAACTGTTGCTGACATATTGCTTTGAAAAATTATGTACACTCATCTCTTTTAAGAATATAAGTCTAACACATGAAATTTTGGAAATGAATTTGATAATTGTGGTCATATTCTAAGAATGAATTTTTAGCATTTTTTCACAACTATGAGAAATTCTATGAAATGTGGTTTAAAAGATTTAAAAAAGATCAGAGTTCACTATATGTGTTAACAGATGGGCCACACTAAAAAAAAGAAAAATCTAATATAGAAAAAAAAAATCACTCCCAGAACAGATAAACCAAAAATTGGATAATTGCATTTTTTAAAAAAATGAATTCTTTATAAAAAGGTCCCCAGGGTTCCTTTCTGTGCTCAGCTTTCCTGGTGCATTTATATGTTTGATTGTAGATCATTAGCCACATGATGAAATGGCTGGGGAAAAAAGAGAAGGAAACATTGCTAAAGGTTTGGGAGATAATGCTAATTGCAAAACAATTTAGAAATGACAATGCATTTCTAAATTTAAAATGTGAACTAATAGGGATATTTTACTTAAATCACCCAGATTTTATTTGTATAATTTTATGAAAGACACCATTGTAACCTCAGATTCTTTGTTACCCACGCTGATAGAGTGTTTTATTTATCCAAGCAATACATATTTATTGAGTGTTTAATGTGTTCCAGGCACTGTGTGGATCAATGATGAGCAAAACCAAATACAGTTTCTAACATCATAGCATATTCACTGTCATGCTCACCAATTTTATTTTGAAGTTTTATGGGCGAGAAGACGTGAGATGATGACGAAGGATAAGTTCTCCTTTTAAAGTCATACTCGAGCATCTCCTTGTGATACCTTCTTATACCTTCTTTGCCTTCTGTAGTGTTATCTTTTTATACATTTTCTGAAATATATTATTATAATAAATGATTATTACTTTCAGGGTTATTTGTAAAAGATAAAGGAAAAAGTTTTTCTTAATTTGGTTCTTGGCATATTTATATGGATGTTTTGAGGCTCCAGAAATGGCAATTAGCATAAATATCCCAACTGGCGCATTTTGTTAGCTTGAGTTCACATAACATAGATGAATCACCCTGACTTTTTTTTCCCCTTAGCTGTTTGCTTACCATCGTAATTGGTTCTATTGCAGGTGGGTAGAGTGATCTTGGGCTTCCCAGGTGGCGCAGTGGTAAAGAGTCCATCTGCCAGTACAGGAGACTCAAGGGACATGGTTTCAATCCCTGGGAAGATCCCCTGGAGTAGGAAATGGCAACCCACTCCAGTATTCCTGCCAGGGGAATTCATGGACAGAGAAGCCTGGCGGGCTACAGTCCATGGGATCACAAAAATCAGACACAACTCAGGGACTGAGCACACAGTGTGATCTTAATTTCCTTTGGTATATTTGAGTGATTTTATCTCATGAATGACTGATGAGTTGAAGATATATTTCAGATTTTAAAATTCCATCATTATTGTTAACATTTCTCTGCCTGATGGATTTAATGAAAGAAAGTCATCTATTAGTACTTCACATGTACTCACTGATTCATAAGGAAGTAGTGTAACAACTCTGAAGTCTGTTTATATAAATGATCCATAGGAACTGGTTCTAATTCATTTATTTTTACCATGATTACAACTTTTAGTTGAGCAAATATTGAACTTTATTAATCCCACCTATGTATCCTGCTGGGTAATAATATGTATTGGCACATGTATTTAAGATTCTTCAGGCTTTGAACAAAAATGTTGCCATGGGAACTTGATTTCATAGCCCATAGTCCTTTGCGGAACTACACCTGCCTTATGGTAGAGGTTTCCATGGCAACAGTTTTGTTCAGGGAACATAGAACTTGAACCGAATATGCCACGAGTCTCTTTTAAATGTGTGCATTGACAGTCGTTATATTACTATAGTTAATGGTGTATTAGAAATACCAGTGGCCCCTTGGTGGGCCACAGTGTTGTTCTTTATTTCAGTGAATAGATTCCTATTGAGTTTAGTAGTCACGGGGCATAGGATTGGAAATTAAAGCCATTTCTAGTCTCTTTTCACTGTCTCTCTCCACCCTTCACTCATTTGACCCTCCTGCTAGAATGTAGTGAAGTAATCCTCCATGGCTGGCATGACCAGAATGATCATTTGTGATAATGCAGAGCTGTAAGGAAAAGATGTGTAACTCATGTCTGGCCAAGCTCAGCAGCCTCTATTTTAAAGGGCAGCATCCATCTTGGGAGCACTAATGCTCCAGAATATTCCACTAATGGTTCTTCACATATACTTTTCTCCCAAGAAGGTCATAGGCTCTAATAATAAAGCATCGTGAGGATGGGATAAGAATTAGTATTTGTATTTCTGATTCACTGTCTGGTCTCTTTATTTCTTGTATTCACTCGTGACATTAAAAATGTTGACAACTCCTAAATTAAAGTAGCCCAAGTTTGTTCTTTGCTCGTCATTCATTTGCTTCGTATAACATTTATAACTGAGGCCATGCGGGAAGAGTATGCGAGGGCCTTGCATCAGATAATCCAGGGTTGTCACTGTTGTGTTATTATGGTTCTATCAGCTGTTAGATGCATCCTCATCCTTCAGGACACTGCTCCTATTGCTGCTAGGTATGCTGGCATGTTGCTAGTTCTTGGCAGGTCTCAAAACATGCTGCAGAGAATTTTGCTGCAGCCTCAGCTGCTGCTCACAGTCTACAAAAGAACTGACTGAGGGCTATTATTAGTGCCAATCATCCACCACCCACAAGGGTACCAAAGGGACGTTAAAAGACCATGGGGCTGCTTTCAGCAGAAACCCTAATCAGATCATCTTCCTTGATCAGGGAAAGGAATGTAGGAAAATGAGGTGGGTTAAAGGAATTAGAGCAAGTCAATGCATTCTGAATGCATTCAGGACAAATTAGCTTGGAGTGCAAACAGAGATTGATTTGTCTGATTGAGTGGAAGCATAACTTAAGAAGCCTGAGGTCAGGCTTCTGCCAATTTAAGGCCTTGGAAAGTTAAACAATTACAAGGGAGTATGAGAAACACATTTATTTATAAAGAAGGAAGGGAGGGAAGAAGGGATGGTGAAGGGAGGAAGAGAAAGGAGGGAAGGATAGAGGAAAAAACAGACATAGCAAATGGTAAACTTAGGAAGTCCATCTAGAGGAATGTCATTACAAAAACTGTAGGTGAGTTTTTGGTTTGGTTTTGTTTCTGGCTGGTGGGATCTTAGTTCCCCAAATAGGGATTGAACCTGGGCCCTTGGTGATGAAAGCATGGAGTCCTCACCACTGGACTGCCAGGGAATTCCCTAGGTGAGTTTCAGTAAAAGGAAAATACAAGGAAGAAAATACAATGTAAGAGAGTATGTACTAGATCAGGAATTAGATAATCTTGATCCTCTAACTCACCTGTAACCTTGGATTCATCATCTTAGTTGCCTTTCTGTAAATTAAATGATGAGACCAGATCCAACTCTGCATTCCATGGAGTAAATGAGTGAAAGTCACTCAGTGATGTCCAGCTCTTTGCAACCCCATGGACTATACAGTCCGAGAAATTCTCCAGACCAGAATACTGGAGTGGGTAGCCTTTCCCTTCTCCAGGGCATCTTCCCAACCCAGGGATTGAACCCAGGTCTTCTGCATTGCAGGCGGATTCTTTACTAGCTGAGCCACAAGGGAAGCCCATATTCCATGGATGTGTCTGCAAATATGGTGGAAAAAGGCTTATGGGAAGCACTTTTGTCTCCTGAACAACTCCTTGGAATAGACCATCTCAGCTTTTATTTGCTAATGTCTATAATGAGCTTTCCTTTGAAGAATTTCCCTCCTGGATTATACAAAGTTGTAAAACTATTGGAATGGCTGATTTCCTAAATTCTGTCCGGCACCAATACTACATTATGACCTCAATCTCTTCCAAGCTTATAAAATGATGGCTTTTAGCTGTTGTTTAAAATAGCTATGAGAGTGTTGAGTTCACAAACATCACTCAGTCAGTATTTCTTAAGTTGAACTGAATTGAATTCCATCAGTCCTGAAAATGGACTGTACAGATTCTTTTTGTAAAATGCCAGAGAGATGATTTAAGTCAATGAGAAGGCTGGTAACCCCAAACAAATCATAGTCCTGCCCTTGCAAAAATGAAAACAAAGTTTGGCCACTTTGGGGAGATTTTGTGCAATTTGGGTCACTGGATATTAAATTCAAAGGAAGCTGAAGACCGTAACCTCTGGGGGAGCTGAAGAAAGAAAGATAACCACAGCAAGAACAGGCAAAGGAAGAGGGGCCTGACAGGTATACCAGAGGAGGAAAGATTAAAACACCAAGACTTTAGCCCTTTAAACATGAAAGTGGAGGGGCTATAATCAAAGTCTGAAACCTGTAAGGAATATGAATGTGATGAACACAGATTTGGTCATCCACTTTTGGATGATTATTACTAGGGAATCAACACTCCTTGCAACTTTAGAGAGATGTTTGTTGTTGCTGTTGTTGTTTAGTGGCTAAGTCATGTCCGACTCTTGCAACCCCATGGACTGTAGCCTGCCAGGGTCTTCTGTTCATGGGATTTAGAGAGATGAGTTTAAGTCAAAAGGAACTTCTGCTTCACATGTAAAGTCATTCACTAGCAGGATTTATTACTCTCAAAGTTTGAATAAACTGGACATGTAAAACTTAGATCCAGTGGGGGCGCATGCAGTAGGTTGATTATTTAAGCCCCTGCCACTACAGCAGTTTTCTATGTGTGACCTGGCTCCTGTGCCAGAGGTGGGAGGAGAAACATGTCCCTCTAGATTTTGCTCTCCAGATGGGATGTGGAAGTCTACTAAGACAGGTGAGCTTCTCTTAGTTCACAAGGAGTTGACTTAATGTACAACATAGTCTTAGTTTCTATGCCTGATCTCACAATTATATCTAAGAAGAGAGAGGCAAGTTCTCCCATCCTTTTTCTCCTGAAATTTTTGCTTACTTTTGCTAAAATCTAGGAGGTGATGATTTTCCTCCAAAGTATATGGGTGTATGCATACACACATATAGACATATACACATATAAATTCCAGCAGAACTGTTCGAATCCCTAAAGGATGACACCATCAAGATTTTGCATTCATTATGTCAGCAAATCTGGAAGACCCAGCAGTGGCCGCAGAACTGGAAAAAGTCAGTCCTTATCCCAGCTCCCAAGAAGGGTACCACCAAAGAATGTGCTAACCATCAGACAATTGCACTCATCTCCCTTTCTAGTAAGGTCTTGCTTAAAATCTTGCATGCTAGGCTTATGTAGCTCAAATGGTAAAGAATCTGCCTGCCATGCAGGAGACCAGGGTTCCATTCCTGGGTTGGGAAGTTCGTCTGGAGAAGGGAATGGCAATCCACTCCAGTATTCTTGCCTGGAGAATTCCATGGACAGAGAAGCCTGGTGGGCTACAGTCTGTGGGGTCTCAAAGTGTTGGACACAACTGAGTGACTAACACACACACACACACACACACACACACACACACACACAGGCTTATGTGAACCTAGAACTTCCAGATGTACAAGCAGGGTTTAGAAAAGGAAGAAGTACTAAATATCAAATTGCCAACATTTGCTGGATTATAGAGAAAACTTCCCTGATAGCTCAGTTGGTAAAGAATCCACCTGCAATGCAGGAGACCCTGGTTCAATTCCTGGGTCAGGAAGATCTGCTGGAGAAGGGATAGGCTACCCACTCTAGTATTCTTGGGTTTCCCTTGTGGCTCAGCTGGTAAAAAATCTGCCTGCAATACAAGAGACCCAGGTTCAATCCCTGGGTTGAGAAGATCCCCTGGAGAAGGGAAAGACTACCCACTCTAGTATTCTGGTCTGGAGAATTCCATGGACTGTATAGTCCTTGGGATCACAAAGAGTCAGACACAACTGAGCGACTTTCACTTTCAGAGAAAGAAATTGAATTTCAGAAGAAAAAAAAAAAAAAAAGACCATCTATCTCTGTTTCACTGACTATGCTAAAGTTTTTGACTGTGTGGATCATGACAAACTGTGGAGAGCTCTTAGAGAAATGGGAATACCAGACCATCTTAGCTATCTCCTGAGAAACCTGTATGCCGGTCAAGAAGCAACGGTTAGAACCCTGTATGGAACAACTGATTGGTTCAAGATCGAGAAAGGAGTACAACAAGGCTATCTGCTGTTACCCTGTTAACCCATATGCTGAACTCATCATGAGAAATGCTGGGCTGGATGAGTTATAAGCTGAAATCAAGATAAGCGGGAGAAATATCAACAACCTCAGATATGCGGATAATACCACTCTAATGGCAGAAAGCGAAGAGGAACCCAAGAGCTTCTTGATGAGGATGAAGGAGGAAAGTGAAAGAACCAACTTATGACTAAATATTAAGAAAACTAAGATCATGGCACCCAGCCATTACTTCATGGCAGATAGAACAGGAAAAGGTGGAAATAATGACTGCTTTCCTCTTCTTGGGCTCTAAAATCACTGCAGACAGTGACTGCAGCCACGAAATCAGAAAATGATTGCTTCTTGGCAAGAAAGTGATGACAAACCTTGACAGTGTATTGAAAAGCAGAGACATTACTCTGCTGACAAAGGTCCATATAGTCAAGTCTATGGTCTTCCCAGCGGTCACATATGGTTGTGACAGCTGGACTGTAAAGAAGGCAGAATGCCAAAGAATTAATACCTTTGAACTGTGATGCTGGAGAAGACTCCTGAAAATCCCTTGGACAGCAAGGAGATCAAACCAGTCAATCTTAAGGGAGATCAACACTTAATATTCACTGGAAGGACTGATGCTGAAGCTGAAGCTCCAGTATTTTGGTCATCTGACGTGAACAGACACCTCATTGGCAAAGTTCCTGATGCTGGGAAAGATTGAGAACAGAAGGAGAAGAGGGCATCAGAGGAAGAGATGGCTGGGTGGCCTCAGCGATGCAATGAACATGAACTTGGGCAAGCTTCAGGAGATGGTGAGGGGCAGAGAGGCCTGGAATGCTGCAGTTCATGGGGTCACAGAGTTGGACACGACTGGGTGACTGAACAACAAGAGCATGTGTTTATATAATCTTTGTGTGTACACATAGGTCACTAGCGTAACTTTCCCAGTGGTGCCTCAAGAGCCCCATGATTTATAATGTTTGCCTGGTGGATGAAGATGGAATGAGGACTGTTCATGTAAAAGCAGCCTTGTGTGGAAAGCCCAGATGTATAAGACTGCCTTAGAGGTTCTCATTCTAAGCAGTTGCAGATGGTTCTTCCTGGGCAGCTAGAACTTTGGGTGTGGTGAGCTGTGCCAGAAAGGAATGATGAAGCATAATAAGGTTGCCAATCTATATAGATGCCAGGTTGTGGGGGTCCCTGGTTGCTCTGTTATAAATGGGTTTATTATTTCATAAGTAATAGGACTCCAGTTAAGCATGATTTGAACAAAATGAAATTTGCGGTTGAGGAGGCTCGTTCTAGAAGTGGATGAAGAGTGGGTTGCTGGCAACGGTGAAGACAGAGAGAGCTGGGTTTAAAGGTGATGTGTTAATATAGGAGAGAATAAAAGGGCCTGAATCTACAATAGTCACAATGGGCTTGGAGAGGAAGAATGGAAAGAAGTTTGTCTCTTTCTCCCTCCTGATAAGCTCTTTCCATTTGCACTTCTGTCTCATTAAGTGGAGGATGATGTCATGGAAGAGGGCAGCTTGGTGAACTTTGTGGATTTGTTCCCTACCACACACCCTGTGCTTTCATTTCCTTCTCCTTTTTTTACTACTTGTTAAATTTCATTCAGGTCTTCTGGATAAGAGAAAAGGAAAAAAAAAAAAAGGGATCATTCTAGTTCCTTAATAGCAAAATAGCTAATAGGTTATGAATGAGATGAGTTTATTATTTTTTCACTAAGCCAGGATTTTCTGTAATGAATTTTGTCATGGAGATCTAATTAAGCCCTAATAGCAGTCACTGAGAATAGTAACAGGAACCATGTTAAGTAGGTTCTTGGTAGGTTGTTTTTTTTTTTTCCCTCCTATTGTTACCTCTTCTAACCTTTACAATGCACTTTTTTGGAAGAAATCTATAGCCTCCCTACCAGGGACTTATTTAGGTACAAAGTTACATACATCTTCCAAACACAAAAGCTTTATCCTCTGGCAAAGGGTAGAGGTTCCTAAAGTAGTGTAGAAAACTTCCTTTTTTGTTTTCATGTGAGGATGAAGTTAAAATATCCAGATCTGACTAAATTACCTCATCTTTAAGTAACAAACATAAGTCACAAAAGAAGTTGAATATAAGCTCTTTCATTGCAAAAATAAAATAATATCGAATATGGAATAAATATATCAAAGGCTTTAAATTCTGTGAAAAAGCAGTCAAACAGTCAAACTCTGACTTCTCTCCCTATTTGAACAACTATCACACTTATTTTTATTTTATCTTTTTCCTTTCCATTATGGTTTATTACAGGTTATTGAATATAGTTTCCTGTGATACACACTAGAACCTTGTTGTTTATCCACTCTATATGTAGTATGCTAATTGCAAACTCTCTATCTGTCCCTCCCCCGCCCCGATCAAACTTAGTAATTCTGAATTTTCTTATAGTAAATTCAAGCATATGTCAATGGTTTGGCACAAAACAACAAAAAAGAGACTTTTCACCCCAAATCTGCTCAAGCTATTAGCATTCCCTTTGCTCTTGCTCTTTTTCTTTTCCTCCCAACATAACATCTCGAGGCCAAAGATGAAAAGACTTATTGGATTCTCTGTTGTCAATTGGACAAGCCCTCTCTGGGGTCCTTTCTGTCAAGATCCTCAGATTCCAGTTGAATTTAAAACAGATCTAGAGACTTAGGGAATGTGGCAGCCGTGTGTTCAGGGAAACAGAGAAAGTTATTTTTAAAATATCTTACAAGATCTTCATTCCCAAGACTGTTTGAGGGAAACTTGGCGGATGGTTCAGTGTTTGTAAGCAGCAAAGTACACAAGAGTGCTCTGGAAACGAATGGTGGTCACTTATGACAGCCATTAATGAATGCACACACTGAAATTTTCCAGCCAAAATTTTTTTACTTATTAAATGAAGACATGTAAGGAATCTGTAACATTTTCACTGTTTGAGCAAGACCCTGTTCCTTTGGTAGAACCTCAGGCTATGTTTTCCTTTATTTCAAAGAACCATGACTTTAATCTCTTATTAAAATCTAGAAGAAATGATCTTATATTGCATTTTCCAAAAAGTTGTATTCTATTTCTTTCTTATTTTAGTAGAATCTCAACTGTCTAATCAGTGTTCTAATACTGAAATATTTTCAGTTGAATTGTGTGATATGGCAGAAAAAATAAGGATAACAAAAAAATAACATAGTCATGTCAAGAAGAGCAGGGAAAGGTAGTGTATAAGATAAGAGATATTATTGCTGACAAATGCTTATATGACTTATAAAAATAGTTTAAATATAAAAATAAGTTTAAGTTTGCTGTAACATTTTTCTCTCTTTCTTAAGAGTGTTTTTTAAAGCACAGTGCTTACCAAATTCTCTTTTAAAATATTAGGGACAAGAATGAGTGTTCATACTTAATTTCTCTTGTATTATTATCCACACTGATATTTGTCTCCTTCATTGCTCAAGCCATAAAAAAATGTGAATTTCCCTGTCTTTTTATGTGTACTTAATTCCGATTGATTTTACTGACAAGAGTGCATTTAGGAGAATTCTCCAAATATTCCACAATGTAAAATTGTCCCTGTAATCTGTGTAGTCTCCTGATCACCAACCTCACTTATTTTTATTCTTTCTGTCCTGTCATGCAAATTTCCATTTTGATTCAGTGTCCCTGCTCCTCCTCCTTTTGAGCTAAATCACCACCCATCCCAGACCAAAATCACTCAGCCCTCTGGTCACCCTAATTATTAATCCTTTGGTATCTAGTCTGCTTCACAATGAGTACTTTTCACTACCTAATTGCTTTATCACATCAGTATACATGGCTTCTTTCTCTAGACTATAATCTTTTGTGCCCAGGATACTGTCAAGTATCACTTCTGTATTAAAGTATACATTTAGCCCTTAGAATTAACCAGAGGCTCTCAAATCCTAGTCTGTAAAAAAGTTTCCCCAAAATGAAAGAAAAAGTGATAGTAATATAGTGAGTTAGTCACTAAACTCAAGTTACTTGATAGTTTTTATTCTCAAATAATGTTCTCTAGGAAGTTTAGTAATAAAGGTCCTTTTTAGAAGTACAGTACTAGTAATTTTAAATAGCAGTTTAAATAAAAATTTTTATTTAAAAAAAAAATAGAAACTTAATGCCAGTCCCTGAGATCCTTTGGAACTGAAATCCTAACGTTGGGAGAACCACAGGTTGATGGTCTAGTCCCATCAAACCTTGGCAATTGTTTCTTCCTGGGAGCTCCTATCACTAATTGCATGACTCTTTGGCCACTCAGCCTATGCTCTGTGGCTCTTCATCTTTTTAAATATATTCCTATATCTGAGCTGATTTAAAGAAAAGCCTCACTTAATACTTATCTTTTCATATTCTTGACACCTATTAAGATTACTGACAGCAAATCTTGAAAATATACTTGTTGAATAATTGAGTACTCAGAATTAGTCAAAATTTGGAGAGCTAAAAGAAGCCATGGATTTTGGTAGATTAATTTTTATTAAGTGAATTAAGCTTACATATTTCATATACTAAAATATCAAAAGCTATGATAAATTAACTAATGTATTCTCTAGATGCCATTATTGGAAAGGTATTGAAAACTACATTGATTTTACAAGTCCTATATAAAATTCTACTAAATGCTTAAGGAAAGAAAAAAGAGTAATTTAACAAGACTGCATTGTTTTGCTAGTCAGTTCAGTGACTATAAACTTTATTGTGGTTCCAATGGAGAGTTATTTCTTCTGCATTTAGGCATATAAAATAGAATCTATTTTTCTGTGTAGGTATGGATAGTTTTAACATTGTTTTTTTTTTGAATCAAGAAATACTTTTCTAAGTTGTGTCCAGCTATCAGTTCCATTCTTACCAATACTCTTAGTCTGTGGAACATATTTTCTGCTGAGCACTGTGAAATTTAATTCAGAAGTAGTGCTTTATTGATGCTTCGTTTTTGTGACCTTTCCAGTCCTGTGTTGGTGACATATTGGTCCTCTGTCTCCAGCACTTTGAGAATCTAATAGATAGGATGGAATGGGTCAGATAATGAAAGTCCCTGGTACATTAACTTTCAATTTCATGAATGTCTGAATATTGCAGAGAAGATGAATAGCAGGACTTTCTTTGCTTTTGCATTTTAACATTTATAAGCTAGTTAAATTCCCCTTGTATTAGCAGCAGCAGAGTCCAAGTCTACAGTATTAACACATACATTTATATTTTGGAACAGCAGTGTAAGAGTTTAAAATAATTTATAAACCACAGCTCAGGCAACTTACAAATGCCTGTTACTAAAAGAGATGAATAAATAGGAGTTTGATTTCTTGAGTTATGGCATATGAAGTACACATTGAGAAGGCTCCTTCATTTCTCTTCCTCTTACTGATGTGAGAAGAGAGTAGGAGTGTGTCATAAGTCATATGACTGATCTATTATCAGGTAGTTACAATTCTCCCCCAAATGAGTGTTATTGTTTTGAAGCATTCAAAGATGTTATAGCAAGCATAGTTGTTTGAAAGAATCTTTTGAAACAGACTAATTTTGGAGATAAGACTCAAAATCACCAGCCTGATAAGAAATAAAGAAAGGGCCTGAGTGATTAGGTGAAGACAAGGATGAGAAGGCACACAGCTGAGTGTTGGGGTTTGGACACTGATATGTGAACTCATTTGTATTCTCTTGGGTAATTTCATAGACACTGTAACATCTGCCATTGCCCTGTTTCATTCTCACCACTATATTGATGGTATCCATTTTTATGAAATATAGCCAGAATTACAAATAGAGTTTGGTTTTTTGGATTATGCTTGGTCATCCAGCTATGCTTAAAAATTTGTGATGGATGCTACAGTGCCATTTAGCTTATCACTGCAATTTTTATTGTATTTACCCTTCTCTGTAAAAGTTCTAGATTTCTCAGTTGGGATGCACTGTGCAAAATAGCGAATGAAACATGATAAAGTGATGAAATTAACATCATTAGACTTTTTCTTATGTAGAGAAATACGTGTATACTGACTTTTGTTATGAAACAAACTGGGATCCTAAGTTTTCAGAAATACACTCTTTACTGTCTTTGATTGTAACCATGAATGGATATGGAATATCAATTAATACAGCAGTTTTAGAAACATCAAAAAACAACAACAAAAACCTTGTGCTGACGTGCTGTGCTAGAAAAACTGTTTGGGGGTTCTGAGATCCTGCTCTGAGAAATGTCATCATTGGTTTGATCCAATGGGAAACTCTGATGGGGAAACTTCAGCTGACCTATCTCTCTAAATACATAATCAAATGTATGTAGTATATGCTTTTATATCTTGACAAAGAAATAAAAAGTCAGTCTACAATAAGGCAGGGTGTATATGGCAGTGTGTAATGATTGTGGTGTTTGGACCACTGTTTTATTATCTGATTTCTTTGAGAAGACATCAGGCTTCTGGTTCTGGTTCCATGCTCTCCCATAGTGCCATCATTCTCTCAGAAAAGTCATCTGTTTTCTCAGTTGCTAGTTCATTTAAATAACTACCCAGGAACATTTTTCTTCAGCTCATCTTAACTTCAACCCAGTTCACACATGCAGTGTCCACACATGATGAACCACCTCTGCCTTCGTTTCAGCCTGTTTAGATCCACCAGGTGGCCTCACCTATTAGACAGGACATCATTGGCAGATACTTAATAGCACTCCTTGTATTTTCTAACTGTGCCATTCCTGGGCCTGTTTACTCTGACTTCCATTCCTCAACTTTATTCTGATCTGCTACATATCACAAGTGGCTGATCCCTGCATCACCCATATCTGCTGGATTCTGACAGGGTTGGTCCAGGGGGGAAATGAGCACTCACATGAGATGGGGAGGGAAAGGAAGAGGCTAAGATATTCCTCCCCTTTCCACTGCCTCGGGTCAGATCTCCAGAAGGAGCTGCATCGTCTCCTTGGTTCCAGTTCCTTCTGAATAGGTCCTCTAAGACTACAGAAAGCATGGGAGGCTGCGACCGGTCTTTGACTGTGTGGATCACAATAAACTGTGGAAAATTCTGAAAGAGATGGGAATACCAGACCACCTGACCTGCTTCTTGAGAAATCTGTATGCAGGTCAGGAAGCAACAGTTAGAACTGGACATGGAACAACAGACTGGTTCCAAATAGGAAAAGGAGTACGTCAAGGCTGTATATTGTCACCTTGTTTATTTAACTTATATGCAGAGTACATCATGAGAAATGCTGGACTGGAAGAAGCACAAGCTGGAATCAAGCCGGGAGAAATATCAAGAACCTCAGATATGCAGATGACATCACCCTTATGGCAGAAAGTGAAGAAGAACTCAAAAGCCTCTTGATGAAAGTGAAAATGGAGAGTGAAAAAGTTGGCTTAAAGCTCAACATTCAGAAAATGAAGATCATGGCATCCGGTCCCATCACTTCATGGGAAATAGATGGGGAAACAGTGGAAACAGTGTCAGACTTTATTTTTCTGGGCTCCAAAATCACTGCAGATGGTGACTGCAGCCATAAAATTAAAAGACGCTTAATCCTTGGAAGGAAAGTTATGAACAAACTAGATAGCATATTGAAAAGCAGAGACATTACTATGCCAACAAAGGTCCGTCTAGTCAAGGCTATGGTTTTTCCTGTGGTCATGTATGGATGTGAGAGTTGGACTGTGAAGAAGGCTGAGCGCGAAGAATTGATGCTTTTGAACTGTGGTGTTGGAGAAGACTCTTGAGAGTCCCTTGGACTGCAAGGAGATCCAACCAGTCCATTCTGAAGTAGATCAGCCCTGGGATTTCTTTGGAAGGAATGATACTAAAGCTGAAACTCCAGTACTTTGGCCACCTCATGCGAAGAGCTGACTTACTGGAAAAGACTCTGATGCTGGGAGGGATTGGGGGCAGGAGGAGAAGGGGACGACAGAGGATGAGATGGCTGGATGGCATCACAGACTCAATGGACGTGAGTCTGAGTGAACTCCGGGAATTGGTGATGGACAGGGAGGCCTGGCGTGCTGCGATTCATGGGGTCACAAAGAGTCAGACACGACTAAGCAACTGAACTGAACTGAACTGAACTGAAGACTACAGATGTTGCTGAGTGGTGCAGGCCTCTGGTCTTGGTTACTTCACCTCCTCCTTCCGCCTCTCTCTCTAAGTAGCAGTGGCTTCCCACTATGTTTATCTGCAGGTTGTATTACTACCCGTGTTTGGCTTCTCAGCTCTTTAATTGCCTGTATTATAAACAAGTCTTTGCAACAAATATGCTCTTTATAAATGCAAAGATTTGCTTCTGTTTTCCTAGTTGGAGCCTAATATACACTGTAACTATTTCATATACATTCTCCTCTATAGGCTATTCTCAAAGAAGGGTAAATTCAAAATTTCTCATCCAGCTCATTTCTTCAACCATAACAGACTCATTTCCTGATGAGTGTTTTAATTGATTAGTGTGCAGATTCAAAAAGATTACCATTTCTAGGAAGTTTGGGATCAAATTGTACACACTGTTATATTTGAAATTGATAACCAATAAAGACCTACTAGAAAGTACAGAGAACTGCTCAATGCTACCTGGCAGCGTAGGAGAGGAGAGGAGAGGAGATTGAGGGGAGAATGGATACAAGTATATGTTTGGCTGAGACCCTTTGCTGCCCACCTGAATTTATCACAACATTGTTAATCAGCTATACTCCACTGCAAAATTAAAATGTTAAAAAAAATTACCATCCTGAATTCTTCTTGCCTAGTGTACACAATTAGAAATCATCTGTCTACCTGTGGATGTTTTGGGTTCTTTGTACTTATTAAGCATGCACCAATCCTGCCTTAAATCCACTATTTAAAAGCATAGATTGCAAGTCCTTTAAACTCAGTCACTGCATTTTTTTCTGTGTATCCCTCATGGACCTAAAGCAATACGGTGTACATAGTAGGTTTTCAAAAATATTTTTAAAATGAGTTAATGACATTTGCTTTTAAACAAAAAAATGAAGTTTATATTAAAATACTCCTTTGAAAATAATGAGGTCAGTTGCCAATTGCTAGAAAGAACCCAAAAGAAAAACAGAGAACATGTTCTTCTGAAACACCTGAGACAATTGGACTACATATATGGAAAGGATGTGCTCTTATATTCTGATAGACAGGCTGAGAGTGTTAATATTCTCTTTTTAGAGATAGACTCACCCTTCAACTTTGCCAAGAGCAATCAATCCAGTAAGTATATTCTTACATTCTGATGGTTACATTATTTTCTTTTATATAAGTGGAGACTGTTGGTTGTTGGTCCACACAGTATTCGCTCCCTTTTTACTCCTTTCTGTGTATTTCCACCTCAAATCTCATGGCTTCTGGGGAAAATGGCACTTTGCTAAGTAGTGGAAGATATTAGTCTAAAGCAGGCAGGACAGTCTGATTCTCCTCACTGTCATGATTGGTTCAGATAGCCTAGAATTAAACCAGTCAGTTCATGGAATTCCTTTGGCCCATCTGGATATAGATTGGTTTAAGAAAGGATTTATGACCCAATTTAGGTCAGTGAGATATAGAAGAGAAACCTAGAAACTTCTGAGAAAGTTTCCGGAAGAAATGTTATGCCCCATTCTGGACTATGAAGTACATAAATATGATATTTAGAGTTGCTACAACCATCTTTGCTTTCGTGATGGAAACGGGCATTAGGATGAAGCTGACCCTATAGGAAACAGAGTGGAGAGATATAAATAAACTGGGTCCTTGGTATAATAACATCATTGATTAATTGACTCAGAATTACTCCTATGTCTATACTCTCCTGTTTGACTAACCATTTGAGTAGAGTTTGCTTTTGAATGCAGTGGAAAATATCTCAAGTGGTAGACCATGCTGCAAACTAAAATAATGACTCAAATATTGAGTCAATGAAGGCTCTAAACACAGGGGGAAATTAAACTATCAGAAGAGGAACCAAAGGGGAAGAACACCTGTGCCTCTTCCTTCCTTCGTTCTTGCTTTCTTTTCTTGTAGTCATCGCCTTCCAGATGCTCATGGTATAGTGATTCACTGTCAATATGGGGTATTTAATTATCAAAATGTGTGTCATGTTAAAGGAACATGTATAGGCAGTGCTTGCTTCACTCAACAGATTCAAAAAGAATTTAGGATTCTCAAGTACTGAGGAGCTTGAAAGAGAGATTTGCATGACTAGAGGCCTTCTACCAATACATTTTGACGAGTGTGGAAAATAGTTTCAAAACTACAGACCTGTTGAGAAAAACATATGAATTGGCCATTGAAATATTACGACAAATACTAGAAAATAAAAATGCAAAATGAAGAGTTGGAGGTTGAGTAAGAACCTAGTGTCAAAACATATCATGATTTAGATCTAAGCACAGGGATCTTGGAATAATCAGAGACTTCTGTGTTCAGTTCTTGGCCCTGTCTTTGAACCAAGTTTTCTTATCTGTAAAATGGGGGTTATAATGCTTGTTTCGTGGTGTTGTAAAAATTTAAACAACAGTGTGTGTTTAAGTGCCCATAGAATATTACCTAAGACATAGTCGGCATAAGAATCATCTCCTCCTCCTTTTATTATTGTTTCTAGTATCATCATTAAGCAACAGCTGTCACCTCTCAACTTCCTGTCCCTTGATGCTATTTTCCTGACTTAGTTCAATCAGCCTGACTCTGGAGGAGTGAGACTTCCCCAGCCCTGGATTTGTGCTAAGATCTCTGAATTGGCATATCGCAGGGATCGATGACAGGTAGATGAGATTTATCTAGGCTCAGGGTTAAAGAGTAAACTTTATTAAACTAGGACTTACTTGTAAGCCATATTCACTTGGTGTGAATAAGGAAAATGAGCAGCAGTCCTTTTTCAAGGTCAAAGGCAAAGACATCCTGGGGTCTAGAAAAAAATCACACTGATATTCATCTCCCACATTTTTAGCAAGTATAAAAAAGTTTAAATGAATTTCTGGAGTAGCTTGAATGTTATAACCTCTGAGATAGCATGTATAATTATCCCAGGCTCCATGGCTTCTTCCTACTTATGAACTCTGCCACTGTGCCCACACTTCTATATGACCACTTGTCTACTCAATTGTATCTCAGCGCTCATATGTGTGTCCCTCACCCCTTCAAACTGAATTCCTGATAAAAAGGACCACCGCATACTCTTGTTCATTGTCTCAAGAACCTCCCTTAGGATCTTGATGAAGGAACATACTTCACAAGATTCCAGTTGGGCAGAGTCCTGTTTCTGCCCAGATCAGAGCTTGAGGCATCTGTGTCTCCTTCAAAATCTTTAAAATGACACGTTTCAAAGTCTCCATATTTATAATATGCTTATAAAGAATTTGATATCTGGATCAATCCAGTAGTTTATCAATTCTTGAAAAGTCACACTTGAATGTGACACTCATGGCTTAAGAGAAAAATGACAGAAGTGACATTTATAAGGTGACTGTTATGTGTCAAAAGGCACTATTCAAACATTATACCATCTGACCCTCATGATAATCATGTGAGGGAGATGTTATTAAGACTGCTTTAAAATGAAGAAACTGAAACTCTGGAGTAGTCCAGTAATTTGTCTAATGGAAGTGGCCGAGTTGAGAATAGGAGTCAAGCCTTTGATCCAAAGCTCATGTTTTTTCACTGTATATTTAATTTTTCTAAATAGATGTTCCTTTTCATTATGAGGTGTAGCATTCATCAAAGGAAATGTCTGTATATGTAAATTCCCTGTACTGATAAACCAAGTGATTATTTATAGCCTTTTGACATTTGCTGAGTTTTCCGCTCACATTTACATTAGCCTGACACCCCCTAGAGAAGGCTTGGAAATGTTTCAATGGCATGTCAGAGAGTTCTAATGTATACTCACATATTCATTCTAAAAACCTTTATTGAATGTTTTCTATGTGCAAGGCACTGTGCTCAGGTCAAATATATAAAATTTTAAAGGTGTGGTTACATAGAACATCCATGGCAATCGTTCTTCAAAACTTATTCTGGGCAGGGGTTCAAAAATGCATGTATGGGGACTTTATCTGTGAGAAGCAGGTATATTCCTGGCAAATCAAACATAGACATTTAAACTTGGGAAGAAAAGCAGAGGATATAGACAGAAGAAGAAAACTCAATGGGAAGGAGCAAGAGTTGAAACTTGGAAAACATTTGTAATCAATGAAACTTGACTTGTAGTAGTGGAAGAGTGAGGATATGATATAGAAAACAAAAATCCAAGTACATTCTCTTCTGTTTAGAAAATATGTCACCTTGGACACATAACTCAGTTCCTTGAAGCTAAGCTTCCTAACTGGTAAAATACAGCTGATACCGCTCTCAAATGAACCAGTAACAGTTTAGTAAAATATAGAGTAGAATACAAATGCCAACATGGTATCATTGTCAGTATTTATTATAAATTTTCTTTGATGCTCTGAAAATCTTGGAGATGAGCAGAAGCAAATGCAAGGTGAAGTGAAGAGAGTGCATGGTTGATGACTGACCTGGGGTTGGGGCATAGAGCTATGAAGAGGGAGAACTCATTTATACATATGTGTAAACATATGAGCTTCCCTTATAGTTCAATTGGTAAAGAATCTGCCTACAATGCAGGAGACCTGGGTTTGATTCCTGGGTTGGGAAGATCCCCTGGAGAAGGAAATGGCAACCCACTCCAGTATTCTTGCCTGGAGAATCCCATGGACTGTAGCCTGCCAGGCTCCTCTGTCTATGGGGTTGCAAGAGTTGGACGCAATTTAGTGACTAAACCAGCACCACCATAAACATATGATTCAAAAGAGGCAAAATAATAGATGAAAAAAATGGAAATGGAGTCTGGATTTTGAACTAGAAAAGTCAAAATGTTTATTCAAAATATATAGCACAATTAAAGAGGAATGGGAAGAGTTCTTTTTCTAGGATCTACATACAGCTCCTGCTCTTCAAAATTTAAGAGACAACTAAAAGAGACAGAGATTTGTGATTCTGCAGATAGAGAAGCTTCAGTTCATGTGCTTTGTTTCTTTATCTGCTTTTTGTTATCATCCAAAGGAGCATTTCTTGGTATGAAACAAAAACTATTTAATCTGAGTTTATTTAAGGTCAGATTATCCTGATTCAGTGCCCCGCTATTCAGAGTTACCTTTAGACTCACCTTTAATAAACTTGAAACATCAAAGATTTTCTATCTGAGCCAGTCAGAGAAAAATATAAATAAAGCCATGGAAGTTGTTTTATTTTGGTTTAAAGATCAAGTTCAAAGTGGTCTTCCACAATATTAAGTCAGACTAGATTTCCAGTTTGTATTTAATAGAAGGAGAACTCAGGTCTCTTTTGTCCTACTCGCATTAGTTTGGGCTTAGAGGCTATTTATTAAACAAAGGACAGCAGAACAAACTAATGTTAGGGGAGGAAATTGGTTTTCCTGCCGTCCAACCTGTTTTTAAATTAGCAGAAGCAAGTGCTAATATAAAATCCTGTGACCAGTAATCACATTTTCCTTTCGCTTTGTTGGAAAATCACAGCCATCCGTATTAGCATTTCACACTAGTTAAGACAGTGCAGTAAAACGGTCCAAGGAGACTGTTCAGGGTGAGAACTGGAGAGGGAAAGGTGATTTGGGCAGTGAGATTTCCTGGGAAGAGCAGCTCAGTAGGCAGTTCCGTGTGGAGGCTAAAGCCTTTTTTTGGACAGCAATTCAAAAAGTAAATAAATAAATAAAGCTCAAAAGACAATGCTCATTGCTCCAGACCCACACGGGGTTATAGTTTACACAGGTGCTGACACAAAATCAATATTGCCACCACCTATTGATGATTTATTTCAGTAATTACTCTTGAACCCATAACTAAAATGCTGTCAAGATAGAACAGCCATGTCCCACTAAATGCTTGTGCTTTCTTCTTTCAGTAAATTAATTTACATATAATAATCAAAACGGCACAGTGCCCTGATTGTGGCCAGTCAGCAATCTATTGAACGCTTTAGAAAACAGGGAGGGAAAATTAACAACCACTTTCAAACACCTTTGGCTGGGTGACTCCGGATTAGACCCCTCAGCAGTTATTTTCCCATTGATCTGGTTGAGGTTGCAAGTCTCAAGAATTCAATCTGTAAGTAGGAGGCACTGACAACCTTTCTCATCTGTCTCATGGGAGGATCTTAGCCAGGGTCCATAACAACCCTCCCATTGAGTTCCTAGTGAGTACTCTCCCAAGCTGTTGGGAAATTTTTCAGAAAGGAAATATATGTCTTTACTGGACAGTGGAGGAGCATTTATAAACAAATAATTGTTCTAGTGCTCCTTTATGATTTCAGCTGAAAGATACCTTTGTCATGGCTAACAATTGACCCTGGCTTTACCATCTCTAAATCCATTTCTTCTCCTAAGTCAGGAGTTCTTAATCTGGGATTCCTAAAGGTAGATGGGGGAAATGCATCATTATACTCAGTAACATTAGACAGAAACTTGGAATTTATTTTGATTATAATGTTGGCAATTAAGCACAATAGTTCCAGCAGTACCTATGGCTTTGAAGCCAGTAGAACTCACACACATTTTCTCGGAACTCTGAATCCTATGATAATTCAGAGCCCCACATCCTTCATCCTTGCATCTCGGCTCTCCCAAAGCTTTGAGTTGAGAAGACAGTGTTAGCTACTGGTCACTGTGCATTTGTCACATGCCAGACACTGTTTTAAGGACTTCACACACGTGAATCTATTTAACCCTTGAAGCAACCCAGTGAAGTACGTCCTATTGTTTTTAATATCGTCATTTTAGACGTGGAGAAACTAAGGTTCAGAAGGTCAGTTCACCTAATTGATGATTAGTGGTGGAGGTGGAACTCGATCCATCTAGCTCTTGAGCCTAAATTCTTAATCACTCAGCCCTATTTCCCTATCAAGATACACAGGCTTTGCTAGGTGGTGTCAGGATAAAGCACCCACTGTCCACCGAAGCTGCTGAAGGTGCAATGTTCCAAACAGAAGCTCCTACACGCTGTGATGACATGGTGCAGACCTCAACTGAACAATCTGGTCCCCCGTTAGATTAGCTATAGCACTCCAAGATGGCAGCACCACATTTTCTGGTTTTCAGTCATTCCATTTCTGTACAAAACAGACAAATCCCCTTGGGTATTCAGGTTTGAATCATTTTCTCAAACAAAGATCAGATATCTTGCCTAGTTCTGAATCCTTTAGGTCAGGGGTTGGCAAGCTTTTCCAGCAAAGGGCCTGACAGTAAATATTTAGGCTTTGCAAGTCATAGAATCTCTGTCACAGCTATTCGACTCTGCTGTCATAGCTCAAAAAGTGGCCATAATTTGCTTATTTAGATGACTTGGAATTCTCTGTGATGGTTACTCTGATAATAAAAGGTATAATTGTTGAAGATAAATTTCTAGTTCTATTTGGTGTATACTTTTTTTTTTCATAATTCTAGGTTTTAGTGATCTACCCAAGCAGGTGACTCCTTGATTCAGAAAACAAAACAAAACTTTCCACTTGTATCAAAAGATAATTTCTAAGTTATGAGAAAAAACATCCACAGCTGCAGCTTATATGTCATAGTCAGAAAGAGCAAAGTGTGTTATCTAATTTCCAGGGCATTGTCTTTAAAATGATGTCTTTTACTAACTTGGGATATTTCAAAATATTCATAAATATTCCAGATTTATGAAGGAGGTTCATTTTGTTCACTGATCATGCAGTGTTTTTGTTTCTTCTGCTTCTAAAAGAAATATACATTTTTTTTTCCTCCTAAGGATGGCTCATATCCAAGGGTTTTAATTTACTTAGAAGTGGTGCTCAAGGCCATATTTCAGTACTATTAGGATTGTGTTATGTTGGTGCTAAACCACTTAATGGACATTCAGTGTTATGTTTTGTGTCCTGATTTAGCACTAATGTTGGATAGTTGCTGATCTAAGCAGCTTGGCCCCAATTATTTCAAGACCAGCCTCAGTGTGTGAAAGAAAGATTCAAAACTCTTTATGTTACCACAATATGGAAATCATGCGCCCCCTCACAGCTTCCAGGGGTTTAGAAAAGGATACTCCGTGTCTCCTAAGGCATTTGTTCGGGCTGGGGCAGGGCTTGGACTGATGGTGGGAGGTGAACCTACACAAAGAGTTTTGCTTTATACTGCAGAGCATTTGAGGACAATGTTTACATGCAGCTGTATTCAATTTTTAGTTGGTTTCTGGCATTCAGTGACAAAGGCATTTGTTTGAAGATAAGAGTGACATACTTGTGGAAAATGAAGATGTGTTGTGATGAAAATGAGAGAAAACAAATACTGTGACTTAAAAGCAGTCCAATATATTTGGGGTTTTACTGTGCATTCTTTAACGTGTGTGTGTGTACTCCATCACTCAGTCTGTCCGACTTTGCAACCCTATGGACTGTTGCCTGCCAGGCTCCTCTGTCCATGGGAGTTTCCAGGCAAAAGTACTGGAGTCAGTTGCCATTCCTTTCTCCAGGGGATCTTCCCGACCCAGGGATAGAAGCTGTTATCTCCTGTGTCTCTTACACTAGCAGGTGGATTCTTCACCACTTGAGCTACTTGTAGTAAGTTTATTTAAAATTTGCATTCCTTTATTTTTTAATAAAAGCTCACAATAGCTAAAGGGATCATGAATGCTGTTTAAATGATTCTAGAGCCTTCAGAAAGCATAGGTATACAAATCCAGCAAGCTTTACGGTTTTCTGGCCTTTAAAAGACAGCGTGATACAGAGTATACTTATGAGTTAATTAAATGATAACATACCAAGGCAATTTAATATGGACATCAAATAAAGCCTAGTTAAAAAAATTGTATGATAAATTTAGAAAATCTAGGACTTTCTTGAGATGAAAATTGACTGGTTTTTAAATTAATCTCGGGAGGACTGTATCTAAAATTAAATTTCTATTATATTTAGTAGAGGAAATAAAGTGCTGTGTGAGAGCTTTTTTTAAAGGACTCTTTAAGTGTAGGAGGTTAGTATTTCAATAATGGCATCAGAAACACTGAAGTAATATATTCTCAGCAAGTAGGCACTTTCTTCCCTAAGAAAAATGAAAATAGCTTGTCAGTTATGTATCCTAAGTTGTGTGCTATATTGGTTTTAATTATTATATGGCTGTGCTCCACTCTGAATCTTAAACTCTGTCACTGAATCATCTCTAAGAAGTAACTATTATTTAGATGGTAAAACTTCATGGTGAAGTCTTTTAAATGGAATCATGGAGTAAACCTCAGAGAATTATAATGTTCTGTGTCCCTAGCTCAAGTCTTTGTCACCTCTTAATTTTTTCAGGAGGTAATTATTTGCCACCTGCTCTTGGTTCAACACTGCTGCACATTGTTCCAGATATTTCCAGCCACAATCAAGGAATTTACATAAAAAGAGAATTTCTGAAATTTTGAGAAAAAGTATTCACAGGTGCAGTTTACGTGTCAGATATAATCAGAAAGAGACGAAGTGATACTTAAATGTGAGGGCATTGTTTTTGAAATGATTTCTTTGATTTCCTCGGGATATTTCAGAATATTAGGGAATATTCTGAATTTACCCAGGAGGCTCATTTCATTCACAAAGACTGTGCTATGACTTTTTTCCTTCTGCTTATAAAAGAAATACATACATTTTCCTCCTAAGGATGGCTCATATACACGAGTTTAGACTGGCTTAGAAGAAACACTCTAGGCCATACTTTGAACTATTAGGATTGGTTATGTTGGTACTAAAGTGCTTAATTGATGTTCATATGTATATTTTTAAAATTTTGAGAATATATTTACCATCAAGAGGGTATGGATAGAAAATTAAATAAAATCAACTCTCTTCCAGCCTGCCCCAAATCTGTGAGCAGATTGTCTTTCAATAGACCACATTGGTTTAGCTATCCCAATAAAATAGTGAAAAAGAAAATTCTCATTTCTATATCACCCAAATTTCACTTAAATTGTATTAGAAAATAAAATGTTGCATGTCGATGTTTAGGTGTTTTTCTGATGAGCTATAGTGTAGCGCAAATAAATTTTGCTGAAATAAATTTTACTTTTCAGGACAAAACCAACAATTTCTTATGTCCAAAATACAGTTGCTGGTCAGAATATATTTTTCTAATATTGTAAATCTCCTAAAATAGATCTATATGTACTTTTGTATTTATTAGTGTTTGTTTTGCAAAGGCCTGGAATTTAGATAAAAATATAATACTGGTTTTAGAATTCATAAATATCCTCAACATTACTTTATCTATATAAAGAGATAGATATAAATACATAAATATTTGTTAATATGGCATATAGAATATTCCTATAAATAGAGTACCCTGTGATATTTACATAGATACCATAGATCTATGGGTTTCCCTGATGGCTCAGATGGTAAAGAATGTGCCTGCAATATGGGAGACCCGGTTTCAATACCTGGGTTGGTAAGATCCCATAGCAACCTACTGCAGTATTCTTGCCTGGAGAATTCCATGGACAGAGAAGCCTGGTTGGCTACAGTCCATGGGGTTGCAAAGAGTCAGGCACAACTGAGTGACTAACACTTTCACTTTCTCATATGATCTATATATCATACCCATATAAACACTATATGTTGCAGTTGAGGTTTAATGTATATGGAGCTTTATATTTAAAGTCAGTACAATAAATAATAGTATTAATAATCTTTTAAAGTGTGGTCAAATAATAGTATTGGTATTTTTCTATTTAAGCAAATCAAAAATATTTGAAGACCTGAGAATAATTATGTTTTATTTCTTAAGGATCTACATATTGTAATACCGCGCTGTGTGAGCTGTGCTTAGTCGCTCAGTTGTGTCTGACCCTTTGCTACTAACATATGTTTAATTTCTTCATAAATTCTCGCTAGCCATAGTTCCAATGATATGATTTCCTATCTAAAGATTGAAGCTGGGATTGTTATCATTAAGATTGAATTGGCTATATGCAAAGTGATGCATAATGCAAGTAGCACTTATAAAAAATAACAGCTTAGCCCTGCATTTTAATTCATACTCTGTGTTAATTCTCCCAGTGATTTTTATTAGCTTGATACATAACAGAAGAGCAATATTCTCCATGGGCAATGAAGACATCTAATTTCTTAAATTAAAAGTACTGATAAGGAGACAAAGAACTACCCTTCCCTCCTTGAACCAATACACTGCTCTTTTCTGTTGCCCATTCCACTGACCTGTCATCCATTCATTTGCGTTAAATTACAGCCAAACCCTTAAGTAATTTGTTAGAAACATTTAAAAACAAAAGAGTCACATGCAACATTCACATCTATTTCTCATAGGCCCCCCATCTGTCCATCTTTCTTGTCTCATCTACATTAAAAGAAGTAACTCGCTTCTGGTTCACTGATCTAGAGTCAGTAACAAGGGAAACAGGACCTATATCCTAAAATTTAATTCAAGGTTTGTTAGAGTATACAGATTCTGATGTCTCCTTCCGTTTCAATCTAAAGAATGGACAAATTTGAAGCAATGGTCTCTGACAGGTCATCTCTGTTCAAACCAGCCAGATATACTGATGCCCTGGTTGCAGCAAATTCCTCTCCTGGCCTTTTTCGTCTAAGCCTTGGTAATATGCCAAGTCGGGAAGATCCCCCTGGAGAAGGGAATGGTAACCCACTCCAGTATTCTTGCCTGGAGAATCCCATGGACAAACTATGGGGTCGCAAAGAGTCAGACACGGCTGAGCAACTAACACTTTCACTTTCCGTAACATGACTGTCAATTGAGTCCCTGCTGTAGGAACTCGAAGGAAAAACTGCTTCTCAAGGAAGAGAAGGGAAAGCTCTGTGAAGGATGTAGGGTGATAACATGTCCCTTGTCAGCACTTCTGGCTCCTTTGAAATCCCAGTATTTGAACCGTGAGCCACACCAAAGTCTAAGTAGACATCATAGTGGAGGCACTTCTGGGACAATTCTTACACATCACCAGATCAGTAAACCTGTTAACATAGATCCCTGATCTGATTAGGCATAAAAGAGTAATTAATACTACATTTTCAAAGGATTATTAGAGTAATAGAGATAGCAAAGAACTAAAATATATGCATTTGGGGGGCTTCCCTGATAGTCCAGTTGTTAAGATTTGCACTTATAATGCACAGGACACAGGTTTGATCCCTGGTCAGGGAACTAAGATCCCACATGTTGCATTATATAGCCAAAACTTTAAAAAACATTTTTCTAATATATCAATTTTATCCAAGTAATACTGTTTTTTTTTTTTTCTCTTTAGGTAAATTACTTTTTGGAGAGCATGAGAAAAAGATATTTTCTTTTACTTAGCAATTAAAATCTCCTTCCAACATCCTCATTTATTTCCTACAAATGAAAACATTGTTTTCTAAGATATCTATCCCAATGACTCTGATCTTTTAGTTAACATAGTATGTGAATGAAATGCTTTATCATGATGAATCAATCCTCCATGTAGTAATACCTTTCAGTTGAATAAATAATATTATCTTACTACCAGTAGCAGTCCTTACAGTCAGAAATAAATGTAGAATGCATATTAAAACTATTTTCCATGTTCTGAAGATACATTTTTTATTGCCTTTTCTTATCTATTCTCATTTCATTGAATAGGTTAGTTGCTTTAAAATATTCATTAAGTAGCTATGAGGCACCAGATACTACCCCGACTTAGTTAGTTTGGACACTGGTATTTTTAAAAACCTCTCCAAGTGATTCTAATATGTGGTTCCAGTTAAAAATCACTTTTCAGGAGGCCTGAGACAGGAGAAAGCCTAGGAGGATTTCAGAAGATAGGTGACATTTGAGAGAGATGTGAAGAGAGAGTAGAATTTTACCAGGGGTGGAGAAATGGTGAGAAATATATGAGAATAAACAAGAAGAACTGTTACCAGGCAAGCAGCCTTGATAGGAATAGATCATCTGCTCTAGCGAGGAAGGAAAGGAAATGACCAGAGAAGGCAAGATGGTATAGTCAGGATCACATAGAGAAGAGCCTTCAAATGCCTTATTGAGGAACTGGACTTTGCTCAACTGAAACCACTTATCTTAACATAAATGGGCCACTACCTATTGACATTTTAAAGTAGTAAATATGATACACCCTAATCTGGGTTTAAGCATGGAGAATTCCTTAGAATGTGAGAACTTTGAAATTGGCAGAGGTTTACATTATTCACATGAGAGATCATGGGAGACTCTGATTGCTCCAAACTGACTTTAATTTAACTTGAATAATTATAGGTACTTTCACACATTTTAAAATGCTATCAACAATGACAGCAAACATCATGTTAATACTATGCTCAGAATATAAAGATAATACCATAATTCACAAGAATGATAACAACTCATTTCTTGGACTTAAGCAGAGAAGAATTAAAACACAAGACAGTGTTTAGTATTGAGTGTCCTTTAAAAAAAGTCAATTTTATTCAATAGCTTTGAGTCAATAACTAATCAATAAATGCACTTGTTATCAGAAACATTGAACAATGAAGTGGTTTACTTAGAGAAGACAAGATTTAGGGGCAAGAACATGTCTTCAAATATCTTTTAAAGTGGTTTTCATCAGAAAATCTATGGCTTCCCAGAAGGTAGAATTAGACCCAACAAGCACATGCCAGAAAGATATATTCTTTCTGAGAATAACCTAAAATCTATATAAACTGAAATAATAACCATTTCCAGTAAATTTTTCAACACTTTTGATTTTTATTCAGAGGATATGTTATGGTGGAAATTTGAGCATCAAACTGATAAACTTCTATGGCAATAGATCAAAGGGAAAAAGAGAAGGCAAACTTACCAGTATCAAGAGTTAGAGAATAGCATCACAGACCCTAGAGAAATTTTTAAAAAATAGTGAAGAAGTATTATTAACAACTTTATGCCAATAAATTCAGTAATATAGATCAAGTTTATTCAACCTCAAAAAAAGTGACAAAAAATGTTTTTCTGGAACTCTCTTGCTTTTTCAATGATCCAAGAATGTTGGCAATTTGATCTCTGGTTCCTCAGGCAAATTTGGCTTTAGAGTACAGAATGAAGCAGGGCAAAGGCTACCAGAGATTTGCCAAGAGCAAACACCCTCTTCCAACAACACAAACACCCTCTTCCAACAACACAAGTGAAGACTCTACACGTGGACATCGCCAGATGGCCAGTAATGAAATCAGATTGATTTTATTCTTTGCAGTCAAAGATGGAGAAGCTCTATACAGTCAGCAAAAACAAGACCGGGAGCTGACTGTGGCTCAGATCATGAACTCCTTATTGCCAAATTCAGACTTAAATTGAAGAAAGTTAGGAAAACCACTAGAACATTCAGGTATGACCTAAATCAAATCCCTTATGACTATACAGTGGAAGTGACAAATAGATTCAAGGGATTAGATCTGATAGAATGGTCGAGGTTTGTGACATTGTACAGGAGGCAGGGATCAAGACCATCCCCATGGAAAAGAAATGCAAAAGGCCAAATGGTTGTCTGAGGAGGCCTTACAAATGGCTGAGAAAAGAAGAGAAGTGAAAGGCAAAGGAAAAAAGGAAAGATATAACCATTTGAATGCAAAGTTCCAAAGAATAACAAGGAGAGATAAGAAAGCCTTCCTCAGTGATCAATGCAAAGAAATAGAGGAAAATAATAGGATGAAAAAGACTAGAGATCTCTTCAAGGAAATTAAAGATACCAAGGGCACATTTCATGCAAAGATGGGCACAATAAAGGACAGAAATTGTATGGACCTAACAGAAGCAGAAGATATTAAGAAGAGGTGGCAAGAATACACAGAAGAACTGTACAAAAAAAGAGCTTCATGACCCAGATAATCAGGATTGTATGATTACTCACCTAGAGCCAGACATCCTGGAATGTGAAGTCAAGTGGGCCTTAGGAAGCATCACTACAAACAAAGGTAGGGGAGGTGATGGAATTCCAGTTGAGCTATTTCAAATCCTAAAGATGATGCTGTGAAAGTGCTGCACTCAATATGCCAGCAAATTTGGAAAACTCAGCAGTGGCCACAGGACTGGAAAAGGTCAGTTTTCATTCCAATCCCAAAGAAAGGTAATGTCAAAGAATGCTCAAACTACCCACAATTTCACTGATCTCACACGCGAGTAAAGTAATGCTCAAAATCCTCCAAGCCAGGCTTCAACAGTTCGTGAACTGTGAACTTCCAGATGTTCGAACTGGATTTAGAAAAGGTTGGTTTAACATTTAACAATTAATCAATGTAATTCACCATATTGTTAATAGCAAGGTAAAGCAGAAAAACCACATGGTCATCTCAAAGAGATGCAGAAAAAGCATTTGATGAAATATAACATCAATTCCTGATTTTTAAAACTGTGGGAAAACTTGAAATATAAGAAGCCATCTTTAGCTTGAAAAAACTACATAAAAATGCCTATAACTAACAGTATACTTAATCATAAAAAGCTAAATGTTTTCCCCCTAAGATCAATAATAAGACAAAGATATCTGCTCTTACCACTTCTAGCCAGTGCAATAAAATCAGCAATCCATCATTCAAACATAATAGTATTCAGATTGGAAAGGAAGAAAAAATAAACTGTCTTTTTTTTTCACAAACAGTATAATCATCTACATAGAGAATTAGATGAAATATACAAAATGACTACTAGAAATATTAAATGAAGTTAGTAAGGTTGCCGGATTCAAGACCAGTCCACTGTGTATGTCATATACTAGCTGTGATAATTGAAAGTTGAAATTATAAAACACCATGTAAAATTACATAGAACTATGAAATACTTAGTGATAAATCTAAAAAAACATGTGCAAAATTTGCCTTCTAAAAACTATACAACATTATTGAGATAAATTAAGGGCCAAGAAAAATGAAGAAATATATGGATGCATCAGAATTTTCAGTATTGTTAAAATGTCATTTCCCCCTCAAATTTATCTATAGATTAAATGCAATATAGTCACCTTTGAAAATAGTCTAGCAATTTCTTTAAAAAGTTAGAAATACACTCATTATGTGGTTCAGCCATTCTACTGAGAGGTATTTACCCAAAAGAAATTGAAAACATATGTTCATGCAAGACTTGTATATGCGTGTTCATAGAAATTGTGTTTGTAATAAACAAAACCTGGAAACAACCCAAATATCCATCAATGCATAAATGGATAAGCAAACTGCTAATATAGTTATAAAACAGAATACTACTCAGTAATAAAAAGAATAAACTATTGTCTGCAATAATATAGATGAATGTCAAAATAATTACAGTGTTTGCAAGAAGCCTATGAGACAAAAACAATGATGACACTTCACAGTTTCATTTATATAACATGAATTCCACCTATAATAGCACCCATTTCATTTATATAAAATTCTATAAAATGCAAACTTAGCTTTAGTGAAAGTGTTCAAATCAGTAGTTCCCTGGGGGTGGGTTTTGGCAGTGGAGGCCAGTGGGGAGGGGCAGAAGGTAGAGATTACAGGGAGACATGGTGGAAACTTTGAGTAATGAGTATGTTTATTATTTTGACTGTGCTAATACTTCCATGGATATATATGTATAGTACATATATGCTTTAAATATGTGCAGTTGAATGTACCTTTATGAGGGAAAAAAATCCAAGATTACAACATAGTTAAGTAGAATATAATTTCAGAAATTAAATATTAATATTTTCTTTCATGAGATATAAGATATTTAGAGTAGAAGAGTAATTTACCCCTAATAGTAGACCCTCAAAAATTATTATTGGAATAGGCTAAGAGAAATACCACCAGAAATCATCCGTATGATGGTCAGGTCTTATGCTATGTATGGTTATTAAACCACACAATTTCATAACATTCACCTAAACTTCTAAAGCTTAATCCAGAAAAACCATCCCCCAGTTGCTGTCTTTTAATGACCAGATAGACCAAGAATCTGGATGTGATGCGTTTCATTAACATTTTCAAAACCCATGCATCATGTTGATCAATAAATCAGCTTTTAAGAAAAAGTACTCTGTGTCTGCATGTTGTTGAGTTTTAAGCTTTCTGGAATTATGTATTTTTCAGTAGCAAAAATTCTACAAAAATGCGTTCTGTGATCATGTGAATGAATAGCTGATGGTTAGCTACTCTTTCCCACAGTCTTATTCTTGAGCTTCTGCAGGACAGGGAGAAGTGACACAAAGGGATCTAAACAAATAAATGCCATCTAACCGGGAGATTCCTGCCCTGGAAGATGGTAGTATCCAGAATCATCCCCATTGATATTTCAGGCAGAGTAGAAAACTACTGCCAGATACTACTGACCTCTGTGGAAAACAAAGCAGAGTTGGACCATTCTAGCAAGACCCCAGAATTTCTAGCCAGCAGCCACTCGGGGTCATCTCTCTACTTTGTTTTCCAAATAATAATGCCAACGTGCACTTTATGCATTAAATTTCTTTGGCCCTATTTCTGCCATTATAGGTGGAATTGTATCATGTATGTATGCATATAAATAACCTTAAAACCTCATTTTAAATTATTTTAGCATTTGAAAAAATTTTATCATTTGGAATATGCCTTTTATGAATCAACACTATAGGGGGGACTCCTTATACATTGCTTATATTTTAATAGCTATCAAAATAGGTACAGTGGGCTAATAATTAGCATAAAATATTAAGAAATACTTTTCATTGGTGGTTCATGACAAAGTTTACATTACAGGTTTGGGGCTCACCTAGCATGGAAGGACAGCTGGCCTATGCCAGGTGAACCCCACACCTGTAATGTAACCTTTGTAGTCTAGAAATCTCTTGAAATCTTATCAGAATGCCTTCTTTAGGTTCTGGCCCTTAACTGGTTAGAAGCCGACACATCCCCTGTCAACATCATCTCTTATGCCTCAAAGTGAACCCTCCATGAAGAGTGCTCTCAGAGGGCTTTATGTGCCTGCTGGCTAATAACAAAATGGTACTTTGGGAAGAATTTGGAGGTAGGCTTGCCTTGGGTATAACAAGTCAGGATGATCCCCTGGAGAAGAGAATGGCAACCCATTCCACAATATTCTTGCTTGGAGAATTCCATGGACAGAGGAGCCTGGCAGACTACAGTTCATGGGATCACAGAGTCAGACACAGCTGAGCAACACTATGGTGGAGGACATGTGTAGGCCCCTACCTCCCTCTGACCATGGTAGTTTACCTTAACAGTGTTTCTTAAATGGACCTGATCAATGTTGCCTGGCTAAACTGCCATTGAACATTTAGCAAAACTCAATTAATAGACCAGATCAGAATTGCAACTGAATCCCTTAGGTGCCAGTATAGCTCTTGGATCTTCTTCTAACGTTTCTTTCTGCTGCTAAGTATCTTCTTAGGTTGCTGTGTTTGAAGCTTATAGTGAGAATTATTGAATTTGGGCTTTGTTATTCTATCCTCTTTGAGCAATTTATTGTGTTTAGGGGTGCTGAAGGCACCTAGTCCACCTCTGGTCGACCTATGAAGCCCTTAGATATAGTACGCTGGTAAATGCTTCCAAAGTAGTTAAGCATGCTGGCTTTGGCAGTAGGAGATGATCAGTTCTCAAAAGTGATACAATGCTTATCATGTGCTAGATGCTTGAGTGGGTAGCCTAGAGAAGCAATCCCTCATCAGTAGAAGTCTCCTCAGGAAACTCCCCAGCCAGGCCTTGGAAATATATAAGCATAAGCTAGAACACTCCTCAGTCTTGTAAATTGGACAAAACCTGTGGTTAGTTATCTGCTTCCCTAGTAGCTCAGATGGTAATGCATCCACTTGCAATGCAGGAGACCAGAGTTCGATCCCTGGGTTGGGAAGATCCCCTGGAGGAAGAAGTGGCAACCTACTCCAGTATTCTTGCCTGGAGAATTCCACGGACAGAGAGGCCTTGTGGGCTACAGTCCATGGGGTCGCAGAGTCAGACACAACTAAGCACTAACACACACATCCATGGTTGGTTAGTTCAATCCACCAAAAGCTCCTCACACTGAGCAATAAAGCTAGTACAGGCCTTTCTCTCTGTAGTTCATTTATTCTAGAAGTATTTATTGAGTGCCAGCCACTACTTTTTGAGAAGAAAGCCAAGATCCAAGGGGTAAAAGGCCCTCTTGGAATTCACATTCTGGTGGGGAAAAGACTGTAAATGACATAAGTAAGTAAAATACTTAGTACATAGATATATGCTAAAAAGAATTTAAATAAATAGGTATTAAAGAGGGAATTCCCCAGCAGTTCAGTGGCTAAGACTGACCTTCCAATGCAGATGGCACAGGTTCAATCTCTTGTCAGGAAACTAAGATCCTATATGCCATGTGACCAAAAGATTTAAAACAAAAAAAAAAATTTTTAAGATATGTGTAAAGAAGGAGGCAAAGAGGCAGAGAAAGGGGATTGAAAACTTGAGCAGGCCTCACTATGAAGGTGACTTGTGAGGATTAAACTTGTGTGTTTGTGGAAATTGTCCAGTAGAAGAGATTCTTAGGAACTGTAGAGCTGGGCCTTCCACCATGACTCCGAGTCTCCATGTGGAAGCTCCCTGTGCTGTAATCTGCTGCTTAAGCTGAAGGCATAGGTGGGGGTCAGGGATGGAAGGATCCTATCACACGTGGTGCTCCTTCAGCCCACCACACCATCCGGTTGAAAAGGAGAACCAGCTACCCTTTGCTCTTTCTCCAGGTTACTATTTCTACTAGCTGTCTAAATAATAATTCATACATGAACATGATTTATCACATATCCAGGTGACCCTTGACATGGTAAAGGCTGAATTTTCCAGCTTGCTTGCTTTCCACACTCATTTGAAGCATTTGGCTGATCGACAATGAGAAAACAACCTAAAGAAGAGAGATCAAAAAATTCTTTTTTTAGAAACATTAAGTTTCTTAAGGAGAGATGATGGGTAAAAATATGTCTTGCATGTTGTTGCTGTCGTTCAGTTGCTAAGTTGTGTCCAACTCTTTGCAATCCCTTGGACTGCAGCATGCCAGTCCTCCACTCTCTGGCACGGAGGAGAATAATTGAATTGAGCAAATACATATCCATTGAGTTGGTGGTGCTATCTAACCATCTCATCCTCTGCCACCCCCTTCTCCTCCTGTCCTCAATCTTTCCCAACATGAGGGTCTTTTCCAGTGAGTTGGCTCTTCGCATCAGGTGGCCAAAGTATGGAGCTTCAGTTTTAGTGTCAGTACTTCCAATGAATATTCAGGGTTAGAGGTGATGAAACTTTTTTGACTTTCCTTCATACGTTGACACAGGTTTAGGGAATATGGCCAAAAGATTAACCAGCTATCCAATTTTAAGATAAATTTTCTAAATATTCATTTACTTTTGGGTTTCACTAATAGCTGTCCAATGAGGGAACCAATGTTGATAATTAATCATGCAACTTAAAAGCATGCTGTCTTAACATGTAGTCTTCATTAGGACTGCATGTAAATCACAGTGAGTGTATATTCTCAAGGTTTATTAGTTCTTTATTTGTTAGTTCAAAATTCTGAAACTTTGTCTCTGGCATTCACTTTTTGAAGTTTAAGATAGTTACATAAGCATAGGTCAGAAAATACCTTGTGTTTATCCATATTTAGTGCCATGGATATTATTTATCAGTCACTATATCAGAAAGTTAGTTTCCTGTAATTAATTATCACATTTGTTTTAAAAAATACTTAAACTTGTGTTTTAGTTTCATAGGTCTATTCTCATAAGCATCACAAACTGGGTGCCTTAAAGCAGTAGAAATATATTGCCTCACAGTTCTAGAGAACAGAAGTTTGAAATCAAGTTGTCAGCAGGGCTATATTCTTCCTGAAGTTTTTAAGGGGGACCCTTCCTTGTGTTCTCTTAATTTCTGGTGATTACCAGAACTCCTTGACTTTCCTTGGCTTGTAGATTCATCACCAGTGTAAATTTTGCCTCTGCTGTCACATGGCCTTCTCCCTGTGTATTCTATTTTTATTCTCCTCTTATTATAAGGATATCAGTGATATTAGATTGGGGCTTCCCTGGTGGCTCAGGTGGTAAAGAATCTCATCTTAATTTAATTACACCTGCAAAGACCCTATTTCACCCTGTGCTGTTGTGCAGTCACTGAGTCATGAGCGACTCTTTGCCACCCCATGGACTGCAGCCTAACGGGCTCCTCTATCCATGGAATTTTCTAGGCAGGAATATGGGAGTGGGTTGCCATTTCCTACTCCTGGGGATCTTTCTGACCTAGGGATTGAACCCTGTGCCTCTTGCATCTCCTGCTTTGCAAGCAGATTCTTTACCATTAGGGGCTTCCCAGGTGGTAAAGAATTTCACCCTAGGTCACATTTATAGGTACAGGGAATAGGGCTTCAACATATCTTTGGGAAACACAGTTCAACCCACAACAATTAGTATCTTAATTAAGGACCTACTTAATACAAGACTATTGCAAGCCTTTAAAAAAGTCAAATATGTTAAGACACTTCCATTCATAGATATTTATAAAGATACTTTTGTACTTCACAATCCCTGGAATATGAATGAAGCCCATGCATCTTTGAGTAGTAAGGTTTTCTAACTTCCAGCAGTATATTTAGGATCCATAATTCCTCCATAGCCCTACAGGCACTGGGAACCAACTAGGAAAGAAGTTGGCTGTTTAGATACCAGAAGATGTAAATGCTATCTGTTCCTAGTAGTAACACAAAAAATAAGAGGACTGAAAATTTGCTTTCTTCAACAAAACGTACCCTGTGTCTTATTGGTTTGTTTTGTCAAAACTTTTTTAGTTTGTTTTGTCAAAACCTTAAGTATACTCATTTCTATATGAACAACTTCCATGTGTAATTTCAAAATAGAAAATAAATTATTGGAATGAATGGATTCATGTTTTTCCTTTTCAACACACAATAAAAATTAAGAGATAGCAGTAGTGTATGGATGACAGTTGAACTGTTGAAAACATCTGTATGATGATCTGAAGTTTTTCTTTTTCCACCATGGCGTCAGCAGTTACAAAAGTAAAGCAGACATTGGGTCTCTGGTGTTAAAATTTCCAGTATTAATCACCTCTAGTCTTTCTGTCATCTTGGCTCCAGTGGTGGGTAGTAGGTGAGAGACGAAGAAGGCTCCTTCTCCATTTCTGCTGACTTCTTTATTTCCAAAGGATGCCTGGCTAGCCAGACCCTCAGCTTTCCCAGAAATCATAGCCTGGGGCAGCTGCCCACATTCACAGTCTAGGTTTCTATCCAGAAAAGTCACATTCATTTGCATGAAGCTCTCATTTTGAACTCGATGCTCAGGGCATGTGCATACTTTTTGTATTACCAGACTTCTTAAAACTGATCACTAGGAAATGTGGATTTTTTGTAGGATCAGGAAGAATTTCTGCATAAGTTATCAGAGTTTGCATTTCCAACCTCCCTTCTTCAGCTTCATTTCTGTACCCTTGAAGCCCAAGGGGAAATATGCCAAAATAAATTCCGGAAAGTGTTGTCTCTGAAGGGCTGCCCCTTGTGTGACTTTGGGGCAGATATTCTTCCTTTCTCTGTGACAGCAGCTGTTATTCAGTGACACTGAGCTGAGAGCAGCCCAACTGAGCATAGAGCCTTGCACAGAAATAGATACATTCCCATGCTTTCTGATGGAGATGACAGCTCAGAAACGGAAAGGTCCGGTTTCGGGCCAGAAAACATCCTTGCTAAGAATTCTCTGAGGGTATCCTTCTCCCTCCTGAGTTTTTACCTTCCTTTGTACAAAAAATGTGTGGAAAAGTCCATTCGATGCTATCATATGTGACTGACAAATCATATCAGACATGAAATTTATTGTTTGTTGTTTCGTTTAGCTTTTGAAAAAAAAAATATTATTTTTTACCTGTCCCAATACTCTGGAGAATCAGGTTGACTCTAAAAAGTCTTTTGTTTCCCTTATTCCCTTGAAAACATGTTTCTAAGACCCTGACAGATATGTGGTGGAAACTTAACTCATCAGGTTTCTATACTTTTGAGTCTTTAGACCTCCGTATTGCCTGGGAATCCTATTCTGTGACAACCTCTAGCTCCCTAGAATTTATCAGTCCTCTTGAGAGACTTGTTCTCTTTCTCACATCTTATTTCTTCAGATTTCAAGAATGATGTGCGTTCTACCAAGCTGAAAGAAGCTATCATGGTGTGAGGGGCTCCACCTACCCCTCTCTAAGTCCTGGGATGAATTATGGCATCCTCCAGAAGTTTCACTATTATCCTGGGACCTGGGATGGATTTTGAAAAGCTAGGTTTGAGGGAAGAGCCTTTGCTCCTTATTCAGAATTTCAGTTCAGTTCAGTTCAGTCACTCAGTCGGTCCGACTCTTTGCAACCCCATGATCGCAGAACGCCAGGCCTCCCTGTCCATCACCAACTCCCAGAGTTCACTGAGATTCACGTCCATCGAGTCGGTGATACGATCCAGCCATCTCATCCTCTGTCGTCCCCTTCTCCTCCTGCCCTCAATCTTTCCCAGCATCAGGGTCTTTTCAAATGAGTAAACTCTTTGCATCAGGTGGCCAAAGTATTGGAATTTCGCTTCAATATCAGTCCTTCCAATGAATACCTAGGACTGATCTCCTTTAGGATGGACTGGTTGGATCTCCTTGCAGTCCAAGGGACTCTCAAGAGTCTTCTCCAACACCACAGTTCTAAAGCATCAATTCTTCAGCACTCAGCTTTCTTTATAGTCCAACTCTCACATCCATATATGACCACTGGAAAAACCATAGCCTTGACTAGAAGGACCTTTGTGAACAAAGTAATGTCTCTGCTTTTGAATATGCTGTCTAGGTTGGTCATAACTTTCCTTCCAAGGAGTAAACATCTTTTAATTTCATGGCTGCAATCACCATCTGCAGTGATTTTGGAGCCCAGAAAAATATAGTCAGCCACTGATTCCACTGTTTCCCCATCTATTTGCCATGAAGTGATGGGACTGGATGTCATGATCTTAGTATTCTGAATGTTGAGCTTTAAGCCAACTTTTTATTTCCTGGTATAAAACAATGTAAAAAGATCACCCTAAAATAAATGCATTTTTATGTTATCAAATAGAGCTCACATATGAAAGTATATTAATATTAAACAGGATTTTATGGTAACCAAAATTCATAACTCTTCTTTATTGGCACTTCTAGAAATAGCCTCTTTGGGATCTCAAATGTGAGATTACATTGGTGAAATTGTCTGATTTTGTATTTTTACCCAAAGATGGTATATATTCTCTCAACTGAAGCTTTTTGGAGGGGTGACAGTTTTCAGTCTGATTTAAAGTTAAACTACTGATGAAAAACTGTTCATTGTACTGGCTGTTTTGACTATTAGTCTTAGCTTAAAAGGTTGTATCTGAAAGCACACTAAATATAGGCTTAAGGATACCAATAGACGTATGGATGAGGGAAGAAGTTACTGCAAGTTGCAACATATTTTGAAATGATTTCCCTTTACAAACTGATCTTATTTACAGGTACTTGGAAGAAGAAATCATCCACTTAGTAGGATCATAAGGAAAAGGGTCATAATTTTAGAAGTAACATCAATATTTCTTGAAATATGGAGCAATAAATTCAGAGACAGAGTGTCTTCCACAGTTTATTCCATTCTTCAAGCTCAGGTTGGGATTTGAAGGCCTGAGTTTACCTGGGCCCTCAGGAGTATCATTTCAAAATGGATTCGTGTAGGTGAAGAAGGACTGGTGGGTGTGGGGCTATCCCAAATGAAAACACTTCTTTGGTGTTTTATAACTATTCTTTGAGTTGTAAGACATTAATAACTCTTTACCAACTAAAACTCTTAATAGAACTTGCAAAACACCTGAATATTCATTTAAAAAGCCCATTATACAGTCCGGAGTTATTCTGAAGCTAAAAGATTTTGTTACCTACCATAGAAGCCACTGAAGTGAAAACTTAAGTAGAAGGTTGTTTACTGGGCACTTGTAAAATGAACTTAAAGATTAAGCTGAGCAATATCTTTTCCTCCTCCTTTTGTCTCCTTGTAATGGCATTTTTCACTCAACATTTATTGGTAGCGTATAAGTCATCGTTTGAAAGAAGACCCAAGGTCTTACCTTTCACTACTGACCTGTCGCTGTACTTCTGAGCTGCCAACCACACTTCACTCTCCCCCCCCACCATCACCCACCACCCCAGCTATTCGGTTTTATCTGTCACTGAAGTTATCTGTGTTTGCAATGTGACAAAGGAGCTGCTTCTTGTTTCTTTTCAGTGTTCCACTTTGATTTCTTCCCCCCTTAAAGGTGATTATACAGAAACCTGCTACTCAAGAGCATAAATATCATCTTCCTCTACACGAATCTTGAATTTTGAGTCACTGGAATTCCACAGGCCAGGGGAATGTCCCACTTGCCTTTCATGCACAAGGACTTGGTTAAAAATGTCAATTTCACTGTTTGAGAATTCTTAAGAGAAAACCTCGTTCCTAAGTGTACTTGAAGTGGATATAATTAGCTTTAACAACCTTTTCATATTTTCGTTTAAGAGGATTCTAAAAATCAAAATTCATTTGGTGAACCTATGATCTCTGAATGAGGCTCCACATAGAACACGCCAGAGGATGTCAAAAATGAGATGTCTGTTTCAGGCAGTGGTTTTGGAATATCCCAGAACGCCATAACCTTCACAGACCCCAGGAATGTAAAGAACAATACCATACATTTTATGAAACCTGTTACATCAGAGAAGTGTGAAGGAATCCTGTTACAGCAGAAGAAAGCCTAAAGTCCATCTTTACTTTATTAAATTCCTTTATTTTGATGTGTAAATACATGTTTTTATAATTTTTATAAAGTGAGATCAAAGTGTCCTGGCAAGAAAGATGGATATCTTATGAACAGTACTGCATCCCACGTATGTTCAGTCATAATATTTGAAAGGTCTGAATCATAGGATATTGAGTGTTCTTATGTCATTGCCCGTTCCCCATGGTTGATAATATATAGTAAACAAAATAAGCAGATATTTCCAGATAAAAGCATCCTGAGGCAGATGACTTTAAAATAGGTTTCTTTATTGCAGGAATTCTTTCAGAGTCTTTACTATGCGAATATGCGTTATAAATCTCCACTATGGGAATAAAATATATTGCTTTCTAAACTTGTTTCACCAGGAACTGTTTTCTGCGGGGCATCTTTCAGTGTCCCATATATCATACGTTCTTATTTTAGAAAGAATTGAAGGTGAGACTCCACGGTAAGTATGTGGAGACTTCTTTACATAGAATATTGAGTGTCACTGTATGTTATTGTGGAGAAGGCAATGGCACCCCACTCCAGTACTCTTACCTGGAAAATCCCATGAATGGAGGAGCCTGGTAGGCTGCAGTCCATGGGGTCTCGAAGAGTCGGACACGACTGGGCGACTTCACTTTCACTTTTCACTTTCCTGCATTGGAGAAGGAAATGGCAACCCACTCCAGTGTTCTTGCCTGGAGAATCCCAGGGATGGGGGAGCCTGGTGGCTGCCGTCTATGGGGTCACACAGAGTTGGACACGACTGAAGTGACTTAGCAGAAGCAGCAGCAGTACGTTATTGACACAGACCCTGATTTGTGTGCCTGTATATGTGTGTGTGTGTATATATGTTGTGGGGGGATGGGCAGGAGAGACAAAGACAGAGAAAAGGAGAGATAGAGCCGAGAGAAAGATGAAAGATTGTCTGAGAAGAGGTCACCGGATCGTTTGAAACTAGGATTTGCTTAACATTTCTGCTGCATGGATGTAATATATGTGTGCGTTTTGCCTCTCTTATGCAACATTAAGTTTAGCTGTTTCACAATTCTAGAACCTGACATTCAATCATGGTTAGGTGAATTAGTAAGCATGTAAATGAATGCCTCGAAGATTCTCTTTTTGTGTATGTTTTCCTGATGGTTTTTGAAATGTCTTTGAATGAGGGTTTGTCTCATCCAGGGGACACCTGGATGTCACTTGAGGACAACTACTGTGGATATTTAAAGACTGAGCCTTCAGTGTCTATGTTAGGCAGTATTCTAAGGCAGAAGAACAAGGAGACTCTCTTTCATTGTGTTTTGCCAAAACCTACTTATTGTGAGTGCAGAGCCAGTTCTAAACAGACAGGTAAATATCTGATTGTCCATTCTGAGCACTGTTGTTGTTCAGTCCCTCAATCGTGTCTGACTATGTGTGACCCCATGGACTGCAGCATGCCTGCTTCCCTGCCCTTCGCTGTCTCCCAGAGTGTGCTCACACTCATGTCCATTGAATCAGTAATTCAATGCTTGCCATCCAAGCATCTCATCCTCTGTCATCCCATTCTCCTCCTGCCTTCAATCTTTCTAAGAACTATATAACCTATTGTTCTAATAAAAAACATTTCCCACGGCTTATTTGAATTGTAGGTATAATATGATGATACATTTTAAAACTTTTTATTCAGTTGAGTTCTAGTAATTTTTTATTAAAATATTTAATAAAACTTTTATGCCTTTTGCTGTTGTTCAGTCACTGTCGTGTTCAACCCTTTGAGACCCCATGAACTGCAGCATGCCAGGCTTCCCTGTCCTTCACCATCTCCCAGAGCTTGGGAAAACTCATTTCCATTTAGTAATTGATGCCATCCAGCCATCTCACCCTCTGTCATCCCCTTCTCCTCCTGCCCTCAATCTTTCCTAGCATCAGGGTCTTTTCCAATGAGTTGGCTCTTCACATCAGGTAGCCAAAATATTGTAGCTTCAGCTTCAGCATCAGTCCTTCCAGTGAATATTCAGTTGATTTCTTTTAGATTTATGCCCTTAATAGCTATTAGAATAGTCAGGTTTTTATTTATATGATTATATGATTTTTAATGTTTTTAATACTTTTAGTGTATATTAGTAAGCTGGGATTTTTTTTCTAATAGACTACTTCTGAGAATGCACGAGTATAAGTGTGTATATACCTGCAGCCAGATATACATTTGTTCTCTGTTAATCAGTTTACAACTTGTCCACTACTCAGCAGAAATCAGTAGATTAGAACTAGTTTTCTTAAATAGCATTTCTGAGAAGTCTGAAACTTAATTTCATGGGAAGGACACATTTCCTCTGCTGTTATGATGAAAGCAATCATTCTCTAGACAGCTAAAAAGCGAAGACCACTGAAAAGTGCCTACAATGTAATGAAAAGTAAAACAGCAAGATGTAAAACTTCATGAGGAAAGACTTCATTCTATAATGGGTGCACAGAAAAAAAAAAATAGTATGCCAGTATGTTAATGAGATTATCATTGGTGATGGGTCTGTGAACAGTTTGTATGATTATTTTCTTTGCACTTTTCCCTATATCCCAAATTTCTAAAACAAACTGTAAGTACTCAGAAAACAAATGTAATGAAAAAAATACTCAACTGTCTCTTTTTTCTACTCAGTTTCACTGTTCTCTTCCTCCAATCTGGCAAAAATATCAGTAAGCCCATTACATGTAATTAGAGGTACTTTTGCACTTCCGGAGAAGGCAATGGCATCCCACTCCAGTACTCTTGCCTGGAAAATCCCATGGACGGAGGAGCCTGGTAGGCTGCAGTCCATGGGGTCGCGAAGAGTCAGACACGACTGAGCAACTTCACCTTCCCTTTCCACTTTCATGCATTGGAGAAGGAAATGGCAACCCACTCCAGTGTTCTTGCCTGGAGAATCCCAGGGACGGGGAGCCTGGTGGGCTGCCGTCTATGGGGTCACACAGAGTCGGACACGACTGAAGTGACTTAGCAGCAGCAGTAGTTTGCACCTCTACATGAGGTGAAGTGAAGTCGCTCAGTCGTGTCCGACTCTTTGTGACCCCATGGACTGTAGCCCACCAGGCTCCTCCGTCCATGGGATTCTCCAGGCAAGAGTACTGGAGTGGGTTGCCATTTCCTTGTCCAGGGGATCTTCCCGACCCAGGGATCGAACCCTGGTCTCCCGCAATGCGGGCAGATGCTTTAACCTCTGAGCCACCAGGGAATCACTCTAGCTAAAAGCACTTTAAAAGAGCACCAAATATTCTGTAGATTTACAAAGGGGGTGGATGTTAAGTAGCATTCCATCAATTTGACCCTATTGAGCTTATTTCCTATAAAAGCTTATGACTCCATTTTTGTTAAAATATATAATCCAGTGGAGAGGGTAGCCATTCCCTTCTTCACGGGATCTTCCCAACCCAGGGATCAAACCCGGGTATCCCGCATTGGAGGCAGACTCTTTACCATCTGAGCCACCAGGAAAGCCCTGGTATAATTCACACAGGGATGTAAAGAAGAAATTGAATTGTTTTTCAGTGTGAGAAAGTCTAATTGGAAAACAGTTATATGGAAGGAATGCTAAAGGACAATGATTTTATAAATGCTAAGATTCAAGCTAGGATAACAAAAGATTTCTGAATATTTGTCCTGATAAGAGTGAACAAACTGCTGTTAGACTTTATGACAGTAAAAGAGTTTGCCAAATATTCCTAAAATATATATATCTCAAAATTTTAGTCAATTAACCATACTTTAACACATTCAGTGTTAAAAAGTTTTACTTTGCTCTGATGATATTTTTATATTTTGTATTCTCAAGTAGAGCAGTCTATGAATATGCATATATAGAGAGAGACATCTTCAGACTTAAGGAAAAATCTCACATGCAACCTAGGAGATTTTCCCCACACTCCTAGGTGTGGAGATTTTTTTAAGCTTTAGAAATAATATGTAAACTGCTATTTAAAGAAGTTCATGATAAGGCCAGTGAATTTTTGATGGGAGGGAATGATTTGCATTTTTAAAAAAAGAATATTAAGTTTTCCCCTAGCTGACCTGTTCTCTTCCCTCTCCCAACCACTTGCTATCGGGAGACACAAGCAGCAGAGGCCCTCTTTTCATTGCCCATCAGGTACGTGTGTGCCATAGAGTTTTTAATAATAGTGTCATGGAGATTACAGCTGTAAGGTACATTGGATCCCTAATGCCAAAGCAAGATTCATTCATATAGTTTGTTTCTAAGTTAACGCTTAAACGATCTCAGTGTTGAACTTTCATTGGGCCCTCTGACATCCAGCCTTGGTAGGGCATTTCCCCATCATTCAACTGAAGATACTGTTCACTGAATATTTGGTGTTCCTCATATTGCTGAAAAATAATCAGGACAGTCTCATCCTATCAAGCTTAGAATAAGAATATAAAAATATTCTTCATTACTGCCAGTGCCTTCATTATTCCAGATTTACATATTATTGTCTTTAGCGCAAATTCTTTAAATTAGATGTAGCAAGAAGGTTGGAGGAAATGTGAATCACATATCTTTTATAAGATGTTGACTAAAGCTAGAAATGACTAGGAAATTTATTTTGGAACAGATTGATTTTTATTTACAGTTGCGTGCTTGTGTGCTAAGTTGCTTTAGTCATCTATCTGACTCTTTCCGACCCTATGGACTATAGGCCACTAGGCTTCTCTGACCATGGGATTCTCCAGGCAAGAATACTGGAGTCAGTTACCATGCCCTCCTCCTGGGGATCTTCCTAAACCAGGGATCTAATTGCTTCTTATATGTCTCCTACTTTGGCAGGTGAGTTCTTTACACTAGCTCCACCTGGGAAGCTTGCATTTTTACAATTATTAGAAGCTAAATGACTATTGGGAAGATGAATGTAAATATGCAGAGAAAATTCCTTCTACTGAAGCATGCTTGTGAGTTCTTTCAGATGGCTTCTTGGGTTATATAAATTTAGTTTGAGGTCATTATATGGATAATTTGTTACTAAGTAAAGTAGTTTGTCAGGTTACGAGACATTAATCTTCCAATAGGTCTTTAATTAGGACAGATGCACTAAATAATTCATAGCAAGACTTGGCCTGGAAACATTTATAATACTCAATTATACCATTTTACAGGCAATGGCAAATTGTTTTTGTGTAGTCTGGAAATCGTGGGACTTAATTAATTACCTTCAATGTTTTAGACATCTGCTCTGCCCTCTTTAAATGCATTAAATTGGCAACTCATGAAATGGCTAAAAATAGAGTTCAAATTCCCAGATGGTAAAGGGTGAAGATCAACTGTGATGGGGGAAAAAAAAAACACTGTCATTCAGAGGAAATATGAAACCAAATTACATATCCAGCAACATTCTACTTAAAAGACTCTAAAGTATGTGACAGTTATTTTTAAAAGAATGAGAAATTTACACGATATTTAAAAGCATTTAACTTGCTGCTAAATACACTTCTTCCTGGTTTCCTAAGATAGGCTGCTGTAAACAAACTGGGAAGCCAAGCAGAGTCCTGATAGAAAACACCTATCAGTCTCTGTCATGTAAACACCTCTGAGTGAAATTTATTTCTGCACAAACAAATAACTTTGGCCCTATAAGTTGTATCAAAGACATGACAAAAAATAAGCACTCTGGAAGTATTCGCAGAGGCATTTTCATGTCGTAGATCTTAAAATGATGGAAAGGGGAATTAAGAGCTTATTCCATTTGTAATTAGATCACAGAAAACAGATGGTGATGGCTTTGGACTGAGTAGGAGGATGTGACCATTTAAGTAAACAAAGGAAAAAGGAATGTTCACTTCATTTTTCATCCTAGAAATTTCTGCAAGGGAAATGTGCGTGATCCTCTGCTTAAGAATAATATGTGAGTGAGTTGTAAAGGGAAAAAAAAAAAACATTCTGAAAGCTGTAAATCGGGGACAAATTTGCAGACAAAGGTATCCCCTCTTACAGTGATAGCCAGACACTGCACAGAGCAGCCTCTGAGCCTTGGAGCCCAGATTCCTGCAGCTTTCTAGTAAGGCATTTCTCCAAGGCTGTGCAGTTTCTGCAGGGTTGTTGAGAGATTTTGGGTTCAAATGAATACAGACCCAAGTCCTGCCCCCAGGAGCAGCCATACTGGGTCAACACGTAGGATTGGGCTGGAGGCAGAAGCATTTCCCGTCCCAGTAGGTCCTGAATAGATGGGTGTAGTGGAGATGACTACCTACATGTTCAGTGGGAGGACACAGCTTCGTCCCCAGATCACTCAGAGAGAATCTAGATGAACTTTCTATCCAGAAGAAACACAGTTGCAGGCCACTTACTGTAATTTAAGGTCTTCTAGAAGCCACATTTGAAAAAGTAAAAAGAAATAGATATAGTTAACTTCACCAGTGTATATGTGCTACTTTCCTGGAGGTTCAGTGGTCAAGAATCTGCCTGCCAATGCAGGAGAAGTGGGTTCAGTCTCTGGGTCAGGAAGATCCCCTGGAGAAGGCAATGGCAACCCACTCCAGTGTACTTGCCTGGGAAACCCCATGGACAGAGGAGCCTGGCAAGCTACAGTCCACGGGTCGCAAAAGAGTCAGAAATGACTTAGCAACTAAACAGCAACAATGTATTAATGTATTTAATGCAATATAGCCAAATTATTATCCTTTCTGCTTGTAATCAGCATAAGCATCATGAATGTGATATTTTGCATCCTTTTTAAAAAATACATTAAGCCTTACAATCCAGTGTACATTTTAGACTTAAAACATATCTCAACTCGGACAAACCACCTTTCAGGTGCTCAGTGGCTCATTTGACTAGTGGCTCCCATACTGGACAGCAGAGCCCTGCATACTGAGCAAGGATAATGAACTACATTCCAGGTGTGATAGGGGTAGCAAGACAACACAAAAACCCCAGGGTATGTGGCACTCGTGGTGCCTGGAAGAAACAAACTAGGTATTCATTGTAAATGCCATTCCTTCTCCAGGGGATCTTCCTGACTCAGAGATCGAACCTGAGCTTCTTGTGTCTCCTGCACTGAGCGGATTCTTTTGTAGCTGAGCCACCGGGGTCCCACTTACCTGGCAAATACCAGCTTTGTATTCTGGAGGGACCCGCCTTTATTTTCATCCATGCCCAAGACTGTTACAGAAGCATTTTATTTTCCCTTTTCATCTTTTTGTTGTTATTGTTTTATGCTTGGTGTGTATATATGTATGTATGTATGTATGTATGTATACTGACATGGTGCTAGGATTTTTTTAATAATATTCCCTATAGTAAATAGTAAAGTTCTTGAGGATAGAGTCAGTGCCTTATGACACTTCCTGACACAAGAGGGATGGTCCATAAATATTTGTTAGCTTGAATGAGTGAAAAAATTCAATCTGCAATTCAGATGAGATAAAAAGACCAAAGTGTACATAATCAAAACAGAGCAGAAGTTAGAAGTGAAGGTGAGCGAGAGAAACTGGGGAAATGGAGCGCAGGGAACCATAGGGGTGGAGGGAGCAGGGAAGGAGAAATAAAGGCCACTCTGAAGGAAGAAAGTCATGTAGACTTACAAGCCAGTCTTTCCCATCATTTCTCCACTGGGTCGTTCTGCTTTCAAGGTCAAACAATCCTTAAAAAGCAAGGATGGTAGAGTTTGGGAGTGGGGGTGGTCATAGAAATATCTGCCAGCCACTGTGACGTTTATAAAGGTAACGTGCGATTGTTGTGCTCATATAATTTTTCTTTGTTAGAAAAAGAAAAAAAATGAGACACTTTTGCATCCTCTGCATCCTTTCGCCTAGACCAAGTTACCATTAATACAAACCCAGTCTAAACATTTTTGATGTGTTATTGTTCAGTCACTAAGTCGTGTCTGACATTTTGCCACCGCATGGACTGCGGCACACCAGGGTTCCCTGTCCTTCACTGTCTCCATGAGTTTGCTCAAGCTCCTGTCCATTGAGCTGATGATGCCATCCAACCATTTCATCTTATGTTGTCCCCTTCTCTGCCTTCCCTCAATCTTTCCCAGCATCAGGGTCTTTTCCAATGAGTCCTCTTCGAATCAGGTGGTCAAAGTATCAGAGCTACAGCTTCAGTATCAGTCCTTCCAATGAATATTCAGGATTGATTTCCTTTAGGATTGACTGATTTGATCTCCTTGTAGTCCAAGGGGCCCTCAAGAGTCTTCTCCAGCATTATAATTCAAAAGCATCAATTCTTCAGTGCTCAGCCTTCTTTATGTTCCAATTCTCACATCCATCCATACATGGCTATTGGAAAAACCATAGCTTTGACTTGTTAAATTCCAATAATTTAATTAGAACTCCATTTCTTGACCAAATCTCTGGCGGGTATGGGAGAACATGTTAAAAATAAACTGGTACGTTGGAGTTATGTACAATGTTAAAAGTAGTAAATTTTTTAGAATTAATTATATCAAAAGGAATATGTTTCAGCTCAAAAGTACAACTATAAAAATGATACAAATCCACCACTGCACTTTTCTAGTCTTAACATTATTAGATTGCTGTTTGAGGCTACTTTTCCTACTGAATTAAAAAAAGAAAAAAAGCAAGCAGGACAAGATAAATCTCTATTTATCTTAATAAATACAACTTTGTTTTAAAAATTAGCCAGCTGAACCTCAGAATAAAAGAAATGGAGATGTTACTGCAAGGTATGCGTTGGGGGGGTCTGGCTGCTTGCTGCTCAAAAACCAGTAAACAGGCCAGGTTGGTGGAAAGGAAAGTTTGCTTGATTTCAGATGCCAGCACCTGGGGTGGGGGAGGATGGTGGACATTTGTGCCAAGGCTGACTCCCCCCCATGACAAGCAAGGGGCTGAGAGCTTTTTAGACAGAGTAGCAGGGACAGGGAGGGGGATTACATGCAGAAACAGCACAGTCATCTCTATCAGTCATCTTCAGTTGGTCATCAGTGGTCTGACTAGCATCATCTTGGCTGCTTTAGGTACAGTTAATCTTCAGTTCTGGGGGTGCACTTGTTCCCATTTCTTTGCAGTCAAATCTCAGAATTGTGGAAGCTCCAACCCTGCGTACAGTCTGGTCATCATGTAGTTAACTTCTTTACCTGGGTGTTTTGGAATCTATAAGACAACTCACAGGATATGGCTCAGAATGTTATCTGTAGCCCTTGAGAAAGAACCAAAGGTCCTTGACTATGCTTACTGACTACAATGTTATGATTTAGTCTCCTTAGACTGTTTTCCTTTGTTTCATCATTTCCCACTTCTCTGATTAAACTTGTTTTTTGACTAAAGTTTTCCACAGACAAAAGGCAAGCGGAAGACATGGTAGAGGGCAGGGGCTGGGGTAGGGTGGCAAGGACCACATGGTCCTGCTCCGTTTCCGAGGTAAGAGAGATACCAAGGTGAGAAAAGAATTTTGTTTCTCCTTCCATTCAGTTTATTGGAAAAGCACAATTAATGGTGTGATGGCACTTTGTTCCTCAGATACCAAGACCAGCTTGTGGCTTATCTGCTGGCACCCTGAGCAGATCACCTTCCCTGGAGAGACAGTGGACACTTGTTTCCATAAATTAATGTACTCTAAAGGAAACTGTCTACCTTTTCCATCCTCTGGGGTTTTCTATAGGATGGCTTTTGCTGAACTGTGTCCTCCCATCTGTGTCCTACTAGAGATATCCAGTGAGGCAGCAACATTAAGGAAAGGACATACATGATCACATCATTCAAAAATGGTCCATTTGTTCCAGTTTTCTCTTAGACTTTCTTTTTCCATCATCATTCCTCTGAAGGGCCAAATCCTCTTTTCATGATGCAACTAGTTGTTTCGAATACAGTAAATTAAGTCTGTAATGGTTTTTCTGCAAAGTAATTAGAGAAAAAGAAATTGAGCCCTCAGAAAAATAAAATTATATATATAAAGTTATTTTAACTAACAGAGATCTAATTAAGGAAAGAAATGGAGAAAAAAAAAGTCTTCCCTACTGAGAAAAATCATGAGCTGTTTTCCACTATGTACAACTTCATTTCTGATTAACAGTAATAGTCCATGCTTACTGGGAACACACTGTATGCCAGACGCTGATGTAAGGCTTTATCTGAATTAACTAATTTGATCCTCAGAGGATCCCAATGCGGGAGGGTGATTATTCTCATGACATACATGAGGAAGCATATCAGAGGGCTGGGTTACTTGCCCAAGGTCACAATGCTGGGAGGAGGCAGAAGTCGTATCGTGTGGTACCACCCATCTGCATTTAGTGAGGGATGAAGATTTGCAGAGACTGACTTGGTTCTCATGGACTTGCCTACTTCGTGGTCTCTGATGGACTAGAAATGAAGAAGATCCCTTTCTCTGGTGTCCTTGCAACCTGGTGGAACTGTGTTCAGGCCATAGTCGTGAGGGCTATAATGAACACAAATGGACAGGTCAGTACAACCTGATGGCATACTGAAAAAACCAGGTCAACAAGATGGAAATTATGTTCCCTTAACAAATCCCATAGTTCCTTGAACACAGGTATGTAAGTGCTAGTCACTTAGGTCCTGTCCAACTCTTTGTGACCCTATGGACTATAGCCCACCAGGCTCCTCTGTCCATGGGATTTCCCAGGCAGAAGTACTTGAATGGATTGCCATTTCCTCCTACAGGGGTTCTTCCCAACCCAGATATCAAACTCAGGTCTCTTGTATTTCAAGCAGATTCTTTACCATCTGAGTCGCCAGGGAAGCCATTTCTTTTTTTTTTTTAATTAATTTGAGGACTAGATGTAGCATCTAGCACAAGTGAGTAATCAACAAGTGTTTGGCAAACTGAACTAATCTATGGCTTAGTAGCATCACCTGTAATAATTGTACCTTTAAATATTATTACAACTGTTATTGAAAGCATAGTGAAAGAATAAACATGTATGTGATATCTACTTTCATTTACTACATTGTTAGTTGACTTTTCAATAGTCTAGATTTTTTTAATGTTGTTATCAATTATAAGTTTCATACAAAGAGGATAAACAATAGCTTATGACATACAAATAAAATTCTTTTAAAATATCTATATGAAGTAAAAAGGTTTTCTGTTTATATATGATAGTAATACTAATACTTCAGTTCAGTTGCTCAGTCATGTCTGACTCTGTGACCCCATGGACTGCAGCACACCAGATCTCCCTGTCCATCACCAACTCCTGGGGCTTGCTCAAACTCATGTCCATTGAGTCAGTGATGCCATCCAACCATCTTGTCCTCTGTTGTCCCCTTCTCCTCCTTCCTTCAATCTTTCCCAGCATCAGGGTCTTTTCTAATGAGTCAGTTCTTTGCATTAGGTGGCCAAAGTATTGGAGTTTCAGCTTCAGCATCGGTCCTTCCAATGAATATTCAGGACTGATTTCCTTTAGGATTGACTGCTTTGATCTCCTTGCAGTCCAAGGGACTCTCAAGAGTCTTCTCCAACACCATAGTTCAAAAATGTCAGTTCTTTGGTGCTCAGCTTTCTTTACAGTCCAACCCTCATATCCATACATGACTACTGGAATAAACATAACTTTGACTAGATGGACCTTTGTTGGCAAAGTATTGTCTCTGCTTCTTAACATGCTGTCTAGCTTGGTCATAGCTTTTCTTCCAAGGAGCAAGTGTCTTTTAATTTCATGGCTGTAGTCACCATCTGCAGTGATTTTGGAGCCCAAAAAATAGTCTCTCACTGTTTCCACTGTTTCCCCATCTATTTGCCATGAAGTGATGAAACCAGATGCCATGATCCTAGTTTTCTGAATGTTAAGCCTACTTTTTCAGTCTCCTCTTTCACTTTCCTCAAGAGGCGCTTTAGTTCTTCTTTGTTTTCTTCCATAAGGGTGGTGTCATCTGCATATCTGAAGTTATTGGCATTTCTCCGGGCAGTCTTGATTCCATCTTGTGCTTCATCCAGTCCAGCATTACTCATGATGTACGCAGCATATAAATTAAATAAGCAGGGTGACGATATACAGCCTTGATGTACTCCTTTCCGGATTTGGAACCAGTCTGTTGTTTCGTGTCCAGTTCTAACTGATGCTTCTTGACCTGCATACAGATATCTCAGGAGGCAGGTCAGGTGGTCTGGTATTCCCATCTCCTGAAGAATGTTCCACAGTTTGTTGTGATCTACACATCAAAGGGTTTGGCGTAGTCAATAAAGCAGAAGTAGATGTTTTTTTCTGGAACTCTCTTGCTTTTTTCTATGATCCAGCAGATGTTGGCAATTTGATTTCTAGTTCCTCTGCCTTTTCTAAATCCAGCTTGAACATCTGGAAGTTCACAGTTCACGTACTGTTGAAGCCTGGCTTAGAGAATTTGGGGCATTACTTTGCTGGCACGTGAGATGAGCGCAATTGTGCGGTAGTTTGAGCACTGTTTGGCAAAGCCTTTGTAATTGGAATGAAAACTGACCTTTTCCAGTCCTGTGGCCACTGCTGAGTTTTCCATATTTGCTGGCATATTGAGTGCAACACTTTCACAGCATCATCTTTCAGGATTTCAAATAGCTCAACTGGAATTCCATCACCTCCACTAGCTTTGTTCATAGTGATGCTTCGTAAGGCCCACTTGACTTCGCATTCCAGGATATCTGGCTGTAAGTGGGTGATCATACCATCTTGATTATCTGGATCGTGAAGATCTTTTTTGTACAGTTCTTCTGTGTATTTTTTTTTGGGGGGGGTGTCCTATGATTTTTTTCTAATTTTATTTTATTTTTAAACTTTACATAATTGTATTAGTTTTGCCAAATATCAAAATGAATCTGCCACAGATATACACGTGCTCCCCATCCTGAACCCTCCTCCCTCCTCCCTCCCCACACCATCCCTCTGGGTCGTCCCAGTGCACCAGCCCCAAGCCTCCAGTATTGTGCATCGAACCTGGACTGGCATCTCATTTCATACATGATATTTTACATGTTTCAATGCCATTCTCCCAAATCTTCCCACCCTCTCCCTCTCCCACAGAGTCCATAAGACTGTTCTATACATCAGTGTCTCTTTTGCTGTCTTGTACACAGGGTTATTGTTACCGTCTTTCTAAATTCCATATATATGTGTTAGTATACTGTATTGGTGTTTTTCCTTCTGGCTTACTTCACTCTGTATAATAGGCTCCAGTTTCATCCACCTCATTAGAACTGATTCAAATATATTCTTTTTAATGGCTGAGTAATACTCCATTGTGTATATGTACCATAGCTTTCTTATCCATTCATCTGCTGATGGACATCTAGGTTGCTTCCATGTCCTGGCTATTATAAACAGTGCTGCAATGAACATTGAGGTACACGTGTCTCTTTCCCTTCTGGTTTCCTCAGTGTGTATGCCCAGCAGTGGGATTGCTGGATCATAAGGCAGTTCTATTTCCAGTTTTTTAAGGAATCTCCACACTGTTCTCCATAGTGGCTGTACTAGTTTGCATTTCCACCAACAGTGTAAGAGGGTTCCCTTTTCTCCACACCCTCTCCAGCATTTATTATTTGTAGACTTTTGGATGGCAGCCATTCTGACTGGTGTGAAATGGTACCTCATAGTGGTTTTGATTTGCATTTCTCTTCTGTGTATTCTTGCCACCTCTTCTTAATATCTTCTGCTTCTGTTAGGTCCATACCATTTCTGTCCTTTATTGTGCCTGTCTGCATGAAATGTTCCCTTAGTATCTCTGATTTTCTTGAAGAGATTCTCTATTCTTTCCCATTCTATTATTTTCTTCTATTTCTTTGCATTGATCACTGAGGAAGGCTTTCTTATCTTTCCTTACTATTCTTTGGAACTCTACATTCAGATGGGTATATTTTTACTTTTCTCCTTTGCCCTTAGCTTCTCTTCTTTTCTCAGCTATTCCTAAGGCCTCCTCAGACACCATTTTGCCTTTTTGCATTTCTTTTTCTTGGGGATGTTTTTGATCACTGCCTCCTGTACAGTGTCACGAACCTCTGTCCATATTTCTCAGGCACTCTGTCTATCAGATCTAATTCTTTGAATCTATTTGTCACTCCCACTGTATAATCATAAAGGATTTGATTTAGGTTACCTGAATGGTCTAGTGGTTATCCCTACTTTTCTCAACTTAAGTCTGAATTTGGCAATAAGGAGTTCATGATCTGAGCCACAGTCAGCTCCTGGTCTTGTTTTTGCTGCCTGTATACAGCCTCTCCATCTCTGGCTGCAAAAAATGTAATCAGTCTGATTTCAGTATTGACCATCTGGTGATGTCCATGTGTAGAATTTTCTCTGGTATTGTTGGAAGAGGGTGTTTGCTATGACCAGTGCTTTCCTTTGGCAAAACTCTATTAGCTTTTGCTCTGCTTCATTCTGTATTCCAAAGCCAAATTTGCCTGTTACTCCAGGTATCTTTTGACTTCCTACTTTTCCATTCCAGTCCCCTATAAAGAAAAGGACATCTTTTTTGGGTGTTAGTTCTAGAAGGTCTTGTAGGTCTTCATACAACCATTCAGTTTCTTCAGCATTACTGGTTGGGGCATAGGCTTGGATTACTGTGATATTGAATGGTTTGCCTTGGAAATGAGCAGAGATCATTCTGTAGTTTTTGAGATTGCACCCAATAGATACATGATTACTGGAAAAACTGTAGCTTTGAGTAGACGAGTACTTATTTCTTATTATAATTAGGATTACTCATTAAGAGTATAATTTTTTTCTTTTAAATGACCCTAATTTTATAACTTTTGTTTTATATATAACTAGAGAAATTTTGGAGAAGGCAATGGCACCCCACTCCAGTACTCTTGCCTAGAAAATCCCATGGACGGAGGAGCCTGGTAGGCTACAGTCCATGGGATCGCTAAGAGTCGGACACAACTAAGCGACTTCACTTTCACTTTTCACTTTCATGAATTGGAGAAGGAAATGGCAACCCACTCCAGTGTTCTTGCCTGGAGAATCCCAGGGACGGGGGAGCCTGGTGGGCTGCCATCTATGGGGTTGCACAGAGTCGGACACGACTAAAGTGACTTAGCATAGCATAGCATAGAGAAATTTTAAAGTATTTGAGTTTAAATATTGACTAGCTACTTTATTTGGGTTACTTTTCTTGTGACTAAAAGTCTATACTTTCTTTTATCAGATTTGTCTTTACTTCTTCATTAAGTAGCTGGGACAGTTTCCCCACAAATTCTTCTAATGTCCTATACATCGTTGTGTCCGACTCTTTGTGACCCCATTGACTGTAGCTCACCAGGCTCCTCGGTCTGTGGAATTTTCCAGTCAAGAATACTGGAGTGGGTTGCCATTTCCTACTCCATTTGAAAAGTTAGGATGTATTTTATGGTGCATCACCATTGTTATTTCAAAAACCCCCAATTGGTGGTAGGTTTATATAGAAGAAAGATAGAATTAAGTTCAGTGAGTTGTTGGCTCAGCAGTAAAGAATCCGCCTGCAATGCAGGAGGTGCAGAAGACACAGGTTCAATCTCTGGTTGGGAAGATCCCCTGGGGGAGGAAATGGCAACCCAATCCATTATTCTTGTCTGGAAATTTCCATGGATAGAGGAGCCTGGTGGGCTGCAGTCCATGGGATCGCAAAGAGTCCGGACATGATTGATCTCATGTAAATTGTTGCATAATATTACATGCCTCTGGGAAACATGTCATCAAAGTTTACTAAATCTTTTAAAACTGTACCACATATATAGTGGAAATATATCTCAGCTCGTCTGCTCTTAGTGAGTATGATGTGATACATGTTAAACTGCTCAGAAAACTTCAGATAATGCTAAACATAAGTAGAAACTTTCAAGGGTGAGAAAAATGGCTTTCTGATTTTCCTTCCTTACCCTAATCATGGCTTCAGAGTTTAGTCATTGCCCAAATATTACACACCTCACTCTGAAGGTCTTTACCCACATCATATTAGATCTTAGATTTCTTCATCCCATTATTGATCTAAAATGTCTCCAGCTCTCATGGGTAAGAGAAGAACATGCCCATGTGTTGCATCAGATAATTCCTATTATTGAAAAGCTGTGTTCAATCTAAAATGACCTTTTCTTATATTTATTGTCAGGCTGGCTTTACAGCCCACATTAAATTGAAGCTTTTGTGCTAGGACTGAAAAGCATGTTGTTGTGTGGGAAATGGTGCTCTCAGTGTGTTTGCTCAGGATGGCTCTCTATCCAGACAGCTGGCGGCATGATCTGGGCGTTTGGCTGGGTGTTCATTGTGAAGTTAGCAGTGGAGGAAAGCCATTATATCTTCATTTGGACAGTAAAGAAAGATGCATGAGTGATTACTGAGAGAAAGTTCATCTGTAAAGAGGTGCTCTGTGCTTTCAGCATCAGAACTCACAGCATTAATAGCCCTTTTGAAGATGGTGAAGAAGAGTGTTTCAGGGGTGGGAGAGGCCAGCATGAACATTTGGACTTTTCCCCAAAATAAATTTTGTAATATTAGCATTTGGTTTTACTTTAATTTCAGTGATCTTTTGTGATTGTACGTGTTTGTAATGACAGATTCATACAGTCTGTGGGATTTGGGCAAGACTTTGAAGAAGAAGAGAATATTATGTTAAGCTGTGTTTAGAGTTTTCTGGGAAGCCTGTGTCACATCACTCTGAGAAAAGGCCCAAATAGTAACAGATGAACTCCCTTAATTGTGTCCTATTCTTCCCATGTTGCTCTTTTTTAACCATCTATTGGTCATTCACTTACCTTTTCAAATTTGCATTTGCATTTAGAAGTTGAATTTTCAAACGTCTTTATTTAAGATAATAATAAATTATAATTTAAGAATTCCCCCAAGGAACCTCTCAAATTTTACCAGTAACTTTATGCTTGTCACATTTATTCTGATTTAAGTTATATGCACTATTTCTTTCCAAAACCAAATGACATATTCTAAAAGTATGAATTATGTTATGAGGATGGCAGCAAGTCCTCAGTCACCAGAAATAGTACAGTGACCCACACTATCAGGGAAGTGGCCTAATAGAGGCCTCACTGGAGTCTCTGTTTGTAAGTGAAGACCTTCTTCATACCTCCAAACATCTGTTGTATACATTCAAGTTCAGCCTACCCAGAAGTGTCAACAGCTACATTGAAATTTTTCCTTCCATTGTTCTCATCCTTCTTCTCTTGCATTCTCTTGTCATCTGAGTCTCATAAATCCCAGAACACTACAGGAGAAATGAGGCCATCACGGGCATTCAACTTGTACAGTTGCACATGACTGTACACTCAGAGGGGCCCCATGCTCTGTTGAATACAATAAGTTCCCTACATACAAATGAGCTCTGTTCTGAGAATGTGTTTCTAAATCCAAGTTGTTCATAAATCCAACAAAGTTAGCCTAGGTACTCAACTAACACAATGGGCTATATACAGCTGTCTTTACACTTGCTTCCAGACATCCTGGGCTTGAAATAAAGATTCCTTACTACTGTACTCTATACAGTGCTGTAAAGTATGCAAAAGCACAACCGCTTGTAGAGGATGCATTCTTGTGACAAGGCACACCAAGCACATGAACCAACTTACACAATTGGTCATGTGAATACATGTTCACATCTTTGAAAGTTTGCAACTTGAAGGTTCATATGTAGGGGACTTGTGATACCTTACTGTTGCCATCTTGAAATTCTTGGTAACTTTTGAACAAGGGGTCCTGGGTTTTCATTTTGTGCTGAGCCCTGCAAATTATGCTGCCTGTCCTGGGAGGGAAGATATGAGGAACCAAGAGGGCCCTGAATCCTTTGGTGAGTTTTATTTTGGAGTAACCAGTCACTAAAACTCAATATTCAGAAAACTCAGATCATGCCATCCGGTCCCATCACTTCATGGCAAATAGATGGGGAAACAATGCAAACAGTGACAGACTTTATTTTCTTGGGCTCCAAAATTGCTGCAGATGGTGACTGCAGCCATGAAATTAAAGGATGTTTGCTCCTTGGAAGAAAAGCTATGGCAAACCTAGACCGCATATTAAAAAGCAGAGACATACTTTGCTGACAAAGGTCTTGTATAGTCAAAGTTATGGTTTTTCCAGTAGTCAGGTATGGATATGAGAGCTGGACAATAAAAAAGGCTGAGTGCCAAAGAATTGATGCCTTTGAACTGTGGTACTAGAGAAGACTCTTGAGAGTCCCTTGGACAGCAAGGAGTTCAAACCAGTCATATGTAAAGGAAATCAGTCCTGAATGTTAACTGGAAGTACTGATGCTGAAGCTGAAGCTCCAATACTTTGGCCACGTGACCTGAAGAGGCCTCATTAGTAAAGACCCTGATGCTGGGAAAGATTGAGGACAAGAAAAGAAAGTGGTGACAGAGGATGAGATGGTCAGATGGTATCATCGACTCAATGTACATGAGTTTAAGCAAACTCCAGGAGATAGTGAAGGACAGGGAAGCCTGGGGTACTGCAGTTTATGGAGTCACGAAGAGTTGGACATGACTGAGCAACTGAACAATAGCAACAAAAGCTTCTAGTTAGCAGTTCCCAGAAATGTGCCAGTGAATATGTGAGAAGCACTCCCTGAAAATTGCCAGTTCCTCAGCCGAGGCAAATGATCAGACTCGGGGGACAAAGCCCAGGAATCTGTATTTTCATAGACATTCTGTGATTCTTGGTTCACTAAGGGCTGACAGTCTCTGGTGAACCACACCTCTGATTCAACATACATCTTTTTGTTACTCCATATTGACTAATTCAAGACTCAAGAGAAAACAAAAGAAAATAAATTCTATTACCTTCAGTATGCTTCATGTTGCATTGTCAGAGCACAAAAATACTGGTTTGTTCTAAAGAAAAAAAACTTCTTTGATTTGGTGGAGGAGAGTGATGTCTTCATTTGGAGCTAGGCTACTTTAAACTTTTGGGGGGCCAGTTTTTATTTTATTTCTACTACCACTGTTAGAAAATAGAATGTTTGGAGTAAGCAATCAAGGGTGATCAAGCACCTATTTCAGCCAAACATTGTCCCTGTCAGTGACTTTGCAAAGATCAATCACAATGATAAGATCATTGTATTAAAGTTAGCTGACCTAGCCATCAATCATTGTTTGGAAAAGAACTTTGGCAGACACTGGAGTTCAGTGGTTAAGAGTCTGCATTTTGGAGACAGACAGGCTCTATTTGAATATAGACCCATCACTTAATAGTGAGACGTTGGGTAATTCTTGAATGCTACCTGCCCCTCCACACACACACACACACACACACACACACACACACAGTGTTTAGTTCTCAGGGAATCAGTCATCTCTGACTCTTTGCAACCCCATCAACTGTAAACTGCCAGCTCCTCTGTCCATAGAATTTTTCAGACAAAAATAATGGAGTGGGTTGCCATTTCCTACTCCCGGGGATCTTCCAGACCCAGGGATTGAGTCTTGGTTAATTTTTTAATCCATTAGTAAGGATATTAGAGTTGTCATGAGGATTGACTTCCCTGGTGGCTCAGATGGTAGAGCATCTGACCATAAGGCGGGAGACCGAGGTTCGATCCCTGGGTTTGGAAGATCCTCTGGAGAAGGAAGTGACAACCCACGCCAGTACCTGTGGATGGAGGAGCGTGGTAGGCTACAGTCCAGGAGTTCACAAAGAGTCAGACATGATTGAGCGACTTCATTTTCTTTCTTTCTTTCTTTCATGAGGATTAAAGAAGATAAACAAGTAAAATCCTAGTACACAGTGCCTAGAACACTGGGCACATTTGTTTTAACAAGTGTAGTGATTAATTTGATGTGCCAACTTGGCTTGGCTATAGTACCAAGTTGTTTGGTTAAATAGCCATCTAGATGTTGCTATGAAGGTATTCTTTAGATAGTATGAGTTTAATAATATTACGTGTGTGTTAGTCACTCAGTCATGTCTGACTCTTTGTGACTTCATGGACTGGGGCCCACCAGACTCCTGACCATGGGATTCTCTGAGCAGGAATACTGGAGTGGGTTGCCATTTCCTTCTCCAGGGGATCTTCCTGACCCAGGGTTTGATCCCGGGTCTCCTGCATTACAGGCAGATTCTTTACTGTCTGAGCCTGCAGCACGGAGGCCTAATAATATTACAGTTGATCCTTAAATGACATGAGTTTGAACTATGCAAGTCCACTTGAACATGGATTTTTTTTTCAATAAAAACATGCTCTGCAGTACTATATAGCCCATAGCTGGCTGAATCTGGAGATGAGGAATCATATATATTGAGGATATGACTGCAAGAGAGTTGGTGCCCCAACCCCATATTGTTCAAGGTTCAACTGTATTATATTTTACACTATCAAGCAAAACTTGAAACTTAAGGCCCATGAACACTTAGTCACTGCAGCCAAATTGAAATCCTATAATCAAATACAGTTCAGATACAATAGATGATTCTTACATATTTTGCCATAATTATGTATAATACATGATAAGCTCATTAATTCAACTACAACAGAGATATCAGCTTCAAATTATCAGGCTTGCACTCAAGCATGAAAGCACAGGTGACTATATATAGGAAAGACAGAAATATAGTGTCAAAATGGATTGGACACATTTGTTTTAACAAGTGTGATGAATAATTTGATGTGCCAGCTTGGTTTGGCTTTGGTGTTTCATTAAATAACTATCTAGATGTTTCTGTGAAGATATTTTTTAGATAGAATTAGCATTTAAATCAATAGATTTTAAGTAAGGCAGATTACCTTCCATAATATGATTGGGCCTCATGCAGTCAGCAATCAGTTGAAGGCTTTAAGAGAAAAGACTAAAATCCCTTGAGAAAGAATTCTTCCCACAGACTGTATATGTGTGTGTTTGTATACATATATATACATTTCCTTGGCTGCCTCAGGTCCTAACTATGGAATACAGGATCTTCTTTGCATCATACAAGATCTCTCATTTTGGTGCACGTATCTCTAATTGTGTCACTCAGACTTCTTGCCCTTCGGTGTGTGAAATCTTAGTCCCAGACTAGGATCGATCCTGAGTTCCCTGCATTGCAACATGGATCCTTAACCACTGGACCACCAGGGAAGTCCCCAAAGACTGCTTTTGGACTCAAGATTGCAACATTAACTTTTCTCTCATCTCCTGCCTGACAGTCTGTCCTACAGATTCCAGAGTTGCCAACCTTTAAAATAACATAAGCTTACTGCTTAACATAAGTTGCAAAATCTCAATCTCTGTCGCTGTCTGCCTGTGTCCCTTTCTTGCTGTTGCTGTTCTGCAGTCGCTCAGTTGTGTCCAACTCTTTGTGATCCCATAGACTGCAGCAGACCAGGCTTCCCTGTCCTTCACTATCGCCCAGAGTTTGCTCAAACTCATATCCATTGAATCGGTGATGCCAAACAACCATCTCATCCTCTATCGTCCCTTTCTCCTCCTGCCTGCAATCTTTCCCAACATCAGGGTGTTTACTAATGAGCTCTTTGCATCAGGTGGCCAAAGTATTGGGGTTTCAGCTTCAGTATCAGTCCTTCCAGTGACTATTCAGGATTGATTTCTTTTAGGATTGACTGGTTGGATCTCCTTGCAGTCCAAGGTGCTCTCAAGAGTCTTCTCCAACACCCCAGTTGGAAGGTGTCAGTTCTTCAGTGCTCAGCCTTCTTTATGGTCCAACTCTCACATCCATACATGACTACTGGAAAGACCACAGCTTTGACCAGACTGACCTTTGTCGGCAAAGTAATGTCTCTGCTTTTTAATACACTGTCTAGGTTTGTCCTAGCTTTTCTTCCAAGGAGGAAGCATCTTTTAATTTCATGGCTGCGGTTACCATCTACAGTGATTTTGGAGCCCAAGAAAATAAAGTCTGTCACTGTTTGCATTGTTTCCCCATCTATTTGCCATGAAGTGATGGGACTGGATGCCATGATCTTAGTTTTTTGAATGTTGAATGTTAAGCCAGCTTTTTCACCCTCCTCTTTCACCTTTATCAAGAGGCTCTTTAGTTCCTCTTCACTCTCTGCCTTATGGGTGGTGTCATCTGCATATCTGAGGTTATTGATATTTCTCCCAGCAATCTTGATTTCAGCTTGTGTTCTATCCAGCTTGGCATTTCACACGATGTACTCTGCATAATTTATATAAGCAAGGTGACAGTATACAGTCTGTCTTGCTACATATAAAACAGTTGGTTCTATTTGATATGTATCTCTGGAGAACCCTAATAAGAGTGTGATTAATTTTTACATTTTTATATCTCACCTACTTATGTCTTAGTTATATCTCATTTTGTATCTCACTTAAAGTATAAGTGAGAGCCAATGATCCAACTTAGGATTTGGCTCACAAAAATCAATATTTTGGAAGGGAATTATTTTAAGGAAGGGCTCAGGTACTGAATCTTTGCTGTGACATCCGCCGCAAAGAGAAAGTCACTTTCCTGTGCCCAAAATTAGAGGAATTGCAGATCAACAAAGGATACGTCCAACCATTACCTGTGTTTGAAATTGGGACTCTTAGCACTGTTTAATGCTTCCCCATATGCACTGCTCTGCCCTCCATGCTGTGCTTAAAAAGCTGTGAATTTCACCAGCGCTCCTGGGCGAGCAATATGGATACAGAATTTTGCTTTTCCGTGAAATGGCTCAGCTAGAGTAATTATTTATCTGAACAGGATGATGCCTCGAGCTTAGTGCCTTTGGAGTTCTGTGAGGCCAGACATGGGCGTGATTGACAGATAGCTGAAACTCTGTCACCTGGGTAAAACCCTGCTGGTAATGAAGCATTCATACTCAGACCTCACCTTTCTGGACCTGCCAGGCTGCATTTGCTGGCAGCAACTCTAAAAGCTTTCCATAGGAAAATGATGTTTCAAAGGTGCCAATTATAGCACATATGTATTTCACCTTGAGAATTTCAATTGGCAAAGATAATATCATGGGTTGCCCTTAGAGTTTTGATGGGAGGTTCATTTGTACTAAGAGATCTGATCGAAATGAGGTTATTAACAGAGGCTTTGGAAAACAGTGCACAAAAAGCAATAGGAGATTGTTTTTGAAAGCATGTCCGAAAGGACCATTTACCAGCGAGCTCTCAGTTAATGTTTAAAGAATAATGGTGTGCAGATAAGCATGTTCTCCTAGAAATTAAATGGATTGTGACTCCCCAGTGGAACATTGTATGTAAATATAAATCAGCTCGTTCTAACGCATGGTGCTGGACATCTAGAGGTAGTTACTTTCCTTATTGCACGTACAGGAGTTGATGGGAAGGAGCACAGAGATTCCTCTCACCTTAGGTTTGTCTGGCTACTCCTTACTGCCTTTCTCCTCCTGCTTCTAGGGCAGCTCTTAGACAAAATGATAAAGGAGGAAACTAACATGAGTAATAAAATAAATGCTTATAGAATGTCTCTGTTCAGCTCAGTCGCTCAGTCGTCTCTGACTCTTTGCGACCCCATGGACTGCAGCATGCCAGGCCTCCCTGTCCATCACCAACTCCCGGAGTTGACTCATACTCATGTCCATTGAGTTGGTGATGCCATCCAACCATCTCATGTGTACTATGGACCAAGTGCTTTACGTGTGTTATTTGCTTTAGTCTTGACAAAAATCCTGTATGGTGTGGATTGACGAGGAAGCATTTTTATTCCTGCCTTTTCTGGAGGGAGCTGAGATTTTGAGATGTCAAGTAACCAGTCCAAGGTTGTCTAGATAGGTCAGGTCCCAATGTCTGTCTCTTTACATTTATTCTCTACATGTTTTCTTCTCTTGCATGTATAAGTAAGTCTCTGTCTCTCCCTCTGTTTCTATTTCTCTGTGTCTCCCTCTCTCTGTCTGTGCTCGTCTCTGCATGTCTCTCCCTGTCTCTGCCTCTCTGCCTCTCCCTCCCTCCCTGCCCCCACACACATGCACACACGCATGCACAAGCACGCTCTGCTCCCTTCTATTCTTCCAGACTTCTGTTGTATTGGGTGAAAGCTTCTGACAAACTCATTCACACTGAGATGGTAGAGACTTAATATACTGTGCCTTCCCTAAGCATTTTAATATAATAGGTCAGAAAGAGGATGAAACTTAGTCGAAAGAATTGCTTTGTAAATGGATTTTTCAAAATCTGTAGAGAATGTGGCTTTGAGCTGGAGGTTTTCTTTGAATGCCTCAGATAATCCCACTTAGGAAGCCTGCTCCCTCGGGCCGGGCTCTTCTGTGGTTTACCTGCATCTCCTCCCTCACATGCCACCTGCTTTCTCCTTAGCATCTCTTTCCTGCCACTCAGACTTAACATCTTACATCCTTACCATCAGTTAAACTGGTACCTTTTTGAAGGAAGTTCTTGTGGAAGAATCAAAAGGTTGGTTCAATTCATGGTATAATTATTCTCGATTTCTGAAGAAATATTTCTGATTTTAATAATTCTTAACTTCACATCCTTTTCATTGTCAAAGGTTTCTTCCTTCAGCAAGGGTCTTTATTTGCAGGCCTGAATACATTGGACACTGAGCTGGATTTAAGGTCCTTTTTTTTTTTTAACATTTCCTTAAGCAGTTTGACACAGGTTTTTGGTGAACCAAGTCAGATATCCACCTGCTCTAGCAAATAGGATGATAAACACCTTCTTCCATTTGGATCACCTCATCATACCATCACAGCCCAAGAGAGGCTGTAACACACAACAGAACCCATTGCTTAGTTCTTTTCAAAAATGACAGCTCAGTGGCAATTATGGGGAAACCAAGATCTTTGTTTTTGGCAGGAGCTCTTAGCATTCAGAGGGAGAGTGATAAGCAGCCCAGCAGGGCAAGGCATTTCATTATCTGGGTGGGGGTGCGGGATAACGTACAAAGTCACTCCTGCGGGTTCATTTAGATGCTCTCCTGGTCAAAATTAAGCTTTCTACAAGGCCCACATCAAGGCTCCCTGGGGTAGAAATAGGTAAATGGTACATCAAATCCTCATGGGCTTCAGTGGCCTTGTCCCATCTTTCTGAGGGGCACAGTACAGCATCCCAGAGCATTAGAAGTCCAAAGCTGCTGCCCTACCTGTCATCTGCCCACGCGCCTCCACACAGCGGAGGTGACCCTTCCCTTCAGCAACTGATCCTCAGAGCGAAGCATCAGCCTTGACTCCCGCTTGTCAGAGACCTAAACCACCTGAGCTCCTTTCCTACAGCAACACACAATAGCTGCTGGCTGTGCTCTGCATCTCAATTCAGAAATGCCTGCTCCCATCAAATCCTAGCAGAGAGTAGCAGCCCCAGGGACCTGCCAAACATCTGCTCCTCAGAAATTTGTCGGTTTCATCGAGTCTGGAAAGTTACGTACTTGGAATGTGTAACTCCAGCTTCCCACAGCCAGGTCTTCACAGAGCTCCGGATTTAACATGATGCCCTTGGCTTTGGTCTGGGGTTGGTCTGAGAAAAGAACACACGAAGAATTCCTCTGCATTTCACGGAGCTGGTCTGGAGAGTTCCATAACCATCACTAATGCTGGTCACTGCCCCATAGAAATCAGGAGAAAATCCTAGGAAGAGCTGGGTCATCAATGCAGAGAGTTCTTCTTCTGATGAAAGGGAATGCTTCTGTTAATAAAATAATGAGAGCTCTTTAATGCATCCTATTTCCCTTTTTACTTCAGCTGCCAAAAGCCCCAGGGCTAAATTTCTGTCTCAGTTGCAGTGGATTTCTTCACTCAAGCTGGGGATAAACTGTCCCACTCTCTATCCCCTTTTATTACTCAGCATTTTCCTTGGCCCTGAGCTAGAGGTTATCATGTTTCTTCTTACCACCCCACCCCCAAATAGCTATTTATTACCCTTATTTTAGAAATGAGGAAAATAAGGAAGCGGGAGATGAAGTGACTTGCCCCAGCCAAAAAAAAGTCCCTTTGGGAACTGTGTTGGTTATAAGCAGTAAGCAAGGGAGGGGAAAAACAGCAGTGAGCAGTCCAGTACAATCTCTAAGTCTAGGTAACCATCTCCTAGACAACCTCTGGCGGTGGTTGTTGTCGAGTGACACTGGGCAGAGCCACTCATTCTGTTAATACAACACTTATTCAGCAAACCAGACCATTTAATGTCAAGGAAGCCATTATTGTGGACCTGCCAGTCTGAGGGTTAAGAAGAATGTTGACAATAAAAACTTTCCATAGAATTCGAACATCCACATTTAAAGGTAGAGCATTGACATATATACACTGCTGCTGCTGCTAAGTCGCTTCAGTCATGTCCGACTCTGTGCGACCCCACAGACGGCAGCCCACCAGGCTCCCCTGTCCCTGGGATTCTCCAGGCAAGAACACTGGAGTGGGTTGCCATTTCCTTCTCCAATGCATGAAAGTGAAGTCGCTCAGTCGTGCCCAACTCTTAGTGACCCCATGAACTGCAGCCTTCCAGGCTCCTCCGTCCATGGGATTTTCCAGGCAAGAGTACCGGAGTGGGGTGCCATTGCCTTCTCCAATATATACAGTACCATGTGTAAAATAGATAGCTAGTAGGAAGCTACTGTAGAGCACAGAGAGCTCAGCTCAGTGTTCTGTGGTGACCTAGAAGGGTGGGATGGGAAGGTGGGAGGGAGATTCAAGAGGGTAGGGATCTATGTATACATATGGCTGATTCCTGTTGTACGGCAGAAACTAACACAATATTATAAAGCAATTATACTCCAATTTAAAAAAAAATTAGAAGAAAACCAAAGATCGAGATCTTGTATATACAATTTGCCCTATTATTAGAAAACAAAATTGAGAAGACAACTAATTATCAATGAAGTAATTTGTTTAATACAGTACCTAAAATTACTATCAGATAAACATTTCCTGAGAAGATCAAAATATATGGTTATTTTACATTTTCCCATTTGGATCGCTTTCATTTTCTGCAGTTTATTAGCTTGGTTCAGTGTCTTTGAGCATTAGTCAACATTTAAAATGTAGGTTTTTATGATGCTGGGGGAAGCAATTGCTTCCAAGGGAGAAAGCATTCTGTAAATTACATGTAAATGTTTTTACTTGGATGAGTTCTTTTGCATCTGTGCAGAGGATCATTTTAATTTACACAAGAATGAAGGTTTTCTGTGATTGAATGTAGTCTGCAGGCTTGTGTATCTAATTTCCACTTCATTTATACGGGAGTCTAGCAGACACAAGGGGCATTTTGTTATAATGTAAGTGCTACTTAAAAATAAAATAAAATTATAATAAAAAGCCAAGGATTAGTGTGCCATTTCTAATTTTATTTCAAAGTTGTCCCTCAGAGTGGGTTGGAGCAGATCTGAGTCATGTAATTTGGCATCATGATGCTTTAAAGATACAGGCCATAAAGACTTCATCCCAGGAACAAAACAGATGAGAAGCTCAGAAATGTGATTGACAAAAAGCATCAAACCATCTCCCCTTTCCTCCCAGCTGTACATTTCAGGGTGTAATAGATTCTTCTTATGTAGACACTGTTATATAAATAATTTCCTTTGCTTTTTTTCTCAGTCTTTAAGATTATATAACCTTCTTTAAAAAACTGAACCCTTGAAAATCCAACTGATTAAGAAGGTATCAATTAATTCAGTTTCCTCTATGCTATTAAAGCCCTTCAGAGAATTAACAGCGGCTAGTCTCTGTTTATTGACAGTGAAAAGGATGTGACATTTTGACATTAATCAGTTTCTAGAGTGAAGACAAAGGTGCAGGTTTTGATGTCCTAATTTTATTGCTGCACCACTGCAAATGTAATAATAGAGCCCACTGAAATGTGGAAATAGGTGTGAATATTTGCCTTTTCCCATTTCAGAGCCGTAAGACCTTATCTTATTAAATCTGCAGTATTAAATGCCCTAAACTAAAGAAAGGTGATTACTTAGAGTGTAAATGCATGCATACCAGCCAATTCTAAGTTTTAGTTTCCAAGCTGCTCCTTTTCCTTGGTGTCTCCTTTGTTAGATACACTTAACATTTTTAGCAGTTTTTTTCCCCTACAGTCATTTTTTCCCCCCCAGATTTCTTCCCAATGACCATCTTGGGAAATCAAGTGATAGAGGTTCCTGTGACTTACAACAGAGAGAAACAAGGTTCTGGAGGGGTATGGGCACCTTGCCCAAGACGTGTTGGCAGAGAGAGCTGATAGCTTACCATGTCCAGGGAACTCCGGGACATTTAAGCAGGTGTGGCCCCAGGGGGAGAAGAGACTAGTGACCACATGACATGCTTCCTTTACATCCATCAAGATGCCTCCTTCCAACTTGCTTGGCTGTGGAGCCCATGGAAAGCAAAGGCAAGCCTCAGGTGGGTTTCCTGAGGTGGGACTTGTGATTGAAAGGTTTGAAATCCAGGTGCCCCAATCTCTGACATTCCAGTTAGTTACTTGCCTGTCATGATACCTCCCATAATTAATAAGTCCATTCATCATAAACAGTTTTAAATTAATTTCGAATTCCCTGAAATTCAGATAATTAATTGAATGTGCATACGGGCTGTTGCTATAAAGTCATTCACTTTGAAATAAAAGGAAAGTGTATCAGATAAGTGAAAAAAACTTACAACTTCATGTTTATTGTCCTCAGAGTTGGCTTTCGTTGGCCCATCTTATCTCAGTTTAGTTGTTTTATATTAGTTGTTCTGATTAGATAAACACTAATGATCTAATTCCATTTAATTCCGTAATAGTCGGTGTTATCTGGCAACTGTTACACTGAACAACACCTAAATATGACTGTGTGATTTAAATGTCACAATATTTGCAGCACTGGGGAGCTGTCATCTTGGGAAGAAATAGAAACCTTAAACAATTTATTCACCATAGCTTTATTTAATAATAGGATAGAAGCTACTTCTATCTTGGTGCTCCTACTAATTTTGCTTTCAAACTAAGATCCAATCCTTAAAACTTAGAAAACCTTGAATAACCTTTTCAAAAAAGCTTTAAAAATCCTGTATTGTACCACTTAATTGTATAAGTCTAATTATTAGTATTTATTGTTGTTCGGTAGCTAAGTCATGTCCAACTCTTTGAGACCCCATGGACTGCAGCACAACAGGCTCCTCTGTCCTTCACTGTCTCCTGGAGTTGTTTAATGTCCCTTGAGTTGATGATGGTATCTAACCATCTCATCCTCTACTGCCCGATTCTTTTGCTTTCAATGTTCCCCAGCATCAGGGTCTTTTCCAATGAGTCAGCTCTTCTCATCAGGTGGCCAAAGTATCAGAGCTTCAGTTTCAACATCATTCCTTCTAATGAGTATTCAGAGTCAATTTCCTTTAGGATTGACTGGTTTGGTCTCCTTGCAGTCCAGGGGACTTTCAAGAGTCTTCTTCAGCACCCCAATTTGAAAACATCAATTCTTCAGTGCTCAGCTATCTTTATGGTCCAACTTTCACATTTGTACATGACTTTCAAAAGATATTTTCACCAAAGAAATAATTCTAGGTTGATGGTATTATTCTTTCAATACTTTCTAAGCTGTTGCTGCCTTGTCTTTTAGCTTGCTTTGTTTCTTCTGAGAAATCTGCTCTCATTCTTTCCTTTATTCCTCAGTACATAATATATTTTTTTCTCTGCTTTTAAGATTCTCTTCTTACCACTCCTTTTAAGAAATTTGATAATGGTGGCCTTACTGTAGTTTTCTTCATATTTCTTATGCATCTGATTTCTTTTTTGGGTCTTTGGTCTCTATAGCTGTAAATGTTTTCATGAAATTTGCGAAGATCTTGGCCATTTTCTTTCAAATATTTTTCTGTTGTTGTTTCCCTCACCCTCTCCTCTTTTCTGTGTAAGCCGGTTGCGTGTCTATTTGATCACTTGAAGTTGTCTTCAGATCACTGATGTCGTATTCCTTTTTTACCACCTGTTATTTTCACAATCTACAGTTTCTATTGCTATGTTTTCATGTTCACTGTTTTTTGTTGTTGTTGGCAATATCTAATCTCCCATTAATCTCATCCACTGTATTTTTACTTCACACTTAATTTTTAGAAGTTTTATTTAGGTCTTAAATATCTTTCATGACTCTACTTAACATGTTCAGACTTAACATATTCAGTTGTTAGCTTCTCAAACATATGGAACACAGTTGTAATAACTGCTTCAATGTCTTGTTCTACCAATCCTAAAATCTGTGTTGTTTTCTGGGTCAGGCTTGATTGATTGATTTCCTCCTCATTAAGCATTGTACCTCTTTGAATGCTGTGTAATTTATTGTTAAATGCCAGGCAATTCACATTTTACCTTATTCATTGCTAGACTTTTGTATTCCTAGAAGTCTTTTTGAGCTTTGTTCTGCAACATAGCTAAGTTACTTGGAAACGCTTTGATTCCTCTGGGTCATTATTGAGGTAAGCGCCTTCTTAGCATCCAAACCAATGCTCCTGAACTCTGAGGTTTTCTGATCTCGCTTCCTGCCCTGTGTGGACTCTGGGCACTGTCCACGGTGACCTTTTATGTGGATTCTTTTCTTGGCCTCAGTTAGTTTCCTCCCACACATGCACTGATAAGTGCTCAACTGAATTCTCCCAGAGCACAGGCTGCAGATCTCTGGAGGTTTCTCTCTGTGTGTACTCTTCTGTCTGATACCCTGCCTCCCCAGAATCTCAACTCTGTCACCTCAACTCAGGAGGACTGCCAGTTTCTGCCTGGGTTTCCCTTCTCTGCACCATGCCTAGAAACTCTCTCTAGATACTCAGATGGGGCATTCATAGTATGTTTACTTTTGGTAACATAATTAAACATTTCTTTTTCTGAACCAGGAAAAAGATCAGATCAGATCAGATCAGTTGCTCAGTTGTGTCCAACTCTTTGCGACCCCATGAATTGCAGCACGCCAGGCCTCCCTGTCTATCACCAACTCCCAGAGTTCACTCATACTCACGTCCATCGAGTCAGTGATGCCATCCAGCCATCTCATCCTCTGTCATCCCCTTCTCCTCCTGCCCCCAATCCCTCCCAGCATCAGAGTCTTTTCCAGTGAGTCAACTCTTCGCATGAGGTGGCCAAAGTACTGGAGTTTCAGCTTTAGCATCATTCCTTCCAAAGAAATCCCAGGGCTGATCTCCTTCAGAATGGACTGGTTGGATCTCCTTGCAGACCAATGGACTCTCAAGAGTCTTCTCCAACACCACAGTTCAAAAGCATCAATTCTTTGGCGCTCAGCCTTCTTCACAGTCCAACTCTCACATGCATACATGACCACAGGAAAAACCATAGCCTTGACTAGACGAACCTTTGTTGGCAAAGTAATGTCTCTGCTTTTGAATATGCTATCTAGGTTGGTATAACTTTCCATCCAATGAGTAAGCATCTTTTAATTTCATGGCTGCAGTCACCATCTGCAGTGATTTTGGAGCCCAGAAAAATAAAGTCTGACACTGTTTCCACTGTTTCCCCATCTATTTCCCATGAAGTGATGGGACCGGATGCCATGATCTTTGTTTTCTGAATGTTGAGCTTTAAGCCAACTTTTTCACTCTCCACCTTCACTTTCATCAAGAGGCTTTTGAGTTCCTCTTCACTTTCTGCCATAAGGGTGGTGTCATCTGCATATCTGAGGTTATTGATATTTCTCCCGGCAATCTTGACTCCAGCTTGTGTTTCTTCCAGTCCAGCATTTCTCATGATGTACTCTGCATATAAGTTAAATAATCAGGGTGACAATATACAGCCTTGACGTACTCCTTTTCCCGATTTGGAACCAGTCTGTTGTTCCATGTCCAGTTCTAACTGTTGCTTCCTGACCTGCATACAGCTTTCTCAAGAGGCAGATCAGGTGGTCTGGTATTCCCATCTCTTGAAGAATTTTCCAGTTTATTGTGATCCACACAGTCAAAGGCTTTGGCACAGTCAATAAAGCAGAAATAGATGTTTTTCTGGAACTCTCTTGCTTTTTCCATGAGCCAGCGGATGTTGGCAATTTGATCTCTGGTTCCTCTGCCTTTTCTAAAACCAGCTTGAACATCAGGAAGTTCATGGTTCACGTATTGCTGAAGCCTGGCTTGGAGAATTTTGAGCATTTCTTTACTAGCATGTGAGGTGAATGCAACTGTGCGGTAGTTCGAGCATTCTTTGGCATAGGATATGGGATAGGAATGAAAACTGACCTTTTCCAGTCCTGTGGCCACTGCTGAGTTTTCCAAATTTGCTGGCATATTGAGTGCAGCACTTTCACAGCATCATCTTTCAGGATTTGGAATAGCTCAACTGGAATTCTATCACCTCCACTAGCTTTGTTCATAGTGATGCTTTCTAAGGCCCACTTGACTTCACATTCCAGGATGTCTGGCTCTAGGTCAGTGATCACACCATAGTGACTATCTGGGTGGTGAAGATCTTTTTTGTACAGTTTTTCTGTGTATTCTTGCCACCTCTTCTTAATATCTTCTGCTTCTGTTAGGTCCATACCATTTCTGTCCTTTATCGAGCCCATCTTTGCATGAAATGTTCCTTTGGTATCTCTGATTTTCTTGAAGAGATCTCTAGTCTTTCCCATTCTGTTGTTTTCCTCTATTTCTTTGCATTGATCGCTGAAGAAGGCTTTCCTATCTCTTCTTGCTATTCTTTGGAACTCTGCATTCAGAGGTTTATATCTTTCCTTTTCTCCTTTGCTTTTCATGTCTCTTCTTTTCACAGCTATTTGTAAGGCCTCCTCAGACAGCCATTTTGCTTTTTGGCATTTCTTTTCCATGGGGATGGTCTTGATCCCTGTCTCCTGTACAGTGTCACAAACCTCATTCCATAGTTCATCAGGCACCCTATTTATCAGATCTAGGCCCTTAAATCTATTTCTCACTTGCACTGTATAATCATAAAGGATTTGATTTAGGTCATACCTGAATGGTCTAGTGGTTTTCCCTACTTTCTTCAATTTAAGTCTGAATTTGGCAATAAGGAGTTTATGGTCTGAGCCACAGTCAGCTCCTGGTCTTGTTTTTGCTGACTGTATAGAGCTTCTCCATCTTTGGTTGCAAAGAATATAATCAATCTGATTTCGGTGTTGACCATCTGGTGATGTCCATGTATAGAGTCTCTCTTGTGTTGTTGGAAGAGGGTGTTTGTTATGACCAGTGCATTTTCTTGGCAAAACTCTATTAGTCTTTGCCCTGCTTCATTCCATATTCCAAGGCCAAATTTGCCTGTTACTCCAGGTGTTTCTTGACTTCCTACTTTTGCATTCCACTCCCTTGTAATGAAAAGAACATCATTTTTGGGTGTTAGTTCTAAAAGGTCTTGTAGGTCTTCATAGAACTGTTCAACTTCAGCTTCTTCAGCGTTACTGATTGGGGCATAGACTTGGATTACTGTGATATTGAATGGTTTGCCTTGAAAACAAACAGAGATCATTCTGTCGTTTTTGAGATTGCATCCAAGTACTGCATTTCGGACTCTTTTGTTGACCATGATGGCTACTCCATTTCTTCTGAGGGATTCCTGCCCGCAGTAGTAAATATAATGGTCATCTGAGTTAAATTCACCCATTCCAGTCCATTTCAGTTTGCTGATTCCTAGAATGTCGACATTCACTCTTACCATCTCTTGTTTGACCACTTCCAACTTGTCTTGATTCATGGACCTGACATTCCAGGTTCCTATGCAATATTGCTCTTTACAGCATCGGACCTTGCTTCTATCACCAGTCACATCCACAGCTGGGTATTCTTTTTGCTTTGGCTCCACCCCTTCATTCTTTCTGGAGTTATTTCTCCACTGATCTCCAGTAGCATATTGGACACCTACTGACCTGGGGAGTTTCTCTTTCAGTATCCTATCATTTTGCCTTTTCATACTGTTCATGGGGTTCTCAAGGCAAGAATACTGAAGTGGTTTGCCATTCCCTTCTCCAGTGGACCACATTCTGTCAGATCTCTCCACCATGATCTGTCCATCTTGGGTTGTCCCATAGGCATGGCTTAGTTTCATTGAGTTAGACAAGGCTGTGGTCCTAGTGTGATTAGATTGACTAGTTTTCTGTGAGTATGGTTTCAGTGTGTTTGCCTCAGGCAAATACAAAGGGCAAATGTAAGGTTGAAGAAAAATATCCATTACATGTGTAGCAGATAAAAGATTGATATTAAAAATATACAAAATATAAATCCATAAGAAAAAAACAATAACTCAAGAGAATAATGATCACGTTTACAGGAGTGGAGCCAAATATATATTAAATGGTCTAATTTAAAGGAGATGGAGCCAAATATATATGACTATATATATGACTGAAATACATATAAACTTATACCTAGTCTACTTAATTACCAAGGCAATGTAAATGAGGCATAATTTTTTAAATTATCTGATAGTAAGTAATAAAAAGATCAACAACTTTCGGTGTTGGCACTGGTGCATGGAAATGGAGACTCATAGAGACAGTGGAGAGTAGTGTACGTTTGAATATTCTTTTTGGACAGAAGTTAAACATTTTTTATTAAAGGATTCGGTACATATGTTCTTTGACTCAACAATTCCAACTCTAGCAGTCTGTCCTGTATTTATACCTATTTGCCTATGTGCATAAAAATTTTCAAAGGACTCACTAAAAATAAAAGTTGGAAACAGGCTAAATGACCATCCATTGAGAATGGTACAGTATGCTGTGGTATATCCATATTGTAGAAAACTATAGAGCTACTAGAAAGAATGAGGTAACCCTATATGCTTTGACACATGATTATTTCTAAAGGTATTCTTAAGTAAAAAAAGTATGGAGTAAAACATATAATATGATCCCACTTACTTTTACAAACACAACTTTATATAAATAACCCTAAGTCTTCTTAGATGAGAATATATTCTTATGAAAATATTAAAGCATTAAAAAGAATTGGAAGGCTATGAGTTTAATGGTCAACCATGATCATGTTGGAATGGGAGGAGCTGGTTAAAGGGGAACATTCATACTGTATATAATTTCTGTATCACTTGAATTCTTACAACATATAGTCTTTGTATTATTTGTATAATTATAAAATTAAAACATAAGGAAAACGGAATGCCAAAATAAAGGCCAGGAAAAGAAAGTAAAAAGGAATGAAAAGAAGGGAAATGCAGTTTTGGTATTTGTAACTGATGAGTAGAGGTCATGTGAACTATTTCAAGTTAGTTTACACATTTGTGGTCTGTTTTGGGGGCACCATAATATGTAGAGTGATGTAACAGAATTTTACAGGTGTTGTAAGTAGTAGGCTGCTCCCCTGGTGGCTCAGACAGTAAAGCGTGTGCATACTATGTGGGAGACCCGGGTTCAATCCCTGGGTTGGGAAGATCCCCTGGAGAAGGAAATGGCAACCCACTCCAGTTTTCTTGCCTGTAAAATCCCATGGACAAAGGAGCCTGGTAGGCTACAGTCCATGGGGTCTCAAAGAGTCGGACAGGACTGAGCGACTTCACTTCACTTCACTTCAAGTAGTCATTGTTCATTGGTGAACTGTGGATTTGGTACTAACAGATGCGATTAAATGTGTAAGAGAAGCCATACCATTGGAGAACCAGAGGCTTTTAACCCTTCAGCTGATTGTTAAGGACAGACAGGTATTATTGTAAAATCTAATGTAAGAAAGTTTAGTTTAAAAAATCAGAAATCCAGTTTTGAACTCATTTAAGCATTTTTCCCTGATCTAAGATTTAAGATGAAAGCTTATCAATTGTAAACACTTGGCATTTTCTACAGTGATGGGAGTTTAAATTAAAACAACAGCAACCAAAATACGGAGTTGAATAGGAAAGCAGAGTCCACTGTATAAGTGAACTTTGTAGACAGAGCTGCCTGGGGCAGGAAGGACTGAGGCTAAGTTCCTCTAATGTCCCATTTCTCCAGGCTCTAGACCTCTTTCAGATTCTGAGTGTCTAAGGAATGTTTGTTGAAACAAGAATTTACCCCTGGGCAACAACCCTGTCCAGGGATCCAGAGACTCTGAGCGTCTGACAGCAAGACTGATCATGTTGCACGGCTAGCCTTGGGTGACAGTGACAGAGGAGTCAGGCTTCCTTTGGCTGATGACGCTAGTCCCCGAAATCACCCTCCCCCTCATTTCCACCTCTCCTCCCCTTCCCATGCTGTCTCCTCCTTCCTTCCTTTGTTCTTTCAGTCTTTTATTCAACTCAATTTATTGGGCAAGTACTGTATCCGGCATTGTTCTAGGGAAAATGCTGGAAAGAAAGTAGTGAACACAACAGAGAAAAAGCTTTAATGGCAACAACTTCTTCATTCTTAGTCTATTTTCAGAAATTGAATTTTTCACTATAAAAATTGGTTTTCCCATCAGGGAGAGTAACTCCTGAGTGATTGTGAATTTCTAGCTGTATTTTCTAGCCATACCTGTGTTATACATTGCAAATGCATATGAATTAGCATTTCAGTTTATAAACCAAACGGCTCAGTGGTAAAGAATCCACCTGCCAATGCAGGGGATATGGGTTTATTCCCTGCATTGGGAAGAGCCCCTGGAGAAGGAAATGGCAACCCACTCCAGTATTGTTGCCTGGGGAATCCCATGGACAGAGGAGCCTGGCAGGCTAGAATCCATGGGTTTTCAAAAGTGCTGGACACGACTTAGTGACTAGAACAGCAACAACATTATTTTAACTTAGTATGAGTGAATTCTTAGAGTAGAATTCTGTCTGGAAAAAAAAAATTCAGATTTATGAACCTGTAAATCTAAGTTTACATCTGATGCTCTGTGTCCTAAAGGTCCTGTCTTGGTTCCTTATTTGAATGAAATCTTTTTCCCATCTCTCAAATGCCTCAGTAATATTCCATCCTTAGTGAGTGGCTCCAGTAAGTATTTAACTGAAAAGATCAGAGAATTTGGAATAAGAGACAGGACGAGAGAGGTGGCAGCCAACATGTAGAGGCAGATTGGGGTGGTGGCCCTTAGAGACATACACCATCTGTTCATACATTTTAAAATTCCTTCAGATTGCAATCAGGTCCTTTCCAGAAGTTCCTTTATTCTATTTCCATGACTGTAATACTCCTCTCTGAGCCTCCAAAAAATACTCTGGCTCACTTCAACCCCTAACACTGTTTGATAATAATGTTGTTGCTTAGTTGCTCAGTCATGTCTGAGCAACCCCCACTGACTGTAGTCCGCCAGGCTCCTCTGTCCGTGGAATTTTCCAGGCAAGAATGCTGGAGTGGGTTGCCATTTTCGACCTTAGGGGATCTTCCCAATGCAAGGGTTGAACCTGTGTCTCTTGCATTGGCAGATGGATTCTTTACCATTGTGCCACCTGAGAATCCCCCAGGGGAGGGATAGAGTTTCAATATCTGAATCTGAAGGCAGGACACAGATATTCAGTCTACAACAATTGCTTTCTAGTCTTTTCTCTAGATATACATTTATATGTACACATTTATATAAAAATGCATGTATGCATTTTTGGTTAACAGCCTCATTTTTCTTAGTGCATATATCATGAATACTTCTCCCTGTCATGAAATAGTCTTCTGAAACATCATCTCAAAGTCTGCATAGTGTTCCATTACGTAGTCGTACTTTATTTACTCCATCATTCCTTGGTGGACTTCTCTTTCTTAGGTTTCTAATACTCTCTTTCTAGTACTGATTTCTTGAGTCACCCAGATAAATATTGGCCAAAAGCTTCCTTCAGGTTTTAAGGAAGCTTTTGGCCAACCCAATAACTCCAAAATCTGTCCAGTTCCTAAATAAGGCAATCTTGTCCTAGAGCTATTGTTCAAAGATGCTACCAGTACATCTGCAAGATCTATTGGGGGAGACTCTTGGTAAGCAGTGTTTATGCTTCCTCTAATGCAGTTCTTTAGGAAATTTTATATTAAACACTACATAAGCAGACCCCACTTAACTCTGAGGACTTTGACATGCATATGAGTTTTTGTGAACAGTGTATATTTAAATATAATTAATATCTGTAGTGTGTTTCCCCATATACCAGCTACATACTTGATACCATTCTCATGAGAAGCCCATTTCAGCAGTGAAGTCACCGAGGATCCTCACGCAGCAGTGGCAGAGAATACACTCCCATCTGAGTCTCGTGATTCCAAACTCTGTGCTCGCTTCTATCTCAATGAAGATTAGATTTTGATTCATTAGCGTTTCAGCAATAGGCGGTGTTTGCATATCCGCAGGCTGCTTCAGGCCCAGTGGAGCTTTCTCATCTCACCTCTCATTAATAAAAATTATTTTGCAGGAAAGGAATTGCTGCAGAACTTGATTAGTTAAAAAACCAATAGCCTAACTCCAGCATCATGATACCTGGTAATTGATTTCCTTTGGTGAATAGTGTAGCTGCTGGGCGGAGCTGGGGCCAGCCCTCAGCACCGGCCCCACCTACCCTGGCAGATGTTGAAATGTTCTCCTTAATGTATTGTCATTAGAGGTGACAAAGTCTTTAACAGCTGTGAACATTACCAGTGCAACCATAAAACATGATTTTTCTCCCCCACAAAATGCCCTTGTTACAGTGCTCAAAAATGAGTTAGAGATGATTTCTTTGTTGCCCCCCGGACCTTTAACTGGAATGTATTCAAGGTTTTCTGGAGCTTGCATCCTTATAAATTTATTCTTGTCAGATCCAGCTACATATCGGGCTCCCGGAGTAAAATATGAGAAGGAAAATGGAAGCAGAGTCGGGTGCTGATACATTTGCTGGAGGAATTCAGAAGGAGGAAGATGTTCCAAAGCAAAGCAATGTGTCTGAGCTAGAAGATTGCAGGGGGCAGCCTGTGCTCCCTCACTGCTCCAGACATGATTCAGAGACTGCAAAGCTGAGCAAACGAGAGTAATGAAAGATTTGATTCCCTTTCCCTGCCTTGGCTTTGCTGCCAATCATACACCCCCCAAATCCTAATAAAAGCACATGGCGCCTCAAGATAGGAGATGAAAGATCGGAGACAGATGCCGACAGATCCGTGACCTTGGGCACACTAGGAAATCAGGTTGTCTGTATGGGCTCCACAGCGGTCGGAATTCAGCATGTATACAGCTTTCCCAGTAGGCAGAGACACCATTCCAAATCAACCGTGCTAGTCCCAGGAAACCTGAACTGGAAATATTGACTTTAAAAGGGCATTTTGGAAAACACAGCACTCCAAAGCCAGGGGAGTTTATGGAGACAGCTGATGTTACCCCCTAATATTTGATCAGTGAAGGCAAGAGGGAGTGTGCTGCACGTGGTAGAGTTTTAGCAAACCTGTTTTATCTAAAGATATTTTGTTCACCTTTTATGAATCATCTCTGGAATTGAAGTGTTCCCAGACTGGAGAATTCATTATTTTCCTATTATTTCAGAAATCTCCAAATGGTGACATCACTGTCTCTGTCCTTGGATTCAATTGGATCTATAGCAGTTTTGTTAGGTATAGTGTGTGGCCTTTGGGGACTGAGGGGAATAAGATGACTGAGGTCTGGTCCCTGCCCGCACTCGCTTAGAATCATGACTGACTGAGCTAAGCTGGGTCTGGAGAGAGCTCAGGGACAGGACAACTCATTTTATCAGTGACTTAAAGGAAGGTGATGTCAATGGGGGCTGATCTCAAAGCAGCACCTCCCACCCTACCCAGGAAAGCAGGAGATTAGCAGAAACAGAGGTTAATCCTCTTCAGGACAGCCCACGCCTGCTCCTGCTGCCAGGGAGGAAGAGGGGTGAGTGTAGGGAAGGGCAAGGATGTGCAAAAATGAACGTAATAACAGAAAGAGGGACAGTTTACATTTTTAAAAAGAAACCTTGTATTTAAATCAAGTGGAGGATTTTAAATCAACTATGTGCTGTGCTAAATCACTTCAGTCGTGTCTGACTCTTTGCTACCCTGTGGACTGTAGCCCACCAGGCTCCTCTGTCCATGGGGTTTCCCAGGCAAGAATACTGGAGTGGGTTGCCATTTCCTCCTCCAGGGGATCTTTCTGACCCAGGGATCGAACCTGCGTCTCTTACGTCTCCTACACAGGCAGGCAGGTTCTTTACCAATACTAGCACCACCTCGGAAGTCCCCAGAGCACACTTTAAAATGATAAAAACTTAATGATCACACTACCTCACAGAGAAAACTCCGTTGCACCAGGGAAATCAATAATAACGAAGTTCTCCAGTATGGGAACACTTGGCTAAATATTACATTCATTGGAAGTTTCTTTTTAAAAAAAAATCACTGGAGTAAGAGAAATGAATATCAACAACAACAAAAAAACTACATCACCAGCAGTTTCAAGTTTTGGGTTTTGGCCACAACAATCATTCTCTAAGTCTTCATGGCGGCAGTACTGAAGTACTGATATACACACAGAGACAAGCCTCAGAAACATGGTATCAGAGACAGAGGCCAGCCATGAGGGACTTCATATTGTATGATTCCATTTATATGAATTATACAGAGTCAGCAAATGCCTAGAACTGGGTTGAGTGGGGAATGACTGCTAATAGGCTTGTTTTCAGGCTTCTCTGTAGCTCAGCTGGTAAAGAATCCACCTGCAGTGCAGGAGACCCGGGTTCGATTCCTGGGTCAGGAAAATCCCCTGGAGAAGGGATAGGCTACCACTCCAGTATTCTTGGGCTTCCCTGGTGGCTCAGATGGTAAAGAATCTGCCTGCAATGTGGGAGACCTGGGCTCAGTCCCTGGGTTGGGAACATCCCCTGGAGGAGGGCATAGCAACCCTCTCCAGTATTCTTGCCTTGAGAATCCCCATGGACAAAGGAGCCTGGTTGGGCTACAGTCCATGGGGTCGCAAAGAGCTGGACACAATTAAGCACAGCACAGACTTGTTGTCTTTATAAGGTGGGGAAAAAAAAGTTCTACAATGAGATTTGATCAGATTGCACTCTGTAAATACACTAAAAATGGCTTGGTTGTGCATTTTCAATGGATGAATTTTATGCTACATGATTTATATCTCAATAAAAGTAATTAAAAAGAAGTGAGGTGATGGGGAGAAGGGGTTGAGGATGGGAGAGGTTGGTGAGGGAGTCAGCAGGACAGCAGCCAACTGGCGGCCAGGTGCCTTCAGTAGATGACATTGACTTTGCAGAATCTATCACAACTGAGGGTCTGGTCCTTGGCTTTCCAGGCCCCGAGTCTTGATTTTGGCCAGCACTCTGGGAGCTGATCCTTTCTTGGAGGCCAACTCTTAGCATGCTCTCAGGACTTTGACTTATACACCTGATTGCCAATTTATAAATTTACAGCAAGAAATATGACTGCCAAGTGAGGTAGATAACCATTTCTTTCAGCCAATGCATCCACTCTTAAAAAAAAAAAAAACTAAATAAATGCTGAATTATGATCAAGTGATTATTTGTAAGCACTGAATCATAATAAAAGATTCTAGGCTCTGGTAAACCAGCAGGTTAATTTTCTGATAATAATTTGTTTATCTCCCTCTGGGACAGGCCATGCAGGGTTATATTTTTGAGTCAGAATATCCTCTCCCTCAAGAGAATGGACATTTCCTCTCTGGCATCAGAATTATCAGAATTATTTTGGCACTACCAAAAGATCAATATATTCTCATATTAGGTTCTTCAAACTGCCTATTAGATTATAACCAAATTCTTGCCCTTTTAGTTTCTGACCTAGGAAATATTTAATCTCCAGAGTCCCTTTCTGCATAGTTCAGTTCAGTCGCTCAGTTGCATCAGACTCTGAGACCCCATGGACTGCAGCATGCCAGCTTCCCTGTCCATCACCAACTCCTGGAGCTCGCTCAAACTCATGTGCATCAAGTTGGTGATGCTGTCCAAGCATTTCATCTTCTGTCGTTCATCCTTTCTGCATAACCTAGTCTTACTCACAGTGTGCAAATTATGTAGTTTTCCTTTACGAATTTGGGGAGAACTTTGGTGTCAACATATCAGTTTATAACATATAATCATATAACATCATATATAATATAGATGTATGTATGTACATGTGTGTATATATGAATATGAGTGCTCAGTCGTGTCCAACTCTTTGCAACCCCTTGGACTGCAACCTGCCAGGCTCCTCTGTCCATGGGATTTCCCAGGTAAGAATACTGGAGTGGGTTGCCATTTCCTTCTCTAGGGATCTTCCTGACCCAGGGATCGAACCCACATCTCTTATGTCTCTACATTTGCCGGTGGATTCTTTCCTGCTGTCCCACATGTTTAATCACAGCCAAGCAGATATTAACAGATCAGCATATAGTCAAGAAGAGTATTCTGACCAATGACTATAAAAATTAAATAAGGTTGTGCATTGATGGTTCATTGAAAACCACAAAGCATTCTCCTTGTGAAAAAAAAAAATATTAATGACCAGCTCTAGAGCCAGATCAGCTTCCGGACCATCACCATACACAACTTAAATATGCAGGAGCTGTGGGGCTCGGGGTGAAGGACCAGACAGAGAGGACATCATTGTCCAAGGCGATGTCTCAAACTGCATGTCCCTGGGATAGCTCAGATCTGCGGTGTGTTTTCATAAGGCCTGATTTTAAAAGATTAATTATTTAAATCTTTGATTGATTGCCAACATTTAAAAAGTAGAAGAAATCACATAACAGGGAATACTTCCACTTCCATTTTAAAAAAAAGTGGAATAACTGGCAAGACTAGGGTTATAGTCTTACATGACAACAGTAGCAACAGCTTTAGAGAAAGTATGAGGTCTCCAGAGTGCCCCAGGTCTCACTCCTCCCTTTTGTCTGATTCTTGCCTGTTTAATCATTTACATTACCAGAGCAGTATTTGTAGGTAGGCTTGTGACCCCTGTACGTGGAATAATTTCAGGGGTCCTGGGAACACCACCTTTTTCAAAATCTAATCTGTTTTCTACAATTAGATAGAGGAGCTCACACCCTGGGTAGCAGTAATTTATTCACACCAAGTTTTAAACTTGTTAATTTGAGCCCCTTCCTGGATAGACTTTTTGTTTAGTTGGGAAAGTGACTGTTGTGCCGAAGTCCTGGGAGGCAGGCAGGTGAACAAATCCCAGAAAGAGACAAAATGCAGGAAGCAGGAAGGTAGACAGATGATGCTTAAAGTAAAACTGCATCTGTTTGATAATCTTGTTCATTGCTTTTAGGACAGATGATAGTTCATATGGTAAAGAATCTGCCTGCAGTGCAGGAGACCCAGGTTCAAACCCTGGGTCAGGAAGATCCCCTAAAGAAGGAAATAGCAAGCCACTGCAGTATTCTTGCCTAGAGAATCCCATGGATAGAGGAGCCTGGTGGGCTACAGTCCATGGGGTAGCAAAGAGTCAGGACACGACTGAGCGACTAACCCTTTCACTAGTCCCCATGAAGTCTTGGAGACTGTCCTAATGCACAGTCCCCAGGAGCTGGACCAACAAGAACGTGTTGTTGGTTTTGAGCAACCAGTAGGGAGCTGTAGAGGGAGTCCCGAGTGAGCGTGTACCCCACCGGTCAAGCTCCTTAGAGGGTGGGTCAAAGGAAAATGACATGGGACGCATTGCTTATACACCAAAGTGGCTCGCATGAAACTGTGCTTATGTTTATTTTTGTGATGCTGAGTTGATTAAATTTATCAGCCATGATACATTCTGTGAAATAGGCAAGGAATTTTCAAGAGCTCATTGGAAAATGAGCCAGTTCTCTTTTGTCTTTTGTTCTTTTGCTAGAGATGCAGGAGTGTACACACAGGTCATTCATAATGAGCAGTGTGGTGGTAGTAAAACCAGCATTGTAATGAATAGCATTGCCCTGGATCATGAAGTTCACGCAGGTAAGATATGAGGAAGGAGGCTAATGGGTATTTGGCCGGCGGGTCATCTGCCAAAGGGAAATGAAGAACTGTAGTAGTTCCCTCGATAATTCTGGACAAACAGGAACGCTCTCAATTTTCTCTCTAATTGTGTCAGTTATCTATGTCATTTTGAATGTAGGCAACTTGCCTACTCAAACACTGTAAGCTAACCTTTTGCTGACAGATCTGAGGAAGGAAGGCCAGGTTACTCCCCAGATTAGATATAAATGACACGTCATGTTTTTATTGTTTTTTTCAAAAGGAAAAATTACTAGTCTGACCCTCTAGAAGTTATTAGCAATGTTTTCCCTAATATAGCTTATTATAAAAGAGGAAGGTAAAGGTTTTGTTCAGCAATGTAGCTAAATTTGTTTTAATACCCGAGCAGGGTCTAAGTGTTCAGAATCAAATTTTTCTGAAGGCATCATAGTGATATACAAGTAGAAGGAGTATTATTAATAATTTAAGAGTGTTGGATGTGGAAGCAGATGGTTGGGTTTCCAATCATAGCTTCACCAACTACTAGCCACATTGAGTAAGTCACTTAACATCTCTGTGCCTCAATATCTTTATCTGTAAAATGGAATAGTACCACCAGCATTATAGGGATGTTTATATACATAAAGAACTTAGAATAGTGCCTGGCTCATGGTATGTACTCAGTAAATATCAGCTTGTTTATGGTCTATACGTCTATATACACCTGTGTGTTTGCACAGAAGTAGGATACTTAATTGAAACACTGAGTTACTCAAAGCACATTTGAATAAGTGAAAAGAAATTTTTGTACAAATAAGAGAGTTTACCAAGCATCATCTTTGGAAATGGCTATTTGATATGGTTAGATAAGACCTTTTGTTGTCTTCTCCTTTGCTTAAGTTCCTCTGCTTTCACTCATTGTGATGTGTTAAGAGACTGGATGCACTTTCTAAAGTAGTTTTTCCTGTGTTGGATATAGAAATTCTTTGCAAATCATTTCATTCTACTGTGACAGTTTCTGTTACACTCAGGGTAGGGAGAAATCTACCAAGTTTCTGGGACTTAACATATGAGGGTTGGCATCTATGTCAGAGTGCTAAAGAATCAGAAACTCAGCCAATAAGGGAAGCTTTGCTTCAATATACGTTGACAATGTATATTTTTCCTCATAATTTTATTTGTTTTTAAAATTTATTTTAATTGAAGGATAATTGCTTTACATATTGTGTTGGTTTCTGCCATCCATCATGAATCAACCATAGGTATACATATGTCCCCTCGATCTTGAACCTCCCATGGTTCATTTATTTATTATTCATTCTATAGGCTGCACTAGGAGGCTTTGCTGAGGCTCCATGCTGTGCCTGTAATATGTAGTATATTAATAACCAGCCCTTTATATTCATTTATTCATTTTGATTTCCTTCTACTTCATCAGGGATCTTCTACCAATATTTCTGACCCATTTTCTCAGTCCCCATCAGGCAAATGTGAGTTGTCAAAGACTCTAAGTCTCACAGCCCTGTGTGTGACTTGGTATTTTTATATCCAAACTGGCCCTGTCTCCTCTTTCTTGATGGGTTCAGATATTGTTTCTAGTTCAAAAATCGATCGTCTGCTCTTGTGGCAAAAGGCCTGATATTTTTCTGGATTTACACTGCTTCATAACAATGACTTTCCAATTTAAGCCTTGGATAGTGTAGCAATCAAAAGAAAAATCCATTGTTCTTGGTCCAAATAACCTCCAGCATCTCAGCGATGGCCCTAAACATTTGTTACAGCTGACTATGCTCATGTGATATTTGTCATGTTTGATGTATTTAAAAATACTTAAAGTACTTCCCTGGTGGTCCAGTGGTTAATGTCATGGTCCGGGCGTGGGCTGGAAAAGAATTTCCAGACATGAGACAGAATGAGAGGGAAATAAAGTTTATTAGAGTGCAAGACGCTGTTAGAACAGCAGGCCAGCTCAAGGGAGAACCCACGTTGGACAGGGGTCTTTAGTCCACTTTTATACCTAGCATACAAGGAATGGGATGGGGTCTTGCGGGTCATTTGCTGATTGGACGAGGCATGTATACTGGGTGGCGGGGAGGGTAAGGCAAATACCTTCTCCCTATGGGTTATACTGCTCAGGAGGACCTGAAATCCATTAATAGTTACAACATGGGCGAGGGAAGGATGGTAAGGGTCTGTTTTTTCCATTCCTGCATTCCAAGACCCTCCTTGGTTTTTATCTGCTTTTTCATCCTTGAGTCACCACAGTTAAGACTTCACCTTCTAATGCAGAGGGTACAGGTTTGATCTCTGGTTGGGGAGTTAAGATCTCACATACCTTGGGGCCAAAAACCCAAAACATAAAATGGAAGCAATGTTGTAAACAAATTCAATAAAGATTTTTTAAATATCCCACATTTAAAAATCTTAAAAAAGATAAAATAAAATAGAATAAAAATACTTAAATATCAAAGCAACATTTTGAAATTGAGCAAAGGTAAACTATTCTTAAGATATAAAGTGAGTGAACAAACATGAGGAAGTTTGGGCCTTTATTTACATTTGAAAAACTCTTTATTCACATTTGAAAATTTTTTATTCTATACCCTTGCCTTAGAGTCAGGAAGCTTATTTGCATATCCTTGTGGGCTGAGGAGCACTCAATAATGAAATAGATTTAACCTTACTTACCCTAATATTTCTCTAACTTATATAAACCTTGTTTGTCTCAAAACCCACATTAACCTGTCTCCAAACAAATGATTTCAAAAAATTTGGGAAAATAGAACTAAAGAGGTGGCTGTTTCCTTGTAACTACCACCTATAATTAGTACTAATGAAGATTTAAGTCTTCTGTGCAATACAGGAAACCCAAATTCAATCCCTGGGTCAGGAAGAGCCCCTGGAGAAGGGAATGGCTACCCACTCCTGTATTCTGGCCTGGAGAATTTCATGGACAGAGGAACCTGGAGGGCTATAGTCCATGGGGTTGTGAAGAGTCGGACAACTGAGCAGCTAACACTTTCGCTTTCACTTTAATATGATTCTACTTGTGGGAAACAGTCTGTGATCTTGCATTTCTCACCCTCCATCCCTATCTCATCCACTGAATTTCTGGCTGCTTTTCAAAGCGCAGCTTTTGAAAAATAGTTGACTATTTTTCAACTTTTTTCTTGAAACTTTTCCAGATCCTTTCTCTGTATACAGTATAAAAATTTTTCTGCATCCCTCTTCTCACATCCTGATTTTCATAATTATTATCTGTAAACCTGTATATTACTGGAAGTCAAAAACAGTACAAAATTATTTTCAATTCCCCATAAAACTAACTTAAGGTCAGGACTTAATAAATATTTTTGGCTAGATTGAAGGCATCCAGTTTTTAATAATCCTTCCAAAGATTCATTTGTCAGAGATGTTTTTTTATAGCCAGACCTTATTTGCCGTCCACAATATCCAAAGATAAAGAGTGATGTTAATTATTTCTTCCATAAGGTCAAACCTTCAAAAGGGGTGGCAAATCCTTGGCCATACAATTATAGCGGAGTCACTCTTCCATGGCTAATTACTTATTAGCCATTTCATTGCTAATTTGATTAATAACATTAATATAAACCTTTATGTTGATTTTGTAAAATGCATTACAAGGTAGGTCAGTAGCTTGGCCCTCTTTATCTGGATGCGGGAAGAAAACATAGAAAGTTGATCTGATTGATTACCTCAAGGTTATTCTTTATGGTTATGATAAAATAATAACTCATCCTAGTCCACTTCTAACACACTAAACAGATCTTCTGGCTCTAATAGAGGTCAAAGAAAATGCATCTGTTTGCTAAAAATACCTTACTTAGTATAGATTCAGAAAGTATGTATTTACCCAACAGCATTTTGGGGTAAGTGACATTTCAAGATGGTGGACTGACCCACAAATGGAATTTGATTTGCTATCACATAAGTGTGGGGAATGCTGGAAAGCTTAAGCAGATATTTCTATTAACGTTGGATTTTTTAAATATAGAAGTTCTAGGATTGGTTAACGTATTATGACTTTTCAAGATTACTCTGTAGTGTGGAGTTTCTCTGAATTTCTGAGTCTGTGAAGCACACAGTAAGAAATACTGCTATACATTCTCCACACTGCGTGTTATCACTGTGCTCCCAGGAGAAGCCTCTTAACCAACGTCTATGAGCTGTCTCGTTCCTGTGGTTCACCCTTGCTGTGGCAATAATTGCTAGGTACTCACCGACCTTGGTTCTTCCCTTCTTCAAGAGTAGCCAGTTACATGGCTGTTGTGGTCAACAGCACTCGTTTTCCTCACTGGAATTGTGTATGACAGTGATGTGCAAAACTTAGAAGCCTGGCCCATAAAACATCCTAGAGGCTGCCGTCCAGGATCCTCCCACTTCCTGTGGCTGGATAGCAGCTACGGGAGGCATGACAGAGGCTGGATATTAAAGATGGCAGAGCTGACGCTCAGCCTGGGTCTCAGAAAAATGGAAGGGAACAGTCCATGAAGCACTCTCATTGGATTGTTAGGTGAGAAAGAAAAATATTCTGTTGTGTTTGAGCCATTGCAATTCAGGTCTGTTTGTGACAGCAATTTATCCACATGGACCAATATGTTTATACTCCTGATCTGTCTTCCCTAAGTTGGACTCTTTTGTGACAAAACTCTGTGACTTACCTCACACCTGCTTGTCTGTTCTGCTCTTCCTTTCCTGTCATCACAAGCTAAGCTAAGGAGCTCAGGACCCTTGGTGGCTTTTCCTGCTTCTGGTCACCATCTGTTTCTCCTGTCAGATACTCTGTGTTTGGAAGATTCTTTCTTTTTGGCCAGTCTTTTATATCAACCTATATGGATGTGAGGGCTTCCCTGGTGGCTCAGTGGTAAAGACACTTGCTCCTTGGAAAAAACGCTATGACCAACCTAGACAGCGTGTTAAAAAGCAGAGACATTACTTTGCCAACAAAGATCCATCTAATCAAAGCTATGGTTTTTCCAGTAGTCATGTATGGATGTGAGAGTTGGACTATAAAGAAAGCTGAGCGCCAAAGAATTGATGCTTTTGAACTGTGGTGTTGGAGAAGATTCTTGAGAGTCCCTTGGACTGCAAGGAGATCCAACCAGTCCATCCTAAAAGAAATCAGTCCTGAATAGTCATTGGAAGGACTGATGCTGAAGCTGAAGCTCCAATACTTTGGCCACCTGATGCGAAGAACTGACTCCTTGGAAAAGACCTTGATGCTGGGAAAGATTGAAGGTGGGAGGAGAAGTGGACGACAAAGGATGAGATGGTTGGATGGCATCACCGACTTGATAGACATGAGTTTGAGCAAGTTCCAGGAGTTGGTGATGGACAGGGAAGCCTGGTGTGCTGCAGTCTATGGGGTCACAAAGAGTTGGACATGACTGAGTGACTGAACTGAACTGAAATATCAACTTTTAGTTGAGTTTCAAAAATCTATGGTAATAATTTTCTTTAAGTGTTCACTAGGCCTGACCACACACTGAGGTTTCCAACCTCTGAGGCTTGTCTGAATCAGACCAAAGGATACAGAGTTACTTTGATTTCTGCTGTGATGTCCCATTCTCTTAAACTCACTAAAAAATTCAGTGATTTGAGAACAGTGCATACATTTTCTCCTTTTACAGTCCAGTGCTGGACACACGGGGTGAGCTCAGAAAATACTCTGTGTAAAAATAAATTTAAATTAGTTTGGTGGTGGACAGTGTGTAAATGCCATCTTCAAGCATTTCATATGGAAATACGAATACATCATCCTATATGAGATTGCCTGAAATTTCAGATTACTTTTAGTGAAGAAGAAAGGAAAAATAGTTTCTGGAAAATTACCACCGTGATTATAATTGCTTCAATGAGGATGCTCTTTTCTCTCTTTTGATTGTCTTTAACTTCCTTTCTGCCCATGGGTACCATGGGCAGAGCCTGGAGTTCATCCGCAGACAGAAAGTTAGATTTAAAATGGATTTTCACTTGCTCTTGTGACAATACACCTATTTTCTTATCCACCTCTGTGCCTTACGTTCTTCATTGGTGAAACGAGAGGCTTCAACTCCATGGCCTCTGATGTGCTTTCCTTCCTTCTTTCTGACTTTTACACTCCAGCGTCCTACAGATCCTCTCTCTGGCCAACAGAACATCCCTTAAAGATTCTTAGGAAAGAAGAGGGCCAGACTGAAAAACAAACTCATTTGGTGACTGCCAATGACAGGTGCCTGGACCACTGACTCGTTCTTGAAGAACATCTTTCCCTGTGGATGCTTATTCATAGGGACTGTTGAAAGAGGTGTGTATAGAATAATCTGTAAGTCACTTTTGGCTTTTGGAATCAGGAATCAGTGCTCTCAGCTGGGTGGAAGATGATGTCATATACTTATATAAAATCTTTAAGCTGTCTTAAAAATAGATCAAACAACATTCAAAGCAAACCTCCACAAAAATCATGGTAACATTTTGAGTCTTTCCCCTAACATCACTCAAACACATAGTTCTTTTGATTTTCCCTAGGAAAACAGCCTTAGCTTCAGCTAAAATAATTGTAAAATTCTTATACTTTAGGCTCTCAGCTGAAATCTCAGGATTCAGGTGGCTGTGTCCTAACTAACAGTACTTTTCAAAGATACCTGCTTGTAATAGCCAGCCCACGAGGGAGTTCTTTCTGCCTTGACAGAACATTTTGATACTTGAGGTTTGCCTGTGTCTGATTAATCTTCCTTTTACCTCAAAACTGGGTGCTGACTTCACAGAAATGCAGACAATAAATGAATGGAGCCTCTCGCTCTGCCCACCTCCAGATTCTTGTTCAGATCCTGCTGCAGATTCAACACAGGCCTGATGCTTCAGGTGTCCCGAAATCACTTTCAATTTGTCTGGGTCAGTCTCCTGCAGTTGGGCCAGTTTCCCATTTAAGGGGCTGGGTCCAACTAATGTCTGAGTCTACTCTCGTGCAATTGAAATTCTGGAGCATCTTGAAATCAATCTGCTTAACACTCCTGGGCCTGGGGCTAATTCCCTGGCTGAACCTTTTTTAATTTTCCATTGAAAAATATCTTTAAAGCTTGCTAGAATTTGTAGGAAGTAGATAGAAAATGGGAGAGGATGCTTTATGATGAAGAGAGGTTTGAAAATTTTGACTTGGCTCTTTCCAAGGGTTTTTCCATCTTCAGAGTGATCCAGTCCTTTTCTTAGGGGTTGAAGAGTTCTGTAAGTCTGCTGAGGCTATGGGGCTACTGGGCTGTGAAAGCACGCTTGCATTCCTGCATGGGTATGGCCAGGAAGAAAACTAAACAAGTGAAAAAAAGAGGATCCAAATTAAGTGAACTGGCTGGAAATGAGACTCAGAATCTGGGGACTGCCCACCACAGCATGCACCCTCCATCCTTGACTCATTCTGCACCTGGTCCTTTGCACATGCTGTGTCAGGGAGGTTGGCGAGCATACCTACAGCATCTGTCTGGTCCCCTACCCACTGACCGACCCCTACCCAGCTCTTCATTGTTCTTTTCTTTTTTTTCCTTTGTCTTTGCCCTACTTCTCTGTCCATTATTCTCCAGTCTGGATGCTACCATCCCTTTCTTGCATCTTTGCAACAAAAAGGAAAACATTCCCTGATGGTTCAGATGGTAAAGAATCTGCCTGTAATGCAGGAGACCCGGGTTCAATCCCTGGGTCGGGAAGATCCCTTGGCAGTCCACTGCAGTATCCTTGCCTGGAGAATTCCATGGACAGAGGAGCCTGGTAGGCTACAGTCCATAGGGTCACGAAGAGTCGGCCACGACTCAGCGACCAGCACTTTCACTTTTACTTTCTATTGTGGTTTAGCTGTTTAACCAATTGGTCAGTCAGTTCAAACCTACTGCACATATTGAATTGTGCATTAAAGCACCAACTATTAGAGCGGTGACTGACAGAGTCCTAAAAGAGAAAGTTAGAGAACTATATGGAATCTGATATAAACCACCAGGTGGAATAGAATACTTATAAGACTGTCTTTTTAAATTTTATAATCACAGTTGTTTATCCTCCTACAGATCTTCACTTTATACTATCACATAGAGAGATATATAAGTCAAACCCTGGTAGCTAGCAAATAGATCTGCAGTCCAATTGGGTGGTAACCTATACACTGCAAACACAGGCCTGGTCTGCAGAGAGTTGAAGTGAAGTATCCTGATAGAGCAAAACATATAACATCAAGAATGAATCCTGGCCATTATTTACCAGAGTCACCACATACCCACTGTGGTTTCATAGGAGAGTTTCTTAACTCCCTAAACTCCTTTTGGTAAAATGAAAATAATAAGGTCTACTTCATAGTGCTAATGTGAGAAATAAAGTCACATAGTAAGAGCTCAGTAAATATTATCTCCTCCTGCCTTTGCTTTATCTGTGCTGGGCAGTGGCTCTCTACATAAAGGATGCCCTATACATAGGTTACAGTGTATGAAAGAAAATTGCTCCTCCTCTTATCTACACTGAGATTCTCTCTGTTCATAAGGGCACTGTGTTTGATAGGTGATTTGGAAGTTTAAATCATTTGTGTTCATTGTTCAGTTGGTAAGTCATGTCCGACTCTTTGTGACCCCATGGACTGAAGCATGCCAGGCTTCCCCTTCCTCTGCTATCTCCTGGAGTTTGTTCAAGTTCATGTCCACTGAGTTGATGATAATATCCGATCATCTCATTCTTCACCTGAAAAAAGATTCATTTTTAAGGGGTGGAAAATATGGGCAGAATAGACCCTAGGAGTGGTAAGTGGCCACTGACTAATCTGAGGCAGAATGAAGACACTAGCCGGGACTCAGAAGAGATGGGATACAGTGGGAAGGCATCTTTGTCTGCCATACCTTGGGCTGTACTATCAGAGTTTATTCCTTTGACTGAAGGCCTTTGTTGGTATAAAAATGTAGGTATTCCCAAGAGAGCAGCGCATGAAGCCTTATCATTCATTTGCACAGTTCATTTTTCATTTGTGCTGTTATTCTCTGTAATGGTATTTTTTACCTGTATAAAATGTCACATGCTCAGATGCATTCATTTTATAGAGCTTTAAAGCCAATAACCTGAACCAAAATGCACATTTTTGGTGTTTTCTTTTTTTTTTTTTTTGCAGTAATTTCAAAGGTGTAACTGAGCTTAGCTGTAAATTACTGGTTTTAGCTCTTCATGGCAGGCAGCATTTGATCATTGACAACTCTGTTTTCTTCATTGTTCCCTGACTAAAATCTCCACAGCCTCTATAAATATGTAAATTACCAAAATCACTAGTTTTCTATTATTTCTGCCCCTAAGCTGCTTAAAATGTTTCTATATTCTTACATTTGCAGTGCAAAACAGAACAGCAGGTGACAGCTTATTACCAAACCTCTATTTAGCAGCTCCCTGTCTCAAAGTTTCTGATAATAAATTTCTCCTCCAATGGCTCCATGTACTGGGCAGATGCTGGCAGAGGCTGGGGCTCCAGCAGTTTATGCAACAGGAATGCAAGCATGGGCGTGTGTGTGTGCAGGGACCAGGGTCATCTCATGCCACACGCGTTGCTGGGTGTGAGCTGTGATTTTTATGACAGTGAAGCAAATGGGATTCTTTTGATTGCCTTTCCTTCGATTGGCAGGACTCGAGTAATGAAGCTGACACAGTGACCATGTATGGTAGTGTTATCCTCTCCTGATTCATTGCCTGTTCAGTTAATCTGTCATGAGCTGGATCACTGGTTCTCTGTATGGGCTTTTACCACTTTGTGGGAAGGAAGGAGAAAATCTGTATATAGGTTTGTATAGGTACACAAACATGCATGCATCTTGAGAGAAATGCAGAGAGACAGATTGTGAAAAGTGGGGTGAAATTGTAGGACATGAGTCATCGACAAGAAAGCCTATATAGAAATGATCCTGGGATCTGTTTATCTAATTCAAACCCTAGTGCTGAGCATGAGAAATATATTTCTGTTACGGCCGCGTAACATTGCTGAAGCAGCCCCAAGAGTGAAAGTGTATGATTTCAACCCAAAATGCAGGCTGGGCTTGCAGTCGTCATCCATCTGAAACAGGCCTTGATGCTCCACCAGAAACTCAGAGGCCTCACGTAGGATGGGACGCCCATGAGCCACGTTCATCAGACTGATCTTTCTGCCACAGTGAGATCCACTTTTCTTTTAGAGTGTGAGTTATGATCTTGGAGCCATGATGTTACTTGCAATTGAAGTGAGTAACCAGGCACTGGCAGTTAAATTCCCCCTGGCCTGGCAGAAACAAACATCAGAACACAGTAGGTGTCCACATGCCCCACTGATTTACGGTGAGGAAGGAGGGTGAGATTTGTGATCGGGCACACAGCAAATATTCATTGGCATTGACATTCAGAATATTCCTGTGTGACTGTTCTTTCTTGTTAAGTATCTTCCTCTGGCTTTTTTTGAGGGGAGGGCAGAGGTGGATGACAGCTTCTCCCTTTGGAGAGACCAGGCCAAATCGATGGACTGTCTGAATGCGTGCAGTTCTTGTGAAGTTGAGTTTTATGTCTAGACTTTTAAAACATATGTTCATATGTTCTGTTGCCCCCTCTTTCTCATCTCCTTTAGTACCATCTAAGAAATGTACAAGCATAAAAATTTACAGTTAGAGGAAATTTAGGGGAATATTTAGGGGATTATTCCATCAGGTCTCCTTCGAGGCCTGAAGATGCCCATGTGATCATCCTCAGAAACACTTGTGATTAGTGAATGTCAAAAAAACACCCACAACCAGTTACCTGCCTCTTGTTCAGTTTTTTTTTTAATTCAATTTATTGAAATATAGTTCATTTACAATATTGTGTTAGTTTCTGCTTTATAGCAAGTGATTCAATTATACATGTATGCATTCTTTTTTATATTTGTTTCCATTATGGTTTATCACAAGATATTGAATATAGCCTGTGCTATTATATAGTAAGACATTTATCAATTTTGTATATAAGAGTTTGTTATCTGTTAATCCGAAACTCCCAATCCATCCCTCTTCCAATCTCTTTCCCTCTTGGCATCCACAAATTGGCCAGTGCTTTTTTAATATTACACTTGATTATTATTAAATTCCTTTTACATCAACTATTTACTGGCATGCTTCAGAGATACTCTGAGTTCGATATCACAGTAAAGCAAGTCACACACATATTTTGGTTTCCCAGCGCATATAAAGCTTATGTTTATACTGTGTTGGTTCTATTAAGTGTGCATAAGTGTAAAAAAAAACAGTGTGCATGCGTGCATGCATGCTAAGTTGCTTCAGTCGTGTCTGACTTTTTGTGACCCCATGGACTGTAGATCACCAGACTCTTCTGTGTCCATGGGATTCTCCAGGCAAGAATACTGGAGTGCCTTGCTGTTTCCTCCTCCAAGGGATCTTTGCAACCCAGGGAGTGAATCCCTGTCTTCCTAAGTCTCCTGCATTGGTAGGCGGATTCTTTTTCACTAGCACTATGTGTATAATGTGTAAAAAAAAAATGTACACACCTTAATTTTAAAATACTTTATACTATTAAAAATTGCTAACCATCACCTGAGCCTTCAGGGAGTCGTAATCATTTACTAGTGAAGGGTATGAAATATTTCACGAATTACCAAAATGTGACATAAAGACAGGAAGTGAGCAAATGCTGTTGGAAAAATGGTGCCAGTAGACTTGCTGGACCCAGGATGCCGGGGACCTTCAATTTATTAGAAAAACTCAGTATCTGTGAAGCACAGTAAAATGAGATATGCCTGTAGTTCCTTGTAATTTGATTTAATTTTCAGTACCTATTTGACTGAACTTAAAAATCATTTTAGACAAGTTATTTAATACCATATAATTGAAAAGACTGTCAATCTCCACTTTTCCCATCAAATTCCCATTATAATGATCTGGAGCCAACAGTCCAAATTATAAGGAAGATAAGCAAAGAGTACTTTAATCAAAGGACTTCCCCAGTGGCTCAGGGGTAAAGAATCTGCCTGTAATGCGGGAGATGTGGATTCCATCCCTGAGTTGGGAAGATCCCCTGGATCCCTGGATCCCCTGGAGGAAGAAATGACAACCCACTCTAGTATTTTTGCCTGGAGAATCCCAAGAGTCCGTGGGGTTGCAAAGAGTCAGACACAACTGAAGTGACTGAATACACACGCACTTGAATCAGAGGTGTATTTAATTTCACAATATCCAGAAAGAGAGCATGACTGTGTGGAGTAGTGTTCAGTTCAAGCCCCTGGATAGAATTATTTCTCAGGAACAATACAAAAACACCACGGGTGGTCAGTAACATGTTAGATAATGCCCTGAGAGAACAAAACTGTTCAGAACTAAAATATGTCTTAGATTTCCCCAAACTGTAATCTCCACTGTGTTGTTGTCTCTGTTACAATTTTTTTACAATTACAGGGGAAAACAAAGCATTCTTAAAAGTCTTTGCCCTGAGTTGTCTTATTTGAGGCCTTTCGACATTTCCATATTTCTTTAATTTGTTTGTTAACCACATGTCAATTAAGCAGCTATTCCAAACCAGAAAACCAGACAGAGGTTTAAAGTAAGATACTGTTGAACAGCCGGTGCCCTCATAGAACTTATAGAAACAAAACAGATGAGCAAGACATTGCAGTCTAGTGGTAAAGTTACACTTGTGGCTGTTAACAAATCTGGTTCTGTCAGTATCAGAGAATACTTCTTTAATGTAAAAGAGAGAGTGATAAAACACAACATCCCCCACCTCCACACATGCACACACACACACACACACACACACACACACAAGCAAACTAAATCAAAACCAGAACAAGAAGTAGGTCTTACTAAAGGAGAAGCAAGAAAACGTGTCAACTTTGGAACACAGCCATTTGGTAAGAATTTGTGACAAGTTGATGTCACCATAGCAACCCTCACTGTTAGTTCAGTTGTTTTTACTTCTTAAAAGAGCTAACTATTCCCAAACTTAAACTCGTGTCAAAGTCATGGAGGTCAAGTTTAAAATTGGAAGATAATGAAAAGAACTTGTCCAGCTTATTTTCCACTGAGTGGACCCAGGGCAATAATGTGACTTTTCTGAGACGAAACAACTGTGTTCAAGCTATAGATGTAAGTTCCGCTTTATCCCAAACCTCAGTGCTTTGGGAGATGGTATTGTTGGACACAGGTGATTCTGTATCCAAAGACAACCTTGGACAGACATTTCTCAAGCCAGAGGTCAGCGTCCCCCAGGCCGTTTACCCACGGTGTTCTCACCTTTTGACCCAAAGTTTACAGAGACCTCAGATTTATTCCTCTGCAAACACAGTCCTGGGATTTCTTTGGAAGGAATGATGCTAAAGCTGAAACTCCAGTAGGTTGGCCACCTTATGCCAAGAGTTGACTCATTGGAAAAGACTCTGATGCTGGGAGGGATTGGGGGCAGGAGGAGAAGGAGATGACAGAGGATGAGATGCCTGGATGGCATCACTGACTCGATGGACATGAGTCTGAGTGAACTCCGAGAGTTGGTGATGGACGGGGAGGCCTGGCGTGCTGTGATTCATGGGGTCGCAAAGTCGGACACGACTGAGTGACTGAACTGAACTGAACTGAAACACATAATAATACTTTATTTAATGGTTTAAAAGGAGAAATCATCTTGAAAAATATTTCATTGCAGGAAAAACAATACAATGTGAAATAACCCTAACACAGTACTGAAATCTTTCATACGATAGTCAAAAATTATCTTAAATGACAAGATATTTTTCCATAATGAAAAATACATTTAAAGACTCACTTGCATTTAATCTTACAAGAATCGTAACAACTCAAGTCTTCTTTTATTTAAATATAGAATCAGCTCCTTCTACATCACTTCTCTTGACTATACCCATTTTCCTGACTAGGTAATGTTCCTCTTCCTGAGTTTTAGGTACACTGTGCATATCTCTGTCCTCAGGACCCTGCATCAACACTGTCCCTTCATCTCACCAGACCTGAACCCTCTCCAAACCCAGGCTGCAATTTCCACTTTGTATAAGCAGAGCTAACAGTGCCTGGCAAAACCTAGCACCCAATAGAACTTTCAAGAGAACTGAAATAATTTAATGGAGTTACAAGCATTTGCATGTTTTTTAGCTAATTATCATTAAGTCTTATAGTGTGGGAAAAAAATACAGCTTTAGGGTATATGTGGGTTGTTAAGGAAAATTTCTCCTGTGGTTTTAAAGATGAAGATGAACCTGCCTATCTCTTCTGAAAAACTGAAAAGATATATTCTTACCTGTATCTCCAGATTAGAATTCATATTAAAATATCATGGATGTGAGTGGCCATAGAATGAATAAGGAGGTTTCTTGGATGGCATTCCCCCATCAGTTCTGCTGTAATTAATATAGAATATAAAACTCAAAATCCAGACGTTCAGTGATGTGTCAGATAACTCGTGCTGAGATCTGTTTTTTCAGTAAAGCTTATCTTTCCAAGGGGCACAGTTAATTTCTTCAGTAGTCTGTAAATTATTACAGAAATTACAAATCTACTAGAAAATCAATACAACTAATTGTGAATTAATAGATTTCTAAGTGTGAAGGAGCATGTGATAATGTAGATGAGTTCTTTAAAGAACACGCCAGTTCCAGAGTCAAGGACTCAGGGCTCCAGCTGTTCTATGTGACATTGTCAAGTGTAAACACATTTCTTTCTTTTCCCCAACTCTCCCCCTCCACCCCCTTATTTCCCACTGATTTAGTCTGCCACTGCAGCAAATAACATTTCCATTAGCCACCTACTGTTAAATCGCAGAGTAACTATGATAAAAAGAAATTCTAACACGCAAACAAACCAATAGAGTAGCAACTGGGGTTACCGTCTGTATCCAGCATTTTTTATGAGGCCTACCAGTGGTTCAATGGAAGGAGACCAACACGCAAAGTTAAATAAATTGAATCTAATAGCAAGGTCCAGAATGTGCATTTCTAACAAGTGCAAATCTGAATAGAGTGAATTTATAATTCTATACTTGACATGTTGAACAATTAATCTTGACTATTATATCTGTGCATCTATGAGTTTTAGCATAAGATGCATTATTTTAATGTAAATATCACAACATTGCTAATCAATTTTATGCAATGATGGACTTGTCAATAAAAAAAAGTCTCTAATTATCATAATTATATGAACATAATCAATGAGAATGTATCACAGCCTTGTTCTGCCTTATGCATTTGAATGAATAAAAAATAATTATAATGTAACTTGATATTAATTTAGTTCTTCAAAATTTATAAAGTGCTTTTGGTTTAGTTTTTGGTTCTATAGCCATGAATTAGGGCAGATATAAATATCACTCTACCAGCTCAAGGAGGTTAAGAAACCTACTCAGCAGTTAGGATGCTTTCACAGTACTAACAGTCTCATGTCTAGGGATAGTTACATAAGTAGTGTTATATTTCAGTATGTAATGTGGTTCTGGAATTGTATGTAGAGTTCAGAGAGCTCAAAGTTAAGCTCTAGGCTTACATAATATTGTAAGTGGCACCTGAACCACTGGTGGTTGGGACTGGAGAACTTACAGGAACACTAGTCTCAGGCAGAAACAGCAAACAGCAGCATAAGGGCCCACCACACTGGTCCAGGCCTAAATGGAAAGGAAGTCCAAAAGGGAGGGGATATATGTAAATATATGGCTGATTGAAGTTGCTGTACATTCTCTGCATACTATGCAGTAGAAACAACATTGCAAGCAACTATATTCCAATAAAAATCAATTAAAAATAATAAATACTCATGGGGCTTCCCCGGTGGTGCTAGTGGTAAAGAACCTGCCTGCCAATGTGGGAGACATAAGAGACATGGGTTTGATCCCTCAATCAGAAAGACACCCTGGAGAAGGAAATGGCAACCCACTCCAGTATTCTTGCCTAGAGAATCCCACGGACTGAGTAACCTGGCGGGCTCCTCAGTGCATAGAGTCAGAAAGAGTCAGACCAGCTGAAGTGACTTAGAATGAATACTTGTTATAGAAACTATGTAAAATTAAGAAAATCATACTTAAAAAAAAAAAAAGGATTAGAAGTTCTAGCATCCAAAGGTATTGCCTTCTGTGTTCCTGTAGGCATACTTTTTTCCTATCAAATTCAGAATTTTGATTCCTAATTTTTATTTAACTTATAAAACATGGGATTTCCCATGTTTTCAATATTATCTTTTAAGATTTAAGTCACTGCATAATTTTAACAGAAACACAAAGAGTGTACATGGTCAATTCTTCCTTCTTAGAATTCTACCTAATAGTGTTCCTCAATTTCCCAGGTAACCATAGTTGTCCTTATCTAGAGCTGCTGCTGCTGCTGCTAAGTCACTTCAGTCGTGTTCGACTGTGCGACCCCATAGACGGCAGCCCACCAGGTTCCCCCGTCCCTGGGATTCTCCAGGCAAGAACACTGGAGTGGGTTGTCATTTCCTTCTCCAATGCATGAAAGTGAAAAGTGAAAGGGAAGTCACTCAGTCGTGTCCGACTCTTCAGGACCCCATGGACTGTAGCCCACCAGGCTCCTCCATCCATGGGATTTTCCAGGCAAGAGTACTGGAGTGGGGTGCCATTGCCTTCTCCTTATCTAGAGCAGTCAATTACATTCAGCACTTTGCACCAGTTCCAAAATATTTACTTTGCCCAGTTTCCTAAGCTTTTTTCATTTTTTCAAAGTGTTTTTTAAATAGAAACTAATATCTAGGTCAGGGAATGGAGATTTAAAATTGAAAGTGATCTAGTGCAGCCCACCATTTTCTATTGTGTGGACACGGGGTAACACGGCTTCTCCAAACTCAGACATGGTTGACCAAGATTGCAGGAGATCAGGTCTCCTAATGTACCATTTCATTTATGCCAATGAGTCTCAACTCTGTTACACCCAATGGTCCTTTTTAATGTAAATATTTTCTGATTTTCTCTTTCCTATCCTGAAATAAAATTCATGAATGGTATAACTTACTCACACATGTATTTTTAGAAACAACCTAAAAAAATTTAATGTAATGGGAAATAAAAGAAATTACAATAAATGATACAGCTATAATGGAAGACCTCATGATGTCAGATGCTCACACCTGTGTGAACATCCTTCGATCAGCATAAATGTGACAGCTGCAAACACGGAGAATCACCATAGATGTAACAGCTACAAATGCAGACTAAGACGCTCGTGTTATACTGCATTTTGTATACAGCCAGTGACATTACACTTGTTGATGTGATTTTCTGAACCAGTGAACAAATTTTGGTAAGATTTTACCAAAAAATAGGTGTAATGCTCCTTTGTTATATACAGTACTTGAATTTCTAAAAGAAATCAGTGTTGCTTAAAATCATTCTCAATTGAATTTACTTTTGCATTTGAAACAGATTCAGGGCTCTGGTAATTATCAGCTGGTTTTCACCTACATAAATGTCCTAGAGTGCTCAAAATCCCTGTGAGAAACAACTCTTTATTGTGTGGAACTCTCCTGCACGCTGTCAATGATACAGCATCCTTGGCATCTGCCCACTGAACATCATAAACTGCCTATCATTTTGACAGGTAAAAACAGTGCCCCCACAAATTTCTAAAAATGCCCTTAGGGGGTGGCGTCAGCTCTCTTTAAGAATTTCTTGCTAAGGCTATGCTGCTTCCCATTGCTACAAGAAGAACAGAAGAACATTCCCGACAGAGAAATTGGGAGAAAAGTTTTGATCTTCCTGGTGCAATGGAGTTTTCTTTGCAGTGGTAGTGGTTTAATCTCTAAGTCATGTCCTACTCTTGTGACCACATGGACTATAACCTGCCAGACTCCTCTGTCCATGGGATTCTCCAGGCAAGAACACTGGAGTGGGTTGCCACTTCCTTCTTCAGGGGATATTCCTGACCCAGGAATCAGACCCCAGTCTCCCACATTGCAGGCAGATTTTTTATGAGGTTGTGTGCACGTTGTTTTCTGTTATTTTAAAGTGTGCTCTAGGGATTTTCCAGGTGGTGCTACTGGTAATAGAGAAGGCAATGTCAACCCACTTCAGTACTCTTGCCTGAAATATCCCATAGACGGAGGAGCCTGGTAGGCTGCAGTCCATGGGGTCGCGAAGAGACATGACTGAGCGACTTCACTTTCACTTTTCACTTTCATGCATTGGAGGAGGAAATGGAAACCCACTCCAGTGTTCTTGCCTGGAGAATCCCAGGGATGTGGGAGCCTGGTGGGCTGCCGTCTATAGGGTCGCACAGAGTCGGACTTAGCAGCAGCAGCAGCAGCTACTGGTAAAGAACCCACCTGATAATGCAGGATACATAAGAGACTCGAGTTTGATCCCTGGATTGGGAAGATCCTCGGAGGAGGAAATGGCAACTCACTCCAGTATTCTTCCCTGGAGAATCCCATGGACAGAGGAGCCTGGTGGGCTACAGTCCAGGAGGTCACAGAGTCGGACATGACGAAGCAAATTAACAGGCACACACTGGGCACTTTCCTAGTGGTCTGGTCGTTAAGACTCAGCTTCCACTACAAGGGGTGTGGTTTGGATCCTGGTCAGAGAACTAAGACCCCACATGCTGCATGGTGTGGCCAAAAAATAAAATAATTTTTTTAATTAAAAAAAAATTAACTGCTCTGTGGTGGTGAATATGGACACTGGATTGGGGTTGTGAAAAGATGGTCTGATACTCTCATTTCTCCCCTAAAATAATATCTCTCCTCACTCAGCGCCCCCACACACACACCTCACACATATCTTTTAACACATTTACTTCTTGTTTATACTCATGTTGTCTTCATTTTTCGAAATTATTCACTAGATCTTTGCCCCATCTTTGCATAAACCTCAGTCCAGTAGTGTACAGATCCAAATTCAGGCTTTGCCTGATAATCTGGACCCTCAGAATAATTTTCTAGCTATACTCCAAACCACAGAGTTGGGTTTCAAAAGGAACATTCTAGAAATTAACATTTGGACTGTTTGAATCGTACTGACAAATGCATTTCTCTCTTTGATGTCATGTGTTTTGGAATAAGAAATGACAAAAATCACTAATTCATATTTAACTTGCAGAATGTCTTAAAAATATTTGTTGTGCTGCAGAGCAAGGAAACACGCTGCTTGTCTGTTCTTTCTGATAAGAACGTTCTTCTTTGAATTGCAATTTTACTATGTATTTATCCTTCTTATTCAAGAGCCTGTGGCGATCAGTGAGAAGAATATCTGCATCTTTGGTTTTATAGAAATTTGTGTATCAAAAATCTGCCATGGTGTAGTGCTATATCAAATAGGAATATCCAGTTCAATAGGCATTGTATATTCTTAGCATTTTCTAGTGGAAAGAAACCAAAGCACTATTTTGTTCTGGGTTCAAAATGTTTTCCAAAGAAATCTTCCATATCTCTCTTTCATTCCTACTTGACTTAATGAAGGATAGAGATGTTGCAATGTAATACCTTCTTGTATAATAGCATTAGATTAGCCTCTTCTGTAATGCTCAAAACAGTTTTCTGCTTCCTCATTTTATCATTATATACAGCAGATTTGTGGAGTAGGACAAGACAAGCATTACTCTTATATTACAAGTAAGCACACTTAAATTTTAAAGACAAGAAGAAATTGAAAATATTAATAAGTGTGTGCATGCGTGCTAAGTTGCTTCAGTTGTGTCCAACTCTTTTCGACCCTATGGACTGTAGCTTGCCAGGCTCCTCTGTCCATGGGATTCTCCAGTCAAGAATACTGGAATGGGTTGCCATACCCACCTCCAGGGGATCTTTCTGACCTAGAGATTGAAGCCATGTCTCTTACGTCTCCTGCATTGGCAGGCAGGTTCTTTACCATTAGCGCCATCAAAAATATAAGTGAGGGCCCGCACCAAACTATTTCACAGAAGAGGGAACTTAGTAGGGAGCTGGGTCCTATAGTAGCTGACTAGGGACAGCCAGGATGTCCCTGCTGCCGCCTGAGTCACAGACAAGGAGGTCAAGCCATGGCTTGCAGGACCCTGGGATCTCAACTTGATTCAAAGGTACTCATGTACCTCACAGCATGGCATGCAGGCATGCCATTAAAAATCACTTAGGGAAACTTTACTTCTTCCTCAGCAAATGATTCAAGGATAATGTACTTTTAGTTTGTGTGTACTCAGTTCAATTTAGTTCAGTCGCTCAGTCGTGCCCAACTGTTTGCAACCCCATGAACTGCAGCACGCCAGGCCTCCCTGTCCATCACCAACTCCCAGAGTTCACTCAAACTCATGTCCATCAAGTTGGTGATGCCATCCAGCCATCTCATCCTCAGTCGTCCCCTTCTCCTCCTGCCCCCAATCCCTCCTACCATCAGAGTCTTTTCCAATGAGTCAACTCTTCGCATGATGTGGCCAAAGTACTGGGGTTTCAGCTTTAGTATCATTCCTTCCAAAGAAATTCCAGGGCTGATCTCCTTCAGAATGGACTGGTTGGATCTCCTTGCAGTCCAAGGGACTCTCAAGAGTCTTTTCCAACACCACAGTTCAAAAGCATCAATTCTTCGGTGCTCAGCTTTCTTCACAGTCCAACTCTCACAATCCATACATGACCACAGGAAAAACCATAGCCTTGACTAGACGGACCTTTGCTTTTGAATATGCTATCTAGGTTTGTCATAACTTTCCTCCATGTCCAACTCTTAGTGACACTATAAACTGTAACCCTCCAGGCTCCTCTGTCCATGGGATTTTTCAGGCAGGAATACTGGAGTGGGTTGCCATTCCCTTCTCCAAGGGATATTCCCCACCTAGGGATCAAACCTATGTCTCTTGTGTCTCCTGCACTACAGGCCAATTCTTGACCGCTGAGGCATCAGGGAAACCCAGTGTATTTTAACTCAGTCAAATATTAAAATTTCTGGCTCTCCCCCTACTCCCCCCTTTTTTCTTTCTTCTTGTGCATATATATCTGTGTTGGGGTCAGGAAATGAAATTATAGTGTTGCTAAATATTAAGTAACATACTAGCTACAGCTAACTTGTAACTGAGTGTTTTTCCTTCCCTTCATGTTTACTGCACATATCCAGATAGTTGCTGGTGGGAGGAAATAGTGGTTTGCCCATTGAATATTATCTGAGTAACTATTCAGTGGCTGAAGCACTTTTTTTAAATTGTGATGAGTTGATTTTTGTATCAAAATCATTGTGATTATGCAAAATTAGCATCTTAAATAACACACTAAAGAGGAATGAAATCCATCGCCTTTTTTTTTTTTTTTAATTTCCAATGAGGAAAAAGACAAGCAAAATAACAACCAGCTTGGTTTTATTGAGCTTTTTCAGTTTAACTTAGTATCTTTGACCAAACGCAGAGTCGCTCGATATTTTACACATTTGCTTCAGATAACTTCCTCCCTCCCAACACTGTGGATAAAACCCCATCCCAGGATAGGAGATTGAGAAGCCTCAGTGATCACCAGAGACAAGAGATTTGACAAGCTATAGTCATGGTCTAACTCACCAGAACAATGAGTAGGACTGTGAACATCAAGTCGTGCAATTGGATTAGGAAACAAAAGTGATGGCCGACCAGACACAGCCCGTGGTGTCTGCCAGATGAGAAGAGAATAAAGCAAGGATCTTGGGGACCTGGTGGGAAAACAGGAAAAAGATATGAGATAATTGGATTATAGAAGAGAGATACCTGTTAAGGAACTTCACAGGAATTTAAACACAGGGCATTGCTAATCCACTCTACTAACTATTGGCTGATTTACCTACAAATGTTGTATTTAGGATGAAACTGTGGCAGGCCAGAGAGTAGGGAGCCGGGGTCCCCCCTTCCTGGCTGTGTGACCTTGGGCAAGTGCCTTTGTTCCTTCCTGGCTCAGTGTTCTCTTTTGCAAAAATAGACTGAAGTGTTTCAGAAGCCCCTTTTAATTCTAAACATTCTAAAATTCTGTGACATCTCAAAATAACCTAAAGTAATGCAAATGTCACTTTTTGGTGGCCAGCATTCAAAACAACCAAAATAGCAAGGACTGCCTACAGGCGCCAGCCAGTATTACCATGAGCCCAATCAGACACATTCATCACTAAGCAAAGAAAAATGCATCTGATCTATTCTACAGAAATCGGACCATTCTAAGGAAGAGAAATGTGTCAAAAGGTACCGGATTATGTGCTGAAATAGGAAATATTGTTCTAGTTTTAGGTGACCTTTCATAGCAAGATCATTCACTTGCTGGTTATGCTGTCAAGTAACTTACTACTGCCCTTTAAAGGTCATTGCCATGGGTGTGCCCCTGGGTGCTTCCTAATATATGTCTCTGATTTACTTCTTCCTCCTGAAATACACCCAATAATGAAGCATGTCCCCCCCAACACTCTGAGTTGGTGGGAAACATATTTCCCCATTGTAAACATTATTGCATTTAAACATATTGGTGGAGGTGGGGGAGGGAAGGAAGGACCCTTCATTCAAAACCTTTGTAACCTATACTGATTAGAGAAGTCAAAAGCAGACCCCAGTGGTATGGCAGGGGAACTCTTTTCTTGTCTGCTATAAAAGCACATGTAGGATTTGTTTGCCAGAGACTATGTATATATGTATATGTGTGTACATGTGTGTTTGTGTGCAACTTTTTGTGACCCCATGGACTGTAACCTGCCAGGGTTCTCTGTCCATGGGATTTTTCAGGCAAGAATACTGGAGTGGGTTGCCATTTCCAGGGGCTCTTCTGGACCCAGGGATACAACCCAGGTCTCTTGCCTCTCCTACACTGGCAAACAGATTCTTTTACCGCTGTGCCACCTGGGAAGTCCTTGTATGTATATATGCATGTATGTAAACTCAGCTCCTGGTGAGCCTCCTCTTCAATCTTTTCTGGTTCAAGGTGCTGGTCCTAGAGAGGCCAAGTTACACTGAGTTCTGATTCCTTAATAAAAAGGCCAGGAGTCCATGACTGGAAACACTCCTTACGGGGAGGAGTACCTGGGGCAGGTCCAATGGCAGGTGGGGAAATGAAGAAGATGGACAGAACAGGGTGCCCAGTACACCTGCCTAAAGCCAAGCTACTCGACTGAAGCTTCTCAAGAGCCCACAGGAGTAGTCCTGTGACCATAGGTAGCTTTGCACCCAGTTAGGGAGAGAGGGCAGAGAAGGCGACAGCACCCCACTCCAGTACTGTTGCCTAGAAAATCCCATGGACTGGGGAGCCTGCCAGGCTGCAGTCCATGGGGTTGCAAAGAGTCAGACACGAATGAGCAACTTCACTTTCACTTTTCACTTTCATGCATTGGAGAAGAAAATGGCAACCCACTCCAGTGTTCTTGCCTGAAGAATCCCAGGGACGGGGAGCCTGGTGGGCTGCCGTCTATGGGGTCGCACAGAGTCGGACACAACTGAAGCGACTTAGCAGCAGCAGCAGCAGCAGGGAGAGAGGGGAACTGGAGCAGTTAGCTCATTAGGAATACATACAACGTATTTGCCAAATCACTCCTTTAGTGAGTGTGGTACTACATGGTTTCCCAAGTCACAAGTCAACCCTCATGGATTATTTTAAAAGTGACTAACAGGCAGCTTTACCTTTGACCTTATGGCTACTGTTAGTAATATGAAGCAGTAGAGAAGGAAAAATTGAACCAATATATTTCATAGGTAAGGTTGTATCTTATGAAATATAATTCATACCTATTATCACCTGAATTATTCTCTTGGTACTATGTCTCTTAAAGCAGAATTTTTAAATATTTTCATTTTCATGAATAAGTTTGTTTTTTTTTAAGAAAGTGTTTTTCTTCATGTAAAGCCATTTTCTTTTCATGAAATTTAATTTTAAAGGGGAAAGGATACTGAATCTCAAACCACAAGATAAGGTTCTAGAATGGCCTTCACTGCCAACTAGGTGACTTTGGCAAACAGTTCCTGGGTCTTATGTGATTGTCCTTTGTAAACCAGAGGGAAGCAAGTCACTCATATGCCTACCTAATTCTATGAGAGAGTCATAGCCTAGAAATCAATGAGATCACATTGACAATCCCAGGGCCAAACAGATGTTCCCACAGAGTTGAGGAATTTATTAATAGAAGGTATGGGGAACCAATAAAATGTCTATAAAATTAAAAATCTGAAAAGTCTGTGAGGATCTTTCCAAGGTTTCTTTCCCTACACCACTGCAGACACTTGCTGCAGGTGCTTGCTACAGACACAGTTACTGGTGTTATATTGGCTTGGCTGACCAATAGTCCAACTCAAATCGGGAGCTAGGAAAGTCAGTTCCACCAATGCTCAGAGAAAGAGTATAGGCAGATTAAAGTCATAGTTACTAGTAGTTTCTCTGTACAGTAGAAGAGAAATCATTCCTGCAGGTATTTGGGGCAGTTTGAAAGGCCCTTGTGTCATCATCTTACCCAGCTTATTCTCCCTTAGTCTGACTATGACCATTACAGCAAAAGTTAAATCAGGGAAATGAGATAACTTTTTAGCAAAGACAGGAAAGTGCCAACCTGCCTGGGAGGAAAGCAATGCATTGCCCTCTGATTTACTGCTCTGTCTTTCATTCAGCACAATCAGCTTTCATGCCCAAATAATTTTGGAAGAAGTTTTGTTTTGCTTTGTTTCTGTTTGTTTTTTGGCCTCACTGCGTGGCATGTGGGATCTTAATTTCCCACCGGGGATGAAACCTGCACCCACTGCAATGTAAGAGCAGAGTCTTAACCACTGGACCACCAGGGAAGTCCCTGGAAGGAAGGTATTCATTTAGGTTAATATATTCCTGGGGCTTTGGAAAAGTACCTTACCTTTGAGTCTTCAGAGCAGGTGGCATGGGTATTGACAGAAACTGTGTAGATTTGTACGTATGTGATGCTGGGTTGAGGACAGAAAAAGAGACAGATATGGAGTTAACAAAAATTAAATCCTACTTACCAGGGACGTGAATACAGACTGGAGAATAGAGTTACTAGTCATGATCCTGGGGACTCAACAGCTGACCCTCAACAACCGGCAGGTTATATTACCAACCCACCTGTGTCTCTGCCATTTACCCCTATCAGACAAAGAAACAATATTTAAGAGTTATTGCAGGTAATAATATTTAAAGCCTTCAAATAACCCCCCAGGTGTCTTTTATTTTGAGATTCAGTCAGCCACATTCCAGGAGAAGAATCTTAGTGATTGAGAGGTATTGTTAAAATGGGGCTGTCTGCAGGTTTCCTGGTCCAAGTCATTGAAATAAGCAGCCCTGCTGAGGATGTTCTAAAAATCCACACAGCACGGGGAGGGAGAAGGTGGGATGAATGAAGAGAGCAGCACGGAAACATATACACTACCATATCTTAAATAGAGAGCTAGCGGGAATTTGCTGTATGATGCAGCGAACTCAGACCGCGGCTCTGTGATAACCTAGAGGGGTGGGATGGGATGAGAGGTGGGAGGGAGGTTTGAGAGGGAGGGGACATGTGTATACTTACAGCTGATGCATGTTGATGTATGGCAGAAACCAACACAATATTGTAAAGCAGTTATCCTTCAATTAAAAATAAATACTTTGTAAAAAAGAAAAGGTTTAGGGAGATGCTATTTCCTTAGACTCGAAAGCAGGAATAGTTGATCATTATTTAGCAATAAAGAGGCAGGACTCAATAGAAGAAAAAATTGCACCCCAGTCAAGTGTTTCCAAATAGGAAAAGGAGTATGTCAAGGTGGCACCCCACTCCAGCACTCTTGCCTGGAAAATCCCATGGATGGAGGAGCCTAGTAGGCTGCAGTCCATGGGGTCGCTAAGAGTCAGACACGACTGAGTGACTTCACTTTCACTTTTCACTTTCATGCATTGGAGAAGGAAATGGCAACCCACTCCAGTGTTCTTGCCTGGAGAATCCCAGGGACAGGGGAACCTGGTGGGCTGCTGTCTATGGGGTTGCACAGAGTCAGACACGACTGAAGTGACTTAGCAGTAGTAGCAGTAAGGCTATATATTGTGACCCTGCTTATTTAACTTACATGCAGAGTACATCATGAGAAACGCTAGGCTGGAAGAAGCACAAGCTGGAATCAAGATTGCCAGGAGAAATATCAATAACCTCAGATATGCAGATGACACCACCCTTATGGCAGAAAGTGAAGAGGAACTAAAGACCCTCTTGATGAAAGTGAAAGAGGAGAGTGAAAAAGTTTGCCTAAAGCTCAACATTCAGAAAACTAAGATCATGGCATCTGGTCCCATCACTTCATGGGAAATAGATGGGGAAACAGTGGAAACAGTGTCAGACTTTATTTTTTGAGGCTCCAAATCACTGCAGATGGTGATTGCAGCCATGAAATTAAAAGAAACTTACTCCTTGGAAGGAAAGTTATGACCAACCTAGATAGCATATTCAAAAGCAGAGACATTACTTTGCCAACAAAGGTCCGTCTAGTCAAGGCTATGGTTTTCCCAGTGGTCGTGTGTGGATGTGAGAGTTGGACTGTGAAGAAAGCTGAGCTCTGAAGAATTGATGCTTTTGAACTGTGGTGTTGGAGAAGACTCTTGAGAGTCCCTTGGACTGCAAGGAGATCCAACCGGTCCATTCTAAAGGAGATCAGTCCTGTGTGTTCATTGGAAGGACTGATGCTAAAGCTGAAACTCCAATACTTTGGCCACCTCATGCAAAGAGTTGACTCATTGGAAAAGACCCTGACACTGGGAGGGATTGGGGGCAGGAGGAGAAGGGGATGACAGAGGGTTAGATGGCTGGATGGCATCACCGACTCGATGGACATGAGTTTGGGTGAACTCCGGGAGTTGGTGATGGTCAGGGAGGCCTGGCGTGCTGTGATTCATGGGGTTGCAAAGAACCGGACAAGACTGAGCGACTGAACTGAACTGAACTGAACAAGTGGTTCAGACCAAAGTCTGCAGGGGCCTTAGGAAGTTCCTCCAGACAAGCATCATGTGATATTATTAATAACCAGAGAACTAAACTATCCTGATTGCAGGATTATGTGGGTCAAATGTCTATAGAAGAATATGAAATCACATCATAGATTTAGGAAGATTTTATATTGTTGTGTCTTTACTTTTAGGTTGGATATTGCCTAGGACTTCTCTCGGGTACTTAAATAGATCTTGATTTTTAAACCAAGATTTAGAATGTGTATATGCATGCGCAAGCATACACAGCCCTCCTAGGGACTAAGACTTCACATTCCCTAAGACACTTTAACAGATGGGAATTTTTCAGTGGGAAAATTCATGGCTGGTTAATTTGAGTCATTTATGAATAATAGTAGAGCTTCAAGCGAAGTAAAAATTCTTTGTAATTCAAGAGGTGATTGAGTCTTCAATGATCCCATGCCTTGTGTTCAACTTCTAAGAAATACTGGCTTAAAGAAGATGAGTCTATTTTAGGAAGTGTGTGAGGAGGAGTGAATCAGTTATATCCATCACTAATCTGTGCTAAGCAAAGCTACAGTCCGTCAGTTTTCTCTCTAGTTGTTTTGAAGACTATGGGAAAGAAGCATTTTTTAGTCAATACTTTTATGACTAAATCAAATAATTTTTGTTTTTACTGACAACATGATTAATCAAAGGGAAAGCATACAATGCTTTTCACTTATTCAATTGCTATTTATTGAGCACTTCCTTTGTACTGACTGATGTATCAGATAATAGGCACTCAATAGAAATTTAGATACAAACTCTGCCCTCATAGAGCTTATCGAGTAGTAGAAGAGACTGACTAGTAACCAGACAATTGCACGCAGTGTGATAATCATTAACATGACTCCCCTTGTCTGAGAACAGCGCCCCTAAGCACAGGAGTGGACCTCAACAGCTCTGTGTCCTTTAACCATCATAATCATCCCAAGGATGGATGTTCAATTTTAGCTGGCCAGGTAGAATCTCTTTCTTGTCTTTCAGGATTGGGGTTGAGAAATGCTAGTGTATCAGGGTGGATTGCTTGAACTGGATAAATAAAATCTAGGGCCACAAGGGTCTCCCTGGTGGCTCAGTGGTAAAGAATCCACCGGCAATGCAGGAGCCACAGAAGACTCAGGTTCAATCCCTGGGTCAGGAAGATCCCTTGGAGGAGGGCATAGCAAACCACTCCAGTATTCTTGCCTGGAGAAATCCCATGGACAGAGGAGCCTGGCAGGCTACAGTCCATAGGGTTGCAAAGAGTCAGACATGACTGAAGTGACTGAGCGTGCATGCATGCAGGGCCATGAGAGAAGAGGTATTTTATCTGGCATGGAGCTGCCTAACAGAAAAAAGAGTGACAGGATATTGCCACACTCTGAAAAGAGGAAAAGAGGAAGACTGAGCCATCAGTAACCCCATTTTCTGATGGCTTCCCAGTCATTGAATTCATTCTCACCTTTCTTGAGGCATAAGTTTTTCAAATATGCTTTTGGGTTTCATTAGATACCCCAGCACATGTTTCTAATAATTTTTAGCTTGCTTTATTTAAAATGGGACTTCACTGATTATTACCAAAAGTATCTGGACTAAGACATGTTCATAAAGGAATTAGAATATGATGTGATGGGATCACCTAGGAAAGAACTAACTCAGTTTTATGGGAATCTGGAAGGGTTCTCAAGAGAAGTGATATCTGAGCAGAGTTCTAAAGAAAGAGTAGAAATTAGCCAGGCAGAGAGCAGGTGGGGAACAGGCAGAGCGAGTAGCTTGTGCAGAGCCCAGAGGTTGGGTAACTTGGCACAGTTTAGGAGCTACAGAGGTTCTCTGTGGGGGAAACACTGGCAGGGTGCTATGTAGCTTTGTGGGAGGCAAGGATTAGTGTCAAGAGATGAGGCTGGAGAAGTCAAGAGGCCCCACCCATGCTCAGTAAAAGGCCCTTACACGAGGGCATGGACTCCAGGAGTGGAAGCCACCTTAACGTCTGTTCACCACAGACACCCTGGACTGTATTCAGTCCGGTTGCAAAAGAAAAGTTGGCCACAGAGGATCTTCTTTGGCTCAAGCCACTGTTTTATAATGAAGGGACTTTGATCTTGGTAAAATTCTAGAAACTGAAGTCTACCAGGAAATATTTATGCAATATCAACCAATATCGTATATTCTACTTTTCCACAGATGTCATATTTGCTGTGTCTTGTGATCAAAGGTAACATTATGATTAGAAAGGGTACGATTAATTAAATTATGCCAGACCATGTTCAGAGGACTTCTGAAAACAAATGCTCAAAGTTGGCAGGGTCTTTCCTGAATGTTTAGTAATTAAGACATCTTAAAGTCTTTTTTCTCCAATTTACTATGTTGTGTGTTATTTTTCTCTTCATTAGGTTTATCTGTGTATTTTATACAGATACAAATAGTAGAGACAGGCCCACCTGTGTTTAGTGTGCTTTGTGTGATGTGTAACGCACCATCAGGGAGTTTAGGTCTCTATTACATGCCATCTGGTGATTCAGTGATATGTATGTGAATAAACAGTGACTCTGCTGTTTAACTACTTAGTATGTGCATTTAATTAAGTGCACAAATTCCTACAGGCATGTGGTTAAAGGGGCTTTGGCAGATTTCCCCTCCGGAGGGCTTGGCACTATGTAGCCGAACCTCTCACTGGCATTGGAATTCCAAACATGCCTGCATTTGCGACAATAAGTAGTGCTTTAATATCATCCAGGCCTTTATCATCTCACATTTCAGTTTATAGCCCAAGCAGTTTAATAACTCACACTGAAACAGAGTCTAGTTATTGTAGATGTACTGTGTCTGTCTGCTTTATACAAAATTATCAGTTATGAACCCCCAAAAAAGGATGACAAAGGCAACCCAGTGACATGGTATTTAAAAAAAAGAAACCTACCAAAATAAAATGTCTTTTTCTAAAATGTGATGACCAAAACAGAGTACTTTGGAATTCAAAGTGTTTCAGACTGATTGTGTGTATGTGTGTGTGTGTGTGCATTTTTTAAATGGGCACCTTTACCAGTTCAGTTCAGTTCAGTCGCTCAGTCGTGTCTGACTCTTTGTGACCCCATGAATCACAGCACACCAGGCCTCCCTGTCCATCACCAACTCCCGGAGTTCACTCAGACTCATGTCCATCGAGTCAGTGATGCCATCCAGCCATCTCATCCTCTGTCGTCCCCTTCTCCTCCTGCCCCCAATCCCTCCCAGCATCAGAGTCTTTTCCAATGAGTCAACTCTTCACATGAGGTGGCCAAAGTATTGGCGTTTCAGCTTCAGCATCATTCCCTCCAAAGAAATCCCAGGGCTGATCTCCTTCAGAATGGACTGGTTGGATCTCCTTGCAGTCCAAGGGACTCTCAAGAGTCTTCTCCAACACCACAGTTCAAAAGCCAGTAGATAGTCTTAAATCCCATTTGAAGTGGTACAGGGGACAGGGAGAATGACCAGGAAGAGACCACCTCTGGCTTTCACACCTTCTCTGATTTGGGAAGAATGAATATTTCCTAGGCCTCAGTTCATCTCTGACAATCATATTCCCTGAAAAAATGCAAAGTAAAAGGAAATATAAACGAGCTGTGATAGAATGTCCCATTTGACTTGGTCTTTAGACATCAAGACATCTGGTGACTAAATGCTTTGCTTAACTTCTCAGTAACTTGTTTGTGATTAACAAAGGTCGGGAAGGGATGCAGATTGGAGTGCAAGAAAGCCCCTCCGGGTGTGAGCATCTGAGGAGGTCAGTGTGAAAGCAGCAGGAACACCATGTCTTCCAAACGGGCAGGTATTGATCTGTCTGTTGTTGGCTAAGAGCTCCCTGTGGGAAGGCTGCAGCAGCAGCTGTGGGCTTGTAACCATGGTGTGTTAAGGGACTTGCTGAATAAATTCCTAATTAAGCCAAAGAATGAAGAGACGGTGGATTTCTCTTTCTCTCTGGCAGAGGACAATGGGTTGGAGAGAAAAAACTTGTCTAGTGTAAGAGAGAGACATTGCCATGTAAACTGCATCACTTAAAAATATATATTTGATGCTTGTTGTATTCCCAGTGCCTCTTTTCTATTGTATTTTATTTCTGGAGACCGTGAATCCCAGAACAGATACCTAAGGGCTTTATTGGCAGTTCAGGAGCTGAGAAACACTGTGTCTTTTAGAATAGTGGTCCCTAATCTTTTGCCACCGAGAACTGATTTCCTGGAAGACAGTTTTTCCACGGATGGGGGAGTGGAGTGATTCACGCACATTACACTTATTGTACACTTTATTTCTATTATTATTACATCAGATCCTCAGGCATTAGATCCCAGAGGTGAGGTTGGGGACTCCTGTGTTAGAACATCATTGTATCTGATAGGAAGTGTTCAGATAATACTCAAATACCAAATATTGTCCCTCAGAATATCAGCTGGTTTTTTCCCCCTTAACTCCTGTCCTTCTTCTGCTCACTACCAGGAAAGGAATAAATATAACGTCTGTATTTGCTGGTCCATGACCTGACCTCACACAACTCAGACTTTCACCTCCATCACCTTCTTGAAAGTTCCCCTAATCATGGAAACTCACTGCTTCCCTCTCTAGTCATTCTCCTTGATCACTCTGCATATCAGACTCCACAACCGCTCCTCCTCCTAAAAAACCTTTCCCTGGGCTCCCAGGACGGGGCAGCCCTGCCCCAGGAGGCCTCACGTATCTCTTGTGTGTGTACATGTGTGCTCAGTCATGCCCAACTCTTTGCGAACCAATGGACTGTAGCCCACTAGCTCCTCTGTCCATGAGATTCTCCAGGCAAGAATACTGGACTGGGTTGCCATGCCCTCCTCCAGGGGATCTTCCCAACCCAAGGATCAAACCCACATCTCTTATGTCTCCTGCATTAGCGGGTGGGTTCTTTACCACTAGCGCTACCTGGGAAGCTCCATACATCTCTTACTCTCCTCTAAAAACCTTGTTAATGTGGATGCCTCTTTCCTATTGGTTAAGTTTATGGCTTACACGGGGGTCTCTTCTTTTCCCTGGCCCTTCATCATCTCATCTGCTCTCCTGAAACTATAGCCATTTTTACAGAAATTCAATCTCATCCTCTCACTTGCACCCCTAAGCCCCCTTTCCATCCCCTGAGCATACAGTTGGTGCCTAACACTCTGCATATGTAGAAACTGAACTCATCTCGAGGCAGGTCACCCTTGTCTCTTTTCCCCAACTATCTGATTGCCTAGAGGCCATGAGAACTCCTGATTGACAGAAGGCACGAGGTCAGACGTCATGCTCCTTTCCAGTGACCTGGTGCAGAACATGGGGATGCCAAGGATCCCTCCCTTCCTGGGAGAGGCTAAAGGAGCCTCAGTGACTTTGCCAGATTTTTCTGAGGCTGTAGTCCAAGCACCTCCCACCCAACTGCCCCTCACTTGCTCCTCCCCTTGGGGTCAGACAGTGGTCATAGTCTCCCAGCCTCCCTAGACTTGCTCCCCAGACACTTCCTCTCAGGCATTTTCTCTCACAAATCTTTGCATGTTTAATCCTGTCTTGGCATTTGATTCTCAGAGGATCCAAACTCACATACATTCCTATCCAGATGGACTATAGAATATCTTCGTAATGATCCTTACAGATATTTTTTCCTTTCCATTCCACAAATCTGTATTAATTTCTTAGGACTGCTAGCACAAACTGTGTGTGCCTTGAACAATGGAAATTTATTGTCTCACAGTTCCGGAGGCTGGAAATCTGAATTAAAGTTGTCAGTAGGTTTGGGTCTTTGAGCTGGGGGTGGGGGCAAAGGAAGCATCTGCTCCGGGGTTCTTCTTGGTTCTAGTGACAGCCAGCAATCCCTGGCATCTCTTAGGCTTGTCAATATTTTTTCACTTGATAACCAATTAGCACTGAAATTAGAAAGTTCATACAAATCGTAAATGTTCTGCACTTTGAATAACTTGACAATAAAAATGTTTTGAATCAGAGTTAACCTAAAATCATAAAAACCTATGTTTCATGATCACTGAGCTTTGGGAGCCAATAAGCTGTCATTATTGCTTCTTCCTAGAAAACTTTGAACATACTCTCAAACCATTGGTTAAATCTAGGTTTGCAGGCTGGGGATGGTCCAGGTCTGGTTAAGGGCGTAGCCTCTCTTGGTGGCTCAGACAGTAAAGAATCTGCCTGCAATGTGGGAGGCCTGGGTTTGATCCCTGGGTGGGGAAGATCCCCTTGGAGGAGGGCATGGCAACCCACTCCAGTATTCTTGCCTGGAGAGTCCCATGGACAGAGGAGCCTGGTAGGCTGCAGTCCATGAGGTCACTAAGAGTCGGACATGACTGAGCAGCTTCACTTTCACTTTTCACTTTCATGCATTGGAGAAGGAAATGGCAACCCACTCCAGTATCCTTGTCTGAAGACTCCACATGGACAGAGGAGCCTGGTGGGCTACAGTCATGGGGTCGCAAAGAGTCAGGCACGACTGAGAGACTAAGTACAGCACAGCATTCCCTTCCATATCCTGTTACAAGTTCATGGCAAAGCATGCTTGATGCCCAGTTCCCTGACAATCCTTTGCTCTTTGTAGAAACACCTGAAGGATGTGTTTTCATTCCTTTCAGAATCTTGTTAGCATCTTCCCCTTTGTGCTTGTCTGTGGGTATATGTCAGTGACTTGGGGCAAAATGAGCTCACAGGAGATTTTGCGAGATGGTGCCGTCTTGTTGAAGTCACTTCTCATACAAAATCCCTTTACATCATAAATAAATTAGAACTTGGTTTGAAAAGCCTAATAATGTTCACTGAGAAAATCCAGGCAGTAAAGAGGATGGGACAATCTAAGAACCGCTATAATTGTCTTTAGGTGATAACATCTTAATCTCTACTCCTTTCTTCTTTTCCTAGGTAAGTGGTGTTTTCTCTTCGTTGCTTCAGGGAGTGGTGATTTGTCTGGTAAGTGTTTGTTTTATTGTGCTGCGTGATGTTGCTTCAAAGCTGCATGTGAATTGCCTGAGAGAACCAAATAGCAAACCTGAACACGTGAGGGGGCTTTGGACATGCTTTCTATTTAAAGTGCTGGTATGTGTTCAATCTTTTTTAGATTAAAGTTTTTCCCTGAGATCTTACTTTGGAGTTGCGTCATAGCATACATTGTTTTCCAGTCTGGAGAAGGGCCCAAAAGGTGACTGAGTGTGGATGAAAACTTGGCTTTCATAAATTAATTTTGTGTTGTTTTCTTTTCTTTTTTTTGTTTTTACTTCTCTCTGCCTTTATTGACTATTTTTTGACTGCTTTCCATTCAAATTTTGATCAAATATAAAACTCCACATAGAGGCATTTTGCTCAAGTTTTTGCTTGTGTTGTGTCATGTTATTATAGTCTTTCAGGTTAATTGTTGCCAAGAACCTCCTTAATCTGGTATCCTGCAGTAGAAGAGCTCTTTCGTCTGTAGTGTTTTGGATGGTCCACGGGTACTCTGCACAATGTGGTGATTAAATCCTACTTTCCGAAAGCATGTTTATTAAGTTACTGAAATTGATATGTCCCTACCTCTTCTCGTGATTGTGACACAGACACAGTATTTTACAGATGTCCTTTTCTAAGTTAGTTACTGAGAGTGTTGTTTTTCTAGGTATGTTGTTACTGCCAAGATTTTGCCTTTAAAAGAATGGCTGAGGAAGAATCCAGAAGGGAAATGAGAAACAGGGGAAAGAACAAAAGCCCTTTGATTTGTAAATCAGATTTCATAGCAGAATATACACAACTTTGGATGGTTTTATTCTAGTTTTATGATAGTGGACTTCCACTTTGAGATAGCAAGGAAAACGCTGGACTACATTGTCTATTGCATTTAATATGGGAAATTAGGGCTTTCTGTGTCTAACATGTACTTGATTTTCTTATTAGCTATTGGTTCAGGTTATTGGTTTTGTTAGAAGTAGTTGTTGCTGTTGTTGAGTTGTTGTGTCTGACTCTTTGTGACCCTATTGTTAAAAGTAGTTGTTCCTTGAAGACAGTAGCTTTGGTTCCACTACATTTTGTTATCTACTCCTTCACATTGTTTATTTAAAATGTCTTGCTTTTATATTAATTAATTGAATTGAGATATATATGTTGCTTAAAGAGTATTTTATTTAAGCATTTAGGTTTATCTGGTTTTTGGCTTTTGATAATCTCATCTTAAATATGTTTGACTTATGTTTATGTGTGTTTAATAGAACGTGTTTGAAGAAGGGTACCCAGAGGTGAACTAAATTGCTCTTGAAACATTTAAAAGACTGTAGATGTTGCTTTAAATAACCTGTATGGGATGTTGACCCCATGCTGTTTTCAGTCTGGCAACAGAATTTTTCTATTAAAGGTTCCGGATTAAAAAGATCAGAAAACAGGAGACAGAAAGATGGAAGGGTGAGGAAGGTTAGATTTCAAACTTGCATAGGCCATTCCCCAGACTTTGAAGCCTTGCAGAGACCCACAGACATGTGAACCAAGACATTATTTGAACAGCTTGCTTAACAACGGGCTGAATAGTGAACCACATTTTAAATTGACAAAGTTAGCCCATGCTGGGAGTTTTTATTCTTTGCCTTTTGACCTTATTGGATGCCATAAATGAAATATAGTGGTACAGGTTTGAAAAGGCCTGAGCTTCTTATTTACACTCCTGTGCTGGGGGGAAAAATACAAGAGTGAACAAATACATTATATTTAACTCTACCCCTCAACTCAGGCAACAGTAATATAAAGACACTTTGTTTCCAGTGTATAACCCCGTTTTGGTAAGAGAGCTTCTTTTGTTATTTTTAAATTCTTCTCATTTTATTCAGGTAAGCCACCCAGAAAGGTCAAATCTGGAGAAGTCTCTGAGTTTTCTTTTCACTATAAAGAGAACCTGCAAATATCTTGCTTGAGACAAAGTCTATTTTAACTTGGCTTCATGATTTATATTATATGTCTTTTATGAATATCTTCCACTTTGGAATAAGATGTACTAGAGTTTCTGCCAATGAATATGTCCAAGATGTCATTATTTTTCTTATTAAAAAATGCCAGCTATCTGTAACATATAATGACCATAATGAATTTCCACTGTTGGGTAAAAGTAACTGTATGATTATGTGAGTGATAATTGCACAACACTCATTTCTATGTTGATTGAAAATTCTCTTCTGGCACTATAACCTAAGAGATACCATACCTCTTCAACATGAAATGTTTAATTATGCTAGGTACATTCTGTAATAGAAAATTTATTATATAATCCAAATATGATCAATATGTATAGAATTGGGCAGAATTATGAAAAAGCATTATAATTAATATCGTTGCTGTATGTGTGAGTACCATGCTTATAATATATAGTAAAATATAGAAATATAATGTGTCCTTGTCCTCATGAAGCTATATTACCAAAAGCAGACACAGGACATCCTAGCTTTAAAAAAGATATATAACAATACAAAATAGAATATGAAACATGGTATAGAAAACAAGTGTCTTAGGACAGTGAAAGGTGCTGAAAATTTGCACATAATTATGGGGTCACACAGAGTCAGACACAACTGAAGTGACTTAGCAGCAGCAGCAGCAGCTATGCTGAGAAAACTCTAGTTTATTTTTCTAAGACTGATCTGACCATTTTGAACTGTTACCATACCAGGTAGGGGGCATTTCAGACTCGCCAGTTAAACATGTCTCAACCTCTTCTCATTTAAACAGTCATGGATAAGTAGGTGAAATTCAACGTCCTATAGATTCTGGCCCAGATAATACCTGCTCTTTCTACCCCAACCATCACCCTTAGCATGGTTGGGTGCGTGGGGGGCTTGAGGCATTTTCTCTTGGTATTGTGCTGGCTCACATGTGGGCACTGGCTGGGGCCCACTGAATTGTATCTAGGTTTGCGTGTGGCAGACAGGCTGCTGCTGTGAACTGTGGGTTTTGCCTTTGGGGGCTTGACATATCCTCCTGAGGTCTAGCTGACTCACGGTTGACCCCTAACTGGTCTGATCACTCAATAGCCAGGGTGCAGGGATGGTTTGAGCTGGAGATATGTTAGCCAGCGCCATTAGCTGCCTTCACCACTTTTCTGATGGAGCGCAGGGGAACTTTGGAATATCTTCCCAAAGGTACCCAGGTTACTTGGATTCCCTCATTGTATCCAACCATTTGGACTTCCCAGGTTGTTCCGGGCATGCTGCAAAATTGGCTGTCCCCCAAAACCCGTATAGGAAGCAAGATAAAGCCTCTGTACACTCAGCACACTCTCATGCAATCTAACACATCTACCTGCTGGGATTTTGAAATAAAGAAAGAAAATCAAGACATCTTTCTCTGCTTCCCTTACCTCCACCACTTTCTCTTCCATAGCCCTGCAGTAGTGTTCTACCTTCTTTCCATTACACTGAGTTCTCTCCACCTCTGGTATATAATAAAGTCCTAGATCTAGTAGCCAGGATTGGCTCTCAACAGGCCAAATGAGAGTGAACGGGACTGTAAACAACTCTTCCCTTTCTCAATTCTGACCTTCATGACTGTTGACTCAAGACTTGATTTTGGTCATCAGAAGCTGAGTGTTATTCTTTCTTTTCTTCCTCTTCCCCTTCCTTGCTTTTTTTCTTTCATTCCTACTAAAGCAGCTCTAATGACTTCCGTACGTTACACAGGTTGTTGCTTCGGGCTCACTAGTGAGCAAATTATATATACAGAAAAGCAAACAAGGAAAGCATGTTAAATGTGTCTACCACAAAGAAAAAACAAACAAACAACAATGAAATAAGAGGGAGGGGGGAAAAAATGCATCTTCCGTATTGTGTCCCCTGCAAGGAGATTGGTACAAGTTCAGCAAGATTGTATGTTTGATAAACAAAGAAAACATTAGACATCATTTACTATTGGACACATTGTGTTAGAAGCATCTAGAGGGAGTGAGCCTAGAATGAAGGGGAATTTGGATGGTTGGCCAAGGGTGTCAACCATACACAACCTCATTTTCAAGGTGATTTTAGCAAAACAGTAGTCCAGTGAGATGTTTCAAGAGATACAGAACAAATCTATCTGAGGTGGCTACGTACCGTGTATCCCCCTTGGAGACTTGTAATATATGTCAGCACGTTAATATTTCAGATAATTCCTGCCGTGTAAGGGACGCATGTCACATCATTTAACCCCTGTTGGACATATTTATATAATAATAACAACCCAGAAAACTCTCTTTGACAACCACTGCTCAGGTACAATGATGAAGCTGGAAATAGTTTTTGGTGGGAACTAACGTAAGGAGAATAGGGCTTTAGCAACTTCATTCCATTTTTATTGAGGACTTACTGTGTCCAAGGCATCCTGAAGTTAATCAGCCCAAAAAGTGTCAAACTGATTCTTGGGGATTTAGAATTTCTCAAAATTGCCACCTTTCTATTGAAGAAGTGTAAAATATTAACAGTTTGCTTTATAGTGCAAATAAAACAGTCTGCTTTTATTTGAAATCTCAGGATAATCACAGAATCCCTCAAAGTAATTGCTTATGGTAAATGGCTACTATATTTCCTTGCCTGGGTAGAACTGATGTATTAACAGTGATAGCGATCAATTTTATTCAACATTTTAAACAGATCATTAAGATATTCCAAAATAGTCTTTCATGGTAATATTGTTTAAGCCTTTTTGGTGATCTCTGAAAGGACTTATATGAAATAATACTTGGAGAGGCCTACATTTCATCTTATAATGAATTATCTCCCTTTTTAATTGAAAATGTTACAACTCTTTATGTTAATCGTGATAGAATGCCTCAGAGGACTTTTTTAATTATATTTTTATGACTTGACCAATTTTATGTTTTAATTTTTAATTTCTTTCTCCTTTCTTCATATAGCGTTCTTCTTTTTATGGGCTTTTATCTTCACTGAGTAACCTGGCATATTCAAAACATCCTACAGTCAATGTCAATGGCCCTAAGGTGTCAAGAGCTCCAAATTTATTCAAGGGCACTTTATTTGTCAATAATCACTTTGTCCTCATTTTTTAACTGTAGTACATTAAAAAAATAATTACATTTTTAAAAATCTTTGTACAACTTGGGAGTTCACTGTAAATTCTTGCTTTATCAAAGGTTTTATTTGGCTATAACTTCTCTAGTTTGGGGGCTGGAGATCCCGGTTCGATTCCTGGGTCAGGAAGATCCCCTGGAGAAGGGATAGGCTACCCATTCCAGTGTTCTTGGGCTTCCCTTGTGACTCAGCTGGTAAAGAATCTGCCTGCAATGTGAGAGACCTGGGTTCAATCTCTGGGCTGGGAAGATCCCCTGGAGAAGGGAAAGGCTACCCACTGGCCATTCCATGGACAGTCCGTGGGGTCACAAAGAGTCGGACACGACTGAATGACTTTCACTTTCTCCAGTTTTTAAACTTTTTTCTTTTTCTCTTATTTTGGCCATGTCAGCCATATGGGGCCATTTGGCTATCAGAAGTCCAGTCAGGAAAAATAAATGGAAATGAAATATGAAGATAAAGGCTCGCAGGGACAGATCAAAAGGATCATGCAGTGGTGGGGCTGAAAAGGACCTTAGAGCATCCAGTAGAGTTAGAGAAATTTACTCCATGTTTTATTTACAGTGTAATGAGAATGAAACATTAGGAAGGTGAAATGTCTTGTCCAAGTTCAGCCCTATCTATTGGCTCCCAGTTCAGTTCTCTTCCTGTTGCATCAAGCAGAGTTTTAAAGACATTTGAAATTATGTATTTTAATGGGATTTGGGTATGACCTATGGTAATTTCCAATTCTGCTTATTTTTGATTGTTAAAACCAGCTAAAATATATAACATAAATATACTTCTATTCAGCATGATAATCTTCCTTCATTAAGCTAACACAACATATGTTATAGGTAAACACTCTCATTATTTGAATTAAACAATTACATGGATAATATCTTAATTCCCCAAAATGGGTCATAACATACCCCATGGCTTATTTGTCCATCTACACATATGTTTTTGAGCACTCAATTTTAAGTACAATACATTTTGGTCATTTACGTGCCAAGGAATGATCTATAATCATGATAAAAATTGGGCTTTACATTGCAGTGAATTATCCTCATTTGCTAGAAAAAATTACAACTTAAATCCACTTTTATCATAAAACAACTTGAAAGAAAACGTGATTATATTTTTATCGGTAAACCTTTTGGAAGCTTCACGGATAAAACAGCTTAACAGCAGCTTGTGACAGTGTTAAGCTACCAGAGAGACATCTCAGAATGGGTCATAACATACCTCTACACCAATGTAACTTACACTGTACTTTGAAGGAGTGGATGTGGCCTATGTTTTATTCTTTTTATTTTCACTGAGTTATTTTTATTCAATACAGAAAGTCATGGTTTTATCACCTGTTTTCCATTTCAATTGTATTGAATTCCATTTAATGAGTGAAATGGCCTATATTTCTGCATTTAAATTTAGAAAGTGCTTTCTGAAAGTGATCAAGTTCATGTTATCAAAATATCAGATTAAAAACAGCAACCTAATCATGAGATATTTGATACCATCTTCATGTCAGGTATGTTTGCATTTTGAGGGGTTAGCTAGGAGTTTTCCCAGACATGGAGACAATTTTATGAAATCCTAGAATTATTTAATAGAAGGCTTACAGGTAAATTTTATAACTTTAAATAACAATGGACAAGCATTGCAGATGGAAGGTTTTAACTCCATAAAGCCTAATTTTAATAATGATATTTAATTCCACTTGTTTGAAATTAACAAAGAGTGAGTTAGAGGTGACTTTATCTTGTTAAATTGTAGATCTTAATTTTGATTGCAATTCACCTGAGAGCACTTAGCACAAGTATTTACCTGAGTTAATTTACACCATTTACACCTCGACTATAATGGATTAAAAATCTACGTTTTTATATAAAAACAGTTAAGTCATGTATAAATATTTTATTACTTGTAGATAATATTTCAAGGCAATTGTGTATTTCATTTTTTTGCCCCAGTAAACTCCAAAACCTAACGCTTTTGTTTAATATAAAAATTAAGGTTTCAGAATCACCATGGTGATTGTATCCTATGGAAAAATGTATTACTTCATAGATTTTAAATTGCTCAAGGGTACAAAGAAATATTAAAAAGTAATTTCATAGATCATAACAAAGCCAACATTTTATATTGTTTTTCACAAAATTTAAAATTAATTTGAACAGCCAAGTCTATTAACATCAAAGAGTAAATCTATTTCAGTGAAAAATTATTTTCATATGTAAGCTTTTTTATGAAACAATTTTATGAAGAATATTAATGAAAAATTTTTCTTACATATTGAATCATTTACTTATTTGATATGTTTTCTTGGAGAGCAAATACATTTTCCTGATTATGTCCCTCTGAGGAGATATTAAAAAGTCATGTATAATATTTTTGTTTTACAACCAGTGATACAGCATTTGTACAGTTATCTCTGAGAATTTCATTCTGGTTGCCTCTGCACTAATGAGATGCTTCTAGGTATAGATACTCTCCACTACATGGAGAGCATAAGCGACACAACACCTTTGCTCATATTCAGTTGAACTTATTTAATTTTGCAGCCAAATGCACCACACTCCAGTTCCCATAATCCCATTTTTGTCCCTTTTCAACTGCATTGTTAATGGACAGGGAATTTGTCTTTACTTATTCTTGAGTCTCATTCTCTACCTTAACCCATCTTATAAGCAGATTTGACTGCATTTGATGTTCAAAGTGCAGAGAACTTTCATTACCAAGTTAAAGATATAATTGTTATCAGTCATTTAATCAATTATCAAGTGCCACCACCAAGCAGACCACAGATAGTATTGTCCAGATATGCACATTTTAATCAAAAAGGAAAATGTGTGCTTTTCTCCACCATAAAGAGAGAAGGAAATTTTCAAGAAAAAATCCATGTAGACACTTTACCTAAAACTAAAAGAACCACAGGTTTTTTTGCCTAGAGAATCCCAGGGATAGGGGAGCCTGGTGGGCTGCCGTCTATGGGTTGCACAGAGTCAGACACGACTGAAGTGACTTAGCAGCAGCAGCAGCTGGTATTTTTAGTTAAGTTTTGTCTTTTTTCACAACATAAAATTCATAAATAGTTTTCTTTCTATTAAGAATTCTAGTGAAAAGTTGAAACTCACCTGAATGCCAGGATGAGATCTGCAGCTCAAAGTCATCTCCTCCCTTCTCCTTCCATCTGCTCCTCAGTAGATCAGAAGCACAGTTTGGCTATCCTGGACGTGGGAAACTATCCAGTTCCTTTCCATTGACTCTCCAGCCCAGTTGTTTTTTTTTTTCTTCTCTGACCCACACGTGATTAGGGACGTCTGGGTCCCTTGGCATATTCTCGGTTGAAGGAAAATTTGACAGTCCTTAAATTCCACACTAGTGTCTTTGTGAGTTTCCAAAGAATACAAAGCAGACCTTTCCCTGGAGCTTAGCTTGGAGAGGTTTCTCCTGTCTGCATCCTTCAATGCACAATTTATGTCTTTGTGGAAGTGCTGAGGGAAGAAAGCCAAGTTTTTCTTTGCTTCTTTCTGCTGCAGTGCAAACTCATTCACAAAGTGTGCCCTGTTCTGTCTTAGTTTCCAAGGGCAGAGCCTGGTGGACTTGTTCCAAGTCAGGGGCTACATGATTGTGCTTTCAGGCATTGCTGCTCCTCTGCTTCTGTACCAAAGAATGGCAGATTTAATCTAATTGAATTCCACTGCAGTGATTTATTTATGTTTTGCTCAAGGAGTATTCCCATTACTTAAGTCTGGCATTTGAAGTGAACTATGAATAGTGTTATATATATAATGAATACCGTTAAGGATACAAGTTCTTACAATCTGTAACCAGTGAATGTTCACTCCTTGTTTCATAGATTGAAATAAATATCAAGAGCTGTAGGTATTACAGTATGTTTTGATGACTTTTGTTGATCCAGTAATAAAAGTGACTCTGTTGTTTGGCTTTACCCCAATAGGTGACTGTCTTAGCATTGATAGAAACCTCGGAAACAACCCAGGTAATATTTAAATTGGCAAGTTTTGCTCTAGCCTTAAGAAACAAACCAAACCATAATTACTAATGTATTTGCAGGTAAAAACTATTCGCATCCACATTAACTTAACTATTGAAAAGTTTGGTGGTAAACCATGTCCTCCAGGGGAAAGTCTGTAATGTATTAGATAAAATAACCATTTAATTAGAAATTAGAATGCTGCAGTTATATAAAGTTGTGAAATTTATATGAAATGTAAAAAAGTTTACCTAAAGCTAACTAGCAGATTGAATCATGCAAAAATGCCAGTATACAACTGTGTTTGATATGCAAGATGGAAAGATCATGCCTTCAACCTGACAAGCAGGAGTTACACTGTCTAGTAGAATTTTAACTTACTGTGGTAACTATTGTTTAAATTTTAAAGGGTAATGACTGTCACATTATGATTTCACTAATGGAGACTTGGCATATCCTTTATAATTTTCTCTTGGGGGAAAAAGAAGGCATTGGATCACTGTTGTCAATGCCAGGCTTTCTTCTAATTATGTCTCAGTCCCAAATCCCCAAATCTAAAGTGCTAGTCTAGCATTTTGGAATAATTTAAGAGAAAACCAAAGGCCTTCTGAATGTTACATATTGTACAGCTATCTCTCTGAATCAAGTGTAACATAAAAATGTGACCCCGATATTAAAACTGAAATAATTGCCTTTGTTGAAGGATCAGAATGAAGTGTCCCTAATTATTAACTCATCGAATTCCTCCTCAATGCCTTAGGCAGAAGCAGCTCTGGTTTTTGAACAGGTAGAACGCCTCTGTTTTTCTGTCAGAAGAACTGTAGCACTGTAACAAAGCATTTTTAGCCTGTAAATCTGTAAAGTGAGCTACAGGATTTGAAAAGCAAAAACAGTTCTGAAATATACAGAGTAGCTTACATTCCATGTCTGGGATAAAGTACATATGACAAAATAATATCAAGGTCATACTATGAACATTTGGAATATAGAAATATGTTCATAGAAAGACATTATGGGCATTGTTTCTTAACTAATATCAGATATTGTCATTTTCTGGAAATAGTAGATATGTATGCAAATCTAATCACCTGACCCATCTCATTTTTGCATTATGGCTCCAGCTAAATTTTTTGATAGAATTATACATACATTACCACCAGCTGCCTCTTCTTAGTCTTAAGTATAATTCCATTTAGGGACTCTGTTATTGTATCAAAACAGAATAGAAATCCAGTTATGTAGTTCAAGAGTCTTCACAACTGGTACTCTTTGATTGTGCACTGTGTGAACCACTCCTCTGATGAAATCCTTGATTCATCATTATGTCCTGGTCTTATTTTAGCATCCTTGAATAGCACCTGCCTGAAAGTGACTGCGATAGTTCCAGTTGTATGAGCACCGTGTTACTAGGGTATGAGCAGAGAATTTTATAACTGGGAAGAGCCTCTTACAGTGAGAACAACTGCAGCTCAGAAGGTCACACCCAGTCACACAACTACTTCCTGGCATGATTAGAGTTCTTTCTGTTCAACCTTAATTCCTTGCCTCACATATATGTAGGTTTATTTATTTATATTTTTTGGATGTGCTGCATCTTCATTATGGCACAAGCTCAGTAGTTGTGGCATGGAATTGATTGCCCCATGGCATGTGGGATCTTAGTTCCTCCACCAAGTATCAAACCCATGTCTCCTGCATTGGAAGGCAGATTCTTAACCACTGGACTGCCAGGGAAGTCTGTGCATGTAGATTTAGGTGCATTCACCAAGTGTGAACCCAATAGGGATACCTATACCAACTGGGCTACCCTAGTGATTCAGACAGTAAAGAATCTGCCTGCAGTGTGGGAGACTTGGGTTCGATCCCTGGGTTGGAAAGATCCCTTGGAGGAGGACATGGCCACCTACTCCAGTATTCTTGCCTGGAGAATCCCCATGGACAGAGGAGCCTGATGGGCTACAGTCCATGGGGTTGCAGAGTGGGTCACGAATGGGCGACAAAACCCAACACATACCAACTGTATTCCTATTCCTATGCCAACATGATAAGAATTCATTAGAAAAGAATCAATGAAGCAAATGAATCAAAAGAATGAATGTATTCTGACTCCCTAGTAGATAGGTTTCCTCAGAAAAGGCAGTGTATATTATAAGTTTCTTTAGTACATTTGTAGAGTGAAAACATAAAGGAAGTAGAGTATATTCCCTGAATTTATGTCTTCAAAATATCTTAATGTTTTAACTTTTCAAAAAAAGTCTTGCCAGTGGATTTTTCTGCCTTTCACTCTGCTTAGTTAGAACATCCGGAAATTACAAACTTGGTTGTAGTTCCTCAAAGGACTTAATAATTCCACTCTAAAGAAACAACATCAAAACAGGTTCAGGATGATTAAAGTGCTTTAAATCCTCTTGGGGGCTATTCACTTATAATTTGTTATTTCTTGGGCTGTCAAAGGCAGCTTTTGTGAATGGGAAATAATTGTTATTTACAGTCTTGTTTGCCTTTGATAGAGGCTTATGTTGCTGCCAAGGTTACTCAGGGTTTGAAAGGGAAGAAGATTCACTTTCCCTTTTTTCTCCATCAGTGGTTTGTTAAATCTGAAATAAAGCAAAGAAAACTCTTTTTAGTCTATTAATAAAAAGAGAAGAATGGAAGACAGACTCAGTTGGACTGTGCTCATGTCTAGAGGAATGAAATATTAGTTATGCCATCAAATTAATTTGTATAAATGGGCTGCCAATGTGAAAAACTTCATGCAAGAACTTTTAGCCTGAAGTTATTTTATATTTCTGTTGACAGTCTTTGTCCTGGATTAAATCTCAGATTCAAAAAAGAAAGAAAAAAAAAGTAGGTATCCAACAAAGATTTTGAACAGAACTGAGAAAAACATTTTCATTGTGATGGATAGGGATACTGTGCATCATTCACAAATATGACCTATCTCTTAATTCTGCAGAGCTCCAGAGCTCCTCTTGCCGTTGAACTTGGCTTCTTTCTCATATAATTTGAAGATATTATGTACATTCAAAGGTAGCTTTGCTGGCACATGCAGGTCCCCATGCTCCTACTGCACAGCAGTGAAGCTGTTAGCACACAAGAAGTTGCCTCTCTGCCATATAAAAATTCAATTCAAAGCTCCAGATACAACCTTAATTAAAAGTTCATGGAAACAAATGCTTGTCTATCGGGCCTTACAACTTGCCAAACTCTGGCTCCGCTGTACCATCAGAGCAAGTGGATTCTGCAGGCATTGACCTTCCAGGAAAAATATCTGGCTTCCAGCAACGCACATTCTGGGCCGTCACTAAAAACCTGGGAGGAGCCACATGTTTTCTATAAATTAATTGCTGAAAAACTGCCTCATGTATCAAGATCCTCTTCTTGAATTTCACCTGGAATATGCTCCCACTGCCATGTCTAAAAGATATTCAGATTTCCTCCGAGTAATGCTTGTATGTGCTCAGTTGCTTAGTCATGTCCATCTCTTTGTGACCCTATGGACTGTAGCCTGCCAGGCGCTTCTGTCCATAGGATTCTCCAGGCGAGAATACTGGAGTGGGTTGCCATTTCCTCTTCCAGGGGATCTTCCTGACCCAGGGACTGAACCCGCATCTCTTGCCTCTCCTGCATTGGCAGACGGATTCTTTACCACTTCACTACCTTGGAAGCCCAGTAATGCACAAATCTAACTAAACATACAGATTCTACATTTCACACCGTCATCTGGAAATCTGAATAAATGTACACTCTACAACCAATATTTTCTCCTGCTACTATGGACATGTCCTTTGTTGATTCACCCTCCAGGGCCTGGCTCCTAGTTTGTGTTCAGTAAATAAAGCTGAATGAAGAACATACTCTCATGAAGTGAGTGGTGCTCTTCTTGTAACTGAGGAAATGGCTTAAACTGGTTAAGTATCAGACCCAAGGTCGTGTGTCTCTTAAGTGGCATAGATCTGACTTTTAACCTAGGCAATGCAATTCCACACCCCATCTTCTTAAGCAGTGCAGGCTTTACTCCTTACAAAAGAGCTTGATTTTCTCAGAATCAAACCACTTGAGTTTATTTTATTCAGAGGTAAACCTAGACTTTTTAGAGCTTGAAGCTTATACAACTTGGGAGATCCTTTTTGAGAAAATATGTATGAAATTCAGAGTATAAGGTTATCAATAGGACCTTGAAAGAGGTCTGTGCAAGTAATGGACCCAAAGCTTATACTAGATTGGTTTCATGCAAACCTGCCTCTGGTCCTCTCACTCAGCCTTTTGGTCCCTAGCCTCAGAACAGCATTTTCTTAGAAAAAGCCATTCTAAGGCAGTGAGATAACCTGGTGGTCCATTTAAACACACATTTTGACCTAAAGTTTTGTTGCATCTTCTTATAGCAATTTACCCCTAATTTCTGCGTGGTAGGAATGATTGCAAGAGAGATTTTACTCCAAGAACTCAGAAAAATGCCTATTTTCTGGCATCTGGGACACAAGGATATGGTTATTAACCTCAAGTGTCATGTGGTCTGTAAGGGCAGAGAGACATGTTAACAGTCTTAATGTAGTGGGATAAAAGCTTTGTGCTGTGTGCTTAGTCACTCAGTCATGTCCGATTCTTTGCCACCCTATGAATTGTAGCCCATCAGGCTCCTCTGTCCATAGGGATTCTCTAAGCAAGAATACTGAAATGGGTTGCCATGCCCTCCTTCAGGGGATCTTCCCAACCCAGGGATTGAATCCATCTCCTACATTGCAGGTGGATTCTTTGCCATCTAAGCCACCAGGGAAGCCCTGAAAGTATGTAAAATGCTAAAGAAGTCCCACCTGTCTTTAGAGATTGGACTGTTATTCTGCCACCTCCATGGAGCTTTCTCATACTTCTCCATCCCTCACTGGTCTCTGAAGTGATGAGACACTTTAGATCGCTAGTAAAATATCACATACAAAGGTGTATGGCTGTGCCTGGTCTTCCCCATTAGACTGGAAGCTCCTTGAAGGCAGGTAGTTTGCCTTTTGCCACAGGCTGTCAGGGGTGAGTGCTGAATAACTGTGTGGCTGAGTGATGGGTGGATGGATATGAATGGGCCATAGCAATCTTTCTGGACAATATAATCTAAAAACCAGGCAACAGAAGCTGTCACTGAGTGTGAAAGTTGAGGTAAACTTTTTGTTTGTTTAGTATGTTCTTGGGAATTAAGGACAGTTGTATTTTATCCCAAAAGGAATTCATAAAATTAATTTGGTCTATATGTTTTCCCCTAGTAGCTCAGCTGGTAAAGAATCTGCCTGCAATGTAGGAGACCCCAGTTCGATTCCTGGGTTGGGAAGATCCCTTGAAGGAGGGAAAGGCTACCCACTCCAGTATCCTGGCCTGGAGAATTCCATGCACTATACAGTCCAGGGAGTCGCAAAGAGTTGGACACGACTAAGCAACTTTCAGTTTCATATGTTTTTTAATTAAGGTACAATTCACATAATATAAAACCAACCACTTTGAAGTGAACAATTTTGAAATTCAGTGCCACCTTTATCTTGTTCCAAAACATTTTCATCACCCCAAAAGGAAACCTCCATCCATTAAGCAGTTACTGCCTACTTCCCTACCCCCACCTTCCAGGCCCAGGTGAGCACTACTCTGCTTTCTGTTTCTCTGAGTTTATCTGTTCTGAATATTTCATGTAAATGGAATCAAAGAATATGTGACATTTTGTGTCTGGTTTCTTTTACTTAGCATAGTATTTTCAAGGTTCATTCATGTTATAGCATATATCACCACCTCATTCCTTCTGTGGCTGAATAATATTCCATTGTAGGCATAAGCCATAATTTATCTATCTATTCATCCATTGTTGGACATTTATGTTGCTTATAATCTTTAGTTATTGTGAATAATGCTGCTATGGACATGCATGTCCATGTATTTATTTGAGTCCCTGTCCTTTTAATTCTTTTGTGTATGTATATCTGTGCTTGGTCACTCAGTCCCGTCCGACTCTTTGCGACCCTTTGGACTATAGCCAGCCAGGTTCTTCTGTCCATGGGATTTTTCAGGCAAGAATACTGGAATGAGTTGCCATTTTCTTCAGGGAATCTTCCCCACCCAGGGATCGAATCAGTGTCTCCTGTGTTTCCTGCATTGTTGGTGGATGTTTTACCTTCTGAGCCACTGGGAAGCCCATTTATATAACTAGAGGCAATGGCACCCACTCCAGTACTCTTGCCTGGAAAATCCCATGGACGGAGGAGCCTGGTAGGCTGCAATCCATGGGGTCGCTAAGAGTTGGACACGACTGAGCGACTTCACTTTCACTTTTCACTCTCATGCATTGGAGGAGGAAATGGCAACCCACTCCAGTGTTCTTGCCTGGAGAATCCCAGGGACGGGGGAGCCTGGTGGGCTGCCATCTATGGGGTCACACAGAATCGGACACGACTGAAGCAACTTAGCAGCAGCAGCAGCAGTGATTCTATGTTTAAGTTTTTTGAGGAAATACCAAATTGTTCTCCACAGTGGGTGTACCATTTTACAATCCCACCAGAGTGTTTTGATTTCTCCACCACTTATTTTAGTTGCATTTTTTAAAATTATAATCATCCTAGAGCAACTGGGATAGATGTTTATATCCAAATGATTCTTCCTATTAGTTTCAAGGTATTCAATAGTCCTGACTGTTAATTCACATTCACTTCCAATTTTCAGTTTGAGTCTCAGAATATAAATTCTTTGGTATTTTAAAACACTTGCTAAGAATCAGTTAAATCACAACAGTATCATATGTAAACAGTATCATATGAGGGTGAGATGTCAGGAGATAAAGAAGGGTGTTCAACCCATCAAGTTTCTTGAAAAAAATAATGAAATTTTAAAATGTTATGCAAGAGAAATGAAGCCTTTTAGTCAAATTTCATCTTAGTCATTTAATTTAGTCTTTATTTTTAGACTTATCTGAGAAGTGGGTTTCTGGAGATGAGTTAAAAAATAAATGCAACCACATCTTGGTTGGACTTCCCAGGTGGCGCTAGTGGTAAAGAGTCCACCTGCCAACACAGGAGATGCAGAGGACGTGGGTTCAAACCCTGGGTCAGGAAGATCCTCTGGAGGAACACATTGCACCCCTCTCCAGTATTCGTGCCTGGAGAATCCCATGGACAGAGGAGCCTGGCTGGCTACAGTCCACGGGGTCACAAGAGTCGGACACAACTGAGTGTCTGAGCACCACCACCACATCTTGCTTATCTAAATTGTATATTTTTTAAATTTTAAGTTTATTTTTAAATCGAAGGATAATTGCTTTACAGAATTGTGTTGGTTTCTGCCAGACATCAACATGAATCAGCCATAAGGGTACATATGTCCTCTCCCTCTTGAATCTCTCTCCCATCTCCCTGCCCATCCCACCCCTCTAGGTTGTCACGGAGCCCCGGTTTGAGTTCCCTGAGTCGTACAGCAAATTCCCACTGCTATCTATTTTACACATGGTAATGTAAGTTTCCATGTTATTCTCTCCATCCATAAGTTGTATTTTATCATCAACAAATACTGCTTCAAAGTTACTGACTCATGTTCTTCATCAAATGCGTGGGTGTCTTACACCCTTTGGCTTACTCCTCTTTTTACACATAGAACATAACATTAGAAGATCAAACATCTCTAGTTGCATCCTTTTGTCCAGTCTGTCTTTGAGAAGTTACAAACTAAGAGTTAATCTGAGAACTGGACTATCTGAAAATCTGAATGATGATGAGGGTGTTTACAGTGGACAGCTGTCTTGAATTTAAAATCATAGATTCTTATAACCTTAGAGTTGTAAGGAAGCCTTGGAGTCAATGGTTTAAAACAGATAAATTACTAGAACATTTTCCCACATCTTTTCATACAAAGGAAATACTAAGCAGAGCCCTTACATTAAGCAAACAAAAGACCAGACATCAAAACAATTCAACAACAAACAGAAACAATATTGCTGTGGTTAGTCAGGGCTGGAGGCTGGCACTCTGAAGCTAATGAATGGACTGACCATCCTAATTCTATCCTTCTCCCCACCCCAGCACTTCTGTGGACCCTCCTCAGATGCTGCAGAACACAATCTGGAAACACCTCCCTCCTCCATGGAAGAATTCAGCTGCTGTTTGAACAGTTTAAGTGACCAAGAGCTCTCTTCCTCAGAGGAGGCATCTATTCTGTTTATGAACATGTTAGAGTATAAGAGGGCTTCCCAGGTGGCACTAGTGGTAATGAATCCTCCTGCCAATGCAGGAGACACAGGAGACTCAGGTTCAACCCCTGGGCTGGAACGATCCCCTGGAGGAGGAAATGGCAACCCACTCCAGTATTCTTGCCTGGGAAATCCCATGGACAGTAGAATATGAGAAAGAAATTGGATACATTGATCCCGACTTAGCCAATAGACTATTGGCTATTGTCTTAGTCTTTGCAACTCAAAAATCTCTTTTCCAGATCTAGATTTGTAAAGTTAGGTGTAATGTCTTCTTTTTCTAGTCTAAGTATCCCATTTATTGCCATTTCTCTAGAAATAAGGTCGTTTCCAGGCCACTGCTGCCCTCAACATTTGTGCCTGGAATTGTTCCAGCTCACCCTGGATGTACTATTCCAGGTATCGACTGGTCAGTAATAGATACACTGGTGAACACCTCTTTCCCCAATGCTCTCAAGACTGGACTTTTGCTACTGAAACCTAAGATGGTACATTTTTGGCAGTGCGATTTCACTATTGGCACAAAGTAAGTTTGCAGTCAATAGAAAACAGATATTCTCCATAAGAACTGATGATTTTCCAGTTCCCTTAAACCCCTAACAGGTTATGTGTTGTAGTGAACTTATAGACTATTTGGAGAATAGTTACTTAAACACAGTATAGTATTTTAGGACTGGGACTTCCCTGGTGGCTAAGTTGGTAAAGAATCTACCTATAATGCAAGAGGTCGGGTTTGATCCCTGCATCAAGAAGACTCCCTGGAGAAGTGGCAACCCACTCCATTATTCTTGCCTGGGGAATCCCATCAACAGAGGAGCCTGGCCAGCTACAGACCATGGGGTCGCAAGAGTCAGACGTGACTTAGCAACTAAACCACCACCACCAACGTTTTAGGATATAAATATTTTTCTCGTTCTCAACTATTGAGGGTTATTAATTTGGCCATCCTGTAGGATTAAAAGAAATTGAGATGTAACATATTTTTCAATACAATAAATATAAAAAGGCTGAGACCCAAAGACCCAGAATGATGGGCAAATATTTGTCCAGCCAAAGCCCACAATTTGCCCAAAACAGTTGCAATTTATGCAGGCTGTTCTAGCTACATAGTCAGTGAACTTTTTTTCCAGAAATAAGTAAATGTCTAGGTTTGGCCAACAATTTCAATAATCACCTTAAATAAGGGCTCTTTATGCCGAATTACACTGGCTCCTTGCACTAACCCTGGTCCCCTTTGCATCTCCATGGGATAGTGATGAAGAGCGGTCAGAGAACTGAGATTACGTTTTCTTCATAGATTCTGAAATCAGAAAACCATTCCAATCCACAGCAATTCGTCTTGAATGCCATCCACTGCTGACATGTCTAACTTAGATATCCTTCTATACAGGGCTCTCAATAGAATATTTCTAACCAGATTATGGAAGGATTTCTAACAATACATTTTTGGTCCTAGAAGATGTTTGGAGTCAAGGTCAAGTCAAGCCTAAGTCAAGGTTTAAGAAGCCAGACCTTGATAACTCTAGTCCTTCCCTTCTTTGAAAATGTAAAAGTTGAATGCTCTGTAAAGAGTGAGAAATTAGTTTAAAAGTAGGAAAGTAGAATTCTGCCACCTTTTTCAGCTCACTCCTATAAGGCAAAATTATTTAGGGTATTTCAGGAGGTGTTTTGAAGTATATTTTCAGGATTCATAAAAAATTACCATGTATATGTATGGCAAATGAGATGTAATTGTATTCTTGGTTATTCATAAATGCTTGCAGTATTTAGAGTCACTGCTAATAACAGTAAAATGGTATAAAAATAGCAGTATTCGTTAACTGCTAGAACCTAGGTAACCAGATCCTTTAAAAAACATTTTAGTACATAATATACAACAGTGATCTAGTCAAGTAGCTTGAAAAGATAGTGACAATAATAAATGTAAACTATTAATATTATTGTTTGGGGCATCTGTTAAGTTGTATTAGGCCTGAGTTCTTTCATGTGAATGTGTGAGCTCTCATCAATCACCCATCATTCCCAAAGGCAACAGATCATAATGGCTATTTCTCCTTTAGGACAATGCCAGGCTTAACGAATTTAAGTCCCGCTAGTGGCAGTAAAGCTAAGTACTCTCAGGGGAAAAATGGAGCAGTTCTTTGTCTTTTTTCTTTTCTGTAGTAACATTAAAAATAGTCACCAAACAATTGACTTTGATGTGTTAGCTTCCAAAGTATCATTAAAAAGATTTCCTATAATCACTTTTTAAAATTCCTCATGAGAAGCTTACTTATGATTTAAGTCTGTATTTTATACGGACTTCTCTCTGAAGACTTCTAATGGGCCATTTTATGTAGGTGTATATGAGTACACATGGGAGCATGTGGGTCTGTGTGTCTCTTTTGTTCCTCGTGATAAAATTACAGATTAAAAAAAAAAACTAGAAGAAATATTATCAAGGTAATGGAACTAATTATTTGATCCCATGTAGATATTTTCAAGACATTTGAGACTTATATCTTGTTTATATGTCTCAAAGCCTAAGCCTTATAGACATGCATTGGCTCATATCTTCTAGACACAGAGTTTTGTAGGTTGTAGACATATAGAGGCCTATATAGGGCTTCCCAGATGGCACTAGTGGTTAAAAACCCACCTGCCAATGCAGGAGAAATAAGAGATGAGGGTTCTACCCCTGGGTCAGGAAGATCCCCTGGAGGAGGGCATGGCAACTCACTCCAGTGTCTTTGCCTGGAGAATCCCATGGGCAGAGGAGCCTGGCAGACAACAGTCCATTGGATCTCAAAAAGTTGGATACGACTAAAGCAACTTAGCACGCATGCACACAGAGTCCTGTATCTTATAAATGCAGAGCTTTATACCTTATAGACGCATGGGCCTACGCTTTGTGGACATATACTGGCTATAACTTTTAGACTCTTAGGAATCTATACTGTATAGATACATACAGGCCTGAAAGCATATGGACTTATAGGGACTTCCCTGGTGGTCCAATGGTTAAGGCTCCATACTTACAATGTAAGGATTGTGGGTTCAATTCCTGATCAGGAACTAAGATCCCACATGCCATGCAGTACAGTCAAAGGGAAAAAAAAAGCATATAGACTTATGTAGAGCCCTATTACATATAGGCCTATATAACTATAGACCCATATAAGCCTAGTATTGAAACATAGAGGCCTATACTTAGTTGCAAGTGACTGAAAATTCCTTAATGAGTATTTTAAAGGCCTAAGCATACACAGTTAAGATGTCCCAATAATCACAGAATCTTCAAACTTCAAGATTTATTTATTCCTCTGGGCTCTTCTGTACAACATTTGATGGACAAGGAAACTGAGAATCTAGGTAATTTATACTAGACTCACAGATCTCATCCACAGGGATGAGACGCGAAGTATTTTGATTTAAGGACATTGTAGATGTTCTTTGTGTATAACCATAACTATATATTATATATTAAGAGAGCTTTTCAACCAGAAATCCTCTTCAGATATATATTCAGTGTTGAAAGAACATTGATTCATGTTAACTGAACATGTTTACTTCACCAAATCAGGCTCCAAATTTAGCACATCATTTTTATGCAATGTTTTTTTATTTTTTTAAAACCTCCCTCATGTTATGTTCCTTTTATATGCATATATTGACAAATCTACAACAGTATCAAAATGGGGTCTCTGATATATTCTAAAGCATCCTGATATTTTTACAGTTAATATGTTTCACTTAAAACATCACCAAAGCAGGTTGTTACCAGCTTGTAATTTATTTAAATTGCTATTGACTTCATTTCCATTTTTGTAGTCTGTTGCTTAGCATTTCAGAGACAGAAAAAAATGAATTCAGATTATGCAATATAATTTTTTTGAAAATATGTGTTCAATCTTGTTAGACCTGTAAGTAACAACTAGTTTCAAAAATTAAAAATAACTAAAGATACCTAACGTTAAGCTGGATACCTTCTTTTCAAAATGAGATGAACATTTTCAGAGAGGCTGTCTTGGACATTGGAAGCTGCCAAGTAAGCTAGTATAGGCTGGGTTTTGTATGGAGTATTGATTCAGATGTCATAATTAAATGAGCCTGAGACTGAGCTCAGATAGAAACTGTTTGGAAAGATGGATAAAGAGTCAGGAAGAGAGATGAGTTAGAGTCTCTTTCTCTAATAGTACTTGTCAGAATTTCAAGGGTGAGAGATTCTATCAATTGGAACGAGAACGGTGTGGGTGTGATGGGCTTTGGCACCTTATCAATTCTCTCCCTTCTAAGAGAGCATGTGTGTGACATCTGTGATTTACTTCCGATCTACCAGTCTGGTGAGCATGAGTCTTGAGTTTGCTGCCAAATTACTGTACTCGTCTCCATGCTAAAAGGCTGCTGTCACGTTTAAGACTGTCAGAAATTCAGATCTTTCCCGCGGGTGATCCCAGAGAACACATAAAATAGGGACTTTTTTGCGTATGGAGAAAAATATGTGGAAGGTATGCTGTTGCAAATCAATTTATTTTATACCAAATTAGCCCTCCCAATTTCTGCATATATGGTTTAAACAATATTATAGCTGTATCAATGGAAATATAAAATGTAAAGACAAATTGTCTTATAACCTCAACACCCAAAAAAAAAATAAAATAAATGCTACTTCCCCCAGTCTCTGTCCATAGGCACCATATAATATTAACTTTTACATTTAGAAAATTTTTCTGATTAACAGCAATTCATCCCCATAAGCAGATTTCCCTCTAAAGTGGAGAGGAGGGCATATTCTTGGTTGACTAGAAAAGGAGGTGCTCTAGCATGCGTGACACAAAAGCAGGATGGACATGAATTTGATTGCAATAGCCCCCAAAGAGACCCACATCTCCCCTATTTCTGGTGTAGCCCTTGGAAGGTCTTCTCATTCACCAGTCAACTTTGTACAGATTAGATTCTCTCATCTTCACATCCTTACTGTCAAAAAGAGAGAAGCGGCTGATATAAGCACAGAGGGCATTAGTAATAGTTGATATTTTTCTTTAAAGGCCACCTCCTCTTGGCCCTGTAGCAAGGAGAGATATCATTTAAAGTTGACACAGCAGTTCCTCTGGCCATCAGAATCGTGACCTTCCAACCTGGGAACTGGTCTGATCTATAGAATTTATCGAAAGGACCTTAATATTGCACGGTGGCAGTGCTCAGTGAACGTTTGCTCACCATCTCCCTCTCTCTGCTTTATCCTCATTATTAGAAGAGTCGTTCCTTCAAGCCATTTAGTCACCTCGGGAACTGTATAGTGACCCTAATGATAATTCTCTTTGCCACACACACACACACACACACATAATCTTTCTCTGATCATTTGGCCTAACCTGCTCCCCCCCCAAAATGAAATTTACAAGCGCCTTTTATTCTTAAGGCCTCTGAAATTTGCTTTCTTCCTTAAGAGCTGTAAACACATTGGAACACCATCAGGATGTACTTTATATACTGAGAAGATAACTTCCTGCCCATTTATAACATGGAGGATAGAGGATATATATGTTTGCAAATTATCAGAAACATGGTAGAAATTGTTTTATAGATATTGGGAAGTGCTTACATTTTTTAGAAATCTATACCTGAAAGAACCTTAGTTGTTCTGCTGCCTAACTCCCTAATCCCACAAATAAGCAGGAGGAGATTCCGAAAACTTAAGTTTATCACCTTGGAACCTGAAATACCTGTTAGTCTAGCATAGACTTTGGAGTCAAAAGGCCTGCTGTGAATCACTGATTTGCCTCGTACTTAATGCCTGGGAATCCGTGGGCAGTTTATTCAGCACCTGTCTGTACCTTGGTTTTCTCAACCATACCATGGAGAGAAGATGCCTGTATCTAAGATTATTGTGAGGATTAAATGAGATCATGTGGCCAAAATGCTTAGCATCTTTCCTAGCACAGTGTAGCTAATAGGAGCTACTGTTTAGCTAATGGAAATAGTGGTCCAGGTTGGATTTGGAGGTGGTAGCAGTAACAGAATTATTGTTCTTAAACCACATAGAGAGCTTGGACCTCTAAGACTGCCTCCCTTTTCTTGCCACACACCCCTATATCTGAGGGAAACGGGGGTCTGATTTTAAGAAACCTCATCTTGAAGAAATACTTTTTCCTCCAGCACTTGGACTTTCATTCTCATGTCTAGATAGAAGGAAAGTGTGTTGTGCATTTAGACAATCCCTGCTGGAAAGTGTTGCCAGAAATAAACAAGCTGTCAGGAGCAAGTGATTCATTTCTCATCTACACAGATGACATCTGGTTTAAGTGTGATGAATACATGCTTGTTTAAATCATATGGTGACGGTGATGCTATCTGACAGAAATGTTTGCAAATATTTTGGGAATCCCCTAAGTGCTTGCTACCAAAAGAGTGAGCTTATTTAAAAAAAGAAAAAGGCAGAAACTTCAGTCTATCAAATCAATGCTTGTCTCAGTCTCCTAAGGCTACGAGATTACTGCTACACTGCTTGAAGATTAAGAAGCGGCTATTTTGACATTAAATGTGGATGTCCTTAGCGATGTGCTGGTGTGTAACAAATGCTCAGTGGTCATTAGGACATTAGGAAGCAGCGTTTGAATAAAAGAAATGTCAAGCGCACCTACATGTTTGAATGGATTTCAAGAATTTAATGTTTTGGTTATTGTTTTCATTACCTTTACAGCTATTCATTTAATAGTGTTTAGTGGGTTGTATTATGCCAAACACAGAAGAGCCTGAAAGGAAATGAAGACATGTGCCTGCCAGGGGACCTCACATGGCTACTAAGGAAATAATCAGTGTTAACATAATGCTTGATTATTTAGATTCATAACAGAAAGAGGTGACACGTCCTGCAAAGTGTTTATGTCCAGAGAATTATTAGTCATTCTGGGTTGTTCTTGCCAAGGCGATTCCTTGCCATCCTGAATAACCTGAGAATTAGCAGTATTTAACTGAAATATACTGATAGTCATTTATATGCAGGGAATTTAAATTATATATAGAAATTCTGCATTATCTGAATATTGAAAGTTAAAGGCTTATGCATAATGCATAACAATTGCTCAGTGAGTTAGGAATAAACATTTACATGGAGTAAAATCATATGAAGCATGTGTCAAAGCATAAAGAATGCACGCTTGATATATAGCCCATTTAATAATAAATTCATGCAAAGAAGAACAAATTTCTCTTCTTATGCATGACATCAATAGGTACTATTTGTATAACACATTACAGTTTTTAAAGTACTTTCCATGAATGATATCATATGAGATAATATCCTACTTTAATTCAGTTAATTAATTATATTTTCAACAGTATAATCGGCATTTCAAATATACAGTTGTTTTCCTGAAACATCAATAAACAAAATTAATTTTATGTGCTATTTATATAAAATAAGCCCCACATATTTCAAAATAATTTATTTTTACATATGAAGTCTATCATCTCGATCACTGTATTTTCTTCAAGCTATTTGTTTCTAGTTTACATTTAGAAAGATGAGGAGATTTATCAGCGACATTGTAGTAAGTATTTTATGGTGCAACCTAAAAGATGCCAATTTGTATTTAACATAAATTATAAATTTCTCAGGTACATCCTGAAGCATTAATGGTAGTAGGGTAAATGTGAGGGGAAATCATCTCTGCTCTGATGAGAATGAGCTTCAGTTAATGGTAAGAAGTCTAGTGATCTAGATTTGAATAGGATCTTTGAGTGTCTTAACCTGATTAGATTTTATAAAAATATAAAATGCACAAGAGTACATATGAACACATGCGTGTGTGAAAATATACATTTATATTCATATGTGTGTGTCTGTGCATAGAAAGAAGAGTGAAAGTGCCCATAAAACTGATGAGTTAAGAGAAAGTTAAAGAGAAAATGGGTAAATAAAAGGGTTTTTTTTCAGTCTATATATTATTATAAATAATTATAATAATATGGTTATTTTTAACCATACTAATAATAGCTAAAATGATTTCATTTGTTTGCAATGAGAATATCTGAGAATATATTCATTTGTAACTTGTGTAAAAATAAATAAATAAGCCTAAAATGTTTGATGATACTGGAGTGGGTAGCCGTTCCCTTCTCCAGGGGATCTTCCCAACCCAGGGATTGAATCCAGGTCTCCTGCATTGCAGGCGGATTCTTTACCAGGTGAGCCACCAAGGAAGCCCTTGGAAATATGTATTTGTATTCATTGTATGTGTGTCTATGCATAGAAAGAAGAGTGAAAATGCCCATAAAACTGATGAGTTAAGAGAAAGTTAAAGAGAAAATGGGCAAATAAAAGGGATCATTTTTTTTAGTCTATATATTATTATTTTGGTATAATTCACTTCAGTTCAATTCAGTTCAGTCGCTCAGTCGTGTCCAACTCTTTGCGACCCCATGAATCGCAGCACACCAGGCCTTCCTGTCCATCACCAACTCCTGGAGTCCAACTCCATGGACATCCAAACTCATGTCCATCGAGTCAGTGATGCCATCCAGGCATCTCATCCTCTGTCGTCCCCTTCTTCTGCCCCCAATCCCTCCCAGCATCAGGGTCTTTTCCAATAAGTCAACTTTTCGCATGAGGTGGCCAAAGTACTAGAGTTTCAGCCTCAGCATCAGTCCTTCCAAAGAACACCCAGGACTGATCTCCTTTAGGATGGACTGGTTGGATCTCCTTGCAGTCCAAGGGATTCTCAAGAGTCTTCTCCAGCACCACAGTTCAAAAGCATCCATTCTTCAGTGCTCAGCTTTCTTCACAGTTCAACTCTCACATCCATACATGACCACTGGAAAAACCATAGCCTTGACTAGACGGACCTTTGTTGGCAAAGTCATGTCTCTGCTTTTGAATATGCTATCTAGGTTGGTCATAACTTTCCTTCCAAGGAGTAAGCATCTTTTAATTTCATGGCTGCAATCACCACCTGCAGTGATTTGGGTATAATAATGCAGTATTATTTCATTTTTTTGCAATGAGAATATATTCATTTGTAACTCAGGTAAAAATAAATAAAGAAACCTAAAATGTATAAGGATACCAAGAGTAAAAAGTAGACCAACCTGGTCAGATCTTTGTTATGTTTTAGAGAAACTTTCTGGTTTTCCTTTTTCAAGCAGGGATTGCACTGAGTATCTCCAGAGGGTGAACCTCCCACTTTGGTCTTTCATCTCTCACTTGATATATTCCTGGCCAGTGGCTCACTGTTGAATAATGGGCTTTGAGGGTAGGAGAGGGGCTCTAATTTGTAGTACTTGTTGATCTTCATGTTGTATATAAACTATCCTGGTGGCCAGTTTTCAGCTACCAATCTGATGTTAAATGGCTCAAAAAAAAAAAAGTCTCTGGAAATTATTGATCGACTTTTATCCCAGTGACTTAAATTGTGGCATCTACAGCTTTGATTCTCTGCCATAGGATTGTTTTTTTGGATTGGATATCCAATTTCCCTGAAATCCTGTGCTAAGCGTAGGGGGAGGCTAATAATGAGAGGAAGTGGGAGACTCAGTTAAAAATTCTCTAGCCAACCCAAGAGTGAAACTGAAGCCTCAGGGCTGAGTCATGCCGAGCCTGTAGCCTGATCCAAGTGGCAGTTACCAGCCTTCCCACAATGGCAATGGGCATGTTCCCAACCCAACACTGCCAGCATGGGAGCAGATTTACTTGGCCTCTTCAAGCTCTTCATTATAAAATGGAAATCATCATTCACAGAATGCCTAAGAATGACAAATCACTTCGAAACGAGAAATGCTCTTTAAATATTTGCACCTAATTTGTTTTCTTCGACACATTTAAAGGCTGTCCAAGTTTCTCCAACTGTTTACATGATTCCTACAGATTTGCACTCTCATTCTGCTCTGCATCAAAACAACAGGTCAGTTCTAGAGACAGAGAAGGCAGCTCTCTGTGCCTCTAAGAGGCATCCCTCTTAAAACACAGTTTGCAGTAAAGATGTAAATATGCCTCCTGGGTTGCTCAGATGGTAAAGAATCTGCTTGCAATGTGGGAGACCCGGGTTCAATCCTTGGGTCAGGAAGATCCCCTGGAGGAGGAAATGACAACCCACTCCAGTGTTCTTGCCTAGAGAATCCCATGGACAGAAGAGCCTGGTGGTCTATAGGGTCATAAAGAACTGGATACGACTGAGCGACTTTCACTTTCACTTACAGTAAAAGGCTAGTTAGCTTAATCCTGTGCTTTGGGCTGGCCCATCAAGGACAACTACACTGAGGAAGGGGTTTTGACTTAATTAAGATGAAGCCTCTTTCACGTGACTGCCTGGAAATCATCAGAGAAGAGCCCAGGGGGTAATGCTAGCCTGCCTGCTCAAAGAGCAGAAGCTGCAAAGAAAGAAGTGTTTGAGGCTGTAGGCAAAAATGGATCCAAAAGATGAGAACAATATGCCCTGTCCCCAGCCTAAGAATAGCTTCAGCCACAGATGAGAAGAAAATGCTCACTCCTTTGTGAGACAAACCCATCACAAATGGGAGTTGCAGGTACCAGTTTTGTCCACAATCAAGAAAGCAGCTGACTGATTTTTACAAATTAGACATCTTGGTATCAGCCGGGGTGTTTAGGTGATGCAGACCAGGGAAGGTTCATTAACGTAGCCAGCTCACGAAGTTTGAGATTCTCCAGGAAAGCAGCTTTGCTCAGTGTCCTACAGTGACCTTGGAAGGAGTCCTGGGGCTCCATTCGCAGTCTTTACAGCTATCTAGGGAAGCACACATAAGAAAGAAGTGTTTGATTTGGAGATTATAGACCTAAGAGAGGTAGCCTGAAGAATGTCTTCATCTCGGTTTGCTTTTGTTGCTTGCTGAGCATGCTGGCTCCACGGGAAGATTAGACCATTCTTGTTTGTTTGGACTAAGCATTCAGAAAACCCAAGATCCTGGGCCTCCTGCAGCCACCAGGCTGACTGGGGGATGCCTGGTGCTCTGCCCTGAACTAAAGGTCTTAGTCAAAATCTCTTTTTTTCTCCCCTTCTAATCTACCCTGAACTGAGCTTATGGTTGGTTTATTATGTAGTTGTATTTATTTTATTCTTTGGTCTGTGATTTTTTTTCTTTTGATCTGTGATCTCTGTTTTTTTAGCAGTAATTTGTAGAAAGCATGCTGGCATGGTGGTTCGAATACCACCCCAGGTACTGCTCAGAAGGGCTCACCGAACTTCAGCGGCTGTTAGATCAAAGCATAAACCAAAAACAGAAAGAATGTCTGGTGGTGAAACACTGGCCTTTCTGTGTGCTGGTTCCAATCTCACACGGATTGTCCTTCCTGCCTGGGAGAATCATTTCCAAAGCCTTTCACTAAAGAAATGTCAGCATTAGGATCAAAAGCTCCTGGCACCTTCCTGAGAGTCCAAGTGTAAGGGCTGGGAGGGCTTCTCACTGGGTGTTGTCCGAATAAGGCAAATAGCAGGTTGGTTGGAGTGAACTTTGCTGGTGTTTGTTTTTATGCTGTTTAAACTTTGAAGATGCCTGTGGTTTTCCGATTCTATTAACTCTTCTGCTGAGTAAAGGTCTGTGTGAACCTTAAGTCTCATTTCTATTCTACATCATGCCCTATAGTATTCAAGTGGTATAACTGAGGTCGCTATTGTTTGTCCTACCTATGTGATGCTCTGGGAAGGAATCTTTCTGATTTCTTGTTTGGAATGTAATTAGGAATTCCAGGGAACCAAGGTTGTTGGATGGGCACCTTATGAACTGCATTAGCAGTAAATTCCCTGGTGACTCAAACGGTAAAGAATCTGCCTGCAATGCAGGAGACCTGGGTTCAATTCCTGGGTCGGGAAGATCCCCTGGTGAAGGGAATGGCTATCCACTCCAGTATTCTTGCCAGGAAAATCTCATGGTCAGAGGAGCCTGGTGGGCTACAGTCCATGGGGCCACAAGAGTCGGATATGATTGAGCAAATAACAGTACCTTAACTAACTAAAGAATTGTTCACAAACTGCTTATGATTATAAATACAATCTATAAGCTATGTGAACTTCTGAATAGGCAATCTTTCTACCATATGAATTATTGACATGGATGAGGGTTAGTAATGGCCAGGATTACAGAGCCTCTGATGTACCAGGTAAAGTGATACGTGTTTTATATATTCATTTTTAACCCCCTAAAGTAGCTTAAAAGCTAAGTAATAATTTTACATTTTACATTTTACAATGTGAATAAAATCATCTCTCCAGGATCACCACCTACTAAGTAGCAAAGCTTCAGTCTGAACCTGGGTGTCCCTGACCCCAGAGGTCCCTCTGTCTCCATGATTCAATGCAGCTTTAGCAGAAAATGAGCAAGTGGTAAAAAAGTGGCCTACTGCAAACAGGCAGAAGCACCACTCTGGAGAGGGGATTTCAAATAGCACACTCAATCTACCTATATAACTGCTGGCTTATTTAGAGTTAAATAAATCCTTTTAAAGGAATAAGATGCTCAAGGGAGATAGCATTAACATACAAGATGCTTCTCATGCATTCCCTACATTTTCAACAGAAGTAAGAGATGTTTTGATATATGAATTGAACAGTGGCGGAATTTCACTATTGCTTCCAGAAATACCTTTCAGAAAATAGTGAGAAAAAATTTAGTGTTACCACAGAATTTCCTCATCAAGGATTGAAAGTCATTTTTCTTTCTTAGGACGCTTTGACTGTTAACATTTTTTTCTTTGTGGGTGGTTGATTGAAATTATTTCCCTTAAATATACCATGTATTTATGGCTATAGCAGTTTTTTTTGTTAATGATAGAAAGAATGTACATTCAAGTTCAGCAATCAGGACTACTGAAAAAGAAGGATGTAATTTAAAGGCCAAATTATTCTTCAGTGCCATTGTTGGCATCATTGTTCAGTTGCTAAGACATGTACAACTTTGCAACCCAGTGGACTGTAGCCTGCCAGGCTCCTCTGTCCATGGGATTTTCCAGACAAGAATACTGGAATGGGTTACCATTTCCTTTTTTGGAGGATCTTTCCGACCCAGGGATCGAACCCGTGTTTCCTGCATTAGCGGGTGGATTCTTTACCACTGAGCCACCAGGGAAGCCCCTTCAGTGCCATTAGAATATAGTATTTTTCTCTTTTAGGGTTGTTCTTTCTTCCTTTATTTGGTGGTGCCATGCTGCATGTGGAATCCTAGTTCTCTAACCAGGAATCAAACATGCCCCCTGTAATGGAAGTACAGAGTCTTAACCACTGGACTGCTGGGGTAGTCCTTCTTTAAAATTTGCTCCTTTCAATTAAAAAAAAAAAAAAAAGGTCTTGCAGTACATAAAGATTTCGTGCTTCAAATGGTTTGGCTATCTGAACTAGTCTAATAAGAAAACTTCTAGAGAATTTTTGAAGATAACTCGGTGGCATTAAGAAAGACACATTCAAATGCCAGATATTCATATATACACATACACACAACACAGTACTCACACTCAGGTCACAAATACAGACACACAGGCACATAGGCAAACCCCTTCCCCATACACACTCATACTGAGCTAGTTATGTGCACACACACAAGCTAGTTGAAGTAAACGTGCAGATAACATAATCTGAGCTGACATTTATTGAATGACCAAGGTGTGCCTTCCACTGTGCTAAGCACTTCAGCCTCTGAAGGCATTATCCTGTTTCTTTCTCAAGAGGGAGGTGCTCTGATGACCACCATTTTACAGATGAGGAATTGAGTTCAGAGAAATATAGGAAAGAAGAAAGGAAAGGAAAGAAGAAACACATGCTTCTCTGAACTGCACTAAAACTATCCATATCATCTAAAAACTTACAAGCATTTCAGCTTAAATATCTGCTCTGGCAATTTTTTATTCTACTGTAGAGCCGTGGAAAACTCTACTCAGCAAATTGTGATGCAAAATCAGTGTGCTGAGAATAAGCTTTCAGGACTGGATGTGTGCATGCCAAGTCGCTTCAGTTGGGTCTGACTATTTGCGATCCCATGGACTGTAGCCTGCCAGGCTCCTGTGTCCTTGGGATTCTCTAGGCAGGAATACTGGAGTGAGTTGCCGTTTCCTCCTCCAGGGGATCTTCCCAACCCAGGGCTGGAAACTGTTTCCTTTACATCTCCTGCATTGGCAGGTAGGTTCCTTACTACTAGCACCTCAAATCTTGACTTTTATATGAAAGGCCTTTTACACACAGAATCCCATACAAAATCCCAACTCTGGGCCTTTTCTATCTCCATTCCCATTCCTTATCAATATTTAGGAAATTCCAAATTCAAGACGTGGTTCACAGGTCATCATCTTTGCAGTACCCTACCCAGCTCTCTGCCAATGTGCTACTTTATTTTTTTAATATAAATTTATTTATTTTAATTGGAGGCTAATTACTTTACAATATTGTATTGGTTTTGCCATATATCAACATGAATCCATCATGGGTGTACACGTGCTCCCCATCCTGAAGCCCCCCTCCCACCTCCCTCCCCATACCATCCCTCTGGGTCATCCCAGTGCACCAGCCCCGAGCATCCTGTATCATGCATCAAACCTGGACTGGCGATTCATTTCACATGATATTATACATGTTTCAATGCCATTCTACCAAATCATCCCACCCTCACCCTCTCCCACAGAGTCCAAAAGACTGTTATATACATCTGTGTCTCTTTTGCTGTCTCACATACAGGGTTATCATTACCATCTTTCTAAATTCCATATATATGCGTTAGTATACTGTATTGATGTTTTTCTTTCTGGCTTACTTCACTCCGTATAATAGGCTCCAGTTTCATCCACCTCATTAGAACTGATTCAAGTGTATTCTTTTTAATGGCTGAGTAATACTCCATTGTGTATATGTACCACAGCTTTCTTATCCATTCGTCTGCTGATAGACATCTAGGTTGCTTCCATATTCTGGCTATTATAAACAGTGCTGTGATGAACATTGGGGTACACGTGTCTCTTTCACTTCTGGTTTCCTCAGTGTGTATGCCCAGCAGTGGGATTGCTGGGTCGTATGGCAGTTCTATTTCCAGTTTTTTAAGGAATGTCCACCCTATTCTCCATAGTGGCTGAACTAGTTTGCATTCCCATCAACAGTGTAAGAGGTGGGAGTTCCCTTTTCTCCACACCGTCTCCAGCATTTATTGCTTGTAGACTTTTGGATTGCAGCCATTCTGACTGGCGTGAAATGGTACCTCATTGTGGTTTAGATTTGCATTTCTCTGATAATGAGTGATGTTGAGCATCTTTTCATGTGTTTGTTAACCATCTGTATGTCTTCTTTGGAGAAATGTCTGTTTAGTTCTTTGGCGCATTTTTTGATTGGGTCATTTATTTCTCTGGAATTAAGCTGCAGGAGTTGCTTGTATATTTTTGAGATTAATTCTTTGTCAATTGTTTCATTTGCTATTATTTTCTCCCATTCTGAAGGCTGTCTTTTCACCTTGCTTAGAGTTTCCTTTGTTGTGCAGAAGCTTTTAATTTTAATTAGATCCCATTTGTTTATTTTTGCTTTTATTTCCAATATTCAGGGAGGTGGGTCATAGAGGATCCTGCTGTGATTTATGTTGGAGAGTGTTTTGCCTATGTTCTCCTCTAGGAGTTTTATAGTTCTGGTCTTACGTTTAGATCTTTAATCCATTTTGAGTTTATTTTTGTGTATGGTGTTAAAAAGTGTTCTAGTTTCATTCTTTTACAAGTGGTTGACCAGTTTTCCCAGCACCACTTGTAAAGAGATTGTCTTTAATCCATTGTATATTCTTGCCTCCTTTGTCAAAGATAAAGTGTCCATAGGTGCATGGACTTATCTCTGGGCTTTCTATTTTGTTCCATTGATCTATATTTCTGTCTTTGTGCCAGTACCATACTGTCTTGATGACTGTGGCTTTGTAGTAGAGCCTGAAGTCAGGCAGGTTGATTCCTCCAGTTCCATTCTTCTTTCTTAAGATTGCTTTGGCTATTTGAGGGTTTTTTTTTGTATTTCCATACAAATTGTGAAATTATTTATTCTAGCTCTGTGAAAAATACTGTTGGTAACTTGATAGGGATTGCATTGAATCTATAGATGGCTTTGGGTGGTATATGCATTTTCACTGTATTGATTCTTCTGATCCATGAACATGGTATATTTCTCCATCTATTAGTGTCCTCTTTGATTTCTTTCACCAGTGTTTTATAGTTTTCTATATATAGGTCTTTTGTTTCTTTACATAGATATATTCCTAAGTATTTTATTCTTTTTGTTGCAATGGTGAATGGAATTGTTTCCTTAATTTCTCTTTCTATTTTCTCATTATTAGTGTATAGGAATGTAAGGGATTTCTGTGTGTTGATTTTATATCCTGCAACTTTACTATATTCATTGATTAGCTCTAGTAATTTTCTGGTGGAGTCTTTAGGATATTCTATGTAGAGGATCATGTCATCTGCAAATAGTAAGAGTTTTACTCCTTCTTTTCCAATCTGGATACCTTTTATTTCTTTTTTGCTCTGATTGCTGTGGCCAAAACTTCCAAAACTAAGTTGAATAGTAGTGGTGAAAGTGGGCACTCTTGTCTTGTTCCTGACTTTAGGGGAAATGCTTTCAATTTTTCACCAATGTGCTATTTTAGTATTTAGTGTCATGTGATGACTTTATTTACATCTGGGCTCATTAGACTTTCAGCTACTTGAGGGCAAGGACTGCAATTTACTCACTGTTGTTTCCCAAGCAATTAGCACAGAGACTGGTGTGGATTAAACCCTCAAAGAATATTTTTTTTAAAGAATTGAGTGAATGGATGGATGTTTTCACCCTGTTGTGGTCTCATTTCTCTCCAACACTTTTCTTGCAATTGTGTGTCATATTTAGTAGGAGGTGCACTTTAATTCAAAGTCCTTTCCAGGGTTTGTGCATTCAGCCAGGTAGTTCTTTTAAAATATCCTGTGTTTGTTCTTGCTGTTTCCCCTCTCAAAATGTTCTTTATCTGCTCATCTTTGAGCCAAGCTATTTACAAGGCAGTCTTGCTGGTAGTTTGACACATTGGCCTGGTGTCAAGGGCAAGATCTGGCCCCACCACTCATGGCCCACCATGCTACAGGCAAGTGGCAGTGACAGCTTCTCCAGCTGTCAAGGTGATTCAAAATCTTACCCATGTCCTGGGAAGGAAGAGCCTTCATTTGCCTTGTTCATCTAGGTTATTAAGGGAGATCTCAGAGAGCTCAATGCCAGACCCTTCTGTGTCCTCCTTGTTTGCTATTGAAATATTAATCATATTCGTGAATAGTGTTTCTTCCATGAACTATGTCACTCTTAGCTGTGAGTGTGTCCAGGTGATTTTTAACTATGAGAAAGTAGCATCATAAATATATCACGCAAAGGAAAAATATGCCTTCTTCAAAGCTTTTGTCCTAAATAATAAAGAAATTCTTGAGAGAGAATGAACATTCCTGCTAACGTTATAGAAGTATATCTTATCTCCCCTCTCATAACTCTGAATTATAAAAAAATACTTTAAGTGGTTGTTTACAAAGGCAGAAATGAAAAGTAGGACTAGTGACTGGTAAGCATTCAGTTGATTTGACCCATTTTTCACACATATGATTAGAAAACTGCTTAGGATGTGATTTAAACAAAATCCACACCTAACATTTAGAGGTGTTCAAATATTGATTCTCCTTCTTCTACACTTGATTTACAAAGTTAACTAGAAACTCTGAGAGTTTTGGAGGACTCAAAATTAACATTCCTGAATAGCTGATTATCCAGCAAACTCTCCAGAGAGCCCGCCTGGCCAAGAGGCTGAGCTCTTTCCTAGGGTCCACATTACTCTTGCAGAACAGAAATTCATATTCACACTGTGGTTTGCCAGTCCCTTGCATCAATTTGACATTTCTCTCTATATATGTATAAAGAGAGAGCGAGATGGCCGGAGTTGGGAGGCGGAGTGGGGGAATGGAGGAGAGACAGGGAAAGAGAATCAGCTCACTATTAGGTTTGTCCCTTTTAATTCTGTGCTTGAAGATTACTTTTAATAGCTTCACCAGAATTGAAAACGAACCTCCTTACCTAAAGGTCATCATTATTATGTCGCCAAATAGGTCACATTTTTTTGGTAATGCCATAAGGAGCAAATGTCTTGACTACATTCTGCCACAAAGCATAGCTTCTCACCGTGTTTGTAACTGTGGGTCATGGAATTACCTGGGCGATCAAGAGAAAAACAGCACATCCGAAAAAGACCAGAATCCTGGCACTGGCATGTGTCACATTGTCTCATTGGCATTCAAATGCTATTTTGGCCATTTTCAATGCTTTCAGCATGTAAACATCTAGCCATTTATCTTAATATTTAAGGAATAGAGGCTACTGATTAACGATTCATAGTTCACTCATGGCTCTTTTTCCTAAGACCTATGGACAAGAAGAGAGAACCGTGTCCAAAGAGCCAGCACTGGCTAATGGCCACTACTTATCTTGCTAAAAGATGGGGGCGGTGAAGGGAGTTATAGTTTCTAGAATTGTTTTTCACCTCATTTCTTAGCCTCCAGAGTTCTATAATTTTTAAAAATTTGATCAAGCTGTGAAAACTGTTTTGTACTTTTTGTGTGTATGTGTGTTCAGTCATGTCCAACTCTTTGGGACCCCATGGGCTGTAGCCCACCAGGCTCCTCTACTCATGGAATTTTCCAGGCAAAAGTACTGAAACAGATTGCCATTTCCTTCTCCAGGGGATCTTCCTGACCCAGGGGTCAAACCTGCCTCTTTTGCGTCTCCTGCATTGGCAGGTGGGTTCCTTATCAGCTGAGCCACAAGGGAAGCCCTGTAGTTTATCTTTCCTAAAAGGAAAGATGTAGATGTTGACCAGAAAGCATTTATTTCACCCCAAATATTTGAATCCATTTTTCAATTCAATTCTAATTCTTCTATTGCCCTCCAAAAGCATGGGCATCTGTTTTAGGTCCTTCTTAGTGTCTGTTATCAGTGGGAGGCAGGGTTGGAGGGGTACGAGAAGTGGATGGAATCAGAATTCGCATATTGTTGGGTGTGCAATTACTCTTTTGTGTTTCTCTGAAAATATCTGTCTGTTTCTACCTTTTCCAAATCTACTTGCTGTTCCCTTAGAGTCATTAAGAAATGCATGTTGTTGTGCTGCATGAGGTTTATCATGAATTTTGAGGTTTACAGATTCCCAAGTGCTGCAGAGATCTAGATCTTGCTGGTAGCATTTGGACAGAAGACTAAAAAACAGAATGGTTTGATGGGTGTGGTTCTCTGTCAGGCGCAGGAAAAACCCTGGTGTTACCTTTAGGGGAGAGAACAGCACACAATCTGAGTCTGAAACATGATTTATGCCAGGGAGATCACAAACTGTGCATGGGGTATAACCCTCCAGACAAGATAGAAACACAAAGCTTTGGTCCTAAGCAAGGTTTCTAAAAAAGGAAAGAGTAAAATCTATTCCTGCACTTGCAGCTGCAGTTCCAAGTGAACTGATTGAAAATCTAAACAAAACCAATGTGGAATTCATCGGGAAGCCAAGGCTTTCTATCACCATGTCTGGTTCAAAAGTGAGTTGTTATAGCAACAGGAGAAAAGTAAATGAGCATTGCACGATATAAAATTACGCCTGCCTCTGCTCTAAACAGCGCCCGTCCATGCAATCAAATGAGCCCAAGACATTTAAAGGAGAAGAATTCCATTTTAATTGTTAAGGCTGGCACCAAACCCACCTTTAAAACACAAAGTTCATTTCAATTAACCTTATTCCCCCAATCGATATAATAAATTCTCTGGCAGGATGAGACCGAGCAACGTCCTATCTGATGAAGATGACCTCGGGAAAATATGGTGCCATGGATTTCTGCACTGAAGAATAGCCAAAGTGCTGAGTGGCCCTGGGCTCATGGCAGGGTACACAGAGCCTTTCACCTCTAAATCATTGTTTTTAATCCAGTATAGATTGAAAGCAGGCTAGAGACCTTGCTTTTTAACACTTGTTCGCTGACCTGTATTAAATTGGATGTTGATCTGAGTCCAACTTCAAATAGATATCTATACAGTGGACATTTTCTGAGCCCTGCTGACTTCCAAGAAACTAGGCAGATGGAGATGGGAAAGACTTTGTTTTTGGTTTTGTTTTTCCCACTCATGTGGTTAGTCCACTCCACAATTGCAACGGAGTGTATTGTAGGGAGATTTCTTGGATCAGTGGTTGTGTCTTAGTCATCATATAAGGAGCTTATCTCAAGGCTAACGCATTTCTATTTAGTTAAGCATTTATGATTATCAGTGTTGCAGATTATCACATTTAAATTAATTTGTAAATATGTAAAACAACGAGGGAGGGAGAATCAACTCTTAGTCCCTAAGAGCGACCTTCCCACAAAGCCTAAGGCAAATTTTAATTATTAGCTATAACTGATGTGTATAATTAGCCTGGGCTAATATTCCCTAATGCCTTTCTATTTAAAGGCACAGACACACTATTAACATACCCAGACAAGTTTGCGGTTCTGAGAAATCACCACCATTTTAGAATGAAAAGCACTAAACGAATCAACAGACTGGCAATTTGAGACTGTAAGGGGAATCCAGCCTCATAAAGCTCTCACCAGAGAGGGCCTGCTGTGTAAACAACAGGAGAGACTTTAGCTCCTCCTGACACCCCCGAACCGCATTTGTGGAAGTCAGAGATACTGTGCCCTCCCAATTTCCTAGGTCTCGCTGGCACTGGTAGAATCTACCTGCTCCACTGCCCTGTGCCTGGTGTCCCAGTGCGGCTGATGGTCTGACTCATCCCAGGGGATTTAACAGAAAGAGAGGTGCTCTGGCCCCTTCTGTAGGATTTGATTAAACTAGCCTGGGAGAAGGGCCAGAAACCTGAATTTTTAACAGGCTCCACCAGTTATCTGAGATTATTGATATTTCTCCTGGCAATCTTGATACCAGCTTGAGCTTCATCCAGCCAGGCATTTTGCATGATGTTCTCTGCATATGAGTTAAATAAGCAGGGTGACAATATACAGCCTTGATGTACTCCTTCCCCAATTTTGAACCAGTCCGTCATTCCATGTCCGTTCTAACTGTTGCTTCTTGACCTGCATGCAGGTTTCTCAAGAGGCAGGTAAGGTGGTCTGGTAGTCCCATCTCTTTAAGAATTTTCCACAGAGTATTAAGAAGCAGAGATATTGCTTTGCTGACAAAGGTCCGTGTAGTCAAAGCTGTGGTTTTTCTAGTAGTCATGAATGGATGTGAGAGTTGGACCATAAAGAAAGCTGAGCACTGAAGAATTGATGCTTTCGAACTATGGTGCTGGATAAGACTTGAGAGTCACTTGGACTGCAAGGAGATCAGACCAGTCAATCCTAAAGGAAATTAACCCTGGAATATTCATTGGAAGGACTGATGCTGAGGCTGAAACTCCCAATACTTTGGCCACCTGATGTGAAGAACCTGATGCTAGAAAAGATTGAGGGCAAGAGGAGAAGGGGTGACAGAGAATGACATGGCTGGATGGCATCATCAACTCAATGCCCATGAGTTTGAGCAGACTCCAGGAGATAGTGAAGCACAGGGAAGCCTGGCGTGCTGCAGTCCATGGGGTCATAAAGAGTCAGACATAACTGAGCGATTGAACAACAGCAGCAATCACCAGTTTTTCTGATGAGCATCAAGGCTTGGGTAGCATTTCCGAATCACTTAATCTTGGGGGATGCAAGGGGCCGATAAGCGGGAAGTGCATACCTTCATCAATGAAGTCCGCTCCCAACACTGGCTGGGAGTTCCGCAAAACATCCTGAAAGCACTCCATCCAACACCACGTGTTTATTTTCACAGGCAATCCTCCCCAGATATCTAACACTTACATTTTCATACATTCTGGAGCAATTTTATAGAATTCTGTCATGTCTATAAAGGAAATGGACTAAAACCAAGCCCATATCCCAAATCACCAGACCTTCATGATCTTCCAGTCAGAAACTTCTTAAACCGTCTTCTGCTCCTCATTCTATTTTAGCCAAACTCTTGACTGCTCAGTCTTTGTGTTGTTTTGCTCTGATCTTTCCCCAGATCTTTGCTTGACTGCCTATGTCTCATCCCTCACATCCTCCAGCTGATACTTCACCTCCTTGAGTGGTCTTCTCAGGACACTCAATCTGGACACACCAGCTGACACACCACCCATTTCCCTCCTATTCCAGGATGGACTTTGCATTACAAAACCACAGTTGCCCTATTCCCCAGCCCTCACTATACTCTGCAAATACTTTGTGTATCATTCATGTGTTGTTTGTTCCTCTTCCTCCACTAGAGTAAATGAGTCCATAAGGCCAGGAGTTTATGGTTGCTATGGTGGCTAATGAATTGCGGTCACTGCTGAATTGCGGTCACTGCTGATATCTTTAGAGCCAGGTAGGCTTTTGGACCCAGACTCACTTACTCTGAGACTCTTTTACACCACAGCAGAGATGTGGTATGATCTTTCAATTTCACTTTCATGCTGGCAGAACAGATGTCATTGTTATGGGTGTGTATGCTCTGAATGATAAATGAAAATAACTGTAAATTGAGAATTCCAAGTTTCATATGCATTCACAGGGTATTTAGTCTTTTTGTTTTTCTTTTTGTTACAGGAAGGAATTCATTTCAGATCATTTCCCATCTTAGAGCCCTGTGTCTTCAGCCCAGGGAAATTCTTATTCTACTTTGTAGTTTTCATATTGACCCAGCAGGTGGATATTAACAAAAATAACCCTAGACACACATACAGTTACGATGCGGGAGGAATGAAACAGATTGGTCACTTGCTACTAGAATGTTTTTGTTAGACTGTAGGTGCCTCTAATGTCCAAACTCCAAGGTGCCCTTAATACACAATTTGGCATTAATATTCAAGTTATTTTAAATTCAGATTTTCTTCAAACATTTCTAGTAATCTCCCCCTCCTTTTTTAAAATTCTTCCAAAGCCTTGTTACTCTTTCCAACCCTCTGAATCCAGATACATTTTTTTCCTTAATTTTTTTTTTTTGCAAGAGAACTGCAAAAGAGTTGACACTTGGCATGTGGTGATTCAAAAAATACACTGTCCCTTCTCACCACCCCTGATGTCTTTATCTGACAAAATCCATATGCTGTGTGATCACCATGGCAACTAAGTAGAATTGTAATTGCAACCCTGGAAAGCTAATTTTTTCACTCAAATTGTGGCATACGTTTAACCTGTCTGAAGTTTCAACAAATCATCATTTAATGACAAGTGTTTTGAAAGGTTTAATTTAGTGTGTTTGTTTGAAGGCACATTTCTTCCTTTTTTTAACTTAATAAACCAGCTGTAAAAAGAGGAGCGGGAGAAGCTGCAATATTTTCTGACCTTACCTTACAAAATTATACCTGATCATTTTATAGCAGTACATTCTAACTGTGGGACCCCCTCCTAAGGGTACACAGACATGAACATCCGCAGATCTTGCAGTGAGAATCAAATAAGACTCTAAGTTTAAATTAAAAAAAAAAAAAGACTCTAAGGAGATACAGCTATTGAGACAAAGGGTACTTAAGATCCAAGTTCCAAACTCTTCCTTTCCACTTGTCATTGAGGAAATGCTGCCTCCTCTGTGACCAATGACGTGAACATTCAGATTTAGTAGCTATTAAATTGAGGTTTCTCATTTAACGAACTTTGGCTTGGGTTAAATTTTCCTTCTGTGCTTCTAGTTCCCAGTCATTTCTATGGTGTCAACTTAATTTTTCTAGATAGACGAAGTATTACTTTTGGAAAATCATATGAGCTCAGTCATCAGGTTCCCCTGGGATGTGTGAGGCATGAACTGACCAGTGAGGAACCTAGTTCTAGACCAGCCAAGAATTACAGGCATCGCCACCGAGGAGGCTAGGCTCTGGCCACCAGGAAATTTGTGATGTTGAAGAGAAAAAAAAAAAAAAAAACACAGGAATGGAATTTAAAAGGCTCAGACTCTAATTCTGGCTCAGACAGTTTCCAGTTGTGTAATTATAACTCAGTAGCATAAAGTCGACAGCTTGACAGCATTAGCTGTGTGTAGCCTTGAGTCCAGGCCTCCCCAGTCAGCCTGAAGGATGCAGGCATACTCCAACACGAGCCAACCTGCCTGAGGGGCAGAAACTTTCCAGGGATGACCTCAGCCCACAAGAAAGGAAAATGAGGCAGCCCAGCAGAGTCCAAAGAGCAAAAGGTCAGTCAGGCAGGGAAGGGAAGTCTTGAACCCAGAACAGTATATCGATTAGAACGCGTGCCCCTCCTTCCATACATACAAATCCCTGCAATGCACCCTAGGACCGGGTCACAGCCCGCCAGAGAGCAAAAGACTAAAAAGAGCAAAATAAAAGAGCCTTCTTGCTAGGTGACCACACCCCCCGATTCAGCTAGGATCTCCTGGGTTTATGTGGCCAAAGTCCTGGCCATATTTTCCATCACTTCTTCACTAGCAAGTGCCCTGGTTCTGACCGTCAGGTATGTGGTCACCTACTTGGTGGTGATATTTCTGTAAGTGGAAGACATCCAGACGGTGGTGCCGTTTGGTACAGTGTGCAACCGTGTAGCTCCTGGGGGTGAACTGAGGACTCCTCATCACTCCGCACACCTCCCCCGCACCTTGCTGGCTGGTGATGCCTGAAGCAGTGAGCTGAGTAACCCGGATAACCCAGAGCAAGGCTGGAAGGGGTGGAGCCATGAGCATTACCACCCTCAGCAGAATGGGAGCTGAGGAGAAGGGCCATGGTGGGGGGAGGGTGGAGATGGAGACCAGCGGGTGGGAGAACATGGACTGTGCAGCCTGCAAGCCCCTAGATGTGCTGGGGCCCTGGGTAGAGGAAGAATAGTGCGGTACTGTGGTATAGGTGTAGTGAGGTGGTGGGACTGTGGGCCACAGATGTCCTAGCTCTGGGGCCCTCACACTTCTTCCATCAGGCTCCCCAGGATGACTGAAGAAGCACATACAATTAGAAGGAGTGTAGGCTCGATGGTGGGGCTTCCTAGGTCACGCAACAGTAAAGAACCCACCTGCTAATGCAGGAGATGCAGGAGATGTGGGTTCGATCCCTGAGTTGGGAAGAACCCCTGGAGAAGGGAATAGCTACCCACTCCAGTATCCAGTAGCTTCCCTGGTGGCTCAGACGGTAAAGCGGCTGCCTGCAATGCAGGAGACCTGGGTTCGATCCCTGGGTCAGGAAGATCCTCTGGAGAAGGGAATAGCTACCCACTCCAGTACTCTTGCTTGGAAAATCCATGGATGGAGGAGCCTGGTAGGCTACAGTGCATGGGGTCGCAAAAAGTTAGACACGACTGAGTGACTTCATTTTCCTTTCCTTTCCAGTATCTTTGCCTGGAAAAATCCCATGGACAGAGGAGTCTGGCGGGCTACAGTCCATGGGGTTGCAGAGTCAGACACAAGTGAGCATGCAGGCAGTGCAACACGCTCAGTGGTGCAGGCTTCATATCATTCTTGGGCTTCCAGACAATACTCCCTGTGGTGGTCATTCATCTGGTCCAGCCACCATGCTCACTCATTCCAGGCAGGGTCCTTCCTTGGGTACCAACTCCTGAGGACCCTTCTGGTGATTCCTCTTCTTTCTTTCCTGCCCACAAATCTAGGGATCACTCAGGTTTGGGTGAAACTATCCCCTTCCTGCTTCTGGTTTCTTTTCATCTAGACATTCTGCCTAACCTCAGGAATCCTTTTTCCTCCAGCCCTAGATTTCATTAAACAAAGGTCCGAAAAAATATGCAGACTAATTCTGGACACTCTCCCTACCTCATGGCTCCCCATCCCTAGGACACAGAGATAATTTCCTGTTTAAAAGGAGAAAGAGTTGGAAAATTATAAAAGAAAAAATGATAACTCACAGTGGATTTCTATTGCTGTTGTAACCAATTACTATCAACTAAATGGCTTAAAACAATACAAAATTATCTCACAGATCTGTAGACGAGAGTCATGGTGGGTTCAGTTGGTTCCTCTGCTCAAAGTCTCATGAAAGTCAAATCAAAGTATTTGCCATTGTAGGCTCCTATCTGGAGGCCCTGGGGTCCGATGAGGGGAAAGTCAGCTTTTTGTTTGTTTGTTTTTTGGAAGTCACCTTTTAGATTCATTCACATTCTTGGTACAAATCAGTTCCATGTGGGAACCCTTTCCTTCCGACTGTCAGCCCTACATTCTGCTCAGCTTCTACAGTCACTCTCTCAGCTCACGGCTCCCTTCATCTTCAAAGACAGTAATAATAGATCCAGTCCTGCACATATTTTGACTTTCACTTCCTCTTTTGATGCATCCTTCTTTGCTTGCCAAAAGAGAAAGTTATCTGCTTTTAAGGGCTCAGTGGATTAGACTGCTGCTGCTGCTGCTGCTGCTGCTGCTGCTGCTGCTAAGTCACTTCAGTCGTGTCCGACTGTGTGTGACCCCAGAGACTCTGTGCAACCCCAGAGACGGCAGCCTACCAGGCTCCCCCATCCCTGGGGTTCTACAGGCAAGAACACTGGAGTGGCTTGCCATTTCCTCCTCCAATGCATGAAAGTGAAGTCCCTCAGTTGTGTCCAACTCTTAGCGACCCCATGGACTGCAGCCTACCAGGCTCCTCCGTCCATGGGATTTTCCAGGGAAGAGTACTGGAGTGGGGTGTCATTGCCTTCTCCGATGGATTAGACTAGGTTCATCCAATTATCTACAATAATCTCCCTGTTTTAAAGCTCTTACCTTAATTATACATGCAAAATCTCTTTTGTCATGTAACATAACATGGTATATCACCAGAGGATTGAGGTCCTGGCATCTGAAATTCTGACTATCCACAAATTCAACATCTGAAACAGTGGCCAGTCACACTACTATTATTTTAGCACCTTTTCAACCCCAGTTAAAGGGAAAACCCTGAAGAAATGAGCAAGGACATGTAAAATGAAAACGTCCACACACTAAAATGGGATCAAATGACGTTTCAACAGAGAGACTGCTGTAACTTTGCGGGCAGAACTGTTGGCATAGATCCATTTCCCTACAGCCCTTGTCCAAAACTTGCATAATCTCTGCGGGAGAGACCAGAGTGGGCCCCGGACAGTCCCAGGGCTATTAAGAGCGGTTGTGAGCCCTGCATAGGGCACTTTAGAAATCAGACCAACCAAGCACACCAAACTCCATCCTCATTCCTGAAGGCCTAAGAAGAGAATGGAAGAACAGAGCAGCAGGAATCAGAAGTCCACAGAACACCCAAGGGAAGGGGATCTAGAATGGGAATGCATTTTTATCAGAGTCTTTGTCATCATTTTTTTAGCATCATATAATGCATGGTCAGGATTAGAGTGAATTTAAAGAGCTATGATGTTCTAATCAACCTTGGTGACTTTCTAGTGGCTGAGACTGGAGGCTCAGAAGATAAAGAATCTGCAAGCAATGCAGAAGACCTGGGTTAGATCCCTGGGTAGGGAAGATCCCCTGGAAAAGGAAATGGCAATCTGCTTCAGTATTCCTGCCTGGACAGAGGAGTCTGGCGGTCTACAGTCCATGGGGTCTACTTTCGAGTTCAGGCTCAGTGGTAAAGAATTTTTCTGCCAATGCAGGAGATGAGCGTTCGATCCCCGAGTCAGGCAGGCGCCCTGGACGAAGAACTGGCAACCCACTCCAATATTTTTGCCTGGGAAATCCCGTGGACAGAGGAGCCAGATGGGCTACAGTCCATGGGGTCACAAAAGAGTCAGACACGATTTATCGACTAAACAACCACAACAACAAAAGGCCACTTTAACCTTACTGCTGCCTGATGACCTTGACCTGTGTCTTCAGAAATCATTAACTGACAGGATGGGGTGCACTCAGTTGCCATGATGGCACCGAACCAACTGAGTTTGAGACTTGCGTAGCTGGAAAACAGTGTGGTATCCACATTCTTTCACTTGAATTGAGTACATAAATTAGAAACTTGAAGGTGGAGGCCAGTGTGTTCTCAGGACAGTTATTTAAATTGCTTTTTCAGTGCTCTCCTCTCCAGCATTACCAAGTTGTTTTTACCAAGTTGTTTTTGTTGGAAAGAAAGTAATTCATGTTTCAAATCTGCTGTCATTATAAAAGGAGTCACAGCTACAAGTCTAGACATTTATGATTATTTCACAAGGACTCATCCTTATGAAATAATCATTGCTTTATGCCAGCTGTAGTTTATTGATCTGATATGTGCCTGAAATTATTTAGAATAGGGGAAACAGGGCTTTCTTCTCTTTTCAGCCTATAGAGGAAAAATTGTCCTAGACTCCTGAAAATATAATAAGCCTCTGAAATTGGAAACACATTAGGGTTATATTTTTCATTTATTACAATCAGTTTAAAATATGTTCCAAATTCAAAGTTTATACTCCTCTCCCTCTTATTTATAAAAGAAAGAAGGCTTCTACAACTGTCTCCCATTGTTAGTATTTTTTGTTTCTGCAAAATAAGAAGGAAGAAGCAGACAGAGGAGGTAAAGGAGGAAGAGGAGGGGGAGGGGAAGAAAGGATGGAAAAGGGAAGGGAGACAAGGGGAGGAGGAGGGAAGCAAAAGGATTCTTTTTGTTTGTTTGTTTGTTTTCATATTGTAATACTTTTACTGGTTGGGACGTACAAAGGCTTTTTCTCTAAACCATTTTATAAGTAAGTTGCCAGCACAGGTGGCCATCATCCCCAATATTTTAATATGTATTTGTAACAAACAAGGGAAGGACTTGTTTGCTACTATGTTTGCTACAAACATTGGAAGGACTGATGCTGAAGCTGAAACTCCAATACTTTGGCCACCTGATGTGAACAGCCAACTCGTTGGAAAAAACCTTTCTGCTGGGAAGGATTGAAGGCACGAGAAGAGGACGACAGAGGATGAGACGGTTGGATGGCATCACCGACTTGATGGACATGAGCTTGAGCAAGCTCTGAGAGTTGGTAATGGACAGGGAAGCCTGGTGTGCTGCAGTCCATGGGGGTCTCAAAGAGTCGGACACGATGGAGTGACTGAACTGACTGACTGACAAACAAGGGGATTCTAAGAGAAAAAAAAAACAAAATTCAGAAAATTAATGCTGCTACATTGCTATGCTGTGCTAAGTCGCTTCAGTCATGTCCGACTCTGTGGGACCCCATAGACGGCAGCCCACCAGGCTTCCCCGTCCCTGGGATTCTCCAGGCAAGAACAGTGGAGTGGGTTGCCATTTCCTTCTCCAATGCATGAAAGGGAAAAGTGAAAAGGAAGTCGCTCAGTCATGTCCGACTCTTCGAGACCCCATGGACTGCAGCCTACCAGGCTCCTCCGTCCATGGGATTTTCTAGGGAAAAGTACTGGGGTGGGGTGCCATTGCCTTCTCCGAACGTTGCTACATTACATCGTTCTAATCCTCAAACCCCATTCAAGTTTGCCCATGGTTCCAATAATATTCTTTATAACTGGATTTTATCTATCTCCTATGTAGCTCATAGGTAGGAATACAGGAGTTAAAATATTTATGACCATGACTGTAGGGGTCACCAGCTAGTGAGGACGGGTCTAGAGGAAAAATTCTGATGTCCTCTAGCCTCAGCTTTTAATGGTGCTTCCATGATTCATTGTCTTATAACCAAATAATTTTGGAGATAGTTCATGGCAGATGTCTTTGGCTATATATCATTTTTATATGCTCTAGAAATTACTTCTTTTTATCTGTTTTACAGATGAAAATGTTAAGTGTAGCTTTCAGGTGCTAATGCACTACATCTGTTAATATTGATAGGAAGGTATGTCCTCTGTGACTCAATAGTAACCTTTAATATTTATTTTATTGCTTATGCAAGATAATTCAGTGCACTTCATTTTCTGTTGATGTATGTCGGTGGTATTTTTCATTGCTTTGCCTTCCTAAAACTATCTGTCTATTGAAGGACATGGTGATCAACTATACTGTGAATATAAGAAGGAATCTTGTGTGAGAAGCTGGTTTATCTCTGATGCTCTTCCCAAACACTGTAATTTGCCAAAATTAGATTCAGGGCATCCTTTTCGACCTCTGTGGGGTGTCTCTTCTTTTTAGTTAATTGCAGGAACAGAACCCTAAAATGTTAACCTTTGAATGATTCCCTGTGTGTCTCCAGAGATGTCCTATGCCTTGAAGAAAAACCTTTGCCCCAATCCAGGTTGTCAAGATAGTTCCTATTGTCTTCTTTTAAAAGTTCTATAATTCTGCATTCCACTTAAAGTATGTGGTCCAGCTAAAATTGATTTGTGTTTATGGTATGAGTAAAGATCGAATTCCATTTTTAAATGCTTATTGTTTTCAATTGAAAAATTTGCCTCTGCCCACTGATCAGCAACACCAGCTCTGAAATAAGTGAGATCTTACAGATGTGTGCTCCCAGGCTACCTAATCTTAATGTATTTAGTAATAATCTCTGAGTTCATATGAACTGAATTTCCCACTCTATTTTCTCATTTGGGGCCTCCCTGGTGGCTCAGATGGTAAACAATCCACCTGCAATGCGGGAGACTTGGGTTCAATCTCTAAGTTGGGAAGATCTCCTGGAGGAGGGCATGGCAACCCACTCCAGTATTCTTGCCTGGAGAATCCCCTGGACAGAGGAGCCTGGTGAGCTACGGTCCATGGGGTTGCAAAGAGTCGGACACAACTGAGTGACTAAGCATACACACACACACACACATTTTCTCTTTTAAGAACAATACTGACTATTCTTGACCCTTTATTCCTCCATATACATTTTAGAATCAGTTTACTTTATTACACAAAATCCTTATTAGGGATTGGATTAAAATTTTGATTGAAATTGAATTGATGGATCAGTTTGTTAAGAATTAACCTCATACGGATTTTGAATCATTCTATCTCTGAACAAGATATATCTTTTAGTAGCTGGATGAGGGAATGTCTTTAAATTTTTTTTGGTAAAAATTTAACATCTACATAAAGTAGAAAAGCAGCTGGATATATTTTGGTGAAATATATACCTTTGATACTGTTATAAATAGTATCTTTTAAAATTCAATTCCCTGATGTATAGAAAAAACTGCAGTTGGTATTTGTATCTAGACAATTTAAGGAACATAAAATATTTAGGAAATTCACTAAGCTTTCTTAATAGCTGTAATACTTTATCTCAAATTCTTTGGTATTTTTCTGTACAATGTTATTGTCAGCTAATAATGATAATTTTATTCCTTCTTTTCTGTTTTATTTCTTTTCTTATCCTACTGTGCTGCCTCTACTTCTAGTACCACCCTTAATAGAAGTTAACATGGAGTATTTGTGATGTTCTAAACTTAAAAGGAGTATGTTGATGTATCCCATCGAGTGTGTGCTTAGTCGCTCACTCATGTCCGACTCTTTGCGACCCTATGCTCTTTTTTTCTCTATCCTTATTTTGTCAAGCACTTGAATGTTACCCAGTTATTTTAACGAAATTACTGAGATTAGTATGTTAATTTCTTCATTGAGCTGCTAAAGCAATAAAATATATTAATAGATTGTTTTATGTTAAACCACCCTTGCATTCCTGAGATAAACAAAACTTGGCCACCATTTATATTCTTTGCTAGATTCAGTTTGCTAATGTATTTAAGATTTTTGCATCTATTTTGTATTAACTAGGCTAGAAACTAAGCTGCTATAACAAATACACCCAAAATAGAGTAACATGCATAAGATAGACATTTACTTTTCTCACCTAATAATAGTCTGGAATAGGTAAGTGGTTCATAGCTGCTTGACAGCTTCGTGGACTTAGTACTTGGCTTCCAAATCCTACCACCTCTCAGACACTTAAAAGAGGGAAAGAGTCCTGAACAAGGTTCCTTCTTTTTGTCTTTTTTTAAAAACATAATTTTTTTTATTGAGGTGTAGTTGATTTATAAAGTCATGTTAGTTTCAGGTATACTGCAAAGTGGTTCAGTTATACATACATATATAATATATTCTTTTCAGATTCTTTTCAATTATAGATTACTACAAGATATTGAATATAGGTCCCTGTGCTACAGTAGGTCCTTGTTATTTATTTTATATATAGCAATGTGAGTATGTTAATCCCAACTCCCAATTTATCACTCCCCCTGCCTTTGGTAAATGTAAGTTTTTTTTCTGTCTTTGAGTCTGTTGCTGCTGAACAGATTTCTCAAAAAGATGACCAGAAAATTGCCCTCCTCATATCTCATTCACCCAAAGTTAATTTCACAACTACATACAGATGCAAGGGAAGCAGAAAAATATTTTCTCAGGCTGGGTAGTCATGAGCCCAGGTTACATGCAGTTCCATATGAATTTATGTTGCTAAAAGAAACAAAAGTAGGTAGATAGTTAATATTTTCTAATACATACCATTATGAGAAAGAATTAATTATAATTTTCTTTTTTGCGCAGTCCTTGTCTCAGGTATTGACATCGAGATCACGTTAGTTCACCAAGAGAGCTTGGTAAATGTTCTGGTTTTCTGCTCTTTGGTATAATTTGGGTATAATTTTGGTATAATCTGGGCCAGGAAGATCCCCTGGAGAAGGAAATAGCAACCCACTTCAGTACTCTTGCCTGGAAGATTCTATGGACTGGGGAGCCTGGTAGGCTACAGTCCATGGGGTCGCAAAGTGTCTGACATGACTGAGCGACTTCAGTTCCAGTGTAACTGAACAAAAATGATAGAACTTAAGGTAATAAATACCACCTGGTGTTTTCTTCCAGAAATATCTTTATTTAGTGATTCCAAATATTCAATTGTACTATTTGGTCTTTCTATTTATTTTCGAGTGGATTTTTGGTGCAGTTTAAAAAGTAATGTGTCTATGAGTACAAAGTTATTAAAAAATAACCTCATTGTATTTCTAATTTTTTGATGCATTTGAGTTTATTTCATCCTTTCTTTTGAATCAAAATGTAATTATCTTTTTCTCTTTTTTCCTATTTGCTTCTTAAACAGTTTTATAAATTTTAGTTTTTGTTCAGGAGTGACTTTTGTCTGTCTCAGCTTTCTCTGTTGTGTCATTGGTTTTCATTCCCATCATCTGTTCTCTTTTCTTCCTTCTATTTTGTTTGCTTTTATTCTGATGCTCTTGCACTGACATCTCAAAATGGAGGCTTAATGCATTCATTCAGTTCAGTCGCTCAGTCGTGTCCGACTCTTTGCAACCCCATGAATCGCAGCACGCTAGGCCTCCCTGTCCATCATCAACTCCCAGAGTTCACCCAGACTCACGTCCATCAAGTCAGTGATGCCATCCAGCCATCTCATCCTCTATCATCCCCTTCTCCTCCTGCCCTCAGTCCCTCCCAGCATCAGAGTCTTTTCCAATGAGTCAACTCTTCCCATGAGGTGGCCAAAGTACTGGAGTTTCAGCTTTAGCATCATTCCTTCCAAAGAAATCCCAGGGCCGATCTTCAGAATGGACTGGTTGGATCTCCTTGCAGTCCAAGGGACTCTCAAGAGTCTTCTCCAACACCACAGTTCTAAAGCATCAACTCTTCGGCGCTCAGCCTTCTTCACAGTCCAACTCTCACATCCATACATGACCACAGGAAAAACCATAGCCTGGACTAGACGAACCTTTATTGGCAAAGTAATGTCTCTGCTTTTGAATATGCTATCTAGGTTGGTCATAACTTTCCATCCAAGCAGTAAGCATCTTTTAATTTCATGGCTGCAGTCACCATCTGCAGTGATTTTGGAGCCCAGAAAAATAAAGTCTGACACTGTTTCCACTGTTTCCCCATCTATTTCCCATGAAGTGCATTCATTAAGTATTACTATATCTGCATTCATATGTTCTGATATTCAGTATTATTATTGTAAATTTATCCTAAATATTTTCTGATTTTTGTAATTATTTCTTTCTTAACCCCTGAGACTTTTAGAAGCAAAATGCCTGTTGTGTAAGAAGAGGAAATAAAAACTTCATATATCTGCTATTCATTTCAAAAAGAAAAACAGGAAAGATAAATCAACAATGTTTCATGACAACAGAATTTTTAATCTATTAGTCAAGGTGGCAATCAGAGAGAATGAAATTTGGAAAGTAGTGACGTTTCTATGAATATCTCTTTTTAAAAAAGTTTTACCTTTGGAAGCATGTTCATATTATACATACTCGGAAAAAGAATGGCTTCCATGGTAAAGACTATGTTTTCCAATGCAGGAGATGTGAGTTTAGTCGTTGGGTTGGGAAGATCCTCTGGAGAAGGATATGGCATCCCAGTCCAGTATTCTTGCCTGGAGATTCCATGGACAGAGGAGCCTGGCAGGCTACAGTCCATGGGGTCACAAACGGCTGGACACAATTGAGCAGGCATGCACAAGTGCTCACCACATGCATACATGTGGATAATATATGTAATACATGTATGTGTGCGCATAGGTGTGTGTTTGCCTGCGTGTGTTTATATATGAAGGTTTTTCTACCTCTAGTCACTGAGAAGACACAAAGACACTCCCATACTGTGATCACCCCCGGCACCTGGTCTTAGATAAAATTCCATGCCTCACTAAAAGAAATGATGGCTCTGCTGAGAAGTGGCTGAGTCCAGGTTTTATCTGAAAATATCTTTACTTTGTTTTTGAAAGATATTGTCACTCAGTTTGGTTCAGTTGCTCAGTAGTGTCCGATTATTTGCAATCCCATGGATCACAGTGTGCCAGGCTTCCCTATCCATCACCAACTCTTGGAGCCTACTCAAACTCATGTCCACTGTGTCAGTGATGCCATGCAACCATCTCATCCACTGTCACCCCCTTCTCTTTCCACCTTCAATCTTTCCCAGGATCAGGGTCTTTTCCACTGAGTCAGCTCTTTGCATCAGGTGGCCAAAGGATTGGAATTTAAGCTTCAGCATCAGTCCTTCCAATGAACATTCAGGACTGATTTCCTTTACAATTGACTGGTTGGATCTCCTTGAAGTCCAAGGGACTCTCAAGAGTCTTCTCCAACACCACAGTTCAAAAGCATCAATTCTTCGGCACTCAGCTTTCTTAATAGTCCAACTCTCACATCCATACATGACCACTGGAAAAACCATAGCTTTGACTAGACGGACCTTTGTTGGCAGAGTAATGTCTCTGCACTTTAATATGCTGTCTAGGTTGGTCATAGCTTTTCTTCCAAGGAACAATCGTCTTTTAATTTCATGGCTGCAGTCACCATCTGCAGTGATCTTGGAGCCCAAGAAAATAAAATCTCTCACTGTTTCCATTGTTTCCCCATCTATTTGCCATGAAGTGATGGGACCGGATACCATGATCTTAGTTTTCTGAATATTGAGTTTTAAGCCAACTTTTTCACTCTCCTCTTTCACTTTCATCAAGAGGCTCTTTAGTTCTTCTTCACTTTCTGCCATAAGGATGATGTCATCTGCACATCGGAGGTTATTGATATTTCTCCTGGAAATCTTGATTCCAGCTTGTGCTTCATCCAGCCCAGCATTTCCCATGATGTACTCTGTGTATAAGTTAAATAAGCAAGGTGACAATATACAGCCTTCATGTACTCTTTTCCAGATTTGGAACAAGTCTGCTGTTCCATGTCCAGTTCTAACTGCTGCTTCTTGACCTGCATATAAATTTCTCAGGAGTCAGGTTAGGTGGTCTGGTATTCCCATCTCTTTCAGAATTTTCCACAGTTTATTGTGATCCACACAGTCAAAGGCTTTGGCATAGTCAATAAAGCAGAAATAGATGTTTTTCTGGAACTCTCTTGCTTTTTCCATGATCCAGCGGATGTTGGCAATTTGATCTCTGGTTCCTCTGCCTTTTCTAAATCCAGCTTGAACCTCTGGAAATTTATGGTTCACATACTGTTGAAGCCTGGCTTGGAGAATTTTGAGCATTACTTTGTTAGCCTCATTTGAAGAATTAATGCTTAAGAATTGTCTCAGTTTTATGCTATTTACAGTATAACTACTGCTTTATACTATTTATATTGAACAGAACAGATAAACACAACTCATGGTAGCAAACTGTACAACACCAAAGGCAAAAATAAAAGTAACAATAAAAAATAAATTAATATTTAATAAAAATAAAACATAAAAGTAACAATGGAACATCTTCAATATGTAGAAAAATACACATCAACCTAGGTCGACTTTTATGCTGTTAATTTTGAGAAGTAAGCTCAAATTATTAATTTTACTGGGTTATTTCCTCCACCTCTTTTGCTTTTAAGATGTTATTTTTTCCTTTGTTGTTGTACAGTTTGCTACCATGAGTTGTGTTTGTCTGTTCTGTTCATTATAAATAGTATTGTTGTTGCTAAGTCACTTCAGTCGTGTCCGACTCTGTGTGACCCCATAGACAGCAGCCCACCAGGCTCCCCCATCCCCGGGATTCTCCAGGCAAGAACACTGGAGTGGGTTGCCATTTCCTTCTCCAGTGCATGAAAGTTGCTCAGTCGTATCCGACTCTTAGTGACCCCATGGACTGCAGCCCACCAGGCTCCTCCATCCACGGGATTTTCCAAGCAAGAGTACTGGAGTGGGGTGCCATCGCCTTCTCCGATAAACAGTATAAAGCAATAATTATACTGTAAATGGGAGACGGAAATGGCAACCCACTCCAGTATTCTTGCCTGGAGAATCCTGTGGACAGAGGAGCCTGGAGGGCTGCTGTCCATAGAGTTGCACAGAGTTGGACACGACTGAAGCGACTTAGCATGCATGCATGCATTGGAGAAGGAAATGGCAACCCACTCCAGTATTGCCTGGAGAATCCCAGGGAAAGAGGAGCCTGGTGGGCTGCCATCTATGGGGTCGCACAGAGTTGGACACAACTGAATCGACTTAGCAGCAGCAGCAGCAGCATACTGTAAATAGCATAAAACTGAGACAATTCTTAGCCGTTAATTCTTCAAATGTTGCTTCTGTCCCATTTCCTTTTCTCCCACTGGATTTCCAGTAAGATATGATTTTGAACTTCTCACTCTGTTATTTTATACTACTTCTTTTGTCTTTCATAGTTGCCATCTCTTTGTCTCTCTGTGTTCTGTATAATTTTTGAGATCTAGTTTCAAATTAGTAATTCTCTCTCAGCTACAAATAAAAACTTTTAACAACTGAGTTTTTCATTTCAAAAGCACTTCATGTATTTTCTGGAAGTTCTGTTTTCATTATTTTTCAAATGTTCGGTGTTTTTTGGTCTCGTTTTCATTTTACTCATGTTTTCATACCTGCTGGCTTTTAGCTCCTCTGTCCATGGAATTCTCCAGGGAAGAATACTGGAGTGGGTAGTCATTCCCTTCTCCAGGGAATCTTCCCAATGCAGAGATTGAATGTGGGTCTCCTGCATTACAGGAAGATTCTTCATTCTCAGAGCTATCAGGGAAGTCCTTTGTATACATACTAAACATAAGTATTTTTATTCTATACATGACAATTATGACACCTAAAAGCTTTGCAAGTCTAATATGACTGTCCTTTCTGAGCTCTATGCTCTTGGTGCTCTCCATTTTGTGGTTTTATTTTCTTTCAGTCTCATGAGAGGAAGGTAATTTCTGGTTCTTCCATACACTGAAGATAAAGGCCGTTCAGATACCTCCTTTTATGCGAGATCTCATATTAGAGACTTTAGGGGGATTCTGGCTTTCTTTGTTTCCTGCCCTGTATGTTTCATAAGATCATGAGCTGATGTTCAAGTTTATTTTGCTGGTAAATGCCCTCAAAGACAATCTTGTCTTTAGTATATGACATACCTCTTTAGGTTCCTGGTTTCACTGAGTTTTGGCCTTTCCATCATTAACACCTTTTAGTATTTTATTTAGAAAATTTTAGTTGTTTTCAGCAAAAGGGTCAGTGAAGATATTTGGTCCACTGTACTGCTCAAGACTTCTAGAAGTCCCCTGAAATATTTTAAACAGCTTGATAAATTTCACATATTATTGCATTTAAAATGGAAAGCTAGAAAATCACTGATTTAATCTAATATGCCCTTGTCACCAAGGAAGAAATATAAAGAAATAATAGTAGCAATAGCAGGGCCATATCTCACTTCTGACACTGCTCTAGTGTTTCCTGTAATGGGGGTGCTTGCAGAGGGAAAGGGGGTGGGATTTAATGCCCCTGTATAGTAGAGTGTGTGGGACTTCCCAGGTGGCTCAGTGGTAAAAAGTCCACTTAAGATGCAGGAGACTCCAGAGATGCTGCAATCCCTGGGTCGGGAAAATCCCCTGGAGGAGGAAATGGCAATGCACTCCTATATTCTTGCCTGGAAAATCCTGTAGGCAGAGGAAGCTGGTGGGCTCCAGTCCATAGGGTCACCAAGAGTCAGACACGACTGAGCACAAACACAAGCATAGTAGAGTTTGTGCACAATTCTTTGGGGACACGTAAAGACTCTGTCCATGTACAACTTTTGCTCCCTGAAACACTCAGACCCAGCATTCATTACAGATGCATTCTTAAGACAAATACTAAGGCTGAGAAATTCAACAAAATTTAGTGACACACAGACATTTGAATTCTACCAACTATAATATTTAGTTAGACTCCTCTTTTGTTAAACAATATCTCCGGAACATTAAGTGATAGAAATGATAATTAAATAATATATCATAAAAGTTTCCATGTGATATTGTCTTTAAAGATGTGCATTACCCAGTAAATGGTTGTGCCATAGTTTGACCAGTGTTTCATTTCTAGCACACTCACGTTGATTCTAAGCCTTTACTCTTACAAATTGAGCCACCGTGAATGTCCCTATAGTTCATCTTTACTTAATATCTTTGATCATTTGCATAGAATAAATTCCCAGAAGTTAAGTTGTGAGGTCAGAGGGCATGCATATTTATAAGGCTTTATATATCCTGCCCCACTGTCTTCCTGAGGGCTTGGGCCAGTTTACCTTCCACCAGTGCCCCAAGGAAGTGCAATGATGGAGGTTGGCTTTTTAAAGCGATATACTCAGAGATCTTCCTCTGATTACTAGTAAAAATTATTGCACCAGACTTTGTATCTGGCTCCTTCTCTAGTCTATAACAGATATGTTACAGTACTCTCCGCATTATGCTTACTTAAAGATCTTACATAATATATAGGCTTCCCTCCCCTTTCATTTACTTGCAAAAATTGAATAATGTAGTGTTAATGCACTTTCTTAAGTTATTGACTTATTTTTGCTTTGACGAAACCCCAATGGTGACTAGTCGCCTGTGGTATTTTTATAATTAATTAGAACTACATAGTATTACTGTAACAAATGAACAAATGATTTTCCTATTGCTATCTCCTTGAGTTATTCTGCTTTTTCACAGACCCACTGGTGGTGACTCATCTCGAGTCCCCTGTAACTAACGTGAATTAGTAAGGGATATGGCTTTTTTGACACTAATTCCACTTGGCTTTGATCACATGGGAATCCAATGATATGATTTCTAGCAGGTAACATTGAAAGACTGATCTTATAAACAGGCAACTGGCTTCCCAGCATGGTTTTAAATTTGTTTTCACTTAATAAGACACAGGATATTTGTTCATTGGATCGCTCACGGTCCCTGGTTAAATCCTCCTGCCGTACTATGCCTGCTTTTGACACTGTGCTGTGCAAAATGGCATTTCTATATAAAGAGCTTTTGGCCAGAGGGCGCATACCAGCTAGTACATATTTGAAATGGCTATTTCTTTCTCACCATGAATGAAATGGTATTTTAAGCACACATAACTCCTTCACAAGCTAACATCTGTCAATTGCACGTGTACAGCTTCATCAGCTGGGAATTGAAGCCTATTCATAACACCTCTGTTTGCAAACTTCTGTCATCAAGGCTGTTCAGTTGTAAGTTCTATTGCAAAGAGAAGCAAAAGTTTGAATGCTAAAGAGAGGATCCGATTTAAGTTAACATTTGGAAATTACCAGACAGTGACAATTGCTTGAAAGCCCCCTTTCTGAGTGAAATTTGGGGAATTTGGACATGGGGTTGGGTTTGAATTATTGTTGACCTTATCAAAGCTTTCCCTGATAGCTCAGTTGGTAAAGAATCTGCCTGCAACTCAGGGGACCCTGGTTCGATTCCTGTATAGCTTGGGCTTCGCTTGTGGCTCAGCTGGTAAAGAATCCGCCTGCAGTGTGTGAGACCTGGGTTCGATCCCTGCGTTGGGAAGATCCCCTGGAGATGGGAAAGGCTACCCACTCCAGTATTCTGGCCTAAAAAATTCAATGGACTGTATAGTCCATGGGGTTGCAAAGAGTCGTACAGGACTGAGTGCCTTTCACTTTCACTTATCAAAGCCTTACTTTTCTCAGACACTGGATTTTTTCTGGTTGTCCATGTTGTTCATTTGGTTACAATGAATGTCTTACTTTTATGTTGACTTTCCTGTGGATTTGAACCTAAGAGTATGAATAATACTGAATCTATACAAAGTCACTCCCATAAGAACTGAGTCAGAGAAAGGAAGCAGATAATTACTCTAAATTTGGTGTGAAATTGCACACAGAATCATAAATATAAATGTGACCTGTGAAAATGAAGCATAGAGAGAAATTATACACTGGGAATGGGAATTTAGACAAAGTGCTTCTACATATTTTTAAGGTCCTCTTACTGTGTCATTTGTATAATGATATGTTTTTATTGTTGAATTACAGCCTATACATTTTTTGCTGTTCTTGTCCTTTGGAAGCAATTAAGTAGTTATTTTCAGGCCAAGGTTACAGAATTGATTTAAGTAATACTTAAGAGTTAGAGCAATGCATAAGAATTACTTGGGAGATTTGTTTAAAATGCAGATTTAGGGGGTGGTATCCCCCATGATTCTAATCCTTACACCTTGAGTGGAGCCTAGGAATCTACCTTTTAAGAAGCATCCCAAGAAATTCTGATTTTGGTGATCCCTAGAAACAAAACACTATTAAATACACTATATTTTTAAAAAGATAAAACTTAAGGAATAAAATTCAGTTTTATAGAGTATGTAAATGGGAATCTTGTTTTCCTGCATAATTTATTTTTGTAATAAAGGAGTGTGACTTCAGTCCTTATGTCTTAAGAAGAAATGCAGATGTACTACGTATGTATGCTGGGGGACCAGGGCTCCTTGAACACCACCCCATCTGGGATTTAGAGGTGATCTTACTAAGTAAGGGCTTCCCGGGTGGCATAGTGGTAAAGAATCCAACTGCAAATGCAGGAGATGCAAGAGATACAAATGTAGGAAATGTTCATGTTTGATCCCTGTGTCAGGAAGATCCTGTGGAGTAGGAAATGGCAGCCCACGCCGGTATTCTTGCCTGGAAAATTCCATAGACAGAGGAGCCTGGAGGGTTACAGTCCATGGGGCCGCAAAGAGTAGGACCCGACTGAGCACACACCTTTACCTTTTTTTTTAACTAACTAACCATCCTGCTTCTCTCTTTCTTTCCTTCTCTCCAAATGGGAAAAGCAAGCAGAAACTTTCTTCCACCTGGAGACACTGAATGTAAAGCAAAACAATCTTGAGACTGGTTTATCAATTCAAACGAGTATCATTGTAACTAATACTTGGATAATGCTTAATTCTTTCCAAATTGCTGGAATTTAATAGACCGTCATGGTAAGTGTGCAAGCTTTAATGTTAGACCCTAAACTCTACCGTTGTATCCTCTCAGAAGCTTTGAAAGGTAATGCCAGGTCACAGTCATATTACATGTAAACCAACCCTGAAAGACATCGCCTTAAAGGTTTCAAGAAAAAGAAATCTCACAGCTTCCCTTGGCAGTTCTGTGTTCCAAGGTTTGCAGTCTTTCAGCAGAATCTTTCTGAGTTCTTAATCCAAGTTGTGTGTGCTGCACTGGCCTGTTCTTGAGAGAAAGGGAAAAATTACTCACCACAGCTCACACTCCTTTCAACACACTGAGAAGGATTAAGCTTTCTTTTGTTCTTATTGGTGTTTTAATGCAAAATATGAAGGCAATTCCTTTGGTCTTTTCACATGAAGCCACTGGAAACACTCCATCTATATTTTGTTACAGTTCCTTTTCATTCCAGACACTCAAGTGTAACGATGATGATGATGATGATGATTGCAACTATTGCACGTGGAATCTTTCCTGAAACTGTCTTTCTGTAGTTGAATAAATGTTCTTGCAGGCCTTTAAAGAACTCTAAGTTGATCAAGAAGTTGTCTTCATTAGTCTAGTAGTGTGACCTCAGCAAGCCAGTTTGGTCTCCCTGGTTCTCAGTTTTCTCCATTTGAGGGGTTTGAACTAGCTTCTTTTGACTGTTTCTTTACAAACTCTTAAAGTTCTTCATTGTAGCAAAAGGATGGTTTTTTCCCCAGAGTCATTTTGTGACCATAAAGGACTCCTTTTTTGGTAAAGTGCATTGTTAGTTCCTTGCCCTTTTTCTATTTTCTAATATGATATCTTTTCTGGTGATGAGGATTTTCTCTTGTGAAAGAAAAGAAGGAAGGAGGGGAGGGAGAAAAGAGAGGAGGGAAGTAAGGGGAGTAGAAAAGAAAGGATAGAAAAAGAAGCAAGGGAGGAGTGGAAAGAAGGAAAGACAATAGTAGTCAGCAATAGCTAGTGGCCATAGATATCACAGATACACAGGTGAAATTTCTACCTGTTCAGTGCCTGCACATATTCTGTACCTGAGGGCAGACTGATGTCCTAGGATCATTTGCTAGAATATATACATATGTGTGTGTGTGTGTGTGTGTGTGTGTGTGTGTATTCACTCCAATTTTGTATGTATATATATATATATTTTTTGGCCACAAGGCATGTGGAATCTTAGTTCCCCAATCAGGAACTGAACCCACACCCTGTGCATTGGAAGGCAAAGTCTTAACCACCGGATCAACAGGGAAGTCCCATATATTATTTATATATATGTATAATTGAGTCTCAGTAAAACAAAAGGCCTTGTTTACCAGATTCTTCATGGTTTGTAGGACTTCATTCTCTGCCCCAGGTCCTGCTAAGATATTTGATGGATTATGCTATTTCTTTTGATGCTCCTTTATTCAGCATCTGTTTTTATTCATAGATTTAAATTTCACAAATGGCATGAATAGCCTGCTAAGATTTTCCTTCATACCTGTTTGTCTTTTTCAAATGGAGAAACCCAGAGGTTTTCCCAGAGGCAGTACCACAGGACCGCCCTGTGTGAGGAGATCTCAGTGTGGGCCTTGAAGAATGCATTGGCCTAAACATTTTCAATGTTTCTATGACTTAAAAGGGGTAAATTGATAATATCCTTCCCTGGTGGCTCAGAGGGTAAAGTGTCTGCCTGCAATGCGGGAGACCTGCGTTCGATCCCTGGGTTGGGAAGATCCCCGGGAGAAGGAAATAGCAACCCACTCCAGTATTCTTGCCTGAAGAATCCCATGGACAGACAAGCCTGGTAGGCTACAGTTCACGGGGTTGAAAAGAGTTGGACACAACTGAGCGACTTCACTTCACTTCACTTCATGACTTAAAAACATACTGAGGTTACACCATTCCAAGTCACAGAATGAGCATATAGATTAGAAGCTACTTCTCAAATGGGAAAGAATCCGCCTGCAATGTGGGAGACCTGGGTTCGATCTCTGGGTTGGGAAGATCCCCTGGAGGAGGGCATGGCAACCCACTCCAGTATACTTGCCTGGAGAATCTCATGGACAGAAGGAGCCTGGTGGGCTAGAGTCCATGGGGTCGCAAAGAGTTGGACACAACTGAGCTACTAAGCACAGCACATATGGTCATCATGGCCCAGTAGACACTGTTTCTCCAGAAATGGTAGGAGATCTAAAGATTGCATGCATGGGAATGTCTACAGATCTGAACAGATAAACCATTTTATGCTGGACTGTAGAAGGTTACTCTGGACTTTGCCTTCTGACTCCAGATTACTGAAAACTGATTCGGAAGGAAAGTTCACTCTGGTATTAAATCAACTGAAAATGATTCCTCAAATGATCTGACAATTCATATCCCTTGCCATCAGACGATCTTGATTATTGACAATTCTCAACAGTGTGTCTCTAGAAACAGTACATGAATTAAAGTGCTAATGGATCAGCATTGGACTCCCTGCTTCTCGGCAGGGAAGGTGCTCCTCTGCATTTGCCTGGACCATTGCTGACCCATCTGAGTGTTCTCTCCAAGACACTTAAACATTGATTAGTTGACCTAATTCCCTGAGGACTCGTCTAAGTCATAAGGTGGAGGAAAACAAATTAGGCATCACATAGACTCAAGTAGCTTCATGTGATCTTTCTATAGCCAATATCAGAAGCCAGAAAGAGCCTCCAAGAAATGTATGCCTTGATGGGTTGACAAGTGTTTCTTTTCTCTTCTTACTAGCTTTTCCTCCTTCAGTTCCCGGAACCCAGTGCTGCTGTGATTTGCCACAAAGGTTGTATTTGTGCCCACCAGGTCAATATTTGAAAGTCTGATTGCCTGTTGTACTGCAACCTGACAAAATAGGTTTTAGTAAGATCTCAAATGGAGAAGACAATGGCAACCCACTCCAGTACTCTTGCCTGGAAAATCCCATGAACGAAGGAGCCTGATGGGCTGCAGTCCATGGGGTCGCTAAGAGTCGGACACGACTGAGCGACTTCACTCTCACTTTTCACTTTCCTGCACTGGAGAAGGAAATGGCAACCCACTCCAGTGTTCTTGCCTGGAGAATCCCAGGGACGGGGGAGCCTCGTGGGCTGACGTCTATGGGGTCACACAGAGTCGGACACGACTGAAGTGACTTAGCAGTAGCAGTAAGATCTCAAAAGCTGGTTATTGTAAAGTTTCTTGTTCAGCAAGAAGTACACCATAAGAATTTTAGGCTTGGGCTTGTACCCAGTCCCTTAATTGATTATTATTATTATTTAGTCCAGATTTTTTTCCCCTGGTAACCCATATCCTTGAATAGTCTCCAGGACATTGTAGAAAAGAAACCCTGGCAGTGTTGTTGGAACTTTATGAAACCAGGAGCTTTAAATCACCTACAAATATACAGCCAGCTTCCAGGATATCACCGCAAGACAATATGTCTAAAATTTCATTGTTGTTTAAGGATTTAGCCAGACAACTTTTATTCTGCTTTAATTAATGTAACTACCCGCTCACCACTGTGGAAAATTCAGAGTTGGACAGTGCTGCACTGATTGTGCAGAACCTCGGTCAAGGCTTACTTTTTTTCCTACATACTTTATGACATTGTTTTGTCTAGACGTCTATGTCCTTGTTGCCCGCAGTTATAGCGTTTATTGCCAAATCACTTAAATCACTTATCTCCTTCATTCAAGACTCTTGTCCAAAAGAATTTGAAAGGAAGCAGACTATCTTTTCTCTTTTAAGATGTTGAAGACACAGGCATGGTATGAATAAAGTAAACAGTGTTTCTTAAACTTCGTGTCATGTGCCTTGATTAAAATACATATGGGAATTCCTGTAACCTCTCCAACCTTCACTTCAGAGCCCTATCATAAAATTTAGCCAACTACATTTCACAGGACAAATCTACTGAGTCCCAAATATTATAGAGGTAAACTTACTACTACTACTACTACTAATTCACTTCAGTCGTGTCCGACTCTGTGTGACCCCAGAGACGGCAGCCCATCAGGCTCCCCTGTCCCTGGGATTCTCCAGGGAAGAACATTGGAGTGGGTTGCCATTTCCTTCTCCAATGCATGAAAGTGAAAAGTGAAAGTGAAGTCGCTCAGTCGTGTCCGACTCTTAGCAACCCCATGGACTGCAGCCCACAAGGCTCCTCCGTCCATGGATTTTCCAAGCAAGAGCACTGGAGTGGGGTTCCACTGCCTTCTCCATAGAGGTAAACTTAGGCTCCCTAAAACTCTATATCATGTCACCTGGTCTGACCCAGGCAATCTTGTGGAATATAATGATTCCAACAAAATGATGCCATAAAATACTGAAGGAATCTGATCTTTTAAAATGCTTTTCCTGAAATGGATACTGTACTGGCTCATTCATTTGGCCATTCTAACAGATACCATCAGCATCCATAAATCGATTAAATCATGTTATTATAATAAGAATAGCTAATCTAAGAATGGGCTTCCCAAGTGGCATTTGTGGTAACGAAGCCACCTGCCAATGCAGGAGACATAAGATAAGAGATGGAGGTTTGATCCTTGGGTTGGGAAGATTTCTTGAAGTGGAAAATGGCAAACCACTCCAGTATTCTTGCTTGGAGAATCCCATGGACAAAGGAGCCTAGGGGGTTACACTCCCTAGGGTCTCAAAGAGTCAGACACAACTGAAGTGACTTAGCACACACACACACACACACACACACACACACAATCTAAGAATATTCCAGGACTATTCTGAAATTCTGACAATGGTTCTAAGCTGGGTACTGCTGCCCTTCCTGTGAAAAGGAAGGGAACAAGCAGAAAAGTATGTGTAATGAAAGGAAAGCAGCTATGCCCTCCACCATTATCAAAGGAAGGTCTTTATTTTTTTTTAATTGAAGTATAGTTGATTTACAATATTATATTAATTTCAGGTATGCAACACAGTGATTCAGTATTTTTATAGATTACACTCCACTTAAAGTTATTATGGGGAGTGCCTTGGTGGTTCAGTGGTCAGGATCCAGGACTCTCAATTCAGTCTCTTGTCAGGGAAATGAGACCCCACAAGCTGCACTGTGCAGCCAAAAATAAATAAATAATAAAATAGAAAATAACGGCTCTATTTCCCTTTGCTCTATAACATACCCTGTTGTTAATTATTTTATACATAATAGCTTATACCTCTTAAACCCATATCCCTACTATGCCTCCCTAACATCCTCTTCCCTGTCACCACTGATAGCTACTGGATTGTTCTCTATTTCTGTGAGTCTATTTCTGTTGTGTTCTATACATTTGTTTGTTTTCTTTTTCAGATTTTACATATAAGTTATAATATAGAGATTTTGCTTTCTCTGTCTGACTTACTTCACTAAGTATAATACTTCCTATATCCGCCCACGTTGTTACAGATAGCAGAATTTCATTCTTTGTTTAGCTGAGTAATATTGCATTTTATATATATATATATATATATATATATATAACATCTTCTTTATTATATATATACAACATCTATCTATATGTATACATATATATATATATCTCCAAAATTCATTCCAATCCCAAAGAAAGTCAATGCCAAAGAATGTTCAAACAACCGTACATTTGCACCCATCTCACATGCTAGCAAAGTAATCCTCAAAATTCTCCAAGTGAGGCTTTAGCAGTACATGAATCATGAACTCCCAGATATTCAAGCTGGATTTATAAAAGGCACAGGAACCAGAGATCAAATTGCCAACATCTGTTGACTCATAGAAAAAGCAACAGAGTTCCAGAAAACATCAACTTCTGCTTTATTGACTACACCAAAGCCTTTGACTGTGTGGATCACAACAAACTGTGGAAAATTCTTAAAGAGATGGGAATACCAGACCACCTAACCTGACTCCTGAGAAATCTGTATGCAGGTCAAGAAGCAACAGTTAGAACCAGACATGGGACAACAGACTGGTTCCAAATCCAGAAAGGAGTACAGTACGTCAAGGCCGTATATTGTCACCGGGCTTATTTAACTTATATGCAGAATACATTACGTGAAATGCCAGGCTGGACAAAGCACAAGCTGGAATCAAGATTGCCAGGAGAAATATCAATAACCTCAGATATGCAGATGACACCACCCTTATGGCAGAAAGTGAAGAGGAACTAAAGAGCCTCCTGATGAATGTGAAAGAGGAGAATGAAAAAGCTGGCTTAAAACTCAACATTCAGAAAATTAAAACTATGGCATCCGGTCCCATAACTTCATGGCAAATAGATGGGGAAACAATGGAAACAGTGAGAGACTTTATTTTCTCAGTCTCCAAAATCACTACAGATGGTGACTGCAGCCATGAAATTTTCAGAAGACACTTGCTTCTTAGAAAAAAAGCTATGGCCAACCTAGACAGCATATTAAAAAGCAGAGACATTACTCTGCCAACAAAGGTCCATCTAGTCAAGGCTATGGTTTTTTCCAGTGGTCACGTATGGATGTGAGAGTTGGACTGTAAAGAAAGCCGAGTGCCAAAGAATTGATGCTTTTGAACTGTGGTGTTGGAGAAGACTCTTGAGAGTCCCTTGGACTGCAAGGAGATCCAACCAGTCCATCCTAAAGGAAATCAGTCCTGGGTGTTCATTGGAAGGACTGATGTTGAAGCTGAAACTCCAATCCTTTGGCCACCTGATGTGAAGAATCAACTCATTTGAAAAGACCCTGATGCTGGGAAAGATTGAAAGTGGGAGTAGAAGAGGGTGGCAGAGGATGAGACGGTTGGATGGCATCACCAACTCGATGGACATGAGTTTGAGTAAGCTCTGGGTGTTGGTGTTGGACAGGGAAGCCTGGTGTGCTGCAGTCCATGGGGTCTCAAAGAATCGGACATGACTGAGTGACTGAACTGAACTGAACCAGTATTACATTAGTAATCATCTTCAACTTGTTTCCATTGCGAATGTAAACATTGGAGCCACAGTGGAGAATTCCTAGATTTATTCATTCAGCTGTTGAGGATACTTAGGTTGCTTCCATATTGTGGCTATTTTAAATAATGGGATGAACATTGGGGTGCCTGTACCTTTTCAAATTCATGTTTTCATTTTCTTTGAATATATCCCCAGGAGTGGAATTGGTGGATCATGTTGTATTTCTATTTTTAGTTTTTTAAGGACCCTCCATACAGTTGTCCATAGTGACTGCACCAGTTTACAATCTTAACAGCATACTAGAGTTTCCTTTGGTCCACATCCTTGTCAACATTTGGTGTTTGAAGACTTTTTGATGATAGCCATTTTAATGGGAGTGAGATGATATCTCACTGTGATTTTGATCTGCATTTCTCTGTTGGTCATCTGCACATCTTCTTTGAAAAAAAATGTCTATGGGAAAGTCTTTTTTAGATTCAGATTTTTCCTTAGTTCATTTATTCATTCTTTTTTTCTTTTTTCTTTTTAGCACTGACTGGTAAAGTTATCCTCTAATTTCTTATTGGTTACTTCCTAGAAACACTCCTTATTTCAGTACTTGATCCTCTCAGGAAAGCTAAGTTGGTCTAACGCAAAGCCTGGGGTTATTGCCCCCAGTAAACTTTCTCTCAGCGCAGCCTGTCTAGGACATCCTCGGTGAATTTTACAGAACTCCCCTTTGCAGTTTCCTTACCGAAGATCCCATGTGAAGTAAAAGAAGAAACTAATTTCCTCCTCGGATGTCTGTGCTCCTGGGAAACTTTATCTTGCACCATTTTTTAATTAGACAGCCCTAAGCTAGGAATTTCTGAAATTCTGCTTCTTGCTGTAGTTGACTTTGTTCAGGGCACACAGGGACAGTCACAGGGTGTAACATGCAAAGGCTGCAAAGATCACTGCCGGTTCTGTTGACCTGTTTAAGCTCTGGCAATTTCCTTGCCACTAGGTCCTTTTAAGTGGACAGCAGTCCTACTAAAGGGGAGTTTGGTGTGGAGGTAAGCGTCCATGATCCTCCTGTCCAAGGTTATCAAATTACTAATTTTTCTGCTGCCTAAGGTGAACCAAAGGATCAAAAGAAAAGCCTAGAGGGAGGGGATGTATGTATATGTATAGCTGATTCACTTCTTTATATAGCATAAATTAACACCACATTGTAAAGCAATTCAACTCCAATTAAAAAAAGAGAAAAGCCTATTTTTTTAGTCTTTATTTATAACATCCTTCTTCCTCATCCTCCACCCGCCTCCCCCGCCCAACTTGTTATCCTTTATTTCTGGAATGGAATTAAATAATGTATACTCTATCATAGGCATAACCTATTTCCATAAGGTTGAAGTAACCTCTTTAACAAGTATTTCATTAGGGAGAATAAAAAAAGGTAGACTGAGAAATTTCAGTAAAAGTTTGTTATATAATTTTAAATGCTTTAGAATAACGTCACAATATCCTGCTTAAAAAAAGATCGGTCCTTTGTGAAAGATGTTATTAGTGAAATCCTTGAAGCAAGTGGTGGAAAATGGCTTTTTCATTACTTCAAAGGCAATATTAAAGGACCATGAAATTCAAAGCTCCTGGTTTTATCACAGACATTTTTATGTCAGGATTTAAACATTTTCCCACTCAACATTCTTCTAACAGCTATAGTTTTACAGGAAAGAATTGTTATAATTGGCTTGGATCATATTATGATTAAATGATAGACATCAATTAAACTGATATTTAAATTGACAATATTCATATCAGATAAGAGGAAAGTATGATTATAATTAAATGCATAAAATGTGTAATCTGCTTTGGGAGTACACTTGAAACCATGTGATTATTTGTTGGAATATAAACTGTCACAAAAATTCTTCTGCCTCTTTCCACCTTGCTCACTGTCACTAAGCATGAGTAAAATGTTTCATACATATTTTCCTTAATCTTAATGTGATTATGGGAGTGCTTTATGTAGATGATCGTGTTGGGAGGCTGTATCACTGAGGAATAAAAAGAAGTTGGAAATGATAACCCAGGATCACTCTTGTGAATGCCGAGTTGTCAATGCACTTGAATTCCCCGGAGTTAACCTTTTGGTTCCTGGGATTTTGACATGTGTTATTATTATAGCATTAGCAGTAATATAACAATACAATTATCATTGCTTGCTAAGGATTTAGGGACTTAGCAGTTGTGAATATAAATTGCTTTTATGGATATTAAAACATATAAAACCTGTTAAATAGCAACATTTGTAAGTTTAAAGTATTATCTTCTTACCTACTGGGGATCAGAGAAGCTCAAAGAAATCAGATTCAACAGATGTCAATATTAATACTTTCTTAAACAAAAATACTAAGACCACAAAGGGATTATTTCATTATGTTCATACATCTTTTCACTTGGAAATTCTTGAGTGTAAGAGAGTTCTTTATTTACATGTGTCTGTGTGTCTGTTCATCCACGTATAAAATATGAGCAGATGCCATTTTTTTTTCCTGTTTTTGTAATGTAGTTCTTACTGGCTGCCTCTCCAGGTGTTGACACAGCCAAGCACTGTCTATGAGGGCTGACCCTCCTCTAGCTCTACATGGTGAGAAGCCAATGGCTTCTTCCCATCCTCCATACCATGGTTGCTGCCCAGAGGAGATTTTGTGATCTAACTTTATCCAATTAGAGTGAAACTTTGGATTTTAATAAGAAAGAAAGAAAGACATTTACCCAACACACCTCCAATCTTGTTGCACATGGTCTGAAGAGAAAAGTATGTATGCTGAATTCTAGCTGCAGTCACCTTATCAAGGGAACCTGACCTGAGGATGAAGCTAGCCTACAAAAGATGGAGGAGCAGGAAGAATCTGTGGAAAATGAAACTGAACCTCTAACTGATCTGCACCCAAAAGCCCACCCCTGCAGTTACATGAGCCAGTTAATTCCCCAAATTGATTCCCTTCATGATTTAAGCCAGATTGTAATGATGTTCTGTTATTATTTGTAGCCAAAAGCATCCTACCAGATACCAGATTTGGTGCTAAAGGTAATGTTTTGCTCATCACAGATCCCACAATATTGAACTAACTGCATCTAGGTAAGCAGAACAATGGTTAAAAGTTGACACATCTTATTATGTAGTCACAAAGTAACTCATTAAATAATTGCCTACTGTACCTTACCATAGATTTCAAGTGCTAGCCAAGATTCACTCAAGTCCTTCAAGAGAGAGACAGATTGACCTGAAACAAACTAATCTGAAAGAAAAGAAAAAAGGTAACATGACTTTTCTAAGAGAAGCCCGTTCTGCAAGTGGCTTTCCTTCCTAAATCAGATTGAGAAATGTGACCAACTGGTTTAACAGCCAATCGCCTTCTCTCTTGTTTTACCTGTCAAATGAAATATCTAAACATACTTAGCAATAAGACCCGTGACAGAATCAAATTTTAGAGTGAAGTCCAAAGAGGTGATCTAGCAAAACTATCATGTTAAACCTAAAGATACTGAAGTCTAGTGAAGTCACGTGATTTATTCCAAGCCTCTTGACGACTTCATGGCAAGGCCAGTGCTTGAAGGCAGTGCTTTTTTGGTGCCATAGGTAACTTGTCTGTTGCTGCACCTAACTGTGGGTTTCAAGCATCTTATTCAAATTGAGTTTTCTCTATTTAAAAACAAATGCTTTACTCTTCTTGTAAGCAGAAGGGTGTCCCAATTGCTGAATTGTTAAAACTGAATACTGTCTATACGAATATGAGAAAAGTGAATTAAATGACTCTTAGACATATGAATCATGGAGTTAGTTAATTCCTGAGCCATGGAAAAGACTAGAACAAGAAGAAATGTGACTCAAGAAGATAAAGGTCATAGACTGTGTTCTTAATTTATTCTGAAAACATAGTAGGTTCTCAACAAATACTTGTTTAATAAAGTAAGGTTTACAAAAGCAAAGGGAAGGGTGGTTCTAGTGTCAGTGATAGAGAAGAGATAAGCACATCTGAATTAAATTGAAACAGAAAATGGAGCTTATGTGGAAGAAGGAATTTGTTATCCTCTCACCCTTCTTGGATCTAGAACTCTGAAAGCCGAACAAACTTAAGTTTGTTCCTAAGTGTACGTCTGGCATAAGGAGATTGATATTTCAGATATTTACTGTCTTTGTGTGTGTGTGTGTTTGTGTGTAGTCGTTATTCTACAATTTTAATGAGTTCTAGATAAATGTCTGAGTTGAGCCACAAGGCATTAAGGAAGGTACGACAGTACTACGTGCCTCTCCTGCCAGTTTCAGATGAGATGCAGTTTCACACCCTGAAATTCAGTAGAAAGATGCCAAGAGTAGTGAAGGGGATCAGGGCACTGGTAAATTTTGGAACTAACAATTGGGACCATGGTTTCCTCTGTGCTTGGTCTTCACCACACAGAGAGTACCTCTCTACTGTCATCTTAAAGGCCTTGGATTGTGTTCTGCTAATAAATTTACTAATTTTCCTTACATAAACCTGGATAGATTTTTATTTAAAATAAACGAGATAATGCTTTAGACACTCCAGGAGTTTAGCACAGATATTTAGAAAGTACTTTACAGTAATCTCAAAGACTTTGCCAATCAAATTTGTGTAGGCTTGGATATGGTTTCTATCCTGTCTCAAGAAAAGATAATCCAAAGCATGTCTTTTCATGGAGGATAATCTGAGGAAACCTCTGATGCAAAAAGAAAGAGAGAGAAATATTTATACATGTATATGGATTATTAAAGGTTAAATAGATAGGAGCTTTAAATTAAATTCCAGAAATGTCAGCATTTTTCTTTTTCATTTAATGTGCTAAAGTTCAAAAACTAAGAAAATAAAATTGCACTGATAGCATTCTAAAATTCTCTCTATAGTCCTGCCCACATACTAAAAGGGGAAAAAAAAAGAAGGTCAAGAGGAATTGAGGAAGCTTGTCATGAAATTAAGCTTTATTAAATCACCAATTATATTCTAGGTACCTACTTACCTGATTTCAATCTTCTCTCACTGTAATCTTCAGAACTACTTCCTAAGTAGTGTCTTATATATGAAAGAAAGCCATCCTATTGTAAAGTAAAATAACTTCCACAAGGTAGTAAAAATGGGTTAAAAACTATGTTGTGCTTAGTTGCTCAGTCATGTCCGACTCTTTGCCGCCCCATGGACTGTAGCCCACCAGGCTTCTCTGTCCATGGGGATTCTCCAGGCAGGAATACTGGAGAGGGATGCCATGTCCTCCTCTAGGGGATCTTCCCAACCCAGGGATCAAACCCAGATCTCCCACATTGTAGGCAGATTCTTTACCATCTGATCTACCAGGGAAGACCATAAACCATGTTAGTCAAGTCCAAAGTTACAGGAAAAATGAATAAGCAGTGTTAACAAATTAGAAAATTCAATGAATAATGAAATATCATTAAACTTTTTATAAAGGTTATCATTATTTAGAGGAAAATAAAATCTAACTTTTGCACTGTGTAACAAGGCTATGGTTTTTCCAGTGGTCATGTATGGATGTGAGAGTTGGATTGTGAAGAAAGCTGAGCACCGAAGAATTGATGTTTTTGAACTGTGGTGTTGGAGAAGACTCTTGAGAGTCCCTTGGACCGCAAGGAGATCCAACCAGTCCATTCTAAAGGAGATCAGTCCTGGGTGTTCTTTGGAAGGACTGATGCTAAAGCTGAAACTCCAATACTTTGGCCACCTCGTGCAAAGAGTTGACTCATTGGGAAAGACTCTGATGGTGGGAGGGATTGGGGGCAGGAGGAGAAGGGGACGACAAAGGATGAGATGGCTGGATGGCATCACGGACTCTATGCACATGAGTTTGGGTGAACTCCGGGAGTTGGTGATGGACAGGGAGGCCTGGCGTGCTGTGATTCATGGGGTCGCAAAGAGTCGGACACAACTGAGCAACTGAACTGAACTGAACTGAACTGAACATACTTAGAGGTGAAGATGATGCCTTGAAAGCAAAGTACCTAATATATGATCATTGAAGCCAAAAGGGCTGATGGTTTGCTATAGGTTAACCATCAAGTGTTGTTGTTTTGTTTTGTTTTTTATTTTTGGCTTTGCTGCAGGATTTTAGTGCCCTGACCAAGGGTCCTAACCTGCAACCTCAGTAGTGAAGGCTCAGAGTTCTAACCACTCGACCACCAGGGAACTCCCAACCACCAAGTGTTGTTAGGGAAATGGATGTGCCTAAAGATGTAAGATATTTGGGAGCTGGGGCCAAGATCTGGTATTCATGGAGTAGGCTCTTTAAATTGACAAAGTGTGCTCTTGAAAGTTCATTAAGGTGAAGTTCTCTTTATCAACTCCATTTTTCCATTGACTCTTATTTGAAATACATTCAGTTAATCAAATATTTGTTGAGTCTTCATTCAAGACAAAATTTTCATTAGGTTTTACAAAATGAAGATAGATAAGAACAACAACAATCAGATTAACAACATGAAGAGAAGAGACCTGGCTTTATTTGGTGACAGAGAATCATTTTAATCTTTCACAGCCATTTCCATTTCTTCTTTCTAAACTACACAGACTCAGTCCTTAACTCAACCCTCTTCCTGTTCCCCATCTCAAGTCACTTAGATTTAACACCATGCAGAGCCTGTTCACTGCCAGAGGTAAAGTAGGAGAAAGTCAAGATGCTAAGACTATTTGTTAACTTACTATGTATCAGGAAATGACCTAAGGTTTTAAGATGTATCAATTGACTAAATCCTAATAAACAGACCCATGGGTGGGTATTTTCATTATTCCTCATCTATCAATGAAGAAACTAAGATAGTACAATGTTCTTAGGAAAGAACAGAGATATTCTGAATGATACGAGAGTTAATGAAGACAAGTGGGGTAAAGATAGCGGTAAATTTTTAGATAGAAAGGAGAAATTGAAAGGACAATCTTATCGTCTTCATAAATAGGTGAAGGTGATAAATGGAAACTAAAAACAATGTTACTAGAGCTTGGCTCTCAGATATTAGACACTTTATGTAAAACTTTTACTTACTGCTTACGATAGCCCTTCTAGGAAGGTAACGTTACTCCCATTAAAAAAAAAAAAATCTGGGGACTAGGGAAGTTGAGTTGCTTACCAAAGGCCACAGAGTCTAGGAACTCAGCACCGCCACCAAATCTTGGTTCTTCCCCCTGTGCCCTGTTACCTCTCAGTTCTCAAGTTGGTGGGAATGAACTTGGGAAATTAAGAAGAACAGCACAAGATTGGATGGCCATTGATGATTATAGCCAGACAGAAATAAACAAAGAATTGCCCAGCCAGGCTGAGGGTTTGGCACTGCAAAGTGTGATATTAAAATGGAGTCATTGTGGGTGATTAATTGACTCTGGATAGGAAGGCATTGTGCACAGCATGAGGTTTGGAGCTTCTAGCGACGTAGAGGTAAGTAGACTGGTCCAACAAATGCTTATAGCACCGGTGTGCACAAACACCCAGAATACAAGGCAGAAAATTATATATGATACAGGCCACGAGAGAGGGCCAGAGAATGCCGTATTTTGTTTACTGTAATTCAAAAATTTCACACTTTAACACTTCAAAATTGGGATGTATCTTAAAATGGATGGCATCTTTCTTTGCCCATGACTAAGTATTAATAGCTACCGTGACTTAGTTGTGATCCACGTTCTTCACCTTGGTCATGGGTGTTCATGTTGCCTTGACTTCAGTTAGGTTGTGTTCATTGTGGATGCTACAGGTATTGGTTTGCATATGCCATTTAAAGCGTCTTCTTAGAAAACACTCAGTGATTTTATATTGAAAAATTATCATATATGTAGAGGTGTGGGAGTACTGGGTGTTGATTTGCATATGCCATTTAAAGTGTCTTCTTAGAGAATACACTAAGATTTTAAATTGAAAAATTATCATATATGTAGAAGTATGGAAATAGTACAGGGATATATGATATGTTAATGAAGAACTGTGGTGTAGGAGAAGACTCTTGAGAGGGCCTTGGACAGCAAAGAGATCAAGCCGGTCAATCCTAATGGAAATCAACCCTGAACATTCATTGAAAGGACTGATGCTGAAGTTGAAGCTACAATACTTTGGCCACCTGATGCAAAGAGCCAACTCATTAGAAAAGACTCTGAGCCAGAAAAGATTAAGGGCAAGAGGAGAAGGGGGTGATCGGATGAGAGGATTGGATGGCATCACTGACTCAGTGGACATGAGTTTGAGTAAACTCTGGGAGATAGTGAAGAACAAGGAAGCCTGGCATGCTGCAGTTCATGGGGTCACAGAATCGGACACGATTTAGTGACTGAACAACAACAATGAAGAAAATATTTATATTAATGAAGTAAATTTGAACACAAGTTCATATTTCTCTGAAGCAGCAAAGCGCATGCTGTACAGGACCTATGCTCACAAGTAGATGCAGCTGGTAGTGTTTTGTTACTGAGAGATCTGAAAAAGGATTGCCTAGCACAAATCAAGCAACTCGGGTAAAGCTATGAGAAATTGCCAAATGCCTAGGGCTAGTTATATTCCAGCTGTCTCTCACTAGTAACAAATCACTCCCCAAACAACATGGCTTAGATCAGTACTGATCATCTTCTTATCTGTTGCAGTCTCTGGGGGACAGGAATTCGGGCAGGCTTGCCTGGGTAGTTCTGGTTCAAGGTCTCTCATGCATTCAGAAGAAGACTAGAGCTGTAATAGCAGAAAGCTGAAGCATGTGGAGGATAGTTGGATGTCTTTCTCCCTTGTGTAGTCTCAGAGCCTCTCCCTGTGGTCTTTCTGCATGGCCTTCTTTGGGCTTTGAAGTGTCTTGGCAGCTCCAGAGCAATTGGACTGTTTCTCGGCAGCTGAAGACTTCTAGTGCGAGTGGTCCAATAGGCAAGGTGGAAGCTGAATCACCTTTCACAACCCAGATTCTGAAGCATCACTTCTGCTACAGCCTGATGGTGACAAGTGACTGCGGAGCCTGCCCAGACTCAAGGGGCAAAGAATTAACTTTCTGTCTTGGTTGGGAAGCAGCAAGTTCCTACAAGAGCATATGGGCTGAGAGATATTTTTGCAGCCATATTTGGAAAATACAGTCTGTCACAGATGAAAGTAATGTCAATGCAACAGGAGGCTGGCATTACCAATTCATTCATTGTGCAGGACTTAGCATTAAAGCACTGAACTTTCACTGAACTTCCTGCTGACTTTGAGCAGAAGTTATCTAACTTCCAGCAACATGTGATTCAATCAGGGGGAAAAATGAAACTACAAGGTTATGCTAATTAAACCCTGGTGTTCCTGAAATAAGTTGTCAGTGCTAAAGGTGTTAAGAGGTCAAGATCCTATCTCCAGTTACATGTCTTCTATGTCTAAATGATCTTGAAAAAGCTCATTAGATAAGTTAAAATAAGACTTCTAAGTGATGAGAGCCCTAAACCTGTACTCTAACTGGCAACATTTTTTTTTAAGTGGTGCATGAAATAATGGTATGTCTTACAATCCATGGCATCTTTTGCTTTGGTGAAGGACAGTAATGCTTTGAAAGCATAAAATTGGCAGAAACTTCCTACTCTTGGCATAGTTGGAAGTTCTGGAGAGGTGGTTCTAGGAATTTTTAGACTTCAGAAGGTAGAAAAGAGACTTAAAGATGAGGCAGGAAGTGAAGGAGTATATTTGAAAAACACTTTCTAATCAAAGCTCATCCCATCTACCCAGACTTCGCACCATCACTCCGTATGTAATTCCTGGTCTAATCAGTCTTTCCGCTTGCTCTTGTGAGAATCCTGCCAATCTATTCTTCATGAGACCTTGCAGGTCCTGCCAACTCCATGTTGAGAAGTTTTTTTATTGGTTGCCACTGCAGACAGTTGGGGTAGACTGGCAAGGCATAACTTAGTTTAATCTGTTTTACGTGTTGGAATTTCTTATAAGATTGCTATGGATGAATGGGCTTACAGCTTAAAAATAAAAACAAAATGTGAGTCACTATAATATATTATACATCTGTATGCTCAATCTTGGAGCATACCATGAATTAGCTATCATCCATTCATTCAGTTACTGAGCTCCAGTGGCACAGTGGTAATGAATCTCCCTGCATTGCAGGAGACATGGAAGACATGGGTTCTATCCCTGGATCGGGAAGATCCTCTGGAGGAGGAAATGGCAACCCAATCCAGTATTCTTTCCTGCAAAATCCCATGGACAGAGGAACCTGGTGGGTTACAATCCAGGGGGTCACAAAGAGTTCGACACAACTAAGCAACTGAACACACACACATTCATTTAGTTAACAGTGACCTATGAGCATCTTCTAGGAGTTAGGTGATGTGCAAGGCGTTGGCTATTCATGATAACACCTTGCTTCATGAAACTTCTATTTGAGTTGGATTGGACTTACGTTCATTTCTTTTGGACAGATATCTAGGAGTGGAATTGCTGTATTGTCTGGTAATTGTATGTTCAACTTTTGTTAATGTAGGTATAACATTTTACATTCTCACTGGCACTGATGAGACTGTCAGTTGCTCTGCATCCTCACCAAAACTTGGTATGCTTAGTCTTTTTTAAAAGTCTAGCTATTTGAAGGATGTACATTATCATGGCATATCATGGCAGTTTTCATTTGTACTCCCTTGATAGCTAATGATATTAAGCATCTTTTCATGTGCTTTTTGCCTCTTCCTATATTTGTCTGGGCTCCAAAATCACTGCAGATGGTGACTGCAGCCATGAAATTAAAAGACGCTTACTCCTTGGAAGCAAAGTTATGACCAACCTAGATAGCATATTAAAAAGCAGGGACCCAACAAAGGTCCGTGTAGTCAAGGCTATGGATTGTCCAGTGGTCATGTATGGATGTGAGAGTTGGACTATAAAGAAAGCTGAGTGCTGAAGAATTGATGCTTTTGAACTGTGGTGTTGGAGAAGACTCTTAAGAGTCCCTTGGAATGCAAGGAGATCCAACCAGTCCATCCTAAGGGAGATCAGTCCTGGTTATTCATTGAAAGGACTGATGTTGAAGCTGAAACTCCAATCCTTTGGCCACCTGATGCAAAGAGCTGACTCATTTGAAAAGACCCTGATGCTGGGAAAGATTGAGAGCAGGAGGAGAAGGGGATGACAGAGGATGAGATGGTTGGATGGCATCACTAACTCAATGGACATGGGTTTGGGTGAACTCCAGGAGTTGGTGATGGACAGGGAGGCCTGGCGTGCTGTGGTTCATGGGGTCGCAAAGAGTCGGACATGACTGAGTGACTGAACTGAACTGATATCTTCTATTATGAAATGTCTTTTCAAATCTTGTGTCATTTTAGTTGGAGTTTTTGTCTTCTTATTGAGCTGTAAACTTTTTAAATAACTTCTATTTACGAGTACTTTGCCAGATATATGTATTGTGAATATTTTCCCCATTCTGTGCTTTGCATTTTTAATTTTCTTAAGAGTATCTTTCAAAAAGCAAGCTTTTAAATTTTGATTAAGTCCAAATTATCAAAGTTTTCTTTAATGGTTCATGCTTTTTGTGTCACATGTAAAAAATCCTTGCTTATCCCAAGGCTGCAAAGATTTTATCTTACATTTTCTTCTACAGCTTTGATAATTTTAGCTTTCAGATATAATGACCTTTCATATTATATATATATATATATATATATATAATTATTTACTTCTTCATTTATTTTAATAGGGCGTGTGATGACAGTTGGGATTATTTTTTAAATTTTCTCATTTACTTTTCAGCTGTCACTGTGAAAGTCACTCAGTCATGTCCAGCTCTTTGCAACCCCATGGACTATACAGTCCATGGAATTCTCCAGGCCAGAATACTGGAGTGGGTAAGCCTTTCCCTTCTCCAGGGGATCTTCCCCACCCAGGGACTGAACCCAGGTCTCCCGCATTTCAAGCAGATTCTTTACAAGCTGAGCCATAAGGGAAGCCCAAGAATACTGGAGTGGGTAGCCTATCCCTTCGCTAGAGGATCTTCCCACCCAGGAACTGAACTGGGATCTCCTGCATTGCAGGTGGATTCTTTACCAACTGAGATATCAGGAAAGCCCATCAGCTGTTATTACTTCCTCCTATTACTGCTCTCCTACATTTTTATACCCTCTACCCTTTCTGACTTGTAGTTTTTACTGTTTTATAAAAGCTGGACCGTCAAACTCACTGGAAGACGAACCAAAATCTACTAAAACTGTAGTAGCTGAGAAACAACTATTTTAAAACGCATGGGGATTTCTGGCATCTATTTTGGCAACACAGAAGCCTGATTTTGCTGGCTTTAAGAGTCTTATATATTTCTGGTGGTTGTATAATAGGATCTCTGGAGAAGTGACATGTTAGTTCCTCTATTATTTTATTTGAGTAAATTTTATGGTGTGTAGTTTGTTAAACCCTAGATCGTTTATTGTACTATTTGTAATTATACTTGCTGTGCCTAGCGTAATGCCAGTCACTTAAAAGTACTTGGTAAATTAAATATGTTCTGGTGGTTGACAGTAAAGAGAAATGACAGTTTCAGACTTCCTATTTCCTAGAGCAGTGGACTTGTTTTTCGGCTACTGTACATTTTAGATTATGGACTCTTTCCAATGTTCTGTATATTTGGTCATTTACATATTATATGCATGTATCAGTACCAAGTTTTTCATTTATAACATTAAAAAATAGACATTTTAAAAATGAAATAAATCTAAATAAAACTTATATTTTCATTTTTATACTCAAACCATATTATGATTTTGTTCTTAGAAACATAGGATTTCTTATTTTCAAATTGGATTCTGAAATTAAGTGCTAGTGTGTGAATATTATAATAATGAACACACTGGGGTTAATCAATAGAGGGAACATGTTTACTAATAATTAGATTATTATATTTAAAACCCATACAGTTAATAAAATTTCATATCAATTAATAATTTTTTGTAAAGATACAATGAATTGTTGACAGTAAAACTATTCTTTAAAACTGTAATACCATAATCAGTTTTGACCAACCTTCATTTGTTGCTTAAAAAATAGGCATTTCTGAATTGCCTTATTCAAAAATATCACAGAGCTGTGAAGAGGCTTTCTGTGCATTTCTATGAAAACATTTGGATACCCCCCATACATCTGTATAATTCTCATATTTATGATCATTCATATTCAGAATGCACCCTCTAAATAAACCAGTGAAAATAAAATGATTACTTTTCCTCAAATGTTCAGCAGGCACTCTAAATTAGCCAGCTGGTCCCTTGTCATGGCTGAAAATGTGTAGTCTTTTTATAAAAAGTGACAATGAATACATCTATGGCACCAGTCACTTTATATGCAAGTGGAAGTTCTATTGGTGCAATGACTTATGATTGGAGAAGAGCAAAAAGTGTGTAAAGAAAGGGAATCAATGAGAACAGTGCTTCGCATGCCTTGCTCACAGAGAATAATTCATTTTAAGGAAGTGAAATCACCTTATTTTATGGCAAGGCACTAATCTCAAGGTCCATGTGTTAAGTTTTTTATTATTATTGAAGGTTCAGAAGTCATTTAAAAACATGACCTGTTAGAACAATTCAGTGCACCAGGTCTATTTGCAAAAATCATGTTGTAAATCACGATTCATTATGTAATTGTGATCAGCATACAGTGTTAGAAATTCATTTCTCCTGGTGATATAGACCTTTCTGTAGTCCCCACACCCTTTCTATTTATTCTTTTTTTTCCCTTTACTCTATGTTGTTCTTCTATTTTCTTCTTTGCTCTATTTTAAACTACATTATCCTTTTTTTGGCCTCTGTTGTAATATCACTTGTGTCACGAGTACTATAAGATATATGAGAGGTACAAAATTCCATAATAAATAAAACCATTTTTTATTTTCACTGAGACTGCGGACTTAAAGTCTCTCATAGATCATGAAATAATAAGCAAATGAATGCTTAGATGATGGAGCTATGGGAAGCCGGGGGTCGCTGTAGTGATTTTTTCCCCTTGTTTAAGGGGCTTCCCTGGTAGCTCAGTGATTAAGAACCTGCCAGCCAATGCTGGAGACATGGGTTCAGTTGCTGGATTGGGAAGATCCCCTGGAGAACGAAATGGCAACCCACTCCAGTATTCTTGCCTGGGAAATTACATGGACAGAGGAACCTGGCAAGATATAGTTCATAATGTCCCCAAAGAGTCAGACACAATTTAGTGACCGGACAGTAGCCCTTTGTTTAAAGATGAGAAACTGAAACTCAGAGAGACCAAGAGACCTGGTCAGATAACAGAGAGGGACCATGAAGATTTGTTTTATTCCCAGATTACAGCTTCCCCCTTCTGTCTCCCTTTGTCATGAAAACCAACTGAATTGTACAATTAGCAGTCATCATCTTGACAGTTAAACTCTTTGTGACAATTGTCTTTTTCAGTGAGGATTCATTCCATTATTCTATGATATTCATTGAGCACCTACCACACACCAGGATTCTCAAGGATACAGCAGTAAACATAGAAAAGAGTCCTGCCTTCAATGAGACAGAGTTCTAGTGGAGTGAGGCAGATGATAAACAGCATAAATGAGCAGAATATGTAGAACGCAAGATGATACTAAGTGTTTTGAAGTCGAACAAGGCAAGGAAAGAAAATTGAGGATAAGTTTATATTTTTGTGTCAAGGAGGATAGGATGGTACAATCTTGAGCAGTGCAGCCAGAAAAGATTTCACAGAAAAGGTGACATTTGAGTAAAGACCTTAGACAGCAGAGAGCTATGCAATCCATTTCCTTCATGACTGTGGAAGAAAGCCAAGATTTTCCATACATCTCTCCTTCATCTTTCTCAAGGACAGTCATACCTAGTATCTGAGGATTAGTTCAGGAGCCCTGCAAATACCAAAATCTGCTGATGCTCAAATATCTTGCAGAGAATGGCATAGTACAGCTGGCCTCAGTGTCCATGGATGCAGAACTCGTGAATACAGAGGACCAACTGCAGTCAACCAGTTGAACATCTTGACATCAGAATTCTTTCTTTTACCCAAAGAATTTGCAGCAATCAGAAGCATTTCCTTTATGTTACACATCTAAATGTAAATATAGCACTGTAACTCTGCCCATGAAAAATGTAGATAGATTTAGCCAGCATTTGGGAGCTGGGCAAGGAAAACTGGATTTGTGTCAGCAGAGCCAGAGCCTGCTTTTCTATTTATTCTCTGCCCATCAATTAGGCTTAGTCTACAGGGCTCAGATGAATCACAGCATGAGAGATCTCTACCACTTGGCAACATTTTATCCTGAGACCTGGAAAGCAGAGAACAGGAGAAAAGTCATTTGTTTACTTGAAAAAGAAGCAATTTTCTGATAAATGACCATACCCTTGAACATCTTTTGAAAGAAAAGAATTTTCAATAAGCTCAGGAGGTTTAACCATTAACTAACTTTTATTGTAGGTAGAAGAGAACTAGCTTTGTGACTACTGATTTTCCTACGTTTTGCATGATGTCAAAAGAAGAAAAGATTTTCTGATTTAAAAAATTTTAAGAATCTCCATGTATCTACCATACACAAGCATAAATGTGAGACATAGAACCAAAAATACTGTATGTATAAATACATAAATTACACATCTGCATCTAACTGTAAATTTCCATCAGAGGCAGTTAGATTTCATTTATGCATATTAGTTACAAAAATTCTATGTCAGAGGAAAAATATCAGCATCAAATACTCAATGCCATCTTCATTTATTCATTCGATCATTTGCAAATACTTATCCAATGTATATTGCTTGCCAAGCACTATACTGGACACAGTCTATGCAGTAATTTCTAGAACCACCTTTCCTGTAGTTTGCGTACTTCCTTATGCTCAAAATCAGATGCTCATTGGACAATGCCTTTCCAAATCTTTTTGTGTATTAGTGTATTATAAAATATAATGATATATGAATTGTCTGTAGTATCATCAATTTTTGGAGGGTGGAGGGAATGGTCAGTTTGAATTAATGCGAATGTTAATTTAAAGGGTAGAGAACTACTCTACAGTGTATTTATACATTATAATTATTCATTATACATTACAATGTAAGTGTACTTCATTTTAGGAGAATAGGCTATCGAAATAAACAAGTCAATTAGGAGGGCAGTGATATTATTAAGTAATAAAATGTTTCAAATTTTTAAATTTCTAGTAGACTCTTCATAATAGTATTATAGTGCCAAAAGAGATATCAAATATGTTTTCAACCAGAGGATGGATGTTTAGGATTTGTTTAAAGAACGTCAATAACTGGAGGCCTTCACTTAGATGGGGTGGACATCCAATTTAGCAGAATTTGCATATTCTAGGCATTATACATAAGACAAACATAAGAAGACTCTGAAAGGTGATAAGAAGAAGGCAGACCAGAAAGGGATCTTGAGACCTAAGAAACAACACAACAGTGAATTTGCTGAATTTTCTTTTTCCTTTTTATATTTTAGACTTATTGTTCAATAAGGCAGCAATATAAAAATGCCACAGATGTGAGTAAAAACAGTCTCACCAAAATGCTAAAGGATCGAGAAAGGGAAAAAAGACTTTTAGACTATTGTTGTTAGTAAATAATAACAAAATAATTGTTTTATTCTACTTCGGGACCCAACAGAGAATGCCAGCCTCTACTCCTACTTGTCTTTTCTGAGACTAGGGAAGATGGGAACTGAGAACACAAGTCCATTGAAAGATCAAACTTAATCATCAAATTATAGAAAACTTCTCCTCCCTCATCTTAGAATCACACTAACAGGGCTCCAGTATAACAGTGGTCTCCAGCTGAACGATCTGCAAGATGCAAAATATGAGAAGATAAAACTATCAGAACTAAAAGGAGAAATAGACAAATCTACAGTTATAGATGGAGACTTTAATATGATTCTCTCAACGACTGCAAGAAAAACTAGAAAGAAAATTAGTGTAAAATTAAGAGTTTGGAAGAACTCAACACTGCCATCAACCAAGAGGATCTAATTGATACTTACCGGACATTCCACTCAACAATAGCAGAATACTATACAGAGTCAAACTTTTAGCACTAAATGCACACATTACAAAGGAGGGAAAATTTCAAATTTATATTCTAAGCTCCCTCCTCAAGAATGTAGGGGGAAAAAGAGAAAAATAAACTCAAAGCAAGCAGAAGATAGGAAGTAAAAACCTGTTTTTGAAGTCCAGAAAACAGTGAAATTGAAAGCAGAGTGTGAGAAGAGAAAATCAACCAATAGTTCTTTGAAAAGATAAAATTGACAGAGACTGATAAGAAAAAAAGAGAGAGAAGGCACAAGTGATTAATATCAGGAATACAAGTATGGATATCACCACAGATACTCTTTTGTAAAAGTTTACTGGGGTTATTGTAAGAATGTACCACAGACTGAGTGAAACCTTGATCAACTGTCTTACAATGCTGGAGACTAAGTAAAGTCCAAAATCAAGGGTTTTGGCAGTTTGGTTCCTTTCAAGCGAAGGAAAGCATCTGTTTCAGGTCTCTCAGTGGCTTGTAGGTGGCTGTCTTCTTATTTTCCTTCTGTATTCACCTCTGTGTCCAAATTTTCCCTTTTCATAAAGACTCCAGTCCTATTGTTTTAGGGTCTACCTACTGACTTCACCTTAACTTGATTATCTGTGTATAGACCATATCTCCAAATAAGATCATATGTTAAGGTACTGAGGTTTAGGACTTAAACATCAAATTATTTTGGACAATTCAACCTTTAACACTGTGCAAACGACAAACTGATAACAGGGAAATGTTTCAGAGAATGCTATACACATAAAATTGACAATTCAGATAAAATAGGCCAGCTCTCTGAAAAACACCATCTACCACAATTTACCCAATGTAAAAAAAAAAAAAAAAGAATTACTCGAATGCCCCACTACTATTTAGAAAATTGAATGTTTTTAAAGCCCAATTCTGCAGTCCAGACCCAGGTGTTTTAATAGGTAATTGCACCAAGCATCAATTCTATAAATCTCTTCCAGAAAATATAAGAAAAGACCACTTCCACAATCATTTTATGAACCTAGTAAAATCCTGATACCAAGTAATAGAAACAGAAAACTACAGACTAGTATTTCTCATGAATATAGATGTAAAAATTCCTAACAAAACAGAACTCAGCAATATAAAAATAATTGTATTCCATGAGCAATTAGGTATTAATCCAGAAATATAAGACCACTTCAATATAATCCACCATATTAGCAGGCCAAAGAAGAAAAATTGCACAAGGAGAACTGACGCCTAAAAAAAAAAAGCATTTGACAAAATTCAACACACCCATTATTTATTAGAAAAAATAAAACTCAGAAAAACCTGGAGTAGAAGGGAATTTCCTCAATTTCTTCAACTGAGAAAGAGTATCTTTTAAAAACTTAATAATAAAATTTCATTTAAGGGTGAAAAGCAGAATATTTTTCTCCTGACAACAGGAATAAAGCAAAAATATCTATTCATAGACACATAGATCAATGGATGAGAATTGAAAATCCAGAAACAGGACTCACAAATTTGCCTCGCATATTTTGACAAAGATTCAAAAGCAACTCAGTGCAGGAAGGATAGCTTTTACAAGTGGTGCTGGGTATTTGGGCATCCATAGGAAACAAGAGAGAACCTAGATTTAAGGCTCGTTGTCATTGCTGTTGTTGTTGCTCAGTCGGTGAGTTGTGTCCAGCTCTTTGAGACCCCATGAACCACAGCATGCCAGGCTTCCCTGTCCTTCACTAGCTCCAGGAGTTTGCTCAAACTCATGTGCATTGAGTTGGTGATACCATCCAACCATCTCATCCTCTGTTGCCCCCTTCTCCTCCTGCCTTTAGTCTTTCCCAGCATCAGGATTTTTTCCAATGAGTCATATCTTATAATATATTGACTCAAAAATGGATTAGAAACAAATGTAAAACTCTAAAAATTTTTTTTTTAAATGGCTAAAATATCTTTGACATCTGCTGCTGCCAAGTCGCTTCAGTCGTGTCCGACTCTGTGCGACCCCACGAACTGCAGCCTACCAGGCTTCTCCGTCCATGGGATTCTCCAGGCAAGAACACTGGAGTGGGTTGCCATTTCCTTCTCCACTTTGACATCTAGGACTAGGCAAAGAATTCTTACGCTGCTGCTGTTGCTGCTGCTAAGTTGCTTCAGTCGTGTCCGACTCTGTGCGACCCCATAGACGGCAGCCCACTAGGCTCCTCTGTCCCTGGGATTCTCCAGGCAAGAACACTGGAGTGGGTTGCCATTTCCTTCTCCAATGCATGAAAGTGAAAGTGAAGTCGCTCAGTCATGTCTGACTCTTTGCGACCCCATGGACTGCAGCCTACCAGGCTCCTCCATCCATGGGATTTTCCAGGCAAGAGTACTGGAGTGGGGTGCCATTGCCTTCTCCAAAGAACTCTTATATTTGATGTCAAAAGTACAATCTACAAAAGGGAAAATTGGGGAGACTGATGTCAGCAAAATGATGAGAAAAAAATTTCTAGCATTTTTTTCTTCTCAGAACCATCAATTTGAACAATGATCCATGCCTGAAAATACCTTCACAAAAACTAAGGATTCTATTAATAGCTGAGATTACAACATATGAGCATAGCACAGAAATAAGAAAAGACATGGAGAAGGTAACAATCGCATGTTGCCCTGTCACCCCTCATTAGGGAAATGCAAATGAAAACAATAGTAAGATATCAGTGCACATCTATGAGAATGGCTAACATCCACAATAGTGAAAACATCAAATACTGGCAAGAATGCAAAGAAATTACATCACTCATAGACTGCTGGATGGAATGTGTAGTCTGCTATGCTTAGTCGCTCGGTAGCGTCTGACTCTTTTCGACCCCGTGGACCGTAGTCCTCTTCCAGAATCCATGGGATTCTCCAGGCAAGAATACTGGGGTGGGTTGCCGTGCCTTCCTCCAGGGAATCTTCCCAACGCAAGGATCGAGCCCAGGACTCCCACATTGGAGGAGAATTCTTTACCGTCTGTGCCATCAGGGAAGTCCAACATGTACAGCCACTATGAAAAATGGTTCAACGGTGCCTTCAAAATCTAAACATTCAATTATCTTCTATCCAGTAATTCCCGTCCCGGGCATTTATTCCAGAGAAATGAAAACTTATGTTCATACAAAAATGTGTACATGAATGATTTTAACAACTTTATTTACAATAACAAAAAACTGAAAGTAAACAAATGTCCATCGAAAGGTGAATGGTTAAACTGCAGTACATTCATACCATGAAACATTCTTAAAAACAAAAAGCAATAAACTATTGATATAAATGAAAGCATGGGTGAATCACCAGAGAACTAGGCTGAATGAAAAAACTCAATCTTAAAGATTATATAATAAGTACTCTGCTTCCATGCATGTATGTGCTAAATCACTTCAGTGGTGTCAACTCTTTAAGATCATATGGACCATAGCCTGCCAGGCTCCTCTCTCCATGGGATTCTCCAGGCAAAAAGACTGGAGCGCGTTGCCATGCCTTCCTCCTGGGGCTCTTCCTGACTCAGGGACTGAGCCCACATCTCTTATGTCTCTTGCATTGGCAGGGGAGTTCTTTACCACTAGCACCACCTGGGAAACCCAAAGTGAAGGTGTTGGTCGCTCAGTTGTATCTGACCCTGCTAATTCCAGGCAAGAATACTGTTTATATAACATTATTGAAATAGCAAAATGATAGAAATGGAGAAACATAGTAGTATATTCCAGGAGTGATGGTGGGGTGAAGGTGAGAGCGAAGGTGTTTCACGGCTATGAAACACCACGAGGGATCCTAATGGTGATAGAAATGTTTTGTGTCTTGTCTGCATCAATCAATATCCAGATTGTGATATACTACCTGTGGTTTTACAAGATGTTTCCACTGGGGAAACCTGGGTGAAGGGTACATAGGATCTCTCTGTATTATTTCTCAGAAATGCATGTAAGCTGCAATTATCTGCTAATTAAATTTTCATTTAAGAAACTCCACTGACTCCACTCAAAATACAGTTGCTTGTACTTGCATTGACCATTTAGATTTTCAGTACAGTAAAGGAGAATTCAGTAGGAGACTGAATGGATTTTAAATTCTGTAATTGCCTTCCTTAAAAAGAAATTGGTGAGTTCACCAAAGAGACTTGCTAATGACTGCAGAGATTTATTCATATTATTGATTGGCTTATTAGTAAGCCACAGAAATAGCAGAAAATCAAAATAAACAGGTTCCAATTTTTTATTCCATAAAAAATGGTTTTTTATTCCATAGTTGTAGTTTTCCTTAAATAAAAAATTAAAAGTTATCCCATGGTTCTTGCTGTTACACGGAATGATCTATTTCTCCATATGAGAATTGCCCAGTTGAAATGTGTGTCTGTTTTATAAAACTCAGTTTGAAAGTCCTCAACTCAGCAAACATTTAATGAGTTCCTGCTATCTGTAAGAAAACAGTTCTGGGCACTGCTATAGATGCTGGATTTTGGGAGGAGAACCAAGCAAAGCCCATGTCCATTAATAAAGACTGCAAAATAAGTTTGTGCTGGGTACAGCCCAAGAAAAAAATTCTTTCTGAATTATGTTGAATGGTTTGTTTCCTTTTATTTTCTTAGTAGAAATAAGGAATACGCAACTTTGTGAGGATGACCTAGCAGTGAGAGCTTTGGGGAACCTCTTCAATCCAAGTGTCTGGAAGCATCTTGTGTTTTCTTCTAGTGGATTCATTGTGTTTCAGTATATAAACTGCTTCCTGTTCACCTGGAAAAAGGGAGAGGGAGGTGTTCCTTTTTCTAGCCTTTATCTGTTCACAGTGTGCCTCCTTAGTTATTCCATAAAGTCCTGTGTTTGCATCACCCTGGGAGTGGAAGCAAAGCAATGATGAATTCTATAGAAACAGAAGGAAAAGCTTATTACTCTATAGTGTTTCCTGCTTTCTTTAGAAAATAACTTACTGCTATGTCCTCTTCCTTTCTGCATGTATATATTGAGTTCCATATATCAAACTTCACCGATTCAGTGAACATGAACTTGGGCGAACTCCAGGAGATGGAGAAGGACAGGAAAGCCTGGCATGCTGCAGTGCATGGGGCTGCAAAGAGTCAGACATGATTTGAGTTTGAACAACAACATATCAAGCTTCCTGATGATCTTGCTTTACTTTTACCATGTATCCTTTTTTAGATTCTAAGTCTAAACTAGATTTACTTTTTAAAGGTCATTTCGTGGGCATGTAAAATCTCAGAGAAACATTATTTATTTTTTTGGCTGCATTGGGTCTTCCTTGCAGTGAGTGGGCTTCGTTGCCCTGCAGCCACGTGGGGTCTTAGTTCCCTGGACCAAGGATCGAACCCATGTTCCTTGAATTGGAAGGCAGATTCTTAGCTGCTGGACCACCAGGGAAGCCCCTAAACTAGATTTAGATTTTAGATTCACTCTTGTTCTGCTGGTAACTACGATAGAAGATTGCTCAGCATACTTCAGACTTCATTTCTACTTATGACATATGGAGGAGAGAATCCAATTTCTCTAGGACCGTCCTGGGAACCTAAAGGAAACACAAAAGGGGGGGAAAAATAAGTGTGACCCCATCGTCTCAGCTCAGATTTTATAGGCTTGCATTTTGGATGAGAATGTTAGGTTAGCTGCCTCTCTTTGGGAATATTTTACTTTGAATTTTTACTAAATGTGAGTGCGAAGGATGCTATATTCATTAAGACTGCTTAAGTGATTTCTGCGACCTGGAATTGGATGAGATGTCTGATTATGAATAAGAATTCGCTGCAGAGTGTTGTACAGAGGGTAATGAGGTGCAGGTGGGTCACTGAGATCCACCGACAGGACTGAGGAAAGAGCGGTTGACAGACGCATCTGTGTACAGTGCAGAATTTAAGTTTCTCCCTAGATCCGTGATACAGCTTTCACAGAAGGTTTTTCTTCATCTGTAATGCAAGTATTTTGATTGTCCAATGCTGCCAATACCTGCCTGACCACAGACAACAGAAAGCAGAGGGCAACCCTGGCTGTCCACGTGTACTTGTGAGGTCTACCTCTGATCCTTCTGAGAGTAACTCGCGTGTACTCATCCTTCAAGCAGGATCCCCTTTGACTGCATGGAGGCACCAGACAAAACTCTCTCCCAGTGGGAGGCAGAGGGGGCCGGGGGAGGCAACCCCTCCTCCCTGTAATTTTCCCCTCCAGCCAGGCATCCCTCTGTAGGTTCCATCCTTAACCTCAGTACTAATTCTCTAGGTCTTTATCTGAACTACTTTTAAATTTAATTTAAGCAACTATTTGCTCCACTAATCCATGCAGCCCATTAGCACATGGTGTGGCTTTACTCTACGATATTTCAAATGAAGTGAAACTTCAAAGCCGCTTGATAGGTATGGGAAAAGGGGGGCCTGATATAGCCAGAAGGAAGTAATAATCTCCCAAGGATCTCAGCAGGAGAGCTAAACTTAGCGGCAGACTCCACTTTCCGTTTAACTTTAAACGTATCGCTACTTGGAGCAACTTGGGACCCTCTCTTGTGTTGCAGATAAAGCCTGAGGAATGAGGAGGAGAATGGATAGGTACTTGGTCAGAATAAATATTTCTCATCATCCCAAATTCTCTTTCCCTGCTCCGGTTACCAAGGAAATAGAATTCCCGATGTTTTGCTTACAAATGTATATTCTTGACCTTGAAGCAGGAGTTCTCTGGGCCAGGAGGAAAGCGGTGGGTGGGAGGTCAAAAGCCGCTATACCTGGAGTTGATGGAGGATCTTGAATCTGGCTTCAGGGTGTCATCAAGGGTCAGAGGGAACAAGATCATGTTGCTCCCTCGCCCTTGTGGGAATTAGAATGCGCAAAAGATGGATGCATTTCTCTACTTGGACTTTCGCTCCCGATTACAAAGTGGGCTGGACAGAAGCAGATGTTTCCAGGCAAGTTGGAAGTAGATGAGGGTGGGCCAGGCTTCTGCAGCTTACCTTCTGCTCTCATACAAAGCCCTCACAACCACTGCCTTTAATTGCAAGGTCCACTTTTCTCCATTTACGTTTCATATTATCTGACAGCAAGGGTCTTTCTCAAATGTGAACACAGCCCCCATAATGTAGTATAGAGGGTACAGAGTTAAAACATCCATGTCTATATGAAAGGGGAAAAAGTTTTGTTCCAAAACCTCCATCTGCAATTAGATCATCACTTGTCTAGAAATTAATGTCTTTTGACCCGAGTCATGAACTTATTTTACTTCCCATTTTTGGTAAAACATTAATTCAGCAAGAATTTATCATACTAGGGCCTCCCTAGAAAGAAATTATAGTACTTTGGGGGAAAAGACGTCAAAGCTTCACAGAAACAAACTTGAAAATACAGAAAACAATACTAAATAATGAATAGTGAAATGCAGAAAAGGAGTACACTCAGGTGCCAAAAAAAAAAAAAAAAATTGGTTGAGGTATTGTGGAGAAGGCAATGGCACCCCACTCCAGTACTCTTGCCTGGAAAATCTCATGGACAGAGGAGACTGGTAGGCTGCAATCCATGGGGTTGCTAAGAGTTGGACACGACTGAGTGACTTCACTTTCACTTTTCACTTTAATGCATTGGAGAAGGAAATGGCAACCCACTCCAGTGTTCTTGCCTGGAGAATCCCAGGTATGGGGGAGCCTGGTGGGCTGCTGTCTCTGGGGTCGCACAGAGTCGGACACGACTGAAGTGACTTAGCAGCAGCAGCAGCATTGTGTCCTGGGGTCTGGAATTCTGGAGTGTATAATTAAGAAGAGAAATCAAAGTGAACCATAAGTCTCTCCTGTAAATGCTAAAAAACAAAACAAAAACAAAACTCATACCTCTCTTAGAGACCTAACTCAGGGTCGTTTTAGGTGTGGCCTCATTTCCCCCTGAGTGAGTCTCCTGGTGGTTTCTTGAGCTTTACCATCTGAAAGCTGTATTTCTTTTCCATCACAGTTGTGCTGATGATGACAGTCACAATTAGAGTGCTTACGTAAGAAGCAAGTGCTCTTGCCTGTGAACTTCTGTCAATATGCTGAGTTAGAAGTTGCTCTTGGTTACTGGTTCACTTGACCATACTTCTGGTGTGGGGGTGTATTGTATTATTCTTGCCTATACAAATAGCCTTTGTCCTTTAAGATTTTGTGTAGCCTGGTATTGCCGATGTAATGGCTCAGGTTTTCTTTTCATATAAAAAGTGAGTTAGGAGCAGATATAAAGAGAAGCATTTGATTGCCCTCCGTCAGACTCTGGCTTTCACTTGTCATTAAATCAGAGGCTTATTTGAAATGTGTTATTGACAGTAACCCGTTCCTAACCTGCTTATGTGATTCTCGAGTTCGCATGTAATTTCATGTTTTATTTGTTCTTCATGCACTGCTTCCGAGATGTGCTCATTGTTATGCACCATTTCTGGGGAGTCTCACCTTGGAGTGTGCTTAGAAAGCTGGCAGAAAACAGAATTCAGTCTGTAGGTTAGCCATGTGGAAATGACAGTGTAAAAATCAAATTGAATTTATAAGCCTGGTTCTTCATTCGTTGTTTAAGATGGTAACTGCAACTTGAAATGGTATCATTTTAGCATGTTTTAGTTTCTTTACTATATATATGGGAGGTATATATTGCTCAGAGTCAGCTAAATTATTAAAGCTTTTCTAATTCCCATCAAAATTCTCTTTGGACTGAAAACATGTGACAACCTCAGGCTGAAAGTGAACTGAAATCTACATGTAAAACTAGGTGGAATGGATGAGTGTTCCACTTCTCTGTCAGTGATTAACGATTCTATATGAATGTATTTTATATATACATATATTCGTGTATATGTATATATGTATTATATATGTATGATATGTACTTTATATGTGTGTATATATGTATATATATACACATATGTACTTCTGCCTATGAATATATACATATGTATTTTCACATTGATCTGCTCTACACCTTGTCCTCCATGCCAATTAAATTTCTTCAAAGAGTAATAGTCATGTCATACATTATTGTAAGTAAACAAATGTGTATGTTAAGATCATTTCTTACCCACATGTCACCTCTAACCTTTGTGTAAAATGTCTTTTGCATTAGCATAAATATTAAGAAGATGCCATTTCTGCTATATATAGGGCTGCTTTCAGCTAATCAGTTTTTCATGCATTTAAATAGGAATATTAGAATGATGGTAATTACTTTAGTTTTCCATGAATGATCCATCAAGACATTGCCTTTCACTGGATGGTATTGCTCAGGGTAAGTAGGACAGAGTTAAATTGTTAGCTAGTTTGGAATAGCTTCAATGTTTTGTTGGTGAATTTTAAACAAAATTCATTTTTAAGCCTATTATCTTTTCCAAGAGTAAATGTACCAGCTGCTTTAGAAAGACTAGAGTAATGTGAGACACAAGTAGACGAAGTGAAATTGTAATGAATTGTAAAATAAGAACTGTTTATTAAATGCATGAGAGACAAAAGACATTCAGACAGATGACAAAACCTTACATACACACACAGACACACACTCTGGCTCAACGTGGAAAATTTCATACATACTTTTTGAAAAAGTGCCTTTTATCAAAATAAGACTTTTCCTCCTTTGCATAAACATACTTCTATGGTTTCACAAATTATTTTCACATGTAAACTCAAACTTTAGAAGGTTGAATTTCAAACAACTTGCTTTTTTTAGGCACTATACACTTATATCATTAAACTGCCTTTACTCTTCTGGAATTAGATGTCATTAATGAACAAATATTTTAAATTGCTTGGTAGCTGATGATTTCTGTGTTCAGCCATGTTTCCTGCTTTGTCTGCACAACAGTGTTTGCATCAAGATATCAAAATAATTGCATGTTTTGCTTCATTGTTTTCTAAAAATTAGTAGGAAATTGGAGAAAATGATTGGTTTGATACTGCAAAAAAAGCATAGTCATTTAAACCTACAACCCAGATAAGGACAGCAATCTCAACACGTGCTGAAAGCAGCTAATCTTTAGTTCAACGAGATAATTATTGAACTTAAGCCAGACAAATATACATTCGAAGAGAAAGATCAGAAAAAAGATTGAAGCCTTGTATTTTCATCTTCAAAAACCTTCCAAAAAATGGTGGGTTTATGCATGTTTACATACACATGTATAGAAATATACATGCATTCTTATAAATGGCATATAGCGAATAGACAGCAGTAGTTACCTGAGGGTGGGATTTATGAAAAAAAAGAAAGACTTTTACTTTTTATTTTAGCATCATCTTTATTTTTTCAATATATTTGTATGTTACTTAGATAATTTTAGAAACAGTTAACATGTAAATGACCAAAAGAACATGTATAAAAAGCTTGAAACACCTAGAGGGGTGGGATGGAGTACGAGGTGGGAAAGAGCAAGAGGGAGGGAACTTATGTATATATACCTATGGCTGATTCATGCTGATGTTTGGCAGAAACCAACACAATATTGTAAAGCAAATATCCTTCAATTAAAAATAAATAAATTAAATAAATAAAACTCAAAACATATTGACAACATTTCCATTTAAAAGGTGATGTTTAATTAGAGATTTTAGAATACTTTTCAAAGCTCAGAAGATAAGAGCTCCTACAAACCCTGATGTCTATCTTTCGGACAGTAGTCCCCCTTACACGGTGTCAGGAAAGCCTTATGCACCGAAACACAGGGCTACCTACACACTGTGAGATTTCATCTTCCTCACAAGCCAGTGATGTTCACTGCGCAAGCGTAATGATGTCCATGTTATCAGTCAGGTGACTGAGGTTCAAGGAAGCTTATTGGAAATCTGCCCAAGGTCATAGATAATAGAACTGAACATGAATAAGAGCAGATCTTTGGGTATAGGTCCAGAATGCTGCACTGGCTGCTGTGGACTGAATGTGTCCCCCTAAAATTCATTCATATGTTGAAATCCCAACCCCCTGTGGGACTGTATAGAGATGAGCCCTTTAAGAAGGTGATTAAAGTTAAATGGGGCTTCCCTCATAGCTCAGTTGGTAAAGAATCTGCCTGCAATGCAGGAGACCTGGGTTCAGTTCCTGGGTTGGGAAGTTCCCCTGGAGAAGGAAATGGTTAACCCACTCCAGTATTCTTGCCTGGAGAATCCCCTGGATAGAGGAGCCTGGTAGGCTACATTTCATGAGATTGCAAGAGTTGGACACGACTTAGCGCTATCTTTCTTTCTTTAAAGTTAAATGGGGCCGTAAAGGTAGTGCCCTGAACCCGTAGACCTAGTTTCCTTACATAAAAAGGAACAGAAACCAGATCTCTCTCTCTCTCTCTGTCTCTCTGCCATGTAAGGACACAGTAGACATCCACAAGCAAGGAAAGGATTCTCATCAGGAACTGAATCAGTTGACCCTGAACTTCTCAGCCTCCGGAACTGTGAATAAAAAATTCCTATTGTTTAAGCCACTCAGACTATGATGTTGTAATGGCAGCTCAGCAGACGAACACCCTGGTGGGAAGGCACTTGTCTTCCCAAATGTCAAAGACATTCCAGCATCTTTTTGTCCCACAGAATATTTTCAACCTACCAAGGAAAAAACTACATTATCTGCCTTTTCCGGATTATCAGCCACCAATATTTACAATCATTGCATAGACTGGTCTGAGGCCTGCTAGCATTGCACAGAAAATAATGCACAGCCCTCTTACCAATCTAAAAAAGTACTTTGTCACACTATCTTTTTAATGGTAGCTCTTTTTTAAATTTATTTTTTAATTAGAGGAAAATTGCTTTCCAATGTTGTGTTGGTTCCTGCTGTACAACAATATAAATCAGTCATAATCATGTGTGTGTGTATATATATATACACACACATATATATTCCCTCTTTCTTAAACCTCCCTCCCCTCCCTCATCTCACCCCTCTAGGTTGTCACAGAGTACCAGGCTGGTCTCCCTGTGTTATATAGCAACTTCCCATCAGCTATCTATTTTGCACATGAAGTGAAAGTGAAGTCACTCAGTTGTGTCCGACTCTTTGCGACCCCGTGGACCGTAGCCTACCAGGCTCCTCTGTCCATGGGATTTTTCAGCCAAGGGTATTGGAGTGGGTTGTCATTTCCTTCTCCAGGGGATCTTCCCAACACAGGGTTCGAACTGGGGTCTCCTGCATTGCAGGCAGATGCTTTACCATCTGCGCCACCAGGGAAGCCTGGTGTTTTGCACGTGGTAGTGTATATATGGCAATACTACTTTCCTCATTTGTCCCACCCTCTGCTTCCCTCACTGTGCCACAAGTCTGTTCTCTACATCTTCATCTCCATTACTTGCCTGCAAATAGGTTCATTAGTATCATCTTTCTAGCATCCATATATATACATTAATATTAATAATTCCCAAATGACTCCCGAAAGGTAACCACTGAGCTTTAGTCCAGTAGTAATCTAGAAAGAACAGGATTCTTGGATTCAGACAGACATGGATTCAAATTCCAGCTTTGATAACTGAAAACCATAGAACCACGTCTTTAGCCTAAACCTCAATTGTGCAGGAATCATAGTTGTGCCTGAGGTTTGGCTTGTACCTAATAGAATTGCAAGATTTAAATGTAATGACACACATCAAATAATTTACTGAGATTCTGGCCCATGATGCATAACCAATAAAATGTTCTTATGGTGCCTTCCCTTGCTTGCTTCCTTCATATACTTTTGTTTCATTTCTTCTCATACCTTGTTTCTATTTCTGCTCTTTTTAAAAAAAAAAAAAAAAAAAGCTGTTTTTCTTTTGCCAGTATGTTGTGCAGGTCTTAAAATTATGGACGAACTCTGTTATACTTTATATTTCCATAACAGTTTGGATTTTAACACAATGGTTCCACATTATTGTTCAGTCACTAAGTTGTCTGCAACTCTTTGCAATCCCATGGACTGCAGCACGCCAGGCTTCTCTGTCCTTTACTACCTGGATTTTGCTCAAACTCATGTCCATTGAGTTGGTGATGCCATCCAACCATCTCATTCTCTGTCACCCCCTTCTCCTCCTGCCCACAATCTTTCCAAGGATCAGGGTCTTTTCCAGTGAATCTTCTCTTTGCATCAGGTGGCCAAAGTATTGGAGCTTCAGCTTCAGCATCAGTCCTTCCAGGGAATATTCAGGGTTAATTTCCTTTCATATTGACTGGTTTGATCTCCTTACAGTCCAAGGGACTCTCAAGAGTCTTCTCCAGCACCACAGTTTGAAAGCATCAATTCTTTGGCTCTCAGCCTTCTTTATGGTCCAACTCTCACATCCATACATGACTACTGGAAAAGCCATAGCTTTGGCTAGACAGACCTTTGTCAACAAAGTAATATCTCTGCTTATTAATATGCTGTCCAGGTTTGTCATAGCTTTTCTTCCAAGGAGCAAGCGTCTTCTAATTTCATGGCTGCAGTCAGCGTCTGCCGTGATTTTGGATCCCAAGAAAATAAAATCTTATTTGTTCCTCTAAAGAAATGTGTTATTAAGCATGAACTGGGGCTTCCCTGATAGCTCAGTTGGTAAAGAATCCACCTGCAAGGCAGGAGACCCTGGTTCGATTCCTGGGTCAGGAAGATCCACCAGAGAAGGGATAGACTACCCACTCCAGGATTCTTGGGCTTCCCTTTTGGCTCAGCTTATAAAGAATCCGCTGCAATGCAGGAGTCCTGGGTTTGATCCCTGGGTCGGAAACATCCCCTGCAGAAGGGAAAGGCTACCAACTAGATGGACATGAATTTGAGCAAGCTCCAGGAGTTGGTGATGGATAGGGAGGCCTGGAGTGCTGCAGTCCATGAGGTCGCAAAGAGTGAAACAGGACTGAGTAAATGAACTATATGCCAGTTTGTGTTAAACTTGACATCACTCCTGTTCCCATCTGTTTTGGAGTGAATGTGGGTGTGCACCTAAAGTATATATGTTGAAGCCCTCATCCCCAATGTGGTGGTGGTTAGGTATGGGGCTTTTGGGAAATAATTAAGATTAGATTAAGACATGGAGGGGGAGGGGCCCTCATGAAGGGACTAAAGCCCTTATATAAAGAATAAAAGACATGAGATCATCTTGTTGCTATGTGAGGATAGAGTGTCCTTACATGGCCATCTCTAAAGCAGGAAGAGCCACTCACACCATACATGTGAGCACCTTAATCTTGGACTTCCCAGCCTCCAAAATTGTAAGACACAAATATTTGCTGTTTCAGTCAAAAAACATATATTATTAACCATCAGTCTTCACTAAACAACTTTCCCCTTGATCAGCCAGTTGCTCCAGAGTTACTAGAATCTCGAATATTAACTCTTGGAGAATACAAATTTAATGTCAACCTGAAGCTCAAGATGTGTTTTATGGGGCCCCATGTTTCATGCCATCAGCATATTATAACACTTTGAAAAAAGTTTAAGTAGATATTGGCTTTTGTTGCCGATATCAAGATTTATTGGTTCAAGAGTTATTGATCATGGGCAAATCTTGGCCATTATTATGCCTCGAGGACAAATAAATCTTTATCAGCTGAACATGAATCAATATAATTATGCTTCACTTATGCACATCTTTTTCCTAACCATATTGGGTTTTCAACCAAATCATGAAATATGAGAGAAACTACTTAGGGAGGCAGTTGTGAGGAATTATGCCAAGAACATTCATGTTTTGGAACAGTGTCAATACTAGCTAAAGCCAACGAGCTCTTGCTGACAGAATTGAGGTAATTTCAGCAAAAGGTAGAAGTTAATTTTTGAAGAAACTGACTCAGATATACAAATTATCAGAAGATAGAGTGAAAGACTTTAGAAATGTAAAGAAATTATAACAATCATATACTATACTAGAACAGATAGCTTCAAGAGTTCTAGAAAAGGTAAGCCAAAAAAAAGTTCCAAAAAGGCCAGGAAATCTGAATTTATTTTAAATCTTTTTCAGTAATGCTAATATGCAGGCTTCAGGGAACGATTGATTCCTCTGTTAGATGCAAAAAATATCTTTCAATATTTCCTTCTATTAGCATAGGCTAATTTTATGGAGGATTTTTGTGGTTGTTAAACAGCCATCTCACCTTTGGTGAAAATGAAGGCTTTGGCTCTTGATTAGATGACCTCTGATTCTTGCTTATGATCTATTGTAAATCTACTCTAAATCCCAGATATTTTTCCTGTTACAATTCAGCCTGTTTTTGTCTGGTGTTTAAGCCTCCAAATCCTTTTGTGTTTTGATTCTGTCATGTTTGTTCATGACCCTGTTCATCTTTGTTTCATGTGTACATTTTATCACCATCCTTCTCTAGCTCTATCCCAGGTACTGATGAAAAGCTGGACCAGAGAGAGTCCTATTGTACCTCCCAAATCTACACTTTTTCCCATAGTTGTTAATACCTAATGTGGCTTCTTTCCAGCCTGTCTCTACATCTTATACACATGCTCTTATGTTAGGCTTTATAAAATGCAAGGCTGAATTTTTTTAAAAAAGATCTTGAATAGGATTTAAGGTGATTTCTAGTTAGCATCAAGCTGCCTGTCAAAACACAGGCACAATATTAATTATGTGGGAGTGTGATTAATATCACGCATACAACTCTGAACTCTTGGATACAGGAAATCTTTCTTCTATTTTCTTTTGTACTGACCCCACAGTAAAATGCAAACTAACTCTGTTTTTAATGCCTTTTGATTTCCAGTTGACCCCACAGACAATTTGAAAACTCACCTAGGGTTGCTGTGACAGTATTACTGATGGAGCCTGGAAAGCCACATGCTGTAGAAGTCCGTCCTTTATCATGTGTTTTTGTTTTTTTTTTTTTTTTTGCCCATAATCTAGGTGGACATAGCTAAGCAAATTAAAGCCAATCACGGATAATTTCATAGGATGTAATATCTAGTTCTAAGAATTCATAAAAGAAAACAAAGAGCCCAGAGAGGAAAAAAAAAATAGTGATATGCTGTCTTATAATTTTACAACAAAATGTGCTTTCTGTGATGTTCAGAAATCAAAGGATAGCGCCTCAAATGTGGGTGGCGCAGGAACACAGCTCTTAGAAGTGGGCTGCTGTTGGCCCATCAGCATGTACAGACTAACGCTCCTAAAGTGCATGCAATAGTGCTGTGGAGGGACACAAACATACCTCACCATTTGCCAAGTGCCACATCAGGGGTTTGCCACGTGGCTACATGAACTGGTGTACCAAGTCAGAGAGCAGCTGGGGGTGGGAGACGTCTGTAAAGCATCCACAGTAGTTTGTGAGCGTGGCTGTACTACAAGTGATTGGCATCATCATGACAAAATCACAGCCAACTATTACAGCCATAGGTGACAATCTATCCTTCACACTCTCTTCCTTTCTGCATTGCTTTATGATGTACAAAGCACTTTCCCACTTAACTCCTCTAAACAACTTTGTTAAATGAGCCCTCTTCCCGTGACATCATTGACTCAATGGACATGAGTTTGAGCAACTCTGAGAGAGAGTAAAGGACAGGGAAGCCTAGCGTGCTGCAGTCCATGGAGCCACAAAGAGTCGGACAGGACTGAGCGACTGAACTGAGGCTCAGAGTCATCTGGGGATCTACCGCAGGACTCCAGCTTCTCATGGCAACCCAGGCACTGCCTGGAGCTACTCACTTCAGTCTCCAGCTCTCTCTTCCCTAAAACAAGCTCCCTGCTTTTATGCCTAAGGTTTTTCTCTACTTATTCTCCCTATATTTCCAAATGCATCAAAAGCCATGAAGATGCTCTGCACCGTCTTTGTGATGGTGGTGGCTGGAACTGGATGTTTTCTTAGACTCATACCCTGTCTTTCCACCTAACTCCTGGCCCTTCTGGGAAAGAACTTTTATCGTGAGCATCCTATACACAGTGTGCTTTGGATACATGCTTCTTCGGGATGTCAATGTGAAACCTTGCAGAAGCTGTTATTTACAGATATATTTTTAAACTCTCTCTTTAGTCACTTAGCGGTGTGTTGGCCCCTTTGTCCATATTAATGAACCCATAATAGGTCTATAGTCATATATGGACTTGAGAGTTGGACTATAAAGAAAGCTGAGCGCCGAAGAATTGATGCTTTTGAACTGTGGTGTTGGAGAAGACTGTTGAGAGTCCCTTGGACTGCAAGGAGATCCAACCAGTCCCTCCTAAAGGAAATCAGTCCTGAATATTCCCTGGAAGGACTGATGCTGAAGCTGAAGCTCCAATACTTTGGCCACCTGATGCAAAGAGCTGACTCATTTGAAAAGACCCTGATGCTGGGAAAGATTGAAGGCGAGAGGAAAAGGGGACGACAGAGGATGAGATGGTTGGATGGCATCACCGACTCAATGGACATGAGTTTGAGTAAACCCCAGGAGTTGGTGATGGACAGGGAGGCCTGGCATGCTGCAGTCCATGGGGTCGCAAAGAGTCGGATCCGACTGAGCGACTGAACTGAACTGAACTGAATAGGCCATTGCTGTGCTTGGAAATGGATATTTATCCTGTGGTAAAGCAGCAATTAGACTCGAAGTATAGGCCTAGATCTACTGTCAAATTTGTAGGACACCTCTGAGTGTCCTTCCAAGTGTAACAGAGGGAGGAATACCAGAGGAACATCAGGGAACACTGAGACTCCAAGGGGCATGACTAGCGTAATAGAGGGAACACTGCCTTATGAGTTGGAGGCCTGGGTTCTAAAAGTGGCTTTGCTAATACTGTATTATAGGACTTTGGTTGAGACCATTCATTTAGTCTCTAAGTTTCCATTCTTTCATCTGAAAAACAAAGGTTAATGTTACTATGTGAGAGCAGCCCGTGAAGTCCTATAGAAATTTAAGATAAAATTGCCATAGTATACACATTTTATGAAAACCATAATAGTGTATTTCATTTGAAAATGCTGAGTCAGTCTCTTAAAATATACCCCATGAAAGCATTTTTTCGTGCAAACTCCTATCATTCTCTTTGGTCACTATTATAAATCTCAAACAGCAAAAATGGAGCAACATGGCATCTTCGTAACAGTCTCAGATCTTAGAGAGAGCGAATGCTAAGGGCTGGATCATCTTCGACTCTACATGACTTTTTCTCACTCACTCGATCATAATTCTGCATTTCATAGGTGATCACGACTCACAGAAGAACTTACCTTCAGTGTGAAGTCATTAAGTATGCACTGTGCATCTGCTGGAAGTTTAATAGGGCTCCCTTTGCCTTTGTTCATGTTCAAGCGGTTGAATTTATATTTCCTCCTCAGCATTCAGAGATGATTGAAAAGGTGAACACTTGAACAAATGTTTGAGGCAGCAAGTTGAGACATGTCTCCACTTCAGCCCAGGACAGGAGTCACTGCTATGAGAATACTGCACGTGTCACAGGAAGGCATTGCTTGGATGGGGAGGAGAAGCCAAACCAATAATGATGGCCCAAGATAAGATCATGTCACCACTGCCTTATAAACAAAAGCTCTTCAGCAAAACCAGTGTCAGCAAAAGGTTTGCTTATTCTTGCTTTACTGAGCATGAAATGGGATTGAAAGGTGGTATTAAATGGATTATTAAACTGAAGAAATGATGTCTTGTGATCTTTCACACCAGAGCCCCTACTTGAGACAGGCATTGTCTCTGTGAAAAAAAAAAAAAAAACTCTCCAAAGGCTCAGGTCCTTTATATGGAACCCAAGTCTCTTAAATGTTAGACTGGAAGTTTTATTTCCCATTTTCATGCTGCACTGTGATTCCTTGGGAGATTACTGTTGCTCTTCATTTATTTTATTCTTATGTCAACATGTAGAAAAGGAATGTTTATGAGAACTTCTAAATTTCACACAGAGAAAACTCTTTCATATACCAAGAAAGAAAACAATAATTCATCTTAAAGGATATAAAGCCTTTTTTATTTCTAGCATTTTCTCCCCTATTTTTAAAATTTCTTAAAATTTTAACATTAGATTAAACATTAGCAATGTGTTTAAAACCTTGCTTGGTTTAGGCTTTTGAAAACAAATTATACAATGAAGCCTCACTTATTAAAAGCCTAAAGAACTAGCAGGATCAAATAATCATTATTTCCTATCCTTATGCAAATGAAAATTGACATTCTCATGTAATTAAGAAGACCCAAGCCACAGAATGACATTAGCAACAAATACATACTTTATGGTTTTAGAAAGTTGTAATTATTTTAGTAAACTAAATAAAATTTAAATCTAATATGGTTTCCCAGCCTTCAAAAGAACTCCAAGGTTTAGGCAATATCATCGATGATCACAGATGACACACTCTGAAAAGAGCCTCCCTTTGAGAAGAACTTAAAATCATGGACTTTTTAAAAAGCTTTAAAGGCTTACATGAGATAGTAGGAATGTTAAAAATTCATGGACACGGAAAGCGACTTGAGGAAGAAAACAAAGATATGAGCTAATGACAGAAGCCAGCATATACACTGAGGATGTTTGCTTAAGTTGATCTTGAACTTTATGGTCTCAAGGTGAATGAGAGTTACAGATTAAGGGGGTCTCTCCCAGGATGGTGAATCTAATAGTGATATTTCCAACATAAAGTATAAAGGCAAACAGAAATAATGTAGCCCTTCAACATTTATCCTTAGCCAAGGAAAATTACCTGTCTGCGTAAAACAGGAAAATTCATACCTAAAGGGAAATGTTTCCCCCTGAATCTCTGTAATAACATCAGACATCAAACGTGATCACAATCCAGATTCCCACTCTCCAATCATTTATAAACTTCAAGTTGGAAATGTACTTTATAGGAGTATCAGATTTGAAGATTTCCTCAGTAATTTTGCAGAGACAATTGCAAATCCTCTGTGGAAACTCACCTGCAATCTAAGGTTGGGGAATGTCATAGACAGTATAAAGGAATAATGACCTTATAGTGGAGTCATTATAAGGATAATATATATATATATAATATAAGGATATATATATAATCCTTATATTATATATATATATATATATAATATATAAGGATAATAAGTGGAGTCATTCTTATAGTGGAGAACCTAAACATATAAACAAACAAGGCTTCATAAGCAAGACTTCAGATACCAGGATTATCAGAAATATAAAAATGTGTATGTTTAATATGCTTTAAAAAATAAATGGACTTGAAGTATATCCCAGAAGCAATAAACTATTTTTTAATGACCAAAGATATTTGTAAAAAAATTAAATAGAACTTCTAGGGAAAAAAAATGTTGAATGGAACTGAAATCAACAGAGAATTAGACACAACCGAAGAGGAGACTAGAAAACTAAGAAATAGATTAAAAGAAAAATATCAAATTGCAGCACAGAGAGGCAAGAAGGTAGAAAATATAAAGCAAAAGTTGAAAAACAGGATCAAACAAGAAGGACTAACATTAGTATAATTGGAGCCCAAGGAGGAGAGAATATAAAAAGAGGAGAAAATACTAATGCTAAGCATCAGGAAGCCCACAAATCTAAAGCAACAAATACAAAGAAATTCACTCTTTGAAGGGTCATAGTGAAGCTATAAAACACTAAAGGCAAAGATATTACAAAGAGAAAAAGGCCAATTACAACAAGGGAATGACAGTTATACCGATAACTGATCTCCTAAGTAGAAACAAAGGAAACCAGAAACAATGCAACAGTATCTTAAAAATATTAAAAGAGAATTAGCCAACCAACAGTTGTATACTCCATGAAAACGCTTTTAAGAGAGAAGTCAAAGATATTGTTAAATAAACAAAAGTAGAGAGAAATCTCTGTCTGTGTATCTTTATTAAAGAAATTCAAAAGGATGCACTTCAAGGCAGAGGAAGGTTCCAAATGGAAGGCCTGAGATGTTAGAAGGAATAATGAGCCAGGAAGGTGATACACCTTTTTTCAAGTGACTATATAAAGCAATAAAATAGTATCTTGTAAAGATAGACTAAAATGTACAATTACATCACATAACTCTAAAGCAGTCAGACCATAGAGAGAAAGTGAAAGATTATGGTATTACCTAAAGGCTAGAAAATACATTTATTGTTTTTGAACATTGATCAGTTAAATGTGCATGTAAAATGTGCCTAGGATAGGCATAAAAAGATAAACAGAATAGACAAGGTGTGCACAACTGCTAAACTAATAGAAGTGGAAAATATAATGAGAAAAACACTCAACCTAAAAGAAGACAAAGAAGGAAATTTTTCCAGTAGTCATGTACAGATATGAGAGTTGGACCATAAAGAAGGCTGAGCACCACAGAAGTGATGCTTTTGAATGTGGTGCTGGAGAAGACTCTTGAGAGTCCCTTGGACTGAAAGGAGATCAAATCAATCAATCCTAAAGGAAATCAACCCTGAAGATTCATTGGAAGGACTGATGCTGAAGCTGAAGCTCCAATACTTTGGCCATCTCATGTGAAGAGCTGACTCACTGGAAAAGACCCTGAGCCGGAAAAGATTGAGGGCAAGAGGAGAAGGGGGTGACAGAGGATGAGATGGTTGGATAGCATCACCGACTCAATGGGTATGAGTTTGAGTCAACTCTGGGAGATGGTAAAGGACAGGGAACCCTGGCATGCCACCGTCCGTGGGGGGTCAAAAAGAATCAGACACAATTTAGTGACCAAATAACAACAAGAAAAGAAGTGGAAATAGAGAGATACAAAATGATATAAATACATCTAAGTATATTACTTAATTTAAAAAAACTGTAAATGGATCAAATTCCAACCTACAAGACTAAACTGTCAGATTATAGGTAAGTATTGTTTATCAGAGACAACTAAAATTTGAGAAATCAGAGTAATTGCAAGTCAATGGATGAAAATAAAAGGAAACAGGAAAATACAAACAAAAAAAAGAGAGAGGTTAATTCAGCTTTTAAGACAAACTATTTCTAATAATTAAAATGTTAACCACAGAATGGTGTGCGTGTGTTAGCCATTCAGTCATGTCCAACTCTTTGTGACCCCCATGGACTGTAGCCCACCAGGCTCCTCTGTCCATGGAATTCTCCAGGCAAGAATACTGGAATGAGTTACCATTTCCTTCTCCAGGAGATCTTCCTGACACAGGGATTGAACCCAAGTCTTCTGAGCCACTTACTGTCTGAGCCACCAGGGAAGCCCATAGAATGGTAGGAGATTCAATTCCACAATCCTCTTCACTAATTGATAGATTTCCCATTGACGCAGCGGTAAAGAATCTGCCTGCAATTTAGGAGACACAGTATATGCAGGTTCGATCCCTGGGAAGATCCCCTGGAGGGGGAAATGGCAATCTACTCCAGTGTTCTTGCATAGAAAAGTCCTCAGACTGATGAGTCTGATGGGCTACAGTCCATGGGATCACAAAGAGTTGAACACGATTGAGTGTGCACATACACACACACACAGTGATCTTAGACTTCCCTTTGTAGAAGGGAGTAAGAATTTAAGGAATCAGAAATATGCTTTTCCAGTATTAAAACTATTATCTTCCCCCATATTTAGATTGAAAATAATTGTAAGCTTTTATTTAAAAGTCAGTTTGTTTAATGTCAACAAAATTAGTCAAATTATGAATTTCTTGTACCTTTTTTCACATTAAATTCTAGAAGATCACAGATTTCATCAACAATGTCTTTTTCACAACTGTTTTCATTGTTGTTCAGTTGCCAGGTGAGTCCAGCTTTTTGCAATCCCTTGGACTGCAGCACACCATGCCTCCCTGTCTCTCACCATCTCCCAGAGTTTGCCAAAGACCATGTCCATTGAATCGGTGATGTCATCCAACCATCTATCTCATCCTTTGTCGCCCTCTTCTCCTTCTGTGTTCAGTCTTTCCCAGCATCAAGGTCTTTTCCAATGAGTCGGCTGTTCGTATCAGGGGGGCCCAGTACTGGAGTTTAACTTCAGCACCCATCTTTCCAACTTCACAGTGACGGACTGATAGAAAAAAAGCGATTTGTTGTGCCATTAAAAAAAAAAAAAAAAAGGATTTGATTTAAATAGATAATGTTCTAATGCTGGGGAATCTATGAAGTAGACCAACAAGTGGGGAGAGAAGACTGATAAGTAAGCAGTTAGTTGTTTCAAGATTAAGGAAAGTGACCACAGTTTTATCTCAGTCCTTTTTGGTATACAAATCCAGCCTCAAATGAAGCTAAGTATTAAGTTTCCCAAGAGAAAGCTAGTAATGCAGGTCAAACTAAAACTGGAAATTCTCAAAAAGCAAAAAGCAAACAAAAACAAAAAAAATCCAAAGAATACATGTATATATATATTTTTTTGTTTGTTTTGTTTTGTTTTTTGTTTTTAACAAGTCTCAAATTCAAACATGGTGCAGTGCTTAAGAGCAGAGAAGATACTGCTAAGTGGAAGACATTATCATCAGCTCATTTTGCATTTGTACATTTTGGGTAGCTATGACTGGCCCATTAAGTATCCTCAAAGTAGGATAGCGATTTGCCTGAGAAAAGATGGGGAATGGTAAATGGTGACCTTCTTTTTTAAAATAGATTGATGAACCACATTTTGGGGAGGAAAAAACAAAACACCAGTTTTTCCTTTAATTTGTGATGAATCCTGTCTTGGATGTCCAATTAGAGTACCAACTACAGAATCTTTCAGATTCATCAACTGGAGTGAAATCTGGGTTGCCTGAAGTTTCTGAATTTTGACAAACTGTTTAAGAACAATACTTCTTGAACTACAATAGCAGAATTATCTAATAAAAGACTTCTTGGGGAGAATTAATCTTTAAAGGGAGAATACCTTTTTTCCCATAAAACAACTTTTACCCTTCATAATGCAAAATGAATTTTATATTATTAGAAAAGGGAATTGTGTACCAATGGATAAAGGGGTTCTGGCTAAACCAACCCAGCAGGATTCTTGCTGAAGACAGTCCAGGGTGATCAGACAACACCTGGGTGATAGAGGGTGGGAACCTGATCAGATATCAGGAGTCAGGGATTCTGGTTAAACTGACTTGGTGGGAGTCCTTGCTAAAATTAGGTTTTACAAGGAGTGCAGAGAGGGAGGTTTAGGAGCCTGACTAAGGTTTGATCAAGCAACAAAGTTTTGTTGCACCTTGATCTCAGACTTCTAGGCTCCATAGCTGTGAGACAATACATTTCTATTTTTAAGCCCCCCAGTCTGCGGTACTTTGTTACAGCTGCTCCGGCACATTAATAGAATACATCTAGATGGTAAGCTTCTTCAGAGAAGAAACTGAATGTCATGTTTAACTCTAAGGCTTAGCAGTCCACGTTCTACTCAGATTTAACTGCCGTTTAGATCTTCTTTTATTGCTGTTTAGTCGCTAAGTCATGCCCAACTCTTCGTGGCGCCCCATAGCCAGCCAGGCTCATGTGGGTACACTTTATCTGAGTGTTATTTTTTCATGTTTTGCTTTTTCATACTAAAAGCTATGACATACCTAGAAAGCATATTAACCCTGCAAAGAGTTGGACATGACTTAGCGACTGAACAATGACATTTTTTCAGTATGAAGCAACTAGACAAGGAGCCATTGAAACATCTGAGGACTTAATTTGCAGGGTTAAATTCTTTGTAGGAGTCAGAAAATGGCTGTGCTATGTCATAAGCAATCTGGACCCAGCGTCACAGACTGACATTCATTTTACTGGCTTCAGCTTTATGCCAACATGAAAATGTCCTTAATGCTATTTCTCTTTCACTTGCTGTGCCATTTAGGTGATTGAGCCCAATTTACAGGGAGGGAAATCTCTCCTCTGAATCCAATTCATGGGACCCCCATGAATTGCACTGAGCCCATATATGACTTTGTCTATGTCTTTATGCTATATGTTAGAGGTGTTTTTAATCTGCTTTGTTGAAGAAGGTGGGTACCTGGGTCAAGTACCTCTTTGAAAAATTACTAATTATACTCTGATAATTTATTGAAAGGAGGGAGAATAATGTGGGGAGCTTTGGCAACCTGCATGAATAGAATTGATGATAGAGGGCAAACCATGCTATGAATAGCCTTGGAAGTGGAATATATTTGAATGGGATTAAAGATATTTATCAGCAGTAAGGGTGACAGTTCACAATGTGACTTGCTTGGCTGTTCAGCTACCTAAATATGATGAGATCCCTCTAATGCCACTTCCACTGCTAATCTCAGAACTCATAGTGTAATTGCCCACAAGCAATAAGATTATCATTAAAAACCAACTTCAGCAAAAAAAAGAAAGACACAAGAATGTGAGCAGAAATGCAAAGTTTGAAAATAAATCTGAGAAATGAGAATGCAGGATTTGGAACTGCCTAAAGTGTATTTTCAGATGCCATCGCTCTAATCTATCTATATATAGAGAGATAGATTGGCAACTTTTTAAAGCTTTTATACATCACTGCCCTCTTGTATGTAATGTATTTATATTATATATATATATCAATATAAAACCTTAAACAATAAGGTTTTAAATCTGTAAAAGTGAACACAGTGCAGGAAGTAACTGAACTAGTTGTTCCAATTATTTGTTGCTGTATAAAACATCATCCCAAAAACTAAGTGGCAAAAACAATACTATCTCTTACGGTCTTGGGTTTGAGGGGGTTCAGCCAGGGTTTCTCACCTGGGGTCTGTCATGTGCTTGTGACCAGACAGTGGCTAAAAACTGGAGTCACCTCACAGGACTTCTCACCCAAGTATCTGGCAGTTGACTTTGGCTGTCCACTGAGTTCTTAGCTGGGACTTTCAGCTGGAACACCTAGAGTGACCTCTACTTCCTCACTGTGGCTCAGCTGGTAAAGAATCTGCCTGCAATGCCGGACACCTGGGTTTGATCCCTGGGTTGGGAAGATCCCCTGGAGAAGGGAAAGGCTACCCACTCCAGTATTCTGGCATGGAGAATTCCATGGACTGTATAGTCTATAGGGTTGCAAAGAATCAGACATGACTGAGCGGCTTTCACTTCCTCATTGTGTCATAGGGGTTATAGGAGCCCAAATGCCAGGTGAGAAGGTAGAAGCATCACTTTTACAACCTACTCTCAGAAGTTGTATAGTATCTCTTCCTGTATAAGTCACAAGCCCATCTGTGTTCAAGGGGTGGAAACAGGCCCCACTTCTCAATGAGAAGAGAAACATCACTTTGTAAGTACTTTGAGAGAACTTCCTTGAAAGTGAAAGTGTGAAAGTGTTACATGCTCAGTCGTGTCCAACTCTTTGTGACCCTATAGACAGTAGCCCATCAGGCTCCTCTAGCCATGGAATTCTCCAGGCAAGAATACTGGAATGGGTAGCCATTCCCTTCCCCAGGGGATCTTTCCACTCCCTTGAAATAAACTATCTTCATTAAATTCCACCAACATTTCTTAAATCTTGATTCTGTCCTAGACACTTAAATCTCTACCCCTACCTCCCACTGCAACCCAAGTTTTAGAGGATACAAATACCAATAGTCCTGACCCTCAGAGAATTTATAATCTAGAAAAGTACAAAAGTACAAGGAGGAAAGGGAAAGATATAAGACATATACATAACTATTAATTAAGAGAGCCCTGGAAACATGGTATCAGAAGATCCCAGTTTAGCCAAAGCTTTCCATTAACTGGTGCATAATTTCTGGCAAGTCACTAAATCTCTTTACACTAGTTGCTTCATAATAAACACTAATTTCCTTCCTCGCAATAAAAGTGTCTTCTTCATGGAGCTTTTCCTTAAAAATACATGATATGGTTCATGTAAAGTGCTTAACATGGCTCCTGGTACACCGCAAGCACTCAACAAATGTTCATTCCATTATGATAGCGTGGCAGTGGTGGTAGGGGAGGTGGGAATGCTTTGTAAAGTGTGAAGTCTTAGATCAACATAAGGTATTTCCATTCATAACAGACAGAATATAGAACATCCTATTGAAACCTGCAATTCTCTGCTCAGCTACAAGCTCCCCAAATACTACCTTTTTACTGTTTCCAGAGACTCTGAGGGCTTCCTTACTCCATCCCACCCCCTTTCCTGACCACTCAGAGCCCAGTTCGAAGACCATCTCAGCTCTAAATTAGCCTAACTCCGTAAGGCCAAATAGGTAACCCCAAACCATATTCCCTTCACACTTCATCTACACGAGGACACCAGGAATGCTGTTGTCTTACCCACGTTTGCATCCCCAGTGCCCGCAATAGTACCTGCTCACGATGCATGTAGATGTGACTCGGTGTTAATGCAGATGGTGGTGTTAATGAGAATCCAAGGAAGGAGATGTGTGGCACGCATTACGGATGGAGCCCTGACCTTGGACCAGATTTCAGTTATATCTCTGACTTTTCCGAACTCGCTGTTTGACCGGGCACTTGACCTTTAACCTACCCTGCTGAACTGTTGTTTTCTCATCTGGAAAATGGTAATTGACAGCCAAAAATAATTGTGGTGTGCTACAAAGTCTTCACAACTCTGTCAGGAAGATATCATTAACAGATGAGGAAATCCACATTCACAGAGCTTCAGCATCACACGGCTTATATGTGCCATTGCAAGGTCTATCCACCTGAAAGGCCCAAGTTCAAGGCTGCTTTACCACACGGTAGCTTATTGGAACAGATACAATCCTGTTTCTTATGGCTCTGAATTCCATAATGTCATCACACATTTCCTCTTCTTTCCCTCCTATTCTCTGCTTGTCGCATGAAAGACATTCTAAATTTACCCTGTTCTATTATTTACTGTTATTCAAGCCTGGACGATCAACCCAGTGGAAGCCAAAGCTATTACTCTTCCTCTTAATTTTCTCCCCAAAATGCAGCTGCCAGACCCAACAGGAGTGCTCAGCAGTGATTTACTGCAGTTTAAGCAGGTTTCAAGTGGCTAAGAGTCAGGCCATAGGAGCCGGATAAGACCTAGGCAAAAAACACATCACAAGATACTTTTCAGTTTTATTTTTCTGTTGGACTCTTGTCCCAAGGCAAACTTTTAGGCATTTGAGCAGCTTTTTGGTAAACATTTTTTCAATTCTAGATAATCCTGTTATGAAATAAACTAGACCAAGGTTACTCAGCCTTGGCACTCTTGCCACTTTGGGCTGGATAATTCTTTGTTGTTGCAGGCTGTCCTGGGAATCACAGGGTATTGACACCATGCCTGGTTTTTAGCAAAGCAGGGGTAGAGGAGGGTAGCACTGGATACCAGTAGCACGGTCACTCTCAGTCTTGAAAATCCAAATGTCTGCAGATATTGCAAATGTGCCCTGGGCATTAAATACCCAACCCCCCAACTCCACTTTTGAACTAGACTAAATGGGATAGGTGGGCTAAATCTCATTCCTTACATTACAGAGTCCAGTTTCACATCAAAGACATTTTTACCCAATGAAGTTAGAAACTATGATGTCAACTGAGGAAGATTTCTTCTCGCTGGGACCCTCAGGCTCACCCCTCCCTGGTAAGCCACCATCCAGGGCTTCATCAGGACTGCGATACACAGTCCTTCAAAAGCCGAAGCCGCAAAAGCAGTGTTATGGTTTTGTTCCACCAAAGTGTCCCTGAAATTCAAACCTACGTGTTTATCAAGATGTATTCCCCTGTCACCGTGATTACCTGCATCGTCTTGAACGGCAAAGAAAAGACAAGGAGTGATTGAGTGGGGTTTTTTTTCTGTTCGTGTATTGTACCTGAGTTCTGTCTTAGTCTGCTTCCTAAATAGAATAATCAATGCCATTATCTCTTCCTCCCTCGTCTAAATCACATCAGGACTGTACAGTAGATCGATAGTTACAACAAAGAAGGCCGAAGCTCTCATTCCAGGGGGACTCATTACTCTGCAGCCCAGGACCTGGTATGGATCCCAGTAAGGTTATCTACTCTTAACGTAGGAGTTAACAACAGCTGTCGGTTATTAATACCGCACCGCGACCCCACCGTAACTGGCTGCCTGTGTGCGGAGAGCACGTCCGAAAACAAACCAGCCAGCTTCTTTCTTTCCCATCTTCCTCTGGTTTCCATTTTCTCTTTGTATTGTTTTAAATGGTCTTCTCTAGCCCTGTGAAATGTTTGGAACTTCATTGAGATTCTTAACCAGTGCAGGTGGCCTATAACCATTCTCAAGTCTGCTGCAGTATTACAAAGACTAATTAAAATAAATTCAGGTCTTAAATTAGCCCTTTCGGTAACATTTAGTGCTTAAGTCGCTGGGCGATAAAATATATAATTTGGTTAAGCTGGAGAGAACAGTATTTTTAGAATTGTATTTCCTGAGCAGCCATTAAAAGGAGAGTAAAATAAAACTGATTATGCACCCACTTATCACTTTTTCCAATAGCAGTTGTGTTTTCTGTGGTTCCTCCTCACTTTGGGGCCATCCTGTCTGATTGTCATTAGACACTAGCCTGTCTGCAGTGTGAGATAAAGCAATGTCAATGACAAATCACACAACAAGCCTTTTTTTTAGTGGAAAGGACTGATGCTGAACCTGAAACTCCAACACTTTGGCCACCTGATGGAAAGAACTGACTCATTTGAAAAGACCCTGATGCTGGGAAAGATTGAAGGAGGGAGGAAAGGGGATGACAGAGGATGAGATGGTTGGATGGCATCACCAACTTGATAGACAAGAATTTGAGTAAGCTCCTGGAGTTGGTGATGGACAGGAAAGCCTGGCATGCTGCAGTCTGTGGGTTCACGAAGAATCAGACACGACTGAGCGACTGAACTGAACTGACTGGTCATTACCATCTCCAAGTTCTCCAAGATTCTGCAGCTTCCAGTGTTCAGCAGACAGATTTTTGTTATGTAAGCTCTGTAACTCAGGGAACACCAAAATTATGCTTTCCTGCCTCCTATTCTTCAAATCCCTTATATGGATTGTCTTTTTTTGTCTGCCAGTGTGATATTTTAGCATTTTCACTCTATGGCTGGAATTCAATAAAGTTTCACCTACTTCTGTGTATCCCTTTGTGTTAGTTTCCCATAGACTTACTTCAAAGGCCTAAACTTTGTTTTTTCAAAGAAGAGATTCATTTTTTTAATTAAAAAAAAATCTTTATTGAACATCTGCTGTATGCCTAGAGCTCAAATTCTAACCTAAGGATGTTTATTGTTCTTCTGGGCTTATTTTAAAGAAAAATATAGCAAAGAACAGAAGCACCATGATATTTTTATACCTATATGCAATTCTCCAGATAAAAAAGTAAAAAAAGGTGAAAGTAGCTCAGTGGTATCCAAATCTTTGTGATCCCATGGACAGGGGCCCGCCAGGCTCCTCTGTCCGTGGAATTCTCCAGGCAAGAATACTGGAGTGGGTTGCCATTTCCTTCTCCAGGAGATCTTTCCCACCCAGAGACTGAACCCAGGTCTCCCACACTGCAGGCAGATTCTTTACCCTCTGAGCCACCAGGGAAGCCCAAGAATGCTGGAGTGGGTAGCCTATCCCTTCTCCAGGGGATCTTCCCAGCCCAGGAATCGAACCCAGGTCTCCCATATTGCAGGCAGAGTCTTTACCCTCTGAGCCATCAGGGAAACCCAAGAATACTGGAGAGGGCAACCTATCCCTTCTCCAGAGGATCTTCCCAGACCAGGAATTGAACCAGGGTCTCCTGCACTGCAGGTGGATAGGTCAATATTTTTAATATTGACCAGCCAAGTTTTTGGTTTATTTGTTATTTTCTTTTTGGGGGACATGCTTTTTCACCCTGATAACTGCCACCCGTGAGCAGATTCATTCAATCTATTGGAAGTTATGCCGTTTGTTGTCCTTGGAGCACTGGACCTCAGGGGACTTCTCCTTTTCTGTCACCTTGGTAAAATATGATATGAGAACACAGAGGCTTAATCCAGCTGCAGCTTCCAAACCCACAAAAGTCAGAGCAGTTTGTATATCTACCACCACCAAAATGCTTCGGACACAGGACTGGAAAGCTCTAGATCTCTGAAACGTTAGATTGTTTCAGACCCTTGAAGAGACAACTCTATTTCCAGGCCATCTGGTTGATGACTGGGCTGTTGGCAAACTTTGGAATTCAGGCCATTAAGAAAAACGTTTTAAGTTGTGGAATGTTAAAACATTGCTTCTTACAAACTGTATTTAAAAGAAAGACACCCTCCTTCTTACAGTATTGAGTTCATTTGTATTTGATTTTATATGTGATACTACTTTTATGGAAAATAACTGGCATTGTATTTATGTGTTCTGTTTACTGTTTGACCTTAATTATTTAACAGCAATTTTTCTTCTTTGTTTTTCCTATGTTTTTATTCCTGTTCCATTGCTATTTATACTATACCTCTTTAAAGTTCAAAGACACTGCTTTGTGCTACAATATTTTCCTTTGTGATTCAGCCCTAGCCTCCTTCCCATTCTCTTAAATATAAACGAAGTAGCAATAATAAAGTCCCCTGTGCCTTCTTAACTGTTTCCTGGGTTGCCTGATGCTGGGTAGACTCTGCGGTTTCTCTCCACCAGCTGCCCAGCTCTGGTGTTGAAAGCATGAGCCACTCTCACTTTTATTTCTTTGCAGATGAAAAGTATTTTTACTATTAGACACTATTCTACAATTTCTCCAAGGCCTTTTCTAATTAATCATCTGGTACCTGCCCTGGTGTTAAAAGATACTCCCAGCCTTCCTGTGGTGAGCAAGTAGATTAATGGGGAAAGGCTTGTTTTTTGGGGTATTTGTTTAATTCCTGTGTGAACATTTTGATTCAAGAATAATTTATATCCCTTTCTAATTTCTACTGTAGTTTTCTGCTGGGGACCTATTCTTCTTAAGTTGCAATTAGAGGAAATTGTGTGTGTTTATATATAAATATCATGAATTCATACATGTTAAACAGACTACATTTAGGAGTACTTGGAGTAAGAATATTTTCTATTCCCTGTTGTTCAGCTCTCTCTTGCTTCAGAGTAACAATCAGTAGGGGAATGTTGGGGAACACCCATAGTCTTTTTAATTCTTATGGTTAATTTTTTAAAATTAAAAGCTGTCAGCATTATTTACATAGGGAATGTCCAATGAGCTGGAAGACTGAGAAAAATTGTGATTTCATAACAATAGCTTAATTCACCTGGCTGAAACTGTATGCCCCTCTACCATGGTTTTTAGGTTTGTTTTTTTGTTGCTGTAAAATTTTTCAGACATTTGAAGGTTTCTAGGATGTAACCTTTTTTTGGTCTTTCTTTCTTATTATTATTATATTTTTTTTCTTTAAGCAGAATTCCAGTGTGAGCTATTGACTGAGCTATGCCTCTGTTCACTTGCACCAGACCAATACTAATTAGAGGCTGTTTAATAAATTGGGAATGTGTTACCTGCAGCTTTTTGACCTTTGTTTCCCTACTGTCTCCCATTAATCCCCTTGCCCTCTGGTGCTCCCTCTAAACTTTGGGAATTCACTGATTCTGGTTCATTTTGTGAACCTTCTGAGCCTGTTCGAGCCCTTTAGGAGATTTCCTCGTGCTAATAACCATCTGTCACTGCCCGTGTTTTACGGCTGCAGCTCATGCTGCTGGAGACCAAGGCAGGGCCCTAAGCATACTGCTTCTATCTTTAAATCAAAGTGTGATCGTTAAGTAACATACCCCCAACATCTTTGTCGTATAAAACTGCAAAGTTACATTAGGTGTAGCACTTTAACCTTTGCCGTATTGAAGAGGTAATGATATCAGAGTTTGGCTTCCATCCCTCAAGGACCCATAAATATGCTGTGTGGATGCTAGCTTATAGATCATGCACGGGCTTACGATATGTACTCCAGCTTTCTTGCCTCTGTTACTTTAAAAACAAGGCAACTGGTAAATCATGCCCATCATGGACAATCCTACACCTCACCTCTTCAGGTTCTTCTAACCATGTTGGCATTCAAAGGAAGGATGACTGGCTGCCCACTCCTTCAGTCAGTTCAGTTCAGTCACTCAGTCGTGTCCGACTCTTTGCAACCTCATGGACTGCAGCACGCCAGGCCTCTCTTTCCATCACCAACTCCTGGAGTTTACTCAAACTCATGTCAGTGATGCCATCCAATCATCTAATCCTCTGTCATCCCCTTCTCCTCCAGTCTTCAATCTTTCCCAGTGTCAGGGTCTTTTCAAACGAGTCAGTTTTTCACATCAGGTGGCCAAAGTATTGGAGTTTCAGTTTCAGCATCAGTCCTTCCAATGAATATTCAGGACTGATTTCCTTTAGGATGGACTGGTTGGATCTTCTTGCAGTCCAAGGGACTCTCAAGAGTCTTCTCCAACACCACAGTTCAAAAGCATCAATTCTTCGATGCTCAGCTTTCTTTATAGTCCAACTCTCACATCCATATATGACTCTTGGAAAAACCATAGCTTTGACTAGACAGACTTTTGTTGGCAAAGTCATGTCTCTGCTTTTTAATATGCTGTCTAGGTTGGTCATAGCTTTTCTTCCAGGGAGCAAGCGTCTTTTAATTTCATGGCTGCAGTCACCATCTGCAGAGATTTTGGAGCCCCCCAAAATAAAGTCTGTCACTGTTTCCACTGTTGCCCCGTCTATTTGCCATGAAGTGATGCTAAGATGCCATGATCTTAGTTTTCTGAACGTTGAGTTTTAAGCCAACTTTTTGACTCTCCTCTTTCATTTTCATCAAGAGGCTCTTTAGTTCTTCACTTTCTGCCGTAAGGATGGTGTCATCTGCATATCTGAGGTTGTTGATGTTTCTCCCGGCAATCTTGATTCCAGCTTGTGCTTCATCCAGCCCAGTGTTTCTCATGATGTCCTCTGCATATAAGTTTAATAAGCAGGATAACAATATACAGCCTCGACACACTCCTTTCCTGATTTGGAACCAGTGTGTTGTTCCATGTCCAGTTCTAACTGTTGCTTCCTGACCTGCATATAGGTTTCTCAAGAGGCAGGTCAAGTCGTCTGGTATTCCCATCTCTTTCAGAATGTTCCACAGTTTATTGTGATCCACACAGTCAAAGGCTTTGGTGTAGTCAATAAAGCAGAAATAGATGTTTTTCTGCAACTCTCTTGCTTTTTAGATGATCCAGTGGATGTTAACAATTTGATCTCTGGTTCCTCTGCCTTGTCTAAACCCACTTTGAACATCAGGAAGTTCATGGTTCACGTACTGTTGAAACCTGGCTTGGAGAATTTTGAGCATTACTTTGCTAGCGTGTGAGATGAGTATAATTGTGTGGTAGTCTGAGCATTCTTTGGCATTGTCTTTCTCTGGGATTGGAATGAAAACTGACCTTTTCTAATCCTGTGGCCACTTCTGAGTTTTCCAAATTTGCTGACATATTGAGTGCAGCACTTTCACAGCATCATCTTTTAGGATTTGAAATAGCTCAACTGGAATTTCATCACCTCCACTAGCTTTGTTCATAGTGAAGCTTCCTAAGGGCCACTTGACTTCACCTTCCAGGATGTCTGGCTCTAGGTGAGTGATTACACCATTGTGATTATCTGGGTTATGAAGATCCTTTTTGTATAGTTCTTCTGTGTATTCTTGACATCTCTTCTTAATATCTTCTGCTTCTGTTAGGCCCGTACCATTTCTGTCCTTTATTGAGCCCATCTTTGCATGAAATGTTCCCTTGGTATCTCTAATTTTCTTGAAGACATCTCCAGTCTTTCCCATTCTATTGTTTTCCTCTATTTCTTTGCATTGATCACTGAGGAAGGCTTTCTTATCTCTCCTTGCAATTCTTTGGAACTCTGCATTCAAATGGATATATCTTTGCCCACTCCTTGGCAATACTCAAAATAATCGAAGATATTGAACTTGCTCTCTGTGATGGCTCCTGAACTTGATCTCATGATGGTGACCTTATTCTTGAGTCCTCGGGAAGTCAGCTGTGTTACTATATCAAAATTCTCCTTTTCCATGTTTATGAAAGGCAAAAGCAAAAAGCCGATCGTGCGAAAGGAAACCCTATTATATACAGTGTTTTTAGAAAAATTTAAATAATTCAAGTCTTTTTAATTGGAGAAGTTGGGCAAAGGGATTTGGGAGCACATTAACTACTGAAAGGTCACGTGTTCAGTATACTCTAAATCACAATAGCCTCAAGGCAAGCATCTCATGGAATTCTAGAAACATAAGCAAAACATCCTATTATCATAATTATTACTGCAGGCTATTCATCTCCCTCCCTTCCTTCCTTATTTCCTGCCTTCTTTACATCTTAACTTCCTTCCTTCTTTCTTCCCCTCCGTTTCCTCTCTCCTCTTATGTCCATGGTCCTTAAAGATTTCTCCCTTCAGATGTTATACAATTTGTCTCCACTTCTCAAAAATAAATACTCTGGAAAGAATATTCTATTCTTTCCATTTCCATTTCCTCACCTATTATTCATTCTTGAATTCACAGGAATCTGGTTTCCATTTTCAATAGCCCACTAAAGTCTCTTTCACTAAAAACTTAAATAATATTACTCCAAATCAGGAAATCCAGTCTGATTCTTATCCTTTTTTCTTATCTGCCTTGTTTGAACGTAGGGATCATTTCCTCCATTGAAACCTGTGTATTTTTGTTTTTTCAAAGTTCAGTGCTTCAAGTTCCCCTTTCAGGTCGATAATGACTCCTCCTCTTCCTTCATGGGCTCTGGCCATCCTACCAATGTTAAAGAGGAACATTAAGCTAGTTCCAGGGAAACAGGAAGCATCACAGTCATGAGCTCTGCAAGTACACATACAAAGTTAAACAACAATGAGAGGGACAAGCCCAAGACAATACAGACATCCCTCAGTTTATGAGGAATGCATTGAATACACCCACTACCAGCATCATAGCGTAGCTGAGCGTACCTTAAATGTGCTTAGAACACTTACATTAGCTTACAGTTCAGCAAAATCATCTAATACAAAGCCTCTTTTACAATGAAGTGTTGAGGATCTCATGCAATGTATTGAGCACTGTACTAAAAGTGAAAAATAGAATGGTTGTCTGGGTACCGAATGGTTGTAAGTGCATCAGTTGTTATACTCGTAATGGCCTGGCTGGCTGGGAACATGGCTCAATGCCTGGGAAAAGATCAAAATTCCAAATCTGAGGTATCATTTTTATAGAATGCATATCACTTTCACATCATCATAAAGTCAAAAAATCATACATTCAACCACTGTGAAGTATAGAGGTGTGGGATTTGAAATATGGTTCAGAGAAATCATTGAAGAGTAGGGGTCGAAAGCATCATGGTCACACAGAATATGTGTGGCACTTAGGGTTTTCAGACTGCATTTGGATCCCAGCCCTGAAAGTCATAGGACCCTCCTTGGGCAAGTTACTTGAGTGCAGTGCGCACTTAGTAGAATAGTAATACTTACATGACAGGAGTGTTGAGAGAATTAAGCAAAACAATGTGTCATTATTTTTGTTCGTATATAGTATGTGCTTCATGGGTATTCACTTTCCTGTTTCATAGAAAAGAGGAATCTTGAGAAGTCCTTTAAAAATTTTAGTATCTGGATAAGCAGAAAAAGGAAAAAATATTTTAGAAGAAAAAAGCAGTGTGAGAAAAGGACTAGAAAAGGTTACTAATAATGTGCTTGAGTCAGTGTGTGGCCCTGGAGGGGAGAATATGTGTGGTAAGTTAAGGGGAAAGAGGTATAAACAGGTAGGTTGTGGCCATAAAAGGGTTTTAGAGCAAAAGGTGGTCTGGCTTATTATGCCTTATTTATTAATATAAACGGACCAACTTTGCTTTGTTGTTGTTGCTGTTTAGTTGCTAAGTTGTATCTGACTCTTTGCAAAACCATGGACTGACTGTAGCCTGCCAGGCTCCTCTGATTTCCCAGGCAAACGTACTGGAGTGGGTTGCCACTGCCTTCTCGATGTTCTCTTCCAGACCCAGATATGGAACCTGTGTCTCCTTCATTGCAGGCATGTTCTTTACCTCTGAGCCACCGAGAAGTCTTTGCTTAGTTCACTGCAAGTTTTGTTTAAATGTATTATCTTAGTTCACTTCCAGTCAGTAAGGTGTTGCAATTTATGTATTGAATCGCACTGTGCTCTTCAATACATAAGAATGAAAGATAAGTGAAATTAATGTTAATGATATGGTGCATCAGAAAGTGGAAAGGGCGGTAGAGAAACATAGAAAGCTCTGGGTTGAGAATCACATAGGGTGCAATTTTAAATAAAGTATTCAGCGATATAGGGTTTGAGCTGGTGAAGGAGTGAGTCGTGTGGGTGTCTATGACAAGGGTAGTCCAGGCAGAGGGACTAGGTGTGCAGAGCTCCCAAAGCGAGAGCCTTCCTGGCACATTTCAGCAACAGCTCATCAACCTGCATGGCTGGATCAGAGTGATCTGGGGCAGGAGAGTGTTGAAGATGAGGTCAAGGGTGAGTGGGACCAGATCTCCGAGGGCCTGGTGGGCTACCGTGAAAGATGGTGCAGTTTCCCTTGAAGGCAATGGGAAGGCTCTGAGGACCTCAGAGAACTCGATGTGATCAAACTTAACCTTCAGTGGGGTCACCCTGCTGCTGGACTAAGGAGGAATGTCTCGGGGCCCTTTCCCTCCTCTCCTCCATCCAAGCCTGAAGAGGTAGGGGGAGCTCTTGGAGAGGAGCAGAAGAGCACAGGGGAGAAGCAGTGAGCACCCCCTCCTCCCCATCCAACTGTGGTCTGCTCAGTCTGAGCTGGGAGGGAGCTTAGGTGGCTGGATGGCTGGACAAAGTCTTCGATTAATGCTGGAAAGATGCCCAGGAAGGGTGAGGGACCTGGTGTGTCCATCAGGGTTCTCCAGAGAAATGGAACCAATCGGACAGATAGGGTTATGGGGATTGGCTCACATGGTGATGGAGGCTGAGAAATCCCATCTCTGCCACTGCAAGCTGGAGACCCAGGAAGCTGATGGCATAATTCAGTCCAAGTCTGAAGGCTTGAGAGCCAGACAGGGGAGCTGCTGGTGTAACTCCCAGTTAAGTTCAGTCACTCAGTCGTGTCCGACTCTTTGAGACCCCCATGGACTGCAGCATGCTAGGCCTCCCTGTCCATCACCAATTCCTGGAGATTACTCAAACTCATGTCCATTGAGTCAGTGATGCCATCCAACCATCTCATCCTCTGTCATCCCCAGCCCAAGGTCAAAGACCTGAGAACCCAAGGAGCCACATATATGAGTCCTAGAGTCCAAAGGCCTGAGGACAAAGATCTCCGATGTCCAAGAGCAGGAAAAGATGGACACTCCAGCTCAAGATGAGGGAATTTTCCCTTCCTCCACCTCTTTGTTCCATTCTGGCTCCCACATTAATGACACCTGCCTACACTGGTGAGGACAGGTTTTCCTTACACAGTCTCCTGAGTCAAATGCTAGACTCTTATGGAAACATCTTCAAGACACACCCAGAAATAATGTTTTCTCAGCTACTCAGGCATTCCTTAGTCCAATCAAATTGAAATACGAGATTAATCATCACACGCAGTTAAGATTTCACCTGGGTGCCATTCAAAGAGCTTGCTGGAAGAACAGTGATGGAAAAAAAAAAAAATCTAGTTCTTGTTTTGTTGTTATTGTTGTTTGGTCACTAAGTCCTGTCTGACTCTTTGTGACCCCATGGACTGCAGCATGCCAGGCTCCCCTGTCCTCAACTATCTCCCAGAGCTTGCTCAAATTTGTGTCCATTGAGTCAGTGATGCTATCTAACCATCTCATTCTCTGTCATCCCCTTCTCCTGCCTTCAATCTTTCCCAGCATCAGGGTCTTTTCCAATAAGTCAGCTCTTCGCATCAGGTGGCCAAAGTATTGGAGCTTCAGCTATAGCATCAGTCCTTCCAATGAATATTCAGGGTTGATTTCCTTTAGGATTGATGGTTTGATCTCCTTGCTATCCAAGGGACTCTCAAGAGTCTTCTTGACAGTTCTTGTTTCGTTTCATCTATATCAAGACCATCTTATTTGAGATGAGTTTTATATACTTAAAATCCGCTGTAGACGTGTAGTACTGTCAAGTCATACATTAAATATAAAAAGTGTTAAATTCTTTCCTATTCTAGATAAAGAAATATCAATACAGGCATCCCAGAGAATGGCACCACGCTTCTCCAGTTTGGAGAAAACTGCAAAGGCAGGACCCTCAATTTGAGGGCAGGCAGTGATCAGTAAGCAGCGAAGATAGATAGGAAATGACAAAGGAAGGTTGTGGCTGTGGTGCTTGACATTTCTATGGTAGAAAAATGGGAGGAAGATGCAGTGGGACAAGAATTGAGGCTCTTGAGATTCATCCCATGTCGGGGCAGGAAGGTAAAGAGCATTCTGAGAACAATCAGAAAAGAAAGAACAGGAAAGAGAATGACAGTGATGCCCAAGGGGAGAAGAAGAGGCAGGTTACTTGTGTTACAGACCAAAGAGGAGTGGTCAAGCATGACGGGGATGGAATGTTTGAGTTTCCCAAGGAGGCTTATGAGAAGTGAATTTCACTAAGACATCAGGCAATGGTTGTGAAATTGAAAAGAACAAAAGGTAAAGAAACTAAGACAATCAACAGACTGTGGAGCAGGTGGAGGAGTCCCCAGGATAGTTCAACATTCTAAATAGAACTGCTAAAAAATAACAGTCATCTTAGTAAGGCAAGATTGGGTGAGAATTTAAGGATATGCTCATCCTGAATTGGCAGGTGAAGGGCAGAATAATCATGCAGACCATCTTCTGCTCAGTTCCTGGGATGCAGAGATGGTGAGCAGGAACACTTTGAAACACAGCAAGGTGATAGATGGAAGGCACTTGGCTTTCTGAAAAGTATCTCTTCATAGTAATGTTCTTCTATTTCAGAAAGAATTTAAATTGAAAACCTTACTGCTCTCATCATGTCTGAACACAATGAAAAGCACCCTCCATAGGAATTTCTGATCTCCCTCTTTCTTTGTTGTCATTCAAGTCTCCCCACTTGACTTTTATGTTTGAGACTCCTTCTAACTTGAGGGGGAGAGGCCACCTGCTCAAGAGGTGGCAGAGCCTCTGGAGAGTGGTAGCCATCAATGAGGTAGAAAGACAGGCTGGACATTTGAATCCTTTCCCTTTGTGACAGACTGACTATTCAATGACCCCATTTTCACTTCCTGCTGGGCACGGAGACTATGAATCGATGTGCCTGAGATCTGCCCCAAGGAGGGTGGGCAGAAGGGATACGTGTGCATGCTCAGTCGTGTCCAACTCTTTGTGACCCCATGTACTACAGCCTGCGTGACTCCTCTGTCCATTGGATTCTCCCAGCAAGAATACTGGAGTGGGTTGCCATTTCCCCCTTCAGGGTTTCTTCCCAATCCAGGGATCGAACCTGTGTCTCCTGCATCTCCTGCCTTGGCAGGTGGATTCTTTACCGCTGAACCACCTGAGAAGCCCTCCCTTAAAACCTCTCTCAGTGCCCTTTATCTTTTCCTTAGTGAAGTCGCTCAGTCGTGTCTGACTCTTTGTGACCCCATGGACTCTAGCCTACCAGGCTCCTCCATCCATGGGATTCTCCAGGCAAGAATACTGGAGTGGGTTGCCATTTCCTTCTCCAGGGTATCTGCCCGACCCAGGGATCAAACCCAGGTCTCCCGCATTGCAGGCAGATTGACTGGGGATGAGATAGACCCCTGCAACACCATAAAGAAGCCACAGAATCAGACAGTCTTCTTCTGGTACTTCTGTAGTACCTCCTGCAATGGCTGCTCATGAAGCACTGTGCATTAGACCCATTTTTTTCCTGTCTTTTTCCTTTCAAAAATGATAATCATTTTAATTGAGTGCCCACCCTGCAGCAGGTGTTTCTGAGACCTTCTGCTGTGGTAAGTACAGAAATGTAGGCTTATCACTAAGTGGAGGCTATAATGAATTTAAACCTCATTCAGCATTTAGGCAGCCTGGATCGTCTTATTAATATACGAGGAGAGGTTGATGATAATAGACACATTATGAAGCCCAAAGGCATCTTGGCAGCACATGCCAGGAAATGATGGAATTATGAGAAACTTCTGAGAAATTCTTCTGATATTTTTGCATCCAAATGTATGTATGTTTTTCCAGTGTTTTATCCTAAGAGGATCTTAAAAGCACACACAGGCATGCTCTGAGTATGTACATCCAAGAGATATTTCTCAGATCTGTCCCTCTGTCTTTCTTCTTCTACACTTTATCAATCAGTTGCCCAACAACTCCCATGATTCTCTGCAAGTCGCATTAAATACGTAATTTGATGCTTCCAAATAAATTATAAAAAAGAAAAAAGATTATGTTTCATGATTATCAGTTCTCATAGATACTAATTACAACATATAATTATTTCTTTTTTAATTTTTTGGTGACACCCTGTGGCATATGGGATCTTAGTTCCCCTGGCAGGAATCGAACCCATACCCACTCCCAGCATTGGAAGGCAGAGTCTTAACCACTGGACTGCCTGCTGGGGTATGAGCATACTCAGTCACTCAGTCATGTCTGACTCTTTTGTGACCCCATGGACTGTAGCCCGCCAGACTCCTCTGTCCATAGGATTTCCCAGACAAGAATACTGGAGCAGGTAGCCATGCCCTTCTCCAGGATATCTTCTCAGCCTGGGGATCTAACCCATGTCTTTTGAGTCTCCTGCATTGGCAGGCAGATTCTTTACCACTGCATCACCTGGGAAGCCCACTGTGGAAGGCTCTACATCATATAATTTTTTTTAATTCAATCCTTTTTTCAATTGGTTTGCACAGAAAAAAACATTTTGTTGGTAGCCTTCTTGAGATTCTGAGAGGGTTTAAACTCTTGCTCCCAGAGGAGGAAACCATGGCTGCCGTTGGAATCCTGATCTTGGTGAACACCGTACAGTGCTGGTTTCCAGAGCGAGCTGACTCCCACCCGCTCCCTTTCCTGAGGAAGGTGGGAAGAGGTGGGATGGTGAGAGTAGGGACAGGCAGAGGCGAAAGCTGCAGTGTCCTAATCCCTTTGGACTAGAAATTTTATTACAGATACTTCTGCCCATCACATGCATTGCTGGATCGAAGTGTCACATGTTCCTTCACAGATGTTATTTCAGATTAAGCCACAGGCAGCAGGGAGTGGACGTGGCACACATTTTCCTCTTCATTTGGTAGCATTCCGTCTCGCAGCAGTCATTTGCAAAGCAACATTGCTTGCATAACAATTGAGCTGATCTGTTATTTTAGGTTATGATGTCAAGATATATTATACTGCAGCCTACTGACTTAAAAAACCGCCAAAGAAAGAGAATGACTTGGGCCAAGTTGGGACTGAAAAGGACCTAAGGGAATGTCATCTGTTATGAGAATCTTAAAAGCTTCTAATGACCTGTTATTCCCAAGAGGCTCTTGCTACTGTGACTATTGAATTTATTTTTGCTAAACAAGCTTTGCATTTAACGATAGCTTTCTTTCTGGTCTCATACGCACAAGAATTTATTTTGCCTTTTTCTGAATGAAATACTTGGTCAACAATTCATCATGCAGACACCGTTTATGCTTCCATCACTCTGGTTAGTATTATGTATTAAATGTATTTATGAGTTCTTCTGTTAAGATTCTTATCTGTTTTAGAATATTTGACAGGCTATAGCATTGAGGCTAAGTGTCATCTTTGCTCTTCTAAATATATTTTATATTCTTAAACTGAAGATGTTGTTCAGAGCATTTTCCTGCATAAAATGCACTAAGAAAAGCAGAGAATTAAGGTAAAGCTTTTAAAAATAACAACCATGATTGTATTACAGTGTTTCAAGGGTAACATCCTATGAACAATTACACCTTCCTCCTACATGATAAACGCTACGACAGCAGAAGTCTTGTCTATTTATCCACGGCTGTATTTTCAGGTACATAATGAGTATTAAATGGAGAAGGGCATAGTAACCCACTCCAGTTTTCTTCTCTGGGAAATCCCATGGATAGAGAATCCTGGTGGGCTTCAGTTCACGGCGGTTGCAAGAGTCGGACATGACTTAGTGACTAAACCGCCACCACTGCTGTTGTTGCTGCTAAGTCGCTTCAGTCGTGTCCGACTCTGTGCGACCCCATAGACTGCAGCCCACCAGGCTCCCCCGTCCCTGGGATTCTCCAGGCAAGAACACTGGAGTGGGTTGCCATTTCTTTCTCCAATGCATGAAAGTGAAAAGTGAAAGTGAAGTCGCTCAGTCGTGTCCGACTCCTAGCGACCCCATGGACTGCAACCTACCAGGCTCCTCCGTCCATGGGATTTTCCAGGCAAAAGTACTGGAGTGGGGTGCCATTGCCTTCTCCACTAATGGGTACTTAATAAATATTTGTTGGATAAACAGGTGGAAGGAAGGAAGGATGGATGGATGTAAGTGGTTTGGTATTGAGGGCAGTGTTTCTCTGTGAGCCTAGGCTTAATTCAGGGTATTTAGAATTACTGAGCTTGACATACATTTACTGGGAGTCAATGTCCTGCTGTCCATGGAAAGCAGTGAAAGCTCAGAGGGCTAATGAACTCTTAGGAGAATGACACCACTTTCCATCAAGTGAAGCCACTTTATTTTTGGCTTAGAAAATCAAGTTAAAATTTGAAATTGCTTTCCCTCAAATAGTGGCAGTCCTTCCAACTGAAGGGCCATCCTGGAAATTGGAGAATAAATAAAGAATGTAGAAACATCCCTGAATCCGCTTCATCCAGTGAAAGAGTCTTTCCTTTGGCGGGTGTGCACACAAGGATGGACATGGACACAAAGGCAAAGGTGGCAGCCACTGCGGACGTTTTTCTGAAATGTCTTTGAGCGTCAGTTTCTGAGAAGACAAATCACTTGTGCGGGGCCTTGAAAAGAACTTGGTTAGCTCAACCCCAAGGAAGGCTAAGCGTGGAGCTGGGAAGCAGAAATAATGTATTATTCTGCTGAGCGTATTAATAATTGGGCGGAAAGGGTAGATTCTCTTTTAGTTAGGCATCCTTTTAACATGCACACTGTAGGTGGTGGCTTCTTTTTTTTTCTTTTTACAGAAATAAATGTAGCTGTCCCCTAACGGGAGCAATTTCCCTTCATATTTCTTGCAGCTCTTGTCCCATGAGGCGACAGATGAGTATGTGATAGCAATACTGATTCCAGTGCGTAGATGCTGTCTGATCCACCGGGAGAGCTGGTGGATTCAAATCAATGTCAGCGCATGCCTTCTGGGCAGCAGTCTTTCAGTGCAGAATTTGCTCTGTGGATCAGAAAAACAGCTGGCGACTTGCAATATGTTATACAAAAGACCTTTTAAATGTTTTGTTGTTTCCAGCTATGATGTAGTGTGTGACTTCAAATTTTTTTTTTTTTTTAATCTGTGGGCCTGCTTGATGGAGCAAAATCCTGATAAGCAACTGATAAAATCACAGTACCAATGTAAACTGGTGTCTGCAGAATTCTGAGGTTCAATGGAGCTAGAAATAAGCCTCTGCCTTACTGTACATTTTTTTTAAAATATAAAAGTTTTATCCCAGGAAAGAATTTCTTGAAAATTTGGTCCTGAAATTGCCTTAAAACATAAGCAAGTGCTAAAATATTTATATATATACACACCCTATGGGTTATTCAGAATTCTTAGAAACCAAGAACTTTCACCCAGTTATTCTGTTGAGTTGCAAGATGGAGTTATTTATTTCTAGTGTATGTTGTTTGCATATGACAGCATTTTGGAGTCTGTTCTCTGTTTTTAGTTTTTTCCTCCATAAAATATGTATAATAATTCTTCTGAATGTTCAAAACACATTTCCATGTTTTCTGCTCATACTTTCAACCCCAGAAACTAAACTGCTTTCCCTTCACTTAGGTTTTTGTTTTTGTTTTTATCTTTTTTTAATGTTTTTGTTGGCTTTTCCCCTGAAGTTTCTTTCTCACTTTTTTGGTCAATATTTCATTTCCTGCCTCTGTAATCCAAGTTTCTGGTAACAATTAAGACCACTAATGCAGAAATACCACATATGTCTAGATAAAGTGGCAAAGAGGAAGGTAACAAGATATTTGGAAGATCCTGATTGACTAAAAGAGAAGGAATTTAAATTTTCTGTGTTAGATTTTAGTCTAGTTAGGGTTGGATAGTATCAAATCAGTATCCCACATCTGATGTGATAACCCAGATTTTCATGTCAAACATTCAGGGCGGCCAATGCCAGCATGATGATCTAATACACATCAATTCAGTGGCTATTTACAGCTTCCAAATTGTTTTCCATAGCTCTCAATTGAATACTTTGATGAAATAATTAAATGGATGTCAGCCATGTGTCTCTATGGATGAAGAACTATGTTAAATACTATCATACTCTATATTTGTAAGGGGCAAGTGTTGTGACTATAGTTTTAACAAGGAGTATCTCGCTGCATTTGACTGCAAGCGTAATTAGCTGTTAGTATTCAGCGTACAAAAAATTTGATTGATTGGTCTTGTGGACATGCACAAAATATATCACTGAGTTCACCCATCTTGCACAGCTATTTTATATGTACTTAAAATTCCAACAATTCTTATGTCCACTGTACATGCTCTGCTGTGCTGTGCTTAGTTGCACAGTCATGTCGAGTCTTTGCAACCCCATGGACTGTAAGGCTCCTCTGTCCATAGGGATTCTCTAGGCAGGAATACTGGAGTAGGTTGCCATGCCCTCCTCCAAGGGATCTTCCCAATCTAGGGATCAAACCTAGGTCTCCCACATTGAGGTGGATTCTTTTTCATCTGAGCCACCAGGGAAGCTCAAGAATACTGGGGTGATTAGCCTATCCCTTCTCCAGGGGATCTTCCCAACCCAGGAATCAAACTGGGGTCTCCTGCATTGCAAGTGGATTCTTTACCAGCTGAGTGACCAGGGAATCCCCCACTGTACATAATGCCCCCTAAAGGCGCTAGTGGTTAAGAACCCACCTAATAATGCAGGAGACATAAGAGACATGGGTTCGAGTCAGGAAGACTCGATCCCCTGGAGGAGGGCATGGCAATCCACTATAGTATTCTTGCCTGGAGAATCCCATGGACAGAGGAGGCTGGTGGGCTGTAGTCCAAAGGGTCAGATGCAAATGAAGCAACATAGGACGCGTGCAAATAAGAAAGTAATTCCTTGATGAAGATGAGATTTAAAGGAGCACAAAGAATACCAGACCAGAAAAGTATTTCCTGAAGTGTGTTTAGGAACATTAATTCTTGGAAAAATAAGTAGGATTTGGAACAAAAAGTGAGTAAACCCAGTGAAATAAGTTTAAGAATCACAGAGACAACCCCTGAAGAGATTGTCTTTATTTTGGGACTCATCAGAACTTTTAATATGATATGAACATTGTAAATCTTGAAGAAAAACTAGTACACAGTGCATCCTCAACTTGTAAGATGAGACACTTCCCCCTCATCCAGCCCTCTAACTTATCCCGAAAGAATATTTTGAAAAGCAACTCTGTGATGCTTGCTTGGTAAATGTAGACTTAAATACTATGCTGTAGAAATCAATAAATATGATTTCTTTACAAATAAAATTAAACACCAACTGGAACAACTCAGCACCCACATGCAAAAAAAATTTACACACAGGTTGCTCTTCACAAAAATTAACTCAGAATGGATGAAAAACATCAATGTAAACTGCAAAATGATAAAACTCCTAGGAAGTAGCATAGGAGAAAATCTAGATGGTCTTGGATTTGGCAATGACTTTTGAGGTACCATACCAAAGACACCATCCATGAAAGAAGTGACAAGCTGGACTTCACTAAAATAAAATTCTTCTGCTCTGTGAAAGATGATGTTGAGTGAATGACAAGACAAGACACAGACTAGGAGAAAATATTTGCAAAAGACATATCTGATATGTTTGGTGGTTTCTTATAAAAGTAAACGTCCTCTTACTGTACAGTCCAGTAATTGTCCTTCTTGACGTTTACCCAAAAGGAGTTGAAAACAAATCCACACCAAAACCCAACACATGGATATTTATAGCAACTTTATTCATAACTGCCAAAACTTAGAAGCAACTGAATGTCCTTTAGTAGGTGAATGGATAAACCATGCTACATTCGTACAATGGAATTTATCCAGCTTTAAAAAGAAATGAGCTATCAAGCCATGTCGAGGCAGGGTGAGAAAATACCTGTTACCAAATGGAAGAAGCCATTCTGAAAAGACGATTTCAACTGTGTGATACTGTGGAAAAGGAAAACTATGGAGATAGTAAAAAGGCAATGGTTACCAGGGGTTGGAGGGAGGAAATGATGAATAGGCAGAGCACAGAGGATTTTTAGGGCAAGGAGACTACTACTCTGTATGATATGTATAATATATAACAGGATGCATGTTGTTAAGCATGTGTTCAAATTCATGGAATGTGCAACACCAAGAGTGAACTCTAATGTAAACTGTGGACTTTTAATAAAGTGCCCTGTCAATCTATGTTGACTGGTTGTAACAAATGTACTACTCTCATGGGGGTGGGGGTGTTGGAGGAATCTAGGCACGTGTGGGGGTGGGGGATATGGGAAATCTCTGTGCCTTTGCACAGTTTTGCTGTGGACCTACAAATGCTCTAAAGAGAAAAATAAAATTATTTTTTTACAGATGCATAGAACAGAACTTTAGAAACAATCTAATCCAGTGAATTGTTTGGCTTAGTTTTTTGTTTTTTTTTTTTAGTTTCTTCAATTTATGTTAACCTGTCATTTATTGAGGGCCTTCCACTATAGGCCAAACACTGAGTTCAGTACTTTTACAAATATTTAAATTGACAATAACCCTATGGAGTAGGTGTTTTTTTCCCTATTTATTGAATAAGGAACTGAAGTTTAGAGAGATTTAATGATGTTCCCAAGGTTGCAGAACTAGTAATGGTGAAAATGGAATTCAAACTTGGGCCAGAACTGGCTCTGTTAAACATAGTATTATAACAAATAGAATGCTAACATATGACCCCAAAATGCATATATCTGGATGTGTGATAGACAGTTGGATGAGTTTTCATCTTATTCTCAAAGGATCTGCAATCTAAACAATTTCAAGAGTCACTGAATCCAGTTTCAACATGCAGAGATCCAGAGCAATGATGTCATTTTTGCAACAATGTCATTTTCCCACTAATTGGTGAAAAAAAAAAGAGAAATGAGAACCATGTTCTCTTGACTTCCCTTTGATGGTAAGAAAGTACAAGATGTCTATCACTGATGGCTTTTAAATCAACTTATTTTAGAAAATGAAGGAAGACAATACTGCTGTTAAAAGTCTAGAGCCATTTTATTAGTAGCTTATGGGAATTTGCTATTAAGCTCATGGCTTCGTGATGGAGCACTGAGAATATTTCATATCCAAAAACCAGACTGTTAATATGAAGGACAACTTAAAATATTTAAAATTATCTGAGTGTCAGAAAATATAATATCCAGGGAAAAAAAGAATGTCAGTCTATGACATTTGAGTAATAAATGACTCAACTCAAGTAGAAGTTGGATTTTTACTTTTGAAGATCAAAGCATAAGCCCAGGTTTATACAGAGGGGTGGGCTTCCCTGGTGGCTCAGCAGTGAAGAATCCACCTGCCAATGCAGGAGACTCAGGTTCAATATCTGGGTCAGGAAGATGCCTTGGAGAAGAAAGTGGCAACCACTCCAGTATTCTTGCCTGGGAAATCCCAGGGACAGAGGAGCCTGGTGGGTTATAGTCCATGGGGTTGCAGAGAGTTGGACTTGACTGAGTGCCTGAGCACACATATAGAGGGATAGTAGTCACCTCTGTAGTGTAATTTGGGACGGAACAGTATGTTCTTGCTTCACTGTCCAAATTTCTACTTTTCTACCTATATTAAATTAGATTAAGGCAATAGGTTTCAATAGCCATTTCTTTATTTATCTTACTATTTATTTATTTGACTGTCCTAGGTCTTAGTTGCAGCATGTGGGATCTTTAGTTGGAGTATGTGGGATCTAGTTCCCTGACTAGGGCTGAAAGCCGGGCCCCCTTCAATGGAAGCTGGGGTCTTAGCCACTGGACCACCAGGGAAGTCCTAGTAGCCATTTGTCTAAATGAAAGTAACTAGAACAGAAATGCATAGAGTATACTTTCAAATATTAAACTCAGTGTGAGCCTAGACTTGCTGTGTCTCTTTTTATTGGTGTCAGAAAATTAAAAAGATAGATTTTGATGGGAGGAGACTCATGGAAATGGTCAGAAAAATTAAAAAAAAAAGGTTAAGTAAGGCCTTTAACAGTCTGAGTAAAGGCAGCAATAATGACAACAGGGTGTAGGGTATGTAAAAAGTGAGATCACTCAGGAAAATGACCCTAAAAAGAAATGTTGGACAACGCTAAAGCCAGTCAATATTTTTACCTTTCAATATGTACTCCTATATTAGGTATTATCTCTTTACCATAGAGCAACATACATTTGTAAGCTTTTCAGCTTTTATAAATTGTTCCACACCACCCCTCCCCTCCCAAAAAAGGTTGGGAAAAGGAAAATCTGGAGAAATATATCTCTGGCACTGTCCTTGAAGATGTCATCAGGTATAACAGCTGCTGTGTATATAGGAGAAATGGGGGAGGACGGGGAAAGAAAATAAGCTGTTCCAGTGTGATCTCCTGAAATAGATAGAAGACTTGCAATTTCACACTAAGATCCACAGCCTGGCCTTGTTTTCTGGTTGCAAATCTGAAATAGCAGTAATCCATCTGTCAGCTTGACATCTTTTTATGCTCCCTTTCAATCACTCCCAGAAAAAAAATTTTTTTTCTTTAGACTGATCCTGATTTGGCAGTTTTCTTATTGCCTATCACTTTAAAGACATTAAAAATAGCAGTAAGTTTTATTTCTCTGATCCTTTGGGTTTTTAAAGTTGGAATTTTACCCATTCTATTTGAATCCCAAGAAGAGTAATAAAACTCACAGATAACTGACTCATAAATGAACTGTAGAACAACTATTTTGTTTGCCTTTACATCAGCTCTAAAAGATGGCAGGGTAGGTTTATTCATTCATTAAACAAACATGAACTGAGCACATAATAGAAAACTGAAAAGAGATTTCTACAAAGGAAATGTCATTCTGGGTTGAACAAGGCTGTGCCAGAAGCAGCAAGACCATGAAGATGATGACAGCATCTTACATGGATGCAACGGCCAGTGGAAGAGGCTACTAGTGGGAAATTGGTAACTTAGGAAAATTAGCTAACTGTAAAAGCCAGGAGATTAATTGATACCATGGCATGTGGAGCCCAAAGTCTGAGAGATGTGTCCTCAGGGGACACATAAGGAAGCACGATTCATGGCCTCAGACCCTATAGAAAAACTTCTTTGCTTTCCATTTTATTTTGCATGTTGGGTTAGGATGACCTTGAGTGGTATCTCATACATCAAAAAACTCCATAATTGATTCAGGAGTCTATGTGTTGGGAGAGATTAATTTTATGATGCCAATGTATAAATCAGAATGTTCAGTAGAAAGTAGACATTGACACCATGGACTGGCCAATTCGTCAGAGTTCCTCTGTGCCTGATACCAGAGAGCTGAGCTTGCCTCATGGTTCCCAGTGTCTTAGAGGGTAACTCCATTAGAAAGAAGGTGAACTGTACAGGGATCTTGTAGACAAGTGAGAGGATCAAGCTGTATTTCAAACTTTACTGTATGTCTTTACTTGGAAGTACGACATGTTTTGGTTTGGTTTGGAGTTTTTGTTGCTGTTGTTTGTTGTGTTCTGTGAAAGAGTTTCGTGTTAGGATTCAGAAATGATTACTCTTTTAAAATGTAATTTCATTTGTTTAGTATCCTCACATTCGTTTCCTTGTATTAGAATTTCAGCTTACGATATAATTCTCTTAATATCCATAGATTCCATATGAGTATAAAATTAGCTGGTAGGCTTCTTTATGGAAAAGGACCAACTCTAAAGCCATACTTTACCATTTTACTTTGGAATTTGATTCATGATACTGTGAAGAATTTTGAAGTCAACTGACAGTTTGGCAAATTTATAAAGAACTGTTTGATTTTGGAGAACTTCCCGTCTCTTCTGATTAAAATTAATTATACTCCCACACTGCATCTGTTGCATTGTTTTATGTTGTCGTATAGTCACTTGTACATATGTACACATATTATTCATTTCCTTTGTTGAAACTTCTTTAAGACAGAAATTGAGTCATTCATTTTTGGATCCTCAGTGGTAATCACAGAGCCAGCATATAAGAAATGTTCTGTGTTTCTGAGTCAAGGAGAGCTGAGAAGACGTCATAATAACAAGGAAGAGTAACTTTTTGTAAAGACAAAATTTTAAAACTTGGGAAATGGATGTTACTTTACAAGGTTGGAGAAAGAGAAGAGAGAAGAAGGAGGAGAAGAAGGAAGAGAGAGGAGGGAGAGAAGTTACGAGTGCCTAGGAATTGTTTGGTTGGAAAGCAACAGATGATCTACCATAGAACAGTAAGATAATATAGAGGAAAAGCGCTTGAACTTTTTGAGTGGAATAGGGAAGGAATCTGACAAAATGTATAGTTCCCATCCTTAGTCATGCCTTCCTTACGATTATAGGCCTTTAAGTATGGGGGTTCCCTGATAGCGCAGTTGGTAAAGAATCTGCCTGCAATGGAGGAGACCCCACTTTGATTCCTGGGTCAGGAAGATCTGCTGGAGAAGGGATAGGCTACACACTCCAGTGTTCTTGGGCTCCCCTTGTGTCTCAGCTGGTAAAAAATCCGCCTGCAATGCAGAAGACCTGGGTTCAATCCCTGGATTAGGAAGATCCCCTGGAGAAGGGAAAGGCTACTCACTCTCATTCTGACCTTGAGAATTCCATGGACTGTATAGTCCATGGGGTCGCAAAGAGTCAGACATGACTGAGTGACTTGAAGAAGAAAGTATGAACAGGGGAAAATTAAATATCTGATTTTCCATGTTTAACCTGAAATGGTAATGAAGTAACTGTGTATATTTAGGAGACTGAGGCACATGGATAATAAGGAATGTTTATTTATCATTTTTAGCAGCTTTGTTGAGATAAAATTTGCATATAGTGAAGTTCACCTATTTAAAGCATACAGTTCAATGGTTTTTCTTTTATTTGCTGAGCTGTGTAACCATCACTATAATTTAATTTTAGAACAATTGCTTCACCTCCAAAATAAATCACTTTCCATCCCTCTGCTCACTCCCAAATCTTAAGTAGCCACAAATCTACTTTTGTCTATATATTTGCCTATTCTGGACATGTCATATAAACAAGATCATACAATATGAGAGATTATACACTCGTGAAATTAACAATTTGTGAGGGACTTCTTTCTTTTAGTATAATATGTTTGAGGTTCATCTCTGTTGTATATAAAAAAGTGAAAGTGTTACTTGCTCAGCCATGTCCAATTTTTTGTGACCCCCATGGACTGTAGCCCAGCAGGCTCCTCTGTCCATGAGGATTCTCCAGGTGAGAATATTGGAGTGGTTGCCATGCCCTCCTCCAGGGGATCTTCCTAACCCAGGGATCGAACCCAGGTCTCCCGCATTGCAGGTGGATTCTTCATGTCTGAGCTACCAGGGAAGCCCAAGAAGACTGGAGTGGGTAGCCTATCCCTTCTGCAGGAGATCTTCCTGACCCAGGAATCAAACTGGGGTCTCTTGCATCGCAGGCAGATTCTTTACCAGCAGAGCTACCAAGGAATATATCAGTACTTAATTCCTTTTTATTACTGAGTAATATAGATATATCATATTTTTATCCATTCATCACTTGATGAACAGTTGGACTGTTTCCATTTTGGGTTATTATGGGCTCTTAGTTGAAATCAATTGATTGCAAGTGTGTGGGTTTATTTCTGGATTCTCAATTGTATTCATTGATCTATATATCTATACTTATGCCAGTATCACACAGCGTCTCATTATAGCTATGTAATAAGTTCTAAAATTGGGAAATGTGAATATTCCAACTTTGTCCTTGTTTTTCAAGATTCGCTGTTTGAGTCCCTTGAATTTTCATGAAATTTTAGGATTGGCTTATACTTTCATGCCAAACAAGAGGCAGTTGATTGATATTTTTAAAAGATTGCATTGAATCTGCAGTGGAATTTGGAGATTAATACCATCTTCATAATATTGAGTCTTCCAGTCCATGAACATGGGATGTCTTCCCATTTATTTAGATCTTTTTTAATTCTTTTCAAAAATGTTTTGTTTTCATTATATAAGTCTTGAACTTCTTTCATTCAGTGTGTTTAGTATTTTACTCTCTTTGATGATATTGCAGATTACTTTCTCAATTTTATTTCCTGGTTGTTTATTGCTAGTGTATAGAAATACAATTGGTTTTGTACATTAATTTTATATCCTGCAATCTTGCTGAACTCATTTATTAGTTCTAATAGTTTTCTAGTGGATTCTTTGGGATTTTTTAATATATATACAGGATGATGTCATCTGAAATTAGAGAACGTTTTAAAATTCACAAAAAGAAACATTAAAGAGTAGAAGTACTTAATACAAGAGTAAGTTAGATCTTTGGACCAGTGTGAAAAATAAAGGCCAGGATATTCTCCATAGAAACAGTGGAAATCACTAGGAAATTCCAATGACAAGCTTATTATGGAGATAAACCTAGGAAAAAACTTGACAGTCAAAATAGTGTGGTGCTTAATGAAGAAGAGCTGTTTGGTCTTATATAGCTACAGCAACAAAGATTTGTTGGGGACTCCAGCAATCACAGTGTGAGGCCCTGGAAACAAAGATGATGAAAAAAACTGGTTTTTTTCTCTCTAACTGCTCACAGTCAGTTGCGGGGAGGCGCATGGATCAAAATAGAAACCACCAAATGAGAGAGCTACTGTCAGCAGCAAGACAAGATATGGCGAAACTTCTGGTAATAGAGTGAGTGGTTCTACCTCAATGATTACAGGACATAATGTTTTCATTGGATCTTAGAAATTTAGTTCAGTTTTTGATAAGATGAGAAAGGGGCGTGAACATGAGTATTCTAGAGGGTAGCAACAATCTGGGAAACATGAACACAGTACAGCATAATTGGGACCAGTCTGTTGCTACAACATAGGAGGAATGAATATGGGAAAGAGGGAGGGTAGAGGAAGAGAGACAAGGAATGCACATGCGTGCTCAGTCATGTCCAACTCTTGGCACCACGTGGACTGTCACCCACCAGGCTCCTCTGTCCATGGAATTTCAGACAAGAACACTGGAGTGGGTTGCCATTTCCTCCTCCAGGGGATCTTCCTGGCCCAGGCATCAAACCCAAGTCTCTTGAGTCTCCTGCATTGGCAGGTGGATTCGTAAAGAATATAGTAAACACTGAGCCAACCTGGGAAGCCTAAGGTAAAGTATCTGCCTGCTAATGCAGGAGACTCAAGAGACATGGGTTTGATGCCTGGGTCAGGAAGATCCCCTGGAGGAGGACATGACAACTCACTCCAATATTCTTGCCCAGAAAATTCCATGGACAGAAGGGCCTGATGGGCTACAGTCTATAGTGTCACAAAGCTTGAGGCTAGAATGCCATCTGAGGAATTTGGAATTAGTCCCTGGAGGCAGTGAAGACCATTATAGGTCTATCAACAGAGGCTAGTTCCTCTTTGGTCTTTGCACACTGACCCTGGCATCCTTGTGAGGAATAGATTGGAGGAAAGGAATGGAGACAGGAGATGGCGAGGGCCTGAGCTAAGGCAAAGGCACTTAAGCTCCATAAGGAGGGATGAAGACTATTTGTTGATGTGGCAGGCGTGAAAGCAAGTGTGCGAACAGTGGAAATCAGAAATCAACACGACATGGTGATGGAAAGACTATTACATGAAGCCTGCAAACTCTGTTTTGTAAGTTCATTTGTATCATTTCTTTTTAGATTCCTCATATAAGTGATATCATATGATATTTCTCTTGTCTTGCTTCACTCAATCGGACAGTAAAGAAGGAAATGGTAACTATATAAACTGACAGATATGTTAGTTAGCCTTAGATTTTGGTGATTATTTAATAATGTATACATATATCAAAATATCAAGTAGCTACAAATGGCAATATTTCATTCTTTTTAATGGCTGAATAGTCAGTCTGGGTAGTTTGTGTATCTCTAGGAACTTTTCCAGTTCATTCAGGTTATCCAGTTTGTTACTATATGCATGTATGCATGCTCTGTTGCTTCAGTCATGTCTGGCTCTTTGTGGTTCTGTGGATCATAGCCCGCCATACTCCTCTGTCCATGGGATTCTCCAGGCAAGAATACTGGAGTGGGTTGCCATAGCCTTCTCCAGGGGATCTTCCCAACGCAGAGATCCAACTCGCATCTAAGTTTCCTGCACTGGCAGAAAGGATCTTTTACCACTAGGGCCACCTGGGAAGCTATATAATTGTTCATAATAGTCTCCTAGGGTCCTTTTCCCCTTAGGCATCGGTTGTAATATCTCCTTTCCATTTCTGATTTGATTTATCTGAATCTTCTCTTTTTTCTTTCCTTAGTATCAGTTCAGTTCAGTCACTCAGTCCTGTCCAACTCTTTGCCACCCCACGGACTGCAGCATACCAGACTTCCCTGTCCATCACCAACTCCTAGAATTTGCTCAAACTCATGTCCATCAAGTCGGTGATGCCATCCAACCATCTCATCCTCTGTCATCCCCTTCTCCTTCCACTTTCAATCTTTCCCAGCATCAGGGTCTTTTCCAATGAGTTCGTTCTTCACATCAGGTGGCCAAAGTATTGGAGTTTCAGCTTTAACATCAGTCCTTCCCATGGATATTCAGGACTGATTTCTTTTAGGATTGACTGGTTTGAGATCCTTGCAGTCAAGGAACTCTCAAGAGTCTTCTCCAATACCACAGTTCAAAAGCATCAATTCTTTGGTGCTCAGCTTTCTTTATAGTCCAACTCTCACATCTATACATGACCACTGGAAAAACCATAGCTTTGACTAGACAGACCTTTGTCAGCCAAGTAATGTCTCTGCTTTTTTAATATGCTAAGTTGGTCATAGCTTTTCTTCCAGGGAGCAAGCGTCTTTTAATTTCATGGCTGCAGTCACCATCTGCAGAGATTTTGGAGCCCAAGAAAATAAAGTCTCTCACTGTTTCCATTGTTTCCCCATCTACTTGCATGAAGTGATGGGACCAGATGCTGTGATCTTAGTTAGCTAATGGTTTATCAACTCTTAGTTAGTTTTGTTTTTTCTGTTTGTTTCCTATTCTCCATTCTATTTATTTCTACTGTGATATTTATTCTTTCATTCTGCTAACTTTGGTCTACTTTGTTTTGCTTTTCTAGTTCCTTGAGGTATTCCTTTTTTAATGTATACATTTACTGTTATAATCTTGTCTCTTAAATGCACAGTATGACATGTGCTTTTTTTCTTTTTCTCTCTCTCTCATATAAGCACAGGCCACCAGACTTTTCTTATTTACTTATGAAAGCTGGAAGTCTAATAAAATTTTTTAATTAAATCAATATGTTTATTTTTTAGATAGAATGCTTAAAGTTCTACATTTTCATACTTCTAAGTTCACATAAATAAAGTAGGCCCTCAATAAGTATTTACTAAATACTTTTTATTTTAAATTAGTATTTGCTAAATTATTATATTAGTTCTGCCACTATTTAGAGGAAAGATAAGATGATAGCCTATGTTTTTCAAATCAGATGATTATAGTTAGAAATAATCTTTCCATGTTTAGAGAGGAAAGCAATTTTTAGTGGAGGATACACTCTCAAAGGCTCTAAGTTTCAGTGTAATTTATCAACTTTATGAGCAAACTTTTATTTAGTTTTCTCTGTATAGAAAGAGGTAGCTAGTGCTAAGATTATAAGTCAGTTTTTAAAATAGCTAGAGCCTTTAAAGGCTTATAGTATAGTCCAGAAAGAAGGCATGAATAAAATTGAATTATTTAGCGCAGCATTTAAAGCTTATTCTCACGTTACTCTCATCTTCCATTCCTCCTTCCATTTAGCACACACACAAGTTGTCACGGGATACACTCATACTCGCCTGCTGCCTGTCTCCCTGATGCTGGCTTGGGCCACCCGGCCAACGATGGTGCCATTCAGGGCAATAGGAAGCTGAGGAGGAGGCTTTGAAAAGAAGCTGTGACTAGAGGGATGGACATGTTGACTTTCAGGTGCTGATGGAAAATGCACATAAAGGCATTGAGTGACAGTTAGAAAATGATATATAACAACTTGGTAATCACATATGGATTAAAGGAGAAGAAAAGTTTTAAGCCTAGATTTTTGGAAGAAAGATGACAGAAAGTAGGAATTCAGGGAGAGAGCTGATTTTAGGAAAAAGATGAGATCCATTTTAGATTTGTTGCGTTTCAGATAATGACGAGACGTTAAAATTGATGGTGTTTATGTGATCTTCAGAATGAAGGTGAAGGAGAGGTTGAAGAGCTACTCCAGATTGAAGGAGATTAGAGTGACATGACAGTTGGGTCCAACAGGGACGCTGGAATGATGTTTTTGCTACAAAGGCCATGATTGGGACAATTGGTAAAATTTGACTGGGGTCTTTGGACAAAAGGTATTAAAGAATTCTTCAGACTATTCTTTTAATTTTCTGTAAATTCAAAATTGTTTTAAAATAAAAAGCAGGAATTTCCCTGGTGATCCAGTGGCTAAGGCTCTGTGCTTCCAATGAAGAAGGCCCAGGTTTGATCCCTGGTCAGGGAACTTGATTCCACAGGCCGTAACTAAAGATCCCACGTGCCAAAATGAAGACTGAAGATCTTGCCTGCGCACAGCTAAGACCCGCACAGTAAAAGAAGGGAGGGGGAAGGGAGAGAGGAAAAGAAGGAAATAAAAGGTCCAGAAGTAGTTAAAAGTGCACAAACCCAGGACTGGTGATTTGCATTGAGGATTATTGGCCACAGAGTTTTAAGCCAAAGTCTTTGAGAAAGAAAGTATAGAGAAGGGAGATCAGAGTGGACCAAGAGGGAGCCATAGAGTGTTCCTGCATTTGGAGGAGAGGGGAATGGTGCATGAGTTCATGGAGGATTGACTAGAGAAGAAAACACTGAAAAGTGTGTGTCTGCTGCTGGGGCTGAGAGACACTGGAGCTTTGCAGTATCACCCCCTTGAAAGAGGTGAGGGAAAAAAGAGGCTGAGTTAGAAATTGGCTCTGCTCACTGACCATTTCCCACCATGCAGCCTTCAGTAAAGACAAACACATGTGATTTTTTAAAGTTAATTCTTACGGTTCACATTGTGTTTTAACATGGGAAATGGAGTTTAGAAAGTGCAGCTAGAGGGATTTGAGCCGTGACTGTGTGTTTGTAAGCCTCTCCCGATGACCTTGGAGGAGACGCTGCTCTCCTGTGTCAGAGAAGGTTCTGGACCGCCCTTGCAGCAGCATTTTATCATCAGAAAACGGTTCATTTCATAAGGTTTATAACCTTCCATAAAACTGCAGAACATTTTATTCTTTTTTCATTAAGCCACCTTTGGAATCATTTTGGTCCCTTTATAGTCTCTTATTTAATCTGTTTTTTCATAGACTAAAGGGAGAAAAAATTCTATCAGTGGTCAAAATAGTAATTAGATAGTATAAGTCACAGCCTAATGGCTTGAAGGCACATGTACTTACTAGTTATCTCCTCCATCTGCCTTCATCAGTGAATTCCTTTAAGCCCCAAACACATCTTTACCTCCTTCTTAAACAATGGAAAAGAAGAAATGATGAAAATGTACATTTTCCCAATTATAAGAGGTCCTCATATTTGTACTTTTTGTCTCTTAAAGCATAATTTTCATGTTGTGAAAACTCTTTAACCAAACTCTAAGGAGAGCATGAATTAATAAAACATCAAGAGATTTTAGTTCCTATATTGAAAAATCTTATATTTGCATAAAATCAACAACTGAATCTTTCAGAAATAAACTTAATCATAAGGAAACGAGATCATAAAAACACTACAAAATAAATCTGAAAGCCACATTCAGGTTTAAAAAGAGGAAAATATCAGTTCTACTTATTCCTGAAGGATTTAAAAAAAAAAAAAACTTTTAATTAATGACAGCCCTCAGGGCACTGAGCAATTGTTAATTAAAACAAGGAGGAAAGGGAGAGGAAGCAGGCAAGAATGCTGAGATGAACACATTTCCTTTTCTCTGCAGGGGAATAACATTACTAAGGTGACATTAATAAATATGAATATTTTTGAGACAAAGTATATAAAAATGTAAAAAAAAAAAAATCTTAATTTGGCACACAGTAGCAGGTGCATAAATTAATTGGGCTCCCCAAGAATTATCAACCCCAGGGTGTCACCTTTTGTGACTGAGTGGTGGTAGTGATCTCCCACCCAGGACAGGATGGAGTGCTGCCTTTTCGGTACAAGCTGACTCCTGTCAGGGATGGTGCCTGATCAAAGGTCTTCTAAGAGATCTCATTCACTTTCATTCTAGCCATGGGCGGGCAAGCACGTGGGCAACCACCATCGTTATGAAACATTTCTTAAATGCTTCGAGTTAGGAACCAGACCTACAGCCCATTCAATTCATTGCCCTTTCCCTTTCCAACCATTAAATTTTTACTTAGAAAAAAATAATTATCAGATCTTTTGGTTCACCCCCTGTGCTTGCCTAATTTGGCAGGTTATTAGTGATAGCATTTCTCAGGCCTTCCCTACCACTTTCCCCTGCACCCCACATGAAAAAGGCTTTTTATCTTTCTCCTGCGCTCAGAGATCTACTTAACAAGCTGCGCATTAGAAGCCAAGAACAAAAAAAAAGTAAGAAAATCTGTTACTTACTTTATTTGGAAGGTGACAGAAGCCAGAACCCATAGGCTATATGTTTAGCATGAATAAAGTTATTCTTTGAAATTAGGAAATGCTGGGATCATTTCCTCCAATTTTTTCTATGGCCCTAATTTTCCATAATCTTATAGGTTTTTTAATCGAATTTGGTTTTTCAAAAACAGAACTCATCACCTTAGGATTTGGTGGGGTTTTTTGGGGGGTGGGGGAATGGAGGTTGTTTTTTTAAATTTTTCCCCATGATCTGCATGCATACATTCATTTGATGTCCTGCAAGCTAGGATACCAGGGTCGGTTCATGGGGGTCAGTGTTGTTTACAAAATTTCTCAGATGCCAGCTAAGATCAGTAGCTAGGAGACAACTTTGAATTTCATTTTGCTGTTTGTAGTCAAAATACATTCCTCACCACAGATAAGACCTTACCTCCCTGGTGCTCTATCTCTAAGAGAACAAATTCTAGGTAATCAGAAGACTATATTTCATACAAAATTCCAAATCCCTGATTATTTTATCAATATCCAGCAAATCACAGGTGCCAGGGCAAAAAAATAAAATAAAATAAAATTGTTTTCTCTTTTCATTGAGTGAAAAATTTCCATTGGAAATCTCCTGACTTTTCTCAGATGCCCTAAAAAGCTTTGTCCATCGCTTGCAGTAATGTAGTAGGTAAAGGAGCCCATTTACACAGGTAGAAAGGAAAAATATCCACAACCATCTAAACTGTGTCATTTTTGTTATTCTCTTCACCTAGTCATTGTATCTAATTTTCACTGGGGGCAGTAATTATCTTTTCAAAAGGAAAAAGTCTTAACTGTATTTTTCAAAGTGGACCTAAATAAGAAATGACCTGGAGTAAATCTTTTCTGTTTCCCTCCCCAATCTCACAAATTTGAGGGTGGGACCCAGGAATCTGTATTTCTAAGATGTGATGGTCATGCACATTCAAATGTAAGAGCCACTGCAGCCAAACCTTTTTATACAGTAATTTGATTTTTAATCATATATATGTAATATATATGATATAATAGGTTTTGTTGATGTTTTATTTACATATAAAACAGATATATTATTAAATATATGTAGTTATCATATGTAATTGCAAATATATATATGAAACTCGATTCAAACTCCTATCTGTCAGTAGTAGCAGATACATCAGACTCAGAAATATAACTCAGAGTCAAGGTCCTGGAGTTTAGGCCCTGGCTGGAGGTTAGAGGGCAGGGTTGGAATACAATCCAAGATGGGAATGTAGAAGAGGAAGAAGAAAAGGTGGGGTGGAAAAAGAGGAGAAGGAAAGAAGGAGAGAAAATCCAAGATACCAGGTCTGAGAAAAGACTGCAGGCAGATCAAACTCGGCCTCCTACCCATGCCGAAACATCACTAACCACATGCCAGTTTCCAAACTTTGACTCACCTTCCCCTAATGAGATTTTTAAATCAGAGACTGGTATTAGAGGTGATTTATTAGAGGAAATTTATATTTAGTCTCAAACCTACTCTCCAACCTGAGTGTGTGTTAGTCACTCAGTCGTGTCTGACCCTTTGCAACCCCTGGACTGTGTAGCCTATCATGTCCTCTGTCCCTGGGATTTCCTAGGCAAAAGTACTGGAGTGGGTAGCCAGTCCCATCTCCAGGGAATCTTCCTGACCCAGGGATCGAACCCTGGTCTTCTGCATTGCAGGCAGATTCTTCACCATCTGAGCCACCAGGGAAGTGCATAGAGAGTGAAACCAGCATCCCTAGGAAGCAAGGACCTTGAATCCTTCTGACTTAGACACTTCCTAAAGTTCTAAAGACACTTCCTACAATTCTGAAGCTCAGGAGTTGTTTTTCGCCTCCTTGTGACCCATAAAGAGATGTCAGTCTCTGAATCCACCCACGTTCGTTTGGGAACTCACTGAAGAGAACTTTGAAACAAATTTTAATGGGTATCCAATAGGGATTAGGGGTGGAATGAGGGATGGAATTATTTTTAACTCTAGTTTTGTTCACATAAAGATAGATGGATGGCACCTAAATTTTCCAGAAAACTTTAAAGAAGCTTTGATCTCTCAAAGATTTTCTCAGCCCACTTCAATCTCATTGGTTTTTCTCATGAGGTTGCCTCTGGGATAATGCATTTGATATCAGTGAGTAGGAACACAGACTTCTAGATGCTTTGTGGGCTGATACACAAGCTCTCTTTAGACTTTTGCTAATGAGAACTTGCTCAATAAGGAATTTGTGAGCTCTTTCCAAATTGCTTACCTCTTAAGATTTATGTAACTATGATAGATTTATTGATACTGCTTGCAAAAAGCTTTTAATCTTTTTTTTTATGTTCATTTATAAATGTAGGAGCCTGCACGTTTCATAAAGGGGCTTCCCTGGTGGCTCAGTGGTAAAGAATCTGCCTGCCAATGTAGTCGATGCAGGTTTGATCCCTTGACCGAGAAGATTCTCTGGAGGAGGAAATGACAACCCACTCCAGCCAGTATTCTGGCCTGAGAAATCCCATGGACAGCAGATCCTAGTGGGCTACAGTCCATGGGGTCACAAAAGAGTCAGACATGACTGAGCAACTAAACAGCAACCACTTTTCTTAAAAGTATATCCAGAAACCTTTTCAATATATTGATGGTTTAAACCAACAATACTAATAATGTTTAAGTACACTTACCAGTAGCAGGCCCACACTTCACACCTTTATGTCTATATAAATTAGATTTAATTGTTAAACCTGTGAAGATGTCATGGTATTGGGGAATTTGGATATGTTTCTTTGTATCATTTAGAAATTTCGTACTTTAAAGTTTTAAATCAGATCAGATCAGATCAGATCAGTTGCTCAGTCGTGTCTGACTCTTTGCAACCCCATGAATCACAGCACGCCAGGCCTCCCTGTCCATCACCAACTCCCGGAGTTCACTGAGACTCACGTCCATTGAGTCAGTGATGCCATCCAAAATAGGTTAATACATAAAGAGACTGTTACGCTGTAAATGGCAGCCCCTGATTAGTTATCAATCTTGCTATTATTGCTCTCTCAGGAGAATGGGGCATGAGAGGATGGTCATGTCCTAGGTCTTGGGAGAATCCCTTGGCCGCCACGTGAGGGTCCTTGGCTTAGCATAGGAAAGATTTTAAGAGCGAGCCATAGTAAGTGAAGGTAGGATTACTTAGAAAGATACACATTGTATAGGCAGAATGGGGCTGTCTCAGAAGGCAGAGTGTCCTGGTTTGTGGAGGTGGTTAGTTTTTATGTCCTGGGTAATTTCATACACTAACAAATGGGAGGAATATTCTACTATATTGGAGATGGGGTAGAGATTTCCAGGAACTGGGCCACTGCCTACTTTGGGGCCTTTTATAGTTAACCTTGGAACTGTCCTGGCACCCGTAGCATATGCTAATGTATTACAATGAGTGTATTATGAGGCTCAAAGTCTAGGGAAGTTGAATCTTCTGCCGTCTTGGGCCCCAACTTGGTTCTAACCAGTATTTGTCATTCTTTCAATGGCTGTGCCCTGCCCCCTTCCCTCCTGTTTCACTAGCAGCGCTTCCTGAGTTACTTTCTGCAGTTACAGTCTCTGCTTCCTCACCTTTCTTTCCCTCCACAGTTTGCTTCTGTTCTTCTAGTTCTCAGCTTGTCAAAAACCTCCTAATGACCAAATCCAGGGGCGCATGTCTCTCCTTTTCTCGCTTGACTTCAACTGCTTCATTTGCACCTCTGGACCACTCTCCTTCAGACGCACTCATCTGGCCACCATATTCCTCAGTTCTGGTCACTCCTTTCCATCTTCATTAACTTCTCTTCCCATGTTGACTTGTCTAGGAAATAGTCACTGTTCTTTCTTTTGTTCTCACACTCACAGGAGTTTCCAGATGTGTCGGTATTTCCCCACACCAGTCAGTTCTGTGACCCCAACCAGGTGACTTAAAATTCAACTCTGTGCTGATCGGAGTTAGCACAGACCTCATTGGTTAAAGGCTCCATCCTTCGAGATTGCTCCCACTTCGGATACCAGTCTCAAGCAGTGTGTCTGAAGATTACCCACATCTTTTATGTGGCTTGGCTGCACACGGGAAGTTCCAGTGACTCCCCTGCTCAGGTTCGATAATTGCAAGAACAACTCACAGAACTCAGGAAAACAGTTTACTTACCGCTGCTGATTCAATACAAAGGATATTTTAAAGGATTGAAATGAACAAGCTCAGGAACCTCTGTCCTGGGAAAGTTGGGTTGCATCACCCTCCTGGTATCTGGATGTGTTCACCAACCAGGAAGCTCCCCAAACTTGTCGTTCAGGGATTTTTAGGGAAGCTTCATTGTGCAGGCACAATTATTCATGAACTCAGTCTCCATCCTCTCTCCCCTCTCCAAGCATGGAGGTGGGGCTGAAAGTTCCAAGCTTCTAATCATGGTGACCAGCCCTAAGACAGGAGTCTGCCAAGAGTCACCTCTAAGAACTGAAGACGCAGTCTTTACCCATCACGTAGGAAATTCCAAGGAATTTGGGAGCTGTGTCTCTCAACTGGGGTCAAAGACTAGTATGTCTACATATTTCTTACTATTTCACAACCCTTTAAATCCTATTATTCTTTCATAAGCATCATGCCTGTCTTCTTCCTGCCTCAATCTCCCATATTGCATATTTACAGGTAGATAGTATTAAAATCCTAAAAGATGATGCTATTAAAGTGCTGCACTCAATATGTCCCAGAAAAACTTCTGCTTCATTGACTATGCTAAAGCCTTTGACTGTGTGGATCACAACAAACTGGAAAATTCTTTAAGAGATGGGAGTACCAAACCACTTTACCTATCCCCTGAGAAGCCTGTATGCAGATCAAGAAGCAACAGTTAGAAGTAGACATGGAAAAATGGACTGGTTCAAACTGGGGAAAATGTACATCAAAGCTGTATATTGTCACCCTGCTTATTTAACTTCTGTGCAGAGTATGTCATGCATGCCAGGATGGATGAATCACGAGCTGGAATCAACACTGCGGGGAGAAATATCAACAACCTCAGCTATGCAGACGATACCACTCTAATGGTAGAAAGCAAAGAGGAACTAAAGAGCCTCTTGATGAAGGTGAAAGAGGAGAGTGAAAAAGCTGGCTTAAAACTTAGATTCAAAACAACTAAGATCATGGCATCCCATCTTCACTTCATGGCATATAGATGGGGAAAAAATGGAAACAGTGACAGACTTTATTTTCATGGGCTCCAAAATCACTGCGGACGGTGACTGCAGCCATGAATTAAAAGACTCTTGTACATTCAAGTATGAGAACTCTCCATAGGTGAAATTTTTTATAAAGTAACATTTTTAGGGAACCAGAAACTGAGATATCTTCTCATTTTCCCTCGCCCTGTACCACAACCAACAGGTCCCTAAGCAGTACTGATTGTATATGTTCTCTCCTGTACCCCTCTCTTCAATTCCATCCCCTCTTTACTCTTTGGGGTCCAAATTCATTATACGTGGTACTTGCGCCTCCAACCTACCGCCCACAGTGTTCATGTGTCCTTGGTTAACACTACAATCTGATTATGTTTCACCTAGTTAAATTATTCATTGACTCCATAATGTTTATAGGTTGAAATTCAAAGTCTTTAACACGGTTTACAAAGCAAGTCCCCAAACTCTTATTCATTCTCATATATCCCACTTGACACACTTCACCCATAACCATACAGGATAGCCTCCAGTCTATGAAGACATACACTCTCTCAGTGTACCTTTGGCCATGTTTCCACACTCCCCAAACCCCACCCACCTCACCACTGTCTTTGTCCACTTGGGGAATCCTGTTCAGCTCAAGGTATCCAGGTTTCCTTCTCTTTGATATGTGACTCCCCCAGGCTGACCTGGATTTCTCTACATACCCGTGCACCCTGTACAGTCATCAGTTCGAGCTTTTTTCACACTACACTGCAGCACTGTGCTTGTCTTTCTGCACAGCCATTTCTCATCCTGGCATTTAGGGAGCAAAGAGACCTCAATGATCTTGGCCAGGTTGGTGCCAAGGACTAGAAGCAAGTCAGAAGCCCCCAGAAGTGAGTATCTGTTGAAAGAAAGAAGAAAATTTGGGGCCAAGAAAGGATTTTTTTTTTAATTTAATGAATTTAAACTTTTAAATTTAATCCCACGGAGCTCCTCATCCTGCCTACATGAGATCAAACATAGGTTTGGAGCAAACCAGAGTGTGTTTCAGTTGCACATAAGGAAGGATGGCTTTATTGCAAAGTGGTTGAGAGACTAAAATAGAATGGCAAGAAAAGTTATGGAGCTGGAGTCTCCCTTAGGCTGTCTTTAAAATGAGAATCGGTGCAAGTTTATCTGTTTGGGAGCCATGAGCCTAGGAAATATTTTACTTGCATTCTTTCCATACATCTTGAACTTTGCTGAATTTCATTGTTAAATGTGTGCACACTTCCAATCATTTCTCTAGGATAATTTTCTAGAAGTGGAATTAATAGATTAAAAGATATAAGCATTTTGAATGTCCTTGATGTAAATTGCTAGATTGATTTTTAGAAAATTTGTATCAATGTTTTCTCTTCTGATTAGTAAAAATAGTACAAATATTACTGTATTTTTTTATTTCTTAATTAGCTTGTCAAGTATGTAATGTTTATTAGCTATTTGTATTTCCTGGTTTATAAATTGACTGGTTATTTGGGGATGTTTTTGATCATTGTTTTTGCCCATTCTGCTCCTGAGATCTTAGTATCTTTCTGATTTATTCGAAACAGTTCTATGTCAGTAAAAGATATTAACCCTTTGTTCATCTCTTTTTTCTCTTCATCTTCATCTCTTTTTCCCCTTATTTGATGTATGTATGCTAAGTCACTTCAGTCGTGTCCTACTCCTTGCAACCCCATGGACTGTAGCCCACCAGGCTCCTCTGTCCATGGGATTCTTCAGGCAAGAATACTGGAGTGGGTTGCCATCCTCTCCTCCAGGGGATATTCCAGACCTAGGGATCAAACCCAGGTCTCTTATGTCTCCTGCACTGGCAGGCGAGTTCTTTGCCACCACTGTCACCTGGCAAGCCCTTCCCTAATTTGATATTTGACATTTAATTTTATTAATGTTGTTTTTGACATATGAGAATGTGTCCAAATCATAAATTTACTCAATACAGTGCTTCAACGTGCAGATACAGATGATACATGTACTTTATTTGTAACTTTTCTGGTCTTGCCTACAAACTCTCACCCATTGGATAGGTAGGTAGAAATTAACTGATAGGGCTTCTTTAAGTGTTTGAATTGTGTCTGAACTGATTGTTTCAATAGCCCTTTTAAGCAGTTTTTGGTTTGCTGATGTAATTGTGTTGGCTCTCTTATTGCTGATCCCTTACCCCACCTCTCATCCAGAATGGAGTTGAGTGTACTGGTCGCCTCCTTGTGGGACTGAAGAACAACTTGGGTCCACATGTACCACCTACTCTCTTTCTGGCTCTCTCCTCAGCCCAGCCCAGTGGTGCTGCCTGGCTGGCTGGGTCCCTTAGGCTGATTGCTGTAGTGCCCTCTGCCTGCCACGTTCTTCTGGGCACAGGGGCTTCACCCCCAGCCTCTGCTGGGACATCTCCCACCCTCACCTCAGTGCCAGGCTTGCAGGCTCTCAATTCAGGGCTAACACTTTCTAGGAGCAGGTCCCAGACACACTACATGGGAACCAAGAAGTACCCAGAAAATCTCCACCTCCAGGCCTCCCTAGGTCTAATCAAATGCACCAGCAGTTACCCCTGATACGGCTGCACCCAGGTTGGTAAAAGGCAGCCAGAAAGGCCATCCATTGCTAAAAGAATAAATGGTGCTCTTTGGTGACCTGGAAGGATGGGATGGGAGTGGGGAGTGGTGGGAGGGAGAGAGGTCCAAGAGGAAGGAGATATATATATATAGATATATATCTATGTAGATATAGAGATTTATATCTATGTATAGATATAGAGATATATATCTATGTATAGATATAGAGATATATATAGCTGATTCATTTTCAGCAGAAACTAATACAATACTGTAAAGCAATTATACATTCATACATGCATACATATATAAAACTGAAAGACTGAATGGAAATGGAGAGAGACCATTTCTGCCTCTGAGTCCCTCAGATCAAGGGGCTTCATCCAGGCCACGCATTTGGGACCAATTCTCTTCTTCCACATTCTCACTTCCCTCTTCCTTGCATGATCCCTCTGACTTTTTATTTCTGACTTCCCTTGTGCCAAATATTTTTCCTGCACAGAGCAACAAGCCTCCAGGCCCCAGCCTCAGGGGGCAGAAGAAAGGGGTGTCTTTTCCCATACTCTGGAAGAACTGTAGGGTCTGATCAGCTCTGCCCACCCTTTGGTATGCAAAATGATGGCCTATGCAGATGGAGGCATTAGCAGTCCTCACCGGCCTGACTTTCCAGCCTGGCTCCATAGAGAACACAGTCTCTTCCTCCCCTACTCTGGGCCAGTAGGCCTGTTGGCTCCACCCCTGGAAGGACCAGGCTGCAGACAGGACATGAATAAGAGGGAAATTGAGATGCATCTGTTTGATCTTGGCAAAATTTTGTCCTGGTTACATAAATTTTCAATTTTTCATGCTGTTGTCATATCTCATCTTTTACTCTTGGAAAGTTCTTTTTCATTCAAATACAGGTGAATAAATATTCATCAGTAGATTCTTTTAGTTTTTAAAGATTCTTCTCCTTTTTTAAAAAAGTGCTAGTCCATATAAGATGTATCTGAGTAAATACTGTGGATTTTTAAATCTCCAGGTAGTTGTATTTTTAAACAAATAGTCCGTGTTCTCACAACCCGTAATACATTCTGTTCCCTGATTCCACATGCTGCAGTTTTCTAGTACATCAATTGCTCTTCATCCTCTCTGCTTCAAAACGTGGACATTCGATAAGTCTCTATCCTTTTTCCTTTTCTTCTCAACTCTCATTCCTGCAATATCACTCATATACTTTCAATATCAGCTATGTCCAGAATATAGGCACTAAAAACATGTTCAAAAGCCTGGAGGCTGTTTCAATCGCTCTGTTATCTTGCCCCAGCCCTCTAACTTAGTACATGCTACCCTTATGCTCCCAACCCCCAACCTGCCCCTCCCTCACCCACCTACCTTCTTTTTGTCTGTAAATGGGTCACCAGCCCCTCCCTTCTCAGACTCCAGACCTCCCACTCACACCAACACTTTCCAGACCCCTCCCTGCCACCTTCCAGTCAGGTTTTAAGCACTCAAATCCTTCTTATGTGGTATTTGAACTCAGATTCTTTTGTCCCTTGAAATCTTGCATGCTCTTTGGAGCTTGTTAGAAAGATAACCCCTTTCTAGAGCCTTTATCCTCCTTCCAAGTCAAAGCAATCTCTGATTTATCGAAATTCTCACAGTACTTAGTACTTTCCTGATAGCACTTGTCTCACTGGACTTGTATTACAGATATTTACATAGGTCAGTTTCTCCTTCTGTATTTTACGTATCTATTATGTATGATTTCTATGCTACCAAATAATGATGTACAAAAAGGAGTGATACTTTCTATTTACGTATTTATTTATGGCTGTGCTGGGTCTTCATTGCCGCTCTCTAGTTGCGGTGTGTGGGCTTCTCTTTGTGGTGGCTTCTCCTGTTGCAGAACACAGGCTCTAGGGTGTGCAGACTTCTGTAGCTGTGGTACATGGGCTAAGTAGTTGCAGTTCCCGGGCTCTAGAGCACATGCATAATAGATGCACATGGTCTTAGTTATTCCATGGCATGTGGGATCTTCCCAGATCAGGGACCAAGCCCACGTCTCCTGCATTGGCAGGCAGTTTCTTTACCACTGAGCCACCGGGGAAGCACAAGGAATGATACTTTTTAAATAAGTTTTATATTTAAGATCACGAAACCTGCCTAATGAGGGTTGGGTTAATTCATCTTGTAGAATTTATAAAACTAGCAATAACTTAGGTAAAGTTTATGATCAACCTTTGCACCATGGCATGCTCCCTCTCCATCATGCCCTCTCCTTACCCTCTCCCATATCCATTCACAGACTGAAGGCTGGAAAGCACATCATTTTTTTTTTTTATCACTCTGCACTGCCAGGAGAGAACCTTAAAGATTACAAATCCTAAACACAAATTTGTTAAGAGAATTAATGATTGAATGGACAGACGGAAGGATGAGAGCAATGGTGCTCTAAATCCAATATGAAATGTATTGATGCAAGACCATGAAATGAACATTTGTATATACTCTCCTCTCACAGAAGATGCCACTCAACTGATGCCTCTCTTCTTCCCAAGTCCAGCTCCTTGCATGTAACCAAATTTATGATGGATCTCATGCTGCTTATGCTAGGCTCCAAAATACTATTTGTAAGAAATGACTAGAGCCATAAAATAATAGGGAGTAGGAGAGCTCACTGGAGGTGTGGATAGCAAAACATAAAACCGCTTTCATCTCTATATAATCGAAATTATGTGAACCAAGACCTCCCCCGTGTATGTCAGAACACCGGTGAGCCACCCTGTGCTTCATTTTGACCACTATGAACCTGTAAATTTCCAGCCAACCTGGGTATAATTCTGTGTCACCCAGCTAGGCAGAAATTTAGTATAAGGAAAGGCACTGTACATACAGATACCCCCTCTTTAGTTAAGAGAACCAGCCCTCCACAATCAACTATAGCTGTTGCCATTCAGAAAGGCCTCAGGACAAAGGTAAGTGGGATAAATTCCTATTTACTGAATTAATATTACTGGCTCCCTGGGTGTCGTTCTTCTCCTCAGAAGCACTTCTGGCAGTCTGATGTGGGATTTTTATCTGGCACTGTTCTGAGACTGGGGTTTGGGGGCCTATATTAATTTTAGATCCTAGTCTGTGGAGATTAGTCAATTCTATGAACTCTAATGTACTGGTGAGATAGTTTTCCAGAGCAATAGTGCTTGCTTATCTGATCCGGCCTCTTTGGTATGAATTCCACCTTAACATTCCATGTTAAGGATGAGTATGATTAATTCATTACCCAAGATTACAGCAGTATGCTAAAAGCTACCTGGAGGCATTTCTTTTGGTGTGAAATATTAAAGATTCAACATTTATATCAGTGCACCTAATTCATATTCCTGAGCCTGTGGGCTGAGAAAGAAACTTGGAAATATTCAGTCATTTTCTACATTCGTTTGTTAAAATGTTTCAGAGGATTACTGCTTTAACTCTCACTTTGATAAGAACAAGAACTCGATTCAGGAAAGCTAAAATACTAAAACAAAAAGCCATACTGTCATTTACCTCTAAAAAGTGTTATAGATCAGGTTTCGACAGAAGTAGACCCTGGAGTCCCTGAACGATAGTACTAATACAAACTTTCCTGACCAACTGTGAGACTGATATCATACAGTCAATAATAGGAGGGGCCAAAATATAGAATCCCATAAGGAATAAATATGAGAATAAACTATATTGTCAGCCATTTCAAGAGTAGGAAACAGAAGTTTGGTTCGTGCAACTGAATTTCCAAATTTCTCTCACGTGGCTTAGAAATATATTTTAATGCTTACATTTAGGTCAAAATGTGACTGAAATTCACTACCACTTCAGATAAAATAACAATATAAAGTAATGATGTCGTACTATGAAGAATTAACCTAAACAAATTTCTATCTAGGTGTTCTGACCATTTTTTGATGGGGTGGTTGGCTCTTTTGTTACTGAGTTGTATGAGTGGTGTGTATATTTTGGAAATGAAGCCCTTGTTGGTTGCATCGTTTGCAGATGTTTTCCCAGACATACATATGGCCAAGAGGCACATAAAAAGATGCTCAAAAATCACTAATGCACTAATTATTAGGTAAATACAAATCAAGACTACAATGAACTATCACCTCACATCAATCAGAATGGCAATCATTCAAAAGTCTGTAAATAATAAATATAGAAGAGTGTATGGAGGAAAGGGAGCACTCCTACCTGTTGGTGGGAATGTAAATTGGTGCACTGCTAAGTAAACAATATGAGTTCAGTTCAGTTCAGTCGCTCGGTCGTGTCTGACTCTTTGTGACCCCATGGACTGCAGCACGCCAGGCTTCCCTATCCATCACCAACTCCCAGAGCTTGCTCAAACTCATGTCCATCGAGTTGGTGATGCCATCCAACCATCTCATCCTCTGGCAGCCCCTTCTCCTCCTGCCCTCAATCTTTCCCAACAACAGGGTCTTTTCCAGTGAGTCAGTTCTTTACATCAGGTGGCCAAAACATCAGAGCTTCAGCTTCAGCTTCAGTCCTTCCAATGAATATTCAGGAATGATTTCCTTTAGGATTGATTGGTTGGATATCCTTGCAGTCCAAGGGACACTCAAGAGTCTTCTCCAACACCACAGTTCAAAATTCAATTCTTCGGTGCTCAGCTTTCTTTATAGTCCAACTCTCACATCCTTACATGACGACTGGAAAAACCACAGCTTTGACCAGATGGACCTCTGTTGGCAAAGTCATGTCTCTGCTTTTTAATATGCTGTCTAGGTTGATCATAGCTTTTCTTCCAAGGAGCAAGCGTCTTTAAATTTCATGGCTGCAGTCACCATCTGCAGAGATTTTGGAGCCCAAGAAAATAAAGTCTCTCACTGTTTCCATTCTTTCCCCATCTATGTGCCATGAAGTGATGGGACCAAATGAATGTTGAATTTTAAGCCAACTTTTTCACTCTCCTCTTTCGCTTTCATCAAGAGGCTCTTTAGTTCTTCTCCACTTTCTGCCATAAGGGTGGTGTCATCTGCACATCTGAGGTTATTGATATTTCTCCCAGCAATCTTGATTCTAGCTTGTGCTTCATCCAGCCCGCCTTTTCCTATGATGTACTCTGCATATAAGTTAAATAAGCAGGGTGACAATATACAGCCTTGACGTACTCCTGTTCCCGATTTGGAACCAGTCTGCTGTTCCATGTCCAGTTCCAACTGTTGCTTCTTGACCTGCATACAGGTTTCTCAGGAGGAAGGTCAGGTGGTCTGCTATTCCCATCTCTTTCAGAATTTTCCACAGTTGATTGTGATCCACACAGTCAAAGGCTTTGGCATAGTCAATAAAGCAGAAATAGATGTTTTTCTAGAACTCTCTTGCTTTTTCGATGATCTAACGGATGTTGGCAACTTGATCTTTGGTTCCTCTGCATTTTCTAAACTCAGCTTGAACATCTGGAAGTTCACGGTTCACGTATTATTGAAGCCTGGCTTGGAGAATTTTGAGCATTACTTTGCTAGCATGTGAGATGAGTGCAATTGTGCAATAGTTTGAACATACTTTGGCATTGCCCTTCTTTGGGATTGGAATGAAAACTGACCTTTTCCAGTACTGTAGCCACTGCTGAGTCTTCCAAATTTGCTGGCATATTGAGTGCAGCACTTTCACAGCATCGTCTTTTAGGATTTGAAATAGGTCAACTGGAATTCCATCACCTCCACTAGCTTTGTTTGTAGTGATGCTTCCTAAGGCCCACTTGACTTCGCATTCCAGGATGTCTGGCTCTAGGTGAGTGATCACACCGACATGATTATCTGGGTCATGAAGATATTTTTTTTGTATAGTTCCTCTGTGTATTCTTGCCACCTCTTCTTAATATCTTCTGCTTCTGTTAGGTCCATACCATTTCTTTCCTTTATTGTGCCCCTCTTTGCATGAAATGTTCCCTTGCTATCTCTAATTTTCTTGAAGAGATCTCTAGTCTTTCCCACTCTATTGTTTTCCTCTATTTCTTTGCATTGATCACTGAGGAAGGCTTTCTTACCTCTCCTTGATATTCTTTGGAACTCTGCATTCACAATGGCACCCCACTCCAGTACTTTTGCCTGGAGAATCCCATGGATGGAGGAGCCTGGTAGGCTGCAGTCCATGGGGTCGCTAAGAGTCAGACACGACTGAGCGACTTCACTTTCACTTTTTCACTTTCATGCATTGGTGAAGGAAATGGCAACCCACTCCAGTGTTCTTGCCTGGAGAATCCCAGGGACGGGGGAGCCTGGTGGGCTGCCGTCTATGGGGTCGCACAGAGTCGGACACGACTGAAGTGACTTAGTAGTAGTAGTAGTATTCAAATGGGTGTATGTTTCTTTTTATCTTTTGCTTTTCACTTCTTTTCTCAGCTATTTGTAAAGCCTCTTCACACAACCATTTTGCCTCCTTGCATTTCTTTTTCTTGGGGATGGTCTTGATCACTGCCTCCTGTACAATGTCACAACCTCCATCCATAGTTCTTCAGGTACTCTGTCTATCAGATCTAGTCCCTTAAATCTATTTCTCACTTCCACTGTATAATCATAAGGGATTTGATATAGGTCATACCTGAATGGTCTAGTGGTTTCTCTACTGTCTTCAATTCAAGTCTGAATTTGGCAATAAGGAGTTCATGATCTGAACCACAGTCAGCTCCCGGTCTTGTTTTTGCTGACTGACTTCTCCATCTTTGGCTGCAAAGAATACAATCATCTGATATTGGAATTGACCATCTGGTAATGTCCATGTGTAGAGTCATCTCTTGTGTTGTTGGAAGAGGGTGTTTCCTATGACTAGTGCGTTCTATTGGCAAAACTCTCTTAGCCTTTGCCCTGCTTCATTTTGTACTCCAAGGCCAAATTTGCCTGTTACTCAAGGTACCTCTTGACTTCCTACTGTTGCATTCCAGTCCCCTATAATGAAAAGGACATCTTGTTTGGGTGTTAGTTCTAGAAGGTCTTGTAGGTCTTCATAGAACCATTAAGCTTCAGCTTCTTCAGCATTACTGGTTGGGGCATAGACTTGGATTACTGTGATAATGAATGGTTTGCCTTGGAAATGAACAGAGATCATTCTGTCATTTTTGAGATGGCATCCAAGTACTGCATTTTGGACTCTTTTGTTGACTGTGATGGCTACTTCATTTCATCTAAGGGATTCCTGCCCATAGTAGTAGATATAATGGTCATCTCAGTTAAAATTCACCCATTCCATTCCAATTTAGTTCTCTGATTCCTAAAATGTCGATGTTCACTCTTGCCATCTCCTGTTTGACCACTTCCAATTTACCCTGATTCATGGGCCTAACATTCCAGGTTCCTATCCAACGTCGTTCTTTACAGCCTCGGACTTTACTTCCATCACCAGTCACATCCACAACTGGGCGTTGCTTTTGCTTTGGCTCCATCTCTTCATTCTTTCTGGAGTTATCTCTCCACTCTAGTCCAGTAGTATATTGGGCACCTACCGACCTGGGGAGTTCATCTTTCAATGTCCTATCTTTTTGCTGTTTCATACTGTTCATGGAAGATTCCTTGAAAAACTAAAAATAGTGTTAGCATATGATCCAGCAATGCCACTCCTGGCCATATACCCAGAAAAGATGAATACTCAAATTCAAAAAGATACATGTACCCCAGTGTCCATGGCAGCACTGTTTACAATAACCAGGACATGGAGGCAACCTAAGTATCTGTCGACAGATGAATGGATAAAGAAAATGCAGTGTGTATATACATATATATGATATATTGCTCAAGCATAAAAAATAATGCAGTGATGCTATTTGCAGCAACATGGATGGGCCTAGAGATTATCATACTTACTTCACTGAAATAAGTCAAAGACAAATATTAGATGATATCACTTATGCATACTCAATCACTCAGCTGTGTTCAACTCTGTGCAACCCTATGGACTGTAGCCCACCAGGCTCCTCTGTCCATGGGATTTTCCAAGCAAGAATACTGGAGTGGGTTGCCATTTCCTCCTCCTAGAGATCTTCCCAACCCAGGGATTGAACCTGCTTCTCCTGCGTGTCCTGCATTGCAGGCAGATTCTTTACCACTGAGCCATCAGGGAATCCCAATATCATTTATATGTGGAATCTAAAAAATAGTACAAATGAAATCGTTTACAAAGCAGAAATGAACTCAAAAACATAGAAAACAAATTACAATAACCAAAGGGGAAGGAGTGAGGAATGAACTGGGAATATGGGATTAAAGGATGCATACTACCATATGTAAAATAGACAAGCAACAAGGATTTACTGTATAGCATAGGGAACTATAGGGAACTATATTCAGTATCTTGTAGTAAACTATAATAAAACTGAATCTTAAAAAACATATAGATATGTACATATATATGTACAGCTGAATCATTTTGCTCTACACCTGAAACTAACACAGTATTGTAAATCAACTATACTTCAGTTTAAAAAAGCAGAATTAACTTAGAAGTTGGAAATAGTCTTTGGGAGAAAATCCTTGTGAGATCATAGAGATATCTATGTATAATACACATATAAGGAAACTGTTAGAGGAATTCAGATAGAGCTAATGTTTACCAATTCAAATTCCCAAGCAATTATTGACCACCAAATGAATGCAAGACAGCATGCTAGGTGCTCTAGAACATATGAGTAGTGACTATTAATATAACCTCTGTGCATGCATGCTAAGTTGCTCCACTCATGTCTGACTCTTTGCAACCCCATGGACTGTAGCCCACCAGGTTCCCCTATCCATGGGATTCTCCAGGCAAGAATACTCGAGTGGGTTGCCATGCCTTCCTCCAGGGAAAATAACCACTACATGCAAATGAAAGTTTATATGGACAAGTACATTAAAAAGTCTTTCTCTCAAAGAGAAATTTTCATTTCTAAAATAGGTGTGCTTCATAAAATAATTCCTCAAGTTTTTTTTGACTGAAAATAGCTTTTTTTGGAGCAGGAATAAAACACACATGTTTTATAGACACACTTAGAGAAATTCTGTCCAAGTACATCAATATAGACTATTGATCAAGTGTTTGTAGAGCCTCGAGGAGGCTATGCTATGCTATGCTAAGTCACTTCAGTCATGTCCGACTCTGTGCGACCCCATAGACGGCAGCCCACCAGGCTCCCCCATCCCTGGGATTCTCCAGGCAAGAACACTGGAGTGGGCTGTCATTTCCTTCTCCAATGCATGAAAATGAAAAGTGAAAGTGAAGTCACTCAGTCGTGTCTGACTCTTAGCGACCCCATGGATTGCAGCCTAACAGGCTCCTCCGTCCATGGGATTTTCCAAGCAAGAGTACTGGAGTGGGGTGCCATTGCCTTGTAGAGCCTCGAGGAGGCTAAGGCATTAAAAATCAGAAAAAGATTTTTCTGAAGTTTGAAGATCATTTGAGTCATCAAGAGCAATATGCAATATAGTTGGGTCATTCTTGCCCCATTTAACTGGTGGCCTCTTCCATAATTCAATGTCATTGTCAGCATACTTGGGTAGGAAGAGTCCTAGCCTGCTAATTTGACATGCAGGTGACCTTGCATAAGACAATCAACCTTTGGGTTACCAGTTTTCTCATTGGTAAAGGGTTCAGATGGGTTTGTTCTAAATTATCTAAGTCATTGTTCTTTTTTAAAAAGTATCAAACTGACACAGAGTCCATGACTGTTCTATACATGACAATTGTTAGCGTTAGTATACTCATTTTTTTAATGGCTGAGTAATACTCCATTGTGTATATGTACCACAGATCCATTCATCTGCTGATGGACATCTAGGTTGCTTCCATGTCCTGGCTATTATAAACAGTGCTGCGATGAACATTGGGGTACACGAGTGTGGTACTAGTTTGCATTCCCAATTTTTTGATTGGGTCCTCTTGTATATTTTTGAGATTAATTTGCTATTATTTTCTCCCATTCTGAAGGCTGTCTTTTCACAATAGTTTCCTTTGATGTGCAGAAGCTTTTAAGGTTAATTAGGTCCCATTTGATCTTTTTTAAAAGTTGAAATATTTCAGATATGTTCTCTTAAAGAGATTGTCTTTAATCCATTGTATATTCTTGCCTCTTATCTCAAAGTAAGGTGTCATGTGCGTGGATTTATCTCTGGGCTGATCAATAAGTACCATACTGTCTTGATAACTGTGGCTTTGGGTAGAGCCTGAAGTCAGGTCCCATTCTTCTTTCTCAAGATCGCTTTGGCTAAAGTGGTTCTAGTGAAGAATGTTGGTAGCTTGATAGGGATTGCTTAAATCTATAAAGACTAAAGTCAAAGAACATGGTCTCCAACTAAGATTTCTTTCACATTTTACTATATATCTTTAGTTTCTTTGGTCCTATTTTATTCTTTCCGTTGCAAAATCAATAGTTCGTTTTCTCCTAATTAGTCCCAGCAAACTATATCCTGGTGATCTTTAAATCATGTCATCTGCAAATAGTCAGAGTTTTACTTCTTCTTTTCCAATTTGTATTACTTTGATCTTTTTTTAAAAGTTGAAATATTTCAGACAAACTAACCTTGATCTCAAAGTAAATGATCTAAAGTCAAAGGCTTCCTGCATCAGAGAATCACATGGTTTTTATTTTTCAATTTGTAAGCCATTGATAGTTTTGCGGAAATCATGAACTCAAAGTCACATTTTAATTCTTTTTTTAAAGAAATCATACAGTTCACTGTCCTATTATCTTTTTTTTTCCTTTGGTCCTACTTTTATTTAAATGGTAGCACCTTCTCAAGATCAGAACCTTGGGGAAATTTGAAGCCACTGGTGTTTTTGCTGGATTTTTTTAAGCTTTGTATGCCTCTGGTAGTTTTGCTGGTAGTCTTGGAAATTGTTTCCTGGAAGATGTGAGATGAATTGGAACCAAAGTTGAGCATGGTTTAGCAAAATTGAATGTACTTGTTTACCAGATTGCTCTTCCCTGCACATAAATAATTAGTTAAGCCTTATCAGACCCTGAGGGTAATTCGTCAAAATAATGTGTGTTTTTCTATTTCGGTGTTAACTCCCATTACATATTATTAATAGATTATTAACTTAGTTTAAATAGCTTAGGGGAAACCATTCAGTTAGATTTGTTTGTTTTCTAACATTTTCATGGGGCAGGAGAAAGTGATCTTAAACTACTGAGCGATTATACACAGTACACGAACTTTAAAGCATAAAAAAACTAGCTCATCTCATAAACTGACCAAAAAGTGTATTATTAATCAATTATAAATTATGAACTCCATGAAAAAAATATTCTAAATATGAGACAGTGGTAGTATCCCATGCTGAGTATGTTTTGAAAATATGAAAATAGAAATAGAGAACATGAATTTGACAGCATCATTTAGTTACAACAAAGGAATAAAAACACCATGTTTCCTCTGCTCTGAGTTGTTAAAAGATCTCTAGATATTCTGGCCTTTCAGAAATCCTAGACCTACCTTAGCTGGAAGAACAGCGTAAAGTGTAATTCTGCATTTAACTGAAATATACAATTACTGTGTTTTCTTTCTTGAGAACTGTGGTCTGAGCATCATGTGCTTTGGGGACAAGAAAATACCAGGGCAATTAGTAATAAAGGTCTGCTTTTATGCTAGACTCATGACTTTGGGGAATAAGAAGGCGATCGAGATGCATTTTCACAGTTGAGCACAGACAAGCAAGACAGATTGCTCTGGGATGGTTGATGGCTCTGCAAACATGGGTGTTAAAAAAAAAAAATGAATGAATGAGCAATGATATTCCAGGAGTGGATATTTACAAATGTAAATGCATGCTACTTTGCTTGTGAGCACAGCGCACTTGGCACTAATACTGTTTGCCTCTTTGGATAAAGATCACTAGAGTATATTATTGTGAGGAAAATATCAGAGAAGCTACATGAATTAGTGATCTGAAATAAGAAAATGTGTTTACAGAGCTTTCAGCAAGAAATCTTTCAATTCTTCAGCAAAAGATTGTCCAGAGGCTGTGAAAAAAGAAATGGACCTTGTATTAGTCGGTTCTTCAGAGAAATAGACCCCAATATATGTGGAACTTTATTATGAGAAATTGGTTCATGTGATTATGGAAGCCAAGAAGTCCCACAATCTGCTCTCTGCAAACTGGAGACCAGTGGTATTATTCTGTCCCAGTCTAAAGGGGAGCCAAAGGTGTCAATTCCAATCCAAGAGCAGGAGGAGAGGAAATGAGATGTTCCACCTTAAGTAGTAGTGAGGCAGGAAAAATTTTTAGAAGTGCAAATTCCTCTTTCCTCTGCCTTTTTTTCTGCTTAGGCCTTCAACATGTTGGATGCTGTTTACTCACACTGGGGAGGGTAACATATTTAATAGAATCCACTGTTTCAGATGCTCATTTTATCCGGGAACACCCTCCCAGATGTATCAGAAATAATGTGTAATCGGGACATCTTAAGCATTCAAATACGCACATAAAATTAAACCATTACAAATACCAAGAAGTGAAATTCACATTCCAGTGATGGTACAAACCAAGGAAAGTGGATAATAGAATTTGGACTCTTCCAATTTGTACTCAGATTTGCAGATTTCTTCTTCCATAAGGGCATAAATGGGAAAAATCAGTCATTTCAGCTCTATGTTTTTAGCCACAGGTCTCTATCCTGAAATTAAAAAAAAAAAAAAAAGAGGGCCTTCTCTGGTGGTCTAGTGGCTAAGATTCTGAGCTCCCAGTGCAGGGGGCCTGGGTTTGATCCCTGGTCAGGGAACTAGACCCTGCATGCCACAACTAAGACCTGGCACAGCAAAATAAATAAATATTTTTAAAAAGAAACAAACGATGTCTGTTTTATAGACTGAGGGACAGTATCACACAATGTATAAAGTCACTTGGGGTTACTAAGCATGAGATGGACCGGTGAGCAGATCAGGCTGAGGATGACACAGAATCATCTGGAAATAAATGGTCACCATACTAAACTGTGAGTTAAAGACCTGATGAGTTTGTCTTCATTATTTTCTTATAGCATAATAGCGTATGTTTGCTTTTTAATTGTTTGGCAGAACAGATTCTAGTTGAAGGTACAATCTAGAAAACCAAAGTGTCAAATCTGGGATCTTTAAACAACTATCCATTGATTCTCGGGGTGGCTCTTACCAATAAAACCTGGAACATCCAATTGGAAGAGGGAGTGTAGCCACTTGTGTCATCACTCTTGTTCAACATACTGATAAGTTTGACTGCGACCACGCTGAGTAAGTTTAGTCCTAGCTCTGTCTTTTAGCAAATACTTTTGAATACATTAAATTTGTATTCTGATACTGCTCTTAATTTCTCTGACTCAAAAAGAAAAATATCCTTATAGTATGGTGGCAGGTTGTCTTGTTATAGCCACAGTTGGAGGTGATGTAAGAAAAGATGTTCTTTGAGATTTCCAGGGTTGGTGAAAATTTGAATGCCAGCCTTCATGGAAAACAAAGCAAAACAATCTTTTGCAGAACTAATACCAGTTTCAGAAAGTGAAGGCTTTACATCCCTTTTGAAGATAGAGGAAAACTGCTACTGGAAGTCAAGTTAACACAGATACCCTGTTCATAACAAAGCCATCTGCCATAATTCAGCATGAGCAGCCTTTATTGCCTTCAGTCATCTAGTGAGCCACAGAATAGAAATTTCCTGGAAGTTTGAATATAATTTTTAAAAAGTATATACACCAATCTCTATTTTTTTCTATTTGTCTTCATGATAAAACTTGAAATGAAAAATTGCCCCTAGCTCTCAGCTTTAGCACCATCTTCTGAGAAGCCTCTATGCCTTAGAGTCAAGTAGAGGGAGAAGCAAATGCATGCACTGAAGTGCCAAAAAAACATGAGGCCAAGGTCCGAGGAAGCTGCCAGTTTGTGCACCCTTGGAAGCTACAGGAGCAGAACAAAGAAAGCCAGAGGGTAGGAATGTTGGTACCGATTGTTGGACTGCATTCCTACTGTCTAGAACTTGTCTCAGTGGATCTAGGATATCCATCGCCTTCACCACCTTGGAGAGACCCACCCTGCTTGTATCAAAATGTTCCCTTTCGGGGCTTCCCTGGCGTCTCAGTGGTAAAAGAATCCGCCTGCCAGTGCAGGAGACACAGGTTCGATCCCTAGTCCGGGAAGATCCCCCATGCTGCAGAGCAGCTAAGCCCACGCACCACAACTATGGAGCCTGTGCTCTAAAGCCTGGAGCCACAACTACTGAGCCACGTGTCTTAGCCATGCTCCCTAGCGCCCGAGTTCTGCAGCAAAAGAAGCCACCACAATGAGAAGCCTGAACACTGCAACTGGAGAGTAGCCAGCGCAGCAACAAAGACCCAGCACAACCAAAAATAAAAATAAGTAAATAAATACAATTACTTTAGAAAGAACAAAGGCCCCGTTTGGTCCTTTGCCTTGGACCTGTGACATTTCTGGACGAGTTCTGTTCTCAGTCATGGCTGAATCTAACAAACGTACAGTAAATCACCTCTTCTTCTGTCTTAGTTGAAGCAAAACAATCACCTCTAAACAACAAAACCACACATAAGAATGAAGCCATGTCATTAAAAACATACACATGTTGAACAATGTAAGCTGTGGAACCACAGTAAAATTTTTTGAAAGGAGAGAAAAAAAGAATTATCTCTCTAAAAAAATCTCTACTCACATCTTCTCTTATTTTTATCATTTTTGATAGATGTAATCAAAGTATGGTGCTTCCCCAATGGCTGAGTAATGCCTTTGATGGCTCAGATTGTAGAGAATCTGCCTGAAATGTTGGACACCCGAGTTTGATCCCTGGGTCAGGAAGATCCCATGGAGAAGGGAATGGCAACCCGCTCCAGTATTCTTGCCTGAAGAATCCATGGACAGAGGAGCCTGAAAACCTGCAGTCCATGGGGCCACCAAGAGTTGGACACGACTGTGCCACTAACACTTTTCACTTTTCAATGGCTCAGTGCGTAAAGAATCTGCCTGCAATGTAGGAGACATAGGAGATATGGTTTGTATCCCTAGGTCGAGAAAAGACCCTGGAGGAGGAAAATTGCAACTCACTCCAGTATTCTTGCCTGGGAAATGCCATGGACAGAGGAGCTTGGCAGGCTACAATCCAAAGAGTGGGACATGACTGAGCGACTAAGCATGCATGCAGAGTATATTTGCTTGTCTCCATATTTTCTACTAAAACTGTAACAAGTTTTTTGTGGATTGCAGCTCACATTCATAAACACTTGTTGAGTGGCTGCCTTGAATGGATTAATGCATTAATCATTTCTTCGTTGTTAAATGTATAGGTAGACATGACCAAACCTCTTAAGATGAGTATTTAAACGAGAATTGGTCATCACTGGAATGTGTACTATATTTACTAAATGAAAGAATGAATATCCTGCAGCCGAGATACCACTAGATACGCTCTCTGTCTAGTACTTTAGCACAAACAAGCATCTTGCTTCACATTCCCACAGCACCCATTATTCTTGCTGGATTGATTTGAATTGCATTTTCTGCTGTCAGGCTCTGTTATCAGCTGAGGAGTAAAAAAGGAGACTTTTTCTGTCTCATGTTTTATTTTTGTTTCTCCTCCCTTTTCTGCAGCTTCACTAAAGGGCACTACTAACCCCTCAGCCTTTCCCTTACAGAACCTTTCTCCACTATGACACTGACACAGCATACTAAAAACTTATGGTCCAAAAAATAAATATTTTTAATGTGAAAAAAACTGGAAGTAAACTTGACATTGATTTCTGTGCCCTACCTACATGCATTGCTCTTGTGGAAAGTTCAAAGTGGAGCCTGTGCCAGCAAGATGGCTGGGCACTCTTTCCTGGAGTCCTGGTCCCACCAACATGGGTGAGAGGTTCTAAAATTCTGTGCCAGTCAGTTTAAGGCAACAGACAGTTCATCCCTTCTGTGAATTAGAAGCTTTTTAATGTAACATTTTCCAAATATCTTACAGAAGAAACAGACCCTGCCAACAACAAGTTTGTGAATCACTGAATACTATGGTCATCTCACAGAGATTCGAGTTGCAAGGGGTCCTACCATGGGGGGTGGGGGGTGGGCGGGGGGAAAAGCCCTTCTCTTTTAACCCAGCATTTACCAGAATTATTTCACTCCAGAATTCTGTTTTCATGTTAAAACCTATTATTTCACTTATCATTGAACTGCTGCTGCTAAGTCGCTTCAGTCGTGTCCGACTCTGTGCGACCCCATAGATGGCAGCCCACCAGGCTCCCCCGTCCCTGGGATTCTCCAGGCAAGAACACTGGAGTGGGTTGCCATTTCCTCCTCCAATGCATGAAAGTGAAAAGTCAAAGTGAAATCGCTCAGTCGTGTCCGACTCTTAGCGACCCCATGGACTGCAGCCTACCAGGCTCCTCCGTCCATGGGATTTTCCAGGCAAGCGTACTGGAGTGGAGTGCCATTGCCTTCTCTAATCATAGAACTAGTGCACCTCAAACTTACAATCAGTTCAGTTCAGTCGCTCAATCACGTCCGACTCTTTGCGACCCCATGAACTGCAGCACACCAGGCCTCCTTGTCCATCACCAACTCCCGGCGTTCACTCAAACTTACATCCATCAACTCGGTGATGCCATCCAGCCATCTCATCCTCTGTGGTCCCCTTTTCCTCCTGCCACCAATCCCTCCCAGCATCAGAATCTTTTCCAAGGAGTCAACTCTTTGCATGAGATGGCCAAAGTACTGGAGTTTCAGCTTCAGCATCATTCCCTCCAAAGAAATCCCAGGGCTGATCTCCTTCAGAATGGACTGGTTGGAATCTCCTTGCAGTCCAAGGGACTCTCAAGAGTCTTCTCCAACACCACAGTTCAAAAGCATCAATTCTTTGGCGCTCAGCTTTCTTCACAGTCCAACTCTCACGTCCATACATGACCACAGGAAAAACCATAGCCTTGACTAGACGAACCTTTGTTGGCAAAGTAATGTCTCTGCTTTTGAATATGCTATCTAGATTGGTCATAACTTTCCTTCCAAGGAGTAAGCGTCTTTTAATTTCGTGGCTGCAGTCACCATCTGCAGTGACAGTAGAGAACATGAATATAGTGTTATGCCATATTTTAAGTTGATTTTCTTTAAAGAACATCTTTAGCCTTATTGCTTCCTCTATGTTCCACAGTATTTAAGCACCTACTGTTTACAAAGTCCAGGGTTTCACTTGACCTTCCTCTACAACCTCATTCTTGATTTATTCTCCAGTAAGAAAAATGTTGTAACAAACAGTAAGAAAAATATTGTAACAATCCTACAGGCACCTTTGACCAGGCGATTTACATTGGAGAGAGGAGAGAACTGTTTATCTTTAACACCTCCCTGTTGGTGGTGCCCTAGGGAAGCAGGCTGTAAACAGAGTCCTCCCCATTCACCTTCAGGGACCCTTGTCTGGCAATGTGCAGAATTCACCTCTCTTTGGGAGAGTCTTAGATTATTAATCATGAAGAGAAGGACTTTCCTTTCCTCTCATCCATCCCAAAGGGAGCACCAGCTGCTAGGTATCAGACCTAGCATTACTTTCCACACAGGGGATTAAGGGGTGAGAGGATCTATTTCAAAGAGCTGGTAGAAGATGATCAATGATCTAGGAAATCAGAGTTGAAGAAAGGACATCAGTGCCTTGAAATGTTCCCCAGAGCTCTGACCCCATGAGGGTTTTAACTAAATGGCTACTTAGTTTATTGGATTTACCCACAGCACATACTGAAATGGAATGGATGGAAGAAAGATCCTCTAAGCTACATGACAGAAAAATGACAAAAAGCTTTTGAAGGTCAGGGAACACAGCACAATCACTTTAGACGAGTGGGAAAATGAAATTCTTCTCGAGACCTTGTAGACCTGATGGAGCTATCAATTTTAAAATGGACATAGTGCTTGAGAAGGCGTATGTTTCATACTAAGTGACTATGTACTGAATTATAATAGCTTTGGGTCTCCACTTGAGAACTTAATGAATGAGTTACATGAAATGTTAATATCATTAATAGCAGAGGAATTATTTATTTATTACTGTCAGCACATAATACAAAGCAGAGCTTCGGAAATCCTTGGCAAGAAAAAAGAGAGATCTTAATCATGTTTCAGTGATTCTGTTGACCATAAGACAATCTAACAACCCTGATCTGAAAGGAAAAGGTATCTAATCATAGAATTAAACTTACAGCCAATCTCATCATCTCTGTACAATCCTACATAGCAGGAAATAGTGTCTGAATTTTCTTAGCAAACTGGATAGACAAGAAGGGGCTTGTATCTCATAATGTGATTTTAAAAACAAATGGGATGTTTTCCTGATTCAACTAAGGGATGAAAACATTCATTTATACATCATCATGTGATAAATTCCTAAATAATTTGATGAGGTGGCATTCTTAGTGTTTGTGTATGATATGTTAAGAAGCCTTAAATTGAAAAAGGTAAATAATCTCTGAGGCATGTGCTCTGTGTGTGTGTGTGTGTGTCTGTCTGTGTGTGTGTGAATGGATAGCTAGATATGTCCTTTTCTATAGTGTATGTATGTGTGTGTGTTACATGTAAACATGTAATGCATTAGTCTGGTAGGGCTGCATTAACAAAATACCACAGACTGGGTGGCTTAAATAACAGAAACTTATTTTCTCAGAGTCCTGGAGGCTGGAAGTTTAAGATCAAGGAGTCAGCAGGTTTCGTTTCTTCTGAGGCCTCTCCTCTTGGCTAGCAGATGACCACCTTCTCACCGTGACGCCTCTGTGTCCTCAAATCCCTGGTGTCTCTCACTGTGTCCAAGTTTTCTTAAAAAGACACCTATCAGACTGGATTAGGGCCCGGCCTACTCATCTCAATTTAACTTAATCACATCTTACAGGTCATACCACCAAATATTAGTACATTCTGAGGGACCAGGGCTTAGGGTTTCAACATAAAATCTGGGGGGACTTAATTCAGCCCATAACACATCGTATATTGAAAAATGCAGAGTTGGGGGAAACTTCTATTTCTATCACCAGTGTTTGTATTTTTCCTGAACTCTGCCTCTGTGTGGGTACCATCCCTCATGCTGCTCAAGGGAGATGTCAGTGGAAGAAAGAGTAAATGCATTTTCTTTCTAAAATTAAATGGCTACCACCAGTGCACAAGAAAACCTGTGTGATCAGCAGTAGAGGAAAGCTGTGATTTCAAAGAACGTTGGAATTCTTTCCAATTAAAAAGTTGTGGGTGCTCTGGGGAGGGGGTGGGAGGGTCTCAGAGACCTCAGGTGGGAGGTGGGAGCCCACGGACATCATGGACTGATCAATGGAAAGAGCGCTGCCCTGGGGCCAAAGACTGCAGTCCACTTGGTGATGGTTCAGGACGTGTTCCCGTGACTCAGCAGTTTCCTTCTCAGAATCTGTAATCTGCAGTGGACAGGCTCAGTGGGTCTTCTGTCCTTCAAATCTCCACCTCAGCACATTCCTTCACAAGCACAAAAGCTTGTCATCAGCCAGAAACCAGAAGAGAACCTGAAGCAGGCAACCAGTGACCCGCCTTCTTCTTCCCCTCCTCCCTTTCCTTCCACCCCCAAACCCCCTCCCCCATCCTCTCGTCCCCTCCCCCACTCCTCCCCCAGCCCCTCCCCCCTCCCTCTTAGCCCTCCTCCCCAAACCTTGTCAGTCCTGTCTCCAGATCTCTAGGTAATACCCACATACATTCAAAAAAAGTAGTTGTGAAATAATTGACCAACTAAACATAGCAAATTAGTAAATGGAGATTAAGAACATAAATATAATCTGAAAAGAAAATGTTACCTTGAGATGGGGGCAGAAATTCTAATAAGCATACTGATTTAGCTTTCAAACAAGTAACATTTCCTTTTCTGATGGCTCCTTTGAAAGAAACTAAAGTATCACGTAGAAATATTAATAATCTTCCATCCACCCAAAAAAATCACATTTACATTTCTTAATGATTCTAAAAACAGGGCTGGCCGTAGATTTATTCAGCTGTGATACAGTCATGGGGTTCTAGAGTTGACAAATCCTGAGCAGTTCTAGATTAGGGATCCTAAAATCCTGCTCTTCCATGAGAGACCTGCGTGTGGGAAGGATGAGGAACAGGTGGAGCTCTGAGTTGCCCTCCTGCCTTTGTTTTCAGCAGAGCAGTTCCACTCTTACCTATGTGCTTTGGAACACTAAAGAAAACCTCTGACTGGGTAGTCAGTTCTGATTTGTACAGTCAGGAAACCAAGGCCCAAACAGGTTAAGTGATCTGCCCAAGGTCACACAGTTAAGTTTTCTGATTACCAGATCAGTCTTCTAACCATGCCAATTACTCAAATACTATTTGACAAATTGTTGTGCCATCCATACAAATAGGATTTCACTTGGTTTTGCTTGGCAGATAAAAGTGAAGGTTGAAATTATGGCCATTTGGGATATTGACAGAAAGCCAGGATAGGATTAGGTCTCCTGATTTGTCATCCCTATTGCTTTAGTTTTCAATGAATATTATCTTACGTGCTTTTCTTAGTTCTATATTATCCACGAAGAAAATGTTGTGTCTTCTTCATTGGAGATATTTTTAAAGTACATTTAGACTGAGCTTAGATTCAGGGAACTGCTCAGATAGCAGTGACTTCTGTACTTCACCACAGCACATCTGTTTAGTTTGACATTTTTTAAGACTTGTATTTCTTTATTCTCTAGGTCTAGAACTGGTATCTTTGCACACAAGTGAGGTACAATGAAATATACATAATGAATCAAATATGCTTGAGCAAATGTATTTCTGGAAAAATAGCACCACTTATACCCCAGGAAGTAGCTACATATTTTATAGTGTTTGTTTTAATTAAATGTTTCAAGAGAGATGAACTTTACCTTTAGTTCTGTTATCCTGCCACTTCCTTTCCTGTTTGAATGCTTCCTTTTATTGGGTTGTAAGTGGAAAATGGGGCTTCCCTGGTGGCTCGTTGATTCAAAGAATCTGCCTGCAGTGCAGGAGTTGCAGGTTCGAGCCCTGGGTAGAGAAGATCCTCTGGAGGAGGCATGGCAACTCACTCCAATATTCTTGCCTGGAAATCCCATAAACAGAGGAGCCTGACAAGCTACTGTCCATAGAGTCGCACAGAGTCTGACACGACTGAAGCAACTGAGCATGTGCACATGTGAGGGGGAAACAGGCCAGGGAAACCTGGACAAGATTTACATATCCTAAAGAGGAAGTCTCCTAAGCCTCACCTTCTATTAATAACACTGAATTCAGAATGTCTACCTTAGGCTACTTGAAAACCCCTCCCACTATAATAGTGAAGAAAGCTTTATTGAAAGCAGTCATTCATTTAGCAAATATTTGTGAGACCTACTTTTTGCTAGGCATTAAGCCCCATGACTGGAAATCCCATTTGATTTATCAGTAACCATCCAAAATTAAAATATCTCAAGCAATGAAAATAAAATTGACATTGTAAAAAGGGAGTAGGAACAGACACAACAAGATCGGCAAAACAATGATTATGGTAGAAGATCAGTGATGAGTTCATGGAACCTCACTGTATAATGAAAATGAATCATTCATTGACTCATGATGCATCCAACTTTGTGCGTGGTCGGAAACTTCCTAAATAAAAAAAAATTAGACACATATTTAGTTGGTGAAGTCGGTGTGGGTCCAAGACCAGAAGACAATACCAGCAATGAAACTTGAAAGAGTCAGATAAGAATAATTTTAAAAAGAGGTAAAAGGCAAACACAAATTAGAGCCCAAACAGACATTAAAGGACCTTTGCTAGGGTTTTCCAGCTCCCATAGTGAGATAAAGCTGCAGGGTTGAGGCAGAACTGGGCTAAAGTTGTGACTTTCTGTCATTTCTAGTGCTCAGTGCATATTTATGAGTAAGATAACTGCTCCATAGTTTATACTCCATTCTCTTCAAAGTTGTTGTTTTTTTTTTTTATGTTATTTATCTATTTTTGGCTGCACTGGGTCTTCATTGCTGTGCAGACTTTCTCCAGCTGTGGCAAGGCGGGGCTCCTCTTTATTGCAGTGCATGGGCTTCTCACTGCAGTGTCTTCTCTGGCTGTGGAGCATGGGTTCTAGGTGAGCAGGCTCAGTAGTTCTGGCACATGGGCTTAGTTGCCCCATGGCATGTGAGATCTTCCTGGACCAGGGATCAAACCCATGTCGCCTGCATTGGCAGGCAGATTCTTAACCACTGGACCACCAGGGAAGTCCCTCTTCAAAGCATTTGATACTTCTTTTCTTCCCAGGATTTTTATTTTTATCTCCTAAAAATTGCTCACCATTTGAACCCAATTAATTAGATCAATGTGACACATACTAGATATTTAAAAATAATTGGTGAAAAAAGGTTTTCAGTGACACTATTTAGAGATTCTTATTCTCATTTTTTCTGGAAAGCAGCCCGAATGATGACCCCCTTATCTTCTGTATGTGTGATTCTAAAAACAGGTTTGCAGGGACTCATAGATCATATGCCATGGTAACTATTAGACTAGAGCATTCTTTACATCTAACCTCCAAACTAAAAATCCTTTCTGGTTCCTGGACTGATGATATGACACTGCTGAATCACAGTGTCCACATGTTTGATTTTTGACAGCAAGTCAGAGGTTTCCTCTGTGCAAATTTAGCAACACAAATCCCTTTACACTAGGCTTGTGAGCATGTCCAATTGCTGACATCATTATGTGATGAGTTTATGATTACTGGGCAGAGAGGCTCATAGGATGTTCTAACCTGGAGCTTGAATGAAATGCATTTTTATGTTTTGTTTTGTTTTTAGGAGACTCTTACCAGTCAGTCTGTAAGATTTATGCAACACTGACAATGCAGAGCCCCATTCAACGCTCTGAGTTCACACAGAGAATTAAGAGAAACAGTCCTTGTCTACGTAGCACGTGGTTTGCAATTTTAAGCCTGTCTAGTGTGAGTCAAAATTATGCCCTCTCCTTGGTGCTGTTTTCTTCTGTTAATTCAAACTGTGATTAAAATAGGTTGATAACTGGTTTATAGCCTCCTTTATAGAATTTGCATTGTAGCTCAAGGGCTAGAAATAGCAATTTAATTAGAGACTTACAGTCATGCATTTCATAGTGATAAATGTCTTGTGAATATTTAGACTATTAGTGAAGGTGAAATATTTTTGGCTTTCCTTTAACTTATTTAATATTCTCCTTTTCTGGAATCTATTTCCCAAGCAGATGTCACACTCTTATTCCAGATGAAAATAGCATTCATGATGCCTTAAGTCTAGTTCTAACAACCCTCCCCCCACCTTGCCCCAAACCTAGTAGGTCATAAAAGTTCACTGCTACATTTCTTCCCTAGAAATCATTAACAATAGAAAACTTCAAAAGACAAATATTCTTTTTGCTCCTTACTTATGGGTTTCATTGATAAATTACTATTATATATACATACATACATATGTACGGCTTCCCTGGTGGCTCAGCTGGTAAAGGATCCGCCTGCAATGCAGGAGACCTGGGTTCGATCCCTGGGTTGGGAGAAGATCCCCTGGAGGGCATGGCAACCCGCTCCAGTATACTTGCCTGCGGAATCGCCATGGACAGAGGAGCCTAGCGGGCTACAGTCCATGGGGTCACAAAGAGTCGGACACGACTGAGCGACTAAGCACTGCACAGCACACACTTCTGTATGCGTGTACATGTATATATACACACATCTGGTATGAATTCTACTTGAGAAAAACATATTTAAAAATTCACCCATTATGCAATTATTTGGTTTTAATGTATTTTTTTACATAAATTTATGTTGTTCTATGGAGTAGTTTTAGCATAATATTCCAGCTGTTTAATGAAAAGAATTTGTGACCGGGGGTAATATTTCAGCAAGAACTGGTACCGCAGCCACTCTCTGAGTAGGCCTTCCAGCAGGGGAGTACACAATGACTGACAAATTTAGTACCTAGGGCTGTGCCTGTGGCTTTGGCTCCACCAGAAACTGCAGCAACCTCGGGCCTTCTGAGTTCACCTCCCCCCCACACACACACATATGCAGTGCCCAGAGTCCCCACGTGATGCCCACACGTGCTTCTACATAGCATGCATGTTAAGTCACTTCAGTCGTGTCTGACTCTTTGCAGCCGTATAGGCTGTAGCCACCAGATTCCTCTGTCCACGGGATTCTCCAGGCAAGAGTACTGGAGGGGGTTGCCATGCCCTCCTCCAGGGGATCTTCCTGACCCAAGGATCAAACCCACATCTCTTATATCTCCTGAATTGATAAACAGGTTCTTTCACTAGCGCCACCTGGGAAGCCCTATGCATAGGCTTTCCTGCAACTAGTCCTCTCTGCTTTCTTCCTGTCTGTCTGCTGCTGGGCCCCTAATGCCCTGAAGGAGTGTCTGAGCTGTTCTCAGGCCCAGGAAGGCAGCCCAGCCTGGGCTGAGGCCACGGGTGCTTCCTGCTGGGCAGTCTGTGCCCTGTCCTCCCAGCAGCAGAAGGGCCTGTCTGCTCCTTGGTCCAGACGCAGGCCTGTCCTACCCATTCAACTACATGCTGCCCAAACCAAGTTTAACCATCATCCTAAAACACTCTTCGTCTCCCACCCCCTTCCTCATGCAAAAAAAAAGCAAAAAGAAAAAACAGGACTACATTCCATAATGCAGAGGCTTCAAAACTCGCATTGTCTACCAAGTTTTTGTAAAACAAATATTTAGGGGGTGGGAAGGAGGCTCAAGAGGGATGGGATATAGCCATACATATGGCTGATTCGCATGTTGTACAGCAGAATCTAACAAAACGTTGTAAAGCATTTATGTTATTGTTTAGGCGCTAAATTGTATCCGACTCTTTTGCAACTCCAGTGACTGTAGCCTGCTGGGCTCCTCTGTCCATGGGATTTCCCAGGCAAGAACACTGGGATGGGTTGCATTTCCTTCTCCAGGGAATCTTCCTGACCTAGGAATTAAACCCAAGTCACCTGCACTGAAAGGCAGATTCTTTACCACTGAGACTACCAGGGCAGCCTGAAGCAATTACACGTTTTATTTATTTATTTATTTTTTACACGTTTTAAAAACTTAAAAAAAAAATTTCCATTTACTTTTTACCTGTTTTATTGTATTTTAGCTCCATCACCTTGAGGTTGATGCATGAGTCCTAGGAGCGCTAAACCTACAGTTTTTAGTATCAAATTTCAACTAGACAGTCCACTGTTTTCCTTTATTTGAAATTTAAATTGAGAACATAGTCTCGGAAATGCATCCTTACTTTCATTGCCGTAAATTCACTTGTGTCTGTGTGCTGTGCATGAGAGTTCTTATTTACCCTCTGGGTCCTTCTAGGGTGACTGACTCAAACATAAGAGTGTGGGCCTTGCTGGCATGTCACAGAGGATATGATTCTGCCTAGCCCAGCATTGTCCTTCAGACAAGCCCTTCAGCTCAGCCCCAAATCCACACTAACCAACCAGTCTGCAACTATGAGGAATGGGAAATATTCTATTGCATACATGGACAATTCAAATGAGGTTGACCCTAAAGGAAACCAACCCTGAATACTCACTGGAAGGACTGATGCTGAAGCTGTAGCTCCAGAACTTTGGCCACCTGATGCAAAGAGCCAACTCATTGGAAAAGATTCTGATGCTGGGAAAGATTGAAGGCAAATGGATGCGATGGTTGGATAGCATCACTGACTCAATAGACATGAGTTGGAACAAATTCAAGGAGCTAGTCAAGGAGACAGGGAAGCCTGGTGTGCTGCAGTCCATGGGGTCGCAAGAGCTGGACATGACTGAGAGACTGAATAACAACAACAAATCTTTCTGTTTTCACCTTTCCCAAATATACTGACAAGCTTTCAAGGACTGCTGCTAAGTCACTTCAGTCATGTCTGACTCTGTGCGACCCCATAGACGGCAGCCCACCAGGCTCCCCCATCCCTGGGATTCTCCAGGCAAGAACACTGGAGTGGGTTGCCATTTCCTTTTCCAATGCATGAAAGTGAAAAGTGAAAGTGAAGTCACTCAGTCGTGTCCGACTCTGTGCGACCCCATAGACAGCAGCCCACCAGGCTCCTCCGTCCATGGATTTTCCAGGCAAGAGTACTGGAGTGGGGTGCCATTGCCTTCTCCGTTTCAAGGACTACTTGGCAACTTAATCAAAAAACTGACTGCCTTAAATATCTTTTTAATTCCGAATTTCCTTGAGGAAAACTGTTGTTAAGTTTTTCAAAATAAAAATTACATTTACTTTAGAAAAGAAATATTTACCCAATCATGTGAGTGATGTATTTGCCTTTGAAACCCTAGATATAAACAGTTCAGAAATTTAACATGCTGTTTCCTTAAAGGTTGAGCTGAGCCAGTCATGAGAAATTTTCTTCTTTTGATGAATCTGGATGTTTTTCACTGTGGAAAACCCAGCTCCCTCCAGATCCTGTTTATGAGAAAGTCGCTGGCCTGGACATGTTCAGGTCCCTTGAGACAACATTTCACAGAAGTGAAAAGACTTTTTCAAGGAAAAAAAAAATCTGTGTGTCTAGATGTGTTACATTTGTTTTCATATTGTTTCAACTTCAGTGTGAAATGCCTGGGTAGACATTTTTGTTTCATGGGTAATTTTTGGATTTATGGATAAAATGAGTCTCTAAGAAATAAATTTCACAGACTTTTAAATGTACCTGTAACTAGTTTTAAAGCAAAGATCTTTTGGAGATATTTTAGTAAAGCCCTGCAATCTCATGGGAAAGAGACAATGTTGTGTAAATTGCCATTGATAAATTCACTATAAAATATGTAAGTGCTATGGAAATATATATAGCTACTTACTATATAGTAAGTATATAGTCACTTATAGCTACTGACAAATCTTATGAGGTGTGTTTTGTAATTTTGTTAAGTCCAAATGATAGGCAGCTTGCCACACACAGAAGCAGTGTCCCTTGTCAAGGCTCTGCCGTATAGATCTTCTTCTTCCCTCAGTATTAATTCTTGCCCAGGGGCTTCTCAGTGTCTCACAAAAACGAACCTTTGTCCAGCTGTCAGGCATACCTGAATCCTCATCTGAATACTACTGTTGTTCAAATAGAGACCCTATGCCATATATTTTTGCCTTTTCATGCTATTCATGCAAAGATGGGCACAATACACAGAAATGGTATGGACCTAACAGAAGCAGAAGATATTAAGAAGAGGTGGCAACAATACACAGAAGAACTATACAAAAGAAATCTTCATGACCCAGATAACCACAATGGTGTGATCACTCACCTAGAGCCAGACATCCTGGAATGCAAAGTCAAGTGGGCCTTAGGAAGCATCACTACAAACAAAGCTAGTGGAGGTGATGGAATATCAGTTGAGCTGTTTCAAATCCTAATAGATGATGCTGTGAAAGTCCTGTACTCAATATGCCAGCAAATTTGGAAAACACAGCAGGAGCCACAGGACTGGAAAAGGTCAGTTTTCATTCCAGTCCCAAAGAAAGGCAATGCCAAAGAATGCTCAAACTACCGCACAATTGCACTTATCTCACACACTATTAAAGTAATGCTCAAAATTCTCCACCAGGCTTCAACAGTATATGAACCATAAACTTCAAGATGTTCAAGCTGGATTTAGAAAAGGCAGAGGAACCAGAGATCAAATTGCTAATATCTATTGGATCATCAAAAAAAAGCAAGAAAGTTCCAGAAAAACATTTATTGCTGTTTTATTGACTATGCCAAAGACTTTGACTGTGTGGATCACAACAAACAATGGAAAATTCTTCAAGAGATGAGAATACCAGACCACCTGACCTGCCTCCAGAGAAATCTGTATGCAGGTCAAGAAGCAATAGTTGGAACTGAACATGAAACAACAAACTGTTTCCAAATCGGGAAAGGAGTACATCAAGGCTTTATATTATCAATCTGCTTATTTAACTTATATGCAGAGTACATCATGTGAAATGCCCAGCTGGATGATGCAAAAGCTGGAATCAAGATTGCCAGGAAAAATATCAATAACCTCAGATATGCAGATGACCACCACCTTTATTGCAGAAAGTGAAGAACTAAAGAGCCTCTTGATGAATGTGAAAGAGGAGAGTGAAAAAGTTGGCTTCAAACTCAACATTCAGAAAACTAAGATCATGGCATCCAGTCCCATCACTTCATGGCAAATAGATGGGGAAACAATGGAAACAATGAGAGACTTTATTTTGGGGGCTCCAAAATCACTGCAAATGGTGACTGCAGCCATGAAATTAAAAGATGCTTGCTCCTTGGAAGAAAAGCTATGATCAACCTAGACAGCATATTAAAAAGCAGAGACATTACTTTGTCAACAAAGGTCTGTTTAGTCAAAGCTGTGGTTTTTCCAGTAGTTGTGTATGGATGTGAGAGTTAGACTATAAAGAAAGCTGAGCGATAAAGAACTGATACTTTTGAACTGTGGTGTTGAGAAGACTCTTGAGAGTCCCTTGGACAGCAAGGAGATCCAACCAATCCATCCTAAAGGAAATCAGTCCTGAATATTCATTGGAAGGACTGATGATGAAGCTGAAACTCCAGTACTTTGGCTACCTGATGCAAAGAACTGACTCATTGGAAAAGACCCTGATGCTGGGAAAGATTAAAGCCGGGAAGAGAAGGGGACACCAGAGGATGAGACAGTTGGATGGCATCACCAGCTCGATGGACATGAGTTTGAGTAAGCTCCAGGAGCTGGTAATGGACAGGGAAGCCAGGCATGCTGCAGTCCATGGGGTCACAAAGAGTCGGACAGGACTGAGTGACTGAACTGAACTGAACACCATATATTATACAGAGCATCCTGTCACCCTAAGCAGTTGAAATATTCACCAGGTGATTGTATGGAAGATCTGAGCTATTAAAGAGCATCAGTAATAATATATTGCTGGCTTTGCCGTTTCCCTGTAAAAAATTAACTGTATAGCCTTCTTCTTGGTTGTCTGTGTCCAGAGAGGTGGAAAGTGGTCTTGACCCTCTTTGGAAGAATGTTTGTGGCATCAGCCATTTATGATCATAATGAAGCACTTTGTATTCCCCTCATCTTAAATACCATTTCTCAGGTGGCTCAATGGTAAAGAATCCACCTGCTAAGGCAGGAGACTCGAATTCCATCCCTGGGTCAGGAAGATTCCCTGGAGGAGGAAATGGAAACTCACTCCAGTATTCTTGCCTGGGAAATCCCATGGACAGAGGAGCCTGGCAAGATAGAGTCCATAGGGTCACAAAAATGTTGGTCACAACTTAGAGACTGAGCATGCATGCATCTTAAATACCAAGGTTTTGAGCTTCTTCCTAGGCAAATGTGATTTGTTATTTACTTTGTGTGACTAACATAGCTCTAATTCACTTCCTGTTGTGCTAAACATATGTGTTATCTCTTAATGATTACATTCATATTCTTTGGCAGATTATCTTTTCCCTTTTGAAGATGTGCATTGAGTTTTTGCCATTTAAAAAATGACCTGTCCCAGTGGGCAGCGTCCTTGTCTTAGAATGCTTGGTTTGGTCATCCATTTCAGTAGCCTTGTCTCCAGATCCCACCACTCAAGGTGGCTATTATGTCTTTAGTTATTTCTAAGCAGAGCTTAAATAAGAGCCTTATGTTCTGAGGACTTTGTTTCTTATTCCCATCGTGGTTCATAATCCGTCAAGAATAAGACACAGGTTTGTCCTTTAGCTTCAATGTGAAGGGCTTTGGGTTTCTACTCATCTCCCACATGCTTTATTTGTGTGGGGGACAGGGGCAGGGGGGTAAGTTTTTAAAATTTTGTTTCTACTGGTAAGAAAACATTTTAATAACATAGTTTCATTTTTTAGGGCTGTTGTTATGAATACCACAAACTGGGGAGCTTGTAATGACCAAAATGTGTTCTCTCACAGTTCTGGAGGTTAGACATGCAGAATGGAAGTGTGTTGACAGGGCCACGTCCACTCTGAAACTTCAAGGGGAAGATCTCTTGCTGCCTTTCCAAGCTTTGATTTCTATCCTACATGCTTCAGACAAGTCTCACTCACACTGCTCTTCTTCCCATCCATACAAAGGTATAGGAAGAGTGGATTCTGTCGTTGAGTTGTAATTCCTACAGAGAGATGTGCCATCTAGATTTAAAGCAGAGATCCTATTTTCCTAACAGCTGTAATAACAAAATAATGGTGAAATGGCTTGTGTGAGCTCTTTCCAAGCATATTATCACTAACCCTGGAAGGCAAAATGCCTCCTTTCCAGGCGGTTCCCCAGATTGCTTCTGGAAGTAGTTGAGACCCACGAAGAGGTGAATCAGCCCCTTTCCTCCAGCCCTTGTATCACCTGCTGCCTTAGTCCCCAACTTTGCTGAGAAGGCTTCTAAGAGTTCCTTTTCTGTTTGCAAAAGGAATAGGATAGCTAAATAAAAACGATTTCTTTCCTAGCCTCAAATTCTAGTGTTAGCCACTAGATTAAATGCTACTTTCGGACCATGCACCACTTATTTATTACTTACATGCAAAAAAAAATTTAAATTTGGTTGACCTTCAGGATCAGAAAGACATGGGGGAGCGGTGCAGAGTTTAATGTTCTGTAACAAACAAGGGAAAAAGATATAGAGATACCAATTTTGAGGGAAATGTTAATTATCTAAAGCTTAATTACAGATAACATCATGAGGAGAATACATAAAAGGCTTGAAATGCAGCCAAGGCATTTCCCTAAGAACATTAAAAAATGATTGTTGTTTACAATTCACAAATCGCACAGACATAAAGCTGAGATGGGAAAAAGAGAGTCGGGCTTGAAGTAAGAAGCCAACCTGCTCTTTTAAAACCAGTTCAGAGGAGTAGTGATAGCATTGCAGTTAGCTCATGTCTCAAAAGCAGATGAGATTCTGTTCATGTTTCTCCTTTAAAATAAAAATTAGCAGATCAGTGCCAAACACATTGAAGTAAAATCCTAGGAGACGACATAGCCCAAATAAAAATAAATAATTTATGAGGTCTCAAAATGGGAACTACAAATAAAATAGAATCACAGACATTTATCTCCATGTAAGTACTATAGAAATAAAGGAAGTGAGATTTTTTACATTCCTGTCACTTCATTGCTGAATCCAATGTTTTAAAAATCTACCTTTTCACTCATATGTAATTTTCATTCAATGCAGCAAAGAATGACTTATATTTATCGAGTCTCCTCTTTAGAGATGCTTGTTTGTCTTTTTTGTACAGTTGGTATCTATTAATATCCAGTTACCTCTAAAGGTATGTTTCAGGATAATGGAATGGAGTATTTTGGAAGAAGTTTGCATTTAGGGAGGTTATAAGAAATGAGTACCTGGCAGTCCCTATTTTCCTAAAACCAATGAGACCCAGTGTTCTTGAAAAGGATGCAGTCTGGGGTTCTAGAACCTTGGGTATGGTAGCCAGAGCTCCTGCTTCTGGCAGGCTGAGTCTTGATGGTATTGAGTTAGCTGCTAAAGGAGAGGCATTGGGTGTGCTTCCACGTATAGCAGAATTGCAGCTCAGGTCTCAACACTTGGTACCTTTTTCAGAGCAATGGGAATGTAGTAAATTTTTGTATGTCTGTTGTTGTTAAGTTGCTAAGTGTCAGACACTTTGCGACCCCATGGACTGCAGCTCACTAGGCTTCCCTGTCCTTCCCTATCTCCCAGAGTTTGCTCAAACTCATGTCCATTGAGTTGGTGATGCCATCCAGCCATCTCATCCTCTGTTGCCCCCTTCTCCTCCTGCCCTCAGTCTTTCCCACCATCAGAGTCTTTTCCAATGAGTTGGCTCTTTGGAGGGATTTGTATATGAACATTTGGGAAAGAGAAAATGATGGGTAAATCACGTGTTTGCTGAGAACAATTAGAGATGCAGTGGTGGTATCTTGCTGAGTGTGGACAAAATAAAAAAAAATGTATTAACTTGATCAACACTTATTGAAGGAATGAATGACTAAAGAGATTGGAACTCTCTATTTGCTGACAGCTACTATGTAGAAGTTGTTTTGCCCTGCTTCTTCCTGGAGCTTTTCTTTTTCTTTCAGCTTCATTCTCCTTTTTATTTTTTAATTGAGGGGAAGTTTCCAGAAGATAAAGTTAACCATTTTAAAATGAGTGATTCGGTGGCATTTAGTACAATCACAGTGGTGAATGCACCCAGCAACCAGCACTTCTGCTTAGTTCCAGAATATTTTCTTCATCTCAGGGCTTTTCATTCAGAATTATTTCAGCCAATTTTTCTAAACAGGATTTTAGAATTCTGTATATGTGCTATAAATGCTCAAACGTTCAATTGTGTCCGACTCTTTGCCCACTAGACTATATGTGGCCCCCCAGGCTCCTCTGTTCAATGGATTTCCCAGGCAAGAATATTGGAGTTGCCATTGGTTGCCATTTCCTCCTCCAGGGGATCTTCGCTACCCAGGAATTGAACCCCAGTCTCTTGAGTCTCCTGCTTTGGGAAGTGGATTCTTTACTACTAGCACCACAGGGGAAGCCCAGAATTCCATACATCATTTGACAGTTGAAAATAGCCCTGCTTGTCTTGGCAGAATATCAGTCTGGTTGCAGGGACTAACACAGGAGCCTTCTAACTGAGCTCCACTAAGTTAAAATCATGGGCCCCACTCTCTAGTTGGGGGTCCTGGTCACCCAGTGCTGTCCCCAGTTGCTGTCAGAGCAGCCGAAGAACTGCCCCAGCTTGGCTGCTGCTGCATCCGAGTGGGGAAGGACCCTCAGCCCACCCCTGCCAGTCTCCGTTTCCTAAGAGGATGCACTATTCATCCTGGTCTTTATAGCCCCATCTCTTGAGGAACTGAGGGGTCCCGAAAGCAGAATCATCAGAACCTCCCTGATCCTGCTCCCCACTCTCAACCCCCACCCTGTAGCCAGTAACCAGGGCTGCTGGGGGATCCCAGATAAGTCTCCTTGAGGAAACTTTCCTGTATATCCTAGGCCTTTTCCACAATGTCTGGGGGCAGTCTTTGCCTTTGCTTATTGAAAAAAAAAATTTTTTTATTTAGAGATAATTGACATAACATTGTATTAGTTTCACATGTGCTGTTTCCATTTATTTTTGAAAGAGACTTAAGCCAGGTTTTTTTTTCAAAGCTGTCATGCAGACCCCACCTGGTCATGCAATAAGGATCCTGGGCATCCTGCCTTGGTGCCTGGGCTCCCATGCGGAACACTTCCTAGTTCAAACAAGATTAGCCTTCATGGTTTCATTGTCATTTTTTATAAAAATTTAAATCATGGGACATGCAGAATCTTAGTTCCCTGACAAGGGATCGAACCAGGGCCCCCTGCATTAGGAGCATGGAATCTCAACCACTGGACCACCAGGGAAGGCTCCCAGTGAAGTTTCAATAACAGTTTTTAAATCAGTGTTATCATGATAACAATCACGTAAGTAGTATTCACAGCTGAGCCTTGTAGATTACGATAATATTATTACCTGTCTCGTTCAAGGTTTTATTTTCTCTGGAGTTAATAACTGTCCTGGTCTCTTGACTTTTGTTTCTTTATTTCCTTTTCCTTATAGTCATCACTAACTCAACACTGACTTTTCCAAAAGAACTATAAAAATTCTTCCTACCATTGTCAAATAATAAAATTACTTCCCTTTTTTTTTCTTTTGAAGCATTCTTCCTGGACCTCTTGCTCTTCTGTTCTAACCTCCACGTTTGCTCTAGAAGTTACCGTCACTATTATTCTGGGAATTCCATTTATCGCCTGTGTCGGATATCCTATCTCCTGGCTCCCATATCTTCCTCTTACTTGATTTACTGTCTTATTTGGTTGGAGCACATTATTCAGCGGCTTCCTGAGAATGGTTACAATGGGGTAAACTTTTGTGCATTTTACTGTCTAAATAAGACTTTTGTTTTTAAATTAGCACTCTTGATAGTTTGGGTAAGCGTTATATTCTAGGTGGCAAATGATTTTCTCTAAGAATTATTGGAGTCTTTGCTCTATTGTTTTATGTTTTCTAGTGATACTCTTCTTCAAGGCCATTCTGATATCCAGTTCCTTATATGTGATACAGTACCCCCCCACACACACACACACCAAAAAAGTTTTAGGAAGTTCTCTATAACCCTAAAATTTTACAATGCTGTGGCTTGGTGTAAATCTTTTTTATTTATTGTATTTGACACATTGTGGGCCTTTTCAATCCATAAATTGCTGTTCTTCATAAATTCTTGGAATTTGTTGTATATTATTTATTGGATTAATTCCTTCTTTCTCCTTTATCTGCCTTTTGAAACCCTTGATTATATATATGATCATATTTGATATACAATATTCTAGGTTTTTAAAAATATCTCCCCTATTTTCTATGTTTGGGATTTTTGTTTCTTTTACTATCTAGAAAATATATTTTATCTTCCAAATTATCTATTGAATTTTTTTTAATTATTAATACTGCTTTTATTTCTTCCTGAATTTCTAAAAGCCCTCTTAGTCTCTAATACCCCTTTTTCTTTCTGTCCCATCCCTTTTTTAAAAAGATCCTTCTCAATTTTAAAAGATATTGTGATGTGTTTAGTCGCTCAGTCATATCTGACTCTTTGCAACTCCATGTACTGTAACCTGCTAGGCTCCTCTGTCCATGGGGAGTCTCCAGGCAAGAATACGGGAGTGGGTTGCCATGCCCTCCTCCAGGGGATCTTCCCGACCTGGGAATTGAACTGAGGTCTCCTGCATTGCAGGCAGATTCTTTACCAGCTGAGCTACCAGGGAAGCCCTTAAAAGATATTAATGATAGTCTTTTAGGAGTATATTTCCTCTCCCTGAATTAGTCTGTTTCCTTGCAGTTTCATCCTCCATGTTTTGGGGTTTTCTCACAGTCCCATTATGCTTGATGGCCATTCATATCTACGAATGACATGCTAAAATTCTGACCAGAAGCTTTCTGTATACAAACAAAGTCAGGGCACCTGGACATTGCTTTGGCAGACCCCAAATATTAATTCGATGCCCCCCCTTTTGTTGATCAGTTTCCCCAGAGAAGAATCACCTAATCAGTCCTACCTGAAGATGATAAATGTGGATAGCAATGTTCTGGGGAGTGAAGGGGCACAGAGAGGAAGGGCTGGTAGGGTGGCCTCTTTCCTCTGACTCCCATATTTTCACCATCCTGTCTCCTGGCCGTCTTCAGCCAGAGCTTCTGTGATTCATCCTCTCTGGAGAGTAAACTGGTGCCTGCTGACAGGCGAGGGGAGGGTGCCTGGTTCATAGGCTGAGGGCGGGGACTCAGGGGCCCAACTACACCTTATACGAATTGTTCTTCAGTTTCAGCTCCAGGTGCCTCCAGCAGGTACTTGTTGCCTCCAGTTCTTAAAAAGCTTTCTGGGGCTCTGTGGTGCAAATCATGGGATTTCTTACTGGCACCCTGCTGACAGCCTTGAATTTGGGTCTCTTCTGTCTGCTAAGTCTGTTACTGCTTGTCATCAGCTGTCTACCAACTCAACATCTCTTGTCTGCTCTCTCATTCTGTCTTAGCCCTCATGCGTTTACAGCATTTTTGTGATTACCTTTATAGAGCTGGTTGGATGGAGAGCAAAGATAAATACATGTGCTAACCTAACACGACTTCACTAAAATTTCTCCTTCCTTGAATTTAAACACTTATTTTCCATACCAGAACTTCCTTGAATTTTGTTCCATGTCACAGTTGTGTTCTGAAAGATGTGAGGGCCTTTTCCATGGGGGGTGGGGGGAAGGGTCTCCATGGTTAAGGAAGGCTATATAATATACATACACTATATATACCATACAGTACTTATGGGCTTTTCTGGTGGCTCCGATGGTAAAGAATCTACCTGCAATGTGGGAGACCTGAGTTCAATTCTTGGGTCAGGAAGATGCCCTGGAGAAGGAAATGACAACCCACTCCAATGTTCCTGTTTGGGAAATCCCATGGACAGAGGAGCCTGGCAGGCTACTGCCCATGGGGTTACAAAGAGTCAGATACGACTGAGCAACTAACACACACACATACTATATATATATATATATAATAGTATAGTATACATTAATGTATACTACATTAATGATGTAGTATGTAGAGTAATATAGTAGTGTAAGTGAGTGAAGTCGCTCAGTCGTGTCCAACTCTTTGTGACCCCAGGGACTGTAGCCCACCAGGCTCCTCTATTCATGGAATTTTCTAGGTAATAGTACTGGAGTGGGTTGCTATTTCCTTCTCCAGGGGATCTTCCGAGCCAGGGATCAAACCTGGGTCTCCCACATTGCAGACAGATGCTTTACCATCTGAGCCACTGGGGAATCCCAATATAGTAGTGTAGTAAACACTGTATACTATTTATTTGGCTCTTGCTTCAAGTTCTCTTTGTGACCTTTGTAATATTATGCTCTTGATTCTGATTTAATTTCCATGTTATGTTTATAATACATTCCCAATGATAATCTAAGACCCCTTGAAGTGATATACTGTGCTTCCTTGTATAATACATTAAGGTCACTGTGATATACATTAAGGTCTGTCTTGATACCTGTAGCTCCTGATTAGAATGTAAGCTCTTCGGGTAAGGAGGATGGCTTACTCATCTCTGTATCCTAGCACCTGGCAGGGTCATTGGAACTTCACTGGGATCAGTGCCTGCTGATGAGTAAGGGACGTGCTTTCTAATACATCCATAATCCTTTTTCCACTGCATACCTATGAAGAGTTCCTGAAAGCATATAGATGCATTAATATTTTTCAACTGAAGTATTTATGTACTCCTAAATGAAAAACCAGATAATACTCAGAGTTATTTACATAGAATAGGATAGGAATGGGGTAGGGATTTGGGGAAAGGACTTAATGTTGCTCTCTCTTTCCCTTTCCACACTATCCACATGCCTGCCCCCAAGAAGTACCTGCCCAGTCATCTGTACAAACCGTTTGCAGCTCATAGTCGGAATCTGGGTGGGTCTCCTGCTGTGAAGGAGACGAGGTGTATTTCTGACAGCTCTGCAGCAGACCACAGAATTATTTTCCCAGAGAAATAGTTTCATAAATATTGACCAAGTAGAGTACACATGGTACTGTTATAAAATACTCCTGTTTCAATATGAGTTAAACTGGTTTTAGAAATTGTTATTGTTATTCAGTCGCTCAGTTGTATCAGACTCTTTGCAACCCCATGGACTGCAGCACGCCAGGCTTCCCTGTCCTTCACTATCTCCTGGGGTTTGCTCAGACTCATGACCATTGAGTTGATGATGCCATTGAACCATCTCATCCTCTCTCGCCCCTTCTCCTGCCTTCATTCTTTCCAATGAGTTGGCTTTTCACATGAGGTGGCTGAAGTATTGGAGCTTCAGCTTTAGCATCAGTCCTTCCAATGAGTATTCAGGATTGATTTCCTTTAGAATTGACATTTTTTATTTTCTTGCTGTCCAAAGGTCTCTGAAGAGTCTTCTCCAGCACCACAATTCAAGAGCATCAATTCTTGGGCGCTCAGCCTTTTTTATGGTCCCACCCCCACATCCGTACATGACTACCAGACAAACCATAGCTTTGACTAGACAGACCTTTGTTGGCAAAGTGATGTCTCTGGTTTTTAATACTCCGTCTAGGTTTGTCATAGCTTTACCTTTGAAAACTAATTATCACTAGGGACTCCCCCAGTGGTCCAGTGGTTAAACCATGTGCTTCCAATACAGGGGCACAGGTTCAATCCTTGGTTGGAGAACTAAGATCCCACAGGCTCCCCAATACAGTCAATTTCAAAAAGATAAATTAAAATTTAAAAATAAATAAAGCGTGATTCTGTGGGAAAATGAATTTTGAGTTCTCACTCAGATGATTATATGTGTTTGCAGTCCATTAGGGACTGTAGAACAAAAGGAAAATCAAATCAACAACTGGATAATATCACTACTGGGAACAACAAATCTAAAGTTACAAAACACGCTGTACTATGGAATATCACATCAGAATAAAAATGAACATTTTATACAGTTTGTGATGTTTGTGGGCGGGCTTGGTGTCTGCAAGAAGAAATATCTTCTAAAATTGTGCTGCATAGGTCTTATGATGTTATGTTTGATCCTGTCTTGGCCCTGAGATAATATAACTTAATTCTGAGTTTGGAAAAATGATGAATGCACCCCATGGAGTATACCACATTTGAAAGTGGAAGTGAAAGTTGCTCAGTCATGTCTGACTCTTTGCAACCCCATGGACTGTAGTCCATGGAATTCCCCAGGCCAGAATACTGGAGTGGGTAGCCTTTCCGTTCTCCAGTGGATATTCTCGACCCAGGGATCAAACCAGGGTCTCCTTCATTCCAGGTGGATTCTTTACCAACTGAGCTATCAGGGAAGCCTGATAAATACTTCCTTTACAGTGGTCCAAATAACTAATTAATACATTAAAAAAATTTTTTTGGAGCCTTATAAATAGACGGATTGGTTTGGTAGTTTGGGAGAAGAAATCTCAGAGGTTAAGGTACTCTCTGAATTTGGTACTGTTGTTATTATATTTATATCATAATAAAATGGCCATATTAATAGTCAGCTCAGTGTTTTCGAAACAAAATGTTGAATTTGGAACGTTCAGAATTTTGTGATGAAACAAACCCAACACCAGGGGGCTCAATGGAGCCGTCGCTTTTTACACCAAGAAGATTATTACTAGTTTCCTAAAAGAACATTCTATTGCAAAAGTAGTGAGTGGCAGTAACAGAAGAAAAATGAAGTGAGGGAATGTTTCATAAGAATAAAATCTGAACAGAAACTAAGTACTAAAATTAAAATTATACTGCCAAAGACTGTATGTCTAAGTATTTATCATCAGAGTAGCCTGAATCCTTTTCACTTTAGGGTCCATCAGTCCAAATATAGGGCTTCCCTGGTGGCTCAGATGATACTAAATGTACATTATATATTTTGTGAAAGCCTTTAAAAATCCATTTAAAGTTATTGTAAAATTATTGATGAAGATAAGTGAGTTCTATAAAAGACAACACATTCAGCTATCATTTAGGAACAGATATTGACTGAGTGCTTTATTTGGGCCAGATCCTGGACTAGGTGCAAACTTTAGATTAACTATTGGGCTTTTGGGCTTAATAACACTATTTCATAATCTGTTACTATTGGGCTACAAAATATTGGTGACTCTTCTTGAATTAAGTATTTCTATAATTATTTACCTCTGAGCCACAAGGCTTCTCACTTAGCCACAGAGCATGCATGCAAGCATAATTATTAGTATTTATTTTATCAAATATAGTTTCCTAAATAGGACTAATAAATGAATTTTTAGCATTTTATATTGTATCTGCATTTTTAATTGAAGAAAATTCTATGGTCTTTTACAACTAAATAAAGCTAAAGTACAAATACACTCAGCACTTTGCTGCTGCTGCTGCTAAGTCGCTTCAGTCGTGTCCGACTCCGTGCGACCCCATAGAGGGCAGCCCACCAGGCTCCCACGTCCCTGGGATTCTCCAGGCAAGAACACTGGAGTGGGTTGCCATTTCCTTCTCCAATGCATTAAAGTGAAAAGTGAAAGTGAAGTCACTCAGTCGTGTCCGACTCTTCACAACCCCATGGACTGCAGCCTACCAGGCTCCTCCATCCATGGGATTTTCCAGGCAAGAGTACTGGAGCGGGTGCCATTGCCTTCTCCGACTCAGCACTTTACTGCTGTCAAATTTTCAAGTCAGGTAAATTTGATTCATTTTATTTAATAAAAGAAGAAAAAAGGCTGAAAGACCATTAAATGTGTGTGTGTTAGTCGCTCAGTCGTGTTCAACTCTTTGAGACTCTTTGGATTGTAGCCCACCAGGCTCCTCTGTCCATGGGATCTCCAGGTAAGAATACTGCAGTGGGAAGCTATTTCCTCCTCCAGAGGATCTTCCCAATCCAGGAATCAAACCCAAATCTCCTTTACTCCAGGCAGATTCTTTACCATCTGAGCCACCTGGGAAACCCAAAAGACTAAGTTACATACTAAATATGTCTTAAAAAGAAAATGATAACTTTAAGAATATAAAATATCCTTGACTCTGAGTACCCCATGGAAGCACAAAAACTCACAGTGGTTTGTAGATGGTGATAATCACCATAAGGGGATTTCTCTTGGCAGCTCTAAGAATGTATTACTTACCATGGTAGCTATGTACTGTTAATAAAGGGGAAAATTCAAAGAATAACCCCACAAAAAGCCAATCTCATTAAGAGGTAACATTTTCAAGTATTAAGTACGAAAATTTGGGTTGGAAATGTCCCCATTTTCCAAGAGGACACTTGACCTGAGCCAGCACCTAGCTCTGACCTTAAGGCCTCCAAATCTGTTTCTTCATTCTTAAAATTAGGACAGTGATCTCTGCCCCAGAGGCAAGGGTTAATTAAAAGGTGAGATTATCTACATGCAAGCATTTTATAGAGTGAAGGACAGTTTTTTCCCTTCTCATCATTAGGATTCCCCTGACTCATTTCCTGTTGGTGCCTCTGAGGGTGGATGGCACCTCAGGAAGCCTGACATTCCAGGGGAGTTGTCACTGGCTTGCTTTCTGCTGGTGCTCAGGTAACCTTGCTGACGCCTGTGTGGAAGGACAGACGTGGGTCAGACAGGCTCCGGGCTGCTTTTTCTGGCCCCCTCTCTGGTCCTGCCTCGTTCTTAGAACTGAGTAATCCTCTGAGCATTCGTACACGTGCAAGGGTACCTCAGTGTGTCCACTGTCACACACAGACATGTCTCAACTCTCACACTTCATTCATAGTTTTGAGTGTTGCCTTGAATTAAGGCAGAGCGAAGCAAGAGGAAATAGGTCATGGTCTGTACATAGAGGCTCCGATAGCAGCGTGTTCTCATCAAGGCTGACCAGCTCTGCAGTACTGCGTCGTTTGCACTGATGAGCTCAGAAGAAGGTATTTGCTCTGAAGTATGTCTGATAAACGTAGTAATTATTCCTCTTGGAAGGGAGAAAGGCAGTGAGTAAGGAGCACATGCTCACTCACCAACATTACAGCTTGTGCTCCTTGATCACAACAATAGATGTGAGCTGATTTCCTATTCTCAGGCAATCAGGGGCAGGAGGAGAGAGAGCCATTAGTGGGGTGCCCTCGTTGGCCTTCAGCTAAATTTATTGTTCCTTTCCCCCTCCTGCCTTTCTTTCAGTATAAGAGAGACGGGAATAGAGTAGCTCTCCATTAAAAATAATAATAAAAGAAGAAGAGAAGAAAGAAAACAGGTGCATGGTCAGAGCTGTCTAACAAAGGGCTTTAATGGATGGTGACAACAGATTTCTTAGTCTGGCAGATCTTTGGGTCGTCCCACCCGTTGGCATCAGCAAATGGGAAAATAACTTATTAAAGGTATTCATGTCCGAAAGAGTCAATAAATATTTGTCAAGCTATTAGTACTGAATATTGCTTTAAATCATTTTTATTCTTTTAATATTTTTCAAAATTCCAAAATAGTAAAGGCACAGATGCAATCTAATCCATTTGGCAGTAGCTCTGCTCTGTGCAAATAAAGCATCACCACCAAACGACAATCAGCAGATTTCAAATACATAGTGTTGCTATGTCAAAAGATGTCCTACCCAAAGAAAAGATGTAAATCAGAAATATGGAAAGCTCAATTCAATGTCATCCCACATAAATGTCTCTCGGGCTGTGCAAATGAATACCAGTAAGTACAGTTTGAAACTTGGATAAAAGAACATTACTTCTCAACAATTGGTATTGAAAATAAAGCTACTGACAACTAGAGCCATTTGGGGAGATTGGATGTTCTCTTGTTATAAGTTTTGGAGTGTTTTCTGTCACTTGGGGAAACCTTAGAGGTGTTTTTCAACAGTGCTGTGTGAGATGAATTCCTCCTCACAGTCTATCTTCTTGTTATTACAGACAAGTTCAGCATGAGTAGTCAAGGAGGGAATATAACTGCTAATGGCACTTGGTGCTAATGGGTAGTCAAGCAGCTTAGGTGAACGTAAAAAGTTAGGAAAGGTGTGGAACTGGCCACAGTTAATCTCAAGTAGAACCCAAATAAAGACACACATCATTAGCATAAATCATGGCATCCTGTAGGTGATTCAAAGAGAGACAAGGTGAAAATGGTTTTGGCTGAATTCTTTTAACCAGAAGATGGAAATTTCCCATATAATCAAGTTCTTAATGTAGTTGATTGATAATACATCTGTTTCATGACACTGTCCACATATAATGGTCAACTCTGAACTTTCTAACTTTACTACTAAAGGCTGACATCAAGCTATAGATTAAAAGGAAAACAATATTCTGTAAGTTTTTATGAATGCATTATGCAAAGGCAGCATTTTTTGTTTTTCTATGATGTTTGATGCATATAAATTAGTCTATTTTTAATTTATTTATGCTCAAATGAACCTATTATTCAACTTAAGAAATAGAAGTTTACTAATAATGTTGAGTTTGTCTGAAAGTTCCTTCCCCATCCTTATCCCTCCACTCCAGCTCATTGCTATACTGAGGTTTTTAGGTTTGTTTTTTTTTTAACTGTATTTACCCTATCTCTCATTTCATCATTTTTAATGATTTTCCACATATGAATGCATTCCTAAGTGATATATTGTTTGGTTTTGTCTTTCTAAAATATGTTATACTGTATGTATTATTTTGTTACTTACTTTTAAAATTCAGTTGTTTTATCTGTATTGCAGAAACACATAGGAGGCAAATAATACTACAGTGTTGATATATTAAAAAAATCAGTTCCCACTCCAAAATCCACTTCTGATTTCAGCCTTTTCAAAGGATTTTTAAAATATGTACCTATATATCCTTAAATAAAATGTTAATGTTGTTACTAAAAGGTGTTTCAGTTTTAGAAAAATACCTCTTTTCTTCCCACTTTGAAATATCAGAATTTAGTTCTTTCTTAGACATCCTATCTCCCCACACACATGCTCACACTTCTCATTTTCTCCATCTTCCCAATAATCATACATCATATTTTAGTTATATCACTAGTCACAGTTTACATATTATGACTATGTGAACACTATTCACAGCCTGGACATGTGATACCTATAATTACTTTTTGTTTCCTGTGAAACATTGGGTTTTCCTTTGGGTTAATAATTAGCTTATTTTTTTATTCATTTAGTTTTTTATGGGCCCCTCACGAATTCAACTTCCAAATTTTCCCCAGTTGTATAAATCTCCTTTCAAAGTGTTCAAATATATTAGTCTATTCTTTTTACCTTCTTGAAGAAACCTTCTGACCTGTTCTAAGCTGGGTTGTCAGCAGCTGTCATTGGAGAATTCATTCTAGGGGTTGACTGCCTTTTCTTCTCTGCTGCAGCAGATCTCCTGTTTCCTGGGCTCCAGGTCTTCCTTTCTCTGGGTTTACACCCTTGTTTTGGTGGAGCACAGTAGCTTTGTGAGAGTGCTAGTAGCCAAAGTGCCACTAGCTCTGTGAGAAAGGATGCATGAATGATACATTTCTGATACATGAACATCCAAAAGTATCTTTATTGACTGTGATAGGTGTAGACCAGAAATTATCTTCCTTTAGAATTTTGAAAACATCAGCTTCCAGTCTTGCTATTGGAAAATCTAAAGCCTTTCTGTGTCTTGATGCATTATATGAAAGCTCTATTTTTCTTTCTGCACGATTGTAAAATCTACTTTTTGTTGCAAATGATCTGAAATTTCATGACAATGTGCCATTCCAAGATAGGAGCTGTTTTCATCCATTCTGCTGGGTACTTATTGAATCTTTCAATTTGGAAAATCCTGTTCAGTTCTGAAGAATTCCCCTTCAACTATTCATTAATAGCTTTCCTCTGTTTAATTTCTCTGTTCTCTTCTTATGGGATTATTGTCCTTCAGATGCTGGATCTCCTGGTATAATCCTTGTGTTTTCTCATTTGTTCCTCCTATTTCCGTGCCTTTGTCATAGTCTCTGTTTTCTGGGAGTTTTATTCAAATTTATCTTCTTATGCTTCTATTTAGTTTTTCATTTCTGCCATCAAGCTTTTACTTTTTCCAAGAAATCGTTTTTTCTTGGAATTTTTCTTTTGTATAACATCCTGTTATTTAATAGATACCGTTCTTTGTAAACCTGAAAACTTCAAAGTTTTCTTTTTCTAACATATTCTTTACATGCTCCAAGTTGTTTTGCTTTCTTTTTGTTATAATGATCTTTGTTTTTCACGTTTAATGCTTTCCTGGAGATCCTTTTCTGCCTGTTTATGTTTGAGAGCGGTGTGCTAAATAGCATACTGGAATACTAGTTATGTATGTTAGAAAAATATTTTTCCCAAGTTCATGATTTGTCTTTTCACTTTCTTTATGCTATAATTCCATGAACAGACTTTCTTAATTTTAATATAGTATATTTCAGTGTTTTTCCTTTGGGTTTTTGGCTTTTTCATTTCATGTTTAATAAATCCCTCTTCATCATAACGATATTTTCCTCTAATTTCTTTTAAAAAGTCTCATACTAATAGTTGTCCTTTCACTTTTAAAATCTTTAATTCACCTGAACTTAATAGTGAAAGATAGACATACAATTGCATTTTTTCCCATATGGATAAACAACTGCTCCAGCACCATTTTTTGAAAAGTCCATTCTTTCCTCACTGATAACAGGCAAAAATGTCACAAGTCAAGTTTGTGGTTGTGTCCATTTGGGGGCTGTCTATTCTCTTTCATTGTTCTAATTGCCAATTTCTTTGTTCGATAATAACACTTGATAGGATAGGCTTTCCTATCTTATTCCTTATCTAGAATAGAATTATGAAAATAAAAGGGAAAAACCCACTCCTAATGTTAAGGAAATGATGAATTTGACTTCCATCCTCATTCATTGATTCATCAAGAAGTTATTAAACTATGTTTTAGACAAGCTCTAGAAATTGAAACACAAATGAGACACAATTCCTGCCCTAAAGGAATGAGCAACCTAGGAGGGAAGATTGATAAAGAATTACACTTCAATTCTGTTATAAATAAGTATGCGTAAGATACTGCATGCACAAAGAAGAAGAAAGTAATTATGCTCAAGAGTATTGAAGGAGGTCTTGACAGGTTTGACCAATAAAAGGTTGAATCAACTTGGTCTTAAAAGATGAGTTGAGATTCAATAGGAGAGGGGAGAAGGAATTACAGGCAGAGGCAACTCCACAGAGAAATGAAAGTACATGATCTGTTTCAAGATAAAGGGTCAGGGAAAGGAGGAGATCAGGTTAGAAAGAAGGTTAAGGCTCAACGGAGAAAGACCTTGTCTGCCTCACTGAGTTGCTTTAACTTTACCTTGTAGACACAGGTAGACTCAGGGGATTTGAAGTAGGAAGGTGATATCACTTTTACTGTGCATTTGGCAGCATAAAAACCAGAGCTTAGTGGAGGGTCAGGCGGGTTCTATGTATGGGAAGTCCAGTTCAGTTGCGTTGTCCATGGGAGAGATACTGACGTCTGAACTCAGGCAGGAGTGAAGGAAATGGATATCAGATAAGGACTGATCAGGAGACATCCAAAGGAGAAAGAACAGGACATAGTGAAAATGGTTGTGGATGTAAGGGGAAGGGTGGAGTAGATGATGGCAATGTTTTGACCTTGGGTAACTAAGTGGAGGAGGACATCATGTGCTAACCTTTGGAAACAGAAGTTGCTATGCTGGAGGAATGTGGCAGGAGAAGAGGGATAATCCATGACTTCAAATTTGATCATGTCAAGTTTAAGGGGCTGCAGGACATCTCAGTGGAAAGATAGGGAGGTAGTTGGAGCCTAAGAGTTATCCCCCATCAAAACTCTATAAATGTGCCCAGTGTTTTTCTCCTTCCCGAGATAATCTGGATCCTCAAATATACTAAAACTTTTTCCATACACTGCAGTTGTTAAATACAGGTTTTCCAAATGAATATGGAGGTTCAGAGTAGTCATCCTCTATGCATTTTCAGCCTTAGACATAGATAGGACAATAACTTACTCCACTTTTTATGGGGAGAATGGTTGCTCAATGACTCCCTGAGGACTCATTAATAAGAATTTGAAGACCTCTTGCCATGGGAAAGAGTATCCCCAATAGGGACATCCAATTGCTCAACTCTTACCAAATCTCTGCCACCATGCCAGGAAAAGAGGCGTCACTTAATCCTGCACCTTGCATCTTACCTGCTGCAAAGGTTCTACTAGCATCCTTTAGAGAAGGGGTCACTGACCCCAAGACCGTGGACCTATACCAGTCCATGGCCTGTTAGGAGCCAGGCAGCACAGCAGGAGGTGAGCGGTGAGCAAGTGAAGCTTCATTTGTATTTACAACCACTCCCCATCGCTCGCATTGCTGCCTGAGCTCAACCGCCTGTCAGATTAGCAGTGGCATTAGATTCTCATAGGAACACAACACCCTCCAGGTGTCCACTGTCTCCCACCACCTCCCAGATAGGACTGTCTAGCTGCAGAAAACAAGCTCAAAGCCCTCACTGATTCTGCATTATGGTGAGTTGTAAAATTATTTCATTATATATCACAACATAATAATAATAGAAATAAAATGCACAATAAATTTAATGTGCTTGAATCATCCTGAAACCATCCCCCGAAAAACTGGTCCCTTGTGCCAAAAAAGGCTGGGGATCAACCCACAGTATTTTAGGAGCCCAGAATTAATCATGAAAAGAATGATATTGCCATGACAAAGAGCACTTGGGGTGCAGTAAGTTGAAGGCTTTGTGTATTTAAATCATAGGCTATTGATAAGCATGTCTATTTGTCTATCTTGTGATTAGAGTGTGAAAATTATATTTCCAGAGTAAAGTAGAATAATTAAACGTAAAAGAGGCTGATTTCTAGCTACTTATAAATGCTTAAATATATAACGTTTCCTTCATTTCATGAAATACCAATGGTACTTTTTTAATGATTGTCATTAATATTAAATTTTAAAAGTTCACTGACCTCCTACAGAAATTAATTAGACAGTCATTGCCCTTGCCTTAGACACAGACTTCAGGTGTAATGTGTGAATTTACCATCCACCACTTCAGACGTGAAACTGATTAATGCTGTGCCATGCATACAACAAACTTTAAGTTGTAATGTGTGGGGTGGTTTCTACAAATTCAGGTCAAATCTCACTGCGGGAAACACTGAGGGTATGTCTGTCGTCTTAGGGTGTGAGAGTTTAAAATATCCAAGTTGTTTGGCATAAGCAACCCATTGTTGAATATTATAAATCCTTTTCCTATGCCATTGTTTACACTGGGATATATTGGTTCATATGTAATTTGACTTACAACTCCAAGAGAGATAAAACCAGAAGACACGAAGATGTATTTGTAGGCTGAACACATTTCTATCCATCACACTCCATTTTAGGCTTATTCCTAATCAAATCACCAAAAGGGCAAAATGTTATGCAAAGAGATCAGGACACCTACTCTTTAAAAATGTTGATTGACACTTCCTCCTAAAACAAGCCTTTTTCTCTGAGTTTGACTGCTAAAAAGTACATGAGTGCTCTGATATTAGACAACAGTGAGTCATATTAAAACTTTGCCCTTGTTTTTTGAGTTTGATAAGCAGTTGATCAGGAGCAGTAGGCGTTTTAAGAAATTCTTCCCAAGCAATTCCCAGCATATTTAGTGCCGGGCTCTACCCTCTTGCAGCAGCTTCGCTCACATCTCCAAAATAGCACCTCCTACCTGGCATTGCGATGGATATGTTAATGCACATATGTGGATATGTTAATGTCCTTCCTGGAGTGTGTGCAGCATCGTGGCAGACCTGGGGCTCCTGCATCAGTGCTTCCTCAGTGTCAGGCTCGCACCCCGCTCCTCAGTGAACATCCCAGATGTGCTCAATGCTGGCCCGCCCACACTGACTCACCTGCTATCCAACCAGACTGTTACAGATTGAACTCTGGCCCTTCAAAATGCTTGTTGCAGTCCTAACCTCCAGGACATTAGAATGTGACCTTACTTGGAAATAGGATTATTGCTAATGCAATTAGTTAGTAGGTAGGACGAAGTCATACTGGAGTAGCAGGATGGGGCCCTAATCCAAAGTGACTGGTGTTCTTATGAAAGGAGAAATTTGGGCACAGACACCCTGGCAGGGAGAATGCCATGGGAACACAAAGGCAGAGATCAGTGATGTGCCAGTTAGTCAAGAATGCCAGAGATGTCCAGCCAAACACCAGAAAGCTAGGAGACAGGCATGGAACTTATTCTCCCCATGTCCTCAGAAGAAATTACCCCTGCTGACCTTGGTCTCAGACTTCTCTCTTCCAGAACTGAGACAATGAATTTCTGTTATTTAAGCTATCCAGTTTGTGATTCTTTGTTATGGCGGCCCTCACAAATTAACACATACCCTATATCACAGAAAAGAAGTAGGGGAATGACAAGGTTATTATTATCAGTTCATAAGAACAGAAATGACAGCTTTCTAACAGAGAAAAATTAATCATTTTTAGATTATTCACTTTATAGCCTTCTGATTTTGAAACTTGTAATTGCCATATGTGGTAATAGAAAGTGGAATGAGAAAAGGTCTGATGGAAATGTGTTCTAAAATGAGTGATGTATATTACACTGATGGATGGCTGATGGATATATGTGAGAGGATGAGGCCCTGTTATAGTAAAACAGGCTCAGAGCTATACATAATCTAAACATATTGGTACCAAGGGCCCAATACATAAAGCTTCTGCTTTGGTATTAAACTGATGCACATGTAATGAAGATACTAAAGACAAATGTGCACAAATAATCATAGCCCAGTTTTCTATTAATAAAGAGAAGATGCATGGCCTCACATATTTTGCTCCCACGTGACTACGATAACAATTGACATGAAATATCAATACTACCAGAAAGTGAAATTGATAATAGAATGCTCTCTACTCCGGAGGCTCAGGGAGGAAGGATGGAAAGAGTACACGTTTTAGAGCCAGATAGACTGGGTTCTCACCCCAGCTCTGTTACCTCCTAGTTGCATGACCCTAAGCAAGTCATTTAACCCTCTAGGATTCTGTTTCATACCCTGGAAAATGGGGGTACAATCAGCTTCCCAGAGAACTGACCTGAGGATCACATGAAATTATATCTGTACAGTAACCAGCACAGTGCCTGTAATATGCTCAGGGATAGTGTTCAGTGAATGGTAGCTGTAAATTTCCTATCTGTCCTTGCTATTACTGGATGTGACAACTCTGCAGTCTGACACAAATCATTTTGGCAATCCCAGACCAGGAGGTCCATTTATTGGAGGGTAAATGGTAATGATCATGGTGAGGTCTGGCAGAATCACTGAAATTGCTGCTAACCTTTCCCGGTTTTTGTCCTTCTTTTCTCTTTTATATTTATGTATTTGTTTGGCTGTGTGGGTCTTCGTTGTGGCACACAGGATTCTTGATCTTTGTTGAGGCATGTGGGAGCTAGCTCCCTGACCAGGGATCAAACCCAGGCCCCCTGCATTGGGAGCACGAAGTCTCAGCCACTGGACCACCAGAGAAGTCCCATCCTCCTTTCCTTAGCCCCAGAGAGTACCCGGATTGGGAGCTGAAGCCCTGGAGAACACTGTCATAGTGTGTGTACACTTGGATTGGAATAATCTCTACCTAAAGATAATCCAGATGAATCCCCAGCCCCCCAAAATATCTTCTTCTAAAGGACAAATAAAATAAAAGTCTCTGTATTAAAGAAAAGGTGATTAGGAGATAACAGTAAAGAAAATTGAGACTGCACAGCAGGCTCTCCTTAACTTCAAGGCAGTCTTTCTTTATCTCACTTAAATATAGGTGATGCTTTCAACTTGATTCCAATCAGTGTAGCCTTTGTGTACAGCCTCTGAAGGAGGCGGGCAGAGAGACCGTGAAACAGGAAGCAGGGGAAAGGCCTCTGGGAGCAAAGTGTATTTTCTGACCATCTCCAGTGCATCCCTGGGCAGCCTTTTTCTGCAGGGGAAATCATTCTGCTGCACTTTGATTTCCCGTCAGTAGGCTGGAAATTATCCCAGGTAGTTTGGGGTTTAAAATAACAATTTTATGGAGAAGGAACCAGCCAACCAACTCGTGTGATGTCAAAGCACCGCTTACCGATGGGCTGTGTAGTGAAGCTTCTGTTACAAGTGCCTCTTGTCCTCACCAACCCTGGAGGTTTAGCCACCTTGGTATTTGAACTCTGTAAGTTCAGATTGCCATGTGTTTTCCTGAAAAGAGGTTAATATTTTCTGATTTGAATTTAGTGAATTACTCCAGGTGATATTCATCTGTCCCTTTCTGACGACCCTCTCTACCTCCATGTTCCCTGTTGTAATTGCCCATTAATCAGCCCGGAGTTTGCCAATAGGAAAACCCATCCACAGGGCTATGAATTTGAGGGGATTAGGACAAATTAGCCTGGTGACATGCAGTGACAGGCTCAGGTTGTGTGGCAAGCCTGGAATGCACAATTTGGTGGGTGGACAAACATCCTTTAGCAAAAGGACTACAGCAAAACTGTTGGTGTGCAATGTCCATTTATCTTGAACAGAGAGATACAAAAGGAAATCTGAGCAGCTTCTTCCCTAATAGATAAAACATATTAATAATTTTGATAGCTTTTACATTTCTTGAAAAACAATTAGACAGTTTAAGAGCTAAATGGAACCTTAAGCTTATATAACTTTTTGCTGTTGCTATTCAGTTGCTCAGTTGTGTCTGACTCTTTGTGACAACATGGACTGCAGCACACCAGGCTTCCCTGTCCTTCACTATCTCACGGACGTTGTTCAAACTCATGTCCATTGAGTCGATGATGCCATCCAACCATGTCATGCTCTGACATCCCCTTCTCCTCCTGCCTTCAATGTTTCCCAGCAGAAGGGTCTTTTCCAATGAGTCAGCTCTTCACATTAGGTGGCCAAAGGATTAGAGCTTCAGCATCAGTTCTTCCAATAAATATTCAGAGTTGATTTTCCTTAGGATTGACTGGTTTGATCTCCTTGCAGTCCAAGGGACTCTCAAGAATCTTCTCTAGCCCCACATTTGAAAGCATCAATTCTTTGGCACTCAGCCTTCTTTATGGTCCAACTTTCACATCCATACATGACTACTGGAAAAACCACAGCTTTGACTATATCTAACCTAAGTCCCTCATTTTACAGATGTATAGACTGAAATCCATACTGGGAAAGTTACCATGTATGATGTCACACAGAACTAAAACCCAGTTCTCCCCTTTCCTAACTTAGGAAATTGATCCAGGTTGTTCTCCATGTAGGGCATAGATAATTTGAAGCGTGCCTAGATTCTAACTTTGCTTGCAAATAATTTCCATCTACTTGCCCGGGGAGAGAGAAGGTCCAGACTTAATGGAGCAGCTCAGGGTTCTGCCTCAGCCTCTTCCTTGCTTTGCCTGAAACAGGGCACTTGCTTGGTACCAAAGAGCTTCACAGTTCTTACCTCCCCTAAATAGGGACTTCAGGTTCAGGCTCTGTCTTCACCTGCTGGAACCTGAGCTGCCCGTCATCCCCAGCACCCAGCACACCTTGAAGGGGGACATTTTTGACTCCTAGAAAACTGGCTGGTGGTTGTTTCTCTAGCTGAATAGCAAGTGGTAATCAAAATGGGCAAAAAGAAAAGAGGTCGAAATGACAGAGATTCAGCTGCGGCAACTGTCTTAGTTCAGGCTGCTGTAGAGAGCACCGTCGTCTGGGGGCTTCAGCAGCAGACATTTATTTCTCACAGTCGTGCAGCCTGGAAGTTTAAGATCAGAGTGTCAGCCTGGTTGCATTCTGAGTGAGTGCCTTCTTGGTTCACAGATGACCATCTTCTCCTTGTATCCTCATGTGGTGGAGAGAACAGAAGCTCTGGTGTCCTCCTCTTCTTATAAGGATGTTAATCCCATCATGGGAATTCCACCCTCATTACCTCATCTAAACCTGCTCTGCTGTGCTAAATCACTTCAGTTGTGTCTGACTCTTTGCAACCCTATAGACTGTAACTCTTCTGTCCAAGGTATTCTCCAGGCAAGAATACCGGAATAGGTTGCTGTGTTTTCCTGCAGGGGATTTTCCTGACCCAAGAATCAAACCCGCATCTCTTTATGTCTTCTGAATTGGCAAGTGGGTTTTTTACCACTTGGGAAGCCCTTCATCTAAACCTAATCACCTCCAAAAATGCCCACCTCCAAACATCCTCCCATTGGGGATTATGGCTTTACCACATGAAATTTGGGGAGACACAGACATGCATAGCAACAATTTACAGGCGGCATTGTGAAACTTTATTCCCTGAAGACTTCCAAAAGGAGTTTATTGCCAGCATTTATTTGTCTTGATTATGAAAGTAAAATTCTACCTGGAGTTGGAGGATGGAACAGATGACACCCTTGGGGACTTCCTTGATGGTCCAGTGGTTGAGAATCCACCTTCCAGTGCAGGGGACATGGGTTCGAACCCTGGTCAGGGAACTAAAACGCCACATGCCCAGGGACAACTAGACCCCTCTGTGCCACAACTACTGAGCCCGCCTGTCGCAACTAAGATCGCATGTGCTGCAACTGAGACCCAGCGCAGCCAAAAGTAAATAAATAAGTATTTAAAAGACGGGCTTTCCTGGTGGTCCAGTGGTTAAGAATCTGCCTTGCAATGCAGGAGACACCCGTTTGATCCCTGGTCCGGGAAGATTCCACACACCAAGGGGCAATTAAACCCATGGGCCACAACTACTGAAGCCCTTGCTCTAAAGGCCATGCTCTGTAAAAAGAGAAGCCACTGCAATGAGAAGTCTATGCACCACAACTAGAGAAAGTCCGTGCGCAGCAATGAAGGCTCAGTACAGCCAAAAATAAATAGATTAATTAATTCATAAATATATATGTTAATATTTTGGAGAAGGCAATGGCACCCCACTCCAGTACTCTTGCCTGGAGAATCCCAGGGACGGGAGAGCCTGGTGGGCTGCCGTCTATGGGATCGCACAGAGTCGGACATGACTGAAGTGACTTAGCAGCTTAGCATGTTAATATTTATATATAAATTATATTTATTAAATATATAATTGTATATAAAATATAATAGATAATTATATATATATATGAAAACAGATAGCACTTTTAAGTTCTTGCCAAACTTGAGAATGAATGTCTCTCATGTTAAAGAGTAAGATGGCTGTGGGGGGCAGGGGGCAGTGTCCTCTTGGGGCCACCAGCAGCTGTGGAGGAAGGCTCCAGGTTAGGATAGGACATCGGGGCTAGTGGAGAACGTCGCCAGCTCTCCCTGTCCTCTCTCCCTGTCTGGAAATTCTGGCTGCTGATTTCAGGTTTCTCAGAGGTGGGGGCCACAGTTTTTCAGTAAGTTGACTTGGAGCACACAATCAGTACCATGCATGGACATCCTCAGCACCCCTCTGTCCTCTCCATTCCAGTGGCAGTCAGTTGGTAGCCCTGTTACTGGACCTCTGCTCATTTCACTCTGCACGTAGAATCACTTATTTACATGTCTGTCTCCTAGGAGACGGGAAAGCCTTTGAGGATAGCAATGATAACGATAATAGTTCGTGGATCGCAACCTTTACTTACTACCTGCTGTCCTTTATGTAATTTCACTTCTGGAAAAAGAAATTCAAATATTTTCAGGATGTGAATGGAATTTTTTATTATACTCTTACAGTCTTTAAATATTTCTTAGAATGCAATGCTGCAGTCCATGGGGTCACAAAGAGTCTGACTGAACAACAGAATGCAACCCTCCTATCCCCCTGCCCAAAATTTCATGAAATTTTTTTGCCTAGGGGGGTGGGGTTGTGACATTTATTGCTGGAAGAAGTAGTCACCAGGATGTTAGGGAAACTAAGAACCCTCTTATATGTCTATTCAATGCTCACATCTTTGCAAGCCAACCTTCTACTTACCATGGAGGCCACGTTGCAGCATGAAAACCATTCGGCCAGCAACTTGATTGGAGCAGGCGTGATTGCAGCTGTCTCTCTCCTGTGCATGGCCCTGTACTTCTGTTACCCTGACAGTGACCGCTTTTCTTACATTTTACACCCAGGGCAGGTACCACAGCTGCCCACCTAGTCTCAGACCTGACCTGTGTTCATTTACAGTTCACATTAAGCCAGCTGTCCCTTTCTCATACTGCCTCTCAGCATCATTCCATCATCTGCAGCAGTGGTTCTCCAAGTGTGGCCCCAGACCCGCAGAGCCAGCATCACCTGGGAATTGTTGGAAATCCAGTTTCTCACAGCTCAGCTCAGACCTGCTAGAAACTCTGGGGGTGGAGACCAGCCATCTGTGTTCCCCTCCAGGAGATTCTGATGCAAGCTGTAGTTTGAAAAGGGGAGAAGTGGGTGTTGATTGTTTGTTTGAACAGTTAGTCCAGTTTCTGTAAATGAATCTCCTGCAGTTCCTGCCTCCCACTGCCTCAAGCCTCCCACAGACTATAGTCTGCAAACAGCTGGAAGCAGTGCCTCCCTGCCCAGGCTGGGTTCAGGTTCATGGACTATGAGGGCACCACCACCAGCATCAGAGCCCCAAGCTTCCACATGTCTGACAGGGAGGTCCAGATATATAAAGAATAATGAGGAGGAAAACACACACACACACACACACACACACACACAAAGAAGTTTAGCCTTAAAAAGGAGATTGAAGATGGACACGATGATTTCAGATATCTTAAGGACCATGATGTAGAAGACGTAACAATTATTTTTTATTTATACCTTAGGAGCAGGAACAATAAGTAGAAGTTACAGGGACCAGGTTTGTGCTGAGTAATAAAGAAGAGCATCCTGATACATAATCCTAGGCTTACACACAGAATGGGCTCTCTGTAGCCATAATGGTTCACCATCGTTGCTTGTGTTTGGGCAGAGGCCATAGGACTCTTCTCAAAGCTATAGTAGAGCTGCTTCATGATAAGGCAAGGGTTGCCCTGGGTCACCTTCAGGTGACCTGACATTCTGTAACCTTAGTTCCTTACAGGTACTGGACACGAAGGAAGGAAGGAAAGGAGAGAGGGAAGAAAGGAATAACTGCCCCAATTGTTTATGATTATTGTATTTGTTTATAATTTGATGTTATTTTTGATGTTACAAGTGTAACAGCAAGTTCACCTTCCTACTATGTGTTCTGTTGGTATGGTGTTACTTTTTATAGTTAATATGCATCTGTAAGCCGATTTAGAATAAGACTGAGAGAAGCAAAGAGGTGATTCATTGATTTCTGCAGCATGTGTGATGTGCCCATGCACCAAGCACTCGCAAAATAGGTGGTGAGGAGGCGGAAAAGACTTAATACGTGGTTTCTACACTGAGCTATTCAGGTTGCTTTGAGACACAACCCAGTAGATGGATCCCCCAAAAAAGAGGCCCCAAACGGATGAGAACTTAGGGGAGTTCTGGGTTCAGAAAGGTTTGATGGTTAACCTCAAGTGTGTGTGTGTGCTAAGTCACTTCAGTCGTGTCTGACTCTTTGTGACCCTGTGACTAACCGAGCAGGCTCCTCTGTCCATGGGATTCTCCAGGCAAGAATACTGGAGTGTGTTGCCGTACCCTCCTCCAGGGGATCTTCCCAACCCAGGGATCAAATCCTCGACTCTGGTTTTTTACCACTAGCGCCACCTGGAAAGTCAAAGCAGAATATTAAATTCACTAACTAAACTAAATTGCTAATTCCTATCACACTGCAGAAAACATTGCTTTTAAACATTCATGTTTAAAAAAAAAGAAGAAGGAAACATAGGTTTAAAAAGAAGGAGAAAGAGGAGGTTGTACAGTACTTTTTAAAATTCATTGTTATTAAAGGAATAGTCAATATTTTTATCATTACAAATTGAGGAAGTTAACTAGTGGTCTCCAAAAGCCATAATTTGTCCTCAAGTTTCCTCCCCAGTTCCTGATGTTTGGGCCACTCCAGACTCTCAGGGAAAAGCACTTTAGGTGTTTAGAAAGTATGGAAATCAAATGCCAGTTCATCCACAGTGCCAAACACAAACTGTTTCAGGATGGTCAGGGTGCCAGTAATAATTGTGTGCATGTGTTTTAATCTAGCTGGTTAGGAATCTTTTAGCTTCATTTTTAAAAAGCATAAATTCCTGTCTTAAAAATTGCCTATATGTATATATATGCATACATACATATATTTCATGATATAGCAATGTCTATTTATGCAGAAAAGTCAAGGTGATATGCTAATGAAGCTAATAATCTGGAAATGAATTTTCAGCACACTGAATGAAAATGTCCATTTCACACTCCACTCACAGCACTGCATGCTGTGCTGCGCTTAGTCCCTCAGTTGTGTCTGACTCTTTTCGACCCCATGGACTGTAGCCCGCCAGACCCCTCTGTCCATGGGGATTCTCCAGGCATGAAGACTGGAATGGGTTGCCATGCCCTTCTCCAGGGCATCTTCCCAATCCAGGGATCAAACGCAGGTCTCCTGCATTGCAGGCGAATTCTTTACCAGCTGAGCTATCAGGGAAGCCCAATTTTTGCGACATCCAGGGACTATACAGTCCTTGGGATTCTCCAGACAATTCTACTGGAGTGGGTAGCCTATCCCTTCTCCAACGGATTTTCCCGAGCCAGGAATCAAACCGGGGTCTCCTGCATTGCAGCCACTGGATTCTTTACCAGCTGAACTACCAGGGAAGCCCACTCAGAGCACTGAGTGGCATCAAAAAGACTAATCTCTGCTGATTTGGAAGCACATCCCAGTTTTCCCTCCCGCCAATCCACCCTTCCGGGCATCAGTCCTCATTGTACAGTGTTGTGGTCCAGGAGATTAGCCTGCAACTGTCTGATGTCACCCTGTGACAGCCTGAAATTGCACTTTTTGAATCACTCCCTGATAACTGTTGGTTGACTTCACATTTGCCCTTTTCCCACCAACATCCGGTCAGAATCGGGTGGAGAGTAGCCGCCACACTGGTTTGTTCTGGTTGTTGAGATAATATCAGACTGTCTGAGGATAGTCCTTCTGTGATGACTCAGCCGGTGCTTCCTCCACCCTCCCCTTTGTGTGCTTGTCATTCCGTGAGCGCTCATGGGAGGCTTGGACCCCAGGCTGCATCACAGACAGGAGAGTAGCTCCCAGCCCAGTTCCCGTGAGGCAGGTCCATGATGCTGTCTTTGTATTCAAAGAACTGCCTCTTTTGCTTGCTTCAATATTACCTTTAAAAGTCTTTCTTCTCTAACAATGTTATATATTCTGAGTTTATTACAAGGGAAAGAATCTAAACATTTATGATAGCCATTCTATCTCTGTTCAGATAATTTACCCAAATAGATTAATTTAAACAATCCCCTTGTCCATGATTTCCACACGACAGATCATGCCGGGGTACCAGTACATTTAAAGCTAAAAGTGCATTTTTCACAAAGCTGGTGTTAGTCTTCACTTACACCCCCACTGTCTTTCTAGGCGACCAGCTGCGTGAACTGTGCTTCTCCCTCTGTCTCTGCTCCCCTCCTGCCAACATCCCATCCCCGCATCCCTCCATTCTCTTTCCACTCAGAGGCCAGGTGCTTTTTGCCTGCCTTGCTAATCTCGCCTGTATTTATTCCCCTGTCCCTACACCCCTGCTATTATCCCAGCCAGGCCTGTGGTTTTTGGAGCTGAAAAGAACCACCTGGCCCAACCATTTGCTTTTTATAGAAGGAAAATGACCTAAAGAAATGAAGTTAATGGTCCAGGCTTTCCGATGAAGGCTTGGCCAGGACCACCCAACTGCCTCTCTCCAGAATTACACACCATCGAACAGCCAGTTTCTTTCCATTTTCATCCATCTTGCACAGATTCCAGGCAGTTCTTTCTGAAGCATGTTGCTAGACCCCCTCCTCAGCTCAAAAACCTTCAGTGCCTCCAAAAATAAAATCTAAACTTCTGAACCTAGTGTTCAACATCAGGCTGACTTTATTCCCCATCCTCCCTTTTACGTACATTTTGCAACCAAGTCAACTGGCCTGTTGCTCCCCAGATACCTCTCACCTGTCCTGCCTGTGCTTTTACCTCCATACCTATCAGCATGAAAGAAAGTGAAAATACTAGTCACTTAGTCTTGTCCGACTCTTTGCAACCCCATGGACTGTAGCCAGAAAGGCTCCTCTGTCCACGGAATTCTCTAGGCAGGAATACTGGAGTGGATTGCCATTTCTTCTCCAGGGGATCTTCCCAACCCAGGGATCGAACTCAGGTCTCCTTCATTGCAGGCAGATTCTTTACTGTCTGAGCCACCAGTGAAGCCCAAATCTGGATCCCACTCATTCTTCAGGGCAAATGTTGAGTGTCCTGCTTTCCAAAAGGCCTTCCCTGTTTCCTTCCAGTTGACAGTAATCTCTCCACCACTGTAGTGACACAGCTTTTCATCCATAACCCCTTCTGTCATTACCTTGTATAACAATTAGGTGAATACATGCTGATATTTTCTGCTGGTCTCAAGCTTCCTGAGGACAAGACCTTAGCATCCTGGACTTTTGTATCGCCCAAAACTCTGGCACAGAACATTCCTTCACCTTCAGAAATAAACCAATGTGTTCATATAGTTTCAAGTTATTAGCCAGTATAGGTAGAATGCTGTGATTCCTCCAAGCCAAATGTTAATTTTTTATTCATCTTTTTTTGTTACATATAGTTGAGGTAAATACCAGTTATATTATTTATTGTCTGGTACACTCTTAGCTGTTAGGATAAACAATGTCACCTACCTGAAAGCATTTTAAATTAATTATATACTACTGGATTTACTTGACACAAAAATGTAAAACAGCCAATAAATAAAAATTTTCTTCTAGACCAAGTTTCACTCCCCTTTCGACAGCCGCCCCCACCCAGCACCCACAACACACACACACACACACACACACACACACACACACACACACACGACAACAGTTCTCCTAGAAACTCATCAAACATTTACTGCCATCTTGTGGACAGAGACACCCCTGAATGAAATGGTCATTTGCTTTCCCAAGCAACCTCTGCTTCAGTGTTGAGTGATTAAACCAAAGGAATTAGCCTCTCCATTAATTAAAACATTTGCCCAGACAGTGGTTAGTCAAAGCCAGAGAAGCCTTCATTAATTGTTCTTTATCATTACAGAACCCTAAAATGATTGTCAGAAGTGTGCATACAAATTATCTTAATTTTTTCACTCCGAATATCCAGGAAGAAGGAGGTGGGGGCTGGGGAGAAGTCAGGAAAATGTGACTGGGTGATTCATCTAGGTTTTGCTTCTTAAAGCAAAAAAACTGTAAAGTTGTATCAATTAATGCTGAGCATTAGCCATTTGCACCCCAAAACACAATTCACTATTGATGACTCAGTAGTCTCCTTGCCACATTTCTCCCGAACAAGTTGATAGTGAAGCTGAACAAATGCATTTTTCTCCACATGGCTATAAAATCAGTATTTCATGGAAGGGGCAACCAGTGGCCCACATTATGGCCACTCAGGTACTGGAATTCAAACTAGTTCTTAAGAAATGGCATGAAATAGAGAGAACGAAATAAAACATTAAACAAGAGTCATTTCACTTTCAGTGAAAGGAGGGGACCCCATCACTACAAGCCTTTCATTCCTTTGATTTTTACTGATAAATCAAAGATCTCCTATTTCAAATGGCATGGGTGCTCAGAATATTTTCCTTTTATACTGAATATAGTCCTTATTCAGATATTGAGCCAGGCCATATCTGCAATTTGTTCATGCTATTATTATGTTTCTAGGGTGCTTTATTGCCTTCTATTTGGCCTGTAATGAAACCCATATGTGGCATTGAACTTGTCTTAAAGAAATGATTTCCTATATGCACAAAAGCAGACCTGAAAGAGAACCAGGACACTTCAGGCAAAGTCGATTCATTGTGCCACACCTCTCTGTAGCCTTCCCTGCTTAGGCTGTCTGAGATCAGAATCACTCATATTTGGTACTTCTTTCTTTCATTCTTGTCTACCTTTGTTAATCACTCCATAAAAGCTGTTCAGATATTAGCTGTCAGACAAGGCCATGCTAGTAAACTGTTACAAAACCACCTGAGAAGTGAGATGCCAGGGGTATAAAGATGATCAGGTGATCAGGAGTTTGCAGTTGCCAGGTGGAAGGCGCACCAGGAGGAAGTAAGTGGTGATGGTCCTGGTAAAGGAGAGGGAAACCATATGATTGAGGAACTTTGGGCAAGACTAATTGTGAAAGCCTTCTGTTAATCTTAACTACTGCAGGCTTCCCAGGGGGTGCTAGTGGTAAAGAACCCACCTGCCAATGCAGGAGCCGTAAGACACGCGGGTTCGATCCTTGGGTCAGGAAGATCCTCTGGAGACAGGCATGGCAACCCACTCCATTCTTGCCTGGAGAATCCCTTGGACAGAGGAGCCTGCCAGGCTATGGTGCATAGGGTTGCAAAGAGTTGGACACGGCTGAAGTGACTTAGCATGCACACTGATCACGATACCCTGGGCTAAGCAGTGAGAATGGACAAGAGGGGACAGATACTCAGCTCTTAAAGAGGTAGAAATAACAGCAATTGGTGACAGAGTCTAGAATCTGAAGTTGCAGCGTTGACAATGATTCCATGATTTCCAGCTTGGGTGACCATGTAAAGGCCTGGTGTCATTTTAATGAGCGAGGAAATAAAACTTTTGAGGAACAGATGCGAAGCTTGGGGTGATGGGAATCAAGTGTCCAGAAGCCAGAGACTGGAAAGTTTCAAGAAGGTTACCAAAGCGGAGACCTGAAAATATTCATGGAATTTTGGATTAGACTATAAACCAGAAGTAAAAGGGTCTGAGGTTTGAGGAATTAATAGAAACACAGGTAAACCAGTAGTTCTGTACATTGGCTGCATATTAGAATCACCTTAGGATCTATCTGAGCACTGCCAATGGCCAGGTTGCATCCCAGTCCAATTAAAGCTCCCCAGATGACTACAATGTACAGCTAAGGAGAGACCAACAGTATAGACTCTTCTGGGTAGAAGCTATCATAGAAAAGAAACCTGAGAAAATGAGAGAGTACCATGGGAGGTTGTTTCTAAGATGAGAGAGAAACTAATCTGAGAATAAACTAATGGGGCAGGGACTTTGCAGGTGGTCCAGGGGTTAAAGAATCTGCCTGCCAATACAGAGGACTTGAAATCAATCCTTGGTCCGGAAGGATCCCACAAGCCTCGGAGCAACTAAGCCTGTTCTCCGTAACTACTGAGCCCATGTTCTAGAGCCCGGGAGCCGCAACTGCTGAGACCTCACACTGCAACTACTAAAGCCCGTGTGCCTAGACCTGTGCTCCACAGTAAGAGAAGCCGTTGCAATAAGTCTGAGCACAGCAGTGAAGAGCAGCCCCTGCTCAGAGCAACTAGAGAAAGCCCAAGTGAAGGAACCAAGTCCCAGTGCAGTCAAAAAATTAAATAAAATTTAAAAAGAGACCTAATGGACCAAATACTAGTTAAGATGGAGAAAAAGAAACAGGAAAGGGGATTTCCCTCATAGTCCAGTGGCTAAGATTCCATGTCCTCTGTGCAGGGGGGTCTGGGTTCCATTCCTGGTTGGGGGACTAGGTCCCACATGCCACAACAAAAGATCCTGAGTGCTGCAACTGGGACATAGCACAGCCAAATAAATAAATACATTTAAGTAAATCTTTAAAAGGAATTGAGAACAACAAGATTAGATCTGAACAGAGGAAACATATCTGAAAGTGAAGTTAGCAAGAAAAGATGAGTGTACATACAATTAAGGGGTTTCCGAGGTGGCGCTAGTGGTAAAGAACCCACCTGCCAAAGCAGGAGACATAACATACATGACTTTGATCCCTGGCTTGGGAGGATCCCCTGGAGAAGGGCATGGCAACCCATTCCAGTGTTCTTGCCTGGAGAATCCCAATGGACAGAGGAGCCTGGTGGGCTACAGTGCATAGGGTCACACGTAGTTGGACACGACTGAAGCGACTTAGCGCATACAATTAAGTTTGTAGATAGAAGGGTGAGAATAATCTTCATTATCAACATGACAGTAATTAAATGCATCCTCAAACAGATCAGTATGAAATGTCTCCCGCTGTGAATAAACAAACTTGTTAAGAAAATATTTCAGAAGACTCATTGCAGGAAGGCGAGAATGGGGGTGGTGCAAGATATCTGTGTGGAATCCTGGGTTTTGCTTGTCTGTATTTTCCAAATTCTCTCCCTGCCTCCAACATTAAGCTCTTCTTGACGCAGTTCAGACCTTGCAGAGGTAGGTAGAGTTCCCTTTCTTTGTCCAGTACCATTTTGTCTCCTTCAGCACCTTCATTAATAGAGATTGTCCTGATCATGTGACCCTATTAGGTTTCAGGAGAACACATTTAGGCCGATTTTTGCCCCTTGTACCTTTGTGATCAGACAGAGAACAATGGAATAGATGGAGGAGCTAAACATCCAACGTGTGATGATGTTGGGAGGCAATGAGCTCAGTCAATTTATTCTGTCTTTATTCTGTGTGTGTGTGTGTGTGTGTGCGCGCGCGTGCACACAGTATTTGCAGAGCCCAGAATTGCATTTGTCTCTATGTTTTGTCCCCTAACAGTTTTGCCAACTAGGCCACTCACTTGTAGTTCCTTTTAAGGCATTGCATTCTGACATGTTGGCTGGTAATATGGCCTAAAAATGTGTCTTCCATCAAGCTGCCTCCACACTGTTCTCATAGCATCCTCTGCTGTGGAGGATAGGATGCTGTCTTCTGTCCCTTTCCCTTTTCTAACCAGTCAAGCTGCTATGCAACTCACCACATGCAATATCAGCCCGACAGGCATGACAGGTCTAAGACCTGTGGATGAAAGTCCAACCTGGCTCCCTCATAAACCGTCCGATTCGCCAGACTCTCATGCTCAGAATCATCCCTTGATTGTTTCAGTTCTATTGAACCTGAACTTGAGGAGTTCAGATCAGAGCAAAGTGGAGCCTCTAGCATTTGAATGTGTTGAAACTGAAGACTCTCAGTCTGCTTTAGGCTTTCGTTTCATGAAAAAAACAAAAACATAATACACAATAAACTTTTATGATCCCACTCATAATGTTAACAAATTATCGCCTCGTTTTCCTGATGGAATCATCAGAAACAACCCAGGCCTTTGGGGAAATGCTTTAAGGATCTATGCCCCTAGTAGAAACTACCGAGAGATATTTTCCTAGTAATCTGTCAGCCCCTCCTTTGAAAGCCGTGTCTTGTAGAAGATATGGCCGGGAACTTCAGAGTCCTGCAGATCCACGAAACCACTGCCTCCGCGTCACCCCTGCTCCAGACCAGGGTTTCGTTTGTGTTTCTCTTTGTTTGTGTTTGCTATATAAAAACTGACTCTTTTGACCGATCGTGTTTTCCTCTTCACATTTTATGCTAGAAAATACCTCGGACTATGTGCGTGTGCTCAGTCACTAAGTCATGGACATGGTTTTTTTAATCTCACACCTGGCACCCTCTGATTTTCATGTTCTTTATTTTTCTCTTTATCTTATTTTTTGTTTGTTTTAATTTTATGATTATGTGCAACTAGGTCACTGCTTTAAGTCATTTTTTGGATAAAAGATATCCTTGATCAAAAATAAATAACATAACCATATATATATTTCCCCCTTTGAGCTCTGGCTTTGAAGAAGCCGTTATCTATCCCAGAAATCAGCAAGTCAGACTCTTGCACCAAGCCAGCCAAGTCATCCAGGAGTGTGTTCCAGAATTATTGCAAAGGTCACCTTTAGGCGTGAATGGACAATGCATTTAAAATGGCCCATTCATTCTGCCCCTGGCACAGATGCTGTGGTGGGTAATTATTTTGATGCTAATATGTGTGCATATCTTTTCTAATGTGGATACCAGACTGAAAGCCTGGATTGAAACCAGTAAGCAACAGATGGCAATCACTCAGGGTCATGACTGTCCTGGGCCTGGTTTTCACCAGTGGCTCTCAGAATAAGCCCCAACCTGGCCAAGTGGTAACTCCCTCCATGTCTGTCTCCCTACCCAAAACTGTCCCACTGGGCAAGACTATGACTGTTCTCCTTAAAGGAGGGGAAAAAAAAAAATTCCTGTGTGCAGCTGCACAAGTGTCCCAAAGTGGAGATTATAGAAATATTTTTACCATCAGGGAACTTGAAATGTCCCATATTTTTATTTCTTAGTGTTAAGTGAAGTTTCTAAAGCTATCCTTTCTTTTTTCAATTTATTTTTAATTGGAGGATAATTGCTTTACAATTTTGTATTGGTTTTTGCTGCACAACGTGAATCAGCCATAGGTATACATATGTTCCCTCCCTCTTGGACCTCCCTTCCACCTCCCTCATCCCACCCCTCTAGGTCATCACAGACCACCAGACTGAGCTCCCTGTGTTATATAGCAAATTCCCACTAGCTATCTATTTTATATATGGTAATCTGCATGTTTCAATGCTACTTTCTCAATTCATCGCACCCTCTTCTTCTCCCGCTGTGTCCACAAGTCCGTTTTTACATCTTCGTCTCTATTCCTGCCCTGCGAATAGGTTCATTAGTATCATTTTTCTAGATTCCATATATATGTAAAGCTATCCTTTCTTAAAATATCTGTCTCATGGTATCATTTGGGAATGGCATGAAGAACAGTTGATAACTGCAAAAACAGATTTGACCTGTGACAGTAATATTTAAATGACTCAATTTAATTTCACACTTTGCTGTTGAACACATATTCTTTTCAAATCTGTGTGCCCCAGGATGACAGCTCTAAAAGAGTCCACAATCCATGTAATTGTGCTATATTGTAGAACACAGTGATGAGGATTTTTTCGCATATTTCCCCTTACTGTTTTGAGCCACCAGTTCAGTTCAGTTCAGTCGCTCAGTTGTGTCTGACTCTTTGCGACCCCATGAATCGAAGCACACCAGGCCTCCCTGTCCATCACCAACTCCCGGAGTTCACTAAAACTCATATCCATCGAGTCGGTGATGCCATCCAACCATCTAATCCTCTGTCTTCCCCTTCTCCTCCCACCTTCAATCCTTCCCAGCATCAGGGTCTTTTCCAATGAGTTTTGAGCCATATCCATGCAATAATAGGAACAAGCTGACTGTAGTTCAGTCATACCCAAAATTTCAGATGCCAAGTAACTTGGTTGGGACTATATGAGTGAGAGTAAGAATAACTGGGCTTCCCTGGCAGCTCAGCGGTAAGGAATCCACCTGCCAGTGCAGAAGATATAGGTTCAATCCCAGTCAGGAAGATCCCCTGGAGAAGGGAATGGCAACCAACTCTGGTATTCTTGCCTGGGAAATCCCATGGACAGAGTGGGGTTGGCTACAGTCCATGGGGTCCCAGAATCAGACACGACTTAGTGACTAAACAACAACGTACATATTTGTAAGTCTAAAGGCTTTCTTAACCACACTGTGCTTTGAAAATAAAAAAGAGCAGGGGGCACTTATTGGCCACTGTAACTGAAAACTCAAGAGCTGATCTGGAAGCTGTTTCAAAACATTTTAGTCCTGTAGCTCAAACAGTGTCATCAGAACCTCTTTTCTCGCTCAGGATTTCCAGTTCTGCCCACAAGAGCTGGCTTCAGACACAGACAGAATCTGTCCACTTAGCATCCCCAGAAGCTCTGGTCTTAGTTGCTCACAATTGTAAAAGAAAAAAGATCTATTTCCCAACCGCTTCCGTAAAAATTCTGAAGTTCATTCTGATTGGCTTGACTTGAGTCACATGATCACTCCTATATTCATTTGCCAGGGCTGCCCTGTAACAACGGAGAAGGCAATAGCACCCCACTCCAGTACTCTTGCCTGGAAAATCCCATAGATGGAGGAGCCTGGTAGGCTGCAGTCCATGGGGTTGCTAGAGTCGGACACGACTGAGCAACTTCACTTTCACTTTTCACTTTCATGCACTGGAGAAGGAAATGCAACCCACTCCAGTGTTCTTGCCTGGAGAATCCCAGGGACAGGGGAGCCTGGTGGGCTGCCGTCGACCAGACTGAAGTGACTTAGCAGCAGCCGCCCTGTAACAAATTATCACAGACTGCAGGGTTTAAAGGATAGGAATGTATCCTCTCACAGTTCTGGAGGCCAGAAGTCCAAGATCAAGGTATCCTTAGCTCCTTCGGAGAATGGTGAACAAAACTCTGTTCCATCATCTCTCCCAACTCCCGCTAGCCTTGGCTTATAAACGGTATTCTCCCTGTCCGCTCACTATCTTCCCTCTGTTGGTGTCCACGCACACTCAGTTGTGTCTGGCTTTGCAACCCTATCGACTGTAGCCCACCAGGCTCCTCCATCCATGGAATTCTGCAGACAAGAAAACACGAGTGGGTTGCTATTTCCTACTCCAGGGGATCTTCCCGACCCAGGATTGAACCCACGTCTCCTGTGTCTCCTGCATTTGGCAGGCAGATTCTTTACCACTGAGCCACCTGGGAAGCCCGTCTCTGTGTCCACATTTCCTCTTTATTGGACTCTAGTCACATTGGCGAAGGTCTTATCCTAACAACCACATTTCAACCTGATTGCCTCTGTCTTGATAAGGTCACATTCTCAGGTACTGGAGGTTAGCACTTCAGCCTCTCTTCTTAGGGGAAATGGTTTAACTCACAACAGTCCTTAAATCAAACACAGTGATACGACAAAAAGAATTGATTGTCCAGTTCTGGGTCACTTGAGCACCCAGATCTGCGAATGGCGTTGCCTCCATAAACGTAAGTGGCAAGAGAAAGGGCTGATTCTACAGAGAGGATGGATGGTGGGCAGGTGAAAATAATAGTCATGACACTGAGTATCATTAAATCAAAAAAAAGGCCAAAATCTTATGCATGAGCCTACATATGAACAGCTAAATATATTACCAAATAAGTATATATACAATTATATAATTCAAATGGAATCATAGCATTCAAATTTCTCTCCAGTACCCCATGGGTTATGAAAAATATTCATTTTAGCATCATTCTAATAAAGTGAAATCACATTTGGCTGTTTAGATGCCTTACGGGGGAGAGTAAATCTAACTACAAGAAGATAATACTGATGCCACGGTCACATCCATTTCCAAAGGACAAAGATTCTACAGTTGGAGCTTAGGCAGGGATGCAGTGTCAGTCTTGGTTGATGTCTGACCACGGATGAAAGCAGAAAGGACTGGCTGTAGAACAAAGATGTGGAATATATAACAGGTGTCTTCCCCCTTCCTCCTATTGTGTCATAGCAAACATTATGGATCAATCAAAACAGTTGTTCCCATGGAGCTTGGGAGGGCTCAAAATCAAGGTTGCATAGAGGGTGTGTGTGTCTATGTGACTGACACACTCAGGAGTTGTGCTGTACACATCTCTGTGCCCACACCTGGTAGCCTGTTCAAAACCTCCTCAGGTCAGGCTCTGAACAGCCTGCACCACAATCAGAATTGGCTCAATAAATTGGAGCCACTTGCCCTCCTGGCCTTAAAGCCTCTACTGGGTTTCTGAGATACCTGTGCCTGCATGCGTGCTAAGTTGCTTTAGTCGTAGCCTGCCAGGCTCCTCTGTCCGTGGGATTCTCCAGGCAAGAATACTGGAGTGGGTTGCCATTCCCTTCTCCAGGGGATCTTCCCGACCCAAGGACCGAACCCGAATCTCTTATGTCGCCGTCTCCTCCATTGGCGAGCAGGTTCTTTCGCACTGGTGCCACCTGGAAAGCCTAGGGAGTTTCCTGACTTGATCTACCGTCCCTGGTCTGCCATCTTTGTTCTGGGTGCTTATTTCTATGCGTACAGACATGCATGCGCTCCAAAGTCACTATTAAATACTAATGATTTAATATACAGTAAGTTCTTGGCTCAGCACAGTGCTTGTATAAATTAGAAACAGTCTTCTTTATGTTAGGCAATACTGTCACATTCTCCTCATTTCTGGAGGCTCAAGAATGCTTTTTTTTTTTTTCTGACAATGCTTCAAGATACAGGCTGGACTTTTGCCAGCTTTCTTGCTATTAGTTCATTTCTTGAATAGCATCGTGGGGAGAGTCTTTTCAGAATCCAGGGACTCCAGTCTCAACCCTTTCTGTTAACCAAAAACCCCTGAATAGCCCTCCATATGTTGCTGCCATGATGTTTGATAAATACCTTGCTGATTATTTATACTCTTTTGTCTTTATTTTGACAAGTTGATCACAGTAGTCTGTCTTGCAACCAAACTTTCATCATAAGCATCTTATCATACCTCTCTATCCCTGTGTCAGGTGGTCTAGTGAATTTCTGCCACAGCAAACGTGGGGAAAATGAGACAAAGGAAAGTGCAGTCTAAAACAAAAGCAGACAAAAGCGATTCTGAAGAGCAAGACAAGGGACAGAACTCTATTAGAGGTCCTAGTGAATAGATTTGTACCTTCTATCAGCACCGCTCTTGACTGTAAACTGCCTTCACTACCAGGATCAATAAAGGGCGAGACCTGAAGATGGCAATTATGCTAATTGGGAGTGACTAGAAAACAGGCAGGTGGCAAGATAAACAGACAGCATCTTGGGGGAAACAGACATGTTTGTTAAAGAGGGCAAGATCTGGCACCCTCGCTGAGCTTTTTCCTATAATTCAATTTCTAAGAAATGCCAAATGCATTGGTCCACCTCATTTGAGTTCTCACCTTAGTAGAATGTTACAGCAGGCACTTCTGCACAATATCAGAGGAATAAAAGAGTCAGCACCTGCCTTCAAGAAGCACACAGCTTATTAGCTCAGTCTACCCCAGCACGCAAGCACATGTGTGCACATGCGCATGCACACACGCACACACTCAGAAAGTCATTTTCACTGCAACAACATGTCAAGAACCAGACCATCAATACCAAGGTGCTATCAAGAGGGAGCCTCCCCAGCAGCTCAGCGGTAAAGAATCCACCTGCAATGCAGGAGATGTGGGTTTGATCCCTGGGTTGGGAAGATCCCCTGGAGGAAAAAAATGGCAACCCATTCCAGTATTCTTGCCTGAAAAATCCCATGGACAGAGGAGCCTGGTGGGCTACAATCCACGGGGTTGCAAAGAGTTGGACATGACTTGTCAACTAAATAAAAACAACTGCTATCAAGAGGAGAGGGAGAAAAGTTAGATGGATGGGTCATGGAAAGTCTCTTGTAGGTACCATATTTGGGATGAGGCTTTGGCCAGAGAGGATGAAGGCATCTCAAGATCCTATACTTTGTTCTTGGAAACGGAAGTTAAGACTCTCTGACACAGAAGCTGCCCAGTTTTCATTATATTACAGTTGTGAAAAATGTCTTACTAGAAATGTATAAGCACCTCATGTACGTATAACATCTCCATTAATGTAACATGGACACCATCTTGGAACTGGTAACCAAACCAGGTAACCCAAGAGTGTGTGGGTACCAGTAGACTAACCAGTTGAGATTTTGGATTAATTACCCCACCGGGCTGCTGTGAGATTCTGAACTTTCTAATAAACTTTGACCAGTAAAATTTTACATACAATTTTTTATCATATGAATTATATTTAAGGCTCAAATAATCATAAAGTCAAATAAAACTTAGCCAAATGCATGAATATTTAGAAAGACGGTTGGAACCTCCTGGTTCTGTCAATATCAAATTTATTTCTTTTAATTCTATCCTAAACCACTAGCTCTAGTTATGGAAGAATCCTTTCCCCAGAAACTAGATGACAGAATAGTAACTAAATTTTGTGTTATTTTTATTTCATGAAAGAGATGTAAGGAATCGTAAATACCACATTCGTCCCCCAAGTCGTATTTCAGTGCTTAAGGAGATATCTGACAGTTCTAGTTAAATGGGTCAGATCTGAAGAATAAGATTCACCATAGAGCACCAGACTGTTCTAAAAAGAATGTACAAACAGCACAGTGAGGTTAAGCACTGTCTGTTTTGAAACTGTGAATTCCGGGAGTCAGGTGTTCAGGCCGTGTAGAAAGAGACCTGAACGGAAGCTGTGATAATGAGGAAGTCACTTCCCCTCCAAACGCCAGCTGAGCTTCCACTGTGCGCAGGGGGTGGCGTGGGCAAGGGTAGTGTGACCTGGATGGTCCCCTAGAGCTTTAGAGCTCTGACCATTTCCTAGCAGATGCTCTTGATAGAAACTAGGACAGAGGAAACTGCAGTTTGCAGGGTTGCATAACTGCTACCAGCAGGGGGCAGCACTGCTCAGATAATCACTATTTTTGCCCTTCGTCGTTTAGCAGAACCTGTGGGGAAAAGGGGTTTGTCCCTCAGCTCACAGGAGCTCAGTAACATGTTAAGTGGGCCAAAGCCAAGGAGTGCCCTTGCCTGGAAAGATTACATGTTCCAGGCACCAAGGTCTATCCAGCAGGTGTGCTGACAACCCACAGTTCTCATGAACATTTCACTGATGGTATTGCTCAGATCTGACTTGCCTTTTTCCTTTGTCTTCTCTTTGTTTCCTACTTGTTTCTTGATGGGGACTAATCATTTTATAAGGAATTTTAAAATTTAAGGAATATTGGGATCTCTTACCAGTCTTTCTCATCCCAAAGTAAAGTCCCCCCATTTGAAATGGAGTTTGAGATATGGCCTCTTCAAGAAGGGCCACCTCATGCCATGAAGAGCAGAGATGAAAACGTTTCAGGGAAAGAAATGACTCCCTTTTCTTGAAAAAGAATGTGTGTGTGTGCGTGCGCACACACACACACACACACACACAACCATTAACTGACCAGTGCTGCCCCCTGCAGCTAACAGGAAATGAGCCTGAAACAAGTGAATGTCTCGTTCCATGAGTCATGTTTTATTTTAATGTTTATTTAAAAATTCAACTTGCTTATGACATAATACTAAATCACATCTTTTAATTAATTTTTAAAGCTCCTATTTGATAGTAAGACTAATGTTAGCCTTATTTTCAAGATAATTAAAAATTAGTAGGCAACATTTGTCCCATTTAATAAGAGTGTGTTACTCTACAGTAAATTTTAATTCTAATAATACATTCAGCTTTCATTTTACTGAAGTATTTACCCTTGAAATGCTTCATTTAAAATTAGAGACCGTTTTCCATAAAGCAAGACTATTCGGGGGCTTGAACATGTAAATCTGCTACCTAAAGAATAACAGAGGGGACTTATCCGTTGGTCCAGAGGTTAAGACTTTGCCCTCCAGTGCAGGGGGTGTGAGTTCGATCCCTGGTCGGGGAGGTAAGGTACCACATGCCTCGCAGCCAAAAAACTGAAACATAAAACAGGAACAATACTGTAACAAATTCAATAAAGGCATCAAAAAATCCTTAAACAAACAAAAAAAAGAGGCTGTGGTCTAGAGCTTGCTGTCATCAGAGAACTACTGTCACTTATATGAAAGCACTTTTATCCACTTCTTTCTCTTTTCTTTGTCTTTCCGTACCTTGGGCATTTTTTGTATGCAGCAATCATTTTAAGCAGCGTTGCATAATGTGAAAAATCTATGCTTTGAGCTCAGACTACCAGGATTTAAAACCCAACTCTGCCCCTTTTAATCTACTTGACCTTGAACAAGTCATGTAACCATTTTGATCCTATTTTGTCTTCTCTGCTACAGGGAAACGAATACTATCTTCTTATCAGGTTGTTGTGAGAATTAATTGAGAAAACATGCAAAGCTGTAAAAGGCTTGGAGTAATCACTCAGTAATGGCAGCTGGGGGACCTTCCTCTCAGAAGCCTGGGGCAGAAAGTCTCCAGGATATCTGCCATCCACGCCTTCCCTCCTTGTGCTCACACGTGCTCTTTCCATCGAGAGGAAGTCTGATTTTCCTTCTCTGAATCTGGGCTGGAACCCGGGTCTCCTGCACTGCAGGCAGATTCTTGGCCATCTGAGCACCAGGGAAGCCCCCTTTGTGACCAGTTTGGCCAATAGAGTATAGTGGCAGTGACAGTCTGCATCTCCCAAGGCTAGGTCTTAAGAAGTCTGGAAGCTTCCAAGGCTACAAGTCTCTTGTCTGCCTGACCTTGTCATGTTTCCCAGTGAGTGGGCTGTGAGAAGGCTAACCACATGGAGAGGCCATATGGAGTCATTCTAGTTGACAATGCAGCTGGGCTCCCGGTCAACAGCCAACATCAACTGCAAGCTACACAAGTTGGAAGTCTTAGTCCACATGGGCCATTAGCCCCTTCTAGCACCTGTCCCCATCTGACTGCAGTCATGGGACAGATCCTGGATGAGACCTACCCATCTGGACCCAGCAAATCCACTGGACTATGAAGGATAATCATAAATTGTTGTTTCAAGCCACTAAATTTTGGGCTGGTTTGTTATGCATGCAATGATAGGTAACTGGAACAAAGCTGCAGGGTAGATGTCTGTTTTAAAGAGCTACTAGTTAAAGCCCAGAGAAACAGCTGGGAGGGAGTGGCGTTCACTATAAACATTTAGCTGTAATTCATAATTTTGTTTCTCAAGTCATTGTTTCAAAACTTCCAGAAATATTCAATTAGATTTTGAAAGGATATGTGGGAGCTGAAGAAATGTTGGTTGGATGAAAAAGGGAATGAGTGAATGAATGAATATTTCCTTTTATATAAGTCCTCTGGTAGAAAGCATCTAATGACCAGCAATCAATCTAGAAGCTTCATGAAGAATCCATTACTTCTAGTTCCATTTGCAGCCACACGGTTGGACCTAGAGTTTATCATACTAAGTGAAGGAAGGCAAAGTCAAATATCATATGATATCACTTATATGTTGAATCTGAAAAAAATAATACAATGAATTTATTTACTAAACAGAAATAGACTCAGACATAAAAAGTAAACTTATGGTTAACAAAGGGGAACAGAGTTGGGGGAGAAATTAGGAATTTAGGAATAGCAGATACACACACTACTATGTATAAAATAGATAAATACCAAGGTCCTACTGAATAGCACAGGGAACTATATTCAACGTCTTGTAATAAACTATACTGGAAAAGAATCTAAAAAAGAATATATATGTACATATACACACATAATGCTGGTGGTTTAGTCGCTCGGTCATGTCTGACTCTTTGCAGCCTTGTGGACTGTGGTCCGCTAGGCTCCTCCGTCTATGAGATTGCCCAGGCAAGAACACTGAAGTGGGTTTCCACTTCCTTCTCCAGGGGAGTTTTCCCCACCCAGGGATCAAACCCACATCTCTTGCATTGTCAGGCCGATTCTTTACCACTGTGCCACCAGGGAAGCCCAGGAAGTTAAGTGGAGGATGGGAAGGGCATTCTGAATGCAAAGTTGTTTGGAAGCCAAGATGGAAGAGGTGGAAATAAGTAAAATGGGTAAGGATTAACGGTTTTGTGGTGGTGACTAACACCTTGAACATGATGAGTTCATACCCAATACACAGAATGAACAAAGTCGTGCAAGATCAAAGCCACATCAAGACCCTGAGGGACCATGAGATTCCTTTGCTGGAAGCTCAGTGCTGCCTGGAAAGAGGAAAAGGTCAGGGAATGAGTGGGGATGTTGGCTAGAAACCTCAACCTGTTAGGCTGAAAAGTGTGTGGCATGACCTAAGGACTGCACGGGGGGCACTTGTTCATGCTAAGGGGGCTCTCATGGTACCGTGAGGGAGCAGCGCCATCTGTATACGTTGCCATGGGCATTTTCAGAGCATCTACCTGGAGAAGGAAATGGCAACCCGTTCCAGTACTCTTGCCTGGATAATCCCATGGACAGAGGAGCCTGGCAGGCTACAGTCCATGGGGTCTCTAAGAGTCAGACACGACTTGAGCAACTGAGCAGATTTTCACTGTAAACTCCTTTAACCCTTTGAGGCAAATGGAATAGAAAACTGGGGTGTGCGGTGGCCATCCAAGGTCACCCGACCAGCTGATGGACAACCCCAGACCCAGGTCTTCCGCCTACCTGTCAGGTTCACACCAAACCACTCTGCTCTCTCTAGATTTTATCTTGTCCAGGACCCACCAATGTCTTCAAATGCCCTTGATACCAATAATAATAATGCCATAAGGCTGCTTCTTAAAGATATTTTGAGAAATAATGTTAGGAATAAGAATACTGATTGCTAGACCAAAACAGAGTATGCCTATCCCTGAAATAATTCAAAAAGTTATTTTTGTGGGTCTCATTCTATGTGATAAAGACTGTCATCTTAGCTGCTTTTAAAGGACACCTCCCTCCATAAATCCTTACAGCGTGCTGTATTCTCAGTTGAATGGGACTCCTCCACAAAGAGTATATAAATGACTCTGGTTCAGAATGGAGGTAGAACAGATAAATAAAGTTGACAGTTCACAGAAGAGGTCTTCATTACTAAATTATTTGGGGAGGTTCTATAAGTCAGGAAAACCAATCTGCTATGAATGCCCCTTCGGTGCCACTTATCCTGTATTCATCTCCTCGCATAGACCATGAAGAATGGGAACACAGACTTTCCCCTCCCCACCATCAATTACAAATATGTCCTTTTTTTCTCCTCTGTGTGAAATTGCATTTCTATATAAATTGCCCTGTGCTGGTGCCTTGTGAAGTAAACGTCCAAATGCCTGAGGCATCTTTCTGCCTTAGACAATGAAGGGCATGTGCCCTGTCAGTGCTGTTACAGCCAGGTTAGCTCCACATGTGGTTTCCCATGAAGGGGAGGCCAGGGGAGGCTGGGAGGCCATGTGCCTGATTAGGAAGCTGTTTGTCCACATTCCATGTTACTGATCTAGAAAGACTGCTTGGTTTGCAAGAAGTTGGTGGCCATGGGCACAACTCAAACTGGTCTCCCTTCTGTCCAAACCCTAGAGAAATATCTTGATGAGTCTGCGTGGTGGGAAAGATCAGGGCCCTGCTGTAACATAGATGGTAGGAGAGCTGGCTGACGTGCCCACCCAGAAAAGGTACGAACCATTTGTGCATATTCATTGGGAACCAGTTCCCTGCTAGAAAATTTTTATGCTTGGCTCTATTGGCTGGAAACTATTCATTCAGTTCAGTTCAGTCGCTTAGTCGTGTCTGACTCTTTACAACCCCATGAACCACAGCACACCAGGCCTCCCTGTCCATCACCAACTCCCAGAGTCCACCCAAACCCATGTCCATCGAGTCGATGATGCCATCCAACCATCTCATCCTCTGGCATCCCCTTCTCCTCCTGCCCTCAATCTTTCCCAGCATCAGAGTCTTTTCTAATGAGTCAGCTCTTCGGATGAGGTGGCCAAAGTACTGGAGTTTCAGCTTCAACATCAATCCTTCCAATGAACACCCAGGACTGATCTCCTTTAGGATGGACTGGTTGGATCTCCTTGCAGTCCAAGGGACTCTCAAGAGTCTTCTCCAACACCACAGTTCAAAAGCATCAATTCTTTGGTGCTCAGCTTTCTTTATAGTTCAACTTTCACATCCATACATGAACACTGGAAAAACCATAGCCTTGAATAGACGGACCTTTGTTGGCAAAGTAATGTCTCTGCTTTTCAATATGCTATCTAGGTTGGTCACAACTTTCCTTCCAAGGAGTAAGCATCTTTTAATTTCATGACTGCAATCACCATCTGCAGTGATTTTGGAGCCCGAAAAATAAAGTCTGACACTGTTTCCACTGTTTCCCCATCTATTTCCCATGAAGTGATGGGACCAGATGCCATGATTTTCGTTTTCTGAATGTTGAGCTTTAAGTCAACTTTTTCACTCTCAACTTTCACTTTCATCAAAAGGCTCTTTAGGTCTTCTTCACTTTCTGCCATAAGGGTGGTGTCATCTGCATATCTGAGGTTATTGATATTTCTCCCAGCAATCTTGATTCCAGCTTGTGCTCCTTCCAGCCCAGCGTTTCTCATGATGTACCCTGCATGTAAATTAAATAAGCAGGGTGACAGTATATAGCCTTGACATACTCCTTTTCCTATTTGGAACCAGTCTGTTGTTCCATGTCCAGTTCTAATTGTTGCTTCCTGACCTGCATACAGATTTCTCAAGAGGCAGGTCAGGTGGTCTGGTATGCACATCTCTTTCAGAGTTTTCCAGTTTACTGTGGTCCACAGTCAGAGGCTTTGACGTAGTACATGATTTAAAGAACTGGAAGCATTAACCAAGTGTTTCACTGTCAGTCATCTTCCGGATGACAAAGAATTGACATTTATCGGAGAAATCTTTATTTTGAAATCCAAAGGACCACCTGAGCAGGTCCACTGCTGCTGCTGCTGCTAAGTCACTTCAGTCATGTCCGACTCTGTGCGACCCCATAGACGGCAGCCCACCAGGCTCTGCTGTTCCTGGGATTCTCCAAGCAAGAACACTGGAGTGGGTTGCCATTTCCTTCTCCAATGCATGAAAGTGAAAAGTGAAAGTGAAGTCGCTCAGTCGTGTCCGACTCTCACTGACCCCAAGGACTGCAGCCTATCAGGCTCCTCCGTCCATGGGATTTTCCAGGCAAGAGTACTGGAGTGGGTTGCCATTGCCTTCTCCGTCCACAGTGATGCTTATTAAAAAAAAAAGAATTGAGTTACACGTAATCACTTAAACTAATTTTAAACATCTGTAGCTGCATAGTTAGATGGTCCAGAAGAAAAATATAGCCTGTGAATATCATCTGTATTTTCTCTTTTTATTCTCAGGCATGACTCCATATATGTATTCCTGTAAGGGAAATCTATTCAGTTTCCCTTCATAAATGTTGTGTGCATAGTAGAAATGGCTTGGTTACTACACATCAGATTGTTTCTGTCCTACATAACTAATTCAGTTTGGTTTCCTTGTGTTTTAACAATTTCAGAAAATAAAGGCACAGCCAACATTTTAATGTAAAACTTGTGTTTTTCAACCAAAATAAATCCTTAAACCTTAGAACTTTATCACTCTGCTCAGATTATGCTTAAAAGAACAGAAACTCTTTAACATTCAGATTACTCAAAACACTAGTTTTCTAGGATAACAGTATAGAGGTATCTTAGGCCCAGTGCATAGAAATGGCTTACCTTCTACATTTTTTTCTAGTGTTGGAGAAAACATGTCATTGAATTTTTTGGTGTCCTCTAAATTGGGGGGATCGCTGTTGAAGAAGCATAGGATAAGCTTGGTAGATGTTGGTCACTGAGTTTGAAAGAAGATGGTGATGTTGCCTCAAGAGAGAATAAATTATTAAGGGTCAGAACTGGTAGTGTGCTGTTGACAAGCAGGCTGAGGAATTCCCGTCACCTCCCTTGTCAGGTGGCTGCAGCAGCTCAGATAATTTCAAACAGCCCCCAGCCTTCCGCTGGAGGCAGAGGGAGCAACTGAAAATAGCATTTGCTCCATAATCATGGGGCTCCAACCTCGTCTTAGATGGTCTTACAAAGGCATTACAGGCCCAGTCTCCATAAGCCATTCCCTTCCTTCTCTTGCCTCCAGAGAGAACTGGACTTAGCCCGTCCTTTTAAATTGCCCCTTCATCTCATATGGGAAAGAGACATGGATCACAGTTAACACCCACAAACTAATGGTTTTGCAAACAATGGCTGAGTTTCCTAAACTGAGCTCACCCAAGTTGGAGATTTCACATCATTTAACTGGCTTGCTTGACTTTTTTTTTTAATATTTATATGTTTATTTGGCTGTTTTGAGTCTCTTTGCATCATGCAAGATCTTTTTTTGCAGTGCATGGACTCTCTACTTACAACGTGAGCTTCAGGAGTTGTAGCGCCTTCATACTTGATCCTTGGCATGTTGGATCTTAGTTCCCCAACCAGGGATCGAACCCACATCCCCTGTATTTCAAGGCAGATTCTTAACCACTGGACCACCAGGGAAATCTCTTTAAAAATTTTTTTTATTTTATTTTTTTTTTTCTTCTAGATTTTTTTTTTCATAGACAATTTCCCTGCCACTTTTTTTTTTTTTGCTTTTTAATTTTATTTTATTTTTAAACTTTATATAATTGTATTAGTTTTGCCAAATATCAAAATGAATCCGCCACAGGTATACATGTGTTCCCCATCCTGAACCCTCCTCCCTCCCCCCTCCCCTTACCATCCCTCTGGGTCGTCCCAGTGCACTAGCCCCAAGCATCCAATATCGTGCATCGAACCTGGACTGGCATCTCATTTCATACATGATATTTTACATGTTTCAATGCCATTCTCCCAAATCTTCCCACCCTCTCCCTCTCCCATAGAGTCCATAAGACTGTTCTATACATCAGTCTCTTTTGCTGTCTTGTACACAGGGTTATTGTTACCGTCTTTCTAAATTCCATACATATGCGTTAGTATACTGTATTGGTGTTTTTCCTTCTGGCTTACTTCACTCTGTATAATAGGCTCCAGTTTCATCTACCTCATTAGAACTGATTCAAATGTTTTCTTTTAATGGCTGAGTAATACTCCATTGTGTATATATACCATAACTTTCTTATCCATTCATCTGCTGATGGACATCTAGGTTGCTTCCATGTCCTGGCTATTATAAACAGTGCTGCGATGAACACTGGGGTACACGTGTCTCTTTCCCTTCTGGTTTCCTCAGTGTGTATGCCCAGCAGTGGGATTGCTGGATCATAAGGCAGTTCTATTTCCAGTTTTTTAAGGAATCTCCACACTGTTCTCCATAGTGGCTGTACTAGTTTGCATTCCCACCAACAGTGTAAAAGGGTTCCCTTTTCTCCATTAGCTTGACTTCTAACTACCAAAAAACAACCATGTCTTCTCTTGAGTATTTCCAGGTGTTGGTTTTAAATCAACATATTTAAGAAATATGTACTATTAATTAGAACTTTCCAATAATGAACACTAACATCTGATAAAAGCAGGATATTCCACCTAGAAAATGACCTTTGGCAGTGACAAGCTGATCAATTTTTAGGATTCTGTTTTTTATGGTTTAGCTCCACACTCCACCTTAATTTTCTTTGCAATATGTACTTCGTATCTATGTGTGGTACTTTAGCGCAAATGAAATAGTGAAGGGCCAAACAAGAATCAGTGGAGCTCAGAGGACAGAAAGTATATGTCAGAATTCCTTTGGCACATATTAAAGTCTGATTTTGGTGTAAATTTAGCCAGGTGGTAAACCATGTCATTGTGGTTCCAATATGTTGACACTTGAAGTGACGGCCTAGGAAAATACACTGGGTACTGGGATGAAACCAATGAACTATTCTTTTGCTTTAAATTTGCCATTAGAGCATGCGTGCTCAGTCATGTCCGACTCTCTGTGACCCTAGGGACTGTAGCCCATCAGGCTCCTCTCTCCGTGGAATTTCCCAGGCAAGAATACTGGAGTGGGTTGCCATTTCCTGCTCCAGGGGATCTTTCCAACCCAAGGATCCAACCTGTATATCCTACGTCTCCAGCCTTGGCAGGCAGGTTCTCTACTAATAAGCCACCTGGGAAGCCCGTGCTATGAGACGTTTCTATGAAACACAGGGTATCTATATTGTCAAACATTAGGAGGAATTGGAGATTCAAAGTCCTATCTTTGCCCATAAGAAAGAGGGTTTGTGCAAAACGTGAAAGCAAGAGGATTGTGGCAACACAAGATGAGACCCAGTTATACTCTAGAATTCTGTATAATTGCTAAGAATCGATTATAAATTTGGTGTTAATCTACTAAGCAACTATTGCCAAGAAATGTAGATCCTGTCAGAACATGCAAAATATTGCATCTTGCTTGACATTTCATATGGGGAGATATGATTCCAGAAAAATATTTTGAGATCATCGGGAACAACAACAAAAAAAATGTTTCTAAACAGAAGGTGGCTTACTTTATGATTACTTTCACTTTTTTTTTCTTCCAAGGGAGGGAATGAGAGGAGAAAACAGGATAGCAAACGGATATGCCCAAAGACTGTGACCAGGGATGGGCCCTGGCATGCCCCTGGCAGGAGTGGCCTGGGAGGTGAGCTCAGGGCTGCTGTGTCTGTCAGAAGCCACCATCCACTCTCATGTAGATCTGGCTTGTAGAGTTCGAGAAACGTATTCTGGCTTACCATCCAAGGTAGACTGCCTTAGATAGGCCGTGGTACCCAGGATCTCATGTCCTGACACTCACATTGTCTAGGCATGACTAACTGAGAGCGATACCTTTTCCAGTTTTTTAAATGAATCTATCACTAACTTTTATATTTTAAACAATGAGATATAGTTGAGAACAAGCTATAAAGAAATTTGAATTAATAAGCAAAGAAACATCAGGCAGATGGTATAAATATTTATTCTTTTCTAGCTTTCAGCTATGGCCAATCACTGTTTAACCGTAGCACAGTTTTCATGTTTATATAAAATAATTGACTTTCTAACATAGAGGTAGGCCTTTTTTGTATCTTTGTGGCTCTAGCACACGGCAACTTTTACCAACTTTTTATCCAAGGCCCTCTTGGGTATTATTCTCGGTTTAACTTTTTTTTTTTTTTTTGCCTTCTCTTTATGAAACTATGTGGTTATTTACAACTTTAAGAGAAAAAAGTGACATGATACAATGAACTTTGAAGTAAATCATCCTGGGTTTAAATCCTGACTCAATATCTGAATGACCAAGGTCATGGTATTAAAACATTCTGAGACGAAATTCCCTGGCAGTCCAATGGTCCTCTCTGTGCTGAGGACATAGGTTCAATCCCTAGTAGGGAACTAAATTTTCACAAGGATAACTTTATTGCTTTGCCAGGCAAAGGGGGCCACAGCGGGCTAATGCTCTCAAAACTGTGCCCCCCCCAAACATCCTGAGACTCTTCATTTGCAAAATTGGAATGAGACCTTGCTTGGTTTTTGGACAATTAAGTGAAATAAATACGTGAAACTCCTCACACATATTGAGGTTGCGGTCTTCACTGCCACTTCAAACATTTCCACTAATTTCACTATTACAACAACTGCTAACTGCTGAGTGAGTGGAGAATCCCATAAGGAATCCAGGCAAGTCTCTGAACCTCGGTTTCCTCTTCAGCAAAACACAGGTATTAATAATAATGTCTACCTCCCAGGGTTCTAAAGGTGATGAAATGCAAACATCTATGAAATTCTAGGCACATGGCATGCATGTGAAGGAAATGGAGTTCAACATCTTTCTGTCTTTTCCCCTCTTCTTAACCATAGCAAGGAACTCTTCAAGCACTTGCTATTCACAGGCTGGTAGTTCATTCTGATCCTGAGATTAGATTAGAGTCTGCAGGGTTGCCTTAAATGCACTCGAAATTGGACCCGATGTCTGGATTTGTGTCCAGACAAGATTCACACACTCCTGCCAGGCTTGCTAGGTCTAAATCACTCTTTAGACCATAGAGGAAGCAAGAAATGTGCATGACACATAAGCATTCCTCTCCTTTCTCCTTTCCCTTCAGAGACCCTTCATGGCCAGTGCCCACATAAGGCTGTAAACACCCCTACACTCTTCCTTCCAGCCTCTGCCTGTGCTTTCCCTCTGTTTGCTCAGCGGGAAAAGAGTCTCACCTCCTACTGCTTGCCGTTTCCTGGCCTCTCTCACCATCTCCTAATGACAGACACAAGAAAATGAACCAGCTTTCCATGCCTAAGGGACCCTGTAGTGCCCCCGGGGGCTGCTTGATGCAGGACAAGATGCAGCCAACCATAGCAACGGGACAGTTGCTATGTCCTTATGCTGTTTGCAGAAACAGCCAATTACAATGAAGACATAGTCCCACCACACAGTTTATTATCCACCCAACCTAGGCCATTCATGACCCCTCCTCTCTTGTCCGTGTGCTCTGCACAGCTTCCTTCTGAGGATACAGAAGGCACCCCCTGGTCTGTGTGTGTGCGTCCTAGACTGGGGATTCACATCTTCCATCAGCTTTTGGTGTTCACCTAAAGATTAGGCATGTTTACTCTATTCACACTTTGAGAGTTGGACCATAAAGAAGGCTGAGCACCGAAGAATTGATGCTTTCAAACTGTGGTGCTGGAGAAGACTCTTGAGAGCCCCTTGGACTGCAAGGAGATCCAACCAGTCCATCCTAAAGGAAATGAGTCCTGGGTGTTCATTGGAAGGACTGATACTGAAACTGAAGTTTCAATACTCTGGCCATGAGATGCGAAGAGCCAATTCATTGGAAAAGACCTTGATTCTGGCAAGAAGAGAAGGGGGCAACTTATGATGAGATGGTTGGATGGAATCATCGACTCAATGGACACGAGTCTGAGCAAACTCTGGGAGATGGTGAAGGACAGGGAAGCCTGGAGTGCTACGGTTCATGGGGTCACAAAGAGTCAGACACGACTTAGCGACTGAACAACAACAAATGGATTATTCAGGAAAGACTGAGGAATGTCTTATTTTATGCTGTCAGATAGGTTCCAACCCATGTGGCGGAGCTTTTTTTAAATTTTTTTATTTTTTAATTGCATCTGTCAATGGTCCCAGAAACTATTTGGTAACAGACGTAGGCAGTATGTACAATAAATTTCAGGAACTGCCGTACTTAACATTGGAAGAGAAAGGCCAGGTCGAATTATGGGGTGAGTGTGCCAGGCTCAGTATATCCTAGGGGGCCTTGGATAACTGATCCTAAATGGATCTTTTTCTCTGTCGCAGAATTTTATTTGGTCAAGATGTGCTTTCTGTCTTCTATGGTCCAAAAGCTCAAATCACAGTGAACACAATAACCACTTCTAACTGAGAAATTTCCCCATCTGTTTTTTCAACCTGTGCCTCTTACCTTTGCAGAGCCAGGAAACAACAGCAGGAAGCTTCCCACCCTAGAGGCCAACGGTGAAGGTCAAGGTGATTCCCAAGGAGCGTAGGCTTGCAGGTGACCTTGAATCCAGGAGTAACATTGCACACGGGTTTATCTAGTTCTCTACTTGTAACACTAGAGATATGACTCTATCTGCCTACAGAGAAAAAATGGCAGACTTTCCAAGGTCTCACCACAGTGCTTGGCATCAGAATGAGTAGTTGATACAAACCCTTGTCATCAAACTCAAGTGAGGACGAAGTGTGACTTGTATTAGGCTGGCCAAAAAGTCCAGATTTTTTTCCCTAAGAGCATGTGGAAAAACCTGACCCACCTATTTGGCCAACCTGATATTTCCTTTAAAACAACTTTGAGCCCCCAGATGCATCTCGTTTTTGCCTTTCTTGGGCTTTCCTCTCCTTCCCAGGACTTCGCCAGATTTGCGAAGGAGTCCACAATGCCCAGAATGGTGAGGGGCCTTGGTGGTGGGGTCTGTCATGGTCTCACTGGCACCCCGACACCCAGGCCCCCAGCACTCCCTAGACTTCCAGTAGTCCTGGAAGGACTGCTCCCATGCCCCGATGAGTCATGAGGCTCTTTGTAGCAGCTGTGAGTCCCAGTCCTATAGCTTCTGCTCCATGAAAGTGTTCATTGCTCAGTGATGTCAGACTCTTTGCAACCCCATGGACTGTGGCCCACCAGACTTCTCTGTCCATGGGATTTTTCAGGCAAGGCTACTGGAGTGGGTAGCCATTTCCTTCTCCAGGGGATCCTACTGAACCAGGGATCAAACCCAAGACTCTGGCATTGGCAGGTGGATTCTTTACTGTCTGAGCCACCAGGGAAGCCCTCGTCTGAAGACACACCTGACTCTTCCTCCCTGGAGCACTCTGCTTCCCCAGGGCAAGGCCAGGAACTCACCCTTCCCTGGGACCTTGGAACCTGTCTCTATTCCCAGACTTGTTTCTCAAAGACGTTCTGCTCCTTCCTTCAGGTGCAATCTTCTCTTTGGGAGTCAGATTCTTCAAAAACAAAAGCCAGGAAATCCTGCCGCTGGGTCTGGCTTCTGCCGTGTTAAGGAGATGAGACACAGAGACAGAGAGGTGAACAGAAAGGATACAGTGAGTGAGAAAGAGAAATAATCCTAAATTCAAACCTCCAAACTTGGTTAGGAGTGTGTGTGGTAGCACTCAACACAGCATTGCACTCCACATGTGAGACTGACAATTCTTCAAGACAAAGGGGAGTGAACCTTTTACAAGAGAAGACTCTGGTCCTCCACTCACTGTATTTGTGCAACAGAGTGGAAGGCATCCCTGTTCATCCTTTACAGACTGCCCTTTATGTCAGTTTAATTTGTTGGAAAATGTAAACTAACTTTGCATCCTCTTTCTCTTGTGAATTGTTTGGAGATGAGTAAAACTCACTAATACTCAAGAAAGCTCTCACAACCACTCTCTGTGAAAAAGGTGACCAAAACATGCCTGTAGAGTCAGTTTTCTGTTCCAGTGACATTATTAGTTGGGTCGGTCACAGGCCAAGCAGGCTGAAGTAGTGCCGCTCAGTTTAAGACAATGCCGTATATAAAACCCCACACTTGTAAACATTCATGTGGCAGATGGTTTTAAAGCAAAAGTTGTCTTCCCTCTTATATGGGGATGTGCCTTGGATACCCTTAAGTATCTAGATGCCCTTGAGTTTTTAAAAAATAGGACTTAATTGAGAATCGTGGGTTTGTGTATAGTTTTTCACAAGCGTATCTATTTTACAAAAGTAGGTATCGCCATGCTTGGTGAAATGAGCATCAGATTTCACCAGCTGCAAAGAAACCTCTCTGCCAGAGTTGCTTCACATGTTTGGAAAAGTTGCTCGGTGTTCAGATGACTCACCCTGGCCACAAACACCAGCAGTTAAGAGAAGGGCTGAGCTGTGAGGCAGGACCCGCAGAACAAGTTCATGGAATAGTCACCCTACGTGTAGCCCTCCTCAGGGCTTCCAGGGGGAGAAAAATACACAAGTAGTTTTACATATTTCTCCATCAAAATCATCTTTCTTCTCTTGCAAAGTAGCTCTTCTTTGACCAGCTTTCCATTTCCCCAGGTCCCTTGGTTTGTCAATATATATTTTTTTTAATATTTAAGCAGTTAATCTGACGAAGTTGAAACTAATCTGGGGCACAAAAGAAATGGAGAAAATTTACCAGAGATAAATAACTGCCTTCTAGGGTAAAACTCTTATAAAAACGAAGCGTTTTAGAAAGCCCTACCCATATTAAAATGAGGAGGGGAAAGTTTTCCTGCAAGAGAATAACTGTCAAAGTAGTTCGTTTCATGTCAGAACAGCAGGATGTTGGCTTCTGATTTCTCACCCCAGGCTTTGGAAGTAAAGCTCAGCGGTTGACCACAGTCTGGTTTACTGTAAAGGGCCACTGCTCATTAAGTCCTGTGTAATTAGAAACTGCAAAGGAAGGACGTGTTGTTAGAACACTCAAGGGAAGGTTTATCAAAAGGCATGCAGTTTGTGCACTTTCGTCTTGCTTTTCATCAGAAGCTTTGACAACTTCATTAGGTGTAAATATCCAGAAAACGTTCATTGAACATGTAAAGATCAAACAACCCCAGAAAGAAAGAACTTCAGTTCTTCCAGGTCTCTGCCATCAATCTTTATCAAGACTTTTCTTTTCCTTCTTTTTTCAGCTAGCAAAAATGATGGGTAGGAGGGGTTAAACCTCTGGCCATTAGAATAGTCAGAACTGATTAAAACAGGAATGTCTCATGTCCTAATTACGCCTATGATGACAACCACTGACCCAAGTCTCTGGGACAGTTTAAGGAAGTTATTTCTTCTCCAATCTCTCCTAAGAAAAAAATGTGAGACTATTATATGCACTTACATCTTTATGTGGTTGTTTAAAAATCATGCTTTACCTGTTCTAATAGAGCACACACAGAGTGAATCATGTAGTAGTCAATTTTGGTTAATTTCACCCAGAAGATTGTCAAAGCTTTCTCTCTGACCTTACAACCTTATACTTGCATTCCAGATGTCTACTCTTGGGTCACTGTGCACACCTTCAAGTGAGCTGAAAGGTTCATAGTTACTAGAGTCTGCCTTGAAAAAAGATGCAAGAAGAAGCTGACACCACCCACTGTAGGTTGTTCTTGGCACAGAGACTGGGTGTGGTACACTGGCACAAGGCAATAGGAGTTGTCCTGTCTTAAGTGGCAGTAATGCTAGGGGATACTTTTCTTCTTTGAGTTATATTATTATCTCCCTGAACGCAACATAACTTGATTTTGAATCATAATTATGAGAAATGTCCGCACCCATCTCATCCCAACGTATGTAAATTCCATTTCTCTCAAGACTTCCAGTGAGGAGAGAAGGCAAACCGTCAATATTATGAAGGCAGCTCGGCTGAAATGCTTGTTTCCCTGTGCTCAGTCACTGGAGCCGTCCAAGTGACACGTTTGACAAGGCAGAACACGAAATTTATCCCTTCAATATGGAGCATTTTGCAAGGGAGGCTGAGTTTTGGAGCAGACTAATGGTAAGTGGAACGAAGTATTTAAATATCAAGGGCATCACGCTGGGCATTTTCCTTGTGGCTTTTCATAAAATTAAGATGAAAGGGGAATTTATAATCAAAGGACTGGAGCCTTGCTCATTATTTTAAAGTGAAACATGCCTTCTACATACCAAATGGTATTAGTGATAAATGACTTTGGATGAACTGTTTGGGTGTAAATGTTTCTAATTTTATTGATGAACCATACTGAAGAGCTTGTGGGCATGCAAGACATGACCTTATTGAAGCAACAAAGACTTGCTGACAGAAAGGAATTATAACATCAAACTAGGCTTTTAACACAGATGAACCGTTTCTTGGAACTCTGAGTTGGATGATTTCTTTTGATTTTCCTTAAATATACCTCATTTAGGATTATATAAATACATGTGTATGTGTATGTATATATAATGATCATAATATATACCATAATCAGAAGAGCATGGTAAAGGAGCATACTAGTGTCTAAAGCTAATTTTTATAATTAATGAACTGGGCATATTCAGACCTTCTATTGCCTTTTATGTCACTGAGAACTACTGAGTTGACTTCAAATGAATTGGTCAAGTTCTGAAAGCCTCACAGAATGACACAGGTTCCAAGGCCTTGGAAACCTTGACTGACCATCCTATTTTATAGTTGAGTAAAGTGAAGTTCCCCTACTTGGAGAACCCAGAGTCGGGCTACAAGATCCTGGACCCTAACTCCCAGCACTGTGCTTTCTCAGTTAGTATATCTCTCTGCTCCATGGTATAACATTTTATTGGGTTTTATCTTTTCTAATGGGATCTTCCCTGGTGGCTCAGATGGTAAAGCATCTGCCTATAATGCGGGTAGACCCGGGTTCAATCCCTGGATTGGGAAAATCCCCTGGAGAAGGAAATGGCAACCCACTCCAATGTTCTTGCCTGGAAAATCCCATGGATGGAGGAGCCTGGCGGGCTACAGTCCATGGGTTCGAAAAGAGTCGGACACAACTGAGCGACTTCACTTTCTTTCACTTTTCTTCTCTATGTGAATTTGAACTTCATTGGAAATAGAAGATTCTGTTGCAAAATTTGGGATTTTAAAAAACTTTTTATTTTATATTGGAGTATAGCCAATTAACAATGTGGTGATGGACAGCATATGGACAGTGAAGGGACTCAGTAATATATATATACATGTATGTATCCTCCCCCAAACTCCCCTCCCATCCAGGCTGCCACATAACGTTGAGCAGACTTCCTTGCTCTATCCAGTAGGACCTTGTTGGTTATCCATTTTTAATACCGTAGTGTGTACATGTAAATCACAAACTCCCTAACTATCCCTTTCCCCATCTTACCCGCTGGCAACCATAAGTTCGTTCTCTAAGTCTGTGAGTCTGTTTTTGAAAAATAGGGGACTTTTAAGATTGGAATAACAAATTCTCTTCTGGTGGCAGCAACGTGACCCCCCTGTCCTTTTCCTGTCAGCATGTCCTGTCTTACCTTCTTTTATGACATAAAGTTGACTCCAAGAACAAATTAAAACATTGCTTTTTGAATAATCACTTCTGTCCGTTAAAGAATGCTCATTGTGCCTGGTGTCTTGGGTTTTCATGCTGTATCTCAGCTGGCAAGCCATGTTGTATATCTTTGGAGAAAGGAAGGTAAAAATTACTATACTGTTCCCAGACATAGCTAAAAAGGCACAATTTTGAGATTAACAGTCAAGCTTTTGAGACATCCACCTTTGTTTATCCAAGTCATTCACTTAGCAAAGCATATCAGTTGTATTCTGGAGACTGAACTATTTCTATGCTCTTGTAATATTTTGATTGTTTAAATGCCTTAGTTTTTATTAGGAGCTCATTTTGACAAGCTAAAAAAAATTTTTTAAGGCTTTTTGCTGCACGTTCTCAGGGCAGGAAGGGATATCTCTGCTCCACGGGGCTAGGAGCTGAGGGAGCAGCAGCTCTGATGGGCTCCAGGGTGGGTAAGATGCAGGTATTGGTCCTTCACACTCAGACACCCCAGGCCCTCACCCAAGGAGGTTCCCAGGAAAGATACAGTCGGTCACATGAGAGAATATCAGAACTGTTCAGAAAACACCTATCATGCAAATAAAAGCTCACCTATTGTTCTGTTCAACCTTGATCACTCAAACTCCCATTTTGAAAATTCTCTCCTCTTTTGGAAGTTCTTCAGTCCCTGGCTCCGTCTTGGCCACTGCATATTGTCACCAGTTCCCTTGGCAAGTGGGTGGCCACTTACTGCGAGGCCAGCAGCCCCCGAGACTGCCTTAGGTTGCTGGCAGCTGCTCACCAGTCTCTCCTTCCTTCCAGACTGTGCCATAGGTGAAATACCTGCCAACTCAGGCAGCCAGGAACAGGGAAGGAGGGACTTAACCTCATGTGATCCAGTGGCTGCTTGGAGGCCTGTGTGCATCAACAGAAATGGAGTTTGGAGTGCTTGGTGCATTTTCACAGTGTCTTTCTATCATAATTAATGTGCCCAATGTCTCTGTGGTCAGCAGGGTGTTATCCTAGTTGCGTTGATGGTGAGACGTAATGATGGGACAAAGAGACGTAATGATGGGACGAAGAGACGTAATGATGGGCTTGGCGCTCTCTGAGTGTTGAGCAGTGTGAGAGTGAGAAATAGAAGGCTCTGCCATCAGAAGCTGGTGATTTCATCCATGATGTTGGACATTGGCTCCCAACCTTCTCAGCCTGAAGGGCCAGAACTGTTCCTCCATGGATAATTCCCTTGTTGTTCTTTGTTCTTGGTGTGTTTGAGTTTTTTTTTTTTTCATGAGTTTTTCCTTGCAGGCTGCCTTTGTCACTTAGAAATTCTCTACCATGCTGGATATAAACAGAAAATGCTTCTCTCAAGGAGGATAATAGCAGCCCCTGCAAATTTAGATTTAGGAGCTTGTCTGTGCAGCTTCTGGAGAAGGCAATGGCACCCCACTCCAATACTCTTGCCTGGAAAATCCCATGGATGGAGGAGCCTGGTGGGCTGCAGTCCATGGGGTCGCTAAGAGTCAGACACGACTGAGGGACTTCACTTTCACTTTTTACTTTCATGCATTGGAGAAGGAAATGGCAACCCACAGTGTTCTTGCCTGGAGAATCCCAGGGACGGGGAGCCTGGTGGGCTGCCGTCTATGGGGTCGCACAGAGTCGGACACGACTGAAGCGACTTAGCAGCAGCAGCAGCAGCTGTGCATCTTCAAGTCCCCAAGGTTGTATGCTGTTCAGGGACAATTGGTAGACCAGGTCCCTGCCCTGAGCACAACTTAGCACAATGGTTCTACAGGCCAACTTCAGCAAGGATGGATGAGATATGCGGATGCAGTCAGCAGTGGGCGCTATGTACACATGCATACACACACACACACACACACACACACACACATACACATTATTTGGGGGAAGTCAACAGTTGTAACTGGCTCCGGTTACTATGTGTGTATTACTAATGTGTGTGATCATTACCACCCACAAACCCCAAACTGTTTTTCTTTTCTCAAACCTAACGTCCTCATTTATCCCCATCTCCATATGAGCTCAACTGAACAAAGCATTGGTCAAGTGCTCGCTGAGTCTGGCTTCTGTACCTACTCTGCTGTTTCTGTGGAAAATACAGGGGAAGAAGACACGGTCTCAACTCACTAAGGTCAAAATATAATTGAGAGACAAGCTATATGTACACGAAACAATTAGAGAGTGAAATGATGTATAAATGAGTTTCAGAGTGCGTGGTTCACACAGTAAAAGGAACAGTGATTCTGAAGGCAGGGGAGTTGGAGAAGGTTACATGAAGGAAATAGATGGAGAAGGATGGACAGGATTTTGAAAGAAGAGGGACAGGCATCCAGGTGAAGGGTGTGGTGTTGGGTAAACGCTGGGATGTGGAAACCCCAGTGTTGAGGCAGTACTTAGTGACCAAGCAGGAAATGCATGTGAGGGATGCGGAGAGATCAAATTGAGTAGATGCTAGGGAGTCTTGAAGGCCAAGCAGAGAAGTTAAGGCTTGGGAGCCATGGGAAGTATGGGAACAGTAGAATGGTATGATAAAAGCAGCGTTTAAAGAAAATTAGTCCATCCAAGTAGATTGGACTCTGAAGTTTCTGGAACCTAGCTAGAAAGATGTTGTTCCCTGTGGCTCAGATGGTAAAGAATCCACCTGCACTGCGGGAGACCTGGGTTTGATCCCTGGGTTAGGAAGATCCTCTGGAGGAGGGTATGGCAACCCACTCCAGTATTCTTGCCTGGAGAATTCCATGGACAGAGGAGCCTGGCAGGCTACCGTCCCTGGGGTTGCAAAGAGCTGGACATGACTGAGCAACTAAGCACAGGACTTAAACATGAGATGACAGTGGTCCCAGACCAGAGAGGTGCAAGAGGAGCAGGGAGAAAGACGCGTATTTCTGAGGAAAAATATGATGAAGGGATGGCTGATGAAGGTTGATGGTTGATGAAGGGATCCTGTAGGGTATAAACTACATCAAGTTAGAAATTATGGCTATCTTATGTAGATAACAGTCTATCTTTGCTTAGGATAAAAGAAAAGTCTAATTCTTCTTAGATTTACTTCTAAGGCCAGCAAAGCTTTCTGATACTTTCTTCCCTGTTCCTTGAGTTAGCCAAATCTTTTCTAGAAAAGTCTCCAGGCTCAAGTGCCCATCTTAAGAGCTCAGAACAAACTTTCTCCACTAGGCAACACTCCTGGCACCTGGAACATTTTGTCCCCTCGAAGCTCCTGCCTTTCATGACATTGTGCATAAATTTTCCCATTTCTCCTTCTTAGCTACTGGTTGCTAGACGGGAAACATGTTTACTCCTTCACACTCACTGTCCTAGTTTCTTTCTGGTTAGTTTGGCCCTCACACCTCCCCCGGCCCCTTGGCTTTATTCATATCAGTTTGCCTGCTGAAATCTGGTTACCTGGCAGCCTCCTTTGCTTTAGGTGGTCAACTCTGCCATGAATATGCATAGTTGTATTCGACTCACATTCTTTTCTACCTATGAGAAAAAGAGGTATACAGTTCAGCTGAGAGTTTGAAAGGGGGGACAAGTCATCATAAGTACACGACTGATGACAGTCAAGAGATTGCATGTGTCGACTGGCAAGTTGTATTAATAGCTTTTAAAGGTAATTTTGAATCAAAGGAGGTGGAGAACTTTAAGGGATCACATAAGTGTTCTATTTTTACTTGCTGCTGCTGCTGCTGCTAAGTCACTTCAGTCGTGTCTGACTCTGTGCGACCCCATAGACGGCAGCCCACCAGGCTCCCCCGTCCCTGGGATTCTCCAGGCAAGAACACTGGAGTGGGTTGCCATTTCCTTCTACCTGCAGATTATATTTACTGTTTTCTTTCTTTTAATCTTTAAGCCAACATTTAAAATTCAGAAGACTTGATGTAACAATCCAGAAACATATTTCCTTGAAAAAGAATCAAAAGATGCGGCAATAATCAGCTGGACTGAGCTCTGTTGTCCCCTGTGGATGGGATGGGTACCCTTCTTCCCCCATCCCTGCATTTTTGAGTACTTATCAGACCCTCTGGACAGGTGACATTAATTTCTAACTAGTAACAACTCGCATCTAACCAGTCTCTCATTTTACAGAAAGAGAAACTGAGGCATGAAGAGGTTAATAAGTCTTCCGATATTACCCCAGAGTTGGGTAGGGATGAGGTATGGGGAGGAGATTGAGCTTTGCTATGACTTCTGGACCTGCTTTCCCTCCTGTCTGGACAGTAGTCTTGTTTTCTGAGCACAGGTTGGCAAGCTGGAGGCAGGCAAAGGCCTACATGTGGAAATATGCTCATCAGTCAAAAAAAGGCTCTTGAACAGGTGTTTCTGAGGCAGGAACCTGGAGGAATTCAGAGTAATAGTGTTTGTCAACTGGGTCCTTTGATGTAATTTTATTTTACTTTATTGTAAATGCTTACTACTTAGAATTCCAGGAAGGAATATAATTAACTTTCCCCCTTTATTACAATTTCTTAACTTTTAAAAAAAGTATACCTGAAAATATAGCAGCTGTGATATAACATTGTAAGCTGGTGTACTGAAGAGATCCCAATTTTTTTTTTTTTTTAGAGATCCCAAATTTTAAAATGAAACCTACTGATAAAAAAAAAAAAAAATTTGGTGTTTGTTTTATCTCAGCCAGTCTCCTCTCCTAAGCTCTTCTCATTCCCTTAGACCTCTGGCCTGCACTGTTAGAGTCTCCATCTCAAGTAGGCAAAATGACTTTGGCACTTGGCTAGAAGCTCCCGCAGACGCTGCCTCCCGCGGACTCAGCGGTGCTGTGATCTCCGTGGGCTCGCAGGACGGGCGGGAGGGGCTGCGATCTGCTTGCTTATTATTGATGTGGCTTCAGCGACCTTTGCTGCGTTTCTGTCCAGTGCGATTCTGGATGCAGTTCAGAAAACACCTGCTGAAATGCTTGCAAGAAATCCGTGTGCGTGCCAAGTCTGGGTGATTGGTGTCGCTCTTGAACAACATGAAGGTCAAGCTTTTGGCCCTGGTTTAACTGTTACTTTAATGAAAGTCAGCTTTCTGTATTGAGTGAATTTTAATACAGACCCAGCATGGGCCGGCATTTCTACTTTTTTGCATAGTTACATCCAAGATGGTCTTTTAACTAAAATGGAAGAAGGGTGGAGACACTGCAGGGCCTTTAAAATCGGAGGATAGTTAGGAAGGAGAGTCTCTGTTCTTTGAAATATCAGGAAGTTGAAGGTTTATGTTTGATCTCTCCTTTCACCACTTCACCCTCCTCATTCTCAAAGGAATCATACCTCTGTGATTGCTTCCTTCCTTTCCTGGGGGGCTGTATCTTATTCCTCCCCAAACCTGTGGAGCTTTTAGTTGCTATAACAAGATCACTTCTTACGTCAATGAGGGTGTTTCAGCCCTACCGTTTTATGCTACTGTTTTCGGTACAGGTTTTACAATTCCATTCACTATGGAAATGTGTGAGTTGTAAATGAGAGACGAAAACTCTAGAGCAATTTGACACATCAGAGTTCATCTGGGGACTTCCCTGGTGATCCAGTGGTTAAGACTTTGCCTTCCAGTGCAGAGGTGGAGGTTCAATCGTCAGGGAACTAAGATTTCCTATGCGGCCAGAAAACCAAAACATAAAACAAAAGCAATAGTGTAACAAATTCAATAAAGACTTTGGTCCACATCGAAAAAAAAAAAAAAAAACTTTTTTAGAAAAAGTTCATTTGGTCTCAGACCACACTGAAAAATGTAGTGTAATTAATATGCCAACTTGGTTAATGATGACAGGAATAACTAACATGCCTTACATATTTAGTAAGTGCTAGGAACTGTGCTAGGTATTTCATGGGTGTTATCTAATTTAATCTTCATAATGCCCCTTCATTCCCGTAAAATGAATGAGACAATAGTCTGTGTGGGTCCAGGTTTAGTCTGAGGCAGGCAGTTTCAGAGGGCTACAGACGCCTGAGGCACATTGCAGAGAGAGAATGGGGACAACCGGAGGCAGCAGAGGTCCTCGAACTTGAGCCTGCAGCAGAACCTCCCAGAGGCTGGTGTGAACAGATTGCCAGTCTACCACTGTGCACCTCCCCTAAAGTTCTGATTTCATGAGGTCTAGGATAGGGCCCCCAAATTTGCATTTATAACTAGTTGCTGGGAGTTGCAGATGCTACTGGTCCAGGGAGACCTACAGCATCAGCATCACCCAGCAACTTTGACAGCTACTGGAAATTGAAAAAGTGAGAGTATTAGTCGCTCAGTGTGTCCAACCCTTGTGACCCCATGGACTACGGCCCTCCATATGGAATTCACCAGGCGAAGCTACTTACTGGGGTAGGTAGGCATGCCTTTCTCCAGAGTATCCTCCTGACCCAGGGATCAAACCTAGGTTTCCTGCATTGCAGGCAGATTATCGTCTGAGCCACCAGGGAAGTGAAAGCTACTGACCTGGAGCTCAAAACCATCCATGTCACACACAGGACAGGTGGTGTAAACCCCAGATGCTTATCCCAGAGAAGGGACTGCTCCAGGTGCACATACACCTCCTGCAGCCTATTAAAGGGCTGGGCTGTGTAAGGGATACGCTTGGGACAGTGGATGTGACATTGGTCAAAAGGTGTGGGTTGAGACCAGTACAGTCGAGAGCGAGGGAGAAGCTGTGCAGGCAGCAAAGGAGGGAACCTGGAAGGTGCCCCGGGGAGGAAGGTGATGGGCTTCTGAACGAGGCCTCCGGCCTGCTGGCCCTGAAGCTAAAGGCAGCTGCAGACGGGTCTGCTCTGCATGCGCCGAGTGGCTTGGTATTTTCATCTGGATGCATACATCCCCAGGTCCCTGCAGCCCCTACCCTCTCTTGGTCTTGATGACTTTTCATTTATGCTCACCGACCTGGCCACAGATGCCCCTGGAGCTGAAGGCCCTTGAGGTACAGGGTGAGCAGGCATCAGGAAAGTGCTGGATTCGATTATTTTATTTTATCTCATTTCATTTCATATTGAAGTATAGTTGATGGACACTGCTTTGTTGGTTTCCGATGTACAGCAAAGCGATTCAGCTGTACACATACACGCATGTGTGCTCAGTCGTGTCTGACTCTCTGTGACTCTCTGGGCTGTAGCCCTCCAGATTTCTTTGCCCATGGGATTTCCCAGGCAAGAATACTAGAATGGATTACAATTTCCTCCTCCAGGGGATCTTCCTGACCTAGGGATCAAACCTGCGTCTCCTGCATTGGCAGACGGATTCTTTACCACTGAGCCACTTGGGAAGCTGGAAAGCCACATGTACATATATCTATCCTTTTATCTGTTCTTTGTCAAATTCTTTTCCTATATAGGTTATTACAGAATACTGAGTAGAGTTTCCTGTGCTGTACAGTAGGTCCTTGTTGATCATCTACTTTTATATATAGTTCTGTGTGTGTGTTTTATATATATATATATATATATATATATAAATCCCAAACTCCTAGGGATTTAATTTTTTTTTAATATCTGTCACCCAGACTCTAATGATTGAGAGAAGAGTCACTAGGTAAACTGCTCCCAGTTTGTTCACTTGGGGGAATTATACACTGAGAGAAAGGACCCGCTGCAAACTGCACTACTGTGGAAGTGATTCTAGCATCGCCCACCATTGCGGTATTTCCTAGGACAGCTCTCTCCATTGGGCACAACTCCCTCGGTCACTCCATTCTCCCTCCAGGTCTTCTGCCTCCAGTGGCTTCCCTTGGTTCCACGTTATTAGAGATGACTTCCCTCGTGGCTCAGACAGTAAACAATCCGCCTGCAAATGCGGGAGACTCAGGTTCGATACCTGGCTTTGGAGGATCCCCTGGAGAAGGGAATGGCCACCCACCTCAGTGTTCTTGGCTGGAGAATTCCATGGAAAGAGGAGCCTGGTGGACTAAAATCCATGGGGTTTCAAAGAGTCAGACAAGACTGAGCAACTACACTTTCTTTCACAGTGACCACAGGACCTGAATGACAAAGCCACACCCTTTCCGTCCCTCCTTGCAAACCTCGCCCCAGGGTTGCCCTCTCTGAGTCCGGTGGGCTCGTCCACCCTGCTGGGACACATCTTTAGCCTGAAAAACCAGACACTGAAAAGCCTTGGAAGACAATGACCAAGCCTTGGCAGGAAGCGAGATTGAAGAGAAAAGTTTGGGGCTGATTACAGAACAGCTTGCACCAAAAGTGGTAGATTCTCAGGGGAAAGTCTTTATCTAGAAAGTTCTGGGACAAAGAAGAAGAAGAAAAATGAAATGACAGAGAGAAGTAACAAGCCCAAATTAAGAAATGGAAGATCTAGATAAATTGTTGGAAGAGATATATGGTCCATGATGGATGCTTTGTCCTTGAGACATTTAAAATAAAATCAGGACAGGCCTTCACTGACCGGTCTAAGTAACCTGATTTGGTCTTTTCCATCTTTGCCTCCTGGGTCTGGTTGCTAGGGAATTGGCATTACAATCCCCAGGCAAGCACACTGCTGTCTCAGTTCTGAGCGTCTGGGGTCGGGCTGCCTTCCAGATGGAAAGCTAGGAACAGTGTGCCCCTCTTGCTTGAACAGTCTTCCCCTTCTCTGTTTTCTTTCTCTTTCTTCTGATTTTCTTTCATTCCTTCCTTTCCTTCCCTCTCTCTCTTCCTTCCTGTCTTCCTATAAATAAGAAAAAAAAAAAATACTTGAGGAGACTGCTGTTACAGGTGCAGGCTCCAGTAATAACCATGGCAGGTAATTTTTGCACATCCAGAGTAAGTCATTTTCTTATAACAGCGATCAGGGGCTGTATTGCTCCCAGGAGAAAAAACACTTATATTGATGTGTTTATGTGTTGGAATGATAATATTTGTCCATGTGAAAATATGTGTGATTCCTTTCTGCCACGCCATATGGCTTATTACTATTCATAATCCAAACAGTAGCAGCTGCTGTAGAACACGAGAATGAGTTTTCTTGAAGGAAAAATGGGCTAACTCTTGGATGCCACATGTACTTTATGCGGTATCACCAGTGATTCACCAGAAACCTACATATGGGTCCCTTCCACTAATCCATTCCTTTCTTTATTAATATCTCAGAAGTTCATTGTTCTATCCACTTTCATGCTGTCCCTCTCCCCCAACCCACCCCCACTCAGCCCGGGCCCCCAGGGGCCATTCTGTCTCGGGAACATGGACTCATTATTTAGAACTGTTGGCAACTGAAGGTTTCGCTTTGGGTCTTGTTGATCGCTGACAACTGCCAGAGAAAATGGCAGTGAATTTTCACCTTGCTTCCCCGTGTGGCTTCCTACCTGCTTAACCGTGTTACATATTAGTGGTCAATCAGACACATGGAGGAACCAAAGTGGTTAATGACTCCCCCTCAGGCTGACTTGGCCCAACTCTGAGGTAGTGGAAAATGGAAGGCAGCACTTTCTACAGACCAATGGAATGTGGTTGGCAGAAACCCTTGAGGTTTAAGAAGGAAGCCATTTGAGAACTAGGTTATTGATGCCACTAGAGAAACCCACACAGTCGACAGCACAAAATAACCCAGTTTCATAGAGAAGTATCTGCGGGACTTTTTGTATCATAACATGGTCATTGTGAGTCCCTCCGAAAGCTGGAGGTTTTAGAAAATCAAAACACTCTTGATGTTGATTCTACACACCACAATGGTAAATATCTAGACCATTTAACCAAAACAGAAGTCCTGACCGAATATCCCCACACTTGAGCCTAAAATGAAAGTATATAGATAATTGATTCAGTTTTCCGCTTCAGTTGGTTAAGTCATAATAATACCTTGCATGTGCATGCCATATTGTTTTCAGGGTGTTTTCACGTGTATTCATAGTAATTGAGACTTTTTTCCGAGAAGCCTGTCAGGTGACTCGAATCAATGGACATTCGCGAGACTGGAGTATTATCTCTGTCTACGACACTTTGTCCTGTTCATTCCACAGCCGGTATCACTAATTTCCAACTTGTGTCGGCCGTCTTCCTGCAGCCATTTGTCTTTTTCATGTGTCTCTTGGTCAGTTCTCTAAGTACCCGCTGCTTTTATCACAAGTTATAATAGGGTGATTTATCAATGTCACTCTTCCCACTTGGCAACGAGAGAGAAACTACAAGATATTATAGGATCGGTCTGCATACCTGGCCTTTAACCACAGTCCTCCAACTTGAAATGGCATTTATACCCCTGTCACCGCAGACCTTGTCAAGAGGTCCTGGAGTCAGCTTCACTTTGCCAGTCTTTGCCTTCAGGGTGCATTAGGTAATTGTTTCATAAACTTCTCTTTTCCAAAAAGAATATCTGGCAATGTTCCCAAGTCACATTTTGTGCTTAGGAACTGCTACCTGTGTGTGCATGTTTCTCTCTGCTTCTCATTTTTGTGTTTCTTGTAATCATAAGCAGCTTGACTCAGGCCAACTAGGTGGTTACCCCTAAATACCATGATGTGATTTCAGGGCTAAACAGTCTGAATAGGTCTTCCTAATGGATGATGCCTGAGGTCCCATGATTGGACCATCCTCGCCTTTCCTCCGTCCCCAGAGAAACTTCACCCTGAAGGCTCCACTCTGCCTACTCCCAGAAGCCTTCCTGACCTTCAGGAAGGATCACTTGACAGGCATCCACCCTGCTGCACCTGATGCCTGGTGGGCCTGGGCTGAATCCCGGGCACCGGGTCTGCTGACTCGCACCTTAGCTCACACCATGTTTAGCTGGTGGGCAAGCATGGGATGCTGCCGTTGCTTTCTGATTTATATTTAATGTTTTCCTGTTGAAATGCAACTTCCCCACCCCTGCCCACTGTTCATACTGCTGAGCAAATATGACCCTTCTGGGTCCCACTGCCTTGGGGTACCTTCCACGTGTACCTTGAAACAGGACGGTGTTACTATTTTCATGGGCCCCAGGCACTTCTGGCTTTGTGGCCCACTGGAAATGGCAACCCACTCCAGTATTCTTGCTTGGAGAATCCCATGGACGGAGGAGCCTTTTACAGTCCATGGTGTCGCAAAGAGTCAGACACAACTGAGTGACTTCATTTCCTCCATTTAAGAAACAGTGAAAGTTATGTTTTACAACTGTGTTAGTGTAAAGAAAAATATATTCATATTATATACTAAAATATTTATTCGACTCAAAAGTGTATTTTTTTTTCCAACTTTAATTTCTTTAAAAGACACGAATGTGTTGACAGGGATCTCTAAATGTAATGTGGTGCCTCTGATGGATAGAATATCCCTACTTCCCTGGTGGCTCATACAGTAAAGCATCTGCCTACAATGTGGGAGACCTGGGTTCAATCCCTGGGTTGGGAAGATCTCCTGGAGAAGGAAAAGGCAACCCACTCCAGTACTCTTGCCTGGAAAATCCCATGGACAGAGGAGCCTGGTAGGCTATGTAGTCCATGGCATCGCAAAGAGTCAGACATGACTGATTGACTTCACTTTTTTTCTTTTCTTTCACTTTCACCAAGAAACAGACCAGACCCTTTACCTTAGATCAGTGTTTCAAAGGTCTGTCCCTTGCAAACCGATTAGGGAATTTTACCATACTGCTCTTCCCCAGTACTAGTTTTCATCTAATAATTTTTTTTAAACTTACCACCTTAGACCAATGGTATTGAATGAGATTCAGGAAAAAACCACCCTCTGCTTCATGTACATCAGTGAGCCCCCAGGTACTCAAGATGTAAGTAGACCTTTGAGGGTCCCAGCAAGGGCACTCCCTTGTGTAGCGTGCGCACACACACACACGTCCATTTTCACCCCCACCTTCTTGCTTCCTTACCCTCTGAGTCTCTGTTCTGTATGGTCCACAGCCTCCTCTGGGAGACCGTGAGCTCGGAGATGCTCTCTGGAACTTGTGAATTGGGGTTGTAAAACTGATTATCTAAGTCAACCTTTATGTTCCACTTCTCTCACCATTTGTTGATGTTGGAAGAGGAACGTGATTTAATGCTGGCCACTGAAGGACTTCCGGAAAAACTTTCCTGCCGACAACCTTCCCATCGTGCAAAAGAGATGCAAGGAGATGATCTGTCTTCCTTCCTTCCTTCACTGGCATTGTTAGGTCTACAACTAAGGCCAGAAGCTGGCATCCAGTTTTCACCCCTGAACTACAAAGATGCCCTGCGGGGTGGTAGGGTGGATAGGGCCCTCGATAAGACTAGAACAAGCAAATTAACCTGGAAACAATTAGACATCCTCACTGTGAAATAACGAACCTCCTTGTAGACTGAGCCATTTTGAATTGGGTCTTTTTTTTTATCAGCAGTTGAAATCACTGTTACTGGTATAGTGATAATATATTGTGGAATTCTCACTGCTTTTCATTTGACTTAAAATTTCTCACCAGAAAATGAGTGGGTGTTGCGTTAGGCATTACTGACAGGTGTTAGCCTTAGTTTTTTCCTGCTTTGTGGATTAGAAAAATCGTCTTTTCTGACACTTTATTATTTTACTTCTGAGATGTCTATCTGTATAAATCAGTGCCATAGTTTGTCTGTTTCTTCATCTTTGACACGGGAATAAAGGACTGGACAACTGCTCTCTTCCACTATAATTGATGACTGAACACCAGTGATAAATTAAATCTTAAATTATAAATAATAAATAATAGTAATAAGACAGGGCCATTTGTTTTAATGCTTTTAATTATAAATATAAAATGTAGCTTCACTCGTGTCTTTAAGAATGAGCCTTTTTCAGCTGAGCATGGAATATTGAACACTTATTTAGTGGGTATAATTCTATTTCCATTGTGGAGAAGGTGCAAATAATAGCAGCTTTTGCCCCAAAGCAAAAACCCTTTGGGAAGTCTGCCTGCACTAATGTGTATATCGACATACATGCATATTTCCCATTAATACTAATAGAGCCTAATGTGGCTGTATAAATCACCTGAATTTTGATGCAGTGTGAATCTGATGTTGGATGATTTGAGATGAACTCGCATACTCCATTTGTCTGGGAGCTATTTCTTAATATGCCTTCATCTTGGAGCCGAATTCCTCTCCAGTGACTGAAATATTAATCAAAGGCTGTTTCTGCTTCTCCCATCGTGTACCCCTGCCTGTCATCATCAGAAGACATGAAGTAGACTCGTCTGTGTGACAGTGTGCCTCTATCTAGGTGTAGTTTAAGGTTCTATTGAAAAAAAAAAAGGAATGGACAAAAAAGAAGGAATAAGAGAGATTTTCCTTTGCGTGGGGAGCAGTGTGTGGGATCAGGCTCAATTAAGTGCACACGTGTTCTGGAATCCTGGAAGGAGCACAGATCACATAAGCTGAGTGTGAGGAATTTACACATCTTTATTCCCCACACTGTCCTTGCGTGTTGCCAGCTATATCGAGCATCTTACCTCCAGGCTTCCAGAGTGACATTTTTTTACCTGCACTGGCAGTGTCCTCTGGGAAGAACTGGTTCACCTATCAGAGTGGCTGTGGTCGAAGTGCTGTCCAACCACAGTGCCTCCCCTCGCTCATCCAAAGTGAGCCCTTCCAGTCTCATCTAACTTCAGCTCCCTTTTCCTCTCTGATCTTCCTCCTCTCTTACCTGGATTACAGTCACAGTACTTGCTCATGGAGACTGACTTGGTTTTACTCTATTATAGGCAAAAAAGAAAAAGTGTACAGTATTCATGGGAAACACATGGCAAGACCCCTAGTGGATGCCTGAAATCACAGTACCAACCCCTGTGCATTTTACTCTCGGTAGCATCACATTCCACACCCACAAATTTCAGCAACCTCAGGTTTAAGATATTTGGAAAAAATATTCTAGGACGTTTGAAAAGGCAAAACTTGAATTTACATCCCACTGAAAGCTGTTTTCAAAATATTTGTTGTTGTTCAGTCACCCACTCGTGTCTGACTCTTTGCGACCCCATGGACTGCAGCACGGCAGGCTTCCCTGTCCTTCACCATCTCCCGGAGTTTACTCAAACTCATGTCCATTGAGCCAGTGATGCCATCCAACCATGTCATCCTCTATCATCCCCACCTTCAATCTTTCCCAGCATCACAGTCTTTTCCAGTGAGTCAGGTCTTCGCATCAGGTGGCAAAAGGATTGGAGTTTCAGCTTCAGCATCAGTCCCTCCAATGAATATCCAGGGTTAATTTCCTTTAGGATTCACTGGTTGGATCTCCTTGCTGTTCAAGGGACTTTCAAGAGTCTTCTCCAGCACCACAGTTCAAAGGCACCAGTTCTTCGTTGCTCAACCTTTTCTATTGTCCAGCTCACAAATACATACATGACTACTGGAGAAACCATAGCTTTGACTAGACAGACTTTTGTAGGCAAAGTAATGTCTCTGCTTTTTAATATGCTATCTAGGTTGTCGTTACTTTCCTTCAAAAATATTTACGTAGCTTAAAGAGTCAGACACGACTGAGCGACTGAACTGAACTGAACTGAACAGCTATTTACATAGTATTTACATTCTATTAGGTATTGTAAGTAATCTAAAGATAATTTAAAGTATAGGGAGAAAGTGCCTAGGTTATATGCAGATGTTATAGTCTTTTGATGAACATCCACGGACTTTGGTATCCACCAGGATCCTGGAACCAGTACCTCACAGATATCAAGGACAACATTATATACATGTTTTCCTTACATATACATATCCATGATGAAGTTTAATTTATCAGTCACAGTAATAGATTAACAACAGTAACTAAAAATAGAACAATTATAACAACGTACTGTAATAAAAATTATATGCATGTGTTTTCTTTCTCTCTCCCAAATTATCTTATTATACAGATTTAATACCCTGGAAAAGGAAATGGCAACCCACTCCAGTATTCTTACCTGGAGAATCCCGTGCACAGAGGAGCCTGGCCAATCACAGTCCATGGGGTCACAAAGAGTCAGGCACAACTGTGCACCTAACTTTCATTTTCACAGATATAATGCCCTTTTTGTCTTAACTAAGCACTCACCACACACTGTGGCCGTAACTTTGGCAACAGTGAAACTAACACATATTTCCTTTTTCTTCTTCACAATTTCACAAATAGATGATGCATTCTTACCATCGATCTTAGCATTATCTTATGATACCCTTGCTTTTTTATTAAGTCAAGAACTTTCACCCTTTCACTTAAAAGAAGCATTTTATGGCTACTCTATGGCATGTCCAAATTGCCAGCATCACTCTTGAATTTGGGGGCCATTTAGTAAAACAAGGTTTACTGGGACACAAGTACCGCAGTACCGCAACAGTTGATCTGATAACCGAGTTGGCGGTTGTTGCTGTTGTTGTTTGGTTGCTTAAGTAGCGTCCAACCCTTTTGCGACCCCATGGACTGTAGGGTGCCAGGTTCCTCTGTCCATGGGATTTCCTTGGCAAGAATACTGGGTGGGTCCATTTCCGTCTCCAGGGGATCTTCTTGACCCAAAAATTGAACCTGCATCTCCTGCATTGGCAGACAGAATCTTTACCCCTGAGCCACCAGGGAAGCCCAACCTAGTTGGCTACTAAATGACTAATGGGGGTAAGATATGCTGGACAAAGAGATGCTTCCCATCCAGGGCAGAACAGAGCTGGAAGCCTCAAGATATCATCACTTTATTCACAACAGCACACATTTTAAAATTTATGAATTGTTTATTTCTGGAATTGTCCATTTCATAGTTTCAGACTGCACTTGACTACAGGTAACTGAAACCTCAGAAAACCTAACCTCAGGTAAGGGGAGGACCACTATAAGAAAAAAGAAACACACACACACACACACACACACACATTGCATTTTTCCCCCCCAAAGTTCCTTTCAGACATGGCAACAATCAGAATCAGTTAGAAAAATGTAGATTGTAACTAAAAGACTTGTTTACTGCTAGAGTACATAATCTTGGAATTACAGAGAATTAGCACTGGAAAGGACCTTTGGCAGTCTGTCACAGTAAGGTTGCATCTAGCAGCTGCAGCTTGTACAGCTGGCAAAGCCCTGGTGTTTCCATGGGTGTCTCACATCAGCATGGCGAATACTGTTAGTGCCCCCTTTTCAGATAAGGAACTGAGGCTAATTTAAAATGCTGCAAAAACAGCAGCATTGATTTCTATTTTGATAAATTAAAATCATTTTCTTTCTTCCCTATTCCAAGAGAATAGGGGAACAATTAAATGCACAGCTGTTTGAATAGACTGTTAAATCCATGGTGTCTTAATTCCCAAAACCAATGTAAAGAATCTTGGGGTCTACAGAATATTTTAGAATTAGTGTGTTCATTATACTCTGCTTGAACCCAAGGGAATGCTAAGATTAAATTCAGTGCAGTCCAGTCACTCAGTCGTGTCCGACTCTGTGACCCAATGGACTGCAGTATACCAGGCTTCCCTGTCCTTCACCAGTGGACAGGGAATCTATCCTGTCACAGTAAGGTTGAATTAATTAATTATTAATAGTTGAGGGTTCAATAATAGTTGAATTAATTAATAATAGTTGAGGATTCGTGACACGGGTATTGAGTTGTACTAGAAATTCAAGTCTTACTCTAAACTGAAAGGCAACATTTTCGAGGGAGGGGAAATGGATGAAGGCAGTCAAAGGTACAAACTTCCAAATTATAAGATAAGTAAGTACTAGGAATATAATGTAATGTAAAACATGATAAATACCTTGAACACTGATGTGTGTTATATTTGAAAGTTGTTGAGGATAAACTGTAAGAGTTCTCATCACAAGGAAAAAATATTTTTTCTTTAATTATAAATCTATGTGAAATGATACTCACTAAACATTGTGGTAATCATTTCATGATCAGATCAGATCAGTTCAGTTCAGTCGCTCAGTCGTGTCCGACTCTTTGCGACCCCATGAATCGCAGCATGCCAGACCTCCCTGTCCATCACCAACTCCTGGAGTTCACTCAGACTCAGGTCCATCGAGTCAGTGATGCCATCCAGCCATCTCATCCTCTGTCGTCCCCTTCTCCTCTTGCCCCCAATCCCTCCCAGCATCAGAGTCTTTTCCAATGAGTCAACTCTTCGCATGAGGTGGCCAAAGTACTGGAGTTTCAGCTTTAGCATCATTCCTTCCAAAGAAATCCCAGGGCTGATCTTCAGAATAGACTGAGATGCTATACACCTTGAACTTGCACAGCGTGGTGTGTCAATTATACCCAGCAAAATAAAACTGGAAGAAAAAGGAGTCTATGGGTTAGGATTATATGAATATGAATGATAACTATCACTTATGAACTCCGATCTCTGCTTCTGTAGCTATAAGATAGAAACAATAATGTTACCTACCAAAGAAGTTACAATAAGAATTAAATGAGACAATTGACTAGAAGAAAGACTTCTCATACTTAGTTGCTAGGATGTAATACTCTGTCTATAAAATTAAAAGTTCGACTTTAAAAAGGGAACATTATTATTGAGCAGGAAAGCTTGTGCAGTCTACTCTGTTATCCACGTTGGAGGTTATGGTTATCTGGACCCAGAAGCTCTGGCTCAGCCGTGTTCACTTTAGTTTTCGCTTCTCAAATTGTCGATATCTGACTTTGCAGGAACTAAAGGCGTACTGTTGTTGTTTTAGTCACTAAGTTGTGTCCAACTTTTTGTGACCCTTGGACTGTAGCCCGCCAGGTTCCTCTGTTCATGGGGTTTCCCAGGCAAGAATACTGGAGTGGGGTGTAATTTTCTTCTCCAGGTGATCTTCCCAGACCAGGGATTGAGCCTGCATCTCCTGCATTGGCAGGCAGATTCTTTACCACTGAGCCAGCAGGGAAGCCCAGAGGTGTACTACTAACTGCAAAAACAATTGCATTTATTCATTTATTCATTCACTGATTTATTACAAGCCTGCACCCCACTCCAGTACCCTTGCCTGGAAAATCCCATGGACAGAGGAGCCTGGAAGGCTGCAGTCCATGGGGTTGCTGAGGGTCAGACACGACTGAGCGACTTCACTTTCACTTTTCACTTTCATGCATTGGAGAAGGAAATGGCAACCCACTCCAGTGTTCTTCCCTGGAGAATCCCAGGGACGGGGGAGCCTGGTGGGCTGCAGTCAATGGGGTCACACAGAGTCGGACACAACTGAAGTGACTTAGCAGACTTAGCTTAGCAGATGGGCCATACCCTACACTAGAAGTAAATACAAGGAGAAGACCTGTTACTGCCTTTCAGGGGTCTCCTGAACTAGTAAGGAAAAGTCCAGAGAAGGACACTGAAGGAAGGAACTGGATATTATTGAGGCCTTTATATAGGTTAGCTGCTGCTCAGTCACTTCAGTCATGTCCGATTCTTAGTGACACTATGGACTGTAGCCTGCCAGGCTACTCTGTCCATGGGATTCTCCAGGCAAGAATCCTGGAGTGGGTTGCTGTGCCCTCCTCGAAGGGATCTTCCTGACCAAGGGATCAAACACACGTCTCCTGTGTCTCCTATATTGGCAGGCAGGTTCTTTACCACTAGCGCCACCACACACTCCTAATTATAGCCCTAGTAAAGTGGGTAATGTTTTCCCCATTTTATAGCTGAGGTCCAGAGGATTTAGAGTAACTTATGCAAGGTCACCCAGCAGGTGAACCAAGGAGAGGTGAAACCCTTTGATCATGCCCTTTGCCCTCCACCAGTGCTAAACCGCGTGATCCCATGGCCATGTCTTATCACGGCGGTGGCCTTAGGCAGCTGCTACCTGCCACTGACTGCCAGCCAGCCACTGGATGTGTCTTCCTCCGCTGTTCTGTTGATGTCAGAACCCATGGTCTTGGGACTCTCTGGAACCGGGAAGAGAGGCTCGGCGCACTGTCCTAGAGGATTTGCTGCGTCATTCATCCTCGAGCAGCTCTCAGGCACACCCGACTGAAGCCGGGGAATGTGCCCTGCATCTCCAGGAGAAGAGTGTTCTCATCAGAGTACCTACCTACGTCACTGGGAGTGAGTCTGATAGTTTCTGAGAACATATTAAATGGGAGGCAGGCAGCCCTTTGAATAAGGGAGCTGTGGCAAGAGCGAGATTGCCTGGGGAGCTGGGACAGGCTGCCTTAGGAGGAGAGGGGAGCCACAAGGGCAAGCAGAACACGGCTCAAATGAGCATCAAGGTAAGAGAAATACGCAGGGTACTAGGTTCAGCAAGGGTCCGGCGCCAATGCCCAGAGCTTATAAGGTTGGTGACTTGAGAGTGACAGGAATTAAGGCCATAGCAACTGAACCAAGTGGGATTCTTCAAGACAGGCCTACAACGGCTTGTTCTCAACTCCCAAATCCAAAATGCTCTGAAAACTGACATTTTGGGGTGACAAAACCTGACCTGAATTGACAGAAGGCTGTTTGTAATCTTGGTTCATCCCTCTTAATGTGAATATTCATAGTTTTGCTATAGAAATAGCTATTTATCTTATTAAAATATATATATATATATATATAAGATATATATAAAACATATCTTATTATGGGTCATGATGGCGGTATTAAATAGAGGAATGTATTTCATTTCTTAAAAACCTGGATTCCAAGCACACCTGTTCCCACGGGTTTCCCAGAGGTGACTGTGAGTCATGCACATCCACATTATCACATTTAGTCCTCACATAAGTCTTGAGAGGAAAGTATTGTTTCCCCATTTTATAGGTGAAAAAAATAGGATAGGGGAGCATTTATTTGACAAAGTTTGTGCAGCCAGTAGAAAGAAACAGATTGAGGACTGAAGCCCACACTGAAGCCCAGTTCTGTGCACACGGCTGTACCATGGGCTGTGCTGATGGGGACTGTAGGGTGACCAGCAGGGGCTCCTGGGAAAGGGACTCCGAGATACTGTCCGCTTCTCCGGCTGAAACCTGTCTCTGGCTCTGACGCCTCCCACAACTGTTTTGGTTTTTATAAAGAAGCACCCGCTGGCCTGGAGCCTCCTGTCAGCAGGAACTTCCAGAAAGCATGAGTGAGAGTGAAATAGGGCCTTTTTAACTCTCGTGTCCTTCAGCTACCCTGGAGGACCTCTATCCAGGAGAGTAGTTTTGAACCTTTAAGGACTCTCAGGCTCCTTTGAGAAGGTGATGAAAGCTATGGACTTTCTACATGGGATGTTGCATATATTCCAGAGTAAATTCTTCATCCTGTTGTGAAAGAGCCTATCCATGAACTCCAGATTAAGAATTTCTGTTCCCAGCTTTTAGAGGATTTCAGTAAATTTTCCTTGAAAAAAGTCATAGCAAACTTCAACTTTGAAGAGTGTTAAAATTGCTTTAATTAATATAACTTAATGAATTCAGTTACAGTGTAATTTCTATAGAAACCTAGAATTCCCTGACCAAAGTGTGTGTGTGTACGCACGCATGTGTGTGTATGTATTAGGGTGTTGGGAGGAAAGACTGGTCAGGGAAGTCCTCTGACTTCTCAAATAAATTACCCATAAACGTCTTGTTAATCCCTTACAGTTCTGTTGCCTTCTCTGCTCTTACAAGCGACCAAATCTCTCCTGAAAGCAGAGATTTCAATAGAGGTGACTTTCTGTTCCAGGATCTTATCGTTATCTTCAGTCTGCATGACCCTGGAGACTGGTTCTCCTGGGCAGATTGCTTTCCACCATCTTCAATATTGAAACTTGCAAACTAATGTCAAGGCCCAACTATAAAGGACCTCCAGCTGGCATCGTAACCGTATAGTTTATTTTCCCTCCTGCTCTTTTGATTTACTAGGATTCTGAGCCATTATTTTCTAAAACTAAATGTTTCCTAGTCTTTTGTGTCTCTGGTTTGATAGTGATGATAACCTCGTCCCAAGGGTATAAAACTAGGAATGATGAATACAAGGGTGTTTATCATTAGCTGGTGCAGAAAACAACTCCTTCTTGGAAATCCAGGAACTGGGTAATGGCAGCTTTCGTTTTTTACATGATTACCTTTATGACAGTCCTGTCACTCCACACCGAGTGCAGTATATTCGGGCTGGTTTTTCTTTAACGAGAGTGTCCAAGGCTCATGACACTGGGCTGAGCCGTGTTTCTGATTTGTGCGTTTGGTAATTGATAGAAACTGGCGGTGCATGCATTATGATGTGAAGTTAAAAAATAGGCATGTTCAAATGAGTGGAATGCTTGTATGCTCCTCATTTCCCACATGCTAATAAATAAGTTTAATGGTAAATGCAGATTAGCAAAAATGGCTATGTTCTTAGACTCTGGAGTTAATCCGGCTAGGGTTTGAGTTTTGAACCCATCACTTACCAGGTAAATGACTGACAAATTACTTCATCTCTCTATGCCTCATTCTCTGTAAAATGGGATTTAAAATGGTTTTAAATCCGTGGGACTTCCTTGGTAGTCCAGTGGCTAACATTCCCCTTTCCCAATGCAAAGGGCCCAAGCTCAATTCATGGTCAGAGAACTAGATCCCACGTGCCTCACCTGAGTCCTTGTTCAGTCGCTTTGCAACCCCATCGGCTGCAGCATGCCAGTCTTCCCTGTCCTTCACCGTCTCCTGGAATTTGTTCAAACTCATGTCCATTGAGTCAGTGACACCATCCAGCCATCTCATCCTCTGTCACCCCCTTCTTCTCTTGCCCTCAATCTTCCCCAGCATCAGGGTCTTCTCCAATGAATGAGTCAACTCTTCACATCAGGTGGCCAAAGTACTGGAGCTTCAGCTTCAGCATCAGTCCTTCTGATGAATATTCAGGACTGATTCCCTTTAGGATTAACTGGTTTGATCTCCTTGCAGTCCAAGGGCCTCTCAAGAGTCTTCTCCAACACCACAGTTCAGAAGCAACCGTTCTTTGGTGCTTAGCCTTTTATCATGGTCCAACTCTCACATCAGTACATGACTGCTGGAAAAACCGTGGCTTTGACTATAGAGACCTTTGTCGGCAAATTTATGCCTCTGCTTTTTAAAACACTGCATATTAAAAGCTTTTCTTTCAAGAAGCAAGCATCTTTCAATTTTATGGCTGCAGATGTTTTAGGGATTGATTGAGGTGCTGTGTGTAAAGAACTTAGCACAGTGTCTTGTTCCACACATATTAGCTAATGTTATCTCACAGGATGATAATCATTTCCCAACTCTGTTCTCCCACAAGGGCCCTCTCTCTTCATTGTTTGGACTTAAATACAACTGGGTTCCCAGATGTGCCAAGATGTGTTTATTTGGTATTTCTCCCAGCTCTGAATTATCAAGGTGAGTTATATAGTCCTTGGATGAGAGTAGGGAGGCGAATTTCATATCACCAGAGTCCTTTGCATGAGAGGACTGTTCAGTTGGGCTTCCCTCATAGCTTGGTTGGTAAAGAATCCACCTGCAATGCAGGAGACCCCAGTTCAATTACTGGGTCGGGAAGATTCCCTGGAGAAGGGATTGGCTACCCATTCCAGTATTCTTGGGTTTCCCTTGTGGCTCAGCTGGGGAAGAATCTGCTTGCAATGCAGGAGACCTGGGTTCCATCCCTGAGTTGGGAAGATCCCCTGGAAAAGGGAAAGGCTACCCACTCCCGTATTCTGGCCTGGAGAATTATATAGTCCATGGTGTCGCAAAGAGTCGGACATGACAGAGTGACTTTCACTTTCACTTGCATGAGAGGGAGATTGTGAGCCTCCATTACAAATAGCTTCTTTGTGTGCTGTGTGGCAGCCTGGGAGGGACTCCATGTGCTTCTGCTGAACTGAGCTGAATGGATGAGACAGAGAGAATGCCTGGACTCACCCCAGCTGCCTACACCCTGGAACCTTGTCCACTGCAGCAATGGCCCTGTCATCAGCCCAGGTGAAAGGACTCAGATCTGCTCCAACGAAAGCATTCTAGGGAAGAAGGCAGGCCTGTCTCAGTCACCTGGGTCCCCAGGAGCCCAGAGATACCTGGTTCATATGAAGTCAGTGTGGGGATCACCCATCACCTGTCTCTACAGCAGTGGAGGGCAGACATTGGGGTTCTGCCAGCACTGGGATGGGTGTCTGAAAAAGGCTACTGGCCTTGTTTTACTTTTCTGTCATCCTTGAAGAGCCTTGAGCCTAAAACCACCTGTCTCGTTCCAACGGAAATCCAACAAATATTTGGAAGCAAATAATCCCATTTGGAAATCGGTGGGAAACTCAGTCAGTACATTTTCTGGTTCTGCTTAAGTGTGCAGAACTTAGTTTCTTGGGAAATCAGTAGATTTTCAAATGTGTATCACACAAAAGCAGAGGTTCTAAAAGAGGGAAAGTTTAAAAGACTATATTAAAATAATGGAAAATAGGTCCTCCATCACATACTTGGCAAAAACTAGCGCTATGTGTTTCTTATGATTTGGAAGTGCATGTTGGAGAGGAGAGAGGCTGTCTTCAGGACACACAGAGAGGCTTTGCTGGGCTGCCTTTCTTCGTGACTGGTAACAAAGAAACTGGTAATAGGCTATGCACGTGTGCTCAGTCGTGTCCAGCTCTTTGCGACCCCCGGACTGTAACCTGCCGGGTTCCTCTGTCCATGGGGATTTCCCAGGCAAGACTATTGGAGTGGGTTGCCATTCCCTACTCCAGGGGATCTTCTCCACCCAAGAATCAAACCCATGCATGTCTCTTGCCTCTCCTGCACTGCAAGTGGATTTTTTTTACCCACTGAGCCATATGGGAAGCCAAAATGAGATTAACAGCCGTGTATGGGGTATCATAGAAAGTGACATTTTAATGACTAGTTTATTGCTGGTGATAAATTATGGCATAGTTTTATTGTATGTAAGATGTAAGGTTCAAAATGTAAAATCAGAATCGGCTTACAGAGCATACCTGTACTTTTCCATGGCACTAAAATGTAGTTATGATATTTAACTACAAAACTAATGAAAAAAATACCTAATTCAGGGGGAAAAAACACCTTTTTCCTGATAGAACTGTAACCAGCAATACCTTCTACTATGTAACTGTGGGCAGTAATTTTACAGAATATGGATAACATGAAGGAATTTTGCAGAATCCCTTTCCCACTTCTACTTTTATCACTTTTCGGTTTTTTTTTTTCCAGTTCCTTTATTTTCCGAAGGAAAGTGCCCAGATTTCTTGTTTACTTGGCCTTTTCAACATCCTCATGCTTGTGCAAATTTGGTTTTTAATATTTATTCATTTTAGAAACTTTTTATTATTAGAAGACTTGTGGCCAAAGGAAAAGAAAACATGAATTATATTGAATTACTCACAGTGGCAATTGACATTGTTAGTATAATACCATTAACAAAAACATAAACAACAGGCTTGAGTCAGGGCACATGGGCTCCAACTCATGAGTCCCCAGGAAGCCCATCGGCATCCTGGGGACATTGATGTGAGATGATCACTCAGGTTCATGCAGCTCGGAAGGATCCATGCCAGCATCATGCAGAGAAGGGGGCTGGGGGGCCAGCCCTGGAGGCAGGCCTGGAGGGCAGCCTTCCTTAGCAGCCTAAGTCCTCCCTGGCCTCATTTGACCCTCTGATTTCCCTCATCTCTATCATGAAACTGATAATAGCATCCCCCAGAAGAGCTCAAGGGAGTGAAGTTGGAAAGTTAAATGAAATCTTGTGCTGTGAAGCGCTTACCCTTCATGTCTGAGTGTGCACAGAGTGTGCACAGCTGGTTATGTACCACGCAGCCCCTCTGGTGCTCGTACTCATTTGCTCAGTCGTGTCCGACTCTTTGTGACCCTACAGACTGCAGTCCGCCAGGCTCCTCTGTGCATGGGATTCTCCAGGCAAGAGTACTGGAGTGGGTTGCCATGCCCTCCTCCAGGGATCTTTCTGACCCAGGGATCAAACTCGAATCTCCTGTGGCTCCTGCATTGGCAGGCGGACTTCTTTACCACTGAGCCACCTGGGAAGCCCTCCACTCAGCCCCACTGAGCACCAAACGGTGACCCAGAGAGACCGTGAAGCCAGACCACTCTGCCACTTGCTGGCTGTGCCACTTTGGGCAAGCTACTTAACCACTCTGGGCCTCAGCTTTTTTATCCACAACGCAGTGATAGCAGTATTAGTAGCAACCTACCCCATAGGACTGTTGTAAGGATTTCAAAAATCTAGATAAAAATAATACCACTCTTTCTGGATGTACTGAATGCTTATTCATGTCAGTCATTGAACCAACATGGATTACACATCTTATCGCTTATCACCAAGATGCTGTTCCATTCTTACCCCATTCTACAGACAAGTGAACTAAAAACGTTGTCTGTGGTCACACAATCAGCATTCGGTGGTGGCAGGGTTCAAATGCAGGCCACCCTAATCTAAATCACGTGCTTCCCAGTCCTACAGTCTGCACTAGGCCTGTGTCTCCTTGGAAAACAGCGTGGGCACGTTCAAAATGCTGACAGGCTTCCAGGGTAGGTCCAAGCAATAACAACCCGAGAAAATCAGTCCAAGTTCAGGCCAACCAGCACCCTCATTTGCAAACCAGATTCAGGACTGAGTATGGCGGTCTCGGCACCATCAAGAGAGCACCATGCTGCTGCTGCTGCTGCTGCTGCTAAGTTGCTTCAGTCGTGTCCAACTCTGTGCGACCCCATAGACGGCCTCCTACCAGGCTCCTCTGTCTCTGGGATTCTCCAGGCAAGAACACTGGAGCGGGTTGCCATTTCCTTCTCCAAGAGAGCACCATATATCTGCTTAAAAGTCAAGCGCTTTTGAAAACATCTGCTTGAAATTGTGTGCTGCTGATTGAAATGAAAAACAAACTCAGCTGCCAAGCAACGGTGGGAAGAGGACACGGAGTAAAGAGCTAGTGACAAACAGCTAGTTAGCACATCACCACACATGGCCGCAATAAGAGCCCGCACGAAGAAAGTAACCTCACGGGTAAAATTACAGCGGTCTTGGCCAAAAGTTCTTTTCTGTTCCAATATGCAAAATATAAAACTGGTATTTTTCCACCAAGTGGCACAAATTTCTTTAGGGGGAAAGTCCTTGAAATGGTTGATTCTATCACAACACTGCAGCCCTGGTGCACCTGCCTATTGCAGTCAAAGCTCCCTGGCCCTTGTCCTCACCTCTTCGGGGTAGCAGGAGTTGGGCTGGGACTGGGACTGGCACCCAGGAAGGACAGCTTCCTCTCTGCTCCCAGCACCCACATCAGGACAGAAGACACTCAGTGCTACTGTGCTTTGGAAGAAGTTCTGAGCCAGACTTTCTAGGTCATGTGGCTGGTAAGAGGCAGGGTCAAACCCAGGTACTTCGGAGTCCACGTGCTCAGTCACTCAGCCATGTCCTGCTCTTTGTGACCCCATGGACTGTAGCCCGCCAGACTCTTCTGTCCATGGGATTCTCCAGGCAAGAATGCTGGAGTGTGTTGCCATTTCCTCCTCCAGGGGATTTTCCCTACCCAGGGATCGAACCCTCGTCTCCTGCGGCTCCTGCATTAGCAGGCGAGTTCTTCACGACTGCACCATTAGAGTGCACCCTCCCTGTCGTCTCTTCTGCTTCCCCAAGGTGTTTAACCTTATCTGATCATGACCTGGGTGCCTGCCTCAGGACTTCTTGTCCTTTCCTAAGAATCCTACATTTTTATTGTCTCTATAACATCCCCCTACCACCTAAAATAAACATCACTTACAACTCATAGCTAACATTGCATTTCTGTGCTCACCCTGACAGTGGATAGAGGTATTGAGGTGGGGAGGGAGCTTGCTCGAGAAAACCCAGGTTCCTAGGGTCTTGAGAAGCCAGGCATGGCATCGATTCCCGAAACAGTGCTCCAAGCACACCAACACTCAGACCTGACTTCTCAGGAGGAGAAGAGTGTTACATAAAGTGTCTTAACCAACTCAGGCTGCTCTAAAATACCATAGAATGGATGGCTTAAACAACAGGCCTTTATTTGTCACAGTTCTGGAGGCTGGGGAATTAAGATCAAGGTGCCTGAAAATAGCTGTCTTTTTGTTGCATCCTTACATGACAAAGAGAGGACACTAATCCCATCATAGGGGCTCTGACCTCATGACTTAATTATTTTCCCCTAGGCCTCACCTCCAAATACCATCCCATTAGGACCCCAAATTATGAATTTGGAGGAGGCACAAACATGTAGTCTACAACACTAGGAGTAACACAGCCAGCCACATTTCTTTCTGCAAAATCATCTTTGGCCCAATTTCTCCATCTCCCTCATCCCCTGCATCTAACTGGTTGTCTCTTCTTAGATGTTACATGAACTCCTTTCTCTCTGCTTTCAGTTCTCATTACTTCATCCCCTAAACTTTGCAGTAAAATCACTGTGCTCGTCTCTCTCCCATTTCCTCATCCACCCTCACCCTGCACACAAATGTCTGTTTCTTCCTCTACTTAAGAGTTCAGAACCCTCCATTGCCCAGGGGATCAAAGTTCTTTACCACAAATTCTTATCCCTATGGGACCTGATCTCTACTCTGCTGTATGAATTACCCACTCCAAACAAACAAGTCTTTCCCTCTCCCCTAAGTAGGCCTCGTGCGTGGTTCTCCCTGTTTATCCACTCAACCAGTCCCAGCCCCCAGATCCAGGTAAGAAGGGACCTTAGCTTCACACTCTAGGGGGCCTTGTTCTGGCCTTACCTCTCCTCATGGGGTGAAACACAGGCAGGGTCTAGAGAAGGTGTTTACCCTGAGCTCAAGTCCTGTCCCTAATCCTTGCTATGACCACCTGAGACCCAGAATTCCCTGTTCCAGTGACCCAGTGGCAGCGTTCATGACCTGAGCAGAGTTGTGGGTGGGGGAGTAAGTGGGCTGAACTTTGACTTGCAGTCTGAGGTGTTTGTATGTGTGCGTATAGGGATGGACAGGGGGCAGGGGATGGGCTGGCTCTCCCACTCCACTGCCAAGTTCCAGAACCTAGGGATTATAAAGTGTATTTGTCAAGGTAAAAGGATAGAGCATGTTTTATTTAACAGATTGTTAGCTTGATTTATAATTTTAAAATTGGTAAGGCACATTTTATTTAACAGTCCGTTGGTTTGACGTAAGACTTAAAATATTAAGACAGGAGGAATGTGGGTTCCATTTGTATTCTTGTCCCAGGATCTAGAAATGTTAGGAGCTCACCTTCCCTCTATTTCCATTTCTACCAGTCAAAATTTTACCCATCTTTTAAGTTACAGGTCACTTCTCACCTTTACCGTAAAGCCTGTACTGATCACCCAGCTGCAATGTAATTTCCTCTTAGCTTGCTTCATTCATAAACCAGTTTGAGTGACATTCTAGGTGCCAGGCACCATGATGGGAATTAAAAATACAGATATGAAGGAAAAGGCCTTTGCCTCAAGGAGCTTATAAGCCAGAAAAAGAGTCACAGAAATAACCACCCACAATCCATCAGCACCTTCTGCTGGCTTTACATCCAAATTATATTTCAGGTATGACACATCCTACAATCTTCCCTGCCAGAATCCAGTTTAAGACATCATGACTTTGAATCCAGACTATGACTGTGCTCTTGGCCTGCTTATGGTCTGTTCCCCACCAGCTGCCATAACACTTTTCTGCCCTGCTTAAAACCCTCCAATGGCTTCCACTGCAATTTAACTAAATTCCAAACCCCTAACCTGGCCTCCGTGGAGTCTCCAGCCCATCTCCTGGATCTTTTCCGCTCATCCTCTACCTCAATGACTTCTGAAGCTTGCCCTGGCTTCTTTCCATTTCTCAAACACCTTGTTCCAATCTCAAGGGCATTTGAACCTGCTGTTCTCTCTACCAGGAACTGTCTTCTCCTAGATCTTCACACAGCATCTTTTTCCTTGCTACTTATTTCTCAGTTCATATGTTAAACTTTCCTGGAGAGGCATAGACCAATATCTTTAAGAAAAGAACCTCCAAGTCCTTTATTATTTGGTTATTCTATTTTACTAATTTTTCATGTGTGTTCTGGATGTTTGTCCGTGTAGCATTGGATTCCATGTGAAGGATGACTTCATTTTGCTCATAACTGCCTTCCTGGTGCATATAGTTGGTATTCTGTAAATTTTTTGTTAAATGAATGAATGTTTGCAATAGACTATGATCTTTGAAGAGCCCTGTAGAAACCATCAATTCATTTCAGTTCAGTCGCTCACTTATCTCCAATTCTTTGCGACCCCATGGACTGCAGCAATCCAGGCTTCCCTGTCCATCACCAACTCCTGGAGCTTGATCAAACTCATGTCCATCGAGTCGGTGATGCCAGCCAGCTATCTCATCCTCTGTCATCCCCTTCTCCTCCTGCCTTCAATCTGTCCCAGCATCAGGGTCTTTTAAAAATGAGTCAGTTCTTCACATCAAGTGGCCAAAGTATTGAAGCTTCAGCTTCAGCATCAGTCCTTTCAATGAATATTCAGGACTGATTTCCTCAGGATTGACTGCTTTGATCTCCTTGCAGTCCAAGGGACTCTCAAGAGTCTTCTCCAACACCACAGTTCAAAAGCCTCAATTCTTCTGCATTCAACTTTCTTTATAGTCCAACTCCCACATCCATACATGACTACTGGAAAAACCATAGCTTTGACTAGATGGACCTTTGCTGCCAAAGTAATGTCTCTGTTTTTTAATATGCTATCTAGGTTTGTCAGCTTTTATTCCAAGGAGCCAGAAACTTTTAATTTCATGGCTGCAGTCACCATCTGCTGTGATTTTGAAGCCCAAGAAAATGAAGTCTATCATTGTTTCCATTGTTTCTCCATCTATTTACCATGAAGTGATGGGACTGGATGCCATGATCTTCATTTTTTTTAAGTTAAGCTTTAGACCCACTTTTTCACTCTCCTCTTTCACTTTCATCAAGGAGCTCTTTAGTTCTTCTTTGCTTTCTGCCATAAGGGTGGTATCATCTGCATATCTGAAGTTATTGATATTTCCCCCAGCAATCTTGATTCCGGCTTGTGCTTCATCCAGCCCAGCATTTCTCATGATGTACTCTGCATATAAGTTAAATAAGCAGGGTGACAATATACAGCCTTGATGTACTCCTTTCCCAATTTGGAACCAGTCTGTTTATTCTGTGTCCGGTTCCAACAGTTGCGTCTTGACCTGCATACAGATTTCTCAGGAGGCAGGTCAGGTGGTTTGGTATTCCCATCTCTTGAAGAATTTTCCAGTTTGTTGTGATCCACACAGTCAAAGGCTTTGGCATAATCAATGAAGCAGAAGTAAATGTTTTCCTGGAATTCTCTTGCTTTTTCTATGATCCAGTGGATGTTGGCAATTTGATCTCTGGTTCCTCTGCCTTTTCTAAATCCAGATTGAACATCTGCAAGTTCTTGGTTCATGTACTGCTGAACCCTTGCTTTTCTTATTTGTTTTCGCTTGGAGAATTTTGAGCATTACTTTCAGTACTTACTTGAGATAAGTACAATCGTAAGGTAGTTTGAATATTCTTTGGCATTGCCTTTCTTTGGGATTAGAATGAAAAGTGACCTTTTCCAGTCCTGTGACCACTGCTGAGTTTTCCAAATTTGCTGACATATTGAGTGCAGCACTTTCACAGCATCATCTTTTAGGATTTGAAATAGCTCAGCTGAAATTCCATCACCTCCACTAGCTTTGTTCCTAGTGATGATTCCTAGGGCCCACACTTGATGTCACACTCCAGGATGTCTGGCTCTAGGTGAGTGATCACACTATCATGGTTATCTGGGTCATGAAGATCTTTTTTGTATAGTTGGTCTGTATATTCTTGCCACATCTTCTTAATATCTTCTGCTTCTGTTAAGTCCATACCATTTCTGTCCTTTATTGTGCCCAACTTTTCTTGAAATGTTCCCTTGGTATCTCTAATTTTCTTGAAAAGCTCTCTAGTCTTTCCCCTTCTATTGTTTTCCTCTGTTTCTTTGCATTAATCACTTAAGAAGGCTTTCTTATCTCTCCTTAATATTCTTTGGAACTCTGCATTCAGATGGATATATCTTTCATTTTCTCCTTTGCCTTTTGCTTCTCTTATTTCTCAGCTATTTATAAGGCCTCCTCAGACAACCATTTTGCCTTTTTGCATTTCTTTTTCTTGGGGATGGTTTTGATCACCCTCTCCTGTACAATGTTAATGAACTTCCATCCATAGTTCTTCAGGCACTCTGTCTATCAGATCTAATTCCTTGAATCTATTTGTCACTTCCACTGTATAAACATAAGTGATTTGATTTAGGTCGTATCTGAATGGTCTAGTGGTTTTCCCTACTTTTTTCAATTTAAGTCTAGATTTTGCAATAATGAGTTTATGATCTGAGCCAGTCAGCTCCCGGTCTTGTTTTGCTGACTGTATAGAGCTTCTCCATCTTTGGCTGCAAAGAATATAAGTGGAAGCCATAGGAGAAATCTAATTTTACCTGGAGAGAGTTGGTATTGACTATGGCCTGGTTTGGGGAAGTGGCGTTAGGAAATGTGGAGGCATTGAAGGGTTTGAGAAGAATAGTGTGGTAAGATTTGCTGCTTAGAAGTGACTTGGTGCAGAGTGGGAGGAGAGATTAGAAATGGCAAAGCTAAAGGCAGGAATTTAAATCAGGATATGCTTACTACTGGAGTAGGAAATGGCAACCCACTCTGGTCTTCTTGCCTGGAAAATTCCATGGACAGAGGAGCCTGGCAGGCTCCAGTCCATGAAGATAAAAATAGTCAGACAAGACTAAGCACGCATGCACACCTGTTCACGCCTGAAGGTGAAGGTGAAGTTGCTCAGTCGTGTCCGACTCTTTGCGACCCTGTGGACTGTAGCCTACCAGGCTTCTCTGTCCATGGGATTCTCCAGGCAAGAATACTGGAATGGGTTACCATTTCCTTCTCCAGGGGATCCTCCCAACTCAGAGATTGAACCTGGGTCTCCTGCATTGGAGGCAGACGCTTTAACCTCTGAGCCACCAGGGAAGCCAGTGCATACCTAGAACTTACTAAATATGAGAAGGGAGGGAATTCCTACAAGCAAAATAAGAAGTAGGAAAAAGACAAAAATTGGGTAAAGATTCAACCTTTCTCAGCCTGAATTCCTGTAGAGAATGAAGCTCTAATGTCTAAAGGCACCTACTATGTGTGGTGAATTAACTTCCCTTCTAAGCATCTAGAATGGTTCAGATATGTGCGGTTGTTGGAAGAATTGAAGAAACAGTTCCTCTGTTGTGTAGGTCAAACAAGGAGTCCCTCTCCACCTTTTATTTATTTATTTTTTTGGCCTCACTGCGCTTAGTTCCCTGACCAGGGATGGAACCCATGCCTCCTGCAGTGGAAGCACAGAGTCCTAATCGCTGGACCACCAGAGAATTCCCAGGAGTCCCACTGAGAGTTGGGTGGAACATGGGCATTACAGAGATAGAAAATTATTTAGAGGAAAAATACTGAGTTCAGTTTGAATCATATTGAGTTTGAGGTGAGGAGCAAGGAGTGAGTAGTAAGTTATGAAAAGGAAACAGAGAGAGATCAACATAAAGGAGTTAGCTGATGCCAAGAGTATTACGGAGGTTGCTTAGAAAAAGAATTGACAGAGGAAACATCCAGGGAAAACCCCTGGGAAGCCTCATTACTTAAGTCTTGCCTTAAAAAAAAAAAAAAAAAGTCTTGCCTAAACATTTCAGGTTAAAGAGTTGGCTGAGTCAAGAGATCCCAAAAGGAAGACCTAGAAGAAGACAGAAGTTTGCAGAGAAATAGTCCAAAATGGGTGAGATATTCAGAAAGCCAAAGTAGTTTCAAGAAGAAAGAGATGGTTGATACTGGCAACCACAAGAAAGGCAAAATAGGAAGTGTACTGAAACATAACATGTGGATTTGGAAGTACGGTGGTCATGTCATCTAATTCTGGGAAAGCAGCCCATAATTCTCACACTGATGTTGCATTATCACCATCACTACTACTACTGCTAGTAGTTGGTCAGCAGTTTTAGTGGTTGGATGTGAATGTGGAAGTGAATTATGTTCGAAGTAATTTCTCAAGGTCTCAGAAGGTATGGCTACAGGACAGATTAGGATGGACCTTCCCTGGTTGCTCAGACAGTAAAGCCTCTACCTGCAATGCGGGAGACTCGGGTTTCGAACCCTGGGTCAGAAAGATCCCCTGGAGAGGGAAATGGCAACCCTCTCCAGTACTCTTGCCTAGAAAATTCTATGAATGGAAGAGCCTGGTGGGCTACAGTCCATGGCGTCGCAAAAAGTAGGATACGACGGAGCAACTTCACTTTCATTTTTCACTTTCACTTAGGATGGACCTTTCTCTCCTCAGAGCTTCGGCAATCCATTCTCTGAGCTGGCTTCTAAAAAATGCCCAGTAGATCCTACATCCAATAGTGTTTCTGTGTAGTTCACCATTAAAGCAAAATCCATTTTTTTTTTCTCCAGTGATGTGAATTTAATTTATTTTCATTTATTAAAGCCACTTTCTGGGACTTGAAAATGTTTTTAAATGTTCATTCCATTTTTGCATTCACAATCCATTTCATTCAACACGCCTTACTGCAGACTGAATTGCTTACTAAATTTGAAAGAGATCAATAAATAGCAGCAAAACTCCAGGAGGTCATTTAATTTTTTTTTTTTTTTTATTAACAGACCCAATAAATCTGGAGCCTATTTTCTTCAAATAAATCAGCTGGAAATAAAAAATTGCTTTTGGGCAATTTATGAGGTTAAATCTAAAAATAAAATTTTACTTTCATTTGTGGCTGGTATTAACATGACAAAGCTTCAACAGAGCTTGCTTAGTACTGAATTTATGTCCTCTATTTGCACAAATATCTTTTTCATAGCTGTATGCCAGTAGGTGAATAGATTTGAAATGGAACAGAGTGAAACTAAAAATGCAGTCTGTAGAGAGAAATCCCCTGTACTTAAAAGTTTTAGGATACGTATTAAAACTCTAATCTTTAGATAAAAAATTTTTTTTCCTGAAAATGACCTGAGTCCCTCTAGAATTTTCTGTGACTCCTTAAGGCAGGAGCAGGGAAAATTTACCCTCCAAGACTGGTTTTATTTGAGTTCATCTAGACATGGGGTGATATTGCTTTGGCTACCACCAGGAGCATAATATCCCCTTTGGTGAGCTGCGGGGGTTGAGAACAGTGATTAATTGGCTAATTAGAATTTCAAAGGGCAGTGATAACAGTGCTGAACAGAAGGAAGTGACAGAAGTTCAAGTCCATTAAAACACTTTGCAATGACTGAGGCTTTCCCTACGTTTCTCCCTGCTCTACAGTCTTTTCTGCTCACTGGTCTCTAAGCCTAGCCCATACTTGCCCTGGCCACTACCCTTATTTTTTTCTTTATCCCATTTCCCCAACCTCTCCTTTTATATCTCCCTCACACCTGAAAACTTAAACTGAAAAATACGAATCCTTTCCTCTTTCTTTCCTTTTATGTTCCCTCTTCTTAAATTCAAACAAGTTGAACTCGCTGCTTTTTCTTTCCCTTCCCAACCTATGATTATTCTTATTTGTGTCAGGCACCTAGATTTTGTTTGCTTCCTCTGCACCAGTGACCCACGATATCAAATGGATTCTCAGGCTAAAGAGACACTTAAGTAGCTTAGGAATACTGAATTTGTGCAGATAAATCGATGATTCAGATTTCCATGCCCCCTCATACAATCAATATCACTGTCTTTAATAGCCTAGCAACGTGAAACTATTCCATGAATTTTCATCCTCACCTACATTAAAACCTGAGAATCGGGCAAGTGAATCAAGTGATTTTCTAGGTAGGGAGTGTGCCCACACAGAGCTGGGTGCGACTTGTTTCATGTCAGGCTCCTCAACTGGAAGGGAAAACGGAGCCACGCCTTGGGAAGAGACAGCCACCCTCTTCTTGGGAAGAGGGCCCTCAACCTGGCTCAGCCCACAGCGCTGCTAAGATCTTGAACCAAGTGTAGCTTCATCAGCCTCTGACTTCTTGGAAGATTTGGTTTATCGAGCTAAGACCCACAGCATTATGATTATGGCTATGTACGTGATAATACATTATCAACCCCGCATAGGAATTTGAATGAATATATGAAATCATTTGTGCTTCCATGAGCTAGTAAATTTGATCATTGCAAGCACAGAGTTTTCCATTTCAGGTTTTTCCTCCCTATATTCCCGTCAATGACATTCATTCTCTCTCTTCAAATCTGTTTACTGCGCAACTCTTAGAATGGAAACTTTTCTTATGATTAGATCACAGGGCTGGGAACTTCTGTTTTCAGCATGGTCTCATTTACACTTAACTGATCCTTTGTTTCTTCTTTCCTTATCTTTATAATGAGGATAATAATACTTTGCATGAAAACTGATTCGCAGATGAAAGGTAACTGAAGGTTATTAAGTGTTTTCCCCATCATCATCTTCAAATGGTGGAAGCATTCTGGGCATGGCCAAGGCAGGAAGGGGATGATCCTGAGAACTCCCTAAGAAGACTCAAGAATTGAAGATATTTCAGGAGAGGCAGCTGTAGCATAGGGATTGAAAGCACAGACTGAGAGAAACGAGTGGGCTGACTTCAAATGCTGGTTTTCCTACTGCCTAGCTGTCTCAGTTTCCCCAAATGGAAAATGAGGGCATAATGGTGACTCCTCTAGGACTGTGTGTGCCTGTGTGCTCAGTCATGTCCAACTCTGCGACCCCATGGACTCTAGTCCGCCAGGTTCCTCTGTCCATAGACTTTTCCAGGTAAGAACATCGGATTATAAAAGTTATTATGGATAAAGTTCTTGGAACAGTGCTTTCAATCTCAAAATGCTGTGTAAACAAAAATTTAGCACTTCCGATTATGCTGGGAATAAAAGGCCCCTCTTTGTCTGGAAACATGCACTTCAGGTCCTCGTCACTCATGAGCAAGAGTTGAGTTCAAACAGAGGGGTTTCCGCTGATGGAAGGAAAAAGGGACCATATGATGGAGACCATAAGAATCTACCAACTACTGGTCTTTAAACCACTTTACTTCTCTGCCTCCAGGAAAAAAAAAAAGTTCATGTAACTCACACAGTTTAAATTTGATATCTAAAAGTGCATTATAACTTTAAGTAAGTCTGTTTTTGTTATTTGCTGTTATGGTTTAGTCACTAAGTCATGTCCAACTCTTTGCAATCCCATGGACGGTAGCCTGCCAGGCTCCTCTGTCCGTGGGATTTCTCAGGCAAGAATACTGGAGTGGTTAGGTAGTCATTTACTTATCCAGGGGATCTTCCCCACCCAGAGATTGAACGTTTGAACCCACTTCTGCATTGCAGACAGATTATTTACCACCAAGCTACTGTGGAAGTCCCATTTTTGCTATTAGGAGATAGAAAATATGAAATGAGATAACATGAGGATTGACTATAATTGCAAAAAATAACTCATGATTTGATTTTTTAATTAAGTTTTATCTGCCTTTTTAAATAAAGCATGACAAATCTAAAAGAAATTACGTAAAAATGTTGATGTGTGGATTTATATCACCAAAATTTTTGGTAGACTCACAAAAAAAACACCTAGTTTGATTAAAAATGATCAACTTCAGGGAATTCCTTGGCAGTCCAATGATTAAGACTTCAACCTTTCATTGCAGGGGACACGGGTTCAATTCCTGGTCAGGAAACTAAAGTCCTGCATGTTGCATGGTGTGACGAAATAAATAAATAAACCAACTTCAATAACCTATCTTGCTTTGGCTGTTTGGAATTGAGATCATCCGTTCCTACATGATCTAAAATATCACTTTAACAACATGTAGGTTTTACAAAATTGTGTGTGTAAGTTGCCTTGATAAATAAGTAAAAGAGGCTTCCTCAAAGCATTATTTCTATTTATATTTTTGTTTAGTTGTCCAAAATGTTTGCATCCCTGGGCAGTGCTCTATAGTAAGACTTGGGACAGGTGATGGGTATGCCTTTCTAAACTGATAAAGACTATATTAAAATCTTTTTCAAACAATAATGAACCAAGCTCTCTCTCACAAGTAAATAATCTTGGGAAAAAATATATATGGAGGTTGAGGATAATGAAACTGATTCCTTTTAAAAAGCTGGACATGTGTGTTGATGACCCATAGTTTATCCACAGCCTTCTTCTTTCTGCCAGACAGATGAAAGGAAAGGAAATCCATTTCATCTTCCCAAGAGAAGCTGACTGGTGATTAAGAGGATCAAGCAAGAAAAAATACGTATTATGGTTGCTTGTTGCACGTTAGTAAGATAGAAAGAACAAACTGGAAGATGATCTCAGTAAGAGGGGTCAGTAGTTATGGGTAGAAAAAAGACTGTGATTGTTGTAAATATGAGATGTGACCGCAGCCATGAAATTAAAAGACGCTTGCTCCCTGGAAGAAAAGTTATGACCAATCTAGACAGCATATTAAAAAGCAGAGACATTACTTTGCTAATAAAGGCCTGTCTAGTCAAAGCTATGGTTTTTCCAGTGGTCATGTATGTATGTGAGAGATAGACTATAAAGAAAGCTGAGCGCCAAAGAATTGATGCTTTTGAACTGTGGTGTTGAAGAAAACTCTTGAGAGTCCCTTGGACTGCAAGGAGATCCAACCAGTCCATCCTAAAGGAAATCAGTCCTGAATATTCATTGGAAGGACTGATGGCGAAGCTGAAGCTGCAATACTTTGGCCACCTTCGCATGGGAAAAGACCCTGAGGCTGGGAAAGATTGAAGGCAGGAGGAGAAGGGGACGACAGAGGATGAGATGGTTGGATGGCATCACTGACTCAATGGACATGAGTTTGAGTAAACTCCAGGAGTTGGCGATGGACAGGGAGGCCTGGCGTGCTGCAGTCCATGGGGTCATAAAGAGTGGGACACAACTGAGTGACTGAACTGACTGACTGACTGACTGATCTACTCTCTCCACCCCACTGCCAGGCCTCAAAGGCTAGTTATAACTATGTCCCCAACTGCAATATACCAAAGGTTATAGCCAGAGTTATACTTATAAAAGTAACTTTATAAAGACTATCTATTGAGGTTTTATATAAATATAATTGCTTACCATCTGTCCTTTAAAATAAAGGTTGAATTGCTAAATAGCTAGTCAATAAGGTTGTTTCTGTCTTTCTTGTCTTTCTCCCCCAAAATAACAGATCTTTATAAATATTCAGAAGCTTTGACTACATCAAAGTGACCAATAGAACATTGTAAATGAGCAACAGAAAATATTTGCAAGACAATTGGCATTTCATTTTTAGAGAGATCTATTTTCTGACAGCAATAGTTTAACATTTTTTGCTTTCATTTTATTTAAAAGGAGACCCAATGGAGAAACTGTAGTTTAGAAGAAAAGACAGTATGAAAAGGAACCCATTTTCCCCTCTCATCTCCATACATAATATATGCTTGTGGGAGAGCTCTCTGGGGGAACAAACAGGCAATTGATTGCAGCAACTATTCTCTATTTATCCCAGTGATAAAATGAAAGGCTGGACTCAACATCTGATTTTCTTCTTTATTAAGGAACTTAAAGAAAAACTGATTTATTTGATGTCTTATTATATCCTCAGCAGTTAAGAAATTTGTAAGCATCTATTTCATTTTACCATAATACCACTACACGTTGAATTGATTTTTTAAATTATTTTAATAGTAAATTCAGATGTTTGTTTTCAACCCTGAAATTTTCTAATTCTACCATTGCTTTTGCCTGATGTAAAAATAAATGCAACAAACATAAATGGAGACGGGAGATAATTTATGCCTACACATACATTTAATCAGGCTTCCCTGGTGGCTCAAACGGTAAAGAATCTGCCTGCAATGCAGGAGACCTGGGTTTTATCCCTGAGTTTGGAAGATCCCCAGAGAAGGGAATGGCTACCCACTCCAGTATTCTTGCCTGAGAAATCCCATGGACAGAGGAGCTGGGCAGTCTACAATCCATGAGGCTGCTAAGAGTTTGACACAACTGAGAGACTAACACACACGTGCATCCATTTTATCAGTTAGCCAGACTGCTAATGTGTATTTGTATCTACTTTTATCTGTTAAAATGCTTTAGACTGTTGGTCATAGAAACTGCATTATCTCACATAACAACAGGACTCAACGTGGGGTGCCTCAGGGGTTGGACAGTTCCATGGTTCAACTTTGTCATCAAGAAGGTCATTTCCTTGAACCTATTTGCAGGGCAGGAATAGAGACATGGATGTAGGGAAAAGACATGTGGACACAGGAGGGAAAAGGGGAGGGTGGGATGAATTAGGAGAGAAGGATTGACATATATACACTATTACACATGTGTAAAATAGGTAGCTAGTGGGAAGCCGCTGCATAGCACAGGGAGCTCAGCTCAGTGCTCTGGGATGACCTAGATGGGTGTGATCGAGTGGGGAGATGGAAAGGAGGCTCAAGGGGGAGGAATATATGTATGTGCATAGCTGATTCACTTTGCTGTACAGCAGAAACTCACACAACACTTATACTCCAATTAAAAAAAAAAAAAGAAGTTCATTTCTTTCCTGCTTTCTTCTGCACCTTCTTAGGCTTGTAGGCTTTGTATTCCAAGCTGGCTTCTTTGTAGTTGCAAGATGATTGTCTCTGGTACTGGAGGCTCATCCAGAGCATCACTAGATTTCCAGAGACTGAGAAGACCGACTCCTCTTTCTGTGTCTTCCTTTCTCTTACAAGCCAGGAGTCCTTCTCAGAAGCTTCACATTAGACCTCAAGTGCGATTAGCAAAGACTGAGTCATTTGCCTCTGCCTAAAACAATCACAGTCAAGGAGAATAGGATTATGCTGATTGGTGTAAAGGACTCAGATTAGCCTCTAAATTCCATGGGAACAGTGTAAACTCTGCGAGTTTGGGATTACTGAGAAGTCAAGTTTCCTGTGGGTGGTGATCTGAGGTGACAGCTGTTGAGAAATAGCAATACTGAACGTATATTGGTAAAAGTCTAGATCTATGAAATGTGAATTGTTAATTCAGAAATATTCATTGTGGACCTAGGGACTCCAGCCGTTAGAAATGAACAACCTAGAATCCAGGCGTCCTGTTGTTTTATTTTCTTAAACCTGTCAGGAAAGATTTTATGTACAAAGTTCTTTTGGGTCTGTCTCCTCCATTGGAATGTAAGTTCCTTGAGAGTGCAGACTGTGTTTGTCTTGTTCACAGCTGTGTCTTCAACATCTGGAATGGTGTAACCAGCACATGGTAGACACTCAGGAAGTACTTACTGAGTAAATGTTGAAAATTGCAAGGAGGAGATTGTAAACCCTCTCCAGCCACAGTATGGAAGTTGTGATTTAGAAATTACCTATTTTTATACTGCAAACCAAATATGGAAAGCCTTCTACCTCTTTATACACATGTTCAGTGTATTCATCCCCTGAAATGGGAGGATACTACAGTAGCTATTGTACGTTTCATTAAGATGAATCTGTGACATGATACAAAAAGAGGAGGTTTAATTGGACTACACTCCAATAGGATGGAAGAACACAGCTATAGAAACATACCTGTAAGCACCACAGCAACATAAAAAGGCAGAGCAGTTACCCAAACACTGGACAAGACTGACAGAAACAAAACAGGGAAAAGGCAAGGGCAAGAAACATTGAATTTCAAGCTAGTATGGACCAGTTTGGAAACTGTAAGATGATTCATTCTTTAAACTTTAAACATACAAAGTGTGATCCTTTTGCACATCATGTCATAAATAACTGAAGAAGACTGGGGGGAGGTGTCTACTCTAGCAGGGTTTTGATATGGATTATTTGAATTTATTTTAAATATTTGACATAATTTTTCAGCCATTTACCCCCTGAAGGTGTTGACATTTAATGGTAGTTTTAATAGCAGTGAATATTTTATTTATCTATGTTATTTATAAAACTTGCTAATCACACAAAATCTAAAAGGCAGAAGTTTGAAAGAAATCACCATTCCTCTTTGTAAGTTTCTTATGGTCTAGAACAGATACTAAGACACCTACATGAACAAATATAATTCAAAATAGTATCAGATCAATGTCTCAACAGTAGTACAAACAAAATGTTATAATAAATTAAACAGAAGGAGAGAGAGATTCTGGCTGTGATGATTAGAGAATGGTCCATGAAAAACATGGCAATGGGTCTGATTTGGAGAGGTGGGCAGAAAGGTGCTCCCAGGGAAGTTTTCAGCCACTGGACTAGATCACAGTACAGTTAGCACCAGCCTTTTACTAAGTCTGTCTTTGGATAGTTTTGGATGTTCCACCAGTCTTTGACCTCAGCTCTGTGCCCTTCAACGATTTTATCAACATTTTGGAAAACGCCTTATGAGTCTTTAATAATAAACTTATAAATAATAATAAGTGTGCTTATTCAGATTTATTTGTAATACAGAGCAAGTAGAAATAGAGACTATACTAGAAACGGAAATGATCCAAGAAAGTCTTAATTGGCTAGGATGACTGATGTTATCTGAGAAGAGAAAATTTACCAAATAAACATGAAGCACTTCACTTTGATTTAAAAAAGAAATATATTGCCCAAGCATAAGACAGAATTGCCCTGGCTTAACAACAATTCACATGAAAAGAAGTTGAGCAGGATTAATTGATAACCTGTGAAATATTTACCCTAAAGCAAATGCAAACTACATTCATTTAGCCTAAAATGTATTCATTTGATAAACATGTTTTAATTAAATATTCTACACAAAATATTATACAAGGATATGTAACTATAACAATTAATAAATGATTCCGGTCCTTAGGTACATATAGTTTATGATAGAGACAAACAAATACAATTAAACTGTAGTGCTGTAAATGTATAAGTACAGACCTCAAAAATAACAAAGAATCCCAGTGAACAGATATTGGTCAGATCACAGCAGAGTATTGTGCTAAATTTGTACACATTTTTTTTAAACAGCTTTATAATTCACTCATTTAACACAATGACCAGAGAATTTTTGCAGAAACTAATGCCTTTGGTATTAGTACATTTCCAGTCAATAATGTGTTAAAGTATATAATTCAGTGGTTATATATATATTTTTCACAAAGTTGTGCGAAACATCACTGCAATCATTTTTAGAGCATTTTTATCACCCCTAAAAGAGACCCTGTAACCATTAGCAGTCATTCTGTATTCCCCACGACCACCAACACTTTCCCCACAGCCCTCAACAAACACTGATCTACTTTTTCCATCTTTATAGATTTGCTTATTCTGGACATTTTATAAAAATAGCATTATATAATATGTGGTCTTCTATGACTAGATTCTTTCTTTTAGAACAATGTTTGGAAGTTCATCCCTTTCACATCACGTATCAATATTTAATTCTTTTTATTGATGAGTAATGTCCTCAACATTTATCCATTCACACTTAATTTATCCATTCATCAGTTGATGGACATTTGGTTATTGTCCATCAACTTGTCCAAGTTATTTGGTTATTGTCCAAATAACCAGCTTTTGGTTATTCTGAGTAATGATCCATGTTCAAATTTTTGTGCCAACATATGTTTCATTTTTCTTGGGTATATACCTAGGAAGTAGAAATATTAGACCATGTGGTAACTCTACGTTCAACGTTTCAAGGAACTGTTTTTTAAATTTGCTGCACCATTTTACATTCCTATCAGCAATGTATGAGGCTTTTGGTTTTTCCACATCTTGTTATTGCTGTCGTTTGATTATAACAATCCTAGTGAATATGAAGTGGTATGTTTTGTAGTCTTTATTGGCATTTCTCTAATGACAAATGTTTTGCAGCTTTTTATGTGCTCATTGTCGACTTGTATGTCTTCCTTAGAAACATGTCTGCTTGGATCTTTTGTCCAGTTTTAATCGGGTTATTTATCCTATTATTGTTAAGCTTTAAGATTTTAAAAAATATATTCTGAACACAAGTCTCATATTAGATATATGACTTGAAAATATTTTCTTCCATTCTGTGGGTTATCTTTTCACTTTCTTTTATTGGTATTGTTTGCAATACAGAAGTCCTTTAATTTTATAAAATGTAACTTATTCTTCGGCTGTTGCAGTTGTTGCTCTTGCTTTTGGTATTCTATCTAAGAAACTGTTTCCTAACCCAAGATCATAAAGATTTACTTCTGGGTTTTCTTCTAGGAGTTTTATAGTTTTAGTTTCACACTGTCTTGATTATTGTAGACTTTGTACCAAGTTTCAGAATTGGAAATTGTGATTCCTCCAACTTTGTTCTTCTTTTTAAAGACCATTTTGCCTATCCTGAGTCCGTTGCATTTCCATGTTCAGCTTAGTACAAAATATTTTAAGAAAGATATTGATAAAGTAGAGTGGATCAGAGTACAGTCAGGAAAAACTTCAACAATTTGTGATGTTTAAATCTGCAAGATGAAATATAAAAGTGGAGCATGAAAGATGACTTCATAGACTTAAAAGCTTGTTGTAATATGGAAAATTATTCCAATGAATTTTCTGTCACTCCAGATGATGAAAATGATGTGAGGGGAACCTCAGTTCAATATAGGAATAAGCTTTATAACAACGAAGCTTAGTCATAAATAGATCTCACATGTTGATCCACCATCCCTGAAAAGATTCAAGCCAAGGCCAGGGCAGTAATGTTGTATCCATCAGTAGTGTTGTAGAAGAAATGTCAGCCTTGGTTAGATAAAATAACGCTGAGATATGTAGATATGAGTAGCAGTGAGACACCAGACATTGTCATTAGGCATTATCTCAATGAATCCCCCAATCACATGAAATGGGTACTACTATTATTTCTTTTGCTGGATGAAGATAGAGGCTTAGGGAGGTCTGATGAATTGTCTAGCAGCACAGATAAAAAGTGATAAAGTATAGGGAACTAACTGGTGGTCTGTGGTTAGGATTCAGAGCTTTCACTGCTGTGGCTTGGGATTCAGTCCCTGGTTGGGAAACTGAGATCAAGCAAACCACACAGTCTGGCCAAAAAATAAATAAAAATTTTAAAAATGAATCAGGGATTTAAAAAAAAGTGGCAAATGTTCACTCAAATTCGGTTTTGCTTGACACTAAAGTCCATGCTCTTAACCTGTATGATCAGGATATAAGTTGTGATGGCAGATACAGAAAGAAAAAGAATATGAGATATCATGTGAAGGAAGATGAATAGGAAATATTGAATGTGTATGTTGCCAAGGATGAGTTTGAGTTTTTAAGCTTTAATAATGGTAGGAGGATTATTATAATTAGGAATAATTATATTCATAATTATTAATAGGAAAGGAGAAACTAATAGGAAAAGCAGGGTTTGGTGGATGTAAACAGCAAGCTCACCCATTCAATGGCATGTAAGTGTCCACGTTTAGATTTTGGCTCAAGCCTACTGAGCCAAGAGGTGGTGGTTTGACCACTCTTCTAGATGAGGCAAGGATCACTGACTCTGAGGCTTTGAGCCTGGAGTTCGAGAGAATGGAAGTGAAAGTAACAGAGAGGGGACCGGAGAGAAGACACTAATTTGAGATTCTTCACTTGGTGTTGTTGGCTATGTTACACGTGAGCATAAAATTGTACTTTATAAAGTAGAGCGTCCAACTGTGCAGAAGACAATTAAAAATGTTGGATTGAACCTTAGATCAGTAGATGGGATTGCCTTTCAAGAGATAGCTAAAGACAAGAAAATATTACTTCTCTGAGGCAAAGACTATAGACAAGGAACATTGGAGAACTTAGCATTTAGCTTTTCCTCCTTCAGAAGCTATACTGTACATCACCCAGAGCTTGTGGGCATGTATGCCTCAAATTCCCTGAAGTAAGTGCCCCTTGGAAAACTAGCATTTAGTTAGTTTCTCCTTATTCAGGACTCTGAGCATAGCATCAAGCTAAACTTTTATGAAGCGTGTATGATTTGGTATTTATAACAAAGATCTGATGCAGGTGGTATTGTCTCCAGTTTATAGATGAGGAAACTGAGACATGGAGAGGTTAAATAATTAGCCACAGGCAGGGACAGAGCAACGATTGAAACCCAGTCTGTCTGATCCTGAAGTCCAGCCTCTTCTAGGTTCTATGAAGCATCACACAGCAGAGTCAACCTGCTGTTCCCTCTAATCTGCCAGGAGCTTTCATGCAGGCGGGAGCCCCCACCCACCTGACTCCCACATCTGATCCTTTTCATTCTTTCCTTTGATTCTTCTATCCATCCAAATATCCACCTGTGTGTGCTAAGTCACTTCAGTCGTATCCGACTCTTTGCGACCCCATGGACTGTAGCCGTAGGGTACAGCAGGCTGCTCTGTCCATGGATTCTGCAAGCAAGAATACTGGAGTGGGTAACCATTCCCTTCTCCAGGGGATCTTCCTGACCCACAGATGGAACCTGGGTCTCTTCCACTGTAGACAGATTCTTTACCATCTGAACCACCAAGGAAGCCAACTTACATCTTTTAAAAATATGTATTATGTGTGTATACTGTATATCAGCCATTGATCATACAAGAACAGGAAAGAATCACTTCTTACCCTCATGGTGCTTACAGACAAGAAAGAGAGAATGACATTAAGCAACTAATTACACGTTGATTGAAATTATCTAAATTTCCCTTCATTTATCAGTGTCACACAAAAAGAGAAAAGAGTTGTTTAGTCATGTTTGCTGGAAAATGAGAACCACTTAAGGTAATGAAAAGGTCCTAAATTTAGTTTTATTTATTTATTTATTTTTATACTGGTGATCGTAGCATTTGGAGTTTGTTTTCATGGTTTCCCTCTCCCAACACCTCTTTATTGTAATATTATTTTTGTTGTTGTTTTGCTGTTTAGTCGCTAAGTCGTGTATGACTTTTTTGCAAAGCCACAGACGGGAGCCTGCCAGGCTCCTCTGTCCATGGGATTTTTCAGGCAAGAATACTGGAGTGGGTTGCCATTTCCTTCTCCAGGGGATCTTCCTGACTCAGGGATCGAACCCGCGTCTTGGGTGTCTCCTGCGTTGCAGGTGGATTCTCTACCACTGAGCCACCTGAGAAGCCCAACAGTATTATTAATACATAAAATAATGAAAACAGAAAATATTGATAGAAAACATTCCACGTTTCTAACCAAATACATTTATGCCAACAAGTAAAACACAAAACACAGTTTTCACGGGTGAACGTGCTCTCTAGAAGCCAGACTGCGGCATTCCACAACATCTCAGAGGCCAGAGCAGCCCACAGAGCAAGCAACAGCTCGAGGCCCTGCCACTGGGAGCCCCACTGTGAAAAGAGGTCCTATTGTAGACACATTTACTCTGAATAAATGCCAGATTCAATAAGAATTACTTATTTCTACTGAAACATACATTCTGCATTGTAGTCCCTTTGAAACATCTTTAACAAAAAACTAGCAAGCTTAGCAGAAATTTTAGTTGATTCAAATGGTTTGTAAGTTTGGATTTAGTTGTGTGTCCGTGTGCATATTGATATTGAATATCTGTATTTGATTTCTGCCAGTGAAGTTTCTACAAGGCATCAAGTGTCTGTCATGACCCTTGACCTCTCCCTGGGGATGTCTGTGCTTCACTGAGCTGACTTGGGGCAGGCAGGTAAGGACAAGAAGAAACTGGAGCTGAAGCCAGAGCTAAAGCTAAGTTAAAAAACCATGTGTGTGTGTGTGTGTGTGTATGCTCAGTAGTGTCTGACTCTTTATGGCCCCATGGACTGTAGCCTGCCAGGCTCCTCTGCCCATGGAATTTTCCAGCAAGAATACTAGAGTGGGTTGCCATTTTTGACTCCAGGGGATCTTCCCAACCTAGGATCAAACACACATCTCTTGTGTCTCCTGCACTGGCAGATTCTTTACCTCTAGTGCCACCTGGGAAGCACCCCCCACAAAAAAAAAAAAAAAACTTACACAGCCTGAAAATCCTGATTCTCAGCTATTTAAAAAATATCTGAACTATACTCACTCTTGATGGGTCCATGGGTTATTTTTTGCCCAAGATATAGTAGAAAAGCATATATTAAAAAACAGAGACATTACTTTGCCCACGAAGGTCTGTCTAGTCAAAGCTATGGTTTTTCCAGTAGTCATGTATGAATGTGAGAGTTAGACCATAAAGAAGGCTGAGCCCTGAAGAACTAGTGCTTTTGAACTGTGCTGAAGACTCTTGAGAGTCCCTTGGACTTCAAGGGAATCAAACCAGTCAATCCTAAAGGAAATCAATCCTGAATATTCATCAGAAGGACTGATGCTGAAGCTGAAGCTCCAATACTTTGACCACCTGATGCAAAGAGCCAACTCATTAGAAAAGACCCTGGTGCTGGTAAAGATTGAGGGCAGGAGGAGGAGATAACAGAGGACCAGATGTTTGGATGGCATCACCAACACAATGGACACGAGTTTGAGCAAGCTCCATGAAATAATGATGGACAGGGAAGCCTGGCATGCTGCAGTCCATGGGGTCGCAAAGAGTTGGACACAACTGAGCGACTGAACAACAACAATAATAGAAAATAATTTGTTTTGGAGACTCCTGTAACCATCTCCTGGCAATTCATGGACTCTTTGTCTCCCTCAATCAGCACCTCTACTGTAAAATTTAAACTCAGATTTTTAATGAAAACAATGGTCCATACCTCAGGGCCACTTGTGTCATAACAATGTGTCCATTTTAATCATATAACTTAAACTCAGTTCTGCACAGAACAAAAATTCTAAAGGCAACTGGTAGGTGGTAGGGGGAAGGGCAGGGGTTGTAAGGATATGAACAGACCCTGATTGCTGACCTTATATAATCATATGCTTAATCTGGTCACATGCAATCAAGTCATTGAAAGAAAAGACAAAATCAGAAAAATAAACTCTCTCTAATCAAAAAGACATTTTTTCTTACTATAACCTCTTTTGTCCTTTCTGACCTACTCAATTACAGAGAGATAACTAATACTATTGTTTCCTTGGAATGATTATTTGCCACAGAACATGTTAAACTGATTAGAAGCTGTATAATTTTAAAAAGAGGTATTTGTGCTTGGTTTTAGATGTCTAAGTTGTACACTAATTCAGCAGTTTCTAGGCTGTAATAACATGTCCAGAGGCCTTAGGGTTGACTCTTATATATTATGATGAGTCAAACCCACAACTCCTAATTTCGACCCACTTTGTTAAAGGGACCAGTACAAACATGTTTCTAGCAATTACAGTCAGTAAATAATAGTAGATGGAAATAGTAGGAGAAATCTCATGAGTCAAGGCCTTGACTCTCAGAAGAGCTCTTCCTTGTTCCAAAATGGCCTTGAATTTTCCCCCTTGGCTAGTTACATGGTATTTTCAGACCCTTCAAGCTTATAGGTGGAGAGTTAGTCAAGCTTTGAAATGTCTTTACAACTAATGAAAACATAAATGAAACTTGCAGAGGCACAGTAGGCTTATTTTTTTCTCCTTATATTTTAAAATTACTTCCTTCTGTACAAAGATTCTGAAAGACCTTGTTCACTCATTATGAATGTCAGGACTCAGAAAGTAATAAGCTAATACAGGGACTGTTAAGAATTTCATAGCACCTTGGCCTTCACACTCCCATAGTAAGAGTGTGAGAAGAAAACGGTGGGGTGGGGTGTGGGAAATTATCCCAGGCTATTTCAAAGGTCACAAAACAGGAAGGTACAAGACTGAATTAAGATGCTAGAATCATAGTTTATGCAATTGATTGAAGACTTCCCTGGTGGCTCAGATGGTAAAGAATCTTCCTGCAATGCAGGAGACCTGGGTTTGATCCCTGGGTTGGGAAGATCCCCCGGAGAAGGGCATGGCAACCCACTCCAATATTCTTGCCTGGAGAATTCCGTGGACAGAGGAGCCTAGCTGGTTATAGTCCGTGGAGTCATGAACAATCGGACTTGACTGAGCAACTTTCACTTCACTTCTCGGAGAGGAAAGCAAGGGGAAAGAGACAGGGTAAGTTCATGAGGGGGAGGTGCAAGCAAGTGGCAGGACCCCTACCTGAATCCCGGATTATGAAGATCCATGTGTCCTGTCTCTTTCTCCCCACTGACGAGGTGGTTATGGCATCAGAGTCGACATTTGAGCAAGGGAGCCTGTAGAGGGAAGGCACCCTGGACCAATGACACAGAACTGGAGAGACCCAGGGACAAGGACCCCTGACCACACTCTGCAGCTTACCAGTTACCATGTTAAACAGCCATAGATGTTATCTGCATCTTTTGAGCACAGATCTTGAGGGGCCAGAATAGGACTATATTGAGGGTTGCTGATGAGTGGGTAATAATAGAGGGGGATGTAGCTGTCAGCCCAGAGATAGTATGATCAAGACTTACGACTTGATATTCCCATCCCTTTCTATCTATAGGTGACTTTCTTTGTTGTATCACGTAATCCTTTATTCTGTTTCTCTTCAGTATATCTTAGCTTATTCTAAATTCCCTTCTACATATACATAATACATGCTATAAATTTTGCATACATACAAATACATAATACATGCTATAAATTTTGCCTCTATGGCATAAGGAACTACCTTACTTACTATCTTTGCCTAAGGTTTCTTGTGGATTTCTTTCATTCCTTTGTTTTCCTGTCCTCAAGAGCAGAATTGAATAGTCCAAGTAACAAAGCAAACAAACACATTATAACTGGTGTCCGTGTTGATGGCACCTTTTGTTCCCAGGTTCAGCAGGAGGCAGAGAATTGAAAAACCACCATCCAAAGATGTGTCACTTTTATAGCTGGGGCTTCCAAGGTGGTTTTAGTGGTAAAAAACCTGCCTGCTAGTGCAAGAGTAGTAAGAGACTTGGGTTCAATTCCTGGGTTGGGAAGATCCCCTGGAGGAGAGCACAGCAACCCACTCTAGTATTCTTGCCTGGAGAATCTCATGGACAGAGGAGCCTGGTGGGGCTACAGTCCATGAGGTTGCAAAGAGTTGGACACAACTGAAGCAACTTAGCAGGCACACATGCACACTTATCACCACTGTATACATTTCTCTCTTACTGACTCAACTTCTGCCTCAAGTTAGTTGGGAAAAAATCAATGTGGATCAGCTCAAAAATAACTCCAAAAAATTACTGTGGAAATTGTCATTCACTAACCAAATCAGCAGGCAGACTATAGGAAGCTAGGCAGGGTCAAGGTTGGATGGAAGCAGAGACACAAACCGTGGCCCTACAAAATACCAAGCCCTTTACTGGCCTATGAGTTTATCGAGCCAGATGGTTGTCTCAACCAGGGATATTAGAATTATTTAACTTCCATCACTGCATCCTACTTTGAGGGGCTTCACAATTTATATATGGTAAGACTTTTTTGCTCATTGATTCCAAGCATATTTATTTGACTGAGAGAGATATATCCTTGGTCTAAGGTGAAGATTGTTCTTCTGTAGGGACTCAGATTGCTAAATAATTTGAGGGTGTTGGCATTTCCTAAAGGAAATCATAATATAACATCATGTGGTCCTTCTGACCCATTCTCACCATGACCTGGCCATGGGATATTCCCTCGAGGGAGTGCTAGTTTAGCATTGAGCCGCCCACATGGTCTCCCATGACTCAGGGCGTGGATCTGAAAGAAGTCTGACCAGCTGGACCACTGTGGAAAAGAAGGTGGTTTAGCCTCTTCTTTCGTTCCAAATTCTGAACTTCCTTCCATTGTCAGAGCTCAGGGGCATGTATCAGACAACTTGAATGTTTCTCCAAGTCCTGCTGTGACTTGCTAATGCATCTCAAGCAAGTCCCTCTGCCGCCGTCTTTGTCCTCCATTTTACTTCTTTAGTCTGTAGAAGTGGGACCTTGCTAACCAATCTCTCAGCAATAAGGTAGAGATCAGCTCAAAAATGGTTAATGAAATCAACTTTAGGAAATACTGTCATTCTGTAATAGTGCTTTTCTATTCTCTTTTCTCCTTTGTTCTTTCTTCTGCCTCCCCTAGAAGGGGATGCTTAGACATCCAGCAGACCTCACGTGACCTCTTGGGCACAGCCTACGTGGGAGGCGACGGATGTCAGGGCATAACCAGCCCTCAGGCTGGCTCAGCGTGACCTGCGTCAGTTCAGCCTCTTAGGATGTTGACATGTGACTATGAGAGAGTGGGCTTATCCCTTGGGTCATTCTTTCCCATAGAAAAATACAGAGTTAAATCAGAGAAATATCATCCAAAGATTCTAAACTAAATAATTCCTGCTTCTGAGATGAGGTGCATTTTGGTGACTTGCTTTCTTTTTCTCACCTGCACCAGCATCTCACTGAGAGAAGCATACGTGTTTGCTCATAACTTGGGACAAACAGTCTCCTAACACAGCATCAATTACCAGGCCCAAGATCTACACAGCAGTGTTAGTTGTGTGGGTTAAGTGGAGGGTAAATTCAAATCCTCACTGTTTTCATGGAATAATCACTAATGAATATAATCATGTTCCAACATAATTTGCTTCATTTGCAAGTTGGCAGGAACGAAAAAAAGGCAGCTTTCTTTAGAAATGATTAGACCATGGTTATTAGGGTGAGGTCATTGTTTTACAATTAAGTCATTTTTTTCCCTTACAGTTATAATAATAGTGATGGATCCCAGAATCTTGTAGCTGGCTCTTTGGCAAAAGGAGAAGATCAGATTTTCAGAGTTTGGGCTGCCTTCCCTGAGTTGAAGGAATGAATAGTTTCCCACACTCGAGGTTGCTGGTGGGTAATGGCCCCCTCATACCACAGGCATTACTCCCTGTGTCAGGCCTCTGCTGCCAAGCCAGCTCGCAGCACTCTCCAACTTGCAGCTGAAGCCTTTACAACGCGATCAAGAGAAAGATTTTTTAATTTAAGCCCCAGATTGGGTTTACTGTCACCTGATCTGTCCTACCCTAGCAGGGGGGCAAGATGGTCTTCAAAGGAAGAGAGAAAGCATGGCCAACGATTTTGTGCTCCCCATGAAAGGAAAATATCTTCCCCTTGGGTCAGGAAAAGTTATCAGCTTCAGACCTCCAGGCATGGGATTTAAAATCCCATAGCATTATTTTTGCCTGCATAGTCATCTTTTTTTTTTTTTTAAGTTATGTTTTTATCTCTTTTCCTCTCTCACAAACAAAATATTGCATGATCTTCACAGACCTATTTTTGGCAAACTCTAAAAAATCTGTAAAATATTTAAAGTTATCGTAGGGAAAAAAAATTATCTGCTAGAACTAAAGCCATCAGATTCTGGGTAATCACTGAGTTCTGTTGCTCCATTAAAGATTGTTTTTCTCTGTTCTTGGGCTTAAGATGAAGAAACAGTTGGAAGAGTCCTGAAACGGGAGATGAGACTTGTGTTCTCTCAGTATTTTTTCTGTGCATAATTTTTCTTCCATAGTGGTAGTCATGCAATAGTATACCCTGCTTTTTTTAATTAACTTTTTTTTTTTTTAACCTGAAGACTGGTCTTTGGCCTGATTTTAAGGGGCCATTTTCCTTTGGTAAATAACAAGCTAAAATAAAGTCATTGTGATTCAGAGAGACCAGCAAGGATGGGAAAATATGTGAATGACTTCTCCATTCCAGTGGGAACCTGGATGGAAACCCTCCTTTTGGAAGCCAAGAAGGCAAAGTTCCATTTTTTCTTGGCAAGACACTTTATGAGATTCTGAGTGTCTTTGGACCCTTCACTTTGGTAACTTGGAATGAGCCTGAGAACACTATCATGCCCCAGTGATTTCAGAATCTCTCTCCTACAACAAAGACTCCAATTCCTAGCATTCAATCTAATTTCTCAAGGCCAGGGAGAGTGCGTGTTTTCATCCATCCCAAGTCCTCTTTCACTTGCCTCACACACCAATGATTGTTGTAAGTTTCACAGAAAGAGTGTTTATCACTCACAAGGCAATTTATAGGTTCAGGAATGACCTCAATATCTAGTTAGTATTTCTCTGAAAAAGGGCAGCTGCCACTACAAAAAAAAAAAACAGCATGTTATATTTTATTCTGCTCTCTTTTCTTTAGTGGACTATACTGTGGGTGCCTTAGGAACACATATGCTATTGGCTCATCTACAGCTAGACACAGCTTTTTTAAGATATATATGTGTATTTTCTGTATAAATTGGTCTAACCCCCAAAAGAGAAATAGTTTCTTCCTTGGGGACCATGATTGGTGACTATATGCTGTCTAAAGCTGTGTTCTCTCTCTTGTTGGCACTGAGTATGTGCTGTTTTTACCCCTATTGATGGTATAAATCCCATATGTTGAATACCTATGAAAACAGGGCATTTCAGTTGGCACATCAGATGAGAGAGTTGGATAGGATCAGGAAACTTGAAATCCTGCTTTAAAGCAGTCATGAGAGCCATTATTGAAATTATCCATGTGCTGGTTACTGGGAAGGCTGTAGAAGTGGATGAGGAGAAGTGACCTAGGGAAGCCCACTGTTCAGTCAAGCGGGAGGACAGGGGACTAACTTGGTGGAGATCTGGAGTCCCTCCTATGACCATCCCCCCAAGTCCAGCCTCGGGGATATGGCCTCTCTATAACTCTACTGTCACCTACTGGCCCAAGACCATTCTTTGAATTTTCCAAAACACTGTGGGAGAGACTGGGCTGGAGCATTTAAAGAGGGTCCTACTGCAAAAGAAATAAAATAATACACAGCCGTATAAAATGCCCTGAGTTTGGAGCTTACTCTTGGACCTGCCTTGCCAGCTCTAGGCTTGCATACATGTGGCAAGATCACTGACCCCTCCTACCCTGCAGGGAAGTGTGCTCAGACTCCTGGAAGCCCAGACCTAATCCCCTATGACATTCCAGGTTCCTGTCTTTGAGCCCATGTTTTCCCTGCACATCTGACACTAGAAAATATCTCCCTTCCTTGAAGGAGAGCCCAGCTCCATTCACAGGGCAGGGCCTTCCCACAGCCTCAACAAGACCACCATGTTAGAATACCATAGCCCGATATTGCTGAGGGAACACACTCAGTGGCAGGAAGTGATAACACACTCCAGGAGAGGGCCAATCAACTCTGAATATTCATTAGAAGGACTAATGCTGAAGCTGAAGTTCCAATACTTTGGCCATCTCATGCGAAGAGCTGACTCACTGGAAAAGACCATGATGCTGGGAAAAATTGAAGGCAGGAGGAGAAGGGAACGACAGAGGATGAGATGGTTGGATGGCATCACCGACTCAATGGACGTGAGTTTGAGCAGGCTCCAGGAGATAGTGAAGGACAGGGAAGCCTGGTGTGCTTCAGTTCATGGGATTGCAGGGTCGCACACGACTGAGTGACTGATCTGGACTGAATTGAGAGGGGGCCGGTATTCCTGGTGCTAAGGAGTTCATGGCAGCTCGGCCCGGAGGAGGCAGGCTGTGGTGGGGAACAAGGAGGACAAGGAGAGGCTTCCAGTTTCTGTAACAAGGAGGACTCCTGCTGCCTTCAGACAGCCATTTGGAGAAGAAGCCGCTGCTGCTGTGTGGCTGTCGCGTCTCCTGGGGTTGTGTTCCTGGTGGCTGCTGTCTCAGAGGCAGCCATCACAGCTGTGCGTCTGCAGGGTTCCTCAGAGCACAGGCCCTGCAGGAGATCTGAGGAAGGTCGCCCCCCCTTGACACAGGGAAGGATAGATTCTTGCTTTGCCTGGCTGTAAGGAAAAAAGAATTTCAGTTGAGCTGCTCACAGGTTCTGAGGACTCTGTGTGTGTGTGTGTGTGTGCGTGTGTGTGTGTGTGTGATTATAAGCTGAATCTCAGCATTCCTTCTTCAAGCCCACATTCCATTACCCCGTGTTCAACTCAGTTGGCTTCCAGGAGCCCTCCCAAGAGAAACAGCTGCTTGATGCCTTAAAGAGGAAATGTGAAAAGCACTTGAGGGCTAGAACTTTAGAATCCACAGGGTTGATCACTTCCTCTCGGCTTATGAAAACAAACACCATTAACTCCTCTCTTTCTCAATACAAACACAATTCCCAAATGGTTGCTTTTCTCCCAAACTCAGCTCTTATACAGTTAAGGTGATACCAGGTTGCCTGTGAGTTGTGCATCCTGCTAATAAAATCAGTTCTTGATATTCTAGCATGGGTACCATTGGTCATCATGCTACAAGTGAAAAATGATGCAGAGATGAAGACCAGATGATATCTGCTTGAGACTAGAAAGTTTCCTGTCTCCCCTCTGAGAGGCACGAAGTATCAGTCTAACAAGCAACAACTGATTTGGAAATATTAATTGTTCACTTTGGGTAGTTAATTGCCCCCTAGTATTAATAAATGCATCGTAGTTTGTCTCCATTTGGGGTTCTTTAATAAGGCAAATTACAGAGCCAGCAATATGGTTCAGAATACCTGAAAGGTTTTTTTCTCAGAAGATACGTTAGTGATAGAGGAATAGCGTGTTTGATTTGGTTTTCAAGTTTGAGAAAATAGAAGAATTAAGCTGTGAAGCATCTTCTTGTCCCTAATACACATACACCCAAGTGCACGCACACACTCATACTTTATTGTGGCTTTTTTCTCCCCTTTTCCTTCCCTCTCTCCTTTTCTTTCTTTCTTAGATTACTCATATCCTTAAGGGTTGAGAAGACAGTAGACTCAGAAACAGAATCTCAGAGGAGTGTGCTGATATGGATTAGAAGTCTTTTCATTTTGATTTCTCTCATCATCATGCAGTTCATTCATTTGCCTCTGAATGTTCTTCTTTTGTAAAAGGCTATTTTCATTAGAATTGTTTTCTTTCCCCGAATTTCTGCCTCAACATTTTCATGTAGTGGGATAATGTGTACCTGTGTGCATGAGTGCTTTAAAACCAAGAATAAATTTTTCTGAATGACGAAAATTATGTGTAATGACATCAATACCATTCAATTGGGTTATTTTGCACATTTTTCAACAAAGGAATTCATCCCAGGACTGGTTTATTCTTACTATAACTAGCTTCTCATCACTAGCTTTAAATGCCAAATAGAAAATGATTTTCAATTCCCCTAAATATTTGCAGATCTAGTAGGCATAAAATAATACAGGGACTATACTGTAGTGAAAAAAAATTTTTAAGGAGAGATGACTTTATATCAACTATGGTTAAGTTTGTAGTACATCTCATATGACTTGTCAACAAACAGGTAAAAGATCCTTAACCCACAGAGCATTATGAATACTTTTCTAATGAAAAAATAAATTGGTTAAAAGCAAAGTGATTTTGTAAATTTAGCTAAAAGTTTCTGTTGCTACTAGTTTACTAATATCCAAAGATTATCACACACTTTTTCTTATACCATTCACTCATTCATCAAATATTTGTTGAGCCCTTACTCTCTGTTATGTATTTATACTATTTGAAATACAGATGGCCCCTGTTCTTGAGGAGTTTACAGTCTAGTGGGGGAGACAAATAAACAGTTCTACTGAAATAAAAGTACTGCTGAAGGCCAAGGGCAATGCACTGGAGAATTCTGTCCCTGGAGACAGGATGTTGATTTTAGTCCATTTGTCATGATCCAAAGTCCAGCTTCATGGGCTCAGAAACCTTAGCATAGATTGTTTCTCACAAAAGGACTCACTTTGACCAGGTAATTAGAATAATGGCTACTAAAATAGAATATCAATTTATTAATTTTTTTTCTGAGAAATAGGGCTGCCTGAGGGACTACACCCTTAAATCTGATGGCCAGCCTATCAAAGGCAGCCACAGCAGGAGCTAAGATAAATCACAAGGTCTCTTGGTAAGCAGGAAATTGAAGAAATTTGTGTCTGATGAAAGATTATAAGAAATTATAATGACAGCAGGCTATAATTATAATGATAGCCCAGTGAATTCACTTCCTAAAGTGGATCGACCTTCTGTGAAGACCAGTCAGAACTTTGGACAAGAGCACCCACTGCAGTGGGCAGTGGGCACCCACATAGGCATGGCCAGAGCTAGCCCCTTCTAGACCCCATCCCTAGTTGCCATCCAGTTGTTGACTGGGCTGGGAATCATCTGGTATACACAGTTGTGGCCAATCTGGGGGTCTAAAACCTGATTTGGGGATGCCTAAGCTTATACAAGTTTGTGGGACATCTTAAAGAAACAGCATCCCTTTGCAATTAAAAAGTAAGAATGTGAAGGATTATTTGGAAGATTCCCATGCAAGATTCTCATTCACTTGGAAAATCCACCTCTACAAACCAGTTGTTATATTATGGAAATGCTTCTATACTAATTGCTAAAGGAATGCTGTCCCGACTCCTGTCTCACTGGTCATCCTGGCTCCTATCTCCCCGGGAAAACCCAGACCTTGCCACATTCCAGCAATGAAAGTATGAAAGCTGAAACTGTAACATCTGTTCTGATCATTGTGGTGGTTTGTCGCTCACTCATATCCAACTCTTGAGACCTCACAAACTGTAGCCCACCAGACTCCTCTGTCCATGGAATTTTCCAGGTAAGAATACTAGAGTAGGTTGCCATTTCCTTCTCCAGTGGATTTCCTGACCCAGGGATTGAGCTTGGGTCTCCTGCATTGCAGGCGATCTGCTGCATTGCAAAAGAATCATAGTGGTTGGCAAATATTTTTAACACGTCTCTGTCTTTAAGACACTTTGTATATATTTCTTACATGTCATATATTAATTTGCCATTTGGCTCTCAATGTTAGCCCCATACTTGAAATTCTTGACAGAAACCTCAAGGTAACCTCTAAATAGTGACAATTAACAGAAATAATTAAAATTCCTTTTACAATGCTCTCTCTCTGTATTTCCTAACAGAGCCAAGTGGAAGCTTTTATTGCCTAAGAAATACCATGTTCTAGGGCATTTCCAAAAAGAAGCCCTAAGAAAAAAGTGGTGAGGGAAGTAGTGAGCAATGGTCACATCACACATTCCCAAAAGATTGAGGAAGAAGGCAATAAGGAATTTTCTTGTTTGTTTTTTGTCTTATTTTGGTTTATTTTTTAATCAAGAGCCAGTACAAACCTTTCCCCAGGGGAGAATTGAATTATTATTAAAAGAAGAAAGAATAAATATTCAGAGAACAACACATAGCAAATGCATTCTCAAAACTTGTAGCTCTTTTGGGGTATAACATTGAGAATTCAAAATCCACTCCCACCTCATTCAGGCACTTTGTGTGTGGGGGTAGGGAGAATGTGCCTATATTTTTTTAATAAAAGAAACAATTGCTATTTTGGCTTTGTAACTTGGTTTTCCACAAATCGGTCACCAACTTGGTGTAATGTACCCCTTAGAACACTTGCAACATTTTCAACTGCATCAAGTTAAAAAGAATAGTTTATTAAAGCAGTCACATTCCCCCACAATTCTCAGAGGGAGATTCATTTGTTCTCTAAAGCACCTCCATATAATTTGTAGCTGTGTGTTTCCTAAGGAGAAGATATACAAAGGACACGGTGTGAAAATATGCTTCCTATTTAAGCTGGGAAGTGTTGATAGAACTATCATCTTGGGCACGTGAAAAGCAAACAAACATTGTCTTTTCCTACCTTCTGTCCTTTTAAACTAATCTGTACAAAGTCCACAATTAGGATCCGATATTTTATATACTGAGAAAACATAGAGTGTGGTTAATACAAAATTTAAGAATTGACCTAGCACACAGCTTGGCTCACAGTGAATGTTTGATGAATAATGGAATGAATGAATGAATGAGCAAGCCAGGAAGACAGCTTTGAGAAAGCTCACAGACTGAAAAACTAAATTTGCATTCAGGTTGGAGAGCAATGGATGGGCAGCTTTGCTGAATGCATAACTGGTGGCGTAATTTCTATGAGGAGAGGAGCCACTGCTCATAATAAGTGCTAAGTGCAAAGACAGTGGGTGTGAGCGTGTGCCTGTGTGTGTGTGTGCGCGCATGTGTGTGCGCCATGGGCGCACTCCTAGAAGAGACTCAGAGGAGCCGGGGGTAGCATTTTGGAGCTACTGTGCAAACAGTTCATGTGCAAACAGTCTGCACAATCACAAGCAAGGAGCTCAGTGCTTCCTGGAGGCACCAAGGTTCCATAGGAAAAGCATAGACAGGGTTCGAAACCAGGGAGATAAGACCACCAATCTGTGACTTACCAGTCATTTGACCTTGACCTCCCTAAACCTCAGTAAACTCATCCTTCAAGTGGTGAGAATAACATTTACCTCTCCAGGGTGTTACTTAGAAACTGAGGTGGTGATAGCAAACATTTGCATGGCATTAATTATGTGCCAGGCACTGTTCAAAGTATTTAATATAGTCTCCTCATTTAAACCTTACAAAAGCCATATGAGACCAAAATCTCCCCTCACAAATGAGGAAAACTAAGGCAGAAAGAGGTTAAGCAATTGCCTAAAGTGTATGGCATAGGGTGTACTGTGCACAGTAGGTTCTCAATGGATTATAATTGACGTTATTTATTTTCACAGTGCTAAGTGCTTCACTTAGATTTCTTTGGAAGGAATGATGCTAAAGCTGAAACTCCAGTACTTTGGCCACCTCATGCGAAGAGTTGACTCATTGGAAAAGACTCTGATGCTGGGAGGGATTGGGGGCAGGAGGAAAAGGGACGACAGAGGATGAGATGGCTGGATGGCATCACCGACTCGATGGAAGTGAGTTTGAGTGAACTCTGGGAGTTGGTGATGGACAGGGAGGCCTGGTGTGCTGCGATTCATGGGGTCACAAAGAGTTGGACACGACTGAGCGACTGAACTGAACTGAAGTGCTTCACATTCATTTCCTCAGTTGGGCCTTAGAACAATGCCAGGCATATAGCAGGCATTTGATAAATATTTGTTAAATGTATGAGTGAATCTTCACAGTATAGAAGAATTCACTGAGGCTTAGATAAGAAAGTCATTTGCCCAAAATTACATGCCAGAATATGCCACCAGGTTGATGCTTTTGAACTGTGGGTAGAAAAGACTCTTGAGAGTCACTTGGCCTGCAAGGAGGTCAAACCAGTCAATCCCAAAGGAAATCAGTCCTGAATATTCATTGGAAGGACTGATGCTGAAGCTGAAACTCCAATACTTTGGCCACCTGTTGCTAAGAGCCAACTCATTGGAAAAGGCCCTGATGCTGGAAAAGACTAAAGGCAAAAGGAAAAGCGGGAGGCAAAGGATGAGATGGTTAGATAGCATTACCAACTCAGTGGACATAAATCTGAGCAAACTCTGGGAAATAGTGAAAGACAGGGAAGCCTGGAGACCTGCGGTTTACAGAGTCAGACACAGCTTAGCAACTGAATAACAACTACAACAAACCTAACCCCCGAGTCTGTGCTCTTAACCATGCCAGGCACATATGGTTTATGCCTCCACCTCCTGGGTCACTGGGAAGAAAGGCCCAGGGAGTGCAAAGGACACCACACCTGGACGCCTCAGGACCGTCAGAACTGTAGCTCAGACAGATCACCTTCGTATTTGTTCAGAGAACATGGAATCCACAGTCTTTTCTTTCTCTTGCTCTGTCTTTTTTATTCCACCCATGACTGCAAGGAGATCCAACCAGTCCATTCTAAAGGGGATCAGTCCTGGGTGTTCATTGGAAGGAATGATGCTAAAGCTGAAACTCCAATACTTTGGCTATCTCATGGGAAGAGTTGACTCATTGGAAAAGACTCTGATGCTGGGAGGGATTGGGGGCAGGAGGAGAAGGGGACGACAGAGGATGAGATGGCTGGATGGAATCACTGACTCAATGGATGTGAGTCTGAGTGAACTCCGGGAGTTGGTGATGGACAGGGAGGTCTAGCATGCTGCAATTCATGGGGTCGCAAAGAGTCGGACACTACTGAGTGACTGAACTGAACTGAACTGATGATATCTGCCTCAGCCTCTAAAAAATCTTTACTCTGTGATCCCCAGTTTCTCATTCTGGCTAGCAGAGGGGAAAATTTTAAAAATCATACTCCAAACTGTCCATCATTTAGCTAAGACTTCTTGAGGGTTCTTAAGTAATCAGCCATTTGAGGCTTAGGATTGTATTTGAGGGTAACAGGGCTGTAATGAGCTGGGTGAATAAGTATGTGATCCATTTTAATACAGTTCTCACAGGCTGCAAATAACAAGGTCCAAAAAAATCTAAGTCTTAAAAGAAAACCAGTTTGAAAAAGGAATGATTGAGAAAAAATCAGAGTATTATACATTGGTTCACCTGTAATTGAACATTAATTGTGAATTAATTAACTTTACATGCATCATTTCTGTAATATTGATAAGGGGACTGAGCTTCCAGAAACTATTTCTTTGATTTAGAATGAAAGAATAGTGGGTCTTAGCTTCCAGCTTGGTGAACTAATTACTGAATGCTGTCTTTCTTAGTATTTCAATACCTTGAGGTGATTAAGCATGGATCAAAGCTAAAATTAAAAAGAAAAGCCCATTACCAAATACTAAACAGCTCCAGTAACTTCATGTCTGCCTCTGAAGGACATTCGTGTCTTGTTATGACAAGGAATTATTCATAATGTGTGCCTAGCATATAGATGACATCCTTTATTTGAAACAATAAAAGAGTCATCCTTACTAGCTGATGGAAATAAATAGGCAGGCAACATTTAAAGGGAAGGGGGAAAAAATGACCAACCAGTAGGCTTCTGTAATAATTGCTTGTCACCGTAACATCAAGTAGTTCATCCTTTTAGGAACCGTTATGCGGCTAAGCCATTATGTTCTCTGGATGGAAAAAACGCAGTAATTCATAGAAAAGCGATGACAGGATTCTGCTGGTTTACCTAATAGTATTGAGTAGACAGGAGAATTACGGTTTGTAAGCAAAGAGTGGTTCTATATTTGGAATTGTTCTGTTGTCTTTTTACCCAATCAGAATTTTTCTCATTTAAAAAATATCAATACCCTTAAAAAAATATCAAAGAGACTGCCACCACTGTTTTGATCTGACTATAAAAGTGCACAGCTCCCAGATTCATTCCCAATTACTTTCTTACTGAAACCTCTGATGTTGTTGGGAGGGAACAGGGAAGAGATGCTAGGCTTTAGTGCCCCTTGCTGGTCAACCTGAAGAAAATCTGAGCATCAGGATTGCCAGAGCCCAGGTTTTAATAAATGGTGTGACATGTTTTATTCAATGACTCAGAAGCCAAATCGATTGAACCTGAACATTTGTAGCCAGGCTTAACAAGTGTTCTAAGGATGAAATGATGCGTTTGGAAATACACATATGCTTTTAGAGAGGAAAGAGTTCAATATAAAGACAAACCACATGTTAAATCTTAGCCTAACCTCAAAATAAATCTAGGTAAATATATTCCTGTGAATGCACACTTAAGATGTAACAAACTCTTCCTAACCCCAAAGTATGATTTTTGCTTGATTACGCCTACAAAAGGGCTTCCCTGGTGGTTCAGATGGTAAAAAACCCACTTGCAATGTGGGAGATGTGGGTTCAATCCCTGGGTTGGGAAGACCTCCTGGAGGAGGGCATGGCAACCCACTCCAGTATTCTTTCTTGGAGAATCCACGTGGACAGAAGGGCTACGGTCCATGGGGTCACAAAGAGTCAGACATGACTGAGCAACTAAGAACACAGATGTCTACAAAAATGTGAGTGGTGTGACTTTTCTGGCAGTCCAGTGGTTAAAACTTCACACTTCCAACACAGGGAGCCACAGGTTTGAACCCTGATGGGAGAACTAAGATCCCACATGCTGCTCAGTATGGCCTAATAAAAAACAAAAAATGTGAAGGACTTTTCAAACCATAAGGGAAAGAATAGATACCCCAAAAATTCCTAGCAGAATTCTCAAGTTAATTTCCAAAAATGTCCGCAGTATGTAAGACAAATCCTAACAAGTATGAAAGGAGAAATTAACAATAACACAATAATAGTGGGAGACTTTAATACCCCACTCACAGTTATGGATAGATCAACTAAACAGAAAATTAACAAGGAAAAAAAAAAAAACACATGTATCTATAAAGTTCACTAAAGCAAAGCACAGTAAAATGAGGTATGGCAATAAAAGGCGTTAAATTTATCAAATAAAAAAAAAAAAAAACCATCATAAAGATGCTCCCTGGAAACAATACAAGAGCAAGAGCAAAGTGAGAATTTCAACAAAGAAATAGAAATATAAGAAAATACCAAACAGAAACTAGGAAGCTGAAGAGTACAATAACTAACTTGAAAATTTTACTACAGGGATTCAAGAGCAAACAGGAAGATCAGTGCCCACAGTCACAAGCAAAGTTCAAACTTGAACCCAGCTCTTCTGACCTTAAACCTAAGGCACATCCCACTCTAGTACAATGTTAACCACAGGATGAATGACCTTCTCTACCGCCCCACGGGCTTCCCAGGTGGCGCTAACGGTAAAGAATTCGCCTTCAGTGCAGGAGACGCAAGAGACTAGAGTTCCATCCCTGGGTCAAGAAGATCCCCTAGAGAAGGAAATGGCAACCCACTCCAATATTCTTCCCTGGAAAACTCCATAGGCAGAGGAACCTGGCAGGCTACAGAAAAAAATAAATAAATAAATAAAATAAAATAAAATATATTCTATTCCCTATGAGCTAAAAAAGGACAAGATAATGACAATTTCTTCTTTTATTTTTTGGTTATGAACTCAAACAGATGATAAGTTAGATAAATAAACTATATTCATTTTAATAGCACATATTAGTGATAAAAAAAAAATTTCCAAAAATGATACAAAAACTTCTATCTACAGAGGAATTATTGTTTAGACACTAAGTCGTGTCAAACTGTTTTATGGCCCCATGGTCTGTAGTCTGTCAGGCTCCTCTGACCATCGGATTTTTCAGGCAAGAATACTGGAGTGGGTTGCCATTTCCTTCCCCAGAGGATCTTCCTGACCCAGGAATCAAACCCACGTCTCCTGCATTGGCAGGAGGGTTCTTTACTGCTGAGCCACCAGGGAAGCCAATGTATTACTATCTACAGTAATACCTTAGATCATTGATACTATCATTTTACTTTCAGTTCAGTTCAGTTGCTCAGTCATATCCGACTCTTTGCAACCCCATGGACTGCAGCATGCCAGGCCTCCCTGTCAATCTCCAACTCCTAGAGTTTACTCAAACTCATGTCCATCCAGTCGGTGATGCCATCCAATCATCTCATCCTCTGTTGTCCCCTTCTCCTCCTGCCTTCAATCTTTCCCAGCATCAGGGTCTTTTCCAGTGAGTCAGTTCTTTGCATCAGGTGGCCAAAGTATTGGAGCTTCAGCTTCAGCATCAGTCCTTCCAATGAATATTCAAGACTGATTCCCTTTCGGATGGACTGGTTGGATCTCTTTGTATTCCAAGGGACTCTCAAGAATCTTTTCCAACACCACAGTTCAAAAGCATCGATTCTTCAGCACTCAGCTTTCTTGATAGTCCAACTCTCACATCCATACACGACTACTAGAAAAACCATAGTTTTGACTAGATGGACCTTTGTTGGCAAAGTAATGTCTCTGCTTTTTAATATGCTGTCTAGATTGGTCATAACTTTTACTTTATGTCTAGGTTGTCATAATTTCACTTTAATTATACTGTAATTTTAACAAAAGGATTATGGCTTTTTAACTGTTTACCTTTTTTAGGATGTGACATTACTTTTGTAATTTGGGGGGATAGCACCATGTAGCTTGTGGGATCCAAACTGCTTCCTCCCTTAGCACAGAGTCCTAACCTGTGGACTGCCAGGGAATTCCTTATTTTTATAATTTAAAAACAACATCCATAACATGACTACACTTAAGCTGTCCATCATACCTAATTAATTCTTAGGATTCTATAGTGAACCATCAGATCAAATCTATCAATCTTATTTGAAACCAGAGTTCAGCTTGGAATTAGATCTCCTCCCTGACAAGATACCCATCAAGAACTTGGATTAAGCTCTTTCAGCCATCTTGGACCCTGTGGAGGCCTGCTGGGAACAGGACTTCTAAAACGACAAATATGTCTGGAAGGCTGTGGTCCAAGGCCATTTTTGCTGGCTATAAATGGGGTCTATGGAACCAGAGGGAACACACTGCTCTCCTGAAAAGTCAAGATGTATATGCTCGAGATAAAAGTTAATTCTATCTAGGCAAGAGATGTGCTTATGTGTACAAAGCAAAGAACAACACAGTAACTCCTGGTGGAAAACCTACCAAAACCAGAGTAATCTGGGGAAAGATAAATCGAGCTCATGGAAATAGTGGCATGGTTCGTGCCAAATTCCAAAGCAACCTTCCCACTAAGGCCATTGGACACAAAATCCTTGTGATGCTGTGCCCTTTGAGGATTTAAACATATTGAAAATAAATAAAAGTGTGGATTTGTCCTGTTTAAAGAAAAAAAAATGAAGAAGAACTTGGATTAACAAGATCCAGCTCTTGGGGCTGGAAAAAGTCTGTTCAGGCAAAGTAATGCTGAGGCATACAGGTACCAGCACACAGCATATTTGCAGGTCAACCCCAGATGCCTCAGTGAGCAGATAAATCCTGGCAAGGCACCAGAGAAAGATGACCCTTCAAAAACATAGAGAACTTCAAGGGACCCACAATATCCAAAGCAATCCTGAAAAATAAGAACAAAGTTGGAGTATTCACACTTCTCAATTTCCAAACTTAACTACAAAGCTACAATTATCAGTGAGCGTTGGACCATAAACAAAGCTGAGCACCAAAGAATTGATGTTTTTGAACTGTGGTGTTGGAGAAGACTCTCGAGAGTCCCTTGGACAGCAGGACCAAACCAGTCAATCATAAAGGGAATAACTCCTGAATATTCATTGGAAGGACTGATGCTAAAGCTGAAGCTCCAATACTTTGGCCACCTGATGTGAATAACTGACTCATTGGAAACGACCCAGATGCTGGGAAAGATTGAAGGCAGGAGAAGAAGGGGATGACAGTGGATGAGATGGTTGGATGGCGTCAGTGACTTGATGGACATGAGTTTGAGCAAGCTTTGGGAGTTAGTGATGGACAGGGAAGCCTGGCGCACTGCAGTCCATGGGGTGACAAAGAGTCAGACACAACTTAGTGACTGAACAACAACAATAATAGCAATGGTACTGGCATAAAAACAGACATATAGATCAATGGAATAGAAGTGATAGTCCAGAAATAAATTTTTAATCTATGATTGATTTTTAATAAAATTCCTAAGACAATTCAATGGAGAAATGAATAGTCTTTCCACAAATAATGCTGAGATAACTGGATATCCACATGCACAAAAATGAACTTGAACCCTTACATCATCCCATATACAAAATTAAATCAACAGTGATCAAAGACCTAAATGGTAAAAGACCTAAAATGGTGAAGCTGTTAGAACAACACATATGAGTAAATCTTCATGTCCTTAGAAATGGCAGTGGTTTCTTAAATAAGACACCAAAAGCATAAGAAACAAAAGAAAAATTAGATAAACTGGACATGCATCAGAATGAAAACTTTTGTGCTTCCAAGGATACCATCAAGAAAGTGAAGAGAGAATGTACAGAATGAACAAAGTTTGGCAAATCTTATGTCTGATAAGGAACTTGTATCCAGAACATATAAAGAATAATTGCAACTCAACAATAAAACGTCAAATTAAAAATTAACGGCTAAAAAACTTATTGCTGATTAAAAAAAGGCAAAAGATCTGAACAAACATTTCTCCAAAAAAGGTACACGAACGGCCATAAACACCTGAAAAGACTTACCATTACCCATTATTAAGGAAGCGCAAACCCAAACCACAGTGAACCACCACTTTATACTCACTGTTGCTGTTGTTTAGTCACTAAGTTGTGTCCGACTCCTTGCAACCCCTTCTCCTCCTGCCCTCAATCTCTCCCAGCATCAGGGTCTGTTCCAATGAGTCGGCTCTTCGCATCAGGTGGCCAAAGTATTGGAGCTTCAGCTTCAGCATCAGTCCTTCCAATGAATATTCAGAGCTGATTATAGCCACTACGATGGCCATAATAAAAAAGACAGACAATTACAAATGGTGACAAGGATATGAAGAATTCGGAACCCTCATTCCTTGCTAGTGAGAAGGTGAAATGTGTAGACCTTTCAGACAACAGTTAGTTCCTAAAATGTTCTACATAGAGTTCCCATATGACCCATAAATTTTACTCCAAGATACATTTGCCCAAGATAAATGAAAACATGTTTGCACAAAAATTTATACATGAATGTCCATAGCAGCATTACTCATTAACAGTCAAAAGGTTGAAATAACCCAAATGTCCATCAAAATGGATAAACAAAATGTAGTTTAGCCACACAGTTGAGTATTATTTGTCGTCAAAAAAGGAATGAGGTACTGATATATCTTAAAACATGGATTAAACCTTGAAAACATTATTCTAAGTGAAGGAAGGCAGACACAAAAGGTCACATGTTGTATGAATCTACTACATTAGTCTACTAGGGCTGCTGTAATAAAACATCACAGACCGAGTGGCTTAAACAGAAGTTTATTTTCTCATGGTTCTGGAGATTAGAAGTCCAAGATCAAGATCTTGGCAAGCTGGTCTCTCACGAGGCCTCTCTGCTTGGCCAGCAGACTACTGTCCTCTCGATATGCCCTTGCATGGCCTTTCTTTTGCACACACAGCCCTGGTGTCCATTCTTCTTCTTATAAGGACACCAGTCCTGTTGGATTAGGTCCCCAACATTAAGTTTCCATTTAATTTTAATTACCTGAAGACTCAGACGATAAAGAATCTGCGTACAATGCAGGAGACCTGGGTTCAATCCCCGGGTTGGGATGATCCTCTGGAGGAAGGCATGGCAACCCACTCCAGTATTCTTGCCTGGAGAATCCCATGGACAGAGGAGCCTGGTGGGCTACAGTCCATGGGGTCGCAAAGAATTGGACATGACTGAGCAGCTAACACACAAACACAATTACCTCTCAAGGCCCTGTCTCCAAATACACAGTCACACTGAGGGGTTAGAACTTCACCATATGAATTTAGGGGCTTATAATTCAGGCCATAATGTGCACTTGTGTGCGATGTCCAGAACAGGCAAATCTATAATGACTGAAAGTAGGTTAGTGGTTGCCAGAGGTTGGAGGGATAGGAGGATTGGGGTGACAGCTAGGGGATGCAAATGTTTCTTTTTCAGGTGATGAAATTTCCTGAAGGTGATTGTGGTGATGGTGGAGCTATGAATATGCTAAAAGTCACTGAATTGTACATTTTAATTGAGTGAATTGTATATATGTGAATTATATCTCAATAAAGCTATTATCAAAAGCAAACAAACCGACACCCACCCAGAGCAAAAAAGATCATTAATAAAGTCTTTAAGAGGTAGCTGGATCCCATCCATAAGCATGGAGATCAGAGCCAAGATTAGAGTTTTAAAAGATGTGCAGGGAAGAAAGAGCCTAGCTCTGATGCTAAACATTCAGGGCAGAAGATCAGGTGCATATGGTCAAGGCTGCCCTGCCTGCGAACTTGGCTTAAACCTGAGTTACAGAGGACTGGCCCCCTTAAGCTTCTGTCCAAGGCCAGCATTTATCTTAAAGGCCAAAGAGCGACCTCCCAGCCCAGGCAGAAAAGAGTTTCTAAGGCAAGAAACTCGGCAGGGTATGAGGAAGGGCCTGCAGTCATCTCTCCTGTGTTTCTGACTTCCCTCTTCCATTCCTTTAGAATGAGCATGTTAGACTGGAATCACCATGTAATCCTTCTGGTCTGATGTGCTCTTCTCTTAGGAGCTCTGTGTTTTCAAAGCATAGGTCTGCCAAGCTGCCTTTTTTAAGCACACTTGCCACATGGTCATTGTCGGTCTATTTATTGACCTGCTCTACTAGACTTAAGATCCTAGAAAATGGGAACTGTTACTTTTATTCCGGCACCCTCAGTGGCTCACCCATGGCTGAGCACATAGAAAATGCTCCATAGATGCTTATTAACTGAATTAATAAATGAGTCTTTGGTTTTCCTGTGTTGAATTTGTTAGAATGCACATAACTTTCTGCTTAGACTAGGCAATTTGGGAAATTAACAAACTAAAGAATCCTAATTAAAGCATTGATTTTATTTCCATAGAGTTGACATAATTATGGATAGTAATAGCTTAACATGTATTAAACTTTTCTAGACTGGGCCCTATGCTAAGTGACTTATATGTTAGTCATCTCATTTAATCCTCACAATAAACACCTGAGTAGATATTATTACTCCCATTTAACAGATATGGACACCGAGGCTCACAGAGGTCAACTTGCCCAAAGTCATGGAGTTGATCACAGTGGAGCCTTGGTTTAAATCTCAGAACTCCAAAGCCTATTCATTTATCCTCTATACAATTATGACTTCTCAGTTTTTTTTTGTTTTTTTTGGCTGTGTTATGCAGCATCCAGGATCTGTTCCACAACCAGGGATCAAGCCTGTGCCTCCTGCAGTGAAATTGCGGAGTCCTAACCACTGGACAGCCAGGGAATTCCCATGATTTCTTAATATTTTATTTTGTCAACATACCCACATCAAATGTAAATGGAAAAGAGGCCTGAGGCCTGAGCTTGTTGACCTGCCTTTCTTCTAAGCCCTGTCTGAAGGCTTCCTGGCCTTAAAGTTCAGCAGGTCCCTGCCTTGGTCTGAGATGGTGCACAGCTCCAGACTCAGGCTGCCATTTCTGAGATTACCTCACTCAGGAGGCAAAAATTCCTCCCCTTGCGTTGAGAAGGGGATTATGAAAGTAACACACGCATAGAAAGTATGGGTGGTCTTCTCCCCCTTGTTCATGAATTCAGGTCTGAAATCAAGCAAAACCAGAAAAAGCCTTTTCAGATTGTTTTCACTGTCTACTGACTCACAGCTTCCAGTGTTCATTGTATCCTCTTTCGTTCCCCTTATACATCTCAGCCACACTTCACGGCATTCTGCACAAAGGGAGAACTCAATACGAGTTGACTGCTTACCAGAATAGAACATTCTGACATTTCAGAGCAACAAGCTCAGCTTGAGGTGTTTCAGAAAGGCATGCATCAAATGTCACAAAGTTGTTATAAGAGATTCAACAGCTTTCACATTGACCTCAATAAACAAAATTAAATGTTTGCTCATTTCATAGTAACCATGTCCCAATGCAAACAGCTTGGTATTTTCTCTATTTCTATTTGCCGCTGTTACCTTGGCTGTCTGTGTGTTATAACTGGACGGCACTCAAAGATTGTTGTCTGCAAGGAGGGGTGATGTTTATACTCAAAGTGGGACAACATGAGTCCCAAGGGAGCTGAAATCATTCAAGACCAATGTGTATGATTGGGAAAATTAAACAGAACCAAAGACTCTGATGCTGGGAGGGATTGGGGGCAAGAGGAGAAGGGGACGACAGAGGATGAGATGGCTGGATGGCATCACTGACTCGATGGATGTGAGTCTGAGTGAACTCCAGGAGTTGGTGATGGACAGGGAGGCCTGGCGTGCTGCAATTCATGGGGTCGCAAAGAGTCGGACACGACTGAGAGACTGATATGATCTGATCTGATCTCATCTGATATATATACACACACACATATATATAATAGCATTAATCAGCTTCTTATGTACCTTGTTTTTGAATTTGTCTAGTAGTTGGTAGAGGTCCTAAAAAATGCTTTGTAGATATTAATGTGTTATCCAAATTTTCTACCATTGAGGTAATCATCAGGAAGACTTCTACCTGACATTTGAGAGCAGCGTTGATGATAAATCCCTATACAGACAGTCAGCCCTTCCACCTGTGTATTTCATTCAAATTCAGATTCTCTTGGAGGGACTTGCAACACCACCCAAGTCTTCCTGAGTCAGAAGCGTGTCTGTTTGCCATTACTTTCCATTGTCACCTGTTGGGTCCCTTATGTCCTTGCCTTCCTCCCATTTCTAAAACATGTGCCTAATCTGCCTAGGAGAAAGCAGAGGCGATCAGAATATTTCAAGTGCCAAATGGAAATGCCAACAGGGCAGTGCACATTAAGTAGAGGCAGAACATGTCGTGAAAACGAAGCCTGGGAGAAGAGAAGGGGTTGCCTGCATTTCACAGACTTAGCAAAAGATTTTTGGATACAGGTGGCAGCGTCAAATTGCCTGTCAAGAGATTCACTTCCTAACGAGGCCAGCCATGTAGAACAGCTACCGCACCACCAGGGCATTGCAGCTGGCCCGGATCTTTGGGGCTCTGAGCTGGGTGGCAGGAATGACAGTCCTGCAGTCCCCAGCAGCAGCCACATCCCTGGGGGTTGAGAGGCCAGGCAGCAGGGCTCATGCCACCCGGCACCCCTTCATGCTGCCACTGACGTTTGGCATCAGTCGGATGAGGATTGGGCATTAGTAGAGGTATGGGGGGAGATCTGAAGTGAGGCAGGGGGCAGGGTGGAAAGGAAATGGGAAGAAGAGCGCCCGTTTATCTTCAGGAGCCTCTGTCATCTTTGGTTATCAGTCCAGAGGAATGCAAAAGCTGAAGGACAGAGGAATGGATAATGCTAGGTCCTGACCATGCTGGTCTCAGGTTTTCCTCAACTGAGTGCTCTCAGATGCCCAAGAAAACAAAACACTGCATGCTTTTCCAAACTCTTTCTCTCTTTCTTTCTCTGATACACACACATACACACACACACACACTTCCCAGTGTTCTTCCTTGTATCCATCTCTATGCTTAAAAAACTGAAATGACAGCAAGGAGGCTGCATGGTGGCCAGTGTACTGATCTCCTTTCTCACCATTTAGCTTCTGTGTAAGAGAACAATTTTTCTGGACAGCAAGTAAGGCAATGTCACTTTCAAGGTCAGGATTGATCCAAACCCCACTCCTTCCTGTGTGGAGGAGAAACCTTTTTTCTCCCTGCGCCACCATTCCTTTCCTGACAGGTTGACTTCACATTAAGAACATAGGCAGGTGTGATGCCCCGTTGGTGGTGGCCCCTGGGTAATTTTCAAAGCCAGTTTTCAGCACCCAGGCATCCACACTGTTTTTGGCAGAGCCAGGGTAGGATGCTAGGCTAACTGCAGGAGCTGCCAGCTTTAAGAAAAATCTGGCTTCAAGTCAGATAGATCCCAGGGACCAAGTTGAATAACAAAAAGTTCAATGAATGGAAGTTTCAAGCTTAGGAAAAAGGAGACGCCACTGGGGATGTGCAATTAAGTTAAACCTTCAGCTCTGTAGAAAAACACCAAAATGCTAGGACTAGAGCCTCAGGGAACAGCAACGGAGACCCAAATCTTAAGAGACAATTCCGAAGAAGTTGGAAGAAAAAAAATCAGCAATGGCAGAAATATTTGCAGTATATTGTGGTTCAGATGGTAAAGAATCTGCCTGCAGTGCGGGAGTTCCAGGTTTGATCCCTGGGTTGGGAAGATCCCCTGGAGAAGGAAATGGCTACCCACTCCAGTATTCTTGCCTGGAGAATCCCATGGACAGAGAAGCCTCGTAGTCTACAGTCCCTGGGGTTGCAAAGAGTTGGACACAACTGAGCAACTAACATTTTCACTAAAACTGGGGCCAAAAGTCCTTGGCAGAATCATTTCTGACTTCTGGATACCTGCACAGGGTGGGCGCCCAAGAAACTCCTGAGTCAATGAGTGAACATGAAGTGGCTGAAGCTTTCACTGAAAAAGCAGAAGGTGTCAGGCTGAGTTTCGTGTTCTTAAGAAATCCTGTACCTGCCTTTTGAGAACCCAGCCTTCTCGCATTCTTACGCGTGTTTTCTAAACTCCTGTCCTGGAGAAGCAGAAGGTGCTTCTCAGGTTCACTGAGCTAGAACGACATTTTGATACAAACAGACCCCAGCCCACTGAAAGAGTTATGCGTTTGGCAGGAACACCACCTTGAGTTCAGACAGAAAGCACATCTGTGCCTCACTGATAATGTAATAACCTACATTACAGTTTTGGCCGAGAGCACCTGTGCACAGCCCAGAAAGTCAGCCCAGGGCAACCATTCTGATGGAGGTGATATTAACAGCTCTCATTAAAACTGATGACTATGGCAGTGCCCAGGAGCGCGGCTGCAGTGAGGCGTCTGTCTACATTTCCATGACAAGCCTCTATTTTTGGAGTTCATAACTCAGCCATAGAAATATGCTTTGCATTGAACTGAAACCTGAAAAGAGAGTTTGGGATAAAGAGAGTTTGACTTTTATTGCTTTCCTGCTCCTGCCTGGACAATGGAAAAAGGTTACATGATGATGGAGGACATATTTTTGAGTTGGCCCAGGTAGAGTTTGAGTGTCTTAACTTTTATATTTATCAGGAATGCTAAGAGTTCTATTATGATGGAAGTGATCCTAGGTGGGCACCTGTTCATTTTGTTTACTGTTTCCTGTCCAAAATGAAGAAGCACAGGATTCCTCGTCCGCCAGCTGGGACTTAATGGGGTCCCATATGGCTCTTAAAGAACCTCTTGAGGAAAGTGAAAGAGGAGAGTGAAAAAGCTGGCTTAAAACTCAACATTCAATGGAGTATTACTCAGCCATTAAAAAGAATACATTTGAATCAGTTCTAATGAGGTGGATGAAACTGGAGCCGATTATACAGAGTGAAGTAAGCCAGAAAGAAAAATACCAATACAGTATACTAACACATATATATGGAATTTAGAAAGATGGTAACGATAACCCTGTATGCGAGACAGCAAAAGAGACACAGATGTATAGAACAGTCTTTTGGACTCTGTGGGAGAGGGAGGCGGGGGATGATTTGGGAGAACGGCATTGAAACATGTATAATATCATATAAGAAACGAATCGCCAGTCCAGGTTTGATGCAGGATACAGGAAGCTTGGGGCTGGTGCATTGGGATGACCCAGAGGGATGGTATGGGGAGGGAGGTGGGAGGGGGGGTTCAGGATTGGGAACACGTGTACACCCGTGGCGGATTCATGTTGATGTATAGCAAAACCAATACAATATTATAAAGTTAAAAAAATAAAAATAAAAAGTGTCTATAAAAAAAAACCCTCAACGTTCAAAAAGCAAAAATCATGGCATCCAGTCCCATTACCTCATGGCAAGTAGAAGTATTTGGGGAAACAATGGAAACAGTGACATGCTTGGGCTCCAAAACCACTGCAGATGGTGACTATAGCCTTGAAATTAAAAGACACTTGCTCCTTGAAAGAAGAGCTATGACCAACCTAGACAGCATATTAAAAAGTGGAGACATTACTTTGCCAACAAAGGTCCGTCTAGTCGAAGCTATGGTTTTTCCAGTGGTCATGTATGGATGTGAGAGTTGGACTTTAAAGAAAGCTGAGTGCCAAAGAATTGATGCTTTTGAGCTGTGGTGTTGGAGAAGACTCTTGAGAATCCCTTGGACTGCAAGGAGATCAAATCAGTCAATCCTAAAAGAAATTAGTCCTGGATATTCATTGGAAGGACTGATGCTGAAGCTGAAGCTTCAATACTTTGGCCACCTGATGCGAAGAGTTGACTCATTGGGAAAGACCCTGATGCTGGGAAAGATTGAAGGTGGGAGGAGAAGGGGACGACAGAGGATGAGATGGTTAGATGATATCAGCGACTCAATGGACATGAGTTTGAGCAAGCTCCGGGAGTTGGTGCTGAACAGGGAAGCCTGGCTTGCTGCAATCCATTGGGTCAAAAAGAGTCGGACATGACTGAGCTACTGAACTGACTGAATATGGCTAGATCTTGCTCACTTTCAACTCAGTGCTTCTCTCTGATGAAGAAGAGACCTAATGACATGCACATCACTGACTGCAATTTGAAAGATAACTCTATTATCTTTAATTTTGACCAAGTGTTGCAAAATGCATTCCTGTCCCCAGCTAGGCAGGTTGGAGCTTGCTGTTTCTGTTAGTATCCTGTTTAGAATGTAGATGAACTACTGTTCCTCCAGAAATGTGAAGGAAGATAGCTTTAAAATTAGGGGGAGATTACTTGATAATTTCTGCTTTTTTAACAAGTATTGGTGGGGAAGATAAAGGTCATCATTGTCTTCAGTGTCTTTTCTCCACACATGATAGAAATTACATGGAGACATGAATCAGATTATGTTGCTTCTCTGCTTAAAATTCTTCTGTGGTTTCTTCTGGACTTAAATCCATACTCCTTACAATGGTGCAGAGGGCAGTGTGGTCCAGCCCTGATCACCTGATGACCTCATGTCACACCCCCTCTCCCTTGCTCTCCCCACTCCAATTATACTTGACTTTTTCCAATTTCTCAACTCCACTAAGCATTTTTCCTCACCTTAGAGACTTCGCATTCACAAACTTCTTTGCCTGCAATGTTTTTCTTCCCACACATAATAGCTAAATTCATATTCTTCCGGTTTGAATGTCTTCTCTTCATGACTGCTCCACCTGAAGCATTGATTGCAGCATGCCAGGCTTCCTTGTTCTTCACTATCTCCAGGAGCTTGCTCAAACTCATGTCCATTGAGTCAGTGATGCCATCCAACCATCTCATCCTCTGTCACCCTCTTCTCCTCCTGCCCTCAATCTTTCCAGCATCTGGATCTTTTCCAATGAGTCGGCTGTTTGCATCAGGTAGCCAAAACAAAGTATTAAAGCTTCATCTTCAGCATCAGTCCTTCCAATGTATATTCAGTGTTGATTTCCTTTAGGATTGACTGATCTGATCTCCTTGCAGTCCATGGGACTTTCAAGAGTCTTCTCCAGCACCACAATTTGAAAGCATCAATTCTTTGGCACTCAGTCTTCTTTATGGTCCATCTCTCAGATGCATACATGAGTACTGGAAAAACCATAGCTTTGACTATCTGGACCTTTATTGGCAAAGTAATGTCTCTGCTTTGTAATACACTGTCTAGGTTTATCATAGCTTTCCTTCCAAGGAGCAGGCATCTTTTAATTTCATGGCTCAGTCACCGTCCACAGTGATTTTGGATAAGCTTCTGACAGTTGAGCTAGTAGCCTTATTCTCTTTATAGTATACTTAAAAGAATAATTTCTCCTCAATCTTTATGTAACTATAACTTTGCAGGAAGTTAGCTAGGATCCCCACACCGGATGACAATCTTCAGAATTGGAGGGATAAAGAGATTCTGTTCTTTTACAGCTTTTTCTCTTTCCATAGCATCAGGAAATAGTACCTAATTTCTGCAAAGAGTTTTTGTAGCTAAACAGAAGGTGCTTGCCTCTTGAACTTTTAGGCAACCTGATTCTTGACTTGGTTTACTTTGAGTTCTGGGCACTTAAATAAGAAAAATATGTTCTGTACATATAAAGGAATAAATGTACAGTCACTGCCACCTATGAATATTTCTGTAAGTTTTCTGTACTATTCATGATTAACTATAATGGAGAAATAATAAATTTAATGATGATGACGACAGTGATGATGTCTAGGATATTTGCTTTCTCTACCAAGCACCGTACAAAGCACTTTATTTCTAAGTATAATATATATTTCATTTTATTGTATAGCATCTAGTATCATATATTTTATTTATATAGTAACAATAATAATGGTTTATATGAGCAACAGGGACAACAGCAGCCATATCCAGGGCAAGAAAATAAGTTCACTACTTTGGAAACCTTAGCAAAAGCAAGATGAGAATACTGATTCATTTTCCAACTGGATCTGGTTCTCTCAGAGCATTAAGCCACATCCTGGATGTGACTGACTCAAGACCCCACAGCTAATAAAAAGCACTTGGGACTCAGGCTCAAGCCTTCAGATGCTGTCAGTGTATTATGGACTGTCTCTGGGAAGGCAGCGTTAACCCAGGCAGCAGACAAAACAGGTAACTTAGGAATTTGTGACCCATGATTCTTCTATTAAACTGAACTCACATTTTTGAATGGTGGCCTCTAGAAGTTTCTGAAAAAAAATCTGATCTCCACATTAGAAGTGGGAATATGATTCAGGAAATCTGTAATTGTCCATAATGGCTTTCTCTGAATTACTCTATCAGATTCTTTTCCTCTCTGCCATTTGCCAAAATCTGGTGGGCTGCAAAGAAAATAGGAAGAGCTTTAGATGAAATGAGAAGACTGCTACATAGGAATGTGACCTTTGGCAAGTCACTTAGTCTTTAAGCCTCAGTTTCCTCATCTGTAAAGTGGGAATAATAACTCACCTTATGGAGTCTTTGAGGCAATTAGATAATGTAGGCAGAGCACTTAGCAATGTGTAGAAAGGACCCAATGTTAGCTGCTGATGTGGCTGTTATTCATAGTATTATTAATAACAATTCTGATGTAAGGGAAGCTCTAGGCAACCAAAAGTCTGGTTTTGTTTTAATTTTAAAGGGAGTCTAGGACAGCTGGTGAGCTATTAAAAAGCAAAGAAGCATAAGCAAGTAGTAGAATAGTAAGGCAAATCTCACCAATTCCACAATTCCGCTTCTAATCCTACCTCGATCAAGCCTCTTCACCTCTCTAAATTTCAGTTTGCTTGTCTGTAAAACAAAAAGGTCTACTCTTCCCACCTCAGCAGATTTTCAAGGATTCAAATGACACACATGTATATAAAGGCACATTGAGGATTTTAAGAATCTGCCTTCCAATGCAGGGGACGCAAGTTCGACACTTGGTCAGGGAACTAAGATCCCGCGTGCCGCGAGGCAACCTGGCTTGCGTGACATGAGTAGAGGAGCCCACACACCACAACAGATGCAGCGCAGCCAAAATAAAATAAATAAATGAAAGCACGTTGAATTTCTTAATGGGAATGGTATACGTTGCTTTCACACCTGTTTCACTTACTGAGTCTCGTTTCTTCGAAGTCAGTGATTCCCAACCCTGTCTGCACAATTAGAAGCAACCAGAAGCTTCTAAAAATCCACATACTCAGGCCACAACCCAGACCAATAAAATTAGAATCTCTAGGAGTGGACCCAGACTGAGTACTATTTTTTTTTCTCCCCAGTGATTCCACAGTCCACCTATGTCAGGGAATAAAATATTTCTCAAGCTTGCCCGGTGATCAGGAGCCCCAGAGACCCACCATAACTACAGAATCAACCCTTCATGAAGGCACTGGGAGTCTGCATTTTCAATAAGCACCTCCAGCTGCCTTTTCTCAACAGACAATTATGAGAAATACTGTGTTGAATCATAGTCTGAGAGTTAGAAAGGATATCATCTAAAATCTTCACACTTGGTTCATCTCTAAACCATGGGAAACGTTATGAATTTTATGAACAGAAGACTAAACGTTTGAATAGTGCGGAATAAAATAATAAACTCAAGTTGTGGTGTGCACAATGGGGATGGAATAACTAAAATTTTCCCCTACAAAAGATATATATTGTACAGCTCTATAAAACCTAAGTTATTACTTTTAGCTCTCATGGGAAAGTGAGGCAGATCAGCTTTAATGTAAATAACACGGAGGCAAGTTACTATGGAAAACCCGAAGGGAAAAAAAAAAAATCAACTGCTGATATCCAAGTTGCAAAACACAGCTCAATTCTAATTGTGCATTGCAATAGATAATTCCACTCCTCCTCACTGATTTAAAGCATCAGACTCTGCCAGAACCACTGATCCGTCAGTTCCCACTGAACATTAGCCCATTGCCTTTGAAAACTTAAATCTTCGAGAATCTCATTTCCTCTGGGGCCACATCCACTTGCCTGACTAAGGTAGCTAGCTCTAAAAGCTTTCCTCCTTCCTGTTTCCTGCACTGAGTCCTGCCTTTGTCTCAGCTTTGTTTGAGCGGTAAATGCTGTCACTTTTTAGAGACTATGTTTAATTCTGAGCTTGTTAAGACAAAAGATAATGGAAATTGACTTTAATTAACATATACGTTCAGAATATTTGCATTTCCTTTAATGGTTTTATAAAACTTACTTCCAAACTTCACCAGATGAGGCATTTGAGAATAATGGTGTGCAATCTGGTCTGAATCTAATCTTTAGAAACTATATCAACTTGTTCTATATAATAATGCTTGTTTTAATGTGCATTCACTGTGCTCGTTTCGTTGCATTTGCATTTATTTTTGATAAAGTGCTTTAAAAGAATCAATGTAGCCTAACTTTTTGTGATGTGAAACAGTGACACAGTACTGCTTCATTTGTTCTGATTTGGTGGAAAGTTCTTAGGATTAATAAGAGGATGTGTTGTAAATACTTGGATTGGCATGCCCTATAGAAGAGCTGGTGGAGAAGGCAATGGCACCCCACTCCAGCACTCTTGCCTGGAAAATCCCATGGACGGAGGAGCCTGGTGGGCCGCAGTCCATGAGGTCGCTAAGAGTCAGACACGACTGACTTCACGTTCCCTTTTCCCTTTCATGCTTTGGAGAAGGAAATGGCAACCCACTCCAGTGTTCTTGCCTGGAGAATCCCAGGGACGGGGAGCCTGGTGGGCTGCTGTCTATGGGGTCACACAGAGTCGGACACGACTGAGGCGAGTTAGCAGCAGTAGCAGCAGCATAGAAGAGCTGGTAGGATTACAGAGGTGACCCCCAACTCTTTAGCTGAGTCAGCACATGGTACCTTAAATAAGAACGCAGTCGTGGGTATCCTCCCCATCACTGGGCTTCTCTAGGATTTTATTTTTTATTTTTTGTATTTTGTGTGCTTTGTTGAATTAGCTGTGTTATGTTGTGTGTTGGAATGGAGAGGGCATTTTTTTAAAACTATTTTAATAATAATTAAATTATCATTTTATTTTAATAACAAAAGAATAATTTTGATTTTATTTTTTAATTTTCAAAAACATTGCTGCTGTTGCCCTTTCCCCACTGTCAGCCCAGTCTCAGCCCACAGTCATGGATCACAGTCTCGTTGTGGCAAAGGGGCTTGCATAACTCAATGAAGCTGTGAGTCATGCCGTGCAGGGCCACCCAAGATGTACGGTCATAGTGAAGAGTCCTGACAAAACGTGGTCCGCTGGAGGAGGAAATGGTGACCCACTCCCGTATTCCTGCCTGGAGAACCCCATGGACAGTGGACAGTACCTGAATATTCACTGGAAGGACTAATACTGAATGAGACTAAGCTCTAACACTATGATTACATGAGGCAAAGAAAAGACCCTGATGCTGGGAAAGATTGAAGGCAAAGGGAGAAGGACTGACAGAGGGTGAGATGGTTAGAGAGCGCCACCGACTCAACGGATGTGAATTTGAGCAATCTCCGGGAGATACTGGAGGACAGAGGCACCTGGCGCGCTGCAGTCCATGGGGTCTCAGAGTCAGACAGTGACTGAACAACAAGTACACAAGCTAATGTACAGTCATTGCTCAGAGGATGCCAGTTGTTATTCTGCTCAACCTGCTGTAACAAAGTAGCTCCACAGACTGAGTGGTTTAAACAACAGAAATGTATTGCCTCATAGTTTTCAAGACTGTAAGTCCAAAGTCTAGATTTTAGCAGGGCTGGCCCCTTCTGAGGACTGTGAAGGAAGGATCTGTTCTAGGTCTCCTTGCCTTTTAGATGGCTGTCTTCCTGTTCACATGGCTTTCTGCCTATAAGTATGTTTCTGTGTCCAAATTCCTCTCATTTTATTAGGACACCAGTCACATTGAATTCATGCCACTCCTAGATGGTACTAGTGGTGAAGAACCTGCCTGGGAATGCAGGAGAAGTAAGAGACGTGTGTTCGATCCCTGGTTTAGGAAGATCCCCTGGAGGAGGGAAGGGCAACCCATTCCAGTATTCTTGCCTAGGAATCCCGGGGCCAGAGAAGCCTAGCAGTTAAAGTCCATAGGTTGCAAAGAGTCAGACATAACTGAAACAACTTAGCAGCACTGGTGATGTCATTTTGATTAAATTACCCTGTCTCCAAATAAGATTATCCACTAAGGTATAGGGTTAGGCCTCACCTTATGAATTTGGAGGGTGGTGGACACAGTTCAACCCACAACCTCAATATTATACGTGATTTTTTTCGATGTTTGTTATTATCAAATTATAACTGAGAAATGTGAATAAGTTTATTGAAAGGAAATCTTAATTATTGTGTTTCTATGTAATAGGACTTTGGGCTTCCCTAGCTCAGTAGTAACAGAGAAGGCTATGGCACCCCACTCCAGTACTCTTGCCTGGCAAATCCCATGGACCGAGGAGCCTGGTAGGCTGCAGTCCATGGGGTCGCTAAGAGTCAAACATGACTGAGCGACTTCACTTTCACTTTTCACTTTCATGCATTGGAGAAGGAAATGGCAACCCACTCCAGTGTTCTTGCCTGGAGAATCCCAGGGGCAGGGGAGCCTGATGGGCTGCCGTCTATGGGGTCACACAGAGTCGGACACGACTGAAGCGACTTAGCAGCAGCAGCAGCAGCAGCAGCTGAGTAGTAAAGAAGCCTCCTGCCACTGCAGGAGACTCGGATTCTATCCCTGGGTCAGGAAGATCCCCTGGAGAAGGAAATGACAACCCACTCCAGTATTCTTGCCTGGAAAATCCCATGGCAGGCTACAGTCAATGGGGTTGCAAGGAGTCAGACAGACACAGCGACTAAGCAATAGCAACAAAAACGGGACTTTACTGGTGTATCTGAGCTCTTTTCTGCAGGTAAGTGTGGATGTCCCATGGTTGGGGAAAAGATTGTATGACAGATTAACTGTGGATCTCTGCCTGATCTATAGTTGTTTTCAGGTGTACACTGAACTGAATTTATAGTCTTGGTTTCAGTGCTTCTGAGAGTCAAACTCTAAAATAAAAGCTACATCCTATTGAGTAAAATTTCTCTTTTGATTATTGGGAAGCTAAGAGGGTGGAAAGACCAATGCCCTCCTTGTATAGATGAGAAGATGGACACCTCTAAGGAAGCAGTAAGGCTAAGCAGTAGCAGCCCTAGAATTAGACTCGTAATTCCTGCTTTTTTTCTTACCACTTCACACTCGATCTTCCGCACCAGGTGTCTCCCATCTTATCCCCATCTTTCAAAACAACTCACTGTTCACTAACAACATCTGACTTTCCTTCATTCAATTAAAAACAATCAATGAATCCTAATAAATTTGCTAAGTAAGTACATTATTAATGCCCACAAGCAGGATGAGAATTCTGAGGAATGCCTAAGGTTACCATTTTCTCATACCCATCAAGCCAATATATATATGTGTGTGTGTGTGTGTGTATCTGATTTGTATAAGTTGTATTAATAGCTTTCTTTACTCTTCAGATTCAGCTTTTCAGCTGAATCTTCCCTTATGGCCATACTTACATGTTTCAAGGCAGAAAAAGTTTTGTCGGAGATGTCCAGCTTGTGGCCATTAATGATTACTCTTACAAACAAAAGAAGAAAGAGGCCTTTACCTTCTCTTTTCTACCAAGCCTCGATTAACGCGTCATTAATGCATTAACCTTATAACTGATATATAAAGTTTGGATTTTAGAAACCGCCTGCCTAATTCAGCCGATGGAACTGTGGCCTTGGCAGTGGGTTGCCCAAAGCCACTCTAGTGAAAGAGATCTGGGGATAGGTCTCTTTATGCTCCATCCAGAATTCTTAACGCCCCCATATGATGCTGCTTAATTGTTATTTAGCACATGTGTAAGCTAGTGGAAAATTTAATCTGTCTTTCCCTATGAAGATAAGAGAAACAGTAGTCCTAGTGTTCATTGGTGGGAGACTTTTCATTACGCCACACTCATTAATGTTAAAGAATAGACTGTGTTTTCTAAATATGTAATTTACTGTGACTATTTTCTAGCTCTTCACTAATGTTTCTGTCTGTTTGTCTGTCTACTCTGTTGTATCTGACTTTCTGTGACCCCATGGACTGTAGCTTGCCAAGCTCCTCTGTCCCTGGGATTCTCCAAGCAAGAATACTGGAGAGGGTTGCCATCTTCTACTCCAGGGAAATCTTCCCAATCCAGGGATCGAATTTTTACCTAAACTTATCTGTATCTGCTTCTATGGGGAAACACACTGACTTTTAATATTTTGAAGTTGTATGTAAAACGTTGAAAATTTTCATTTAATAGTCTTCAATTTTTGTCCTCAGATTGTTTTGTAAGTTAGTAGTTTCTTTTAACCTCTTTTCAGGGTTATTAACTTGGGTTAAACTATATTAAGCAACTGCTATCTTTTTTGTGTGTGTGAGTCTAAAATCCTGGTGGATGAGCCAGCCCTACAGAGTGTCTCGGAACCAAGCGTGCTTTGAGTTGTAGGCAGTTCGTGCTGTGGGAATGCTAATTGTAGAACATTAAACTTATCGTGTTAAATTGATTTCTGGATGTTTCTCTGTGGAAGTCTTGGAATAGTCCTCCCCTTCCTTTCCTTGAGCCAAGAAAACTCTGAACCAGAACAATTCAATTTGTGGAAAAACTCTAATCCATGAAACAAACAGAGTGCTAAGATAGATGGGGGGAGGCGGGCAGCAAGGGGCGGGGGGACGGGGAGACAGGAACATTTTGATCACTTTTGCATGTTACTAAAATATCTGAATTTCTGTTTCATTGCTCTGAGATGTATTTACAAGCTTTGTTTCTGAGGAGTATTTGCAAGCTTCATTCTAAAGCCTGGGAACTTCAGGAGCAAAACCTTCTTTTGAGCCATAGCTCTTGTGTTATATGTTAAGCATTTGGAAGGAACCCCAAGGAGGCCTCAGGAAGCAGTTACTGCCTCTTGACTTATCATCCTGAAGGCAATTTGTTTTAAAGTTGATAATCCCTAGAGCTAAAAGAGTGTCCCACATCTGCCCCGAATTGAAAACAGATTCCTATTAAGAGCCTTACATCAGCGCTGCGAATTCATTCGATCTGAGTCAGAAAGGAAGTTGGAGAACATTCGAACGTATGGCCTGATAGCAACACGGCAGCTCCCTTCATGGAGGATCAAGATGGCAGGGTATGTAGGCTGTCTGTTTTTGAAATTTAAGACTGTTTTTCTGTAAGGAAGTATCCTTCTGACCTTTGGGCAGGAATACTCGGGAGGGGACCGTGGTAGCGAACAGCTATGAGATAACTTGGTGGTGGGATTTTCAAGGCCATTGATGAATCGATCAGAATTCCAAGAGACTGGGAAGCCTCTGCTGTCTAGAAATTCCTCTGCTAGGTTTTGTGTTTTTGTGACTTACCATTTATATAAAATACATTCAAAAATTATGTAGGTATTTATGTAAAATTCTGCCCCCAAGACTCTAAAACAATTCTGTAAGCCAAGAAAAGTTTTTACTGTTTAAGAGCCAGAGCTTTTCCACCCTCGGCTTATCTATGAAATTATCTGAAAATATTTCCTCACATGCCAGGAATGAAGGATAGAACTCTGAACTTCATATTCTAAGCCTCAGGGGACCAGGACCATCTGATTAACTTTTTAGCATTTAATATCCTACTGAAGTCTTCTTCTCAGCTGGCTGAACAACTTTTTCCCTTTCTTTTCTGTGGAAACTATTATATAATGTGTGGTTCTTTTTCTTCTAAATTAAAAAGGAGATCAGATTTGCTCATTAAAACTGATTAAAGGAAAAAGAAGGGTACAGGGGTTGTGAACAAGGGTCTGAGGGCCCCATGGCTTGAGGCATGGATTCTGAGCTACGCTCTGCTCCCCTCGCCAAGCCCTCCCCACCCCCTGCCTGGCTCCCGAGGTCCTTCTGGCTCCTTTTCCAGGTCTGGACTGGGCTTTGGGGAGTGGAGGAGGCCTCTCAGGTTATTTCCAGAAGGCTATTCCACTCACCATTTTCTCCGAGAAGCTGAGGACAGTACCTAGTCTAAGTGCTATCCAATCCATACTTGTTGAATGAAAATAGAATTGTGGAAGGGAATCCTGGAAGAAGCATCAGTTTGAACATCTGGAGCCCGTGAGCCTCTGTTTGGGTTAATTTCCACTCCCCTCCTTGAGAAAATTGACACCAGAACTAAAGCCTAGAAGGTGATGAGTAATTGAGAGAAAAGTGCTAGAATGTCAGTCAGGGCAACTGTGTATAAAATGCGTGATTCCATGGTTATGGTATTAATAAAGTAAAGAAATGAAATATGAGTCTTGAGAGGTAACAATTGCCCTCTGAGAGCGTTCAGGAGTCTGAGGAAACTGGTGCAGGAGAAAGTGAACAAACACAGCTGGCCGGCTTCCTCTTGAGCTCAGTACAGACGTGCTCATCAAGTGTTCTGACAGCACAAAGCCTGTTCCTGTTACACGCGCTTCCCCCAGCTTCAGAAACAATGTATTAAGGGCAGCCCAGTTGGCAGGTAAGATATTCAGTCCAAATGCCAAAATACTGTCCCCTCTTGACTGGCTGCCCACAGTTCTTGAAAGAGGGAAGGTATTTTGGATGCCAAAAATTGAGTGCAAACTGTGTCATGGGACTATGCCCTCTTAATCCCGGCAAGACAGAGGCTCCCTTTTAGAAAAGGAAGCACATTTGGGTTTTTGTGCTGGAGGATGCAAAAAGATGTATTGATCAACTCAGACAGAAAGAGGAATTCTCAGGCTTAGAAACATCGCTCTGTCCCAGCTAAGGAGACTGGCAAATGAGCCTTGAAATCTATAGAAACAGTTCCAGTTCAGATCAGCCTCCTCTTTGGCAGATGATGCTAGGAATAGAGGTATTTATAGAGAGATAGATTTATATATCTTAATTTAACTAACCTATTTAACTTCAATCCCAGAGGGTTGGGAAGAAAATAAAAAGTAGGGTTGCAGAGACATCCAGGTTAAAACTGATATCAAAAATTTAATTACCATTACCTCAAGTAAAATTCACTTCCAGAAGTCTCTCTCACCACATTTTGAGTAACAGAATAAGCAGGTCTTCATTTGGGACCACATCTTCTTTCCTTGCCCCATATTTGAACATCAGGCTGTTCCACCATGCCAAGTCACAAAGAGTTTTGTAAACTGTTGTTTAGAATTCAGAACGCATTATTCCCCAGAAACAAGGTTAGGATCCCAGCTCAAGTTCTGAATGCAAATTTACCCCCAAATATAGAGAATCTGTTAGAAGTTTCTGGAAATGGACAGAAAGAACATCTATTATTTATTTTAAGGGCGTTGAAGAATAAATTTTACAATGAACTGTAATTTTTAATGATATAATTTTACAATGGACTGTAATAATGCTTTTGAGAGCATTTTTAATATCCTTGAAAATTAAATTCTTGGCCTTGCACACCAGTCCTTTCTTTATCTAAACCCTAACCACCTATCCTTGGTGCTTTGTCTCCTCTTTTGAATGATACTCTAAGTTGGAATCCTAGCAAACAATTTTCATGTACTTTTCCACCAACAAGGTTTTTTTGGGAGGTCTGGAATATCCTCCTCCACGTTTGGTTTCTGGCAAACTCTTGATCAACTCAAACATTAACAGAGTTTAAACCCCTCTATATTGCCTCAGACTCCTATTTCTCTCCTCCTTTGGCACAAGCCCTTCTGAGAAAACTTTGCCCAATTTCAAATGGTTCCTTCTCTGACCTTCTAAAATACCAGAGATCCTAGTTTGAGAAGTTTCCCCTAGGAAGAGTTAGAAACGCTCCTGCCCACCTCTCCTGCATTTTTCTTAGACTTTGTAAGAACCACTACGTATTAATGTTAACCCCAGTATATTGCAAATTTTATTTATATGTTGTTCTTTTCCCTAGACTGAGAATTCCTTAAAGATAGGGACTCATTTAGGACTTATTACAATCCCGGGATATACTAAACAGTTAATAAAAGTATAGATGGATGAATGGATGGATATGTGATTGAATGGATAGAGAATAGAGAGATGATTAGGAAGATAGGTGGATGAAAGGATGGATGGAAGAGTGAGTTCTGTATAAATAAATGGTTGGTTTATTTAGAGGACAATGAAGAGCTATATGGAAACTTCTATGTTCTGAACGGGATTTTTTGTTTCAAGGGCATGATAGTAGTGAAATTTGACCATTATTATTTTGCTTCTATGGTTATGTAAAGAAGGGATTATGAATAGTGTACCTGCAGCTGACGTGGCTCCCAACGCAAGCAGATGGAGAATGGAGTTTGGAATAAGAATGCATGGGTTCTAACTCTAGCTCTCTACTTCCCAGTTATGTGGTGTTGGTATATTATTTACCTCTCTATTTTTGTTTTTCTTCATCTGTAAGATGGGAGATAATACCTACCTTCAAGGAGTTGCTGTGAGCATTAAATGATAATCTAAAAGCTTTAGTCTAGTGCTTAACCCATATGAGGTAGAAGATAAAATGGTAATAAAATATGGATCTGAATCTGAAATGGCAGACATAGAGCTTTGAATGCAGAAGGAATCTAGGCCCCTCCTATCAAGCCTTGGACTCTCTCATTTTTCAACTCCCCCCTTCATTTTGATGTAGTTTGTCAACAACATAATTCAACCTTTTATCCACCACTTCCCTTGTCACTTGGGTAATTAAAAATAAGATAAAGTAAATTTGAAAGTGTGAGAGAAAAGAAGAGGGTTCACGGGGGTCGTGAGTATCACAAAAACATTTTCCAAAGCAGAGTTAAGTAATCTCTGATGGAGGAAGAGGGTATATTGTACATGCAAAATAAAAAAAGAGGGGATAAGGAGCAAGATGTTTAATTGAGCTGGCTGCAAAGTGAAAGGATGAGAACTTGCATTATTGGGAAATTGCATTTCCAGGGTTATAAAAGGAGCAATTGCCAGTTTAACATACGTACAAATGCACTCCTATGCATCTGAAACCAAAAAGCACCTTGTGTAATTTCAAATACGTCACATAAATAATAATGATAGTAATACACTCTTAACTGACACTTAATATACCACTTACCAGGTGCTAGGCACTATTCTTAACTCTTTAGACATATTAGCTCATTTGATCCTCACAAAAACCCAATGAGGTAGATACATAAAATCCTTGTTTTACTGATAAGGAAAGTCAATACACAGCTAGTCACATAACTGGCATGTGTGGGAGCCAGTGCTTGAACCTAGGCAGTCTGGTCCCAGAGTCTACACAATCACACATGAATGTACATGCAGCTGACGTGGCTCCCAATACAAGCAGGTGGCCAGTTCAGCCACCATGGTCAGCAACACTGTTAAAAACAACTTTGGTCACCATCCCTATGGATAGACTTTTCAAAACATAATTCTAATGCCTGAAGATTTCGAATGATAGAATTTTATAATGTGGAGGAACATTTAGTTCATTATGCCCAGACAAACCAGCTGATTGGGCTGAGAATTTCCAGTAAGTCAGCCTCGGGGACACTGATCAGAATCTCTGGGGACCAACAAGCGATGACAGTTAGATGACCTTAGCTACCCTCATAGCACTGCAGTGTCAGAAGGACATCATCTTTGTTCCAGATAATATCCAAGGAATTTGAAAGAAATTTTTCTTGAGTTAGGTTGACACCCCAATAGTTTTCCAAATATGAAAATAGATACAGATGTGCTGTCTTTTTTTTTAAGAATCATCCTTTTCTAAGATATTTGTGTATTTATTTGACTGCACCAGGTCTTAGTTGAGGCCTGAGGGATCTTTGATCTTCATTGCAGCATATCAGGTCTTTTAGCTGCTACATGTAGGGTCTTTAGTTGTGGCATGTAAACTCTTGGTTGCAGCACTTGGTTGCAGTTGGGATCTAGCTCCTTGACCAGGGATTGAACACAGGACCGGCTGCATTGGGAACATGGAGTCTTAGCCACTGGACCACCAAGGAAGTCCCAAGAATCATCTACTTTTTGACCTTTAAAAAAAAGTAATAAAATATACAGTTTGTGAGCATTCCTAGACTGAATTTGACAGGTCCACGTTCTAAAATAATTCCATTACTCAAATTGCTATGAGCAATTTGATTCCATTTTCTCCTATCAAAGATAGGAGCCAACTATCTTTGACAGTCAACTAATTAACACTTTTAACAAATTTCACAAATTCTGATCCAAGGATGTGTTAGGCAAGCAGAAAGAATGTAATTCGCCCTTTTCCTACCTGTTTGAATTATTATAAGCATTTCTACAATTAATAAAGTAACTATGCAAGTGCCGTAAAGTTATCTATTTCTCTGGCTGTTTTAGTCATTTCTATTTTAAGCCATTTGGCATGCCCTACTGATGTTTTAGGGAATAGTTTTTGAATGAATAGGTAGGTCAGCTTATTGGAGAAGTTGCCAGAAGTTTTGCCTGCCCCAAATACATCCACTTAATTACCCACCTGAGTTCTTTCCTTTGACTCAAGAGAACAAGAGAAAATAGCATTTGATACCTAGAATCACAAAAATAGGGAGCCACGAGGACCTTTGTCTCTTGCTTGAATGGTAGTCAGGGGAGAGGAAGGAGGAAAAGAGGGAGGGGGTAGTAAGTGGATTGCTTTGGCTTTTGTCTTCGTTTTTTCCTCATCACAGTCTGGTTGGAGAATATCTTATGTAACATCAGTCCCCTTTGGAGCATTTCTACATCCGTTCAGGTGTCCTGGAAGTAAACATTAAATTAAATTAAAACTTAATTTAATTTAAACTCAGAATAAAAGTCTTTACATAAACTGACTAAAAAGAGCCTAACTATTCAAAACTAGGTCAGATAGAAAAAGGCACTTTCAAGTGTCCAAAACAATCCCATCGTTTTTTAAAAATCCTGCAAGCTCAAGCAATACATAATAGAAATGCAAAATTAAGTTAGATGTGCCCTTCAAGGAATTAATTTTTTTTTTAATCATCAAACGGCTCCAAAATGCCAATAAAATACAGGACACTAAAATGAGGTCCAGATTCTCAAACAGGGGTTGAATTTTAAGCAAATTCTTCAGTGAGCAAGTAGATATTTCAGAAACTGGTTTTAGACCAATCAACTACCTGGCAGGATTTTTGTGAAACTAGGATGAGATTTAATGAGTTTCAGTCTCCTAGTCCAATAGCACACAGTGAACAGTTGATAATATTTTGCTAAATGAATGCTGAAGAATTATTTTGTTTAATTTCTTTTATTTAAGCATAGTTGATTTATGCTGTTAATTTGTGTGTTAATTTATGCTGCACTGGAGAAGGGAATGGCAACCAAAGTGATTCAGTTATGCATATGCATATATATTCATTTTCATAGTCTTTTCCATCGTGGTTTATCAGAGGATACTGAATATAGTTCTCCATGCTATTCAGGAGGACTTTGTTGCTTATCCATTAGATATATATTAGCATCTGCTACACCAAAGCTCTCGATTCCTCCCTCCCCAACTCCCCTACCTTTTATTACCTCAATAAAGAACTAGATCAAAAGAGTGTCGAAGAAGGACATCTTGGGATAAGAAAATATGAAGAGCAGTTGTTTCCCTCCCCTTGGCTACAAGTCTGTTCTCTGTGAGTCTGTTTCTTCCATAGATAAAATTTGTGCATGCCTGATAAGTTGCTTCAGTCATGTTCAGCTCTGTGCAACCCTACGGATCATAGCCCATGGCTCCTCTGTCCATGAGATTCTTCAGGAAAGATACTGGAGTAGGTTGCCATGCCCTCCTCCAGTGAGTCTTCCTGACCCAGGAAACTGAACCTGCATCTCTAAGTCTCTTGGACTGGCAAGCTAGTTCCTCACTAGTGCCACCTCAGAACCAGATAAAGTTCATTATGTCCTATTTCAGATTCCAAGTGTAAGTGATACGTGTTATTTGTCTGTTTTTCTGACTTTTTTCACTTAGTATGATAATCTCTAGGTCCATCAGGTTGCTGCAAATGGCATTGTTTCATTCTTTGTTATGGCTGAGTAGTATTCCATTGTATACATGTCTCACATCTTCTTTACATTCATCCGTCAATGGACGTTTAGCTTGCTTCCATGTCTTGGCTATTGCGGATAGTGCTGCTATGAACATAGGGGTGCATGTGTCTTTTTTGAATTATAGTTTTGGTCTCAGATATATGCCTGGGAATGGGATTACCAGATCATATGACAACTCTATTTTTAGTTTTTTGAGGAAACCTCCATTCTATTTGCCATGGTGGCTGTGCCAATTTACATTCCCACCGACAGTTTTTTGTTTGCACTCTCTCCAATGCTGAATAATTCTCAACTGATGTAGTCAAACCAACTCAGCTATCCTGTTTGGTCTTAGCTGACACTTTAGCACAGGTTATTCCTCAGATTACATAAAAACACCACTTCCTAGAAAGGGCAGATCCCCAGAAAAGAGAAGTCCCAAATTTCTGAAACTTTATTTTTTACCCTTTTACAAAAGAGTAATATAAGAGACATGACTGGGTTGCTCTGAGAATTAAAGGATACCACATTTATCCATCCATCCATCCATTCATTCATTTGCTCTTTTAAAAATTATTGATCATGTGCTTTCAGTGCATCAAGTACTGCTCTTGTGCTTGGGAAATAGAGGTCAACAGGACAGATGAGGGCTCTGCCTGCATGAAAATTACATTCTCCCACAAAGCTCGTGGCATGTAAGTCCTGGGTCACTGCTGTCACCTAGCACTCAACACCCCCTGGGATGGGCAGCAGGCTGCCCTGGAAAGAGTGGTCAGTTTGGAAGGCAGATTAGAACCCAGTTGAATCCATGCTCCACGTCTTGTCAGCTGAGTTTCCTGGAGAAACTTTCTGAGCCACAGTCCTTATCTGTAAAGTGGGTATAATAATGCCTACCTTGCAGTGATTCTGTGAAGATGAAATGAGACATACTGAGGTCCTCACTAAACGGTAACCTTTCATTACTTTAATGAAGAACTAGATCAAAAGAATGTCGAAGAAGAAGGACATCTTGGGATACGAAAAGCTAAAAATCAGTTGTTTCCTCTGAGCACATCCTACAAAAGATATACCTTTTCAACCATTTTTTAAAAAGAATGTTGACATGGAGAGTATAATAATAAGCATAGAAGAAGCATGATGTCTCATTATACACAGTGCATTGCATTGGACATATGCTATTTGTCCTCCTCCCTCCACAACCCCAGTAAAATGAAAATAAGGAGGAAAATAAAACCATAAGAGCAGCAGTGATGGGGAAGGTGGATTACAAAAGTGAGAAATGCCAACAAAAGTTGGGAAGATTGAGCATAGATTGAGGGAAACGGTAGCAACTCCTGTAGAATACAACGGAGAAAACTGAAAATAAATTACATGGGGTGTGGGGTCTGGAGAACACCCACAGGAACCAGCATATTGGAATCTAAGAAGGTTCTGGGAAAGGAGGCCCCCCAGTGCTGGGCTTCCAATTTGAGTTCTGGTGGCTCAGTCTTCAGTTCAGTTCAGTTCAGTTCAGTCGCTCAGTCGTGTCCGACTCTTTGTGACCCCATGAATCGCAGCATGCCAGGCTTCCCTGTCCATCACCATCTCCCGGAGTTCACTCAAACTCACGTCCATCGAGTCGGTGATATCATCCAGCCATCTCATCCTCTGTCATCCCCTTTTCCTCCTGCCCCCAATCCCTCCCAGCATCAGAGTCTTTTCCAATGAGTCAACTCTTCGCACGAGGTGGCCAAAGTACTGGAGTTTCAGCTTTAGCATCAGTCCTTCCAAAGAACACCCAGGACTGATATCCTTTAGGATGGACTGGTTGGATCTCCTTGCAGTCCAAGGGACTCTCAAGAGTCTTCTCCAACACCACAGTTCAAAAGCATCAATTCTTTGGTACTTAGCTTTCTTCACACTCCAACTCTCACATCCATACATGACCACAGGAAAAACCATAGCCTTGACTAGACGGACCTTTGTTGGCAAAGTAATGTCTCTGCTTTTCAATATGCTATCTAGGTTGGTCATAACTTTTCTTCCAAGGAGTAAGCGTCTTTTAATTTCATGGCTGCAGTCACCATCTGCAGTGGTCTAAACAAAGAATCATCAGATAACAGGAGAAAGCTATAGACATGAAAGACAGCTAAACAGGTGGGGAAAAGGAACTCAGAGGTAGCAGAGAGTTTGAGGGACAGAATTGGACTCTGTGGGAGAGGGAGAGGGTGGGAAGATTTGGGAGAATGGCATTGAAACATGTAAAATATCACGTAAGAAACGAGTTGCCAGTCCAGGTTCAATGCACGATACTGGATGCTTGGGGCTAGTGCACTGGGACGACCCAGAGGGATGGTATGGGGAGGGAGGAGGGAGAAGGGTTCAGGATGGGGAACACATGTGTACCTGTGGCGGATTCATTTTGATATTTGGCAAAACTAATACAATTATGTAAAGTTAAAAAAATAAAATAAAGAGTCGGACATGAAAAAAAAGAATTGCATCCAAAGTACACACTGAGGCTCTTTCTGCCATCTTGAAGCCTGAGGAAGCCTGCTGGGAACAGGACTTCTAAAACAACAGTGTATCTGGAAGGCTGTGGTCCAAGGCCATTTTTGCTGGCTATCAGTGGAGTCTCTGGAACCAGAAGGAGCACACAGCTCCTTTGAAAATTGAAGATGTATATTCTCAAGATGAAATTGAATTCTATGTAATTGAGAGATGTGCTTATGTATACAAAGCAAAGAACATAGTAACTCCTGGTCGGAAAACCTAACAAAATCAGAGTTCTCTACTTCAATTTTTAAAAATAAACTGCTTAATTAAAAAAAAAAATCAGAGTAGTCTGGGGGAAGATAGCTCATGCTCATGGAAATAGTGGCATGATTCATGCCAAATTACGAACCTTCCAGCTAAGGCATTGGACACAGAATCTGTTGCCATGGGAGCCTGGCAGACTACAGTCCATGGGGTCTCAGAGTCAGACCTGACTGAGCGATTGAGTGACTGAGCAAACATACCCTTCAAAGATTTAAGCTTACTAAAAAGTAAATAAATAGAAGTATGATTTTGTTCTCTTGTGTGTTGTTTATATATATATAAACACACACATAAGGGCTTCCCAAGTGGTTCTAGTTGTAAAGAACCCACCTGCCAATGCAGGAGACATAAGAGATGCAGGTTTGACCCCTGGATTGGGAAGATCCCCTGGAGGAGGGCATGGCAACCCACTCCACTATTCTTGCCTGGAGAATCCCATGGACAGAGGAGCCTTGCAGGCTAGAGTCCATAGGGTGGCAAAGAGTTGGACATGACTGAAGAAACTTAATACGCACACATATACACATACGCACACTGAGAATGCTCAGTGAGGCGAGAGAAAGAAAAACACATAGAGTAAAAAATAAATAAGTAAATAACTTTCTGAAAACAAAAACAACTTATAAGAGGCTTAGAAGATAAAGTTTAGGAAATCTGCCAAAACTAGATAGAAAAATAGGACAGAATTTAAGGAAATTAGATGATCAGTCCAGTAGATCAAATATCCAAATAAGTTCTACAAAGAGAGAGCTGAAGAAACAAAATGGAGAAATCAGTGAAACAATAAACAAAAATTTCCTGAAAGAGAAAGACAGAAGTTTCCTGATTAGAGAGACCCATCCAGTACCCCACATAGAGAATAAAGCACATTATTGTGAAATTTCAGAACACTAGGAATAAATAAAAGACCCTAAAGGCTGCCAGAAAGAAAAAATTAGGTCAAATAAGACATCAGGAATCTGAATGGCATTGACTGCTCAACAGTAACCCGAGAAGCCAAGAACAATAATTTCCAGATTCTGAGGTGCAATGATTGCTTAGACTTAGAAATGGTCAAATATGGGGTGGACTGAGAGCATATAAGGGGTCAGATGTTGACATCACTTTCAGCCCTTTCAACAAGCTCCTGGAAGACTTGCTCCACCAAATGAGAGAATAAGCAAAGCACTATCAACCCAGAATAGGACTCCAGATGGAACAGATAAACAAAATAGAGAAACAGAACTGACAGATATACCAATGGGTTCTGTTACAATGTAGGGTGTTCTATACTCTGTTAGAATATTTGGAGCAGAATAATGGGCAAATACATAGAAAAGTAAATAAATAAAAAAACTCCAAGAGAGGAAAAATAATGAAAAAAGAAAATACAATTATAGTACACAATATGACACAGTTATGAACAATATTCATTCAGTCCTGACAAGGAAGCACTGAACACTAACAAAACCATAAATTAGAATGTAAACGTGGTGGCCGTGGAGGTGGACCACTCAGACGTCCCTTCGAAAGACAGCTTGCTTTGGGGAATGTATCCCTCCTTGGGGACCCACTGTTGTCTTCAGGGAAGGCCTGATCTCCTGGGTTCCCAGCCAGTGACTGAGCAGGGGGACCAGCGCTGGCCATGGATACACAGTGCAAGACTTCTGCACTGAGCAGTCTGTATTCTGGGTCTCAGCATCAGCCTGGCCTTGAATTTCTTAGAACGACCCTGCAGTCTAAGGCTCTTCCTTCCCAGTCTTCCTTCTTTGCCCCTCTCCTTCATGGTGTCAGATTGGCCCTGGAACCACCACCTTTATCTTGTTCATTTCATTTTTTTTAAATCTAATTTTGTGTATTTATTCATGTGTTCATTTTTTGGCCGTGCTGAGTCTTGATTGCTGTGAGCAGGCTTTCTCTAGTTGCGGTGAGTTGGGACCACTCTTTAATTGCAGAGCCCAGGCTTCTCACTGCAGTGGCTTCTCCTCCTGTGGTGCATGGGCTTAGCTGCCCTGTGGTATGTGGAATCTTTCCAGACCAGGGGTTGAACCCATGTCCCTTGCACGGGCAGGTGGGTTCTTAACCACTGGACCACCTTGGAAGTCCTATCTTGTTCATTTTTAGTGCTTCCTTGTTTTCTGCTTCTCAGAGAACCCAAGCTAACACAGTCATTACATTAGGAGGGTTTTAAAAAAGGGAAAATGAGGGGGGTAAGGGAAGGAGGCAGATTGGAATGTTAAATCATCATCCTTCATATTAAGAAATCAATAGATAATATCTGTATGTCTGTAGTGGGGGAAAAAACCTAAGAAATAGCAGGATAAGCACATAACTTAGGAACAGTGACAACAATGCCAGAAACAAGTAAATAAAATAACTAAAGGAGCTAACAGTGGTTATGTTAGGGAAGGAGGGGTGAAGAAGGGAACTGTATGGTTGAGGGGGAAGAGGAGTAAGGCCTTGACTTGATAAGTTTTGCTTATTAATCTCTGCCTAATATTATGAAATTAAAAATCATATACCTGTATGAAAGAAAAGTGAAAGTGAAGTCGCTCAGTCACGTCCAACTCTTTGCAACCCCATGGACTGTACCCTGCCAGGCTCCTCCGTCCGTGGAATTTTCCAGGCAAGAATACTGGAGTGGGTTGCCATTTCCTTCTCCAGGGGATCTTCCCAACCCAGGGACTGAACCCGGGTCTCCAGCACTGTAGGCAGACACTCTGAGCCACCAGGGAAGTCCTACATACATATACATATATATCAAGCATAGATACATACATATATCAAACATCTTTAAATATATTTTAAAATATGTAAATATATATCAAACTATATATAGTTTAAATATATGTAAATATGTATTTAAAGTATATAAATATACTTTGAGTTGGCCAAAAAGGTCGTACGAGTACTTGTGCAGCATCATATGCAAAAATCTGAATGAACTTTTTGGCCAATCAGCGTACGTATTTTAACATTTGATCAAGATTGTGGTGTGGAGACGTGGGGCCTTTTGTTTGTTTGCCCTCTCCTGAATCTATGGCAAGCCTAGACCTCCCCTCAGCTGCAGCCTCTGCTTCCAAGCGTAGCTCATTTCTCTGAGTGCACACCCAGACGTGTATCCAGCATTCGACAGTTAGAATAGGAAAAAGGCCACCGCCATTCTGGACTCCTTTTTCCTATTCTAACTAACCTCCAGGAAGCAAGGAAAGACACTCACGGATCCCAAGAAGGAAAACTGAAGAGATCCAAACCAACTGTTCCCCAGCTCTCTCTGGGGACCCCACTCCACAAGGCTTATCATATGCTTGCAGCTCAGCCCAGGTTGACTTCTTTCTTACTCTGAGCTGTCAGCAGCTAGTTAAATCCGCCAAACCCTTTCCTCCCCGGGTGACTGACGGGGCTGAAGAAGGAGGCGGAGGCATGAAGAAGAAAGAGGAGGGCAGAGCAGCTCCCCACCCCCGACCCTCCCCGACGACACACACAGCTGTGACTCCTGCCTTGCGGCCACCTGGGCCCAGAGACAGCTGCCCCAGAGGCCCCTGGACTGCTGCCGCATACCTTCCTCCCATGGCACTCAGGCTGGGTGGAATGTGGGCAGGGACACTGTGGGGAGGCAATTGTGTGAGTGAGTGTGTGTGTGTGTGCATACACACCAGAGAAACCTCACACCATCACCTCATGTGACCACAGTTCTTCTCTACATTGGTGTGTACCCACCTGGGTCTCCTACTGGGCTTTCCTCATCTCCATCTAGTCTTGGAGTAGGTGACACAAAACAGGAGACACCGAATTGTTTGGGGACCAGGAACTCCAGAATGCCCTCCCATAACCCCGTGAGTTATCTTGTCAGCAGCAGCACATTATTTAGGCCAAGAGACAAAAGTCATCCCAATTGCCAATATAGGAACCTACCAGAAGACTTTTCTTAAAGGTTTTTATTCTGTACTGGGTATAGCTGATTAACTGGAGAAGGAAATGGCAACCCACTCCAATATTCTTGCCCGGGAAATCCCAGGAACAGAGGAGCCTGGCAGGCTACAGTCCATCGGGTCACAAAGAGTCTGACAGAACTGAGGCAACGAAGCATGCTGCTGCTACTGCTGCTGCTAAGTCGCATCAGTTGTGTCTGACTCTGTGCGACCCCACAGACAGCAGCCTACCAGGCTCCCCCGTTCTTGGGATTCTCCAGGCAAGAACACTGGAGTGGGTTGCCATTTCCTTTCCAATGCAGGAAAGTGAAAAGTTGAAGTGAAGTCGCTCAGTCGTGTCCGACACCTAGCGACCCCATGGACTGCAGCCCACCAGGCCCCTCCGTCCATAGGATTTTCCAGGCAAGAGTACTGGAGTGGGGTGCCATTGCAACCAAGCATAGCTGGTAACAATGCTGTGATAGTTTCAGGTGAATAGCAAAGGAACTCAGCCATACACATACATGTAGAAGATTTTTGATGACAAGAACCTAAAAAAACAGTGAAAGTGTTAATCACTCAGTTGTGTCCGACTCTTTGCAACCCCACAGACTATAGCCCGCCAGGCTCCTCTGTCCACAGCATTCTCCAGGCAAGAATACTGGAGTGGATAGCCATTCCCTTCTCCAGGGGATCTTCTGAACCCAGGGATCAAACCTACAGGAAGACAACTTTTTCTCCATTTTATGAAAGTAATACATACTGGGAGTTCCTTGGTAGCCTAGTGGTTGGAATTCCGGCCTTTCACTGCTGTTGCCTGGATTCAGTCCCGTCAGAGAACTGAGATTCCAAAGGATCCACGGTGTGCCCCCCACCCAAAAGTAATACGTGCTCAGTTGTTTAAACTTAGAACAAGTCCAAAGGGCCGCAGGTGCACAACCCAAAGGTGCCCGCTGTTCGCCTGGCTCTTTCAGTCCTTTGTTTTTCAGCCTCTTTCAGAACTTTGAAATATTATTTCATGCATAATTTCATTTTCCATTTTTCCACTTAAAATTTCATCAAATGCATTTCCTTATACCCTTAAAAACACTTTGTAAGCATTTTTTTAGAAATATTATAATATCCCAGCTCACAGATGCAGCATAATTTGCCCAATCATTCTTTGTTAGACTTTTTAAATTACTTCAAGATTTTTAAATTAGAAATAACGTTGTGATGAACCTTTGGCATATAAATCTTTGTCCTCATTTCAGATTATTTCCTCAGAATAGATTCCCAGAAATGGAGCTGCTCAGTCAAGTGGTATGCATATTTTTAAGGCCAAGTAAATCTTTTTTTAGGCAGACTGTGAAAAAGTTTGTTTAATATTTCATAATATTCATATTTTTCATCTGGAAATGTATAAGCCATTAAGTGCATGCCGATGGTCTGGCTTAACAAGGCGTTTTATTTATACGTCTAAAGCCATTCTCTACCTGTCACCTACCACATCCCTTCTCTCACCTCCAAAGATAGCTGTTATTCCGAATGTGTATTCTCACAGATTTTTTAATATTTATTTTTATTTAGTTAGTTATTTGACTGCACCAGATCTTAGTTATGACTTGTGGGATCTTTGGTTGAATATATGGCATATGGATCTAGTTCCCTGACCAGGGATTAAACTTGGGGTCCCTTGCATTGGGAACTCAAAGTCATTGCCACTGGATCACCAGGGAAGTCTCTCAGATTTTTTAAGAATCAGAACTTCAATAATGTAGTATGTTGGACTTCCCTGGTGGCACAGTAGCTAGGAGTCCACCTGCCAATGCAAGGGACACAGGTTCGATCCCTGTTCCAGGAAGATTCCCCATTCCACAGAGCAGCTCAGCCCGTGCACCGTGACTGCTGAGCCCGGGAGCTGCAGCTACTGAGTCCACACGCCACAGCTACCGAAGTCCACGCGCCGAGAGCCCAGGCTTCACGACAGGAGAAGCCACCACCATAAGAAGCCTGTGCGCCACAGCGAGGAGGAGCCCCCACTCGCCGCAACCAGAGGAAGCTCGCACACAGCGTAAAGTACATGATAGATGATCTTTTTAAAAAGAATAAGGTATTTTGGTTCAAGAATAAGAGAGGACAAGAGAGGGGTAGGGACGAGGAGAGAGAGGGAGCAGGAGACTGAGAAACGGAACTGAAGAGAGAGACTGATTTGTTTCGCCTTGGACCGTATTATGCTGGAGTAATTATAAATTCAAGCAGCTTCGTACCCAATCCCCATTGTACTTACGGAATGCTCATGGGAGGAAGACGTACATGCACCCTGAACATACGTGGTACCACCTCCTTCTCTCCCGAGCCAGCCCTTCTCACCTCTCCCCCAACCCCTTCGTGGGAACCAGACACAATTGTTAAACCAGTAGGTAAGGTCTAAAATGGGGCTGCCTGTACTTGAATCCAACCTCCACCAGTTGCCAATCTGTAGCCTTAGAAAAGTTGTCCTGCATTTCCAGAATCCCCTCTTTTTTTACCTGGAAATGAGGATGAAGCTAATACACTATCCCCTTACCACAGCTGTGACATGGGTTCAACAGGATAAGCGCCTAGCTCCCTACTGTGTATGTGTGACTTTACATTGTGGTCTCTGGGTGTTAGGGGACCTAAGAAAAGCCATTTCCCAGGATGGTAGTCAGAGGACCCTTTACAAGGTTTAGCTGAGGGCATGGTATTGACATTATCCTTGGTTTTCAGAAAGCCGTGAGAGGCAACACACTTCTCTCTTTTACAATATTTTCCTTGAATCCCAAGATGTCTGAGTACAATTTCATATGGTAATTCTGATTGAAGGTTTCCCCTCTTTCTTTACTTTTCAAACGAAGGAATGGTCTAAGCATCAGTCCACACCTGCAACCCTGAACTTATCCTTTTTTTCACCAATTAGGCCAAAAAATTCCAATGATTTTCAGTCCATATACACCTAATCAAGGAGGTCGGATGTCTGGATTATAGGTTTGAAGACCTATGATAATCAGGTGCCTCAGATTCTTCATCACCTGAACGTCTGGATGTTTATATGGATCAGAGATGGAAGAGACTGTATGTGATAGGGATTGATGTTTAGTTCTAGCTAAATTTAACAATAATCTAGTGATAGTCAATGGTTGTTAACTTTCTTACATCAGGAACATCTTTTAAAATATGATTATTTTGTTGTTGTTGCACTGCATGGCTTGTGGGATCTTAATTCCCCAACTAGGGATCGAACCCACACCCTTGACAATAAAATCATGACATCTTAAGCACTGGACCTCTGGGAAATTCTCTAAAATATGATGCTTTCCTAAAGAGTATGTTCTTTCTCTTAAAAAACAAAAATGCACATTCACATTAGAGGTTTACAAACAAGAAGGGAGTTGAGATTTCCCTGAAGCCAATTCACAGATTCTCCAGTAAGAAATTCTGATCTTGTTAGGAAACTGAGACCCAGAGCAAGACATCCAAGGACTTGCCCCCAGTCACACAAACATATCTCAGCAGAGGCAGCTCTGCTGCCCAGAGGGTGTGTTGCCCCAGGAGCCAACAGCAGGGGGCCCGCAGGGTCAGGTTTCAGGGGTAGGACAGGAGTGGAGGTGCTGTTTTGCTCAGAGTCTCTGATGCTATGCAGGTGGAGCTGAAGACCCAGAATGCACAGTTTTTCCCCAAAAGGGAAAGGGAAGTTGCTCAGTCGTTTCCGACTCCTAGCGACCCCATGGACTGCAGCCCACCAGGCTCCTCCGTCCATGGGATTTTCCAGGCAAGAGTACCAGAGTGGGGTTCCATTGCCTTCTCCATTTTCCCCAAAATGCCAGTGCAACTCCCAAAACAATACTGTGAGAAGTCTGTTCCTAAGGGCTTTTTCAGCCTCCATGGGATTATGCGAGGGAGGGCAGCTAGTGTGATCCAGTGTGGTCCTTCCTTTATGACCAAGACCCAACAGTGTGGTCTGGGTCAGTGACCCATGAAGCCCTAGAAAATTAGAGATTTTAGGAAAAAATATTTGGAATCTGGTGGCCTATTATCATCTAGCATCCTACCCTGCTTCTGTTGGTGTCCAGTGGCCCCTGCTTTCCTTCTGGATGTGTTTCCGATCTTTTCCAGGATTATTTCCAGTTAGCCATGCCCCCTGCCATCTATGCCCTGCAGTGCCCCAATACCCTTCACCAGAGACAGCAGCTTACCCTTTGTGAGCTCTCCCCTTAATTCTGTATGAAATCTATGCTAATATTTTCTTTGAAAGTCTGTGTTTAAAACTATTTTATCTTGGATTTGTTTTCTAAGCAGGTTACTCCATTTCCTGCTTTGTATGCATGTATGCATGTAATTAGGGAGTGAGGGTATGTATGTGTGTTTATTCCTCTGTTGTTTGCAACACCTCCCAGTTGGAGATCATTTGTAAATTCAGTTAATGAGCATTTAACACATTCCCTTTGATGAAGCTGTTAAATCTGGGCTCCACACTGGCCTCCCACCAGACACCGCCCCCCTCCCAAGCCATTTGTGTTTACCTATTCTCAACTACTTAGTTATGGGTTCTTGTTTGTTGGCGCAATGTCAAACTAACCTTTTGTCCTGTCTGGAACACAGAGAGCTTCGTTTTTGTGAGAAAATGCTTAAATCTGTATTCAAAGCAAGTTTACTTTACGAGTGGGCTTTTATTTTCACCAAGCAAAATAGACTGTAAACAGAACAAACATTCCATGGTCACCCATGTCAGGCATGTGGCAGCAACACATCAGCTATAGCTGTGGGCTTCTGCAAGAACAAATACCAAGCTCATAACCTGCGGGCTCCAGCTGTCAGAGAGTTTTCCTGGATTTAATTATAACTTGATCTCTGAAGAGGGCGTGTGTGTCAAGTGTGCTTTTCAATCACTTAAGAGAAAGCAGAGTGAGTGGCGGGGCTGCCCTGGGATGTGCCCGTGAGATGAGCCTCCTTGCAGCAGAAGATCATGGGAGTCACGCACAAGCCTGTGCCAGTCCCAGAAACACAGCTGGTCTCCTAGGCTAAAGAAGTAAAAAGAAACAGCACACAGGTGTATTTAAATTCAAAACTCAATATAATTAAAAATACAAAAACCGAAGGAAGGGATTGAACTGCATATTCATCTCTACCTGAAACAGGAATAACCTCTCAGAAAAATCCTTCCATGGCTTTGCTTCTTACCCACCATGGATGTGTGCCTCAGGCACCTTTCCCTGACCTCAAGAATAATAGTTTAGTTCTATAATGCCCTTGTTGTTGTTTAGTCACTCAGTCGTGTCCTCTTTTGCGACCCCGTGGATTGTAGCCTGCCAGGCTCCCCTGTCCATGGGATTTCCCAGGCAAGAATACTGGAGTGGGTGGCCATTTTCTTCTCCAGGGGATCTTCCCCACCCAGGGATCAAACCCGTGTCTCCTGCATTGGCCAGCAGGTTCTTTACCACTGCACCACCTGGGAAGCCCTTTAATTTCCTACCTCTCAGCAAATTCAGCCTCTCGGCAAATTGCACACCAACCCTACAGCCGACACAGACCTACATACACACACACACACACACACACACACACACACACACACACACACCAGTTTGAACCATCAGAAAAAATGTCCTGGTAGCAATCAAATTATAATTTCTCACCTGGTTCTCAGCAGCTGGCCCCAAGTCTGTGTTTCTAAATGCGAACATTCAGGTTGCCCAAGTCATTTACATCAAAGCCTGGTTCCTAACAAAGACCAGAGAGATTTCTCAGAGATTTCATCCTCCAGCCTTTAGTGTAGCAGAGACAGTTACCCGGAGACAGCCAAATGTCTCATGGTGTGCAATCTTTTTATTTTCCTATTTTACTGCGCAAAACAGACAGATACAAAGCTAGCTAGGTTCCGTGGATTATTTGGGTTAATTTCCACCCCAGATCACCTGACGTAGTCCATAATTTGAGAAGTATTTTACACTTTGAGTTAATAGCAGGCAAGGAAGGAGGTGGGAGGTTACCACTGATGTTGACCCAGGGAGAGGGAACAGTGACTAACCTTATGCAAACACAGCCATCCACCCATCCGTGTGTAAAGGTGTGATCCTACCTAATCCTCCCTGATTTCAAATGCCTTGCAGTCTCAAACTTAGAGCCCTTAACTTCGTTTTTGTTGCTGTTTTCCTTTCCTGTTGACTTGAGGGTAAAAGGTAGTGAAGTGGTTAGAGGGAGGCCTCCCCCCAGGAATCTCCAGGCCTGTCTGGTGCATTTATCTGGGTGGCAGTGCCACGGAGGTCTTCATAGCAGCCCATGGTAGCCTTTGTCCAGAATAAACTTAAACAGAAGGCTTTCAGGCAAAGATTTTTTTTGTAGCAGATTAGCATCAGAGACATAGATAATTGTGACCTATAGGCTATTGGATTTGAAGACCATCTGAACATAGGAACATAGAAACAAGCATAATGAGTATTATACATTAGGAAATAGGGTTGGAGATGCTACTTCCTGTAATGTATACCCAGAGGGTGATTTGATTTCTATCCTGCCTATGTACACTTGTTATATAGCGACTTTGAGTATAAATGAGAGTCATGAATTCTATGAGGAAAGTCTAAGTTTCAATGCAATGTTCAGTTTTATCTATGGTTGCAACCAACACCCTTAGCTTTTCATCTTTTTTTTTTTAATATTCACAGTTATAATTTATGGTCGCAAAAGTATATAGAATAAAATTAGCAAAGGAAAAAGGCTTACACGGTGGATGGAGTCCAGAAAAAAACAGGTATGAACATCACCAATATTCCTCTCCCAAGTGGAGTTGAGACAGTGCATATAATTCTTTTGGCAATAACATGTGACAACCTATATGAAATATTGGCAATAAGGGAAGCTCACCCAAGTCTTGGGGCATCTCTAGTTTTCATCTTTGATGCTCAGATATATGGTAAGAATTTCCCTTCTCTCTCCCAGTTGAGAACTGGGAATTAAACTTATGGCTATAGATTTCCATGTGTTTTACCAAAGAGATGAAAAGGCATCTTATCTTCCAGACTCTTTTTCTTTACATTATTCTACCCCTACCATTTCTGACATTTTCCTGTCATTCTCCTTGACCAAAATATTACTGTTTTTGATAAACACCCAGGATAATTAGGACAGCTTTTTTGTAGTGTTGATTCTCTTTATTGGTGTTTTTAGAATATCATTTGGCCCATGCAAATTCTTTGAAATGTTTCTCATGTGGAAGAGTGAATATCATAAAAAACGCATGGACTGTGACGTCACATTTTTGGTCCTCCCATTACTAACCTCCACTGGGACATCTTCAGAATGTCTGACCCACGTGGTCAGGTCTGAAAGCCAAGTCACTGGGAGGATCAGCCTCCTAAACACTCTTTCATTCACTGAAAGTCCAATTAGATGGTGTCACATTGAGGGGAACATAGTGTGTGTTTTTTTTTTTTTTAATTTTTAATTGGATCTTTTTAATTTTTTTAGACTGCTGTTGTTTATTTTCTGGCCATAGCTTTTGGAATCTTAGTTCCTGGACCAGGGATTGAACCCAGACCCCAGGAGTGAAAGCCTGAGATTCTAACCACTGGACCACCAAGAAATTCCTTTTAAGTGTCTTTTAAATATTGAATAAATCTGAACTTCTGAAATTTAAGGGCCTTTAAGGGATTCCAAAGCTTAAACTACTCTCTCTAACTTTTTGGAATTAAGTTCAAGTTTGTTTAAGTCTTGTTTAGCAAAATTCAGATTATATCAGAGAAGCGGTGGGGGGGAGTTTAATTTTACTAAGACACGCCAAGACTCTGGGTATGGCTGAGAGCCAACACATTTCTCCTGTGGCATGTTTTATCTTGCATTCTTCTCACTAGTTTAAATTATGACCTAACTGGGCCAAAATTGTCCAGTGAACAAAGACTTCTCAACTAAGAGAAAATACTAAGTTTGGAAAGTTTCGTTCTCGTTCAATAAAGAAGCTTTAAAAACAAAGTGATCACTGGTTAAAACATAGTATTTTTGAGTTTCCACTAAGATCAATCTTGTGGCCGCTATTTGTATTCAATCAACAGAGTTGACATTGACAGATTTGAGAAGTGAGTTTTGACTGTCCTCTGTCTTTTTTTGTTTTAATTGGAGTATAATTGCTTTACAGTGTTGTGTTAGTTTCTGCTGTACAACAAAATGAATTAGCCACACGTATACATATATCTGGAGAAGGCAATGGCATCCCACTCTAGTACTCTCGCCTGAAGAATCCCATGGACGGAGGGGCCTGCTAGGCTGTAGTCCATGGGATCACGAAGAGTCGGACACGACTGAGCGACTTCACTTTCACTTTTCACTTTCATGCATTGGAGAAGGAAATGGCAACCCACTCCAGTGTTCTTGCCTGGAGAATCCCAGGGACGGGGAGCCTGATGGGCTGCCGTCTATGGGGTCGCACAGAGTCAGACACAACAGAGGTGACTTAGCAGCAGCAGGAGCAGCAGCATACATATATCCCCTCTTCCTTGGATTTTCTTTACATTTAGGTCACCACAGAGTGTCCTCTATCTTTAATCAGCTAATTTATTCTTTCTTTCCTTTTTTTTAAAATACATATATTTTACTAGGCCTATTTTTTGGGGGAACCGTGCCTTGCAACATGCAGGATCTTAGTTCCCCAATGAGGGATTGAACCCATGCCCCCTGCATGAGAAGCACGGAGTCCTAACCTCTGGATCACCAGGAAAGTCTCTTCCTTCCTGTTTTAATGGCATTTCTTTCCCTGTTCTTTATGATGTGATATTTTCATTTCTACTTGGACTGCAACTCGTTCATATCTCTACATTGCCTTCCCCAGTGCATTTTCACTTAAATCTGTTTTCTCTGTTTATAGAATAAAGGGTTGTCTGTGATTAAAGAAATTGCAGATATCAGCATGCAGTAGAGGGAGATGCTTTAAAGGACAGAAAAGTAAAACTTTTGCTCAGTTTAAGGTCTTGAAAGACCCACTTAATAGGTGCAATAGGTCGCTGAGATTATATCTTCTCCCATTTCTTGTATTTACCTTAATCCTAATACTTCCTCTTCTCTGAGACAACTCTCTGAGATATGGGGGCTCAAAGGCCATTTCACTTGTGCTCTCTCTGCCCTCTGTTTCACCAGCTAGAGTAGACATCTGTCATTTCTATAATCTGCCCACTTCCATAATGCCTTTTCTGATAACAGCATCCAATTCCTTTGCAGCCTACTATTGCCCACTATCTGCCCACCTGGTCTAGTGGGACTGAATCCACCTCCAGCTCTAAAGGTTGTCCTGTGATGGAGCCCTAGCCATTCACAAGAGCATCACATGCCCTTGGCCTCTCTGCTTGTAAGAGAGGCATAGGGCATTTGCCTAGAAAATTCTTGCCTGGAAAATTACATGGACAGAGGAGCCTGGTGGGCTACAGTCTGTGGGGTCACAAAGAGTAGGACACAACTTAGCAACCAAACAACAACAACAAAACCTTGTTTCCTTTGGAATCCTAACTCTCTAATTACAGTCACTAAAATTCCCCTGCGATGCAGAAGAAGCAAGTTCGATCCCTGGTTAAGGAAGATGAACAAGGAAATGGCAACCCAGTCTAGCATTCTTGCCTAGAAAATTCCATGGACATTGGGGTCTGGAGGGCTACAGTCCATGGGGTCGCAAAGAGTAGGACACAACTTAGCAAGTAAACAATAAGGGCCATGGAAATTGTAGTTAAACTCAGTTTTGTTGAAACTACTGAAAAAGAGGTGTTTTATCCTGCAGTTTCTGAGATGGTTGATTTAAGCCTGGAGCTGCTGGTGACTGTCTTCGTACCATGCAGATATGACTGCCTGAGATTAAATCAGCACAGAGAAAAGCAATACTTAGGGAAAGAGAAACACAGATCCCCCCAAATATTCCTGAGTACTAGAATTCAGCCCTGATATTTCAGTTATAGGATCCAGTAAATCCCCCCTTGGTTTCAAGTGATATGAATTGGGTCACTTGCAACACTGAGCCCCCACACTTGGTCAGCAGCCCAGGCTTAAGCCCTTCCTTCCCCTTCCTGCTTCTGTCTCATCCTCTTTCACATTAACTCCAGCATCACTCTCATCCACAACACTGGAGCTCAGAGAGTAGTCACTTCAAGCCCTCAGCATCCAGGACACCCAGGGAGACAGAAAAGTACAGCTCTGGCAGCTGCCAAAGGAGCCCCTCAGGGCGTGAGTCTAGGAGAAGCAGGGCAGGAGGGGAGGTGTTAGGGGCATTCCTGCAACCCAAGACGCAATGATCCTGGGCTGGGGTTTGGGGAAGAGGGGAGAAGGAAATTCTAACTGTTCAGGGAAAGGATGCAAGACCCACACCTGTGCTGGTCAGTGCGTGTATGATGATGGGGATAGAGGTGATGACACATGGAATCTGGGTACACAGTTCCACATTGATACCCTTTACAGACCTTACAAAACTGAATGTGATCAGGAAAAAAAAAAACAAACCTAAAAATCTATGTATAGTCAAACCAATTACAGTTATTTACGTGGAATACATCCCATTTGTGCCTAATTACCGTGAGACACCATAATGATTATGTACTTCATTAAGTATGTGTCACATTAATTTAATTTCTTACATTTTATTTGATGACATCTATAAACATGATACTTTCATGCTCTAGGTTCCTGGTTTGTTTGTTAACATGTACAAATTGGTCATCTGCCAACAGCTTTAAAATAAAATATAACGCCAAAACATTTCTACCTGAGGAAATGAGGGACCCCAGACTGGTAAATAAATGGTACTGTTCCTAGTTCCCTTATCACCGGGGAGGCATCACCATCGTATCTTGGGTGATTATGGCCCAGTGAAGATCAGGTGGTAGATAACTTGTCCACATTTGATTTAGGCAAAATCACTTGAAAAGGAATATTAGGAAGACCTTTTAAAAACATGAGAAGTTGGAGAATTCCCTGGCGATTCAGTGTTTAGGACTCAGTCACTTTCACTGCAGTGGCCAGGGTTCAGTCTCTGGTCAGGGAACTAAGATCCCACAAGTCACGAGGCTTGGCACCACCCCCCCGCCCCTGCCACCCCGCAAAAAAAAAAGTGAGAGGTTAATGCAAAGATGAAACTGTGTGGTAGAAGGAAAGTGCAAAGGAGGAACCTCAGTGTTCAGATCTGTAAAATGGGAGTCATAAAGTCCTACCTCATGGAATTGATGCAAGGATTACATGAGAAGATGCAGGATTATCCAGCAAATGCTAGCTATTATCATCTTTAGAAAAATGTGGAGTTCAGCATGAAGGTAGCCTTCCATGAGGAAGATAATCTTATTCTCTGACTGAGTAGATTTTATAGGAAAACTGTGATTTACTATGTAAATATGAGCATAAAACTCCTGTATTAGTTTAAACCACATGAAGTTATTTTTATAGGCCAAAAAATGGTCTGGTTTTGGCAAATTCATGTGATCCAATCTAATATGAATAATGAAGGTTACTTCCTCCTGTCTGTCCATCCTCAGTCAGTCAGTCAATTTAGTCACTCAGTTATGTCCGACTCTTTGCAACCCCATGGACTGCAGCACACCAGGCTTCCCTGTCCATCACCAACTCCCAGAGCTTACTCAAACTCATGTCCATCAAGTTGGTGATGCCATCCAACCATCTTATCCTCTGTCGTCCCCTTCTCCTCTCAATCTTCAATCTTTCCCAGCATCAGGGGCTTTTCAAATGAGTCAGCTCTTTTCATCTGGTGGCCAAAGGATTGGAGTTTCAGCTTGAGCATCAGTCCTTCCAATGAATATGCAGGACTGATTTCCTTTAGAATGGACTGATTGGATCTCCTTGCAGTCCAAGGGACTCTCAAGAGTCTTCTCCAACACCACAGTTCAAAAGCATCAATTCTTCGGCGTTCATCTTTCTTCACAGTCCAACTCTCACATCCATATATGACCACTGGAAAACCCATAGCTTTGACTAGATGGACCTTTGTTGGCAAAGTAACGTCTCTGCTTTTTAATATGCTGTCTAGGTTGGTCATAGTTTTTCTTCCAAGGAGCAATTGTCTTTTAATTTCATGGCTGCAGTCACCATTTGCAGTGATTTAGGAGTCCAAAAAATAACGTCTCTCACTGTTTTCATTGTTTCCCCATCTATTTGCCATGCAATGATGGACCCGGATGCCATGATCTTAGTTTTCTGAATGTTGAGTTTTAAGCCAACTTTTTCACTCTCCTCTTTCACTTTCATCAAGAGGCTCTTTAGTTCTTCTTTGTCCATCCTCAGTGCCTCCAAATTATGAGAACCATGCACTCATCTGAAGAGACTGACTGAGCTTTCTCCACGAATGCTAAGCAAAGCTAAGAGAAAACCGAGAGAGATCGGGGGGGAGAGGCAAGATGTGATTGATCTATTAGGTACTGAAATGCTCTTTGAAATCAAAGCCAAAAATAAGGGCTAAGATTAAGAAAGCCACAGCTTGGGGCATAAGATACGTATTGTGGTTGTTATTTTTGTTGCTGCTGGTCTCCTGGAAACGTTTGAAGACTCAGTATAAGGAAAAGGACTGAAAAATCCAGACGTGGCAAAGGAGAGAAGTTTAGAACCAAGAAAAATAGATACTAATATTTAAAAGAATTTAGTTAAATTCTTCCTGAAAAAGAGCGCCTAGTATCTTTAACACTGCTAACAAGATCAGGCAAAAAGGAAAAAAACAAAAAAAAAAACACTGAATAGGGAACAGGAAGTATCTTTGTAAAGTGTACTTAATGAAGTGTCTTTAAGTATTACTTGAGATTAAAAGGTAGTCAGAACTGTCTTCTGTGATGATCTTTTCGTAGAATACAGCTGGAAGAGAGTCTTATTTCCTGCCTCTGGGAGCTATATAACTAAGCCATCCAATTTGAATGGTTATGTAATTCATTTTTTGAAAGGTTTTAAACCTTTCTTTTCTGAGTCCTGAGCTTGCCTTTCACCAACCATGGGCAGAAGGTGCAATCCGTCTTCCCCAGATCCCAACCCTGCATCATGCTGGGATATGGACTAATAGAGCCTTCCACAGAAACTGGATTTTCTTTGGTGTATGGATATCATTACAGATATTAGCAACACTCAGCTTTCCATCACATCTGAGTACACTGGCCTGTGGGCTGCGTGACTCAAGCATAGCTTGTGGAAGTTGCCACACCTGGAAGAGAGCTGTGAATGAAATTCTGCTCAAACGTTGAGTCTCATGGGAGCTCAGTCACTAAGGATGTGACTCTCAAGCCCAGAGCTGAGTTTGGGCATCTTGTTTCTCTCTCCTGGAAGTTCGCATCAGGGCACAGCTACAAAGGCAAATGATATTTGAATTTCATCAATCATAGGCTCTACGCCAGGCTGTAAAGGGTCCACTGAAATCAATAGGACCCCAGAGTGGAGGATCACATCTACCACGATCTATGACAGTCTGGAAGGGCTCCCTGAACCTGGATGTGGGTACACGCAGAGTGGCCACAGAGCATCTCACAAACACGAGATGATTAAAACCCTATAGGTGGTCAGTAGTGCTGGCAATGACCCTTCAGATGTGCTTAGAACCAGATTGCTCCTGGACTAGTGGGAAGCAGAGAAATCGCTTTGTCTCCTCAGGTGTGCTTCCTTGCCCACAGCAAGGACTCAACAGCCTAAGAAACATCCCCGATGGGGATTACAATTCTATTCAGACAAATGCCATGTTGGAGGACGTGTCATTGAACTGTTTGCTTCTTTTCCTTTCCAGAATGGAAGTGTAGGGATTGTGTTGCAAAGGCTTCAGGGAACCACTTGCTCTGTCTGGACCCTGGGCAGCGCTGTGAGTGGGTCTTTTCTCCCTGCCTGGTACCCCTGCCCTTCTCCACAGCTGCTCCCTCCCAGGCGGTGATGCTGGAGCCCCCAAGCCACCAAATCCCGGAGGGGGAGGGGAGCTTGAGAAACCTTGTTTATGCTGCTGATGGTGGTGGTTGTTGTTTAGTCACTAAGTCACGTCCAGCTCTTTGTGACCCCATGGATCCTCTGTCCATGGGATTTCCCAGACAAGAATACTGAAGTAGGTTGCCATTTCCTTCACCAGGGGATCTTCCCAAACAGGGATCAAACCCATGTCTCCTGCATTGGCAGGCAGATTCTTTACCACTGAGCACCAGGGAAGGTCAATGCCACTGGTGCTAGTCTCCAAATTTTCTTTTTTTTTTTAAATTAATTAATTTACTTATTTGGTGCCCTGGGTCTTTGTTGCAGCACACAGAATCTTTTATCTTAGTTGCAACATGTGGGATCTAGTTCTCTGGCCAGGGATTGAACCCAGGCTCCCTGCATTGGGACCTCAGAGTCTTAGCCACTGGACTGCCAGGGAAGTCCCAGGCTCCAAATTTTCTATAATCTGCATGCACCCTGTAGCTTGTCCAAGAGGCAAAGTGAATTAGAATCCTGGGGGAGACATCAGCTAGAGAAGTCCCATGGGTCAGAAAACACTATGCTTTAGAACTGGGCTTTCACATGGCCCTTACCCTTGACTCAACCACACTAGTTTTCCTGGGAGGAAGAAGAAAAGGAAAGGTCCTATTCCTTTGTCAGAACTTAGGAAGTATTTGTTCTTCTTATACATGCAAAGAGCATTAAGATTCATCAGCGGGCAAGAAAAACCTGAGGAATCATTGGCCTAGTTTGGGGCTGAATGTTCCACAGGAAATCTTGTGAATGGCAGTTGGGCCCTTGTCATGGTTCTCAGAACACTCTGAACACAGATGTCTGCCACAGCTGACTGGCCCCATCAAAGTAGGATGCTCATGTGGCACTGGGAACTCCCATGTTTCCGGAGTGGCTCACTTGGATTTTGCAGAGAGAAATCTAGTTCCATGGCCATGAATTCCTTTGCAGATGTGTTGTGGCCATGAGAGAAGGCAGACAAAAATGCAAATGAGGCTAGGAAACACAGCCAGGAAATAGTCACAGGGCTGGCAATCAAATGGAGACCAGTGGCAGAAGCCAGGAATGGTTGAGACATGGACGGCAAGGTCAGAACTGTACAAATCCTGGGTCCTTCCGTTATTAGATAAGACCTTGGACAAATTACCCAACTCCACCTGATGCGAAGAACTGACTTATTTGAAAAGACCCTGGTGCTGGGAAAGATTGAAGGCAGGAAGAGAAGGGAACCTCAGAGGATGAGATGGATGGATGGCATCACCCACTCAATGGACATGAGTTTGAGTAAGCTCCTGGAGTAGGTGATGGACAGGGAGGCCTGGTGTGCTGCAGTCCATGGGGTCGCAAAGAGTCGGATATGACTGAGAGACTGAACTGAACTGAATTTTTGGTAAGACGTTTGCCTAGAACACAGTCTAGAACATAACTACTTGATATGTGGTGGCTGCCATTACTTTTTTTTTTTTTTTGCTTCTTTTTTTTTTTTAATTTTATTTTATTTTTAAACTTTACATAATTGTATTAGTTTTGCCAAATATCAAAATGAATCCACCACAGGTATACATGTGTTCCCCATCCTGAACCCTCCTCCCTCCTCCCTCCCCATACCATCCCTCTGGGTCGTCCCAGTGCACTAGCCCCAAGCATCCAGTATCGTGCATTGAACCTGGACTGGCAACTCGTTTCTTACATGATATTTTACATGTTTCAATGCTATTCTCCCAAATCTTCCCACCCTCTCCCTCTCCCTCAGAGTCCATAAGACTGTTCTATACATCACTGTCTCTTTTGCTGTCTCGTACACAGGGTTATTGTTACCATCTTTCTAAATTCCATATATATGCGTTAGTATACTGTATTTATGTTTTTCCTTCTGGCTTACTTCACTCTGTATAATAGGCTGCAGTTTCATCCACCTCATTAGAACTGATTCAAATGTATTCTTTTTAATGGCTGAGTAATACTCCATTGTGTATATGTACCACAGCTTTCTTATCCATTCATCTGCTGATGGACATCTAGGTTGCTTCCATGTCCTGGCTATTATAAACAGTGCTGCAATGAACATTGGGGTACACGTGTCTCTTTCCCTTCTGGTTTCCTCAGAGTGTATGCCCAGCAGTGGGATTGCTGGATCATAAGGCAGTTCTATTTCCAGTTTTTTAAGGAATCTCCACACTGTTCTCCATAGTGGCTATACTAGTTTGCATTCCCACCAACAGTGTAAGAGGGTTCCCTTTTCTCCACACCCTCTCCAGCATTTATTATTTGTAGACTTTTGGATCGCAGCCATTCTGACTGGTGTGAGATGGTACCTCATAGTGGTTTTGATTTGCATTTCTCTGATAATGAGTGATGTTGAGCATCTTTTCATGTGTTTGTTAGCCATCTGTATGTCTTCTTTGGAGAAATGTCTATTTAGTTCTTTGGCCCATTTTTTGATTGGGTCATTTATTTTTCTGGAGTTGAGCTGTAGGAGTTGCTTGTATATTTTTGAGATTAGTTGTTTGTCAGTTGCTTCATTTGCTATTATTTTCTCCCATTCTGAAGGCTGTCTTTTCACCTTGCTAATAGTTTCCTTTGATATGCAGAAGCTTTTAAGGTTAATTAAGTCCCATTTGTTTATTTTTGCTTTTATTTCCAATATTCTGGGAGGTGGGTCATAGAGGATCCTGCTGTGATGTATGTCGGAGAGTGTTTTGCCTATGTTCTCCTCTAGGAGTTTTATAGTTTCTTGTCTTACGTTTAGATCTTTAATCCATTTTGAGTTTATATTTGTGTATGGTGTTAGAAAGTGGTCTAGTTTTATTCTTTTACAAGTGGTTGACCAGTTTTCCCAGCACCATTTGTTAAAGAGATTGTCTTTAATCCATTGTATATTCTTGCCTCCTTTGTCAAAGATAAGGTGTCCGTATGTGCGTGGATTTATCTCTGGGCTTTCTATTTTGTTCCATTGATCTATATTTCTGTCTTTGTGCCAGCACCATACTATCTTGATAACTGTGGCTTTGTAGTAGAGCCTGAAGTCAGGTAGGTTGATTCCTCCAGTTCCAGTCTTCTTTCTCAAGATCGCTTTAGCTATTCGAGGTTTTTTGTATTTCCATACAAATTGTGAAATTATTTGTTCTAGCTCTGTGAAGAATACTGTTGGTAGCTTGATAGGGATTGCATTGAATCTATAAATTGCTTTGGGTAGTATACTCATTTTCACTATATTGATTCTTCAAATCCATGAACATGGTACATTTCTCCATCTATTAGTGTCCTCCTTGATTTCTTTCACCAGTGTTTTATAGTTTTCTATATATAGGTCTTTAGTTTCTTTAGGTAGATATATTCCTAAGTATTTTATTCTTTCCGTTGCAATGGTGAATGGAATTGTTTCCTTAATTTCTCTTTCTGTTTTCTCATTATTAGTGTATAGGAATGCAAGGGATTTTGTGTGTTGATTTTATATCCTGCAACTTTACTATAGTCATTGATTAGTTCTAGTAATTTTCTGGTGGAGTCTTTAGGGTTTTCGATGTAGAGGATCATGTCATCTGCAAATAGTGAGAGTTTTACTTCTTCTTTTCCAATTTGGATTCCTTTTATTTCTTTTTCTGCTCTGATTGCTGTGGCCAAAACTTCCAAAACTATGTTGAATAGTAATGGTGAAAGTGGGCACCCTTGTCTTATTCCTGACTTTAGAGGAAATGCTTTCAATTTTTCACCATTGAGGATAATGTTTGCTGTGGGTTTGTCATATATAGCTTTTATTATGTTGAGGTATGTTCCTTCTATTCCTGCTTTCTGGAGAGTTTTTATCATAAATAGGTGTTGAATTTTGTCAAAGGCTTTCTCTGCATCTATTGAGATAATCATATGGTTTTTATTTTTCAATTTGTTAATGTGGTGTATTACATTGATTGATTTGAGGATATTGAAGAATCCTTGCATCCCTGGGATAAAGTCCACATGGTCATGGTGTATGATCTTTTTAATGTGTTGTTGGATTCTGATTGCTAGAATTTTGTTAAGGATTTTTGCATCTATGTTCCTCAGTGATATTGGCCTGTAGTTTTCTTTTTTTGTGGCATCTTTGTCAGGTTTTGGTATTAGGGTGACTATTACTTTTATTGTTATTGTTTCACAGAAAGGTCTGCACACAGCATGAAACTGCTAATGTCCCATGTTTTAAATAATACTTCATAAATAGCAGTGCAGAGCTGTGAACCTCAGCTTATCTGATCAAATCCTAAGCCTTCATTCATCATGGAGGAAGAGCGTGGAGCAAAAAAATGGCTTGAAAATTTCCACTGCCCTTCTATCTTATAGGGTGGAAAAGCACCTGGAAAAGCACCAGATTTCTTTCTAAAGTGGTTCAACACCACAGCAGGGTTTTCTAGCCTCAGCTCTCTGTGCTGCATATTGACATTTACCTTTTCTAAAGAATGAGAGTTAAAATCCACTGCCATAGCTACTTTACTAAAATGCATAGAATCTGGTTCTCTCTTTTGAAACAGGCAAAGGAAAATGTCATGAATGCCTAGTAAGTCCTTTGGGTTAAGAGGACATTGACATACACAGAGTGTTGAGTATTCTTTGTGCTGTGCTAAGTCACTTCAGTTGTGTCAACTCTTTGTACCCTATGGACTGCAGTCCTCCAGCCTCCTCTGTCCATGGGAGTCTCTAAGCTAGATTACTGGAGTGGGTTGCCACGTTCTCCTCCACTGAATCTTCCCCACCCAGGGATCAAACCCACATATCTTACGTCTCCAGCATTGTCAGGCAGGTTCTTTACCACTAGGCCGGGACTATGCTTTGCTTGTGGGTAAGTCCAGATCTACTGTTTCTGTTTCAGTAACATAACAAGAGAGCATTTTGGATCTGGAAGGGTCTGAGGTTGTGTCTAATCCAATGTCTTCACTTTACAGATAAGCAAACAAAGGTTGAGGATATGAACTAAATGAGTCCTAGGTGACCCACTTTAAAGGTGGTTTAAATGTAGCTTTGGGGAAAATAATGACTTTTGATGCCTTAGTGGGGTGGGCAGGCTCATTACAGGCGGTTATCTTGAACCCTTAGAGAAAGGAGCTCTCTGTTTGCACACACGCATGTACACACACACACACACACACAATCTCTCCTTACTCCCAATTTTGCTTTGTCCCCAAATTTCAGAGAAGGAGCTGAAGTAAACACATCAACAATCAAGGCATTTTTTGAGCAGAATAGATCCATTATTCTTTGGGTGAGCAGGGTCCAGATTCTCATTTCTCATCTTAACTCAGCTTCTTCTCCCTTGAGGAGAGAGAGAAATGGAGAAAAACTGCAAGAGCCAGTATTCCGAAACAGAACTTTTCACCTTTTCGAGGACTGATGTACAGGGCAGCCACCCCACACGACAGAGAGACGTTTCCTCAGGGCCCGTGGTTCAGTCAGATTAAGCCGATGGTCAGCACCGCGGTGGAGGCGGGCGGAGGGGCACTCTGCCCGCTTTTGAAGAAGCGCAGGTGCCTGAGGAAGACTTTGGAGTTGCTCCCAGCATGCCTTTCTTCCTCGGACCCCGCCCGGGTGAGCGCTGTGTGATGACAGGGCTGCTTCACCTGCCGGTCGGGGCCAACTGCTGTACTGCCACTCCCTGCCCCTCAGTGAGATTGCCTGTGTCTGACCTTCAGAAGGCTGTGTTCCATCCTCCACACTAGCGCAGTGGAGACAAGGACGCTCTACAGTACTTGGTCATCTCCCTATCAGTGTCGGGAAGCCAACTGCTTAGCATTCTTCCAAACAATGAAATTGAAAATTCTGTATTATTCTCATGGGCTTCCCAGGTGGTATACTGGTAAAGAATCCGCCTGCCAATGCAGGGGGCATGGGAGACTCAGGCTCGATGATCCCTGGGTCAGAAAGATCCCCTGGGGTTGGAAATGGCAACCCACTCCAGTATTCTTACCTGGAGAAGCCTATGGACAGAGGAGCCTGGCGGGGCTACACACCGTGGGGTCACAAAGAGTCAGACATGATGGCGTGACTGAGCATAGCATGTTATTCTAGTACCACTTACATGCATAGACTTTATTAAGCCATTTCTAGTTGCCATTAACACCTGTTGAAAATTCTTGTTAGAGAGTACTGCTTGTTAAAAAGCAAATTTCTATGGATATTTGCATATTCTTAAATTTTTTTTTTAATTTTTTAGTCACACCATGTAGCATATGGGATCTTAGTTCCCTAATTACAAATGGAACCCATACCTTTGCAGTGGAAGCTGTCCTAACCACTAGACCGCCAGGGACTGCCCTATTTGCATATTCTTAAATACATTTTATATGAGTAATAATGACATTTGCTTAGCATTTGCTATGTTCTTTGGCCCAATATTTCATGTAACCCTAGAGTCTACCTGGTATTTCATAGCCCCATTTCATAGACGAGAAGACTGAACCTCAGGAAGCTTGAGTTGCAGACTCAAGGACGATTAGCTTAGAATGCTGCCCTGTCAGGAATTCCCTGGCAATCCAGAGCTTGGGGCTCCACACTCTCACTACTGAGGGCCCTGGTTCACTCCCTGGTGGAGGAACTAAGATCCCACAGCACGCCCAAACCAGAGAAGGATGCTGCTCTGTGGAGCTCTAAATGCAGCACGTTAGGAACTCATCATCTCCCAGGGCCCCAGTACCCAGAATTCTGTGTTCTCAGTGTGCAGCGCTTATTCAGTGGCAGTTTGTAGGAAGGAGGCAAGGGCAAGCGAAAGACGTGCCGAGAAGAGGAGGCATACGTGGTGGCTCTGGCTTTGCCTCTTGTTAAAGGCTTTTTGCAAAACTTTGAAGGCACACATTTTTATACTTGTGAAGTCAAAGGTCAAGAGTCAAAGATGTGCAGTTGTGAAGGGTTAACCTCTGTGTGAGGTCAACCTCAGGGAAGAAAAGTCTTGGGGAAGAGAATTTCTTTGTTACTGAAATCTACCATTTCTATGTGTCCAGGGCTGCTCTTCAAGAAGAGGGAAGAAATTTCTGGAAAAGAATACTGATAAGGGCCTGTAACATGAAATAGGATTAATTCATTCACAGAGGGTAGGACTCTGGACCCGGGTGCAACACTGGCCCAGGGAGCCACTGCTGACTTCAGGGAACTACAAAGGAGAGGCCCCATGGAGAATCTCATCACTGCCGTCACCAGGAAAGCCATCTTCTTCCTTAGTTTGTTTGTTTTCCTGAGAAGAGATGATGATAAAATAGCTTAGATTAAAGACATTGTGTTTGAAGACAGTCAGTTAAGGGTTTATTTATTAAACAAGTTTTATTCGATTGTGACAACACTTTAAGATGAGAGCAATATTTACTTTGAAGCTAGGATTGTCGAATTTAGAAGAAAAAAAATACAGGATATCCAGTTAAATTTGAACTAGAGATACACAGATTTCACATATATGTACACTCTGCAATATTTGGTATTTTTGTACCAATTATTATGCAGTTCTTTGTGTTTTATCTGGTAACCCTATGGAAACATCAGTGTAATACATCAGTACTACCTTCAGCAAAAATTAGTGCATAGCTAAAACTTATGCAAATTTTGAGGGAAATGCCTGTGTGCTCAGTCTCTAAGTGATGCCTGACTCTTTATGACCCCATGGATTGCATCCTGCCAGGCTCCTTTGTCCATGGAATTTCCCAAACAAGAATATTGCAGTCAGTTGCCATTTCCTTCTGAAGATCTTCCCAACCCAGGGATCAAACCTGTGTCTCCTGCACTGGCAGGCAGATTCTTTACCGCTGAGCCATCTGGGAAGCCTTTAAGGGAAATAGCATTCATAAAAAGATAATACACTGAATTGTTGACTTGAAAAACATTTTACCATAACTCCTTATTTGGCAACTTCCCACTTTCAATAGGAGGCTTCCCTGGTGGCTCTGAGGTAAAGAAATTGCCTGCAATGCAGGAGACCGGAGTTTGATCCCTGGTTGGGGAAGATCCCCTGGAGAAGGAAATGGCAACCTACTCCAGTATTCTTGCCTGGAAAATCCCATGGACAGAGGAGCCTGGCAGGCTACAGTCCATGGGGTTGCAAGAGTGAGACATGACTTAGCGACTGAACAGCAACAACATTTTCAGTAAGTCTATAAATTTCCTATCAGAAAGTCAACAGATAATCATAGTTTTTCTTGAGTGGAAATATTGTTAAGTAACTCATAAATAAAGCATGCAGGGCATTCTGCAAGCATTTAAAATACTTTGCAACTATAGATAATTGTTTATGTGTTAAAGGACAGAATTCATTCAAAGAATACACAAATAACCATTGAGCACTCCTCTATCACAGGCAATGAAATTTCACTTGCTAGCCCACTGCTCACCTTCTGCTGTGTGGTCCGGTTCCAGTCCATGGCCTCAGGGTTGGGGACCCTTGTTTTAGAGAATGGTTTTATGAGACTATGTGAATTTTAAACTATAACCAATCCCAGGAAACTTAATAATATTTTATGGGTAAATATGACATTGTAAAGATTTCTTTTTTATAATTTAGGCTTTAGATACTTACTTTTCAGCATTTATTAGTGCTATAAGATTTATGCATCCTGATATCATTTGAGTCCTTTAAAAAGTTCTCAGGGTTTTTTTCCTGAGACGTATGTACATTTAAGAAGCCTTTGGAGTGAAAGGTCAAACTAAATTGGAGGGGGCACAAGAAGCAAAACATTGCTTCGGGATGTTATCTTTAGTTACAAATTCTCAACTCTTTAATCAGAGTAAATTTACAGGGTGCCGATCCAGTCCTTCCTCACATTTGAATGAAGGTTTCTAGAATCAGGGAATGTAGTCAAGATGCTGAGGAGGAAATGAAACTTTTAAGTTGCTAGGACTTGTTTCTACTGATGCATGGATATCGGTTATGCAACGCTTTGTAGTTCTTATTCGACACTTGAGAGGTAGTAAATTGCTTTGGGGTAGAAATGAATTAACTCTTTCCTATGACCACATTACCATAACATACTGTCAGAAATGATTTAGTAAACTGAATATGGAAGACTAAAAACCTTAATATAGTTCCAAGAAGTAAATTGACTAATGTGCCCTTTTCATTAGTATGATCAGAGTCACAAGATGATTTCATAACCTCTATTGTCTAATTCAGCAGACGCGGGGTTGGAAGGATATAAGACCTTCCTGTGTCCATCAGATGCTTATTTCCTTTATAACATCCTCACCAACTGGTCTAACATTTTTAGGTAACTAGAATACATATCAGGGATCTGGTTTAAAAAAAAAACCTCTTTGTCCCTGCCAGAAATAAAATATTCTGTTCTCTTCATTTAGAGCAAGGAAACAAGATCAGGCCAGAGTTTCAAAAACCTTAAAGCACTGCCAAAGATTCCCTGTATCTTCTACTTGAGGGAAGAAAAATTAATGATAAGCCCTTCTTTATTGGTAGTAATATCAATTCTACGTCTAAAATCTAACATTCTGTATCTAAATAACCTCCATACCTAAAAAACAACTAATATGTTTATTAGGTACCAAACACTGTGGTAAATCATTTCCATGTTCTTTCTTACTTTAAAATGTCATCATTTAATTTTCACAAGAACCTTCAGATAGTTTCTTATGTTCTTGGTTAATAATGATGATCAGAGTCAGAGTTAGAGAAGTTAAGTATCAATAATGTACCTACCATTTTAATACTAGAAGGGACCTCTGGAATCATAGAATCCAGGCTTCTAATTTTCTAAGGTTTTCATTGAAATATGTGAGGGGTGCTAGTTGTGAAGAACTTGCCTGCCAATGTAGGCAATGTGAGAGATGTGGGTTAGATCCTTGGGTCAGGAAGATCCCCTGGAGGAGGGCGTAGCAACCCACTCCAGTATTCTTGCCTGGAGAATTTCCATGGACAGAGGAGCCTGGTCGGCTACAGTCCATAGAGTTGCAAAGAGTCGCATATGACTGAAGCAACTTATCACCCATGCACACATGTGTCATAAAGTCAGAGTGGGGAGTCTTGGATCCATTGTGTTATTACTTCATACAGCCTTATTCTCAAAGTCATATGATATGTCCCCATGCTGCAAAAAATAGCCTATACCTATGTATATCTATATATCTATACTTATCTATGTATCTAATAACATGATTAAAATTATTCTTCTTCTCCCAATTTGACCATGGTCCATGGACAGAGGAGCACGGCAGACTACAGTCCATGGGGTCACAAAGAGTCAGACCTGACTGTGTGACTAAGCACACAAGGCAAAGAAGATGTGTTTGACTCCAGGCACCTCTGTACTTTAAACCTGATTAAAAAATAAAAACATGACATCCAACAGCCACAAATATCTCAGCACAAGTGAAACAGTCTATAATGGGCCATATGCTAATCCATAAAATAAGACTCAATATAAAAAGACTGAAATCATACAAAATATGTTTTCTGTCATGATGGGAATAAATTAGTGAAGAAAATTTGGTAAATTTATAAATATAGAAAAATTAAATAACACACTTCCAAATACCAATGCATCAAATAAGAAATTGTAAGGAAAATTGTAAAATGTTTTGAGATTAAATAAAAGAAGAATACAATGTACCAAAACTTATGGGATGCAGCTAAAGCAGTGCTTAGAGGGCAATGTATAGCTGTAAAATGCCTATGTTAAAAAAAGAACTACAGTTCTCTGGGCTCAGACCTAGTTTGCAACAACATATCTCAAGGCACCAAGAAGGACAAAACTGTCAGTAAATACAGGATCCATCATGGTTTCCTCTCTTGGGAAATTGGAGAAAAACATTGAAATCAGTGGCATTCTAAGATAATGTGGATGTCATGTTTTTATTTTCTCACTTCTATGACAAAACCAAGATAAAGAGATGAGCTGCGAGGATTTGGCATTCTAATTTCTACATGAAAACAGGAGGAGGTCATGCCTGGACCTACACACCACTTCTTCCATCACAGTAAAATTCATCATCAGAAGACTGCAGAAATTTAAAAACCAGTAGAAGCTCTACAATTTGAAACATTGCTAACCATGATAAATGGATTAATTTATGTAACAAAAAGAAGGAGAAAGAAGAAGAGGAAGAAGGCAAAGAAGATGAAGAAGGGAGAGGGAGGAGGAGAAGGGGTGAGGAGAAGAAGAAGAAGAAAAAGAAAGAGAAGTCAGAGGGATGAAATTTAAAGACTAGAGCAGAAATCAATGAAATGGACTTTGAAAAATGCTAGAGAAAATCAGTGAAACTAAAAGTTGGTTCTTTGATAAAATCAACAGAACTGATAAACTTTTAGCTAGCCTATTCACAGAGAAAAGACTCAAATAATTAAAATTAGAAATGAGAGAAGAGATATCGCCACTGACCTAGGTAGTGGAAATAAAAAAGGATTATAAAAGAATACTGTGAACAACCGTGCATCAAACAATCAGATAATTTAAATGAAACACAGATTCCTAGGAATATACAAGTTACTAAAACTGACTCAAGAATAAATAGAAAGTCTGAATAGGCTTATAACTGGTAAAGATATTAAAAGAGTAATATTAAAACTTCAAGCAAAGAAACCCTAACCCAGATGGGTTCACCAGTGAATTCTATAAATCATCCAAAAATAATTAACATGAATCCTTCACAGACTTTTTTCAAAAAACAAAAGATGAACACTTGCAAATTCAATCTAAATTCATTCAATAACGTGAGTATTACCCTGATAGGAAAACCAGGAAAGACACTGCAAGAAAAGAAACCTACAGACCAATATCCCTTATATTAACATCTTACATGCCTAGACACAAAAATCCTGAGCAAAATACTAGCAAACTGAATTCGGCAATGTATTAGAAAGTTTCTGTACCATGATCAAATGGGATTTATCTCAAGAATTCAGGATTGGCTTATGATCCAAAGTCAATTAATATAATGTATCATATTAATAGAATAAGGGACACAACCATGTAATCATCTTGGTAGACACAGAAAACACATTTAACAAAATTTAGCACCCTTTCATGATTAAAATCAGAGAAGGCAATGGCACCCCACTCCAGTACTCTTGCCTGGAAAATCCCATGGACGGAGGAGCCTGGTGGGCTGCAGTCCATGGGGTCGCTAAGAGTCGGACACGACTGAGCGACTTCACTTTCACTTTTCACTTTCATGCATTGGAGAAGGAAATGGCAACCCACTCCAGTATTCTTGCCTGGAGAATCCCAGGGATGGGGGAGCCTGATGGGCTGCCGTCTCTGGGGTCGCACAGAGTCAGACACGACTGAAGCGACTTAGCAGCAGCAGTAGCAGCATGATTAAAATAATTTTTTCTCAACATTCTAAGAATAGAAGTGAACTTCCTCTGCCTAATATGAGACATCAACCAAAAAGTCCATCATATAAAATAGAGAAAGAATAAATGTATTTTTCCTTAGAAACAAAATAAGGATGTCCACTTCTATCTAACATATTACTGAAGGTTCCAGTCAGGGTAATTATGCAAGAAAATGAAATAAAAGCTTTCCACATCATAAAGAAAAAAGTAAAACTAGCTATATTTGCAGATCACATGATTTTGTACATAGAAAATCTTATGAAATCTACAAAAAAACTATTATATAATAAATGAGTTTAGCAAGATTGCAGAATTTAAGATCAATATAATTCTGTACACTAACAATAAATTTTTGAAAATGAAATTAAGAAAATGTCATTAATATCATAGCATCAAATAGACTAAAATACTTAGGAATCAGGCTTCCCAGGGGGCTCAGTAGTAAAGAATTTACCTCCCAGTGCCCAAGATGCAGGGAATGCAAGTTCAATCCCTGGGTCAGGAAGAACCCCTGGAGGAGGAAAATGGCAACCAGCTCCGGTATTCTTGCTTGGGAAATCCCATGGACAGAGGAACCTGGTGGGCTACAGTCCATGGGGTCCTAAAGAATCAGACATGAGAGTGACTCAGCATGCATGTATGTACTTAGGTATAAATTTAACAATAAGAGTGAAAGATTTATACACTCAGTTCAGTTCAGTCGCTCAGTCCTGTCCAACTTTGTGACCCCAAGAATCGCAGCACGCCAGGCCTCCCTGTCCATCACAAACTCCCGGAGTTCACTCAGACTCATAAACTAAACACCACAAAACATTGTTGAAAGAAATTCAAGATATAATTAAATGGAAAAACACCCCATGTTCATTGGTCAGAATGCTTAATATTTATAAGATGGCAGCACTCCCCAAATTGAGCTACATTTTCAACTCACTCCCTATAAGGAGACCCAGAGTAGCCCAAATATTCTGAAAAGAAAAAGAACAAATTTGAAAGACTCACAATGCCCAATCTCAAAACTTACTTCAAAGCTATACTAATCAGGACAGTGGTGCTGATATAAATAAAGACATATAGATCAATGAAATAGAATTGAAAGTCCAGAAATAAGCCCTAACATATATGGCAAATTGGTTTTCTAAATGAGGACAATTTAATCAAGACAATTCAATGGGATAAAGAATAGTTATTTCAATATATGGTGCTGAAACAACTGAATATCCATATGTAAAAGAATAAAGTTGGACTCCTTCCTCACACTCTGCACAAAAATCAACTCAAACAGTTCATAATTCTAAATATAAGTGCTAACTATAAAACTCTTAGGAGAAAACATAGATATAAGTCTTTTTGACCTTAGATTAAGCAATAGTTTCTTAGATATTGAGTGTGATGCCAAATTGATGAAAGTATAAATTGGACTACCTCAAAAATGAAAGCTTTTATATGTATACCAATGCTGATTCATGTTGATGTTTGACAGAAAACAACAAAATTCTATAAGCAATTATCCCTCAATTAAAAAATAAATAAATTTTAAAAATAAAAACTTTTGTGGTCCAAAAAATAACATCAGGGAAGTGAAGAGACAACCCCAGAATAAGAGAATCTATTTGCAAAGTACATATCTGATAAGGGACTTGTAACCAGAATATGAACTAGTGTGATTTAGTAATCAAAGACAGCTTGGTTTTTAAATGGCAAAGAATTTGAATGAATCATTCTCCAAAGAAGATACCTAAATGACCAATAAGCACACAAATAGATGCTCAATAGCATTTGTCATTAAGGAAACAGAAATCAAAACCACTTTGAGATACTACACCACACTCATTAGGATGGTTATAAACAAAAAGAGACATTATAACAAGAGTTGATGCAGATGTAGAAAAGTTGGAACCCTTGTTCCTTACTGGTAAGAATTTAAGATGGCACAGCTGCTTGAGAAAAACAGTTTGGCAGTTCCTCAAAGATAAACAGAATTACCGTATCACTCAGCAATATCATTGTTAGGGGTACACCCAGGAGAAATGAAAACATGTGTACACACAAAGACTTGTGTATGAGTGTCTAGAGCAGCATTATATTTTAAAAAAAATGGAAACAACACAAATGTACATTCACTGATGACTGAATACATAATATGTATATATCCATACAATAAAATATTATTTAGAAATAAGAATTAAAGTACTGATATACACTCTGACATGTACCAAGGGATGATTCTTGAAAACATTTTGCTAAGTGAAAGAAGTCAGTCACAAAACACCATGTATTGCATGATTCCATTTATATAAAATATTCTCAGTTGGCATATTTATAGAGACATAAAGTGGATTAGCGGTGCTTAGGGCTTGAGGTAAGGCAGTGGGTGGAGGGGTGGGGGACGGTGAATGAGGATTGCCTGCTGATGGGTACAAAGTTCCTTTTCAAAGGCATGAAAATGTTCTAAAATTAGGCTGTAGTTATTGTGGTTATTTAGTTATTGTAGTTATTTACAACCCTAGAAATGTGCTCAAATGCAATGAATTATACACTTTAAATGGGTGAATTGTATCTCAAAAAAAGAACTGTTCTAAAAAATAGAACATAGCATCCCACTTTATTCCTTCCTAAATCCACCAGTATTCATATGCATGCATGTATGCCGTGTAGCTAAGTCGCATCTGACTCTTTGTGACCCCATAGCTATAGCCCACCAAACTCCTCTGTCCAAGGGGTTTTCCAGGCAAGAATATTGGAGCAGGTTGACATTTCCTCCTCTGGGGGATCTTCCCGACCTAGAGATTGAACCCGCATCTCCTGCATTGGCAGACGGATTCTTTACCACTGAGCCGCCTGGGAAGCCCGCCAGTACTCATACTATCTTTCAAGTCTTTTCAATAATTTTATCACTGGGAATTCTCTGGTGGTCCGGGGGTTAGGACTCCATATTTTCACTGCTGTGGGTCAAGTTTGATCCCTGGTCAGGGAATTAAAATCCCGCAAGCTACACAGTGTGGCCAATACACAATTGATTGCTCTTTCAAGACACAGTTTTAAAATCCACAACTCTAGAAAACTTTCTTAAAATAACTCCTATGCTCTGTACTAACCAGTTATTCAGAATATATTCAACTGCTTAACCCCTGCTTATGTGATTTTGGCAATTGTTTTAGAGTCATTTTCCCACTGACAGTCCTGAGCTGAGGCTAATTTCCTTAAGTCCTTTTCCCTTCATTACCTTCTACTGCAGGATCCCCTGCAGTAAAGCTAATGATTCCATTTGTTCTTGAGTTTACAGTCAGGAGCTCACCAAAGCTCACACTCAACCCGGGGAAGCTTTGACCTTCATCTCTATCTCAGGGGGTCCAGGCAGTAAACAGCAGGCTGACTCAGAAGGTTTGACAAGAGTTGAAGGAAGTGCTGTTTCACAGAGGTGTGGGTAAGATGAAAGAACAAGGGATTTGAAAGCACCAGATGCTAGCAACCGCGGGAAGCCGGTGCCACCTGGAAGACTGAAGGGAAAGTAGTTGTTAAATCAAGAACCATAACAGTGGAAATGGGCCCACTTCTGCTGAGTCCCAGGCTTAGAGGAAGGTAGCAACTGCTGAAACCTTGGCAGGAGTCAGCCACTAGTAGACACTGATAGGCATCCCCTACCCTCCTGGTCTCTCCTTTCACTGTCCTGTCCTCTACCATAGACTTGAAGCAGTTTGGGTGTCATCTGGGGGACTCTAAAGAGCTCTGATACCATAGTCCTTTAGGTCTCGGTGCAGACCAGAATTCAGCGAAAGGCAAAATGATACATAAAAAGGGATTTGTTAGAATAGGACGCTTGTGAGGTTTACAAGTGGGCAAGCAAGAACTTACTGGGCTGTAGTTTTATAATCAGAAGAACAGTGGGGAGAGGGAGAAGAATTTTGTCTTTCTTGAGTAGACGTCATGTTTCCATCATTCACTCCTCCTCTAGGTTGAGCAGGGGAGTTTTCTTGACCCTACATGTGGTCAAGGTAGGTCTACAAATTATTGTTTTTATGTGTGCAAAGAGCATGTCCTAGGGATCATTAACTTAGTGAGCTCACTGGGCAGGAGGTGCAACTCAGGCCACCATTGTTTTATCGTCTGGGGGCATGTCTTGGGCTTCTGTTGCATGGTTTTGTTAGTAAATGAATCTATTAGTTTTGTGGTTAAGCAAACCTGCTTTCTTGACTAATCATTAACTTACAGGGTCTCCTACATTTTTTCTACTTATAATCCCCTAGTGGGGTTAACTATTTAATCACCTACTTTGTCCCTTTACTCTATACCTATCAGACTCAAACTGTGTTTCCCTGGTAAAGAATCTGCCCACACTGTGACAGACCTGGGTTTGATCCCTGGATGGGGAAGATCCCCTGGAGAAGGGAATGACTACCCACTCTAGTATTCTTGCCTGGAGAATTCCGTGGACAGAGGCGCCTAGTGAGTTGCAGTCCGTGGGGTAGCACAGAGTCAGACATGACTGAGCAACTAACCACGTTCACTATCAGACTCAACCCAAAGGAAGCCAGAAAACCAGGACTCGGGATGGCTGATAGATGTCAACCCCTCAGGGGGAAAATGACAAAGAAGGCAGAGATGGGTCTAGCGGAGACCAACCAGGATCACTGGCCTCTGAGTGCCAAGGTTCCAGCCTCCAGCTGGGTTCTAGGAAGTCACTCCTTGATGGTCAAGGACCATCACTGCTGCCACTTCACTGTTGCTCGTGTATGCTCTGCTTCATACTTTGCAGCCCTTTCAAAAGCAGCTGTTAGGTCAGCCCCTGTTAGGTCTCTCCATGGGGTCTTTGATCTTGTCGACATGGGAGGGCTGTCTCTCTGCACTAGTGTTTACAACCCTTCTTTGGGTTTACAGAGTAACAGGCCTCAATTTTCACAGCCTCCCTCCTGTACCTGTGAACACAGGCAGGTGCCCTCAGGGCTGAACCAGGGGCAGGTTTTCTTCTCCATTCCTCCATTCCCCCTGAGGGTGAGGCCGTGGAACTTGTCACCCAGCAGCCCCATCAGAACCACTTCCAGTTGACAGTCATTGATCATCCTGTATCCCAAGCTGAGCTATAAGTCCTTTTGCACTCTCACATCTAGGGAGTATCCTTGTTGGCTGTTTTATATTTTCTTTTTCTTTTTTTATAAATTTATTTTCTACAAGAGTGTAGTTGCTTTCCAGGTCATTTTGTATTTCCTTTATTTGATGCTGAGGCAGCAGTGGGAGGAAGTTGCTATAAGAGGAACATTAATATTTTAGGAAAATTAATTAATGTTTTGCTTGTAATACAGTGGTGACCACAGGGGCTAAGTGAAAGTGTTAGTTGCTAAGTCATGTCCGACTCTTGCAATCCCATGGACTATACTGCCAGGCCCTTCTGTCCAGGGGATTCTCAAGGCAAGAATACTGGAGTGGGTAGCCATTCCCTTGTGTTTTGCTTCTAATACAGTGGTGACCACAGGGGCTAACACCAAGTCAAATAGGACATTTTGCCCTGACAAATAATATAGCCTCATGCTTGGTGCCTTCCTACTCTTTTGTCATCTTGAAACATGTATTAAGCTTATTTTGTGCTCAGACCTAAAAGGTTCTCTACACTGCCCACCTCTGCAGAGTACCATAACTTTCTCACAGACCTATTTTAACAATTTAAGGACCTACTTACCCTGCTACTGAGTTTGCAACTATGTTCCAAACCCTTGAGGTTACTGAAAGCCTGACCTCTACAAAAGTGAAACATTATTGACTTCACTGTTACTTTTTCTTTTACTATGTAATGATTCAGTAGTTACTAAATTCTGAAGGTTCCAACATGTGTCAAGTTGAAAACAAATAAGAAATATTATCCAAGCAAATGTAGATGCAGTGGCTCTCAGATTGTCCGATTTCTGAACCTGCAACATCAGGACCACCTGGAAACTTGTCAGAAATGCAGGTTCTCAGGCCCAGCCCAGACCTACTGTATCTGACACTCTGGAAATCCTCCAGAAGGTGCTAATGCAGATTAAAGTTTAAGAACCACTGGTCAAATGTACCAAGGGAGGACAAGGAATATGCTTTACACTGGGTTCTCTTCAGTGCCTAAATAATGGACATCACCATTGAAAGTAGCCTTTGAATGAGCATTACCATACCCCTGGCCTTGTTACTTTTATTTCACTGCCCAAAAAGGAAGGCCATGTGGGGCTGGTCTGAGTTTGTTCAGAGGCATCACAAGGAGTTAGCCCACTGAGCTGCAGAAACTAGCTGTGCCCAAGGACTGGAAAAACTCCATCCAGGCCACAGGACTTGGTCAGTACCTCTGGGAATCAAACTTTGTGCAGTGTGCTCGGTAGATATGGGTGAGATGACCTGACCCTGATGCTTTTAAGCATATGTGGTGACAGTGCCTCTTAGTTATCCTTGGGTGCCCTGGCCAACTGGCCACTTGCCACATTCTCCGCACAACCCTCAAAGGCAACTAGAGAGGAAGCTGGGAGCCCTGTCCTAAAAGATCTTACAGTATACCAAGCTGTCAAATCCACTACAAAATGATGTCCTCCCGGAAGAGATATTTATGAACCAGCTTCCATGGCTGCCTCATATTTTCACACATCCTTTCGTACTTACTCTCTTCCACCCCCTGCTGCTTATTCTCGGGCTTCAGAAGAGGGTGTATGATTTGTCCTAAGAATCCAGCTCTACCAGAACGGCCTGTCATCTCCCTCGTGTTGTTAATGGGCAGCTGCTTTTTTAATTAGGTTATTAAAATTTTTGCTCAGCCTCTGAGTCAACTTGACTTGACTTTATTTTGTTTTGATGGAAAGCAAATCACTTGGCTGATAGAATTTGGTTTAATTGGTCACTTGGCTCAGGGTTTGATGACTTTTCCATTAGTGTTTATTCAACAAATATATTTTATTTAACTTTCCCTGAAATAACCCAGCTGACTCTAAATGTTCAAATGTGCAGAGTACTGAAGAGGAGCTCTGATCCCAGAATCTCTGTGATAATATAAAAGTAGAGATCATGACAGAGAATTCCTGAGGGATTGGAAATTCAATGTGGGATAACAAGACATGCAGCAGCCAACCACAGTGTTCTATCTTTTCCTCTCATTTCCTAATCTCCAAATCTCTCTATATGTTCCCCTCTGTCTCCAGTGTCTGATCTGTGTGTGTATATGTGCACATATGCACGTATGCGTGTGTGTGTGTGTACATGCACTACATCTTATACAAAATATAATTATGGCATTTTACACAGTTTTTAAAAATAGTAAAAAAGCAAAATTGCATGATAATGACTAACAATATGGCATGTCTGAGAACTTACTCTGTAATAGGCCCTAGGCAAAAAGCATTTATGTCATATAAGTGTTTACCAAAAGCTGGAGAGATTTTAAAGATAGTTTCTGCTTTCTGGCTCCATAGTTACTCATATCTAGAAAATGGGACTTCTCTGGTAGTCCAGTGGTGAAGACTCTGTGTTTCCACTGCAGGGAGCATGGGTTCCCCCTGGTTGTAGACCTAAGATCCTACATGCTGTAAGATACAGCTAAAATTTTTTTCTTAAATAAATAGGAAATGCAATTGTTCCTTTTCAGCCTGTGAGAGTCTCTTCCTCTGTGTGGTCCCATAAGACATGATGTGGTGTTTGTCATTATATTGTATGTGGAAAGAGAGAAGTGGAATATTGAATAAGAATTATAAAGGAAAATGGCGTAAAAATGCACAATCTTAGGTGGACTGTGCAAGAGTCTCTTGCCTCCTGAGTGGCAACGAACAGGCAATGGTTTACTGGCCTTGCCCTCTGTGAGTTACAGAAAGGCCTTTGCTTATAAGTCCATGGAGCTGAAGGTCATGCAGAGGGCCTGCCCACACTAGCTTATTTACTCTAGGATCAGGTGCCAGATCTCAGTTAATCTCAGTTCTACTAGCGTTGCACATTTCCCGCCTCCACCCACATCCGCCCACTAGTTCTGGCCCCAAATTGCTCCTGAACTTGCCCTGCCTGTTGGCCAGAAAGGACTGGCAAAGGATCATTCCTCAGGACAGCCAGAGCTTGTATATCAGGCTGGAGTGATGTCAGAAGAAATGCAATCATCTGCACACCATTGGTAGACTGGAATCCATGTTAACAGGAAGGAAAGACTAGTTCCTCCATCCTTGTATTAAATGGCTTAGGGTACGGAGGTCAACACACCTGCTGGGTGGGTCAGAGCTCTGAACACACAAGCATCATATATGAGGATGCTGTTTCTTCCTTTGGCAAAGGAGAACAAGGACTGGACAGTTTTGAATGATTGTTAGTCCACCCTCCATTTAAAGAGTCAGTCCAGGACTTCCCTGACAGTCTAGTGGTTAACACTCTGTCTTTCCAATGCAGGGAGCATGGGTTCAACCCCTGGTGGAAGAACTAAGATCCTACATGCCTTGGGGAATGGCCAAAAATAATAATAATAATAATAATTAATAAATAAAGAATCAGTCCAGGGGTAATTAGTGAGAACATGCTGTGCTCAAGGAGTGCTTCCATGGTGGCTCAGTGGTAGAGAATCCACCTGCAATGCAGGAGGCTTGGATTCAATCCCTGGATCAGGAAGATCCCCTGGAGAAGGAATTGCAGCCCACTCCAGGATTCTTGTCTGGGAATTCCCATGGACAGAGGAGCCTGGTAGGTCACAAGGAATCAGACGTGACTTAGTGACTGAGCATGCAAGCACGTTATGTTCAAGGCCTTCTGCTATGGGGGGTGGGGGGATGTAGACAATTCTGTCAAAGAGTGTACGATCCAGCAGCGAGAAAACACCCTGGTTGTCCAGTGAAGCACTAGGACTCTGTACTTTCACTGCCAAGGTCAGTTTGATCCTTAATCAGGGAACTAAGATCCTACAGTCTACCCTCAACAAAGGGAAAAAATGTGTGTGTGTGTGTCTATATATATAGACATAGAACACGAATTTACATGGTAAAAGCTTGACCTCTGGACTCAGAGAAACTAGAACTCAGAGTTCTGCTCTGTTTTTCTAATAAGTGGTACTGTAACACTTAGAAATCCGTAAGTGACAAAACATAAAAACAAAAAACCTACAGACATATGTATTATGTAAAGTTTAACTTGAAATAGATCATAGATCAAAATGTAAAATTCTAAACCTAGAAATGTATTATGTAAAGTTTAACTTGAAATAGATCATAGATCAAAATGTAAAATTCTAAACCTAGAAACAAATGAAAACATTGGAGAAATTTTTTGTGACTTTTCTTAGAACAACAAAATAAGACTCATAAAAGAAAAAATGAATAAGTTGGAATTAATCAAATGTAAAAATTCTTTTTGAAAAACAGCACGTAAAAAAGCAACCATAGACTGAGAAAATATTTGCGAAGCACATTTTGGATGAAGGACTTTTATCTGATGCTGAAGCTCTAATACTTTGGCCAGCTGATACAAAGAGCCAACTCACTGGAAAAGACCCTGATGCAGGGAAAGACTGAAGGCAGAAGAGGGTGACAGAGGATGAGATGGTTGGATGGCATCACCAATTCAATGGACATAAACTTGGGCAAACTCTGGGAGATGGTGAGGGACAGGGGGGCCTGGCATGCTGCAGTCCATGGGGTCGAGAAGAGTTGGACATGACTTGGCAACTAAACAACAACACATCCAGAATATATATTCAGATGTCTTAAAATTCAGTAATAGGAAGACAGCTCAATGTTTTAAATGAGTAAGATATTGAACAGAGCACATGAAAAGGTATTTAACATAACTACTCATTAGAGAATTGCAGATGAAAACCACAATGAAATACCTCTAGACACCTATTAGAATGACTTTGAAAAATAAACCAAGAAAAAATAATTAGCAATACCAAGTGCTGGCAAGTCTGTGGAGCAAAGAAAACTCTCACACATTACTTATCAGATTACAAGATGGTACAGCCACTACTGAAAATCATTTTGGTACTTTCTTATACAATTAAAAACACACTTACCTCTATGGCACAGCAAGCTCACCCCTGGGTATTCACCCAAGTGAAATGAAAATCTATGTTCACACAACCCCTGTCCATGAATGTGGAAGTGGTTTTGTTCATAATCAACAAAAACTGGGAAATAACCAAGCATGCTTCACCTGGTTAACCAGTGAACTGTGGTATATCCATACAATAGAACACCACTGGGCAATAAAAAGGAAGAACCTGCTGATACTCACAGTAACATGATGAATCGAAAACGCTTTACAAAATTCAAATGCTAAATGAAAGAAGTAGCCTCAATGGGCTACAGGCTATGATTCCACTTACGTGACAATCTGAAAAAGGTCAAACTGTAAAGGACAAAGATCAGATCAGTGTTTCCCAGACCCCAGGAGCGTGGGAAGGGGTTGATGATGGCAGGGCATGAGGGAATTCTTCGGGAGTGGTGTGTTGCTGCTGTGCTGTGCTCAGTCCTGCCTGACTCTTAGCAACCCCATGGCCTGTAGTCTGCTAGATTCCCCTGTCCATGGGATTCTCCAGGCAAGAATACTGGGACAGGTTGCCGTGCCCTCCTCCAGGGGATCTTCCAATCCAGGGATTGAACCCATGTCTCTTGCATCTCCTGCATTGTCAGAGGGATTCTGTTACCACTGCATCATATGGGAAGCCTCTTGGGGGTGATGTAACTGTTCCCTATTTTGATTGTGATGGTGGTGTAACTGTTCCCTATTTTGATTGTGATGGTGGTTACAGGACTGTAACACAGCACTGTGCAGTCAAGTGTGAAAAGTGTGCAGTAAAGTATGAAATTTACCGTATATAAATTATACCTCCATAAACCTGCCTGGGGGAGAAGGCAATGGCACCCCACTCCAGTACTCTTGCCTGGAAAATCCCATGGACGGAGGAGCCTGGTAGGCTGAAGTCCATGGGATCGATAAGAGTCGGACACAACTGAGTGACTTCACTTTCACTTTTCACTTTCTTGCATTGGAGAAGGAAATGGCAACCCACTCCAGTATTCTTGCCTGGAGAATCCCAGGGATGGGGGAGCCTTGTGGGCTGCCGTCTATGGGGTCACACAGAGTCAGACACGACTGAAGTGACTTAGCAGCAGCAGCAAACCTGATTGGGAAGAAAAAGAAGTAATATTAAAGGCAGTACTCACTTGTCAAAAACTAGAAAGGTGATATTAAAATAAAATAGAAGTCCACCGTGACATTAAGCTGAGTAAGTGATTTTGGGCAAGTTTCTTATCCCTTATAAATATCTATTTCTTCATCTTTAAAATGATGATACATAGAAATACATAGAAAATATATTCTAAGAATTAACTGACTCATAATATAAAATTTTCTAGTTTATTCACCATTTATTCTGTACCAGGCTTTGGATGTGACTTATCTAAGTCAGTTCTGAAAACCTCAGGAGATAAAGGGTGTCTCTGGTAGCTCAGCTGGTAAAGAATCCACCTACAATGCAGGAGACCCTGGTTGGATCCCTGGGTCAGCAAATTCCCCTAGAGAAGGGATAGGCTACCCAATCCAGTATCCCTGGGCTTCCCTGGTGGCTCAGGCAGTAAAGAATCCACACTTTCAGGAGATATATTGTATTATTAACATGCTGAGAACAGTGCCTGTCATATAGGGAGTGTTCCACAGGGTTGATTCTGTTTTACTTTGTTTTACTCTGCACCGAGAAGCTTTTCTTTTCAGGCACTGTGCTAGGCACTAAGAATAACAAAAAAGAAAAAGAAAAAAAAAATCAAAACATGGAGCCCCTGCCCTCAGGGAGCTCACAGTGAAGAAACAATGAAGCAATTTAAGAACTAAAATGCTGTGTGTTGTTTACTGAAATTGCTGTGGGGATAATTTCATAATGTATTTTTAAGATCTCTGTGTTGTACACCTGAAACCAACATAATATTATATACATCAATTATACTTCAGTTTTTTAAAAAAAGGCAATCTTTAAAAAGTAGTAAAATAAAATGAAATGCAGTATGTTAGGTGCTGTGAGAGTGGGATTTGCAGGGTATTTCTCGGATCATAGAAGAGAATAAGGAGGCTCTTGCGGGGGAGATGGTGGTACTGCCCAAAAAAAAAAAGAAAAAATCTTCCTGAAGGAGGTGGCATTTGATGATGTCTTGAAGGACACTTTAGTGCCAGTAGACAGAAATCCAGTGAAATGTGGAGTGACTGAGGAATGCAACACCTTATTTTTGTTGTTGTTGTTTCGTTTTCTGCTTTTTGGCTATACCGCAGCATGCTGCATCTTAGTCCCCCCGTCAGGGATCAAACTCACGCCTCCTGCGGAGGAGGCATGATATCTTAGACACCAGACCACCAAGGAAGTCCTAAGAGACACACTTTAAATGATAACCAGAACTCTTCCTCCCCACTCCCCACCAAAAAAAAGAAAAAGGTCATGGGAATTAGTGGCAGATAAAGGAGATACCGTTTTAGCCAAACCCCAAAGCTGCACTTAGATATTACAGGGAAATTCCATGAGCAGAAGCTGGATAGAAGCTCACGTAAGCTGACATGACCCTGTGATTCTGATACACTCTTCTACTGTCTGAATATTTGGAAAAGAACTTCAGTATTCTCTATCGCCATCTTAGTGTCTTAGATTCACTCTGACTGAGAAAATCCATCTTTAACTCCCAGTTTAAAACCCCTTGGCTGCAATTTTTCTTCATGCTTCTTTGTGAAGGCATGTGGAGGATGGTTCAAGAATAACTTAGCCTGTTCATTTTTTACCTCCTGTTTGAGGTATGGTCCATGTTTCACAATGTCCTGTGATTCTCCAGGCTTGGTATTTAAATACAACTAACATTCTTTGGGGTGTAAAATTCCACTGTGAAACTATTCAAAAGATTTCTGGCAAAGAAGAGGAGCAGAGAGTGGAAGTCAAGGGAGAACACTGAATGAAGCGGCTCTTTGTGTATATAAATATACAAACCTGTGTCGAGACTCTTTATCCTTCTACTGTCCCCACAGCCCCTCAACAGGTGGCACCAGCTCAGCGACATTTGTGGAGCAGATGGGATGTCATTTTAACATTGCTTTTAATTGACAAGGGCCTCGGTGACTGTGTGCGTGTGGCTACATGCCTGGCATAGGATGGGCAGTGGAATTAGAAATCGTTACCTGCTCCTTCTGGCCAAGAACCTGGAGCTGTAATTGTGTCAACTGGCTAGAACACATTGTGTTAACTCGTCATCAAAGGCCTTATTTTGCTGATTTTATTTCCCTTAACTTGCCAATCCTTCCCTCCCCCTTGCATAGCTCTGAATTTTGGGCAACTTGAACAAGGAAAGCTTGTTCGTCTGAAAATTACCTTTAGCACAAGCTCTGTGTTTTCCTGTCCAACTTTTCATAAGCAGTTCAGGTTGCATTAAATTTGTACCAGAAATGAGCTTGTGCGTCTCAGAAGTGGTCCAAAGAGGAAGTGAAAAGGGCTGGGAAGTAGCTCAAGCGGTCCTCGGTGCTTACAAGGTATTCTAATCAGAGGGTAAACAACACTGATTTGGAAGTTCTGTCCCCAAGCAGCCATAATGTTTACAATTCTCATTTCATAAGCCATATGGTGAGTAGAGGCAGCCCCACTGCCTGCAGTGAACACATACGATGTCAAGACCACAGCCACATATACTTCATTGGCATCCATGAGGACCTCGCCCACTAATGAGAATACTTTTGTTTAGGCAAAACAAAGCAGAAAGCACTTACTGGATCAGTTTAGGAATGGTCCTTTAAATTGCATGGGTTTCCTTCATTCATCTTCTTAGAAGAAAACAAATTCCAATTATTAATCATATCCTATTAGATCAGCCTGGAAAACAATTTATATGGTAATGAGGAATTTACAGAGCCGGCTGAGTGTATTATTTTGTGCCCGAATCTAGGGGTTATTTCTCAGACATCTGTGGTCATTTCCCTCTAATCAATGGCATACGTTTTCCTGTTAGACCCTCGAACCACTTTTGGAAATCGATGCCATCTATTTTCCTTCTCTCTTCTCCACCCAACATCATTTTGTTGTTTTCTTTTAGTCACTAAATCATATCTAACTCTTTTGTGACCCCGTGGACTGTAGCCTGCCAGACTCCTATGTCAATAGGATTTCCCTGGCAAGAATACTGGAGTGGGTAGCCATTTCCCTTTCCAGGGGATCTTCCTGAACCATGGATCAAACCAACATCTCCTGCATTGGCAGGTATATATATATATATTTTTTTTACCACTGAGCCACCAGGGAAGCCTATTGTGTCCTTAACTCAAGAGGAGGGAAATGAAGATCAAAATTAGAACTTAATCTCTTCTGAGCTCCAAGTCTACTAATGGAAGAGCATATAGATGGTTTTCTAAAAGCACCTAATGATCTGCAAATATTCAAGGGATTCTGTGGGCTACTATTTATCATTAGTATTGAACAGAATTGAAATACAGTTTTAATAACCACTATTCTCATTTATTCAGTGCTTCCTTTAAGCCAAGCAGATATTGTATTGACTGCTTTTCCACATAATAATAATAAAAGTAGATAATATATTTTATTGGTCATTACTACGTGCCACCCATAGCATCACATTCTTTGCAATGTATCTCATTTGTTCTTCTCATCAACACTATATCATAGACTCTTTCATTAACTTGATTTTATAACTGAAGAAGGTGAGGCTTAGAGAATACTTCTTAAAGATTGAGCTTGAGTAGTCAAAGTCTTTGCGCTCAACCACCATCTTAGATCCTTTGATGAATCCTTAAATGGACAGATTAGATTTGTTTGTTTCTGATGTAAGTTACCCCAGTGATTAATCGGTGTTATATAAACTCAAAATATTTTAAGTTTAAAGGATTTTCTTACCTTGGTTGTAAGAGCTTTCTTAACCTCTCAAAAATCTCAGAATAAGAATAAGAATAGCCGGCCACACCCCTGAACATCTCTGCCTTCGAGAATCCTTGTTCTGTGGTCCCCAGACTCTTCCCCACTCATAGCTCAGAAAATAGTCATCCTTCTGTTCCCTGACTTCCTGGCATATCGGTGTTTTCAAACTAGAGTCAAAACAGAGTCTGAACATTACTGCTGCCTAGTTTGATTTAAAACTTTCATTATTTTTCCAAGGGATTTACTTAAAATATACTACTACTAGAGTCAGATCCCTGTGTTTACTATTTAATGTCAAGTTTTACTCTTATTTTACATTTTACCAGTTGGAAGCAGCTTCCAAGGTCTTCCCTTTTCGATGGGACAGACTGAGTGGAAAGCAACCAGCATCCCCAGCAGAGGTGATGGGAGGGAGCAGACTGGTCTCTTTATTTTTAATTCAGTGACTATGAAGGGAGCCGCTCTGTAGCTGTTTTCAGTCTAGACAGGATATGATGATAATAGCACAAATAAAAGTCCATGTATTCCAGCCAGGGACAAATTAAGTGGGTGCAGGGCATAGATATGTCATGCTGTTAGTGACATGGAACAGCACACAACCCACTTAGAGGCATGGTGCCCAGATTAATTGGCTTGCCCAGGATGCATCTATGATGAGAAGAAAGCTCTCGGAAAATGCTGGTCCATGTGTATCTGAACTCTCAGTTTTTCTCCTCATAGGCACTGAAAGTTAGACATTTTATTTTATAGACCAGGAAAGTGAGTGGCATTTAACACCATGGTTTTATGAAATGTTTTGCTGGTTTTCCCTCATGAGTTACAGGTATTTCCAGGAGAAACCAGGCACTATATGTAGAGATGATGCAAGGAATATTTATTATTGTTTTACTGAGATCGCCAAGCTCTGGCACATCAGGGTTTCTAGAATGATGGGAAGAGGGGTGTATCTTGAGTCTATGTAGTGTGAATGATCAAAATGAGGCTTTTTATGTCACACAAACTACTGAGGTAGAACCCCTGAGATTGCTATGCTTAAAAATACTATCATTTGTGCCTTGAGGAGTGTAACGGTGATCAGATATGGCACCTGGCTGCCCGTGCTTCCCTCTGAATCAGCTGGAAGGGAAGGAATCAGGAGAAATAGCAAGGGCACAGAACAACTTCAAAAACAGTGTTTCTCTGTGGAAAAGCTCAAGATGAATAGTAAAGAAGGTAGACTCTGTATCCAAGAAAAATCAAGGGTGAAATTGCTTGTGTTGCTGATGAAAGGTTAAATACGTCTTTTGGAATCAGATGAACCATTCCAGTGGGTTCCATGGAACCTGGGCACACACGAGCCAGTGATAAAATTCAGTCCAATAAAGAGCTCTTGTTAATCTTCGACACCATGTTTACAATCAAACCTGCAAAACCAGGAAAGTTAAACACTATGGATGGATCAAAAGAGGTGGTTCCTGAATATTTGTTATTATTAAGGAGATTTGAGGAAATATCAAGAAAACCTTTTAAAATGTGACTCCCAGCAGCTCCTGCTTGCTTTTTTTTTTTTTTTTTTTTTTGATGCTGGGTCACTTCAGGTTCCATTCCTTAAAAATTTGCCATAGTGCATTCCTGTTGCTCTTTGGAAAAGCTACAACATGTAAAGTTTTTGTAGCACGTTCCATCGTCCAACAGCGAGGCATTCAAGAATGATCGGAAGTAATTGAAGGAGACAAGGTTTTTGAAAAGAACTCTTTGTCTCTCAGCTTCAGGAACTCAGTCTTTCCAGTTCTGGAAGTTATTTACATGGAGAATCTCGAAGTCTAGGATTTTTGAGTGAGTGCTGAGAATTCCTAACCACCAGAGACTGTGTGGTTTAAAGCACCAGTATCTGATGCTTCAGTCTCTCCACTCATTCACTGAGATATGCATTCATTCATTCACTGAGGTATGCATTCATTCATTCATTCAAGTCTGGCTGGCATTGAACTTGGTTCCATGAAGGCTTGAATCTGGAGGTGAAAATGCAGCAGGCTTGTTTCGGAAGGTGATGAAGAGATAGCATTACAGAATGTGTTATCTATAGGACCGAATCTATACACAATAAACGCTTAATAAATGAGTAACCTCCATTAACTTTAACTCTGATCATCATTAAAAAACAATAACAGAGAAAATTTTTCAGTGATAATTTAATTCAATATCCTGACATCCTAATACTTTGCCAGTTTTCATTTCACTTGGTTTATTTATTTGCTCAAAAGATATTTACTGAGCTTCTACTAGAATGCAAACACTGACATATTGGTAGAGTCTCATCTCATGTTTGTACATCTGCACTCCTCATTTCCCAGAGTTAAATTTTTCATACAGAGGATATTTTTTCATGCTGTTACATGTTCTTTATACTGACATTTTTTTATGCTGATATTTTAATCAACAAATATTACTCCTTCAACATCATTATTTATTTGACCATTCTTCTCTTGTGCAATGTGAAGCTTCTTTTCTAAATTTTAAATGCTATTTTAAAAATGCAGCAATAAGCTGAGCACAGAGCTCCTCATTCCTTTCTGACAATTTTCCAGGATAAATTCCCAGGAATCTAAATACTGGATCAGAAGATTGAATGTTTTTATGGGATTTTGATGCATCCTGCCAAATTTCTGAATCTTGTAGCCATTTGCATTTATAATTTTGTTTATATCAGTCACATTCCATTGCCACCTACATGAAGATACTGCTTGATTTCTAGATGCAGAATTGAGGCACACTCTGCTCTCATCAAGAATGCATGCATCAACCATTTCTTATAAGGGGTGTCTTCCAGACAGCTTGACCCACCCATTATATAAATTCCTTCCGCTAAGCAAAAAAGCAATTTTCCTCCTCCCCAGACTTTTAGCTTGTCTTTACTTCCTTATTCCCTAAGACAATCCCTATACCAAAACATTCACTCATAGTCATATAGAACGTTAAAAATGGAAAAGACCTCAAGTATCTTTTTTCACCCCTTCATTTTAGAGTTAAGGACTCAAGAACTAGGGAGATGGTGAATCACTTCAGATTACAGAGTTGGTGGGGAGATTTAGGACGAGACCCTCTGTGTGAAGCTGATTGGTACTGCTGCTAGGAACTGTCAAGGGGGTAGTCCATATACTAATATTGGAAAGAAAAAGAAAGGATCATTATGTCTTTGAGCATGTATGACCTGCACATGAGTGAAGTGTTCCAAATGTCACTAGCTCCCTGTCATGCCCATGGCTTTTCATATATGTGCTCTGTTACTGCAGGTAGTGGCACTGCCAATTAAGCCCAGGGATCTCAGTGGTCCATGGTGCACCTGGCAAGTGAAATGGAGGTTGTTGCTGTTGTTATTTCATCGTTAAGTTTTGTGTGACTCTTGCCACCCATGGACTGTAGTCTGCCAGGCTCCTCTGTCAATGGAATTTTCCAGGGAAGAATATTGGAGAAGGTGGCCATTTCCTCCTCCAAGGGATCTTCCCAACCCAGGGATGGAACCTGCATCTCTTGCACTGGCAGGTGGATTCTTTACACTGAGTCACCAGTGAAGCCCAAAATGAAGATTACCATCCGCGAAAGGAAATCAGGAAGCATTAAAATACAAAGGATGTCCTCTCCCAGAGCCTTAAGACTCACCTTAGTTGACAGCAGACAAGGTGCAGTGTGACTGACCACCTTGTTCTCTGAGCTTTGGATCTATCTAGTCATTTCCTTACTGCTGCTGCTGCTAAGTCGCTTCAGTTGTGTCCGACTCTGTGCGACCCCATAAATGGCAGCCCACCAGGCTCCCCTGTCCCTGGGATTCTCCAGGCAAGAACACTCACTAGCACTTTTTAAAACAGATAGCTTCAAGTTCCTCTGACACATAATGTTATTGTATGTCTTTGTGATTTTTGTTCCTGTTGTTCTCTGAAACCAGCTTAGCCTCCATCTGACTGGTTAATTTCAACCTTTCCTTGAAGACTATTTTAACTCAGATGAAACCACTTATCGGAAGGCTCCCATGATGCCTCTAGGCTGCCATGACCCTCCAGTGTCTCAGTTCATAAATGGCCTATGGATTCTATTGTCTGACTACGTTGAGAATATTTATGTGTCCATTTGTTTCAGTAGACTAAGTTCATCAAGGTCTGAATCTGACTTTTCATACTTCCCAACGCTTAATACAGAATTTGTTGTTTAGTCGCTGTCATGTCTGACTCTTTCGGACCCTGTGGACTGTAGCCCACCAGACTCCTCTTTCCCTGGGATTTTCCAGGTAAGAATATTGGAGTGGGTTGCCATTTCCTTCTCCAGGGGATCTTTCTGACCCCAGGATCTAACCTGCATCTCTTGCTTGGCAGGCAGATTCTTTACCACTGAGCCACCTGTGAAGCCCTTAGTACAGGATAGACACTCTGTAAACACTTATTGACCTGAAATATCTGAAATGTATGAATGAGGATTTGTGAAAATCCTAAAATTCATTGAAGATGATCTGGATCTAGCATTGGTAAAATGTGACTGGAATGCGATTCTTTCTTAGAATGTTTACATCTGATCAACTATATTGTATTCAGTTCAATTCAGTTCAGTCACTCAGTTCGTGTCCGACTCTTTGCAACTGACCCCATGAATCGAAGCACACCAGGCCTCCCTGTCCATCACCAACTCCCGGAGTTCACCCAAACTCATGTCCATCAAGTCGGTGATACCATCCAGCCATCTCATCATCTATCATCCCCTTCTCCTCCTGCCCCCAATCCCTCCCAGCATCAGAGTCTTTTCCAATGAGTCAACTCTTCGCGTGAGGTGGCCAAAGTGTTGGAGTTTGAGCTTCAGCCTCAGTCCTTCCAATGAACACCCAGGACTGATCTGCTTTAGAATGGACTGGTTGGATCTCCTTGCAGTCCAAGGGACTCTCAAGAGTCTTCTCAAAAAAAAAAAAAAAAAGAGTCTTCTCCAACACCACAGTTCAAAAGCATCAGTTCTTCGGTGCTCAGCTTTCTTCACAGTCCAACTCTCACATCCATACATGACCACTGGAAAAACCATAGCCTTGACTAGACGGATCTTTGTTGGCAAAGTAATGTCTCTGCTTTTGAATATGCTATCTAGGTTGGTCATAACTTTCCTTCCAAGGAGTAAGCGTCTTTTAATTTCATGGCTGCAATCACCATCTGCAGTGATTTTGGAGCCCCCAAAGATAAAGTCTGACACTGTTTCCACTGTTTCCCCATCTATTTCCCATGAAGTGATGGGACCAGATGCCATGATCTTTGTTTTCTGAATGTTGTGCTTTAAGCCAACTTTTGCACTCTCCTCTTTCACTTTTATCAAGAGGCTTTTGAGTTCCTCTTCACTTTCTGCCATAAGGGTGGTGTTATCTGCATATCTGAGGTGACTGATATTTCTCCGGGCAATCTTGATTCCAGCTTGTGCTTCTTCCAGCCCAGCGTTTCTCATGATGTACTCTGCATATAAGTTAAATAAGCAGGGTGACAATATACAGCCTTGACGTACTCCTTTTCCTATTTGGAACCAGTCTGTTGTCCCATGTCCAGTTCTAACTGTTGCTTCCTGACCTGCATATTGTATATTGTATTACTGAGTAGGAAACATGTGTTAACAGGAAAGAGGTAGTCTGTTCAGCACTGTATGAGAGAAACCTGCCAACAATAATTTCTCAAAAATGTCAATTATTATTGTCATCACCATCATCTCCTCTGGGATCTTATACTAGTACTATCTTCTCTTAAGGGCTTCCTTTGTGGCTCAGCTGGTAAAGAATCTGCCTGCATGTGGGAGACCTGAGTTCAATCCCTGGATTGGAAAGATCCCCTGGAAAAGGGAAAGGCTACCCACTCCAGTATTCTGGCCTGGAGAATTCCATGGACTGTATAGTCCATTGGGTTGAAAAGGGTCAGACACGACTGAGCGACTTTCACTTCACTTCACTTCACTTTACCTTCTCTTAAATTTCCAGTCTCCTCTCCTTTACTATTCCTTTTCTGCTTGCCTTAAAAATTTGCTCAAATCTTTCACATGCTTAAAAACATTTCTTCAAACATTGTGATCCCTTCTATCATCTTTCTTCACCCATTTTTCTCCCATCATTTCCTCACTCCTCTGCAATCTTGTTTTTGCTCCTTCCACTATGATGAAATTGCACTGGCTCAGTAGAGTTACCAGTGACCCCCAGAATGAATGCTCAGTTGATATGCTCGCAGTTGACTTTTCCATAATGTTAGACATTGCTAATGTTAGGCATTGATCCCACCCTCCTTCCTATAATCCTCAGCTCCCTTGACATCATGCCATCATGATTCTCTACCCCTGGGACTACTCTCACTCAGACATTATGTCATGACCCCATCTTGTTCTCTCTCTCTTTTTTAAAATTTTATTAATTTACTTATTTGGCTGCACCAGCTCTTAGTTGCATTACATGGGATCTAGTTCCCTGACCAGACTGACCCTGGGTCCCCTGCATTGGGAGCATCCAGTCTTAGTCACTGACTACCAGGGAGGTCCCCATGTTGTTCTCTTGAATGCTGGTATTCCCCAAGTTCTGTCTTTCTTGGTTTTACAGTCTCGTTTACACCAGTGGATTTCATTCTTTGCTACTCATCATAACGACCCATACCCTTTCAGAAAATAAGGATACCTGAGAAAAAGGAACATTTGTGAACTGTAGATGAGAATATAAATCATGCGGTCACTATGGAAAACAGTATGAAGTTTCCTCAAAAAAGTTAAAAATAGGACTACCATATGATCCAGCAGTTCTGCTTCTGGGTATATATTCAAAGGGAATGAAAAAGAATCTCAAAGAAATATCTGCACTCCCATGTTCCTTGAAGTATTATTCACAATAAATAAGATATGGAAATAACCAAATTATCAATAGATGAATGGATAAAGAAGATGTGTTATATATATATATCTCCAATATTATTCAGCCATGAGAAAGAAAGAAATCCTACCATTTGTGACAATATGGATGAACTTCGAGAGCCTTATACTAAGTGGAAGAAGTCAGACAGAGAAAAATGAATACCATATGACACCACTTGTGTGCATGTTTGTGCTAACTCGCTTCAGTCATATCCCACTCTTGTGACTCCATGGACTGTAACTCACCAGGCTCCTCTATCCATGGGATTCTCCAGGCAAGAGTACTAGAGTGCCTTACCATGCCCTCCCTCCAGGGAATCTTTCCCACCTAGGGATCAAACCTGTGCCTCCTGTGACTACTGCATTGCAGGCAATTCCTTACCACTGAGCCACCTGGGAAGCCATGATACCACTTACCTGTGGAATCAAAGAAAGGAGAACTCATAGAAGCAGAGAGTAGAACGGTGGTTCCCAGGGGCTAGGAGTGGAGGAACAGGGAAGATATTGACCATTGGGTACAGACTTCCAGTTATAAGTTCTGGGAATCCAATACACAGCATGGTGATTAATGTTTTATAGTACTGTATTACATACACCAGAGAAACCTGGAATATACTACTGTATTATATACTTGAAAGTTGCTAAGAGAGCAGATCTTATAGTTCTCACCACAAAAAAGATGGTAATTATCTGATATGACTGGTCATAAAGGTGTTAGCTGACAGCGCGGTGGTAACCATTTTGCAATATATAAGTGTAACAAATGAACATGTTGTACACCTTAAACTTACACAATAAGTCAATTATATCTCAACAAAGCTGGAGGGAGAAAGCAGGAGTATTTCAGGGAAAATGAACCCACTGAACAAAACAGAGAAACGTAAAATAGGAAATTCAGAATGTGGGGCAAAGTAGTTAAGAGCCTTCCAGAATAACTCTATGTTGGATCACAGCAGAAAATTGAGCTGGAAAGCAGTGTGGGATCAGGCAGGAACATGAGCTAAGCGTCCCCATTGTTAATCCATGTTAGCCTCTTGCTTAAATTAGTAGTATGACTTGAAAAGTTGTGTTTTCTCAATTTGCACCCTCTTCTAGACTCCATATTGTCATGAATTATAAATTAAATGGGACAATTTAACAAATTAATTTCAACAAAATAAGGATTTTACACTCCTGATTAGATGCTCCTGAGAACCAGGGTTATCTTTTTTCAATACCTAATATGATGTCATATGTAACTAGAACTCAATCAGTATTTATCACCTGATGAATAAATGAATGAAGGACCAAAATCACTCTAATTTGAACACATAGAAGAAAGACTAAAAAAAAAAAAAAAAATAAAAAAAAAAAAAAAAGAAGAAAGACTAGTCGAAATTATGGAATATTATCAAAGAATACCAAAAGTGTCATAAATTTGGGCGACCTGTTTAGAAGAATTACACATGAAATGTTTTATGGCACTTTTGAGTGCCAGCATGTCCAGTTGCTTCAGTCATGTCTGACTCTTTGTGACCCCATAGACTGTAGCCCACCAGGCTTCTCAGTCCATGGGATTCTCCAGGAAAGAACACTGGAGTAGGTTGCCACGCCCTCCTTCAGAGGATCTTCCCAGCCCAGGGACTGAACCCATGTCTCCTGCATTGCAGGTGGATTCTTTACCACTGAGCCACCGGGGAAGCCCTTATGGTACTTTTAATCAGCTTTAAAAGACTGGTTTTTATATGTTGATTAAGTATTCTTTGTTTCTTTCCTTTTTTTATACCGATTTTTTTTTTTTTTTTTTTTGGTACGGCCAAGCAGCATGTGGGATCATAGTTCCCACCAAGGGAACTATGATGCCAAGGGGCATCATAGATCCCCCACCAAGGATCGAACCCATGCTTCCTGCATTGAAAGCACAGTCCTAACCACTGGGCCACCAGGAAAGTCCCACTTTCTCTTTTTAAATTTTTATCCTGTTAATTTAGTTAGTAAACTTTCCCCCTACTTCCACTCCTCATAGTACAAAAGCAAATCTGGGCCAGCTGGGGATGAGCCATCATGAATCATAATCAGTCTTTCTAAAGTAGATTTATTTATGAAAGTAGGATTGAATGACTGATTTGTCCCTTTGTGATCACTAATCCCTAGCCTCTTAATTTTACCTTTCAGTAGTTATTACAGAAAGAAATAAAATTTTCACATGGGTATTCTACTGTTGTTTTTTTTGTGTGTTTTTTTTTTTTTTTTTGTCTTAGTCACTAAAGAGTAACTTTTTTGGGAAAAAATTTTGGGAGGTCCCTGGTAGTCTACTGGTTAGGACTTGGCTCTTTAACTGCCATGGCCCTGGGTTCAGTCCTTGGTAAGGGAACTAAGATCTTGCAAGCCTCACAGCATGGCTTTAAAAAAAAAAGGAAAAAAATTGTATTTTTCATCTCTTTTCCTTTCATGTGTGTTCCATTTAGACCAGGAAATTGACATTTCAGCCCAGAAGACTTAGGCCAGATGTTAGTTCACTGGCTGAAACATGGATTTCCTGCCCCAATAGGTGACCTCTGAAAGCAAAATAGGCTTTTTCTTAATGGATAGACTGTCCAAATGACCTCATTTCTAGAACAAGGGGCCTTTGTTGTGTCTCTTTGCAAATGGAATCAACATCATCTGAGTTTTGAGAACATTCATTAGATAAAGAGAAGCTAGAACCTACTTGTTTCATTTGTAAGGCATAGGAAAAATTTATGCCTAGGCAATCCATTTATTTGTTCCTTTAAAAATATTTGTGTTCCTTGAGAGGGAAATGGTGCTAAAATCTAGTGCCTGCTTACCCATATTAATATTTCTCTTAGATTTCAATCCTCATCCCAGCCAGCACTCACCACAGGAACAGAGCGTGTAACGTGCTTCCCAAGACAGGGAATCGTTTCACTAAACTCAACCAAAGCACTATTTAAAGAAACAGCCATGACACCAGTGTCCTGTCACTTAACCTTCTATCTCTATATGTGAGAAGCTCATTGAGACATTCTCATGGCGCCACCTCTTCTGATGAGCTCTTCACCAAGTTCATTTATTTTTATCTTCAATTGTATAAGGCAGCTCAGAAAAAAAAGCTGAGATAACTGGGCCTTTGTGTATGCGTGTGCGCGCATGCGTGTGTGCCTCTGAGTGTGTCACAGGAAATGCAGTTTGAAAGAAAGTACCCAGAAGAGGAAAATGGCTTTGAATGACTGAGGAGAGACTGAAAAAACTTGCTATACATGGAAAGGAAGGGAGTTAGACTGTGTGAGAAGGAAGCTATGCTTCTGAGATTCTAAAATGATAGAATTTTACAGCTTAAGGGAAAGTTAAGACATTTTCTCTCTCTCTCTCTTTGTCCCTTCCTTCTTTCCTTTCTTTATTTCTTTAGAAACAAGAATACGAGTTTCACTTTAAAACAGCCAACATATAACATTTTAGAAGTACAAAAACCTCGCTCCTTGTAATCCAAAGTACTGGCTCCTCCATGAAAGAACAGAATAAAGCCGATCTGTATACAGTTACCATCAGGCTGGGCAATGCATCTAAGACTCATGGTTCTTCCTCAAGTAATTTATATAGTAGATATGTGACTCTTTAAAAAAAAAAAGGAGTAGTAAAAAACGATAATCACACTTTCCTTTGTTTTAATGAGTCAGTGCATACTTTTTCCAGAATGCTATATTCTGCTCAACACCCCCCTCCTTTGTTAATAGTCATATGCAAATGTCATTAATTATAAATTAATATTTATTGTTATTCAACCAGAGTATTCTGGATAATACATCAATTCTGGATAAGATTTATAATAGTTTTCTGTGGTTTCTGGGATTGATTTTGTGAGTGAGAATCTTTTGTTCTATGTATATAACATAGCACTTCAAAGAAGCAAGGCCATAGTCTTAATTGGAGCCTTTGAAAGTAATGGGGAATGAAAAAATATTTTTCATGACCACGTTTAAGCAATAGAGACAGCCAAGTAGGCTTTGGGTAAAGTTTATAAAATACACAAGACTGATGAAGCAATTTGTTTGGTGGATGATACTTCCCAGCTGTGCTTTTTAAGACTTTCCTTGCATAATTTGGAAATATTTAACATAGTCTCTGGTCCCTTATTAACACATTCCTTTTTTTTTTTTTCTTACACTCTCCTAAGTTAAAAGATAAATAGCAGGGAGTATGATTCTACAGACCATTCGCTCTCCATGCTTCCTTTTTTTCTGCTTTTCAGTGTCAGGTAGCTCTCAGAGAATCTCACAGCTCCCCACAGGTGATACTGCTCCCGTGTTAATTCAGAAGTTGTTTCATGGTGAGTTGAAGTCTTTGGATTCTTTGCCTTAAACATTGTGAATTGAGTGTTGGAAGGGCTTCACTGGTAGCTCAGATGGTAAAGAATTTGCCTGCAATGCAAGAGGCCCAGGTTGATACCTGGGTCGGGACGATCTCCTGGAGAAGGGAATGGCTACCCATTCCAGTATTCTTGCCTGGAGAATTCCACGGACAGAAGAGCCTGGTGGGCTACAGTCTGTGGGATCACAAAGAGTCAGACACAACCGAGCCACTAACATGCACACACCAGAACCAGCCCACTCAGAGTCTTTTTCTTCTTGTCTATAATATGTATTACTGAATAGTTCAGAATCCTCATGTTTCAGAATTACGAATGGGTTTACAAATCATCTTGTCTGACCCAACTATGCAAAATGAAATATCGGTCACAGTATCTATCTGGAGGAATAATTCCCAGGCAAAACCTTGGTGTTTACAGAGCATCAACACAGAGGAAAACCTAACTGGCTAGGCTGGTAACCTTGCTTATCAGAGTGGGAGAAGAGATTTCAGAGAAAAGTATTTATAGCTCTGAATCATCATTTTGTTTATTTACCTTCTCTCCACAGCCTGTTTGGGCTGTCTTCACTTGGTTTTAATTTTTCTTTTTAGTTTGCTCTTAGTTCTTTTCTCCATCTCTCTTACCAAATACTCCAAGATGAAGACTTTTAAACAGGTAATGCTTTAGCAAGGATTTGGCTCACTTTTAAGGTAGTTGTGGAAAAAATGTGTTTGCGATTGTCAAGCAGAAAAATGTTTTTGAATTTCAGTATTTCCTTGAAGTTAGTCCCCCCACCCCCGAAGCATTGTGGAATGCCCAGCGTTGGAGTGCCAGAGAGCGTTGCTGACCGTAGGCAAAAAGTAAATGAGCTTATCTATTTTCATAGATCAATTTCAAAAGGCAGTATGGTAAAAAAATAAATTAGACTATTTATAATCTTTTGGATTTAACATCTGCTTAATCTCTCTCTCGTTTTTTTTTTTTTCTGTAGAAAATGTGTTACCTTTAAAAAGTAACAAGTATTTGGGGACTTCCCTGGCAGTCCAATGGTTAAGACTCCATGCTTCCATTGCAGAGGCCGTGGGTTCAATCCGGTCAGGGAACTAAGATCCTGCATGCCTTGTAGCATGGCTGAAAAGTTAAAAAAAAAAAATTAATAACAATGAAATAAAAAATAAGGTTTGAATGAAGCTGTGTTCCTAGAACATGTGCTATTCTTATGGATAATACAGTTTATTCCAATAAATACATGTAACATTTTATTGTCTGTCCTTAAATGTCTCTGAGTATCTGATTTGGGGAACTCCATTCACATATCTCATGATGGTTTCTTTTACCAACTAATTTTAAAAGCCATCCACTGGTTTAGTTTTTCAATAGATTATATTTTAAAATTTTACCTTCCCTTGGCAATGTGTTCCTTTCCTTATTCTGACAGTCCCAAGTTCCTAGCGGCTCTCAAATTTGTGTAGATATCACAATCACCTGGGGGGGCTTGTTAAACTGCTGATCACTGTGTCTGGCTCTGTAGACCTGGGGGCTGGGGCCTGGAAATTTGCATTTCCAACAAATTAGGTTATGCTATTGCTTTTCTTCTTGAGTCCACACTTTGAGAAGCACTGATCCAAATAAAGTAGTCTAAAAGATGGAGCCAGTATGAACTAAGGTGGTAGTAGAGACAGAGAGAAGTGGATGAACTCGGCATATATTTAGGAAGTAGGGTCCACAGGGCTTGTTCATGGTTAGAAGGGAGTGATGGTGAGGTGGGAAGGAATCAGTCATGTCTCTTGAAGTTGGTAGCTTGAACCAGTGGATGGATGTAATAGAATGTGAGCAGGGTGGGATGGACGGATTGTAGTGAGAAGTCACAAATTCTATTTAAAGTTTAAATAAACTATTTTAAAAATGTCAATCACAGTGCTTGACATAAAGTTGATTTTCAGTAAATAACATTAGTACTGCTGTTATTGCTATTTTTACTTTCAAAATTGAATAGTCCTTATCACTCCACTGTGCCTCCCAGACCTTTTACTCAGCAGCCACACTCCAGGGCTAGGAATTCTTTTTTGCAAGTACTAGAAAACTTAGCATTTTTATAATGTGATCCAACAGACAGGTATGGACAAGGGCATTTTATAGATATAAACCTCATGGTATGAGTGGGTAGGTGGAGGGCAAGAGGAGGGAAAAGGGAGAGAAAGCTCTAATTCATAGAGTTACTACCTGCACATTCACATACAACCTCATAGCTGCTGTATTAAATAGCTGAATTCTCCCACTTTACAAATGAGATAAATAACTTGCCCAATATCTTATAGAAACCTGAGTGAAATTCAAACTCAACTCTGTCCTGAATCCATTATATTTGTGCTGCTGCCAAACTCTACCTTCACTGCCAGGCATCATGTCCTGGTGGCCCAATGGTTAAGAATCTGCCTGCCATTGCAGGGAACATGGGTTTGATCTCTGATCCGAGAAGATCCCATACTCTGCAGGGCAACTAAGGCCATACGTCGAAACTGTTGAAGCCGATGCACCTAGAGCCTGTGCTCTGCAACAAGAGAAGCCACTGCAATGAGAAGCCTAAGCACAGCAACGAGAGGAGCCCCCACTTGCTGCAAATAGGGAAAGCCTACACGCAGCAGTGGAGACCCAGCACAGCCAATAAATAAAAATAAATAAATTTTTAAAATGTTGCTAGTTGAGGATCCAAATCAAAATCATGGAAAAAAAAAAAAAGATGTCCTAACTATGGCTGCAGGCAACACCTTGTAACTTCTAGACTACTGGCTTTTAAATCTGTAATCCTGCCACATAGTCAGAACCACTTTTTCACAAAGCAGTCCAGTATGTGCATTTATATGTGTCTGTGTGTATGTATGGACTTCTGTGCTCCATGCATTGTGCAGCTGTATGACTGAGATTTGGGCTTCCCAAGTGGCTCAGTGGTAAAGAATCTGTCTGACAATGCAGGAGACTCAGCTTTGATCCCTGGCTTGGGAAGTTCACCTGGAGAACGAAATGGCAATGTTCTTGCCTGGAAAATCCCATGGACAGAGATACCTGGCGAGCTACAGTCCATAGGGTTGCAAGAGTCAGACACGACTTAGCGACTAAACAACGACTGAGGCTAATTTTCCAAGAAATAACACTTATTGGGATAGGTGTATTTCCAGTATTTGCTTTCATTCAATGCATTCTAATAGTTCATTGCAATAAACATTTATCAGAACACAGAGAACTGATTTCAGTCCACTTTTGGGTCTCTACTAGATGTCTAAAAAATCTTGTTCTAGGTCCCTTTCTGTCCTTGGAATTCACTTACCAGTGTTGTAACAATTCCAGTGAGTTGGATGAGGGAGAGCCTTGATGGAAAGACAAAAGGATTCCTATGTGTTCAGTTCAGTCACTAAGTTGTGTCCAACTCTTTGCGACCCCATGGACTGCAGCACACCAGGCTTCCCTGTCCACCAGCAACTCTCGGAACCTGCTCAAACTCATGTCCGTCGAGTCGGTGGATACTTTCCATGTCCCATCTTTAATGGCGAATCTACACTTGCCCACCTTACAGAGCTTTGTGGGAATCAAATACATTACAGTGTAGATGAAAGAATTTTTAAAAGTACTGAAGTCATCTGATTTTGAGTCTGCTCCATTTGTTTACTTGGAGTGATCATTCAAATTCTCCAGAGCCTATTTCTTCATCTTCAATATGAGGGATTTGATCCAGGTCATCTTAAACGCCCTTTTCCACCCTCATGGGGGGTATAATTCTATTATAAAAAGCTCTTTGTGAATGGTACCCTAGGGGACTCTGAAATAATATGATCATGATCATGATGTTGCTGATTATTCTTTATATTTTGTTAAAAAGCCCTTGAAGGAATTATTTTGGAAGAATTGGCCGTGGAGAAAAGGCTCAATTTGGGAGAAGTAATAAGAATCATTTTGAGTAGAAGCTTCATGAAGTTGATCCGTGAAAAAGTTCAGCTTCATTTTTCAAATGTCAAAAAAAATTGTGTTCTATAAGAATAAAAATGACTGCTCAGAATTTCATATTTATGTAAAGACAGCAAAATTACAGGTACCAACATTCCTCCTCAAATGTGTTATTTATTTCCCTATCCATTTATTAGGGAGCACCAGGAAAAGGACCTCAAATATCTAGGGTAGCTTGATTCTCTGATTGCCAAAATGATGGCTAAGATTTAATTGTATTGAGATATGTTTCTGCTGTTGCTAAATAATACCTATCTTTAGATGATCCTGAAATGTAATATCACCTCTGAGGAGGTAGGTGGCAATTAGTGTGGCCTTGCTTCATCTAGGATGGGGAAATAGAAATGCAGAAAAGTTCATTGCTTTGCCCTCAGGTCCTCTGATAAGTCAGGAAGAAAGACTCATGCTTGGCACTGGAGACTCATGCTCCCACCATCCTTCTTGTTTGGCTTCATGCTCAGTCCCTTGCCATAATGTGTTTATGCAGCCCCAGTAGAAGCAGCACTGTCCTTTGTATTTTCTTGGATTAAGTAGGATGTTGTTGTTGTTTAGTCGCTAAGTCATGTCGGACTCTGTGACCACATGGACTGTAGCCCACCAGGCTCCTCTGTTTATGGAATTTCCCAGGCAAGGATACTGGAGTGGGCAGCCATTTCCTACACCAGGGGATCTTCCCAACCCAGGGATCAAACCCCAGTCTCGGATCCTGCATAGGCAGGTGGATTCTTAACCAGGGAAGCCACCAGGGAAGCCCACTGAGTAAGGTAACACATGGCTCAGATCAGATCAGATGAGTCGCTCAGTCGTGTCGGACTCTTTGCGACCCCATGAGTTGCAGCACGCCAGGCTTCCCTGTCCATCACCAACTCCCGGAGTTCACTCAGACTCACGTCCATCGAGTCAGTGATGCCATCCAGCCATCTCATCCTCTGTCGTCCCCTTCTCCTCCTGCCCCCAATCCCTCCCAGCATCAGAGTCTTTTCCAATGAGTCAACTCTTCGCATGAGGTGCCCAAAGTACCAGAGTTTCAGCTTTAGCATCATTCCTTCCAAAGAAATCCCAGGGCTGATCTCCTTCAGAATGGACTGGTTGGATCTCCTTGCAGTCCAAGGGACTCTCAAGAGTCTTCTCCAATACCACAGTTCAAAAGCATCAATTCTTTGGCGCTCAGCCTTCTTCACAGTCCAACTCTCACATTGAAATTCTTAAATATACATAAAATCAATTCAATGGTTATTTACCTTTTTTCATCATTTACTTATTTTCATGTCTTTATAGAGGTGATGATGATGATAATTTTAAAAAGCCCAGCACTGCTTTAATGAATTTATTTGGATTCGCAGAATTTTAGAACACACACCTGGCACCAGCATCAACCCAGGAAAGCAAGAGGCTTGGTCATACTGACTCTGCGCCCAGCACTCCATTTCAGCACAATGCCTTCTGACTATCAAGGGAGAGCTTTCTCATTCCTTTTCTTTCCTTTCAAAAATATTGTCATTGGGGATTATGCTTATAAATTTAATTACCTTTGGAAAAGTTTTTTTTTTTTTTCTCTTCCAATTTTGAACTTTCCTCTAAGGGCTCTTCATTTATTGGATTTTGGTAATGCTCGAGGGAAGGGATTTCAAGGACTTGCTCTTTTGCCTCTTCTTTTATGTGGACCCAGAAGGGAAAAAAAGGCAAAAACACCAGGGAGGTGCCCCAGGGAGGACTCTCTCCGAGGGGCATCTCACTTGGGTTTTTGAAGCACTCCTTTAACACAGCAGTCCTTTAACAGAGAGGCGGTTCCTTCTGGTTGCTGAACTGCTTCACAAAGTGATCAATCACCCAATCCAGTGTGGATCATCATCTCCCAGGGAAAGTTGAGTGGTTTTTAAGGAAACAATCACAAAAGGAGAAACACCTCTATAGGGCTATTTCCCTCATAAAATAAATCCGTCATGGATTTTGTCCTTAGAAAAACATACACGGGGCCCCAAGTGTGCTGGCTTACTGGTTACAACCATAGCACTTCCTTTTGAAAATCCGCCTCCCCCCTCGCCCACCCCACGCCGGTCCTTACATTAAAGAAACCATTAAAACCATTAAAACCCAAGGCGCATTTCCCCTAAAGCGCTGAAACCCCTAGCGATGCAGGGCATTGCCGGCATCCGGGAACCAAAATGTCCCCACTCGTAATAAACATCATAAACACGAGCCAAACAATGGCTCGTGCCCAAGCTTTCACACTTGTTTTTCCAAGTCTCGGCTGCCAGAGGCAGAGAGTTGTAATTCCTGAGGTCGCTTGACTTCGGGAGGGGCGAGGTGTGCGTTGTGAGACTCACTGCTTGGGAACTCTTGGGTAGGACTCGCTTAAAGATTAACTTTCTCGAGTTTCTGGGACCAAGACTGTGTCGGTGAATGGCGTGATTGGAAACTTGTGCAGGCGGGAGGCTGCAAGCGGCCGCTCTTTCAACAGGCGATTTGTTCTCCTGTCTGTGGCTCATTTCCATGCAAAGAGCCTGACATCAGAGCACCTTTTGTTGCTAAACGCTTTCTTTAGCGTCGAGGGGAGAGAGTCATGTGGAGCTGGAAGAGCTCATTTTGAAGAGAGGGGGCCGGCGAGTTCCCTCCAAGTTCCCGAGGCAGCTCGGTCACCCGGCGGGGCCGTGCCCAGACGTTCTGGAAGCACTGAGTCGCGTGCCCAGTTAGTCGGTCCCGGCCGCAGGAAGAGACGCCTTTGCAGCGGCGTGCATCGCTGCTGGGGCCGCCAGAGTTCCCCGCGGGTAAACTCAGTGGTGCGAACTTTGCCTCCTGCTGCCCCGCCGCCGAGCCGAGCCGGGGCTGGGAAAGTTTCCGGACTTGTCAGTCGCGCGGCCCGCAGCCACCTAGAGCCGAGGAGCGGCCGCCTGCCCCGGGGGGCCCCCGCCGGGTCGGAGCCCCGGGCCGCGGGGGATGCGGCGCGGGGGCGCGGCTCGGTGGTGACGCGGCGGGCGGGGACCGGCTCCCGGGGCCGGGCGCGCGCGGCTGCGGGGCCAGGGTGCCCCGGGGACCCGGCCATGGAGCAAGACGCGGGAGCCGCCGGCGCGGCGCCCGAGCCGGAACCCGAGCCCGCTTCGGAGCCCGAGGTGGGCGCGGGCATGTCCGAGGCGTTCTCCCGGCTCTGGACCGACGTGATGGGCATCCTGGTGAGTTACCTGGAGGCGCGGGGAGGGCGGGTCGTGGGTCTCCCCGGAGCAGGGCAGCCTCTGGGGGACCTCGCGTTCCTGCGCGCTCGCTGACTCGGCCAGCCCACCCCTTGGGGGTCGTCCTTCTCCGGCTCTAGTTCTTAAGGGGTTAAATTCACAAGGTTTAGGATTTCAAAAACCTAATTAAAAAATAACCAGCCACAGATCAGATCAAAGATAGATGTTTTAAACAGTCGGATGTGGTGTTGCACAGTGTAATCTGGGACACCTGCTGAGAAGTTGGTGTGGAAGAAGACAGAGGAAGAGTCTTTCAAAAGACTGGATGTAAATAAACCGTGTTTGGCTGCTGTGGATTTGGGAAGAGGCTGATTTTACTGATGTTTATTTGTTGTCTGAGCAGGAGAGGAAAACAATTACCTCCTTGCTCAGAACCACAACAAGTTAACGAACATACTCTGCAGTTTTCAATTTGTAGAATTACAGGATATTTGTTATGTGTTTGGGGCTAAAAACAATAGGGCTTATTTTGCTAAATCTGTATTGTCATGTATTTTGAAATGTCCAGTAACTAAACCCGCCCCTGAATTTGGCATAATTTCTGAAAAATAGTTTTTAGGCATGGAAGACGAAGCTTTAACTTGTTCAGGGTTCAGTGCCTTGAGGAATTAGTAGATTTGCTTCGATGGAGCTGTGGAGAGGCAGGTAGACTGGAATCAGATGGGGGGTAGGTCAGGCACCTTACTCCACACATAAAGTAAGCCTGGCATCTTACTCCACATATAACAAGTCATCTTCAATGTAAAGATTTGAAATTGGCTGTTGTGGAAGCCAATTGGAAGAGGGTCTGTATTTACTTGGAGTTTTTTTTTTTTTTTTTAATAGAAGGAGGTGTAGTTTGTTGAAAGAAGCTCTTTGGGAATGATGAAACCATTTTTACCACAGTGATTCAGCTCTTGGGCTTTGTAGTGAGTGAGCCTGGATTCAGATCCCAGCCCTCCTATTGACTGACTGCATGGCCAAGGTACCCAGCTGCACTGATGTTCTATTTCATCACCTGAAAAGTGAAGCAAAGAAGATCTGCTTCTTGGATTTTCTGAGATTTAGCTAAGTTGATATATAGCTAGTGCTCAGCATACTAGTATTAATAGAAGAGGGCGGCAGAGGTAAGTGAGCAAACTCAGGGAAACAGTGAAGGACACGGAAGCCTGGCATGCTGCAGTCCATGGGGTCGCAAAGACTTGGATACACTGAGCAATTGAATAACAATAAGTAACGGCTGTCTATTTTTTTTTCTTGCAAATAATCTTGTGGCTCATCTTTCCAGAGATCCTAAAAGTCCCAGTTATTCCATCTTTAGGTGTCCTTTGGTATTAATGATTATTCCTATGCCGAGAGCCAGGGAAGGTTGGTCAAAGATTTCTACCTGCTCTTCTCACTCTCTGATATTTTATTTTACTTATTTTTTGAAAGCAGATTTGTTCAGGGAAATACACACTCCATAGACAGAGTGTGGGCCGTCTCACAAGGGCGCTCCAATATTTTAAAAATATATATTGAGAAACACTTCAAGTTATGCTATTTGCCTTTTCTGAACATTACCGATGAATACGGGCCTTCAGTGAAATTCCAGAAAACTCAATGAACATATATAAAAGTTGTGGTGATAGACTGTATTTTAAGTTCATCCAGCAGAAGCTTATCTTGCTATTTCTTGCTTAGGTCTCACTCTAAATTTTCAGTCACTGAGAAAATTGGTTTGCATCTTTTAGTAGGGTGTGGGCTGGGGAGGGAAGGCTTGGAGGGGCTCACTTATATTGAAGTGTGGGCTCAGGGTCGTTTGGGGGTGGGGGTGGCATGGAGCACTTTCTGAAGAGTGACTCTCCCTTCCCTGGCAGATTCCAGCACTGTTGGGTCAGTTGTAGCAGAGTGTTCTTTGGCTGAGTTGGAAGACGGGGTGGGGCTCAAAAAGCCCAAACCTGTTATTCAAAAGGCCGATGCAGGAGAAAAGAAAATATGTGCTTCTTACAGAGCTAATATTTAGTTCTATGTGAGGCTGAAAGACGGTTACGGTTGTCCTAAACAGGTAGTGTTCACTCCTGCTTTCCCGTCTTTTATAAGATCTTCTTTTCCTGTAAATCTTGGGCATCAAGATTGTTCCTTAGGCAAAAGGCAGACGCAGAGGACACAGCTTACCTCTCCTCTGTACGGGCCTATGAGAAGTCACTAGGGGAAAAGGATCTTTATTCTGTGTTGAGGATGCTATCATCCAAGTGTTTGTAAGAAACTATCTTTGGAAAAATATATCATGACACAAAACTGACGTCAGACTTTGTCTGTTCTTACAGAGATAAAAGACACCATTTTCTTCATTTTGTATTTAAAATACGGGATTTTACAATCATCTCTCAGCCTAGATGGACGAAGTGACTTGGGCATTGAATACCTTGTTAGAGGCAACGTCAAGCTGGACCCCAGGTTTCTGACTTGCACCAGTCAGGAGCATGTTGCCATGATGCTCCATAGTTAACTGTCCCAGATCAACTTAGTAGAAATGTGATTACATCTGGTATTGTAGGCAAAGGTGATTTGGAAGTTTGTGGACCTGTGGTAAAGAATCCGCCTGCCAATGCAGGAGACTCAAGTTCTATCCCTGGGTCCGGAAGATCCCCTGGAGAAGGAAATGGAAACCCACTCGAGTATTATTGCCTGGGAAATACCATGGACAGAGGGGCCTGGCAGGCTACAGTCCTTGGGGTCGCTATAGAGTTGGACACGACTTAGCGACTAAACAATAGCAACAAATTTGGAAGATTCTTTTACCTGATAGCTCAGGTGGTAAAGAATCTGCCTGCAGTGCAGGAGATCCCTGCATCCCTGTGTTCCATTCCTGGGTCGGGAAGATTCCCTGGAGAAGGGATAGGCTACCCACTCCAGTATTCGTGGGCTTCCCTTGTGGCTCAGCTGGTGAAGAATCCACCTGCAATGTGGGAGACCTGGGTTCGATCCCTGGGTTGAGAAGATCTCCTGGAGAAAGGAAAGGCTACTCCCTGCAGTATTCTGGCCTGGAGAATCTCAAAGTCAGACAGGACTGAGGGACTTTCACTTTTTTATTGGAGAACTTCGGAGGGGAGTAAGAGGTAGAAGGGGAATTATACATCCAAGCATCATACTTAGCAGATTTCAGGCACAGTTGCTACTTTTATTTTTTAGATTCTTCTCAGTGTAAAAATATGAACTTCAAAGCCTATTAGGGTTTTTAATTGAATGAGCACAGCTCCCCTTTCCCGAAGGGGCAGTATAACAAGGAACACTCACCATCTGTCTCCCGTTCCCCTCCTCCCCACCCCCCAGCCCGGACCCCCCAGCCCCGAACCCCGACCCCCCCCACCCCGACCCCCGGTAGATTTTGTTGGTTCTGACCCAGGGGAGGGTGTTACCCCAGAGGCATTGATCTCAGTAAATACAGGGTGGTTGTTTGAGTTCATTAGGGCACATTTTGCATTCAAATTAATTCAGTCCTGCACAGTTCAGCACCAACTAGTTGCTTTTAGATAGTTGTTAACAAAACGCTTATTTAGAGAAGTAACAGTATAATTTATGGCATGAAAATGAGAGTACTGGCATGAATAAAATGCTAACAAGTGAATATATAATAGGGAACCCCTACTTACTATGGATTGTGCAGGCCTAGAGGGCATGGTCCGTATTTTACTCAATTTTCTACCTCCAGGGCTTGGGACTTACTGACTGGCTGCTGAGAACATGATTTTTTTGAGTGAAAAAGGAAAAAAGCTTGTACTCTGAAGTGCAGGAGCCACTTCAAAATATAGTTCTGTACACTCATGCCCTGGCTTATAATGGGGTGCCTTTATGAAGAATAAATTTTCTTTATGCTGAATCTACCACTTGGACAGTTCCAGTGTGCAAACTCAAATCCTGGCACTTTCACTGAAAGCGTATCGGCAAATTGGAAAATATTTGTAAACCCTGAGCAATTAAACCGTGGTCTTCTAGTCAGATACTCTGTTCTGTTCTCTAACTCGACAACGTATGGTCTGCTTGGGTTTGCAAAACCTGACACCTTTCAGGATGACATTCTTAGACTTCTGTTGAGATGTACAGAACCAGTTAGAATCCTCTGGGGGTTTACTTTTATTTTTACTCCCTTCTTGTTATTCAGTTGCTCAGTAATGTCCGACGCTTTGAGACCCCACGGACTGCCGCACACCAGGTTTCCGTGTCCTTCACTACCTCCCGGGGTTGCTCAGACTCAGGACCGTTGCGTTGATGACTCCATCTAACCATCTCATCCTCTGTCCCCCTGGTTACAGACAAAACGTTCCATTTTCTATTTTGGGGTGGGGGAGCCTAGATTTTTTTTTTTTTTTTAAGAGTAGGAATTGTTGAGGTTATTAGAAGAGGTGGATCATATTTTCAGCCCCAAGTATCCATTTGGTAAATTGTGATGGTTCATAAAGTTTTCCTCCAATTGGAAGAAGCAGGCATTCAAGACTTCTTTGCTGGGAAGGGAGAGGAAGGGAGTTAGTAAGTAACTATTGTTTGCTAGATCCTGCAAGATGCACCTCCCCCAGACCTTACATTTCCCTGCTGTGTTGCTACAATTTACACCCATTTCCTAGCAATGCTTAGAAAATATCCATTGTGTAGACAAACTCTACACAGATGACCTTCCCCTCTTCTAGTTCCTATGCAGGCTACAGAAAAGTGTAGTAGGTTTATTTAAGTTAATAAACATAATAAATAAACTCTTTAGGTTGTCTGCTAGGTTTATTGTATCTTGCTGTTTACTAAAGTCCTCTTTCTTTAAAAGATTCTCCTTCACTGTGTATTTAAGTGTGGGGGAGGGAAGAGGCCTGTGAGATCCCTAGGGGGCTTTTAAAATGCAAACTCCTTTGTACCGAACAGTGTTAATTTACATATTGTTGGGTGGTGTCTTACCTTAAGCCCTTTAGCTAATGACTTAATTTTAGGTCTTGGAATCTGAGCGTCAGCCCTAGTGTCAAGTATTCTGACTTCATCTTGATTTTATGTTCCTGTTAGGCAGCGGAAAGCCTATGGCTTTTTCCTAAGTAGAGAAATTGCAGGGTGATGTATCAGGAGGCACTGACTAAAGAGACCCTGGACAGGAGCCCTCAACTCCTTCATTTAGATAGGAATGGGAGGGCTTCGGGCAGCAGAGTAGGGGCCAGAGCTCAGACCTCTCAATTTTCAATTATCTGCCAAAGACAGAGTTAAGCCTTATAATTCTGGCTGGGGCCCTTGATTTGCTATCAGAAAAGACCCCTGGGGCCTTCCCTAGTGGTCCAGTGGCTAAGACTCTGGACTCCCAATGCAGGGGACCCAGGTTCCATCCCTGGATCCCTATTCAGAAAACTAGATTCCCACATGTCACAACTGAGAGTTTGGGTGTAGCAACTAAGACCCAGCAGAGCCAAATAAATAAATAAAATGATCATTTTTTTAAAAAAAGAGGCCCTGGCACTAAAGTCACAGTGCATATTCCTAGTCTTCCAGCATCTTGCTTTCATGCTTTCTTTGCCGCTCTCTACCTTGAAACATTTTCCCCCTTCCACCTGGCTTGTTCTGCATCCTTTTCACCATCCTTGACTCCAGCTTCTGACCAAAGACTGTCACCGTGTTGGGAGAGGGACTGAATCCCAATGGTGGGCGAGGCCCTTCCTGTACTTACTTGGTCTTCTCATTGCGACCATTGAGCAGTGTTGTCCCCATTTTGCAGTGGAGTTAAATGTGCACATCCTGAATTACACAGATAGTGAACAGGGGAGCTGGGATTTGAATCCCCTGTTACTTCCTGGAAATTAACTCACAGTTGCAGTTTTATAGTTCATTCTTTCACATCTCTACTGGGACACTTAATTGAGTATTGGAAGAAAACCGATGACAAAACTAGACAGCCTCTTCAAAAGCAGATACAGCACTTTGGCAACAAAGGTCCATATAGTCAAAGGTATGGTTTTTCCAGCAATCGTGTATGGATGTGAGAGTTGTACCGTAACAAAGGCTGCTGCTACTGCTAAGTCACTTCAGTCGTGTCCGACTCTGTGTGACCCCATAGACGGCAGCCCACCAGGCTCCCCCGTCCCTGGGATTCTCCAGGCAAGAACACTGGAGTGGGTTGCCATTTCCTTCTCCAATGCATGAGAGTGAAAAATGAAAGTGAAGTCGCTCAGTCGTGTCCGACTCTTAGCGACCCCATGGACTGTGTAGCCCACCAGGCTCCTCCATCCATGGGATTTTCAGGCAAGAGTACTGGAGTGGGGTGCCATTGCTTTCTCCGAACAAAGGCTGAGTGCCAAAGAATTGATGCTTTCGAACTGTGGTGTTGGAGAAGACTCTTGAGAGTCCCTTGGATTGCAAGGAGATCAAACCTGTCAATCCTAAAGGAAATCAGTCCTGAATATTCATTAGAAGGACTGATGCTGAAGCTGAAGCTCCAATCCTTTGGCCACCTGATGCAAAGAGCCAACTATTTAGAAAAGACCCTGATTCTGGGAAAGATTAAAGGCAGGAGGAGAAGGGGATGACAGAGGATGAGATGGTTGGATGGCATCACCAACTCGATGGACATGAGTCTGAGCAAGCTCTGGGAGTTGGTGATGGACAGGGAAGCCTGGCATGCTGCAGTCCATGGGGTCTCAAAGAGTTGGACATGACTTAGTGACTGAACAACAGCAAATGGACTGTCAATCTTTCTGCTTACGTTTTTAAGCTAAGTACTAACTGCACATACCCTTGGCTTCCAGAAGGACAAACAGCATCCACCGCTCCTTCCTTAAATACCTAGTTGTGTGGTGCAGTGTGTAGAGTGCTCCAAGGAGGCTGGAGTACAGAGTCGGGGGTGGGGGGTGGTCAGCCATGGTGCTGGTGCAGGCAGGTCAGTCCCAGAGATGCCTTCCACCTTGGGTCCTGGCACTGAGTAGGTTTCCCTTGAGAGGTGTTCCCCAGTGAGGGCTAAGGAGGAAAGAATGGAGGAAGGGCCTTCTGGAGAGAGCTGAGGGGAAAAGAGACGGGAGAGCACAGCACACTGAGGTGGGTACTGGGTAGTGAGAGCTGAGGTAGCTGGCATCATTCTGTAGGCTCCAATGAGAAGCCATTGCAGAATTTTAAACTGACATGTGACATGATCACTTTCTAGAAATGTGACTTCTGTGGGTGATGAGTTGGTGATGAATTTGGAAGAAGACTAGTGGTCTAGGCAGGAGAAGATGAGAGGTTAAACGTTTGTGAAATGTACGAGTTTATCTATCATCTGGCTTCTATTCATCTCAATATTTTCCTCTGTAAGTAGTCAAGGATTGCTCCTGGTAACTTACTTTTGATAAATTCTTTTCCACTCTAGAGTAGGCTGGGTTAATGCGAGAGATTTTTAGAGATGTTGTAGTGCTGTAACTTTTTCATTCTAAAGAAAAATTGTCTATATTGACACATCTACGTGTACACATATCTGCTTACCTGTCTTTGCTTGGGAGTGAATGATTTGTTTCCTTAAAAAGGAGATTTATTATTTATAACTACACACACAATGCTATAACCGAAGGATCTTTAATTCCATCTTTTAAAAGCTAATTCTAAAGGACAGTGAAAGAGAGGGAAATGCTCAGTGTGGCATGTCACGTGTATATGCTCAGTCCTGTCTGACTCTTTGCGGCCCCATGGACTTGTAGCCCGCCAGGCTCCTCTGTCCATGGGATTTTTCAGGTAAGAACTGGTTGTCATTTCCTTCTCCAGGAGATCTTCCCTACCCAGAGCTTGAACCTGAGTCTCTTGCATTGGCAAGTGGATTCTTTACCACTGAAACACTTGGGTCGAAGAATACTTGATGCTTCAGACTTAACCATCATAATCCCGCTATTATATGATGAGTTTATCCATAGTTTACACACATTCTTTTTTAGGGTAGGAATAAAATTGATTTCAAAATAATGAATTTAGATGTGTAGAGGCTAAAGCTCTAAGAATTAACTGTACCTTTTAATACCAGTGTAAGACTATAAGCAGTAAACCTTCAGACTAATTTTGAGATAAAATGTATTTTTATGATGACTTGGAATTGTTTCTCAAATAAACGTATACTAATTTGCTAATTAACTTAATTTGGTCAGGACACCTGGAATGTGTGGGTCTGCCGGTCGTTAGCTTTGCTCCTTAGCCAGCTGCCTAGTGTCCCCCCTTTTGTTTCATAAGATGTTTCACTGGATAGCATTAATTCTTTATGAGTTGAGATGCTTCCTGGAGATAACTTAGCTTGTATTTTTTCTTGCTTGTCAAGTCCTGTAATAGAGAATCCGGCACGGAGGCTGGAGACTCAGGCATTGGAGTATCTTAGAGACAGAACCTCTCTGCAACCCATATTCTTTCTTTTCTGAAGGGACTTCCTCTTGTTTTTCAACTTTCTAAGCTGATTGGTGAAAACACGGATACGTTTGCGTTTATAATGATTGCTCTAGAGTTTAGTTCTGTGTGTCCATAGAGATACTTGGCAGCTCTCCTTGGTGTCTGTGATGCAGATTTGGTTCTTGGTTGGTTCTGTTGCTTCATCCACTGCTTGTTTGGTTTTACAGCAAGCAGTGAATGAGGAAGGTCCAGTGTGTCCACACATCACTCTGCGCCTGTTACGGCTTCATTTTCTGTCCTGGTTTGAAGATTTGAAAGTGGAATTAAAAGTGAAAGAAAAATAATGCCTATAATTGTAATCTTAACTAAAAGTATTATTGAAGGGCAGAAGAAAAACTTTTTTTTTTTTAGTTTAGTGTGTATCCTTAATCTTGGTTACTTTCAAAATGTATCCTAATTTTGTGGACTTGATGACTTTTGCCTAAGACTTCTTATCAACCAACACATTTTTTTCACACTCGAGGTAAAAAATGTTTTTATGCTTTTTTGGGCACTCTTAAAAATTGAGTGTTTCAATATTATTTGTTATTAAGAAGAAAGGTATATTCTAGTTTAAGAATAAGTATCTTTGCTATAGGCTTACATTCATTTTCAGAGGGTTTAAAGGACTCTTTATAACTTTAAAGGATTTAAAGTTATCGTTATAAGATAACTGCTTCTTGGCCTTTTGGCTAAAATGGAGTCTTGTAGTATGAGGGCTTCCAGGTGGCACCGTGGTACAGAATCTCCTGCTAATGCAGGCAATGCAGGAGACACAGTTTCAATTCCTGGATCAGAAAGATCCACTTCCTGGAGTAGGAAATGGCAGCCCACTCCAGTATTTTTGCCTGAAGAATTTCACGGATAGAGGAGCCTTGTGGGCTACAGTCCACGTGGTCGCAAAGAGTTGGACATGACTGAGCACAGACATGAGATAAAACGTTAACAATTTTACAAGTGTCCTTGTTTGAAAATATGCAGGGTTAAAAATTTTTTTTTAAACAAAACAGTAGTGAGATACCCCTGCACACCTATAACAATTGCCAGAGTCTGGAACACTGACCACATCAAATGCTGAAGAAGATGAGGAACAACTGAAACTCTTGTTCACTGCTGGTGAGAATGAAAAATGGTACAGCCACTTTGGAAGACCATTTGGTGGTTTCTTACAAAACTAAGTCTTATTCTCACCATCCAGTCCAGCAATTGCACTCCTTGGTGTTTGCCCAAAGAAAGTGAAAACTTAGGTCCTCCACACAAAAAACTGCATACATCTATTTATAGCAACTTTATTCATAATTGCCCAAACCTGGAACCAACCAAAATGTCTTTCAGTAGGTGAATGGACAAGTAAAGCTTGGTGGAAATTATCTAGGGATAAAAACAAATGAGCTATCAAGCCATTAACAGATGTGGAAGAACCCTAAATGCTTATGACTAAGTGAAAGAAACCAATCCGAGAAGATTTTTGATTCTGACTATATGACAGTTTGGAAAAGGCAAGACTATGGAGACATTGAAAAGATCAGTGGTTGCCAGGGTTGGGGGAAGGGACGGATGAAGAGGTGGAGCATGGAGAATTTTTATAATGATGTTCAACAGCAAGAGTGAATCATGTTGCATGCTTTGGATTTGGGGTGATTATGATGTGACAACGTAGGTTGTAACAAATGTACTCACCACTCTAATGTGTCTGATGGATTTATTTCAATACCCCAAGCAATTCTCAGATTTTCAGTGGACACTGAGTTTCCCACAAATTTAATTCAAATCTGACATTTTTCTGCTAGTGTTAGGTCTTGCTATCTACTAGCTCAGTCCCAAAGACTGCCCCTATTACAGTTGCCAAGCGCAAGTCCAGATTGTTATGTGTGGTTTCGATTGGCTGGCTACTGGATTCCATTAGTTTGCTAGAGCAGCACTCAGAACTTGGGGAACCCAATTTACTTGCTAAATCAACCAGTTTTTACTTACTGGATTATGGGATTATAAAGAGATATAACTTAGGAACAGCCAGTTGGAAGAACCTTGCTTAGGGTTAGTATGTGGGGAGAGGGTAGAGCTTCTGAAACCGTTGACCTCAGGCTGGGACTTGACCCGTGTACCAGGACTCGGACCCACAAGGCCAGGACTTGAACACAGCCAAAACCCAGTTTGGGACTCTAACCCATGCGGCTGGGACTCGAACCCAGTCAAAACCCTGCTTGGGACTTGACCCAATAATCTTTTAATTAGAATTACTCACATGTTCTTTGTGTCTTTGCACAGAAGGAATTCAGTGAGAAACAAAGTGATTGGTAAGAAGTGGATTTATTCAGAGAGAAACATAGTCCACAGAGTGTGGGCCATTGCAGAGGGTGAGTGGGCCCCAAATTGTGGCATGGTTAATTTTTATGGGCTGGGTAAATGAGTGGATGGAGAAGGAAATGGCATCCCACTCCAGTGTTATTGCCTGGAGAATCCCAGGGACGGGGAGCCTGGTGGGTTGCTGTCTATGGCGTCGCACAGAGTCGGACACGATTGAAGTGACTTAGCAAGCAAATGAGTGGAAGGATTATTCCAACCTTTTTTGGGGAAAGCATGGAGATTTCCAGAAATTGAGCCACTGCCCACTTTTTGGCTTTGCTGATAGGCCTTGGAACTGTCCTGGCAATTGCTGATGTGTTACAGTGAGCGTATACTGAGGACCAAGGTCTAGCTGAAGTTGACTTGTCTGCCATCTTGGACCCTTTTGATTCTAATCAGTTGATGTTGTGTCCTCCGGCTGTGTCATTCTTTCAAAGATTGTGCCCTGCTCCCTTCTCTCCTGTTTCACTTCCATGTTCTTTCGGGCACCTCGGGCACCTCTCTCCTTGAATTTCCATGTAGTCACCAGTCCAGCAGCTCTCTGAACTCTGTCCTTTTAGGTTTTTATGGAGGCTTCATTATATAGGCAGGATTGGCCTTTGGTTACTGCACTCAATCTCTAGCCCCGCTTCCCTTCCAGGATACCGAGAATGAGATAAGACTGCAAGTTCCTAATTTCTAATCACTTGGTCTTCTTGGTGGCCAGCTCCATTCCGAGACTCTCTAGGAGCCCCAGCCTAAGTCACCTCATTAACAAAAATTCAGATGCCTCTGAAGGGACCCCTAATGAATGACACAAGATGCTCCTATCATTCCAAATTCAAGAGTTAGGAGCCCTGTGCCAGGACTGGGAAGAAGACCAACTATCTATTTCTTTTAAGTCACAACGTAATTGTAGGGGCTACTGATAATGAGGGAGGCTATGCATGTTTGGGGGCAGGAGACATATTGAGAATCTATGTTTCCTTGAATTTTGCTGTGAGTTTGAAGCTACTAAACGATGAAGTCATAGTACAATATAATTAGATTTTTTTGTTTGTTTTATCAAGAGAAGAGGAACAGGATAAGCACATTTAGAAACAAGAAAAAATTGTTTGAACAACTCTTAGAAAACTGAAAGTTTGTTTTGTAGGGGAATAAAGAGCAAAGGAAGCAGTTCAGAGTGGCTTTAGAGCTTGGCTTCAGCATTTCGTGACCTAAGCAAGCTCCTTAACTGTTCTGTGCCTAGGTTTCCTCATCAGTAAAATGAGGAGGATAGCCACTTACATCATTGGGTCTGGTCAGATTAATTCAGTCCCTAGAACTGTGCATGGCATATGGGAAGCAGATCATAAATGTTATTTATTATTAGCTGTTAATAGGTAAATGTTTAGTTGGAGTGTGAATTAATTTCTCTTCACGCTCATCTTTAAGTGGAGGGGTGGTCTGATACCACATGTTCAATTTAGGATTGATATTAACTATTGATTTAATTTGTTTTAATTTAACTTTTTTTTGGATGATTTAATGTTTTTAATGTTTGCCAAATGTCCTTTTTAGAATACAAAATTTAAAAACAAATGCATAAATTATTTCAAAGTATTAAACTTCATGTTTCACTTTAGGAAACTGGTGTTAAAAATGTTATGTGTACTTAAGAGAGAGAATGTATGGGACTTGTGAATAAGAAGGGTTTTCTGGAGACAGGAAGGTATTTGTAATGAAAACATATTTTCAGCTTAAATGGTTGTACAGATTGCTATTTTTCAGTTCTCCTTGTGACTAAGTGGCAGAATAGCATGAGATCTTTTTGAGAGTTGACTTCTTAGAAATGTGTAAAATATGAAAAATATCCACTTAACTAATGATTTTATTTTTTGAGTTCTGGACCCATGTAACTGTACTAAATCTACTTTTAGTATCTTGAAATGTTTTTGTGAAATATTTCCCCAGGGTTTTGTTGATTTAACCACTGTTTTTGCCCAGGTTGCTAAGCATTCATTCTGTGTTTTTACATCTTGGTTTTCCATCTCCAATCAAGAATTTATAAAAGCATCATATGGTAGTGTCCCCACCAGAGCCCAGAGCAACCTGCAGACACATTATCAGTGTGAACTTGATAGAAAATGAGATTCTTTGTGCTTCAAGGAAGATTGTTATTATTATTAATCATTATTAGATAATATGCCACTTATGTACATTTTAATTTAGGGAATGACTTCATTATGCATTTATAGAAAACGTGAAACTTTGAGAAAGTCTATAAAGATGAACAATTTTATGTTGGAAAGATAAGACATCATTTTTAAAGCAGATTTTATCATGAAATACAATTTTACTGAGAACTTTCCACAAAAAATGTAGCCTTAGGACATAGTCTGCTGGGGAAAGGTCGTTACTGCTTCTGCAGCATTTTGCTTCTACTTACGTAACATGTGGTATCCAGGTGATGACTTAATGAAAGCCTCTCATAACACTGGTGCATGGTAGTGATTTGCCCTGATTAAGATATTATGAAATGGAGGCTATGCAATGAGCAATAAAGTAAATAGGTGTCAAAAGATACATGAAAGATACAATGAAATCTATGTGATGTTACTTTAGCACTAGCAGAGAATTATGTACTATTTCAACACACCAGAATGTCCGCTGGTAACCCCCTCATTCTGTGTCAAAGAACTCCTCAGCTTGTCAGGTCACCGAAAGACTGCACATCCCAGAGCTTGTGTCTTTAGAAAACAGGATCTCTTCCAGGTAGAAGAGCTTCCATAGGAACCTGAGGAGAGTCAAGTAGAATGAATATACTCCTTAAGCATCAGGAGATTTTTCAGCAAGTCACATCCCTTACTCTAAGTACTGCTCATGGAGATTAGGTGATAATATTTACATAGGCATGTAACTCCTTACGTTTCACAGTGTGTCCTTACATGCATCGACTGGTTTAATGCCCTTATAGCTACTAGAAACCCAGTTTGTTGGCAACCACAATTTGCTAGTCTGGTGAGTAATCCAGGGTTCCTGGTTTTCTTTTCAAACACACTGACATTTCACTGCCCAAACTTCAATACCCATAATTCAGCAATTTCTGATTGTGGCTTCTGCACATTCTAGGCCTCTAAGTTCATCTATTTGATCTGTGAAATAAAGGTGAAACACTGAAGTTATATCTTTGCAAATATTTTCAAATGCTTCTCTGAAGTCAACCTGACTGAGCTGGTTGTGGACTCTGCTATTCTTTGATCTGAGTTTGGAGGGAAAGCCAGAAGGTGATGCCCGGTCAGCGTTTGCCCATTTTCCATCCAGGTTGCCTGGTCCCTGAGGTCATGAATGCTATATTGTGGGTCAGTGTGGCAAACACTCAAGACTGCAGGCTCATCTTTTCTGAGGAGGCAGAAAGAAGCACAGACATCTGGTGGCTCATTGTTACCAGCTTGCCACGAATTCTAGAAAAGCCAAAGTTTAGTTCTCATGACTTCCAGTTTGTTCTTCTACTGTGGAAAACAGGAAGATCCACTTTCACAGACTCCTGTTGTCAGCCAAAAAGTTTTTCAAGCTGCAAAACTTTTTCAAGCTGCAGTTTGGTTTTATGATACTAGATTTGTCTGTATATATTTTTTAAAATCAAGATTTTTAAAAAGACACACACACTGTTCATTTGTATACCTGTTGACTTACTTGCAGACAAGTTTCAGGGCATTCTGTTTCAAGTTCTCACATACAAAGAAGAAAATCCTGGGTGAGAGTTGCTCGAGGGCGCTGGTGTAGATGGTTCCCCAGAGGATCAGCCAGATACCAAGTGAACAAGCCAAAGCAAGATTGGTTTAAATCCTGAATTTGCTAGTTAGGTCAAGATAAGTCAGTCCTGAATTATGCAATGTGGTTGGCAGCAGGTGCTGATAAGGTTCCAAATGTTGTTTTGGTAGAAAAATGACTTAGCAAAATGAATGAGGGCTGGGGTCAGTGGCACTACCTTCTGGTGTCCCCTGAAGATCTGAATCAAAACAAGTTTTCATAGTGCAGAGAAAAGCATGCTGGTGCTGCAGCAGTGTCTTGGAGATGATTAATAGTCACCACTGTACAACTGGGGTTATAGCCAACACTGAAATATCTTTTAAAACTAAAAGTGATCACCTTTTTTTCTTGTATTTTTAAGGCACTACTTCTGAGACCATTAGCAGTCAATTAATTGGTTCTTTGGCTTCTGGTTTTCTAATGCTTTGTGTATCTGCTGTCCTATTACCCTGCTGTAAACTATTATTTTAAAAATAAAAGCCTATGTTCTTTGTGGCAAAGTAGAGAGAGCATGCAGATAGAATCAAAATTTTTTTTTCCTGCAAACCAAAGGAGCTTAGAAATTCAGTTGTCAGCAGATTCTTTGGAGGACTTCCTTTCTTGATTCCTACACAGCTCTACATTCCTCGCTTCCTTGAAGCTTCAGAACTCACTGGATAGAACAAAGAACATTTTACAGTTTGTTACCCAGTCAACCATTGTAATTTTTTTTTCTCCCTCAAGGAATTTGGAGGTTATATTTTTGTGATGTAGTTGGAACATTCTTTCAAACCTGACTGCTGTAAAGACTTGTTTTTAATGCCATTTTAACAAAGCTGCTATGGAGCAAAAAGATACTAGTAATAAGAGCAATAATGTTGTTGGCAGCTGATGTAGATTGACTGATTGATCATGTACTACATGCCAAACACTCTGCTAAGCTCTTTTCATGCATTATCTCATTCCGTTGTCCCTATAGTCCTGTGAGGTGGTGGTGTGGGTTGAATTGTATCCCCCCAGAGAAGATGTGTTAAAGTCTAGACCCTCATTCTTAATCTCAGAATGCAGCCTTATTTGAAATAGGGTCTTTGCAGGTTTAATCAGGGGTTAAGATGAGGTTGTTAAGAGTGGGCTCTAATCCAAAGTGGGGAAATTTGGACACAGTCAAAGGCATCCACAGAGGGAAGATGCTGTGAAGACCCATGTAGACAGAGAGAAGTTCATGAAAATAGAGGATGACAGTGATGTGTCTATTAAGCCACGGAATGTCAAAGATTGCTGACAAAACACTGCAAGCTAGGAAGAGGCAAAGAAGGATTCCCCTACAGGTTTCAGAGGGAACATGTGAAACCTTGATTTGGGACTTCCCGATTCTAGAACTGAGATAGTGTTTCTAAGTCACCCAGTTTGGGGTACTTTGGAATGCAGCAGCCCTAGGAAGCTGATCCAGGTGGGTGTGCTGGGTGTGTCGGGGAGCAGCTGCTGGGAAGAGGAGGCAGGTATAAAGAAAGCAAAACTTCTTCTAGTTTTAATACTTTGCAAGGACCAACACCTTGACCGGGAGGAGAAGGAAAGTTGACAAGGTAGAGAAGCAGTGAGCTTCAGTAAGAAACTGACGTGGGCAGCACAGACACCTGTGCAACAAACGCTGATGGGGTTTGGGTGGACTCCACCAGGGATGAGGAAGACAGGTTCCTCTGTCCCTCTTCCAAGTGCTAGGGAGTGAAAACAGGGCCAGAGTTGAAGGAGGTGTTTGCTTGGTGAAGGTCCAGCATTTCCCATCTGATGAGCCGAGGAATGAAATGGATGGGAAATTGCCTTGTACCCCAAGTTCCCATTAAATAAACCCTCAGGCCAGTTCCTTCAACTTTTCCCTCTTCTCACCATTATTATTACTCTCTCTCTGTATATCTAGTCAGGAAGAGACTATGTATAATGCCTTCCCTCTTTGCTCTGCAGTGGTAGAATTGAATGACTCCTCCAAAGAGGACAACACTTCCTTGTCCCTGCCCCCATCTCAACCATTACCCCAAAGAGAAGTTGGGAGAGGGTGCAGAGACAAAACAGACTGTCATTCTAGGTGGGGGGCCAATGAGCTCGGGGTGGGGAGAAGGGTCAGAGAATCTGGCAAAGGGTTTTGGGGGGGATTGCGTCTACGTGGCCCCAGGAATGTTAGTGGTGATATTTGTAAATATCAGGTCATGTTTCACCCTTTGGGCTCACCCATTGTGTTTTCTGCCCTCTGTCCTTCAGAGGGAGATGAATGATGGTGTCCCACAGGGACTGTGTTGGGAGAGGAGTGATAGAGGCTTCTGGCAGGAGGAGAAGGGGAAGACAGGGGATGAGATGGCTGGATGGCATCACCAACTCAATGGGCACAAGTCTGAATAAACTCCGGGAGTTGGTGATGGACAGGGAGGCCTGGTGTGCTGCAGTCCATGGGGTGGCAAAGAGCTGGACACGACTGAGCAACTAAACTGAACTTAACCGATGGAGGTTTCTGGATGAAAATGTTACCTCCACTTGAAGCTTCTCCTTACACCACTCTGCTCTCCTGGTCTCTGAGCCAATGTCAACTGCTGTAGTATCTTAACTATGACGCCCAATTTGAGGAGTCAGAAACCATTCCTTATGGAATTGCTGAGGGTCAGGAATGGAAGTATGGAGAAAATGGAAACAATATATAGTGTGTTTTATTTTAATCTCCGTGACTTTTTTGCTGAACATTTTAGTTAAAATCTTATGGGATTTTCATCCTAAAAGGTTTAGACCCTGGGATAAATTAGTTTTAATTCCCACCAATTGTTCAGAATAAATGCTTTGAGAGAACTGTTCTTTGTAAAGTACAATAAAAATGGATAGCTAGAAAAATTAAATTTCCTACATCATCTGTAGCCCATCCTGTTAGTGATGGACTGCTCCCCATAGTACATGATCATAGATTACATTTCCAACACTAGTTCAATGATTCAAGCCAAAACCTTCATCACTTCCCTTTGGAGACTATTACACAGCCCAGTAGACATCCTATTAAGAAACTTCTGATTTGCAGAGGAAAAGGGAAATTTTAAAGCTGAGACTGAGAAGGAAGATGATTCACGGTCCCGAAGGAAGAGGGCTCCAGAAATTTTCAGAGATGGCCCCCAGCTGCCACTTCTTCTGAAAACAGACTCACCCCAGGGCTGGGGGAAGTCAGTGGAGTAAGCGCTTGGAACAAAGTGCAGTCCCTTCAAAAACTGACAGAAGAATCAGTAATTTAAAATCAAGCTCAGCAATGGGTAGAAAAGGGTTTAAGAAACCTCATTAATGTGATATGATGTTAAAAATGCAAAAGTTGGCTGTCCTGAGCATGCTTAGAGTTTGTGATTCACTATCTAAGAAGAATATAAAACCAGAAATTGCTGTAGTTGGGGCAGGAAGAGACTCAAGGCCGAAAGGAAGGTTCTCTTGGTGCAAGGTCGAGGTGAGAGTCCCTTCTGGCTGGTGGCTCTATCTGTGCTTGAAAGGCTTGCTGACAAAGTGATTGGGTGAGTATTGTTTCCAAGAGTTTTGACAGCAACAAACACTGCAAAATAGTAACAGTGAAATGTGAAGGGAACACAATTTCAATACAGGGGTCGCCCCAACCCTCCATCCCCCACCCCACACACTATCACCCACCTTCCCATCCAAAAGTAGAGTGTTTCTGGCAGTTTTCATAAGCTGACCTCCTGCGTTGAGAGCGAAGAGTCTTAGCCACTGGACCACCATGGAACTCCAAAACTTTTTAAACGTAGGGCCCCGATCGGTCTTCTCAGTTTTCTTGAAATTTCCAAATCCCAAATTTCTCATCTGATCAATTAGAAAAGGCCTTCAGTGTTCCCTCTCCCGCTTCCCGTGTGATGACCTTGTGTTGACTTCTAAGATTAGACGTATTTTCACACTGACCTCATTGCTTCTCTCAGGAAGCACAGTGACGAAAAGCTGCAAGCTCGCTATTGTAAGATGTCATTTGGCTGGAGTCCCCTGTGCTCAGCTGACCCACGTGGGCAGACAGGACTGTTCTCAGCTTCTTGAGAAACCAGACCCCCACATCAGACCCTGTGGTGGTGGGAGAATTCACGCCTGGAAGAGGCAGATTCCACCATCCAAATGATTGTTGATGGCAAGGGGAAGAGCTTTTTTCCCAGGCTGCTATCTCTAGTTGGTATAAACCATAGCATAAATGCAGTCTCTGGTACTCAAAAGTCTGATTCCAAATAATATTTACATGAAACTTCATGTATAAGAGCCTTAGTGGGGAAATAATTGCCAAACTTAATTAAATGTCTCAAAAAAAACCCCCAAAACCCTCAAATAACTCTGTGTTACTGTTCATAAAAATAAAGACTTTACAGATAGTGGCATCCCTGGGCTTTGTTTAGACAATTAATTCTCTAATTTTGGTGCTTGTAATACTAGCTAGGCTCCAATCATTGGTGATGGACAGGGAAGCCTGGTGTGCTGCAGCCCATGGGGTCTCAAAGAGTTGGACACGACTGAGCGACTGAACTGAACTGAACCTGAATACTGGCTAAGATTGTTACTGAGCATCTGCTGTGTGACAGGCACTATGCTAAATGCCATCGGGGGTTATTGCTTTTCATCTTGTCACACTCCTGTTGAGATGAGATGAGATGCAGGTGCTGGCATTATCACCCCATTTTACAGATGAGGTCGAGTGAGGTTAGGTATCATGTAAGGGTCAGGGGCTTCCCAAGTGGTGTAAGTTGGTAAAGAACCCATCTGCCAATACAGGAGACATAAGAAACGCGGGTTCGGTCCCTGCGTTGGGAAGATTCTCCTGGAGAAGGAAATGACAACCCACTCCAGTACTCTTGCCTGAAGAATCCCATGGACAGAGGAGCCTGGCAGGCTGCAGTCCCTGGGGTCGCGCAGAGTTGGTCGCAACTAAAACAACCAAATTCTTTCTTAGGCTTAAAGCGTAGGAGAGATCACGTCAGTCTTAAAACAGTTGCGTGAAGCCATGCCCATTCTGACTTGTAAGTCCTAGTCATCCAAGGCATTGCTCAGCCTTGGCCCTTCAGTGGTGCTGCTGCCCCAAAAGCTGTGGAGCCAAGGCCCTGCTCGAGTGTGCAGGGACACAGAACAAAGCACACCACTCCTGTTTACATCCTTGGCCCGGGCCACCCGTTTCTCTGTAGCCAGCAGGATTTCCTCAGGAAGCTGTCCTGGCAGAGGGCGGGCCGGGACTGACCAGGATGTGATGATCGCAGCCCCCTCTGCCCTCCAGGCTCTGCGCTGAGGTCAGGCCCCGATCTGTGTCTGGACCCACCCTTTCCAGTGCTCCCGCTCAGACTTGGGAGAGGGGAGTTGGTGGGAAGACACTGAGTTTTTGCCCCCCGGGCACCCAGCTCCGGTTTGCTATTTCATGCTCCAGCATGAAGAACTGGGGTAAAGAGCTTGGCAGGGGACACCTTCAGAGGCCACTAGAGCCACAGTCAGGGTCTCCAGGCCTCAGCTTTCCCCACAGGGCCACGAGTGGTCCCTCCAGTGCTGAGCTGTGATCCCGGCCTCCGACAGAAAGGATGGCTTGGATGATGTATGACTTCATTTGGCCTCGCCAAGCACCCAGGGATGGGCTTCCTCAATTGTGGTTGGAAGGATGATTTAGCCGTACACCTGTGTGTGTAGCTTGGGCGTCAAGATAACTAGCTGTCACTTTTATTTAAAAATATAATGGAGGGGAGCCTTCTGTGGAAGGCCTTAATAGATGACTTTATAATTTAGATAAGCAGTAAGGCAATGGCACCCCACTCCAGTACTCTTGCCTGGAACATCCCATGGACGGAGGACCCTGGTGGGCCGAAGTCCATGGGGTCGCTAAGAGTCGGACACGACTGAGCGACTTCAATTTCACTTTTCACTTTCATGCATTGAAGAAGGAAATGGCAACCCACTCCAGTGTTCTTGCCTGGAGAATCCCAGGGACGGGGGGGCCTGGTGGGCTGCCGTCTATGGGGTCGCACAGAGTCGGACATGACTGAAGCGACTTAGCAGCAGCAGCAGCAAGGTTAGCTAAGATTTGTTAACATACCCAACTGCTGTAAGTCCACACTACTAAAATGGTGAAGTCAGGTTTTGGGGTAAACAGGTGTGGGTTTGAAGCCTGGGTCTGTGCTTCATGAGCTATGTGACAATTGGACACATTTGTCACCTCCCTGAGTATCTGTTCTCATTGGTATGGTGGAGTCAGTAAAACCTACATTGTCTTGAATGTTTTAAGTAAATAACATGTGAGAATACTGACATATAATGTAGATGTGTATCCTGTCTATGTATATGGCTATATACCTATATATAGATAGATTTATACGTATATATATATTTATAAATACCTGTATATTTGGAAAACTCAGCAGTGGCCACAGGACTGGAAAATGTCAGTTTTCATTCCAATCCCAAAGAAAGGCAATGCCAAAGAATGCTCAAACTACCGCACAATTGCACTCATCTCACATGCTAGTAAAGTAATGCTCAAAATTCTCCAAGCCAGGCTTCAGCAATACATGAACCGTGAACTTCTTGATGTTCAAGCTGGTTTTAGAAAAGGCAGAGGAACCAGAGATTAAATTGCCAACATCTGCTGGATCATGGAAAAAGCAAGAGAGTTCCAGAAAAACATCTATTTCTGCTTTATTGACTATGCCAAAGCCTTTGACTGTGTGGATCACAACAAACTGTGGAAAATTCTGAAAGAGATGGGAATACCAGACCACTTGACCTGCCTCTTGAGAAACTTATATGCAGGTCAGGAAGCAACAGTTAGAACTGGACATGGAACAACAGACTGGTTCCAAATAGGAAAAGGAGTACGTCAAGGCTGTATATTGTCACCCTGCTTATTTAACTTCTATGCAGAGTACATCATGAGAAGTGCTGGGCTGGAAGAAGCACAAGCTGGAATCAAGATTGCCGGAAGAAGTGTCAATAACCTCATATATGCAGATGACACCACCCTTATGGCAGAAAGTGAAGAGGAACTAAAAAGCCTCTTTGGTGAAAGTGAAAGAGGAGAGTGAAAAAGTTGGCTTAAAGCTCAACATTCAGAAAATGAAGATCATGGCATCGGGTCCCATCACTTCATGGGAAACAGATGGGGAAACTTCATGGTATTCCATAACGTTGTGAGCACAAGTGGCAGCTGTTACTGCTAAGAGAAGTCGCTGAGTTCTGAATGCACTGCACAGATGCTCTTCTTTATTTGGCAATATTGTCCTATAGGCAGATACCTCCATTCTGGGGCACAAAGAAATGTAGTAATTTGCTTTTTTGAGATCAGAACCTAGGATCTTAATCATTGCACCGTATTGGTTCTTCCCTTGACAAAAATGGGAAAGGAAACTGCAAACAAAAGCAAACCAAGAAAAACCTACACAAACATAGATAAAAAAATTTGTTAAGTAACAAATAGCATTTTTCTTTTTGTAAATGGAAGGTGGAGGTGAGGAAAGGATGTAGGGAAAGATCAAGTGATCTCTCAAATGTCTCCTTCTAGACAGAGTATTCTGTGGTCTTTTAAGTTTAACTGGACATCCTTTATTGAAAAAGAAATTGTGGAACATGGATAAAATCCAACAGGTGGGTGTTTTTGCTATCATCAGAGATCTAAAGATAGTTGGCAAGATTTGGACTCAGGAACAAATTCATACAGAAGTAGTCTGTGAAAAGTTTTGAAATGTTAGTCCCAGACACTCATCTTCAAGTTCTTCTTATTTGAGTGTGATGGGCTGAGATGTTTCCATCTCAGATTTTTCCTAGGTGGCTCCTTGGTAAAGAATCGTCTGCCAGTGCAGTGGGTGCAGGCTTGATCCCTGAGTAGGGAAGATGCCCTGGAGGAGGAAATAGCTACTGACCCCAGCATTCTTGGCTGGGAAATCTCATGGCCAGAGGAGCATGGCGGGCTATAGTCCATGTGGTTACAAAGAGGTGGACACAACTTAGTGATTAAACAGCAGCGGCAGCAGCTGCTCACAGAACTTTCTCTGTGAATCTAATATAACCAAATGATTTGGCATTATTAAACTAGGTCATTTATGACCTGGATATACAGAATGTCTTGAAATGGTCCTCACTCTTTTTTTTGGTAGGTTTTAACCTTTTATTTTTCTCTTAACTTTTTTGAAAAATTTTTCTTTTTTTTCTTACTTTATAGTTAATTTATACTTTGTGACCCCATGGACTATACAGTCCATGGAATTCTCCAGGCCAGAATACTGGAGTGGGTAGCCTTTCCCTTCTCCAGGGGATCTTCCCAGCCCAGGGATTGAACCCAGGTCTCCCCATTGCAGGCAGATTCTTTACCAGCTGAGACATAAGGGAAACCCTGATGTACAGTATTAGTTTCAAGCGTACAGCTCAGTGATCCAGTGTTTATGCTCCATTTAAAGTTCTTACCAAATGAAGTCCTCACTTGTTTTTACAGTGTGGAATACTGCAAATACTTCTTTTCTGATTGTATGAGATTGTTTAAATCGCATATTATTAGGTTGGCCAAAAAGTTCATTTGGGTAAAACCCGAACGAACTTTATGGCCAACCCAGTACATAAAGAAGCAGAAACATCAGCCTACCACGAATTCAGAAACACTGGCATGTAAAAACCTGTTTACTGCCATGTGCTTTCATTTTCAAATTTGCACAGTAGAGCCAGTTCTTTAAAAGGCCTGTCCGTGTGAATGAAAAGCATTTTCCTTTGGTACTGGCTGTTTTGCAATCTTACGTTCACTATGTTTGACTTTCTCACGTGTATGAAACTAATAAACTCCGTAAACAGAAAAGTGCTAAGTGTTAGAACTAGCACGTCTTGGGAGTTTGTTTTTAATAAGCTGATGTAATTAGCACCTTGAACTGCATATTCCATTTGTTTCTTTTGAAACCTTACAAAGAGGACAGGATGATGTACCTACAAAGGGCATCAGTATACCTAATATTGGCCTTTTAAGTTGTGATGAAGTTCTGGGTGTTTAAGAAGCTAAACCTTGCCAGTGACTTTTAAATCAGAGGGCGGAGGAGTAGATCTGTTGCTTAGGGGAAAAGAAAAAGTTAAAACATAGAGCATTATATGAATTGTTTATATCCATCTTTCCCAGGGCTTGAGTGTAGTGCTTAGTACAGTGCTAGTGGATTGTCATTTTATTTCATGCATTCATTCATTCAGCAGATTTATATTGAGAGTCCTCTAGGCACTGCCTTCAATACTGAACGATGAACAAAACTCAGGGGAAAATCTCTGCCCTTATGGACCTTACACTTTAGTCAGGAGAAAGAGACTGGAAAAGATGTGTCACACAAGCTAATTTAGATGCTGAAAAGTGGTAAGGAGAAAGATAAGGCAGAGAATGGGGTTAGAGGTTGTATGTACAGGGGAGGGAGGCTGCCATGGCAGTTAGGATGTCCCTTGAGAAGAGGGGGTTGGAGTCATCTCTGCAGGAGATGAGGGTAGGTAATCCTGGGAAGGGGGCTTCCCAGGGGGCGCTAGTGGTAAAGAATCCACCGCCAATGCAGGAGAGGGTGAGTTCGATCCCTGCCTGGGTCGGGAAGATCCCCTGGAGAAGGAAAGACAGCCCCCTCCAGTATTCTTGCCTGGAGAATCCCATGGACAGAGGAGTGTGGTGAGCTACAGTCCCAGGGGTCACACAGAGAGACGACTGAAGCGACTTAGCACATAACCGTGGGAAGAACACAACAGGCAGAGGGAGGAGCAAGTTCGATGTCCTGGCTGGAGCTGGTGGATTTGGAGTACGGAGGAGTCATGAGGTTTATTACATAATCCCGGGGGACAGTGAGCCTGGGAGAGGCAGGAGAGAGGCGCTGGTCAGAGGCACAGATGGGGAGGGTCTTTCAGTTTATGAGAGGATGGAGGCCTTTACTCTGAGAAAGAGGGGAGTCTGAGTAGGGCTTTGGAGTAGAGACACAAGATCTGCCTGGGTCCTAATGGCATCTCTCCAACTGCTGTGTTTTGAGGGTGCACAGGGGTGAAAGGAGGCCACCCAGTAATTGATTTCCCAGAAAAATAAAACACGACTGTTAAATTGCTGTGCTTCATGAATGGAAAAAGTGCAGCCCATTCTGATGAATCAGCATCTTAAAGCCAAGCAGCCCTTTAAGAAGTCTGAGAGCACATATGATTTTCCTTATGGGCGTTCCCCTCCCACACTGGGGCAAAAACACTTCAAAAGGTGTCCTGTCCACATCACAGAGAAGAAAGTGAAATTGCCCCCCTTTTTAATACAGCAATTGAGAAGCATAGAAAAGTGTGGGAGGTGGTACGTGTTTTAACGTTCATTTTCTTTAGTGGGAGTATTGCTTTGTAAATCCAAGATCATGGATAAACATGAGGGGGCCCCGTGAGAGCAAATGCTGGTCTGGGGAACTTTAGATTTCATTGATGAGTAGATTAAAATGTTAGTTCTTTTTTTTTAGATTGAAGTATAGTTGATATACAGTATTATGTAAGTTATGGGTACAAATAGTGATTCACAATTTTTTAAGTTATACTGTATTTATAGTTATTATAAAATGTGGCTATATTCCCCATATTGTACAATATACCATTGTAGCTTATTTTATACCTAATAATTTATACCTCTTAATCCCCTACATCTACATTGCTCCTCCTCCTTCCCCTCTCCGCACTGGTACCCACAAGTTTGTTCTGTATATCTAACTTTGCTTCTTTTTCTCCCATGCAAGTACTAACCAGGCCCAACCCTGCTTAGCTTCCAAGATCAAATGAGACTGGGCATGTTCAGGGTGGTGTTGCTGTAGACGGCTTCCTTTTGTTATTATATTCGCTAGTTCATTGTATTTTTAGATTCCATATATAAGTGATATCATATGCTATTTGTCTTTCTCTTTCTGACTTACTCTACTTAGCATGACAGTTGCAAATGGCATTATTTCATCCTTTTTTAATGGCTGAGAGATATGCAGATGACACCACCCTTATGGCAGAAAGTGAAGAGGAACTAAAAAGCCTCTTGCTGAAAGTGAAAGAGGAGAGTGAAAAAATTGGCTTAAAGCTCAACATTCAGAAAACTAAGATCATGGCATCTGGTCCCATCACTTTGTGGGAAGTAGATGGGGAAACAGTGTCAGACTTTGTTTTTTGGGGCTCCAAAATCACTGCACATGGTGACTGCAGCCATGAACTTAAGACGCTTACTCCTTGGAAGGAAAGTTATGACCAACCTCGATAGCATATTGAAAAGCAGAGACATTACTTTGCCAACAAAGGTCCAGCTAGTCAAGGCTATGATTTTTCCAGTGGTCATGTATGGATGTGAGAGTTGGACTGTGAAGAAAGCTGAGCACCTAAGAATTGATGCTTTTGAACTGTGGTGTTGGAGAAGACTCTTGAGAGTCCCTTGGACTGCAAGGAGATCCAACCAGTCCATCCTAAAGGAGACCAGTTCTGGGTGTTCATTGGAAGGACTGATGCTGAAGCTGAAGCTCCAATACTTTGGCCACCTCATGTGAAGAGTTGACTCATTGGAAAAGACCCTGATGCTGGGAGGGATTGGGGGCAGGAGGAGAAGGGGATGACAGAGGATGAGATGGTTGGATGGCATCACCGACTCAATGGACATGAGTTTGGGTAAACTCCAGGAGTTGGTGATGGACAGGGAGGCCTGGCGTACTGCAATTCATGGGGTCGCAAAGAGCTGGACATGAGTGAGCAACTGAACTGAACTGAGTATTCCATTGTTATGTATAATATCGACCACATTTTTTTATGCATTCATCTGTTGATGGACACTTTGCTTCCATGTCTTGGCATCTGTAAGTAGTGCTGCCATGAACATTTGGGTGCATGTATGTTTTCGAATTTGTGTTTTTGTTTCTTTCATAAATATACCCAGGAGTGGAGTTGCTGGATCATATGGTGGTTCTACTTTTGATTTTTTGAGGAAACCATATGTGTGTGTGTGTTTACAGTGGGTACACCAGTTTACACTCCTACCAACAGTGTATGAAGCTCTCTTTTTCTCCACATTCTTGCTGGGGCTTGTCACTTGCGTTGTTTTTGATGATGGCCATTCTGACAAACGTGAGGAAAAATGTTAATTCTTTGACAAAGTGAGTTGCTCTTTCAAAAAAGTACATGTTAGAAATTTAAACTGTGGGTGTCATGAAAAAGCCAATGGTGACTTTAGTAAATTCTCAACTTGTGAGCAAATTGAATATTTTCATTCTTGTGATGATTGGCTTGGTGTAGAATGACGTCAGTTCATCTTAGATTTTTGTTGTTCTCTTAGTTCATAAGAAGCCTGTTGATTTATACTGTAACCATGTATGGAATGTGGTACAAGGCAAATCATCTTCACTCTCAACTTCAAGATGTTCTTAATCTAATAAGAGTAAGAACACATCCGGGTGCCTACGATGCTTTTTCAGAGCATTTTCACATTATATTCTTGGAGAACATGAAAATCTCTTATGATGAAAATTGAGCTCGTCTTGAGAGGAAATGGTGTAGCTGGGAAAGAACTTGTCTCCCCCGCAAATTGAAATAGAAGTATGGCTGTCATGTCGATTCATATTTTATGTGGTTACATTTGTAGATGGACAGACACGTAGATACATGAATACTCACGCGTGTGCATGGAACAAGGGGAATAATTTTGTGAGGCTGATGTTCTTTAAATCCAATTTTACCTGTACATGACAGATCACAGTGTGGTATAGGATGGAGCCAGATTTTTCTCCATTTACCCCACATTCCCAAGGTGGCCTCAGTGAAGCCCTTAGTGCCCTGATGGCCATTGTGAGTGTCCTGGAGATAAAGAACTGGTCGGAAGAGCAAATTGCAGAAACTAAGTCATGAAGTGTGCTTGGAGGGGGCTGGGTGTGTAGTGAAGGGTTGTTTGGGGACCACTGGGAGCTTTTCCAGGGTAGGGAGTGAACTGGTTTCTCCCTGACTTTGGAAAGAATCCACCCAGTGGGTGTCAAATGAGCAAAGGGCTCTAAAATAGTCTCCAGTAAATAGGAGCAAACAATTATATCTTCAGCTCATGATAACTCAGTCCTGTGAAGGGTACGTGCCTGTTTCGGTGGCCACAGCACTGCTCTGGTATTTGCTTTCTTACAACACCCGGACCAGTTGCATTCCAGGTGTGTTTTCCTCCTGGCTTCTTTGACTGGGAGCTGACTGCAGAGGATTTCGGCCAGACAAGTTCTGGGTGTGTTTCGTGCCGTTTTATATAAGGCACTGTCTTTGTTTCCAAACACATAATTGCTTTTTCTGTCAAGATATGAGAAGAATGTGGGACTTTAATCTTTAGACCTTAAGGGTATTGCACCAAGAAACTTTATCATCTGTCTTTTAAGTGTGAGAAATTTCCATTGGTTTCCACCCAGATCTATGACCCTTAACATATTGAAAATTATCAGCAGTAAGTGGAGATTATTAGGAATCATTAATTCCTGTACATGAAGAATCTTGAAAACTGGGTTCCCTTCTGTCTCTTGGCCCCTGTCCTGCCTCATCTCTGCACTGCCCTGTCAGTCACCCCCTGTAGCGTTTCCTCTGGGGACAGGTTAGGCTGTCTCCGATCAGAGGAACTGCAGCAAGTCCCTACATACGAACCTCCACGTGGTGAACTTTCAGAGAGGTGAACGTGCATGCACGTGTGCAGTCACGGTGGGTAGTTCACGTATCAGGTGTACATTGTCACGTGCGTGCATCCTCTGTGACTGGCTGAGCTTTTGTACTTTACTATACAGTACTGTGTAGAGCACAGTAGTACAGTGTCTTTATTTTAAGCCCAGAATGCCAGGAAGCAAGAGTAGAAGAAGTGGCCATATAGTTGGTGCTACTGTACTTTTCAAGGTACTCTATGATTAAAAATGCTTTCTTTATTTTTGTGCGTGTTTTTTAATGTATTATTTGTGTGAGTTTATAATGTTATAAACTATAACATTATAAACCTATTACAATATAGTACTATTTTGTTATAGCTGACTGTGTTAGTTGGGTACCTAAGGCTAACTTTGTTGGACTTAACGAACTAATGGGACTGATGAATGTGCTCATGAAACGGAGTGCGTTCCTATGGAGGTGACCCACCCTCTCATCCAGTTCATTTGTCAGTGTTTCTAATGATATCTGTCATGTTTGAGTGTTTTGCTCACTAAACCGAATTGCTATTGTGGGTTAGTGGGGACAGGGAGGCTGAGCCTGTGAAAGCTCACCATTATATGTGAAAATGCCAGTGTAGAGGACAGGATGTTATCGACTGAATGTTACCTGGCACCCTCAGGAAAGGGAGAGATCGTTTTACTGATTTCCATTTTTTCCTTCCTTTCCTCTTTCATAGGGAGCTTCCCTATGAAAGCTCAGTTGGCAAAGAATCCACCTGCAAGGCGGGAGACCCTGGTTCAATTCCTGGGTCGGGAAGATCCCCTGGAGAAGGGTTAGGCTACCCACTCCTGTATTATTGGGTTTCCCTTGTGGCTCAGCTGGTAAAGAATCTGCTTGCAATGCAGGAGACCTGGATTCGATCCCTGGGTTGGGAAGATCCCCTGGAGAAGGGAAAGGCTACCCACCCCAGTATTCTGGCCTGGAGAATTCCATGGACTGTATAGTCCATGGGGTCTTAAAGAGTCAGACAGGACTGAGCGACTTTCACTTTCACTTCCTCTTTCATTCATTCATATACTTGATAGGTATTTCTCATGTAATTGGTAAGTGTCAGGTGTTGTCCTGGTTGTTCCTGGCCAAGGTTGCAAAAATAAGGCCCAGATTCAGCTTTCAAGGACTTTAAAATTTTCCTGGGGACAATCACCATGTAAATAAGTAAGAGTCCCTTTTTAAAAAGATGTCTTAAATGGAAAATTTCAACTATCAAAGTGGAGAGAATATTTTAAAAAATACCCATATGGCAGCACTACAGTTATCAGTCATGGCCAATCTTGTTTTGTCTATACCTGCTCCCACTCCTCTCTCCTTCTCCCATGACTTTAAAGCAAGTCGCAGACCTCAGATTGCTCCATTTGTGTCGGGAGGGTATGATTTACGCTGATGCAGTGGGAAGGTCAGGGCTGTTGTGAAGGATGGGCTGGGCTGTTGTGAAGGATGGGCTGCTGCCTAGAGGATCAGTGAAGTAAAAGAAGGGTGTTCTAGGCAGAAGAAATACTGTGAGATAATAGCGGGGATGATGTAGTGCTGCTTGTAGTTTGATGTGGCCAAAACTGACCCATGGATGGGACCACGGGTGGAGCCACGGGTGGGGGTCTACAAAGGCAGACAGAGTACAGATAAAAAGGCTTTTGCTTTGTCAGCAATAGACTGACTGTCAGATCTTCACTGCAAGACATTTATAGTTTTCAAGATTTATATTTTGAAAGTTACGGTGGGTAGGGGGTATAGAGCGGGTTGTAAATGATATGGGATTGGAGAGTGGTTAGATAGCTGACAACCTTGGTTGAGGGCTTGAAACTCTGATAAGATTAGGATGGAGAAACATTTTGAGATATTTGAGACACTGATAGTGGAGAAGAAATATTATATTAGCACTTATTTATGACACGTTGTAAAACCTAATGACCTCTTAACTTTGGGGCTGAATGAATGACCCTGAGAGTCTTGGCATGGATGAAACAGCTTGATGCTGATCTCTCAGATCAGATCAGATCAGATCAGTCACTCAGTCGTGTCTGACTCTTTGTGACCCCATGAATCCCAGCACGCCAGGCCTCCCTGTCCCTCACCAACTCCCTGAGTTCACTCATACTCACATCCATCGAGTCAGTGATGCCATCCAGCCATCTCATCCTCTGTCATCCCCTTCTCCTCCTGCCCCCAATCCCTCCCAGCATCAGAGTCTTTTCCAATGAGTCAACTCTTCGCATGAGGTGGCCAAAGTACTGGAGTTTCAGCTTTAGCATCATTCCTTCCAAAGAAATCCCAGGGCTGATCTCCTTCAGAATGGACTGGTTGGATCTCCTTGCAGTCCAAGGGACTCTCAAGAGTCTTCTCCAACACCACAGTTCAAAAGCATCAATTCTTCAGCGCTCAGCCTTCTTCACAGTCCAACTCTGGACTACTGGAATCCAGAATGAAAGTTTGGTGGGTGTGGGGAGTTTGAATTGAATATCAAGGAAGAATAGACAGAGGCATTTGCTGAGGAGGTGGAGGGCTTCCCTGGTGACTCAGAAGGTAAAGAATCCACTTACAGTGCCGGAAACCCAGGTTCGATCCCGGGGTTGGGAAGATTCCCTGGAGAGGGAAATGGCAACCCACTCCAGTTTCCTTGCTTGGAGAATCCCATGAACACAGGAGCCTGCCAGGCCACAGCGCACGGGATCGCGAAGAGTCGGACATGGCTGAGTGACTAAGCAGCAGCAGCCGCAGGAGCTGGAGGAGGAGTTTTGAGAATTATCAAAATATAAATTAAGGGCTGCAAAATTTTTTAGTACTGGGCCATGTGTTTGGTATCCTCAGGTTAGTAAGCCACATGAATTTTTATTGATAGCACTGTTTAGGTATTAGCTGCCAGTTCTTAAAAATATAGAATTTTGGCAACGTCACCAAGAAAAAATGTGCTCAGCACTATAACAGGGAATGATGATGAGCGTGATGTTTTCAGTTTGATCAGGTCACCAGGACCTCGAATCTCACTTGACAGTCGCCCTGTCCTCGGGAGCAGTCCTTGAAAATCAGGTGGAGTCAGGTACATGTCTGACTCCAGGTATACCACACCTGCCAACTCTCTGCTCAAGCCAGGGTGGAATGTAATTGTTATAAAACAAACTCAAATGTTGTATTGGGTTGGTAATAAAGTTTGTTTGGGTTTTTCTGTAAGGTGATATGGAAAAATCTGAAACAAACTTTTTGGCCAACCCAATCCAAAGTTTAATTAGCATCATAAAAAGAAAGTTCAGGAGTGTTCTGAGACATGTATTTCCCAAATTTTGAGGAATATCATAGATCAGTTTTGCCCCCAGTAGGATCGTGATGCATCCGGTGTGTGCACACGCTCGTGTCCCTATGGTTACGTGGCAGAGGTGGCCGGAGGAAGGGTAAAGTGTGAATAGTGCTCATCGAAGTCTGTGAGTCTATTCTGAGATTCTGACTTCATTCCCAGCCAGCTAGCTCACTCTGCTGTTCTTTCCAGTCTATGATTTTCGATTAAGCTCAGGCAGTTTTGGGAAGGAGAGATAAACTGAGTCTCAAATTGTCACCAGCTAAATCCACATGTCTGTTTTAAGCGTGAGCAAAATGTCAAGTTGAGCAAAGTGTCAACGTTCCAGTCTTTTCCTTGCATTTTTCAAGTTCCGAGGGTTCCCGTGAAATGTTTTTTTTAAAGCCACCGATAGCCCAGCAAATGGGATCTTTCAAAGCTTTTAATTCCCCAAGACCTCATATAGCAAGCACACAATTTAGTAAATCCCTTCAACAAGTTTCCATGACTTAACTATATGACTGCATTAAAATAAAGACCATACTTTGCTTCTCTGTCCAGTAATAATAAGCATTCATGTTTCCTGATTTTATGTTGTATACTTAGCACCTAGCACAGCACTTGGAATTTCATAGGTGTTCAATAAATGTTGTTTGAGTTAATGAAATACCCCACTAGGTGCTGATGATTGAAGACCATAGTTTTATGGATCACTTTCTTCATCACACCTGGCAATCATCATGATGTCAAAGATGCCAGCACACACACTCCCCAGGAGAAGGCCTTTTCATTCCATTTTGTTGTAGCTATTCCTGTCTATGGCTTATAAACTGAGTTTGTTCATATTTATATCAAGCTGTTCAAATCCCTTTCCAGGAGATAATTAGAAATTACTAGTTCATGCATAAGATTTTGGTAATAACATTTTTGCTAAAATATCTCAAGCTTTTCATATCCTTGAGTCAAGCGGGCTATGTTGAGCCTGTAGGAGGAAGAGGAGAAGGAAAAAATGCTTCTGTTGTGGTTTTAAACTTATGCAATCACTGATGCCATTCCCCCCAAAGGAGCAGAGAGGGACTACAAGAAGAAGAAAAAAAACGCAGGGAGGGCCTTTGGGGAGCATGTGGATTTAGGGGTGAGCTGAGGAGGAGGGTGAAGGTCCTGAAGAGACCCATGGGACTCAAGAACAGACTGCAAAGTGGATCCCCAGGGTGCAGCCTGGAAGACAAACTCCACCAATGACTTTCCGACTTTTGGCCACAGAATCACTAGAAGATATATTTTATTGGTACATGGTGATCAGGTACAGTTATATAGGTACAAACAGATACATAACTGAAACAGATGTTGCAGGAAACAGTCCCCTTTCTTCATGGGATGTTGCCAAGACTTTCTATTCTGTTCTGTGCTCTTCTGTGCTATGCCCTGTCATTTAAACAAATGCTGGTCTCAAATATATATCTGAGGATCCTGTGGTTATTAAGGACTGTGTCAACCCGAAGCTAGAATTGAATCAGCAGCAGCCATAGTTTTTAGATTCTGAAGGTTGGTGGAGGGTCGTGGGCACTGTGGTGGCTGCTTCGTGGTGTCACTGATTTACCTTGTTGGCATGAGTTGGTGCCCAGACCCCCAGCACGTCCAGGTTCTGCCAGATCTCCTTCAACTTCTGGAGGTCCTGAGTCACTCAAGGAGCTCCAGCTTCTTGTGGAAGTCACCCATGGCATCAAGGTTAGAGTTGATGAGAAGCAGGTATGGATTCCAGTTGTCTTCCCGGTTCCCGTGCGCTCGTGTTTTGTCCTTGGTCTTTCACATCCAGCTTCCTGCATAACTGCCACCCTGGCCAACCTATGGTGACTTTAGGCTCAATACTTGGCACAGGCAGCAACCTGTATAGGCAGACTGTTGTATCAGCTTCCAGTCCCCTAGCAGTTGCACTTCTTGGATCCAGCCTTGAGTGCTAATGGACCATCATCTGCAGGGTGAACACCACTACGGCTGCTTGTTCATTGGAGAACAGGAGAGAACTTAGAACTTTTTGTTTATACTTGTGTTTATCTAATTTAAAATGCCTATTTTGGGGTGTATTTTTCATGCTGAGTAGTTGCAAATATTAATAGGTATAATTTGTATTAAGTGCTTAGAGTTGTAAGTAGTATTCCTAAATAATTACATTATGTCAAGAAGGTTCTTTGAGGATGAGATGGTTAGATAGCATCACCGACTCAATAGACACAAACTTGAGCAAACTCCAGAAGATAGTGGAGGACAGGGAAGCCTGGCATGCTGCAATCCATGGGGTCGCAAAGAGTTGAATATGACTTAGCGACTGAACAACAAGGAGGTTCCATACACCAATTTTTTTTTCAGGTATTTGTTCCCCAGACCTTTGAACACCATTGCCTTTAGAGGCATTTGCTGAGAGAGTGCTGGGAAGAAGGAAGTGGCCAAGACCACCAGCTTGTGAGACTGTTCATTCTCCAGGAAGGGATTTATGTTAACTGGAGACCACTGATGCATAAATAGTGGGGCCCTGAGCACCAGGATCATATTTGCCAAGATAAGAATTAGACATAGGCTCTGGCAAGTTCTGGGTGTTTTGAAGGGAAGAGTGTGGAAGATGTGAAATCAGCCCTCCTTCAGCCACCTGCCCTGTGGGTGTACCCCCAGGGCCCTCCTCACCACCAGCATGACTTAATCTGTCCCTCTAATGTATGTTTTTGGTTGTTACGTGTCCAAAACTTTCCTGATACAAACTGCATTTCAGCTCAAACCATCTGCAGAAATGCTGGGAGGGACACCTTGGAGAAAAATAACTGAGATCAGTTATTATAGATTCATGGGCTTCCCTGGTGGCTCATATGGTAAAGAATCTGCCTGCAATGTGGGAGACCTGCGTTTGATCCCCGGGTCAGGAAGAGCCCCTAGAGAAGGGAATGGCAACCCACTCCAGTATTCTTGCCTGGGAAATCCCATGGACAGAGGAGCCTGGCAGGTTGGAGTCTGTGGGGTCGCAAAGAGTCAGACGTGACTGATTCAGTGAATTTCTCCAGAATGGTATGGCAGGGTGGGAGGACAGAGCTGGTGCAAACAGCCTCGTAGATTCAGTGAGGCTGAACGAGGAAACTGAAATTAAAGTCTTGTTTATGGTATAGCAGTTTCACCTGAAAGGTTGCTGGAAGTGTTTATCCCCTCAAAATCTTTACACAAACTAATTAAGAGTGTGAATGCATTGTTGAAGTCATTCAAGAAATCAGGGTTTTATTGTTGTGACTTCTTTTAGTAAGTTTATCCTGTAGGGTCTGATATATTTATACTTATGGATCTATCTCTATCCCTCCCCCAAACGATAGTGAGCAGTGTAAATATGGCATGTAATTTATATTTCATAACATATATCGTATATGTACTTACTGTTATAGACAGAAAAGATAGAGAGGCATTAAATAAATGAGCCAGGAGTCTATTCCCTTTCTTCCCCTCAACTCTGGGGATTCAGAGCAACACATTGAGTTTTCCCTTGGGGCTCTGTCTTTATAGATAGATAAAATAGCAGGACCACGAGTTCATTTGCATTCATTTGCATGTAATTTACATACAGCAATCCAGAGTACTTTATGCCTCCTGATGTTTTCAGAGAAGTTTTTTGCTTTTGCTTTTTCTTCCCTTAAGGTTTGTCAAGATAGTCTAAAGCATAAATGACATCTGGGGAAAGGAGAGCAAGAACAGCAAAAATAAAGATACAAGTGCCTCAGTTTTCGTAATTCTTTTAGTTTCACATTTTCCAGAGACAGAAGTACATCGGGATAAAAATTCAGAAATACTATGGAATGAATTGTTGAGAGGACAATGCTCTGTTTCTTTTCTTCTTAACTGTAACAGAAGTTCACCCCATCTGAATGGTTCAGTCCAATGTCCCTTATCTCTGTATTTTTATGTTGCTCGTATAAAAAACATGGGTTTGGCATAAATGTGTGCCATGGCTTCATGGGGAAATAACACAAGTTTGTCTTCCATTGAGCTGACACTGGTAGTGGGACCCAGATTTAAATTAAGTTCATATCAAGTGAAATGGATGATCGTATGGAAGAATGTTGTGCTTGCTTTTTTGGGTTTGGTTGATTTTTATTTTTATTTTTTAATCTTTTTGCCTGCACCACACGGCATGTGTGATCTTAGTTTCCCTACCAGGGATTGAAGCTATACCCCCTGGGAAATCCTGTGACCTGGTTTTGTACTAAGAACTGGGAAGAGAACTTGAATTTGCTTGTATCATTTTCTTCTCTTTTCTTTTTAGACAGAGATGGGAAAGTCTTGTAAAAACATAATGTGACACAAAATTTCACAACTTACTTTAAAAAGTTTATTTTGAGGAAATAAGATTTTTCTCTATTCCTAAACTTGAACTAGTATTGCTTCAGCCTGTGCGCATGTTAAGTCACTTCAGTCGTGTCTGACTCTTTGTGACCCCATGGACTATAGCCCGCTGGGCTCCTCTATCCATGGGATTCTCTAGGCAAGAATACTGGAGAATGTTACTATGCCTTCCTCCTTCAGGAGATCTTCCCAACCTGAGAGTCTTATGCCTCCTGCATTGGCTGGCGGGGAGATTCTTTACCACTGAGCTGCCAGGGAAGCCCGCTTCAGCCTAATGCATTTGAGCCAAAGAGGAAATATAAGAAATGAAACATATTAGACAAGTAATACACTCTACAGCAGAAACTTCTAGCACCTTAGAAGAAAAATAAGGAAATCTGTTTCAGTATTTTAATAATTGTATTTCTTATAATAAATACCAAGTTTTATAGTTTACAGTCATACTGTATATTTAGAAGTTTATTTTGTGACATCAGTTCCTCTTAGCATTAGCACTGTGGGGTGTTGAATCAGACATGAACTTCACATCCCCCCCAAAAAGATAAACTAGGTGTGGTGCTATTGACACAGCAGCTGCGTTATTTAAATTCCCTACAGACTAATGTTGCAAATATTTGAATTGAAGTAGATATTTTTACTGAACAAGTTTGTACTATCTCAAGTAAGAACAAGTTGACTTGGGGATTCCCTTGCAGTTCAGTGGTTAAGACTCCACTCTTGCAATGCAGGGGGTGTAGGTCCAATCCCTGGTCAGGGAGCTAAGATCCGACATGGCTCATGGCATGACAAAAAAATAAAATAGATAAGCAACAAGGATTAAAACAAACAAACAAAAGAACAAGTTGAATAGGAAGGATGCAAAGGTCTTCAGATAGTCTTGAAAAAACCTGCATTTGGAGTGGGTAAAGAGAAATTCATCATGTCGTTCCTTGGTTCCATGTGTTTGGGATAGAAAAATTCCATTCTGGAGATGACAGACAAGACGTCCTTAAAAAACACATGTGTGGGATTTCTCTCATGGTCCAGTGGTTAAGAATCTGCCTTGCATTGCAGGCGACACAGGTTCGATTTCTGGTGGACGTCCCATATGCCTTCGGGCAACTAAGTCAGCCACAGCTGGAGAGTCCCTGTCCTGCAATGAAAGATCCCGCGTGATACAGTGAGGATACCCAGTGCTGCAACTAAGATCCGACCCAGCCAAATAAATATCACACATACACACTTTAAAAAGTTTTTTGGCACTCAAAGGATCAAGACTGATGCAAGTGATAATTATGGGGGCTTGCTGCACATCTGGAAAGCGATTTGGGAAAACATAGAGTCAGTTGTGCCACCCTGTTCTAATTTATTATCTGCTGAGCACCAAGTGAGGGGTGGACATCGCAGGGTGTGAGATGTTTGCTGTCTTTGGCCTGAGTCGAGTTGAACAGCTGCTTTCTTCCTCATAAGCAACAGATATTTCCCAGGCCCCAGAAGTTTGGGGGAGTTCCGAGTGATTGGAAGTGAGGGAAAGGGAAGCAAACTGTTTCACTAGTGGGAAGGAAAGTTTAACTAGCAGCTTGGAAACTTTTGAAGTGAACAGTTGGCTTTGAAGATGTTCTAGGATATACAAGAGAGGAGAGAGAAAGGAAAGAAAGCAGTTTGAACAAAAGCTCTATAAATAAGTGTTTTTACAGTGTTTTTTTTTTAGATGACCTTGATGAATTCAAGAGAACAGTAGTTGATTGGGATAAGTCATACAGTTTATAAACGTGAAAGCTGCTTACTTTTGAGAAGCCAACAATCAAGATGGGAGTACAACTCAGTGCCTCTGAATGAAAGGGAGAGAAGGGAAGAGAGAGATGAATTTTCATTTAGAACAGCCAGCTCTCAGGCAAGTGTGTAGCTATAACCACCTGCCTCACACGTTCACTCAGGTTGATGCAGAAGTTGTATGTGGTCGAAGGTGGCAAGTATGTTTCATTTCCTTGGAGGGATGCAGTAGAAGTTTCTCGATGAGGATGTCATCATACTCTAGTGTGTGTGTGTGTGTGTGTGTGTGTATGTGTGTGTGTGTGTATTAAGTTGCTTTCAGTTTGACTCTTTGCGACCCTATGGACTGTAGCCCACCAGGCTCCTCCTTCCATGGGATGTATCAGGCAAGAATACTGGAGTGGGTTGCCATTTCTGTCTCCAAGGTATCTTCCCAACCCAGGGATCAAACCCATGTCTCTTATGTCTCCTGCATTGGCAGGTGGGTTCTTTACCCCTAGCACCACCTGGGAAGCCCCAGAACTCGCTAGAGACCAAGACAATTCTAAAGAACCCAGAGTCTGCCAGGAGTGCTGGTGGCTATGGGGAGTGGCAGGATCAGGACAGGAACTCAGAAGGTTGGGTTCTCAGGTAACATTGTTGCAAGTTCAACACTCACTTAGAAGGAGGCTGCTGGATCTTTCCCAGTATGTACTGGGGGAGCGACCTAAGAATGCTTGAGGCTTTTGAAGAGAACTGGGAAATGAGGGCTTTGTGTCTTTGAGGTGTAAGCGAACATCCTGGGTCAATAGAAGTCAGACAGTCTGATGTTAGAGGTGGCCCAGAGGTCCCTTCATCCTTGGAACTGTCCAGATGCTCTGTCTGGCCTAGGCAGCAGTGGGCTTGGGTGGGCCATTCCTTTACCTCACTGGCCACTTTGCAATCATAGTCCTGGCTGTCGGTAGCTGGTGTCCAGAGTAGATGCTCCCATGGGAGCAGCTCTTCTGCCCGCACTCTTTCCTAAAAATTTCTTCCAGTACTTTCTCCTGGTGGTGGGAGAGGGGCAGCTGTGCTAGAGGGGCTGCCCGTGCTCTCTGGCTCCTCTGGCCCTCCTGGTGGGCAGACCTCAGCCCCTTTCTCCTCCAGGCTGGGGTTGGGCAACAGAGATGAAGGGGCCTGAAAGCCAGGCCGGGTGACGGTGGGGTTTATTTGTAGAATGGGTGATGAGGGTGGCACGCGTCATTCTCAGGGGAGAGTGACCCGGTCTGATCTCTGTTTTGCAAGGTCCCTTGGGTGACTGGATCAAGGCCAATGAGGCCAAGTGGGGAAGGAGACAAGAAAACCCAGTCAGGAGGTGGTAGGTTTTCAGGTTGTGGTCCATAGGGCGTGTACTGTTGGTTCAGACGAGTCAGAACAAACCTTGGGATCATAGTCTGATTTATGATGCCGTTTGTCAGGAACCTCGCCTCTACTGAAAGCAGTAAAGCGAGGACTTCAAGGCTGGCCTCCTCTGTGCATTTCCTCGTTGGCTGGCAGTGGACTTCTATTTTGATCCCGTGTTATTTCCCTGCTGGAAATTTGATGATGAATGTTTTCAAGGGGGGGCAGTAGACTCTGGCCACCCCCCTGTGTCCATCCAGCCTGTCGTCTCAAACGTGAGGGAATGACCTGTCCAGACACGTGCAAACATCTTAACTGTTTTTGCAGAGAGCTTCCCACCCCTGTGCCATACTGCAGACTTCGAGGCCATTACCTCAAATATAGAACATTTTATTGGTAAGAAAGGAAGCATCTTTTCTTAAAAAAAAAAAAAAGAAAGAAAAAATCATTTCTTTCAATTTCTATTTCCCCACTCGGTCAGTTCTGTGACATTGGTGAAAGCAGAAGTGAAGTAGATGCAGTTGCTTGCTCTGACCTGAGCATCCTGACTAGAGCCTTGCAGTCTTTAGCAGAAAGGCTTTTGAAGAACTTTTAATTCCCAAACCCTGCCTGTGTCTAAGTAAGCGTGCTCTGCAGTCTTAGACACGTGCTGCGTGATAGGTGACGGAACTGTGCAACGGGCTGGCCAGTGGTCTGTCCCAGGCAGTGTGAGTGCGTCTTTTCGGTTGTCTAAGAGTTGTGTTTTCCTTGCTTGTTTTGGTAGGGTCATTTGTTCATACCAAAGGAAGAACCCATTGGGAGGTGAAAAACGCCAAGGGAGATACTTCTCGGAATGAATGAATTGAATGAGTAGAAGAAATGGCATAATCTACAAATGTACACAGCATCACTCTGTGTGTATTTAGGAATCACTTCCCCTGAAGGAAGACGATAGTCTGAAGTATTATCTTGTAGTGAATACTATTAGTTAAGTAAAGCAAGCACTTAACTTGTGTGTCAGAGCTCTGTGAGGGACCAAGCTCTGAGTGTGTTACATTGCTTCATTACTCCTCATGGGGAAATAGCCGGAGATTAAGAAACGTACCTAAGCTGATGAATTGGAAGTGGCAGCAGAGATGGGTGTAAACTCGAGGGTTCAGACCCCACAACTTCTGGGCCTTTTCCCTGAATGGAGAGACAGACTATTTCCTTATATATTTAGGTGAATTTGTACGTGTCCTCTTGCATCTGTGCTTGAATGACGTAGAGAACAAGAGTTCCCACTTTCCTGAGCATCTTATGGGAGGTGTGGTTGAGATGTGTCCCAGATGTAGCATTCCCTGTTGGCTCCTGAATTCTCAGCTTCCTGCCAGAATTCCTCGTGGGAAGGGTGTCCTGGCATGTGGATTCTTAAAAGCTTCCTTGGAGGTTCTGATTGATGTGCCTAGTCGCTCAGTCATGTCCGACTCTTTGCGACCCCATGGACTATAGCCTGCTGGGCTCCTCTGTCTATGGGATTTCCAGGCAATAATACTGGAGTGGGTTGCCATTTCCTTCTCCGGGGCATCTTCCTGACCCAGGGATCGAACCTCGGTCTGCTTCATTGCAGGCAGACTCTTTACCATCTAAGCCACCAGGGAAGCCTGCCAATTGGGCATTAGGGAACCTTTGCACTGACAGTGTTTATTTCTGGGGATTTCTTGGCCCTGTGAGGCAAGCAGGGGTGTGGGTTAAAACCATGGCCTAGGCATCAAACAGTCCTGAGTTGGGGACCCGGCTTCTTTGCGTGGTAGCCCTGGAACCCTTGGGCTGTGGCTTAGCTTTTTTGAGCTGCTGTTTGTTCATCTATACAGGGAGAAAAATGTCCGAGGGGTGTCCGGAGGATTAGGAGATGTTGTGTGTAAAACAGCGTGGCACACGCCCACCACTTTAAAAATACCAGCTGTTACTGGTATAAAGGCTGCACAGAGGGAGACTAGAGGACGCAGGGCGTTTGCAGATGGACTGACTGCCTCTGTTCTCTTCCTGTTTCTCCCCTGCTCTCCTCACCCTCAGGACGGCTCCCTGGGAAACATCGATGACCTGGCTCAGCAGTATGCAGATTACTACAATACCTGCTTCTCCGACGTGTGTGAGAGGATGGAGGAGCTGCGGAAACGGCGGGTTTCCCAGGACCTGGACGTGGTGAGTGGGATCCTGGGAATATGCACTTGCTCAGCAGTCTCCTCCTGGTCCAGCGTCCCCTCCCTCCCCTTCTTACGCTTGTGCGTGGATCATTTTGCTGCACTACTTTGAGATAAAAGAATTCAGATCCCCAAAGGATTAACCCAGATCTGTGGATATCAGACAATAAGTCTGATCAGTAGGGGCAACAGTGATCAAATTTTTGTACTTAGGAAAATATCGCATTTTTATTTAACTCAAGAGGAAAGGATATTTTTACGCGAGACTGATATACACTACATTTTTACTGACTCTAATCCAAAAGGAGGTCTAAGCTTGTTCTTTCTTTTCTTCCTTTGTTTTCTTCTTTTTGTTTTCAACAAGATAAAGTTTAAAGAAGCAAGAAACCATCCTAATTTCTCACCTAGTAATAACCCACATGGGTGTTTCAGCAAGTCTCTGTTGGGGGCATTTTTACATCAGCTATGTAATTCTTGCTTTTACACTTAATATTTTATTATAGTTCTGTGTTACTAAGACTTCTTTGTCATCACCATTTTTCATGGCTATGTTCCTTCTCTCAGGTGCATTGAAATTCATGTGTCTGTTTTGTGAAGACCTTTATGTGTATGGTTAGTGGAGAATTTGAAGTTGCATGTGATAAATAGTAAATAGTTTAGGTCCATATTAATCTATGGGCTTCCCATATGGTGCTAGTGGTAAAGAACCTGCCTGCCAATGCAGGAGACATAAGAGATGCAGGTTTGATTCCTGGGTCGGGAAGATTCCCTGGAGGAGAGCATGGTAACCCACTCCAGTATTCTCGCCTGGAGAAACCCATAGACAGTGGAGCCTGGAGGGCTGTTGTCCACAGGGTTGCAAAGAGTCAGACACGACTGAAGTGACCTAGCATTCACGCATGCCATAAAATCTATATATCTGCCAGTATTTCCATGCTGTTGTTGTTTAGTCGCTGTGTTGTGTCTGACTCTTTGTGACTCCATGGACTGTAGCCCTCAAGGCTCCTCCGTCTATTGGATTTCCCAGGCAAGAATGCTGGAGTGGATTGCCATTTCCTTCTCTAGAGGATCTTCCTGACCCAGAGATCAAACCCATGGATTCTTTACCACTTAGCCACCTGGGAAGCTCTTTGAGTAACAACACCTCTTGCCTTAAAAAAAAAAAAAAAGCACACCAATTCTATTGAATCCTTATTTATTTTGTGATTTTCTATAATTATTTTATTACTGATTCCTTTTATAAAAAACGTATTATAAAAACCTATTGGATAAGGATGTTACAAAAGACCTATTGGATAAGGGATCCAACAAGTAGTTTAGGTACTGCAACTGTTATATTTCATAAATACATAATTCACTTCCTTTGTAGGTAAGATGCTGGTGCTCTTATGCACTTTCATTTTTTTCCTTAACTCAATCCACCTAAATGTTTCTTATAGCATAACTGTCAAATAATTACTGATCCTTTTTCCTCACTGATTTAGTATTCCACATGGGTGGGAGTTGGTATAATAGAGTCAACTGAGACTCAGAAGCATCAGTTGGGGGCAGAAAGCCATCATCCCGGGAGCCTGGCACCGTGGCCCAAGCAGGCACCTGGGTGTCATTGTTATTAAGGGCGTCTTTCTTATAACTTTGTCCCCTGGCCTGTGTCAGTGGGAGAGAGGTGTTTCTTTTCTTCTAAGAAAGTATTCTCATGTGGGAAAAGACTTTTAAAATTCATTAGGCTATCCTGCTGGGACAAGGTTGATGCTTTTTCCTTTTGGCAAGATTGCAGCCAAACAATAACCTAATTATTGCACTGAGTTCTTGAATGTTGCAATTTTGACGTTGAAAAATAGTCTGGTAGGATACTCTGTGGCTTCCTAGGACCAAGCAAGGAAATGACGGCTGTGAACTGGCAGATGATCCTTGATACGACACTCAACTGTTCTTCCCCAAATTCTAGCCGGTTAAGAGTTGGGGTTTCCCACAGTTAAGAGTTGGGGTTTCCCACAGTGTTTGGGAAGCTTGGAGAGCAGCTTCTTGGTAGGAAAGGAAGCCTGCCTGGAGGTAGGATAAATAACTTTTTCCCATTTCGACAGATGGGCCTCATTTGGTGTGCTCTGTTCCAGAGCTTCAGAAGACAGTATGGGAGAAAATACCACAGGAGCTAAATTAGTTCTCATCAGAGTTGCAGGAATGTGATGGTGGGTAACATTGATGGGAGCCAGTTCCAGCCAGGCTGGAAACTCTTCATCCTTTCAACTGTAGTTAGTGAGAAAAGTAAGATCCAAGTCATCATATTCAGGTTCCCTTTCTATGAGATTCCAGACAAGTGCTAAAGACCAAGTTAGATGCCACATGGTTCTCATTATTCAGGAATCCATAAGCTGGAGACTTAAAAAGCATTAAAAAAAACAAATCTTTTGGCTTCTCTGCATGCTTCTTCAAATATTAGTTCCTTGAAAAGGAATCGAACCCAAACCCCTTGCATTGGTGGCGAGGAGTCTTAACCACTGGACCACCAGGGAAATCCCTAGAAGTATTTTAAGGTCATCATTCAGGCCATGCTTGCAACTCTGGTGACCTGGGGAAAGCTTCCTCTTGAAGTGATTAGCTCGTCACAGATTGAGTCCTGATGGAGAGCGATTTTCTTAAAAAGCTGTAACTTTCAGTCCGTAAGGCTCTCTTTCTTGCATCAGATTTTACCTGTAACTTCTAGACTTTGAATTTTGCCTTCAGACAAGTAGGCAAATTTCTTTCCTGCTCTGCTATTGGGGCAGCTTTGAGTCTGAGCACCTGCAGTGTAAAGCCTTCTTTTCTGGGCTAGTAAGCAGCCCTGTCAAAAGCAGAAGTGAGATGACTTGGAGAAGAAATAATCCACGGACAGCACTAAGAGGGAATAGTAACACATTAGGATCCTAAAGCATTTTCTAGGGGAAAAAAAGTAACATCCAGCTTGTGTTGTCCTCTGCAGAAAAAGTCATTAGAAACAGCCTGAGGATGGAGAGTTTGGTGATGGTTTAAACAGATCTTTCGGGTTTGTTTAATTTTAAATCCTCTGGGTGAATTTGGGGAATTGAGGAAATGTTCTATAGATGGAACATATTTAGATATTTCTTTGGCTTTAAAAAGTCCAAAAACATGCAGTGTCCTTTAGAGCTAATTACATACCAACTGGAGAATGAACAAGCCCAAAAGTCACCCTTCCCATAGAGATGCTTGACTTAACCCTGAAAAATAAAAGGTTTTGATAATTATGTTAGTAATTAACTTTCTGGACTGGATATCAAACTACTTCTCCAGGACCTAATCACCTGGCCCCTGACTGGAATAAAGCACTCACTTGATAAAGTGTTTTGGGGGGCCAGTTATTTTAGATGGAGGTAACAGAGAGAGGACAGATGGGTGAAAATTCAACAGCATAAGCAGGGATTGTGATTCAAATGTATAACTATGGTGAGAGTTTTTATTTAGCACCAAACGGGCCCTAAAGGGACTGTGTATTTGGACTGCAGCCTTTGCCTCGGCTGGGGATCAGGACATTAGCGCTCTTGAGCAGCAGGGAAGTTGCCCGTATTTCCATACATTTGGCACATCCCTGAGCACCATGTGTGTTTTTGGCTGCAAGAAGCTGCATTTGGAAATGACAGCAGCTTCCCAAGTCCATAATGGGCTCCTCTCTAGTGATGCTAAGTCTGACATCTGTCATAGTGACAGTGGCCAGGAGAGAGACACTCTCGAGGTAGCCTCTTATTACTGGCCACGTCAGCTTCCTTGGCATCTTTGAAGCTGAGTCTGCTCGGATGTTAGCAGAAACAAGTTTGTGTGGTGGTTGGTGTAGCACAGCCCTGATGGAAAAGTTACCACTGCAAAGTGGACCCTGTTCATGATGCTGGATCTCCATGCAGATTGTTAACACATCTGTGGGCACCAGGACCCGGGAGCCCAGGCGAGATGCACCCAGGTCTTTAAGGATCAGGAATATAAATACAAATATTGCACATTATCTCAGAGGATATCAGAATGGGATATCAGAATCATTGCTGATGGTGTAGGGATAATTCTGGGGCATAATTATTGTTCCTTGCGATTTTCATAATTTAATCTTTCAAGGTATAATTCTGGACTAAGAGGCAGTGAATGTGGTACCTGTCATGACTAGAGATGATTCTTGGGGCTTCCTCAGATTCTGCCATTCCCACTCCAAGCCCAGGTGGAGGTCCTGGCCTTTGTGGTTGTCACAGTGGCAAGAGGGTGAGAATCACGATGGCAAGATGGGGGACTCGAGGTTTAAATTCTGGCCATTGTACTTAGCCGGCGAGTTGTGTAACCTATCTAAGTTTCAGTTTCCCCTTCTATAAAATGGGATAAAAATATCTTGTAAAGTCGTTACCAGGATTAAATGGGGAAATTGATATAAAATACCTCATCCATCATCGTAAGAGACCTGTTAACTGCCTATTTCTTTTCCTTCCCTTTTATTCCTGGTGCAAAAACTCCTGTAGTGATGCTGGAGAGTCTGTGATTCGTACTTCATTAATATTTATTCATATGAGTGTAGAGATTTCTTTTAGCTTTTATTTTGGGATATTTCAAACATATATAAACAGCATAGTATAACAAACTTCCTGTGCCCTTCAGCAGTTACCAGCATCCTGACTTCTCCCTTTATCTTTACTCTTACGCCTGCTTAATTATTATTTTTTTGAAAGTTTCTTGTTTGTGAAGTACAGTTTACACATTGAAATGCAGGCGTCTGAGCTATCCAATTTTGCCAAGAGGGTAGTCATGTCACCCACATCCTGGCATGGCATAGAACACAACTGTCACCTTGCAAAGTTTCCCCACGTCCCTTCTCAGCAAATCCTGGATTGAGGACAGGGATGTTTGTCAGTCTGTTTTGGTGCTTTCTGTATATGGTGCATGGCACATTATAGGTACTCAGTGAGTATTTGTTGAATTTATTTGTATATGTCATTATTTAAGACTATTAAGTGAGCATCAGACATGTGTCTGAGACTTTGTCATTCCAGAAATACAAAGATGTATTCCCCATCCACAAAGATGGTATAATTTAGTGGGGGTTTTAGACAAGTAAACAGACTATTTTTTTTGGCTGTACTTTTTTGGTTTGTGAGATCTTGGTTTCCCATTTAGGGACTGAACCCTGGCCCGTGGCTGTGAAAGTGCCAAGTCCTCATCATTGGACCAGCAGGAATTCCTTAAGCAGACTATTAAGTGCAGGAAGTACACAGGAGAGACCCTGACCCAGTTTAGGAAAATCAAAGAAGGCTTCCTGGAGGAGGTGATGCCTAAGCCCAACTGTAAAGAAACAGAAGATTAATCTGGTTGGGGAGGGAGGTGTAGACAGTGCAGAGTAATTTAAGGCTGAGGTCACAGAGAAAAAGCCAAAAATGAGAGCAAAAATGTGGCTTTTATGGGCCATGGAGAGAAGTTTACCGTGGCTAGAACCTACGATATAAACACACGTACGAGAAAAGATACACGCTCTCCTTTCACAGGTCTTGTATTATTATCAATATAAAAAGAATATTGCTTTGATTCATCACCATTCCCAAGACAAAACAAATCGCCCTTTCGCAATAGTTGATCGGCTGGGCCAAGGTGCCCTTGTGGCCTCCCCAAGCCACGCAGACGTGTCCAGTCTCCAGGGGGGTTTTGTTTTGTCTTACAGACTGCTCTTCTTTTGTTATTTGCTAGAGACAGCAAAGCCTGTGGAAAACAGGTTTCCTGTTACTTTAAGCTCCCTGAATATTCAAGAAAAGATAAGGGTTGCCCCCACCTAGGCGCTTAGGGAACACTGGCTGCCCCAGGAGGCTACCAGATTCCTGAATTCTTATTCTCACCCATAGGATAAGTACATAATCTGTGTTGCAAATTGTCCTGAGTTTAAATATTCAACTGCTGAATGCTAAAGCCCAACTGTTGCGCTAAGGGCATTTGCTTTTGTTTTGTTTCATTTTGTCTTAAAGGACATTATTTGCTAGCTTTGGGCTACTGTTGATTTGCAGATTGCAGTCAGAAACAGTGGGCATTAGATAGTGAGTCTGAACCACATTCTGCTGTGGGATTCACACACTTGATGTCAAAATACACTGAGCCTTTATGTCTTAAGCCAGATGGTAATACAGTTCTCTGCTCGGGCTCCTCTCAGACAAAGTCCCATTTGTAGTCAAATGTCCAGTCCCAATTTAGTCAGCATTTTTTGTACATTGCACCACATCAACATAGACATAAACAGGCCTCTCGGCTGCCAGATTTGATCTTGGCATCCTGTACCTCTCATAATTGAGAAGGTTTTTATTCTACTTAACAATCAATTTAGGTGTCCGTCCATCCTCTTCAGCTTGGAGACCTTTGTAGACAGCTGTACATTCTGGAAGCTGACAGATTAGATACAATCGGTGGTAGACTAGTTGTATGTGTATATAGAATCGTCCCCATCAGACTTTTCAAATATGAATCAACAACGTCAGCTTCCTTTTCTAGTTTGGCTCCTGAGCATTCAGAAATGACTGATTTTTGTTTGTTTGCATTTGTAAAAGCAGTGTACCTGGGGGGATTCAACACCAAAATAGCATTCTGCTCAAAATACATTTGCTTGCCAGAAAGCGAAAAAAGTCTGAGCTTTGTAGTTGTTTTCATTTACATACAACAGGCAGAATTCCTAAATGTTAATCAAGTTGACAGTAATTGGGGAGAAAAACCCAGGAATTACAGAGGCCAGAATCTGGGCTCGGAGGGGAAAGGGGTGCCTTTGTTCTTAGAATTGGGACCTTTCAGAGTTGAGTGAGGCCCAGGCCAGGTGCCTTTTTGAAGCCCTGGAATATTAAAACCAGGACTATAGTATGATCTCAGAGTTTACATGTAACAATTAAACACTTTTCACGTGGAAGATTGCAGTGTAATTTATTTGTGCTAATTACAAGCTAATTATAGGCTATTTAAACATGCTAATTTGTAGCACGCTAGAGGCAGTATGGTCTCCTTGTGAGAGAAAAGTAAAGGAGTGTGATTAATGTTTCCTTATTTTCAGTGGGTTTCTGCATCCACATCTATAATGTTATTTGACAATATTGTCAAAGGTCTAAGTTTGAGATCCTTGGCAAAGACTGAGTGGCCCAGGCCAAGGGGTCCACCTGTCCTCTACGGCCCTGGTTGGTTGGAAGGGCGAGGGTTAGGGGTCTGGAGTGGGATTGGGTAGACACCTGCAGGGCCCAGACAGAAAGTCAGCAGGTGCAGGGTTGTGGGTTTTCGCTGGTGTTGGCCCATATACCGGGCACTGGCCTTCTGACCTTGTAGGTCCGCATCTTATCAGATGAGATGGGGCATGTTCAGGGTAGTGGGGCTGTAGACTAGGTCCTTAGTTTACATTTTATTTTTTAAATAAAATAAAATATTTATAAAGTTATATATATTTTATATTTATATTATTATTTATATTTAGTTTTAAAATTTATTATTGGCTGATGTAGGATTTTAGTTCCCCGACCTGGGATTGAACCCAGGCCCTGGCAGTGAAAGTGCCAGGTTCTAACTACTGGACCACCAGGGAATCCCTAGACTTGGTCCATATTTTAGAGGGATCTCTCACCACAGCTCCTATGCACCAACCAAAATGATCAAGGACAGAAAGAACTGGGCCCCAGAGCATCAAGTATTCTGACTGGCCCTTTCTCTGGCCACCTCCTTTGAGAAGATCATTATACTGGTTTCAGCAGTAATTTTTGATTGGAGCTGCCTCCCCCCGCTCCCCACCCCCACCCCCCCCAGTTTGGAAGTTTTGTGAATTTTATTTTAAATAGAAGAAAGCAAGACAGTAAAATGTTGGGATAATTTGTTCTATGCATTTGGTTCAGTTCTTCTGTTTTTTTTACCATTTAGTGTTTAGAAGGACACAAACTAACCTGGTGACTGAAAAATACATCACAGAACCCTCAGAGCATGGTGTTGACTTTCTGTTCATCTCTTGCCATTTCCCGAAAAAGGACATCAGAGTCTAGCTATTTGCAGGCTCCCCCGCCACCTCCCCATTTCAACCTTTGTTTTAGAAATGGAGGCTTTATTGATCAAGTATAGCAGTGCTGTTAAGAGTTCAAGAGTGAACCAGTTTCTCTATCTCTGATTATTTTGAGGCTGGTACATAAAGCATTTATTTCTAAGGGATACTTTGAGAGACTTTCTGCAATTATTTAGAGTATGAAGATGTTTGAAATTTGTGGTACAGCCATGCCATCCATCTCATGGGCCCCAGCAGAAGCTGATGGAACTTAATCAAAAATAAATCAAGGGTAAGTCCAAACCAGATTGGAAGCACATCATGAATATTCGTGAACATCTGGATATGTTTGTGGGAGTGTATGTTATTTTTTAATGTGTGCGATGGCAGGGACGTGCCTTCTTAACAAAGATGCCAAGAGGCAGACAGATTTCCAGCTGTGATTTCAAAGGGCATTTTTGTGTGTGGATATCCTTTCTCCTGGGTGTGTGGGTTTCACGTCTCCAAGATACTCCTTTGATCTCTTTCATCTTTTGGAATCTCTTTTGATAATTTATCTGAATTCTTCATTGCAGTGAGTAACTTGACTCATGAACATTAAAAACCTTTCTTTCTAAGGGAGATTTTCAGCTTTAGTGAAAGTCACTAGTTAATGTTTCTGATGAATCTTTTAAATGCCAGTGATTTTATAATTATCATTTAAGCTATTTGGCTTCGTTGATCATCGCCATAACCTAACGTGTGTAAAACTCAGGTACTTTATCTGCTTCACTACCTAAAGTAGTTGCAATAACTAGAAAGGAAGGGTGAAATGTGAAGAGGCCATAATAACAATGCTGATAATTATTGCAATAATGACATTTTAAAAGTACATTGAAGTTCATGAGGCATCCATACCTATCACCTTATGTATTTTTAATACCCCTATGAGACAGGTATTAATAATGTTATAATTTCATTTGGGCAGAGGCAGAAAATAGTGCTCCCAAAGGGAGGCCAAATAACTCAGTAGGTAAACTCCATCACCCACCTGTTTGGTCATTCTCTGTTTGGGACCTACCTGGAACTTCGGTCAGGGCACTGCATGATGGGGATGACAATGGGTTGTTGTAAAGCAAGATATTACAGGTTGTTGTAACGGTTACATAATACACTAGGTTAAATAAGGTAATGTTTGTAGAGCACTTGATGGTTTCTGGGTGCATGCTAAAGCTCAATGAATATAATAAACATTATTTATAATAGGAATGCTAAATAAATAGGACTTGTTAAAAATCTAATAGCTGGTAGGTATCAAAGGTAGGATTTGAAACTGGACTCATGCTCAGTTGCTCAATCATGTCCAACTCTGTGACCCCATGGACTGTCGCCCGCCAGGCTCCTCTGTCCGTGGGATTTTTCAGGCAAGAACACTGGAGTGGGTTGCCATTTCCTCCTCCAGGGGATCTTCCCTACCCAGGGATCGAACCCAGGTCTCCTGCATCTCCTGCATTGCAGGCAGATGCTTTACTGCCTCTGAGCCATGGAGTATGCCTTTGAAACCAAGAAGTCAGTGCAAAAATCTCTGAATCTTCCCAGACCACCTACTAACCTTGCATTGTTACTCTTGGGAGATTCTACCCAAACCACCCTCCATCCCTCCCCCACCACCTCTTCCCCTTCCTCCTCCTCCCCCACCCCTCCCCAAGGAGTAAATCTTGATTTACAGATTAGTTTATGTTTGGGTAATATAGTTTAAATGTGTGATATTATAAAGAATAGTATAATATAGTTATTTCTACTGTATAAATTAAAATAATACACTCATTACAATTTTTTTTTAAGGAAACCTCACAAAATTCCTTAAAGTAGAAGTTTAAGTCTCCTAATACTTGCCAAGTGTAATAGTTCCAAACAGTTAGGTTCTAAGCCACTTCCTGGAATTCCAGTTTTCTATGCATTCTCCTTCATCTCTTCTTTCTCTCTTTACAGACACACAAATACCCACATAAAAACATACATGGTGTTTTACTTGCAACAGAATAGAAGCAATAAGTTAAAAGAGGGTTGACTTACTGCTCGAGACAGTTATAGTGGTAAGAAATGTTCACAAATGGAGACACAGAAAATTTCAAAAGTAACTAGGAGAATTCAAAGGCTCGACAACCTGGACATTTAGAACAGGGGCCAAAGACCTTATAAATTAAAAAGAATCTGTTAAATTATAGTCCCTAATTTTTATAGAGCACAGTGGGTAATAGACGATTGAAGAATTTCATTTGAGAAGGTAAAAAACTTGAGAAGTAAAATAAAGCATTTTGCTGTTTTACCTGTAGTCTTGTCTTGAAAATTTAGTTTAACATTGTTAGAGGGTTCTGTAATATTGAAATTTTACTGTATTATGTAATAAATATTTTAGATTTGGCTGAATGATGGCATGTATTATTCTTCCTGAATGTTAATACAGGGAACTGGTAAAAACAGCAAAGTAAAAACAACATTTACTGGTTTTCTGTTGTGTTTCAGTAACTTAGGTGGTTTCATGGGGAAGTTTTTAGTAACAGAAATTATAAGCCTCATTTCAGGAAGTTCATGTTGCAATAGAACAAGACAGCCAAGGACAAGATTCTATTAGTCATATTCATGAGTGGATGATACATATAGGTCTGCTTACAGCAAATTCTAATTTCCAACTAGTTTCACCTGGAGATACGTCAAGTACAATAGAAAAGGTAAAGGTGGTGATGCTTGTTGATTGAAAAGCTTAGCTGAACTGATCTGGAGGAGCAGGTGCCTTAGGCTGGAGTCGGGACTCAACAACCTAAAATCAAGCATAAGGCTGGTTTCTGAGTAATTGGACAAGACTGTGTGCAATTGTTCAGCTTAGTCTGTGCCATAGCCTAGATCAACACAAGGAAACAACTAATGTTTGGATGATTTTAACAGGGCTTGAAAGGCCTGCTATACAGGGCTTATAGTTAGGATGATAATACTGACTAAAGTAATAAGCAAGGTTTTATATATGTGTGTGTGTGTGTTTGTGTATACACACACATATATATTTTCAAGTCAGTATCTTCTTTTCATTTAATACCACAACTGATCGTGTTCTTTGTAACACATTTATTGAATAGCTACCATGTGCACGCAGGTAGTACATATTATCTTCCTTCAGAACACTCCCATGAAAAGTCAAAGTATTAGATGCTGAGTCATGTCTAACTCTTTGTGATCCCATGGCCTGGAACCTCAGGCGCCTCTCTCTGTCCAATGGGATTCTCCAGGCAAGAACACTGGAGTGGGTCGCCATTCCTTTCTCCAGGGGGTCTTCCCAACCCAGGTTGAACCCAGGTCTCCTGCATCTCAGGCAGATTCTTTACCGTCTGAGCCACCAGGGAAGCCCTAAAGCGTACAGTTAGTTCCCTGGTTTCAGTGTATTCCCAGCTTGTGCAGACTTCACCATAGTCTGCTCCAGAATCCCACAGTCCTCTGTGTTCTTTAATCATTCTATAATGAGTGTATAATAAATAATTCTTCACGCTGGCATTTCTGCGGGCTTGAACAATTCCCAGCCCGCATGCGTGCTAAGTTGCTTCAGTCATGTCTGACTCTTTGCGACCCCATGGACTGTAACCTGCCAAGCTCCTCTGTCCGTGGGATTCTCCAGCCAAGAATACTGGAATGGGTTGTGGGGCCCTCCTCCAGGGGATCTTCCCGACCCAGGGATTGAACCTGCGTCTCTTATGTCTCCTGCATTGGTAGGCGGGTTATTTACCACTACTGCCACCTGGGGAAGCCCCTCCCAGCACATAGTAGATGTAATAATAGCAATGAAAATGATGAATAAATGAATGACAGTACCTGGGCATTTTGGAGATCTTTGCACTTTTATCCACAAGAAGTGAGGCTTTTTTATTGTTCACTCAGTGTTTGAAATAAGCATAAATAAGAAAATTTTTAAAGCGATAAAGTTTTGGAAAGTATAATTCTGGGGAAAAAAAAGTGCCTTTATTACAAAATGAATCCACTGGCTGATAAAAATGTAAAATATGATAAGAGGCTCAAACTTCTAATTAGAGGTGAAAAGGCTCCCAAAGAAAGTATATTTAATAGTAAAAAAAAATTCTCTTCCATGCTTTAAAATTTGCTTATGTAAACCGATTTTTTAATATGATTCTAATGGATAGGATGCTTAAAAAAATTTTTTTTTATTGGAGTATAGTTGCTTTACAATACTGTGTTAGTGACTGCTGTGCAGCAAAGTGAATCAGCTCTATGTATACATATATCCCCCCTTTTTTAGATTTCCTTCCCATTAAGGTCACCACGGAGCACTGAGTAGAATTCCCCGTCCTATACAGTAGGTTCTCGTTAGTTACCTATTTTATACGTAGACTCCATCTTCCCATGGAAACTTGTTATGTGTGGTGTGTATGCTCGGCATCTGGATCCCAGCACATCCTGAGAAAAACTGGACTAACTGGCCTGACCTTGGGATGTGTCCACTTTTGCTAATATTAAAGCTCAATTTTATTACCTCCAAAAAAAAAGAGAAAAATCCTCAAAACAGAAAGCAACCCAATAATTGTTGTAACCCAACCCATCTTGTGCTGGGTTGTGACCTGCAAGGCAGTGGAGAATTGAGAGATATTTTCTCCAGGTGGGGATATATTTATGCCCACATCACACAGACTGGAGGATAGGAAAGAAGAAGGGGTGGAGCTGCTGAACAGGCCTTGGGGTGGCGGTGGGGGTAAGGGGTGGGGGGGTAAGGGGTGTGGGGTGAATAGGGGAGGTCGCAAATTTCTCATTGCTGGGTGCCGGTCACCTGGTCTGACCTAAGGAGATGCACATTTTGAACATGATTTTAGTCAGATAAAAATTTCTTCCGCAATGGTTGTGTTGGTTTGCTTATTTCTTTTGACTGGATTCTCACCATAAGAACCTCAGAGACGTCCTCCGAAGGACGCCATTAGGAGATGCAGTGCTCACGTGAGGGGAATCTGTTTCTGAGCTGCAAAAGATGAGAAAGAAGTTATAAATAAAGGCAGTTGGTTATTTTAATTTGTCACTTTACATATGTTGTTGTTTGCATTGTTGTTGTTTAGTCGCTAAGTTGTATCCAACTCTTGGCGACCCCATGGACTGTATAGCACCAGGCTCCTCTGTCTGTGGGATTTCCCAGGCAATAATACTGGAGCGGGTTGCTGTTTCCTTCTCCATGGGATCTTCCTGACTCAGGGACTGACTCTATGTCTCTTGCATTGGCAGGAGGATTCTTTACCACTGAGCAAGCTGGGAAGCCCTTACTGTTTGTATCAGTTCAGTTCAGTTCAGTTCAGTCGCTCAGTCGTGTCTCGACTCTTTGCGACCCCATGAACCGCAGCACACCAGGCCTCCCTGTCCATTACCAACTCCCATAGTCCACCCAAACCTATGTCCATTGAGTCGGTAATGCCATCCAACCATCTCATCCTGTCGTCCCCTTCTCCTCCTGCCCTCAGTCTTTCCCAGCATCAGGGTCTTTTCAAATCAGCTCTTCATATCATGTGGCCAAAGTATTGGAGTTTCAGCTTCAGTATCAGTCCTTCCAATGAACACCCAGGACTGATCTCCTTTAGGATGGACTGGTTGGATCTCCTTGCAGTCCAAGGGACTCTTCAAAAGTCTTCTCCAACACCACAGTTCAAAAGCATCAATTCTGTGCTCAGCTTTCTTTATAGTCCATCTTACATCCACACATGACCACTGGAAAAAGCATAGCCTTGACTAGATGGACCTTTGTTGGCAAAGTTATGTCTCTGCTTTTTAATATGCTGTCTAGGTTGGTCATAACTTTCCTTTCAAGGTGTAAGCATCTTTTAATTTCATGGGTGCAGTCACCATCTGCAGTGATTTTGGAGCCCAGAAAAATAAAGTCAGCCACTGTTTCCACTGTTTCCCCATCTATTTCCCATAAAGGATGGGACAGGATGCCATGATCTTAGTTTTCTGAATGTTGAGCTTTAAGCCAACTTTTCCACTCTCCTCTTTCACTTTCATCAAGAGGGTCTTTAGTTCTTCTCCACTTTCTGCCATAAGGGTGGTGTCATCTGCATACCTGAGGTTATTGATATTTCTCCCAGAAATCTTGATTCCAGCTTGTGCTTCTTCCATCCCAGCATTTCTCATAATGTACTCTGCATATAAGTTAAATAAGTAGGATGACAATATACAGCCTTGATGTACTCTTTTTCCTATTTGGAACCAGTCTGTTGTTCCATGTCTAGTTCTAACTGTTGCTTCCTGACCTGTATACAGATTTCTCAAGAGGCAGGTCAGGCGGTCTGGTATTCCCATTTCTTTAAGAATTTTCCATAGTTTATTGTGGTCCACACAGTCAAAGGCTTTGGCATACTCAATAAAGCAGAAATAGATGTTTTTCTGAAACTCTCTTGCTTTTTCCATGATAGATTCCTAAATTCATTGCTGAAGCTTAGAGAGAGTGGTGTGCTATCCATCAGCACCTAGCACGGAGGCAAGCCGACATTTGTGTGTCTTCTTCTAGCACAACTTAGCAGCAGAGCTTGAGTGCTAAGAGCTTGGACGCAGGAATCAAGGAAGGATATGGCCCTAAGGGTACTGGCTTTCCAAAAGGAATGAGGAGAATCTTGCGGCCAGGGGTCAGGCCCTTCTCAGGTTTAGGAAGGCATTGTTCATTACATCGGGGTAAATGAGGAGGGCTGAATTTATTTTAGTTTGGTTTAGCACTTTTTTTTTTCTTTTAGATTAAAAAATTACTTCTTTTAAATGTTGTAGTAAAATACACATAGCATAAAATTTGCCATCTTAACCATTTTTAAGTGTACATTTTGGTGGCGTTTAGTATACTGTACTCTCATCATCACCTTCCATTGTCAGGACTCTTTTCATCCTGCAAAACTGAAACCTGATGCCTACTGATCAATAACTTCCCTCTCCCTGCTCCCCCCCAACTCCAGGTAACTATTCTACTTTCTGTCTTTATGGATTTGGCCTTTCATAAGTGAAATTCAGTCCCTGGGTCAGGAAGATCCCTTGGAGAAGGAAATGGCAATCCACTCCAATATTCTTTCCTAGAGAATTCCATGGACAGAGGAGCCTGGTGGGCTACAATCCGTGAGGTCTCAAAGAGTGGAACAGGACTGAGCAATTACACTTTCACTTTCATAAGTGGAATTATATAGTACTTGTTCTTTTGGGACTGACTTATTTCACTTAGTATCATGTCCTTAAGGTTTTCCCATGTAGCAGCACGTGACAGAATTTCCTTCATTTTTTAGGGACTGAGTAATATTTCACTGTATCTATTTACCACATTTTATTTGTCCACTCATCCATCAGGAGACAGTTGGATTGCTTTGACCATTTCGATTCTGAAAATAATGCTGCTATGAACATGGGTGTGCAGATATCTCTTTGAGTCTCTGCTCTCAGTTCTTTGTGGGTATATACCGAGAAGCAGAATTCTAGAACATAAGGTAATTCTATTTTTAATGTTCTGAAAAGCCCCTATATGTTTTCCATAGCAGTTGTACCATTTTACATTCCTATCAGTAGTGCACAGATGTTTCAGTTTCTCCACATCCTTGCCAATGCTTGTTCTCTTCTTTCCTTAATTATCTTTTTTAAAGAAATAATAGCCAACTCTCCTGTTTATGGATGTGAAATCGTACCTTCTTGTGGTTTTGATTTGCATCTCCCTAATGATTAGTAACATGGAGCATCTTCTCATATGCTTTTTGGCCTTCTGTATATTTCTTAAAGAAATGTCTATTAAAGTTTTTTTTTTTTTCCATTTTCAAATTGGGTTGCTTTTGTTGTTGCGTTGTAGGAGTTCTCTGTATATCCTGGATATTAATCCTTTATCGAATGTAAATACTCTATGATTTGCACATATTTTCTCCCTTTCCCCAGCTTGCCTCTGTTAATAGTGTATTTTGTTGTACAGAAGTTATAAAATTCTGATGAAGTTCAGTTTATCTAATTTTTTTGTTGTTGCCTGTGTCTTTGGTGTCATAGCCAAGAAATCATTGCCAAAGACAGTGTCACGAGGCTTCTTCTCTCTGTTTTCTTCTAGGAGGTTTTTTTGGTTTTATTTAGGTCTTTGATCCTTTTTGAGTTATTTGTTGTATATAAGGTAAGCTTCTCTCATGGCTCAGATGGTAAAGAATCTGCCTGCAGTGCAAGAGACCCAGGTTCGATCCCTTGGTTGGGGAGATCCCCTGGAGAAGGAAGGGAATGGCTACCCACTCCAGTATTCATGCCTGAAAAATCTCATGGACAGAGCAGCCTGTTGGACTGCAATCTATGGGGTCACAGTGAATCTGACACGACTGAGCGACTGAGCACAAGAACAATCCTTTGGAACATTTGCCACAGTACCTGGTGGCTCATGGTGACTTGTACCTTGCAGAGGCCAACGATTATTAACTACATATCTAATTATTAACAGTTGTAAGAAGATAGTATTGTGTGAATAGCAGTATTGAATTTAAACAGTCTTCTGTTTTAATTTTTGTTTAAATGAACTCCCAAATACAGTTTTGTTTCCTTTAAGATGTCCAAAAATGCTGTGAAAATTGCCATCAATGTTATGATAAAAGAATTAGAGAAGAATAAGGATAAGGGAAGGGAGAAATTTTTATGCCACCATCACCTTGGGGCTATGTAAGAAATTTCATACCTAAGTGACTTCAAGATTGTCTTTCAAAACTACAATTTAAAGTCAGGCAGCAGAAGAAAGTGATTCCCTGTGCTTTTAATAAAGTGGAACTGCTGGAGGCAGTCATGAAGCGTGTATCAAATGACCAAGTCTGGTCCTTTAAAGAGTCACTTTCACCACAGCCCATAACAGAACATACGCTTAACAGGAATACTTGCTCTTTTCTTATCAAGAAGATATTTGTGGAAAATATCCTGCTGCTGCTAAGTCGCTTCAGTCGTGTCCAACTCTGTGCGGCCCCATAGACCGCAGCCCACCAGGCTCCCCCATCCCTGGGATTCTCCAGGCAAGAACACTGGAGTGGGTTGCCATTTCCTTCTCCAATGCAGGAAAGTGAAAAGTGAAAGTGAAGTCGCTCAGTCATGTCCGACTCTTAGCGACCCCATGGACTTCAGCCTACCAGGCTCCTCCGTCCATGGGATTTTCCAGGCAAGAGTACTGGAGTGGGGTGCCATTGCCTTCTCCAGGAAAATATCCTGGTATGTATCAGTTGGAGGTTGTAAACCCACCACTGGTAGAGTAGCAATGAATTTAGAGAATGTTTTGTACAGTAATCCCGATGAGTACTCCTTCAGTTTCCCTCAGAAGGTGCTTAAACATTGATGTGGGTATTTTTTGTTATAAGAAAAAGTCAGTGTTAGGGAAAGCAGTGCCCACAGTTATATTCTTAATGTTTGCATGTTCAAACCACAGAAGAGATTACTTGTGCTCAGGAATAGTTTTGTTTTTTATCTTAGACAATTTTTAAAGTTCTCAACTGGTTCTCTTGAGACAAGAGCCATACCTTCCTATAAACCAAGGAACCATATTACCACCATTACATTTTCTCTGTAAGACAGTCTAAATTAGAAGCTGCACAAAATTCACCTTCCATAGTAAATGGGACTCTCATGAGGTAATAAAAAGCCACATTGCATTAGAGGTAATATGCGTTCTGAGATGGGCTTGCTGTAAGGAGGACCTCATGATAAACTAATATAATGCTCTGTAGTGTCATGAGCTACCCAGTGGTAGAAGATAAACCTTTGCCCATATAACTGTGCCAGAGACATAAAAATTGCTTCTCAGATATGTATTTTTATTTAAACAATATCATAAATTTATACAATTAAATATATAATCCTATGATTCAATCCATCAGTAAATATTGATTCAGCGCTTTAGGTGTCCTGGAGTCCAGGAAAAATGCAGTAAAAAGTATTTTTTTCCATTAGACAAACAGCCATGAATTACAAGAGGATCCAGTTTTATGTAATTCAGCATTATATAATTCAGTGTTATGCAATTACATTCAATCAACGTGTATTGAATTTTTACCATGTACAAGGCTATTTATCACTTCAGTTCAGTTGCTCAGTCCTGTTCGACTCTTTGTGACTCCATGGACTACAGCACGCCAGGCTTCTCAGTCCATCACCAACTCCAGAACCTTCCTCAAACTCATGTCCATTGAGTCAGTGATGTCATCCAACCATCTCATCCTCTGTTGTCCCCTTCTCCCTTCTGCTTTCAATATTTCCCAGCATCAGAGTCTTTTCCAATGGGTCAATTCTTCCCATCAGGTGGCCAAAGTATTGGAGATTCACCTTCAACATCAGTCCTTCCACTGAATATTTGGGACTGATTTCCTTTAGGATGGACTGGTTGGATCTTCTTGTAGTCCAAGGGACTCTCAAGAGTCTTCTCCAACACCACAGTTCAAAAGCATCAATTCTTCAGCATTTAGTTTTCTCTATGGTCCAACTCTCACATCCATACACAACTACTGGAAAAATCATAGCTTTGACTAGACAGACCTTTGTTGGCAAAGTAATATGCTTTTTAATATGCTGTCTAGGTTGGTCATAGCTTTTCTTCCAAGGAGCAGGCGTCTTTTAATTTCATGGCTGCAATCACCATCTGCAGTGATTTTGAAGCCCAAGAAAATAAAGTCTGTCACTGTTTCCACTGTTTCCCCATCTATTTGCTATGAAGTGATGGGACCAGATGCCATGATCTTTGTTTTTTAAGCCAACTTTTTCACTCTCCTCTTTCACTTTCATCAAGAGGCTATTTAGTTCTTCTTTGCTTTCTGCCATAAGGGTGGTGTCATCTGTATATCTGAGGTTATTGATATTTCTCCCAGCAATCTTGATTCCAGCTTGTGCTTCATCCAGCCCGGCATTTCTCATGATATGCTCTGCATATAAGTTAAATAAGCAGGGTGACAATATATAGCCTTGACCTACTCCTTTCCCAATGGAACCAGTCTGTTGTTCCATGTCCTGTTCTAACTGTTGCTTCTTGACATACAGGAGGCAAGTCAGGTGGTCTGGTATTCCCATCTTTTTAAGAATTTTCCACAGTTTGTTGTGATCCACACAGTCAAAGTCTTTGGCATAGTCAATAAAGCAGTAGATGTTTTTTGGAGCTCTCTTGCTTTTTCAGTGATCCAATGGATGTTGGCAATTTGATCTCTAGTTCCTCTGCCTTTTAAGTTCATGGTTCATGTACTGTTGAAGCCTGGCTTAGAGAATTTTGAGCATCACTTTGCTAGCATGTGAGATGAGTGCAGTTGTGCAGTAGTTTGAACATTCTTTGGTATTGCCTTTCTTTGGGATTGAAATGAAAACTGACCTGTTCCAGTCCTGTGGCCACTGCTGTGTTTTCCAAATTTGCTGGCATATTGAGTGCAGCACTTTCACAGCATCATCTTTCAGGATTTCAAATAGCTCAACTGGAATTCCATCACTTCAAGCTTTGTTCGTAGTGATACTTCCTAAGGCCCACTTGACTTCGCATTCCAGGATGTCTGGCTCTAGGTCAGTGATCACACCATTGTGGTTATCTGGGTCAAGAAGATCTTTTTTGTATAGTTCTTCTGTGTATTCTTGCCACCTCTTCATAATATCTTCTGCTTCTGTTAGGTCCATACCATTTCTGTCCTTTATTGTGCCCATCTTTGCATGAAATGTCCCTTGGTATCTAATTTTCTTGAAGAGATCCCTAGTCTTTATATAAGAGGCTGTATGTAAAACTATATATATATATAAAGGAAATGTCATTTGGCTTTTTAGTAATTTTCTATGTAAAGTTGATAAAATTAATGTGAAGCATGAAATCCCCTGTTGTTTAGAACTTTATTTTCAGTCCATAATGGGAATATTTGCCTAAACCTTTATGCAGGCTACTCTCTTGATGGGTTTTCCATTAACTTTTCAAATCCTTCATCTCCATTTTGGTAAATTTCCTGTTGTTACATAACCTTCATGGCCCGAAGCTAGACTGAATGTTGATACTTATGACTCGCTATGACTTGCAGTTGAGGTGTTAAAAAAGCATGTATATGTCTGAGAGATCATATTTCAAGATGTTAAAGAGGCTTACAGTTTTATAAATATGAGGGATCATTTTAGATAGATTTTGTTTAAAGCATTGAGAAAAGCAGAGTTCACTTAAGGAATGAATGTTAAAAAGCACCAAGTGTTTATGTTTCACATAAATTTCAATTTGTACCTCATTCTTTCCTGGCAATAGTAGCAGTTATTTACTTAGCTTCTGTCACTCAGAGAGAAGGATTCTTTAAAGGCTGCTGCTGCTGCTGGTAAGTCACTTCATTCGTGTCCAACTCTGTGCAACCCCATAGACGGCAGCTCACCAAGCTCCTCCATCCCTGGGATTCTCCAGGCAAGAACACTGGAGTGGGTTGCCATTTCCTTCTCCAATGCATGAAAGTGAAAAGTGAAAGTGAAGTCGCTCAGTTGTGTCCGACTCTGAGACCCCATGGACTTCAGCCTACCAGGCTCCTCTGCCTATGGGATTTTCCAGGCAAGAGTACTGGAGTAGGGTGCCATTGCCTTCTCTTTAAAGGCTACAGTTACCTTAAAGCATCCATGAATGGAAGAAGAAAAAAATTGCTTAAAAAATGATGTCAAATGGTATAATGAAGTATTTATTGTGTGATCTCTAAGCTTATAATTTGTACCATTATCCCCTGAGTTTGCAGCAAGTTCCCCAAAGTTGAAACACTAAATCATGAAGTATATATGAAAAGAATCACAGGCAAAATAATTATTGTTGGAAAAAAAGAAAGAGGCATTTCTACAGAAAGCAACTCGAATGTGAGTAATACTGAGGTTTTAATGATGAGACTCTAGGGGGATGTTTACCATTTTAAAAACTGTATGAATCCGATGTGCATGTTGATTTCTTACCAAATGCATGAAACTCAACTATAATCTTGGTAGTTTGAGCTACTTCAGTATTAATTTAGTTTGAATCATGTTTGGATGTTCATGGGAGCTTAGTGAAGTTCAATTTCAATTAAATTAGTGAGATTAAGTAATTTGCAGAGTAGGTTGTACCCCTATCAGGGAAGCCTCAAACATCCTTTAATAATTGACATTGTTCTGTTGTTAAGAGGGAATGTGTGAAAACATTTCCCTTGTCCATTACGGTTTACTACAGCATATTGAAGATTGTTCCCTGAGCTACACAGTTGGACTCTGTTATTTAATCCATAGATAGTTTGTATCTTCTAGTCCTAAAGCCCTAATCCCTCCCTCCCCCACACTCCCTCCCCTGGGCAACCACAAGTCTTTTCTCAGTTTGTGTGTCTGCTTCTGTTTTGTAGATAAAGATTCTACGTATAAGTGATATCATATGGTATTTATCTTTCTCTTTCTGACTTCATTTAGTATGATGATCTCTAGGTCCATTCATGTAGCTGCAAATGGCATTATTTCATTCTTTTTTTATGGTAGTGTAATATTCTGTTGTGTGTGTGTGTGTGTGTGTGTGTGTGTGTGTGTGTGTACCATGTCAATGGACACTTAGGTTGCTTCCTTTTCCTCCTATTGTAAATGGTACTAGAATGAGCCTAGGGTGCTGCATGTATCTTATTGAATTATCAGTTTGTCTGCATATATGCCCAGGAGTAGGATTACTGGATCATATAGTGACTTGATTTTTGTTTTTTTGAGAACCCTCCATGCCGTTCCCCATAGGGGCTGCCCCAATTTACCTTCCCCCAGACAGGGTAGGAATGTTCAACATTTGAAAAATTTTTGATTAGGAGAATGACATGGGCATTGTGTTCTTGAGGGGTCTGGTTTGTCAATGGTTTTTTCAGTTATTTGGGAGCAGCAGGAGCAGTGAGAAGGCTGTGGCTGTAGACCAGATGAAAGGGAACAGAAGCCTGAGGAGAGACACCAGCTATGGGAATGGAAATGAGGCAAGATGCTTTGTCAACTGGAAGAACTTGAACTTCACTGAGTCCATGGCAGAGGCAGGGATAAGCAGAGGTGGCCTTGAGGCTGATGCGGCTTCTTGCAGGTGAGAGAGAGATGGAAGTGGGGTGTGGGAAGATCAGAACTGAGTTTATACTGTGTGGAAGTTGAGATTCTGTTCAGATGCTCCCTTGGAGCTGTAAAGCCAGGGACTTAACAGACTTTACAGTAGTTGATGATTTATAGCAGCTGCTAGAGTGAGAGAGAGTCACTCTGAATCTTAGTTATCATCATCTTCTTGGCACCTAACCTGATGTATGGTCTGAAATGAATGGGTCTGTGAAGGGTGAATGGAGGAGGTGGGCATAGAAAATTCATACAAGAAGTTTGATCTTCGGCTCTGAAGAATGAGTGCAATGAGTAGAGCTCACCAACCAACCCCTTCCTTCCTTCCTTCCCTCTCACTCCCCCTTCCTGCCTTCCTCCCTTTCTTCCTCACCTCTCCTGTCTCCTGCCCTCCCCTATCTTTCATTTTTCTTTCTATGGGGAGAGTTGAGCATGTTTGTGGGTCAAAAAAAAGGGAAGAAAAGAATGATGATGAAGAATAGAAAGTAGAAAGAAGAAATATATGGGGACTTGCTCCTCCTTTTTATGAAGAAGTGTGACCTTCCCTCTTTGGAGAATGAAGAATATTTAAAGCGTGGGTGGCTTTCTGATCCTCCTTTGCCAAGGGCATGTCATTCATATTTACAGCAGGTGAAAGTGATCCAAAAAGGTTTGTGTTTCCACTTTTAATACTGTATAATACTTGTATAATACTTGCTAAAAAGAAGGTAATTATGTAAAGATATATTGGAAGCACCCAAATAATTAGGTTTGAATGCCCAAACATGCTAAGTATTGGGTCATAAGGCACAGTCAGAAAGCCTATCGTGGGTAGACTTTCTAGAGTTTTTTTTTTTTTGTTTTGTTTTTGCACGAGCAGATAACCACTGAACAACAGGAGTTTGAACTGCAAGGGTCCATTTATATGCAGATTTGTCTATGGGAAATACTACAGTACTGCATTGTTCTTGGTTGGTTGAATCCATGGATGTGGAAGAACCTCACATATGGACTATAAATTAAATGCAGACCAAGCCCTGAAATGTTCAAGGGTCAACTGTGTATTCATACGGACATTTTGTTGGATGCAAATGGTTTTAGTCAGTAATTGACTTGAGGAGACAGGTGATATAGAGCAGAATGGTTCAGCATGAGTGTAGGAGGCAGGTGGAAGGGAGCTTGCCATGTGACCAGGAACAAGTACTTAATCTCTTAGAACCTCAGTTTCTCCTTCTGTAGAAAGGGGATAAACATAATCTCTGAAGGCTACAGTGTGAACGATGGGAAATTTTTCTTTATATGTATTCAATACATATTTATTCAACACCTATTATGTGCCAGGCATTGGAGCTGCTGCAATGAAGAAAATGGGTGAAGTGTCTGCCCTTTGGTGCTTATTACATTCCTTAGGATTCAGGAAGAATGAACACATTTTTCAGTATTTGTAAAGTGCCAAGTGTACTGCCTGGCTGTGCTCAGTGTGAGCTAAAATCATTGACATTCAAGACAGCAGAGTGTTTTCACATTAAAAAAAAACTTCTAGCTCTACTTCGTGGTATGTGAGATCTTAGTTTCCCCACCATGGGTCGAGCCTGCATCCCCCTATTGAAGTGCAGAGTCTTAACCACTGGACCACCAGGGAAGTCTCTCATATTTTTATAATGACAGATGAGTGGGGCTTCCACTGGCCAGTGAATTTAGAAATTGGTGTTCAATATTTTTAATTTGGGGGAGAAAATTGCTTAGTCCTATTGGTGCCTGCTTGTCAGCTGAACAAGTTACATGTTGATGTTAGTCAATGAAAATTGTGTGTATGCCTAGGAAATTCTGTTTACTATAAAGGGGCCTGGGTACTGATTTTCATATATTGTCCTTCTTCCACCTATTAGATGGGAAGCGCCAGGGAAGAATATCACTTTCTGACACTTGATAGCTTTGACCCAGGCTTTTCTCTAAAAGGTGCCTTTGTTATATCACACGTGTGGGGGGGGGAAAGATTGATAAAACAGTATTTGAATAAAAGTATTAATTTCATAGGAGATATATCACAGGGTAACTTTCTTAAAAAAAAAATTAAAGATGGATCATTGTTCAGGTTTGACTTTCATTTGGTATGATCAGCATTGTGTCAGAGCATAGATCCTAGAAAGATAAACATGAATTTTGGGGGTTTTTTTGTTTTGTTTTGTTTTTTTGGTGGGGGGGATGTATTGAGAGTCTTACGGGATCTTAGTTCCCCAACCAGGGTTCAAACTCGAGTCCCCAGCAGTGAAAGCCATGGAGTCCTAACCTCTGGACTTTCAAGGAAGTCCTGTGAATGGGTTTGAGAACATGGCAGCCCCTGCCCCTGCAAAGTGCAGGACACAGGTCTCCATGGAGCCCTCAGGATGGTCGGTTAATCACAGAAGGGAAAGCCCAGGGGAGAGGTGGCAAACCCCACTGGCAGTCTTTGGAGGACTAAAATGATTTGGGGGAACTACCCGTAAACCTCTTAGCGGGAGGCAGTCCATTAAACCTACCCACTCAGTCACAGGATCCCTTTGACAGAAGGAAGCATTCTTAAAGAGGGGATGAAGGGTCTGCCCTCATTCATTAAAAATAAGCCATTTAGTTTTCCTGAAGCCAGCAAAGCTTTCTGTAATCACAGTCTGGAGAGGTGGATCCTGCACTTGACTTTAACTGACCAAGCAAGTCTAGCCAGGGCCTCAGAGACCCTGGCCTTGGTGTTTATAGGTTCCAGGGCATGCCGGAAGGCTCTGCAGTGCCTCAGCTGGCCTCCAGCGTCCTGACTCACTCTCCTACCTGGAAATGACATCTGGAGGCATGGTGCAATAGGTCCACTCTGCAAACCACCCCCTCCCCTGGAATTGTTTGTTTTCAAACTACTGGATGAAACAAAGAAAGCTCTTTGAGATTTCTCTGAAAACTAAACATTGCTTGTAAATACTTTTCTTTTTTTTAAAGTGACCTTTGTATCCTGTTCAATAATCTCCACCAGTTGTGTGTTCTTTTCCAGGTATCCCAATGAAAGAGTAGTAGATTTACAACAGTCTGTGAAGGACATACCATAGGTTCTGCTCAGCTGGTAGAGAGTCTTTAAAAATAGCTCTTGAATTTTGCAATGTGGAATGCCATGTGTGAGCTCCCGGGATGACACGTGTGCTACACGTCACAAAAGCCTTCACAAGTGTTACCTAATTAAACTACACACTCTCTGACAGGTGGCAGGCTCCTCTGTGTCTTGCAGGAGAAGGGAGCTGCCGTGTGTCCAGCACTGGCTTGGAACAGTGTCTTTGTTGTGCTGCCTCCAGAGAGAATGAGTCTTTGTTGGACTGCAGTTGAAATAGAGAATCCAAGAGCTTCTCTGGCATGTGGGTAATTTTAATGCGAAATTCATTACCACCCTTAACACCTTCAGAGTTTTTCCAGCAAGGCTACTGATTGATGGCAGGAGCAGAAATGTCCTGCAGAGATCAGAACTTGGGTATAGACCCACCCACTGAGTGGCCTCAACACCAGAATCTACTGGAAGGCTCAGGTCTCCAGCAGGAAGTTCAAGTCTGGACCAGCAGCAGGTGATGGGGATCCTCAAGACAGAGGAGTCAGGCAGGGACAGGAAATTGAGAACCCCTACTAATGGATATCTGTCTGTTGTTAAGTCTGTGAGCAGGTGGAAGGGACTCGGTCACCAGGCTGACACAGGATGGGGCAGAACTCCTGCCCTGGGAGAAAACCAAGGTTATTGTGGAGGTTATCAGAACAAAGCCTTAGAAGGAAGAAGACAACCAAGCAAAACACTTGGATGTGGGCTAAAGAGCCAGGGAGGAGGAGAGGGACTCAGGAAGCTACAGGTAGCCCGATTGTCAGCACTGAAGTACTGATCCAACGAGTCAGTAGATGGTAAGCATGGCAATTGAGACCGTGCACCCTGGAATCGAGTAGACTTCTGGCATGTGGTCTGTAATCTCTCTGAGCCTCACTCTCCTAGTTTCTAAGATGGAAATAGTAAAATTTGCTACTGCATAAGGCGTTTGAGAAGATTAAATGAAGTAATACATGTAAAGCGCCTAGAATGATATGTGGCACCGAGTGCATACTTGATGGACATTGGTCATGATGGCAGTGACGTGAAGAGGAAGAGGATGATGGTGATGATGGTGACAATACTGGTGATGATAATTATGTTGATGATGATGAATCAGAAAGTACTGCAGAAATACCTGCTTCTCAAGGCAGAACTGGCCCTGGGATATGCCTGCAATTTATAGGTGGAGATCCGGTGACAGCTAACAGGTGGGGAAGTGGGATGCAGTGTGAGAGGGAGCCTTGATGAAATCTTGGTAATTACTTGGTGTTTATGAGGTTATGTTGACCAAGTGACCCCAAGGAGTTTGTTGCTGCTCTTTCTTTGGTTACTTGATAACACCTTGGGGGTGGATAACTGAAGCAATCAGTTCAGTTTTAAAAATGGGTACCATTTGAATATTTAAGAGAGAGTTTTCAAGAAAATAGCTATTTGCTTTCATGTATCCCTAAACTACTCTGACTTTTCCTTTGGTTGCCTACTCAGGGTAAGCAAGGACAGATGGCACTCTTGTGTGGTCCCTAGCAACATCCTTAACATATGTAGTGGATGGTATCAGCTTCAGTTCAGTCACTCAGTCGTGTCCGACTCTTTGCAGCCCCATGGACTGCAGCATGCCAGGCCTCCCTGTCCATCACTGACTTCCAGAGCTTGCTCAAGCTCATGTCCCTTGAGTTGGTGATGTCATCCAGCCATCTCATCCTCTGTCATCCCCTTCTCCTCCTGCCTTCAATCTTTCCCAGCATCAGGGTCTTTTCCAATGAGTCAGATTTTTGCATCAGGTGGCCAGAGTATTGGAGCTTCAGCTTCAGCATCAGTCTTACCAATGAATATTCAGGACTGATTTCCTTTAGGATTGACTGGTTTGGTCTCCTTGCAGTTCAAAGGACTCTCAAGGGTGTTGGACTCTTCTCCAACACCACAGTTCAAAAGCATCAGTTCTTTGGTGCTCAACTTTCTTTATGGTCTGACTCTCACATCCATACATGACTACTGGAAAAACCATATATATAGAGATGATATAGAGAGAGCTTAACAAAGTCTCAATCCTTCACTGAACATGTTTCTGTCATTGTCTTGTCTGTATTTCTCAACATACTGTCTGTCTCATTCTTTGTGGATCAAATTATACAATGTCAATATCCGAGCTTAAAAACATAATAGAAATTTTAATCTGGCTGATAAGTGTTCATTAGTTTCCTACCATATACAGGGCATTAGGCTTTCTGTGCTGTGATCTCTCCACTTTCTGTCTCCTTTACTACCTTTCGTTCATGCATTCGTCCAGTCTCTACAGGTGCTTTACTAGATACTAGGATGTTAATGGTGAGCAGCCTCTGCTGAGAAACTGTCCATGAAATCCCCGTAGACAAATCTAGACAGTTGCAGTGTCATGTCTTAAATGATGTGATGTGAGCACCGGGCAGTCTTGGGGGTTGCGGACGTTCCACAGAAATGGTAGCATCTTTAACTTTCCTTAAGGCCTGTCAAAAATATTCATTAACTTCCAGACTCCAAATCATGACTGTAAAGGCCCTCGACAGTTTTGATGTAACCAGTCTTTTCCCCACCGTTGAATCTTGCCCAGCAATTATAACCACCTTTCCTTCTCTTGCCTGTTCAGTCATTCTCCTGTGCTGCATTGCTCATCCCAACATTAAAACATTTTTGGGAGAGTTGGAGGGGTTACTTACTGCTCTGTGAATGTTTTATGACAAAGAACTGAATTCTGTATTTCCAAAGATCATTTTCTCTTTAGTTTAATTGGCATTTTCATGAATTTGTCAGGTCATGTGTCTGGTGACTAAAATTTGGAATATTTTAAAGAGCCTCTTCATAGCAACTTTCAAACTGTACATGCTTAACCTTTAAAATGTATACATAGGGTGCCCTTTGTTTATCCTAGCTTAAGGTTTTGTGGTAAAGGTGAGTGCTCTACTCAAGTTCCCTTTCTGTTGAATTTTATGAAAGTGAAAAAATTGAAAGTGTTAGCTGACCAGTTGTGTCTGACTCTTGCAACCCCATGGACTGTAGCCCATCAGGCTCCTCTGTCCGTGGGATTCTCCAGGCAAGAATACTGGAGTGGGTAGCCATTCCCTTCTCCAGGGGATCTTCCCGACCCAGGGATCAAACCCTGCTCTCCTGCACTGCAGGCAGATTCTTTACCATCTGAGCCACCAGGGAAGCCCTGAATTTTATGAAATGAATGAAAAATTCAAGTGTTAGTGTTTTGAGTTTGTGTACATTAGCTTGATAGGAAGGAAATAATTTGGGTGACTTAGAAGTTATACCATATCACTGCATGGATTATGCCTTTTTTTTTCTTGACAGACTTGGCTGTACCATGCAAGACTCTTTTTTTCTTGTTTCTCCAAGTCACAATTGTATCTCTAGGTTCATTTCAGCCTTTGGAGGGACATGTCGTATTCAGGGACACAGCCTGCTCCCGTGTCAGTTTCCCAGGCACGCTGGTCATTGTGTTTGCACGCTCTGCTTTTATCAGTCCTGCTGCAGATGCTAGGGAATGGCTGTCCATCTGTTTTCTGCCCTTGGAGATCAGGTCCGAGTGTGTTTCCTGTTTGTACTCTTCTGAGGCTTCTGTTTGTTTGCTTTCCTAAGGAAAAAAATGCTACCTGCCGGGGGCAAATTGGCTTACTGTTTGTATACATGCAATTTCTCTGTGCATATAATATGCATAATTTTATATGAAATAACCATTTTCTAATTAAAACACCCTGGTGATATTTAGGTGACTGAGGCTAGTTAAGAGACAACAAGGAAATGCTTCCAATTTTATCTTTCCATGCTATGGGAAAGGAGAATTTGACAAGGCAGTTGAAGAGAAAGGGAAAGGGAAAGCTAATTTTCTGTGAAGAAAATTCCAAATTATTTATGTTTCAAAATCTTCAGTATTATAATGCAGTTAAAAAAAAAATAGAGTACAGTGAAGTGTGTGTTTGTGTGCTGAATAATGTATATTATTTTTTTTATTTAAGCCTTGCATTTTATATTGGGGTATAGCCGATTAACAATGTTGTAATAGCTTCAAGTGCGTGGCAAAGAGACCCAGACATACATATGCATGTATCCATCCTCCCCCAAACTCCCCTCCCAACCAGGCTGCCACGTGACACGAATAATGTATCCTTAAATGACAAGGGCCCCATAAGTATCTGTTTGTAGAAAAGAAATCAGTTATCATGTGAGATTTAACAAAATTAACATACCTCTTCTATGCCTTGGGTTTTCTAAGTCCCAGTTACGGTATGGAATCTTGAGAGTGTGCTGCACGTGGGTGTGAATTTTGAACCAAATCTGACTCTGGCTCTACAGAAGAAATAGCATTAGAAAAAATACGCTTCCAATAGAAACATTTTTGTCTTGCTTTGGGGTTGTAAAGTAGTACATACACCATAAAGTAAAAGAAGAAAATACAAAAATGCCTAAAAAAACAAACTTAGTTATGCTTAAACCTCTGATCCCTATCCCCATCTCAGATTTAACCACTTATTAGGTTATTTCCTTCCCGACTGCAGTGAATACCTACTAAGTGCCAGACACTGCTGGGTTCTGGGGTACATCAGTGAACAAAACATATAGAATTTTCTGCCCAGTGGAGTTTACATTCTATATATGTTCACACATTTACCCAAATACACTTTGGAATCAAGCTATGGATGGAGTGTGCTTGCTTATATTTCTTAACCTTCTATGGAGAACACTTTCCACTTGTTAAATACTCTCCAGAGTTGTGATTTTTAATGGTTATATACTGTTTTATCTTGCGAATGTATCATAGTTTATTTATGTACCCCTCAATTCAAGCTGTTTAAGTGTTTTTTGTTATTATAAAAATGAGTAACCATTAATATTTTTAAATGTACATCTTCTGTTATTATAAAAATAAGTAACCGTTAATATCTTTAAATGTACATCTTCACTTTCATAATCTATTATACTTAGATTATTAGATATGAAGTTATTAGCAGGCTGAATGTAGGAGCATTTTAAAGACCCCACAAACACTGTTAAATTGCCGTCTGGAAATAGTGTATAGTTTGTACTTCCATTAACAGCATATCTATGCTTCTTAAATTTTGTACTTCTCAGTATTTAATATTATCAAGAGAAAGAAAACTTTACCAGTTTGGTGAAAAGTATTCTCATCGTGTTTTCAATTCTTTATTTCTAAGAGCACACTTTAAAAAATACCTTGTTTTGTGGCTCATCTCTTAAAGTTGTTTGCCCATTTTTCTATCTAAAGTAGTGTTTTTCTTATTTATGTAGCAGCACTCTCTATATGTTAAACCATTTACCCCATTGTCATGTATGCAGCCAAATTTTCTCTAGATGAAGAATAGACGTTTTCCTCAATTCTTCCCTCAGAGGTTAAAGCGTCTGTCTACAATGCAGGAGACCTGGTTTTGATCCCTGGGTTGGGAAGATCCCCTGGGGAAGGAAATGGTAACCCACTCCAGTATTCTTGCCTGGAGAATCCCATGGACGGAGAAACCTGGTAGGCTACAGTCCAGGGGGTCGCAAAGAGTTGGACACGACTGAGCGACTTCACTTTCACTTTCAGTTCTTCTACCAACCAAATCATAAGACTGGAAATGAGGAGAAGGCCTTCCTCTTGGTGCAGATGAGAAGTTGGATTCTAAACCAGAATCTCTGTCTATAACCACAGCAACAACAGCTCAGTTGCTATGACTGTAGTACCTGCAAGCAGCAATGTGTGAGAAATGTAACAGTTCTGTGGACAGGTCTGCCTTCAGAGCCTCAGCTGGTAGAGTCACGTAGCATGTGAGCACAGGGAGTGAGCTCAGTAGTGGGTAAATGGTGCTCTACCTCACCCCTCCCCCGCTGTAGTAATCATAGTGCATGCAAATTTAATTGCTTTCCCCAAAATATGCATGCCATCTATATGTACCTCAGTGTACGTAGAGATACGCTTTCAGGATGTAAAAAGAGAAAGTCGAGCCTCATGGCTGTGGCTGAGTGAACAATGAATGAGATCTTGACAAACAGCTGCTGTTCTGAATAGGGGGATAGATTTATGCTTAAACTAGAGTAAACTGTGCTACCAGGTAATAATTTTGAGCAATGAAGTACGTTTGCTACAGTAACCATTAAAGAAAGAGATAAATCACAGTAATTTCAACATGGCACTTTAGCCATTCAGTAAATGGGTATTTTAGATTTCATTTGCTTTTGAACTAAGTTCAATAATTTATGGAGTAAGTCATTCAAAGATTAATGTTTAGAGAGGAGGGAAATCACTATACAAGAACAGAAACATATCATTTATGTATATTACATCAGAGCTTGGTCTGTCTGTGTTTCCATTATAAACCTGATTTTTTAAGCACTTAAAATACAGCAGTAAAAAGTTTGCCCTGGGCTAAACTTTGGCAGTTATTTCAACTTCTGAGTTTTCCAATTTTTATTTTATTCTTAGTTTTCTTAATCAAATACTATGACATTTATGTGTGTGTTTTTAAATGTTTTATAACATTACTATTGGGCTTCCCGTGTGGCTCAGGGTTAAAGAATCCGCCTGCCAGTGCAGGAGACACAGGAGACTCGAGTTCTGTCCCTGCGTCGGGAAGATCCCCTAGAGAAGGAAATGGCAACGCACTGCAGTATACTTGCCTGGAAAACCCCACAGACCGAGGAGCCTGGTGGGCTACAGTCCATGGGGTCACAAAGACTCGGACACGACTGAGCACACATACAGTCTCATTGTTACTATTAATTCAAAAGTTCATTTCTTTCAGAAGTAAAAGTTTGTCACTGACGACTTTAGAATACTGGATTGTCATTGCCTGTCATTGATTCTGAGGCTTTTTAAGATGGTTAAAAAAACTTTTAAAGATGGTTTGAAAATGTGATGCAAAGACTGAGAAAGAACAATGGTTACATGTCATGATGGTGTTTGATTTTTACAGCTACGAAGACAACAATAATAATGCTCTAAATCATGACAAAATGTGAGCCAGTCTCAGAGGATTCATTTAAATTTGGCGTCTCCAGTTTGGTGAAGCTACATACTTTTATAAAATCCATATTCACACACTCACTGTGCATACTAATCAGATCAGATGTTATTTATATGATAATGTGGAGGCTTTGGGTTTTTTATTTTTTCAGTAATGTTCATCTTACTTGATCATGAGTTCCTGAAGTTCAGCGACTCTTCTTTATACTTCCAGTTCCCAGCATGTCAGCTAAGTATAAAGGTGACACTTAAGAAATATTGGTTGAATAAATGAATACATGAATGTTTGTTCAGTTACAGGCAGTCACCAACTTCCAAAGATTATTCATTCTAAAACATTTGAGTCACTGGGTTAGGACTTGTAGTTCATTTTCCTGTGAAAATATAATGGAAAAAGTAAATTATCTCTCAAAGTCTTATTTAATTTCCAGCTGTTACACTGCAACATAAGTAATAGAATCACTATCGTTGACAGAGGTCCGGATCAGTTTTTGAAATAGCCCGCATCCCAGGCAGCAGATAATACCATGGTCACGATCTCAAATCCTCCAGTTATACAGATTCCACATGTTGTAAATAACTTATTCTGTTGTTGGACACCTGGCTTTACCTGCCCCCTCCACCTTTAAGTGATGTTAAGCTCATCCTTTTTATTTTAAAATCATTAGTCTTGATCATCTCCTTCTAGAGAACAGAAGACCAGGCTGGAGTTTAGATGTGACTCAGGATACACGGATCTCTTTAATTTCCAGGCCACTGAATCCAGAATTTGAAGCAACCCTGCCTTGTCTGGGATGGCAATTCTTAAAGTGTGGCTCCCCAGGACTTCCCTGGTGGTCCAGTAGTCAAGAATCTGCCTGCCAATGCAGGGCACAGGGGTTCGATCCCTGGTCCTGGAATATCCCACACGCTGTGGGGCAACTGAGCCCTTGCACAACAACTACTGGGCCCATGCTCTAGAGCCTGGACGCTGTAACTACTGAGCCCGAGTGCTGCAGTTACTGAAGCCCACACGCCTATAGCCTGTGCTCCCCACTGCAGTGAAGAGTAGTTCCCACTTGCCGAAACTCGATAAAGCCTGCACACACCAACGAAGACCCAGCACAGCCAAAAATAAATGAATAAGTAAATAATAAAAAAGCGTGGCTCCCCAGCCAACAGTGTGGTCTTCACCTGAGAACTTGGTCTTAATGCAAATCAGCAGGTTCACTCCAGATGGACAGAATCTGGAATTCTGGGGAGGGTCCCAGCAATGGTGTTGAACAAGCCCTCTGGGCGGTTGCAAGGTGCTAAAAGCAGAACCGCTGTTCTAGGGCTCATTGGAGTGTGATCCCAAGATGGAACTTGTTGCGATACCTCTGGGCAGCAAGTTCCGTGATGGCTCGCACTTTATCAGCCAGCTGTCCAGCACTCTTCTGCTGAATGTGATGATCACGGGGCCTTGGAAATGTTGGATGAGTATGGTTCAAGGTGCAGTTCATGGTACAGTGGTCAGACACGGTGGAGACACAGGAACCTTTTGGCTCTGTGTGGCTGAGCTAGCTTCAGGATGGATGTTGGATGCACATGTCTGCACATTAGAACTTGGTCATTTCGTCATACCTACTATGAGAAGTTTCAAGTAGATTTGAAATCTGTTACATTTTTGTAGGGAATTTTATTGTGATGTTACTCAAAGTGCTGTTAGATTCTTGCAATATAAATTGCCATTAAGTATTTTTCAGTGGTTATAAAAATGGCCAAAATGATTTCACTTAGCTATGTGAGTGAACTCCTTGTTAAGAAATGACCAACCAGAGCAGCAACAGCTTGCTGCTGCTGCTGCTGCTGCTAAGTCACTTCAGTCGTGTCCGACTCTGTGCAACCCCATAGATGGAAGCCCACTAGGCTCCTCTCTCCCTGGGATTCTCCAGGTAAGAATACTGGAGTGGGTTGCCATTTCCTTCTCCAATGCATGAAAGTGAAAAGTGAAAGTGAAGTCGCTCAGTCGTGTCTGACTCCTAGCGACCTCATGGACTGCAGCCTACCAGGTTTCTCCGTCCATGGGATTTTCCAGGCAAGAGTACTGGGGTGGGGTGCCATTGCCTTCTCTGAGCAACAGCTTACTTACCCTTAAAAGTTTTGCTGCGGTCTTGCTTATAGTCCTTTTAAGCATGTATCCTAATTTTTAAGTTATTTTTAAGTAAATAAGCTCACAGTTCTGTTTTTAAAAAATTAAGAAGATTGTATTTGGAAATTTTGTACCAATTCAATATTTACTGTTTCCACTAACACTCTGATACTGTCAATAACTACTATTAAAGCACATAATAAATGTTTTTTTCACTCAGCCCCTTCTCCTCCCGCCCTGCCCGCTGTGTGCTGTGCTCAGTCATGTCCTGCACTTTGTGACCCCATGGACTATAGCCCATCAGGCTTCTCTGTCCATCAAATTCTGCAGGCAAGAATACTGGAGTAAGTTGCCATTTTCTATTCCAGGGGGTCTTCCCTACCCAGGGATAGAACTCATGTCTCCTGAGTCTCTTGCAGGCAGATTCTTTACCATCAAGCCACCTGGGAAGCCTCGGTGTCCCACCTGCCCCCGCCGCCTCTGTAGAGGGACCTGTTATGTTGTGCCACGTGGGAAGGTGCATAAGGCTGTCTGTCTTCTCTCCCTGGAAGCCCTTCCCACGTTTGTGTTGTTCTTCCCTTCTCTGAGTAAATAGTCCCGGTTCCTCCTATTGATCTTGTTTGTATGATTCCATTTCCAGACACCCTTCTAGTGAAGGTTCTCTTGGTTTTCGTTAACCTCTGGAAGATGTGGCAAGGAGCTGAGCACAGCGGTCCAGATAGCACCTGCCTGTATAGCACCTGCTAGAACAAAGGAATATGGGGCCTGTGATTTTTTTTTTTAAACATTTTAATCTATTTTTGGCTCTGCTGGGTCTTCATTGCTGTGCTCAGACCTTCTCTAGTTGTGGTGAGTGGGGACTACTCTCTCATAGCAGTGCACGAGCTCTAGAGTCTAAAGCACAGTCTCAGTAGTGATATATGGGCTCAGTTGCACGCCCTCTCTCAACACTCCCAGGGCGTGGGATCTTCCTGGACCAGGGATGGAACCGGGATCCCTTGCATTGGCAGGCGGATTCTTTTTTTATTTTTTATAATCATGTTTATTTTTGTTTATTTACCTATTTGGATCTATATGTATTTGCTTGTTGTCTTAAAAAATTTTTTTTTTTATTTTTAATTGAATGATAATTGTTTTACAGTATTATGTTGGTTTCTGCCAAACATCATCACAAATCAACTATGTCCCCTCCCTCTTGAACTGCCCTCCCACCTTCCTCCCCAGGCCAGTGAAATCTTAACCACTGGACCACCAGGGAAGTCCTGGAGAGAAATTAAAAACAAGCAGCCCCATTTAGTTGCTTTCCTTCACTTTTCTCTCATGTTAATCAATCCCCATCGGCAATGAGATAACCCAGAAAACCTCTTTGGGAATCTGGGTCTCTGCACGTTGTTCTTACAACACTGAGTTTGGATGGACCATCCAGAGTGGCTGGACATCATGGTGTCCACCACTGGGAAGTGCAGTGGCCATTTGGATGTTGGTGTCAATAAACTGAATTATACAACTTTTTAAAAAGGATGATTAAAATATCTTTATGACACTGTGCCTTTTAATTTTTACACTTGTATGACATGAGACACTGTTAGTTTTATTCATAGAATGAACATGTGTATGCTTCTACCATGACACTTGTCATTGAAATGATCTGTTGTCATTACCACGGTCTAGGTTTTATCCCTGTCTTTCTGCAAGATGCTTGGTGCCTGCTCTGTACTCAACGCTGTTCAAGTTGTAGCCTAAAAGATCCAGTGCATCATCTCCTAAGACAGTTTAGAAGTTAAACTACCTCATTTGAAATGATGCTTGACAGCACCATGCTTGACACTCTTAGATTCAAATTATCCTTGATTTTAACCAGTTCATCTAACAGTTACTAACACCCCTGTGTTTTACCACAGCCATGCATCATGATGGCAGAATGTATCTGCTTTCTCCCCAAACTGAGTTCTGCCCCCGTCCTGGGTCCTGGGTACTGCCAGTCGGTAGGGGGTGGGGGCGTGTGCATTTCATGGATGTCCCCTTGGGAGGCCCCTTGGTTTACATTAGGGGATCTCAGGCCTGCCTCCAGCTTTGCTGAAGTTAAAGCACTTGGAGGACAGTTCTGTATGGACCTGGCTTGTGATGTTGGTCAGGGAGATCTAGTGTACTCTCTACCAGAATTCAGAGGAGAAATTCTCACTCACAGGAATAGTCCTGTATCTTTTGACTTACCTTGTGCTATATGCTTAGTTGCTTCATTTGTGTCTGACCCTTTGCGACCCTATGGACTGTAGCCCACCAGGCTCTTCTGCCCATGGAATTCTCCAGGCAAGATGGGTAATGTCAATCTTTAACTGACCATGTCTTTTTTGCATTAAACATTAGAAAGCTTCAGTTCGGTTCAGTTCAGTCGCTCAGTCATGTCTGACTCTTTGCGACCCCATGAATCGCAGCACGCCAGGCCTCCCTGTCCATCACCAACTCCCGGAGTTCACTCAAGCTCACGTCCATCGAGTCGGTGATGCCATCCAGCCATCTCATCCTCTGTCGTCCCCTTCTCCTCCTGCCTCCAATCCCTCCCAGCATCAGAATCTTTTCCAATGAGTCAACTCTTTGCACGTGGTGGCCAAAGTATTGGGGTTTCAGCTTTAGCATCAGTCCTTCCAATGAACACCTAGGACTGATCTCCTTCAGAATGGACTGGTTGGATCTCCTTGCAGTCCAAGGGACTCTCAAGAGTCTTCTCCAACACCACAGTTCAAAAGCTTAGCCCCTTCAAATATGTGGTCTCCATAACCTGTATTTTGTGAACTAATGTAATTCATGGACCGATTTTACTATAGAACCTTGATTTTTCTCCCTTTGTGTATCATTTACATTGGTCTTTTAACTTTATCCTGTAACATAGCACTTAAGTTTCATAAGCCATTCTCAGTCATTTTTGCAACATGGAGAGGTCTAATGTGTGACAAATGCTTGGAGAACATGGGCTAAGGCAGCAAGGAGACTCACCACAGGGCAGTGATGGCTAGGTAGAAATTGCCACTTTTGTTGCTTTCTTATAACTGCTTCTAGAAATTCTCTGATCTGTTAATTATGGTTAGGCTTTAAAGTTGCAGTCACTGGGATAGCATTCAACTGTGGAAAAAAAAGTTTTTTTCCTTGGGAACTTTCTTCTTTGATGTGGTGGGATGGGAGTAGTTTTCCATTCACTTTCACTCACTAGAAAATATTTTATATGCTAGGCTGTGAGTTTATTTATAGGAGCCTGAAAATGACGAACGCTTCCTGTTTCACCTGTGAACGATTTAGGTGAAACAAGACATGACAAGGTATGGGGCCCGACTGAGAACACACAGGCCACTGCAGATTTTACCTTAAGAGTGATTAAATACCGCCTGTTCCTTTTAAGTTCTTACAGCTCTAAGTTGTAGATCATTTTGAGAGTATTTGCTGAATTGCTTTTACTTACTGATGTAACTCCCTGCAACACGAAAGAAGTCTTAAAGCATGAAAATACATGTTCCAGTCAGTGAGACCTGAAACAGAAATCAGTGGAAGAATCAGAATCACTGGCAAAGTAAACAAGCTTAAGCAAATCAAACCAATAGATAGCCCTCGAGCACTTCTCCTGAGCAGAGAGCCTGTGCAAGACTTTGGAGAGAAACGCCCATAAGAAGAGGGACCGGTCTTGTTCATTGCTGTCTCTTTAGCACTTCATGTGGGACCTGGTGCACAGTCAGTGCTGAATAGTTTTTGTTGGAGTGTGTTTACACAAACACACTCTCCGTGTGTCTATGTCTGTGTAGCTGTCTGCCTGTGGGTAAAGTGAGTCTCTGATAAGAGGGCATTTATGGTCTAGTTGAGGGAATAACTAGACCCTGTGCTTCCCTGGTGGCTCAGAGGGTAAAGCTTCTGCCTGCAATGCAGGAGACCTGGGTTCGATCCCTGGGTCAGGAAGATCCTCTGGAGAAGGAAATGGCAATCCACTCCAGTACCCTTGACTGGAGAATCCCATGGATGGAGGAGCCTGGAGGGCTACAGTACATGGGGTCACAAAGAGTCGGACATGTAGTCCATGGGATTCTGACCCAGGGATCGAACCTGGGTCTCCCGCATTGCAGGCAGATGCTTTACCCTCTGAGCCACAAGGGAAGCCCCTATCTTTGAGGGAATAAAATAAAATGAGCAGAAGAGTATGTGTCTGCTAATTCACTTAAGTCATGTCTGACTCTTTGTGACCCCATGGACTGTAGCTCACCAAGCTCTTCTGTCCCTGGGATTCTTCAGGCAAGAATACTGGAAGGGGTTGCCATGCCCTCCTTCAGAAGATCTTGCTGCCCCAGGGATTGGACCTTTGTCTCTTTGTTTCCTGCATTGGCGGCCAGGTTTTTTACCCCAAGCTTAAGAGTACCTCCGCATAAGGACCCTCAGGCATAGTGCATGGGACACAGCTGGGCAGGGAAGGTTTAAGGAGAGATGGGTTTGTAGCTGATGCTGAAGGACGACTAGGGTTTGGGTGGACAGGAAGCAGCAGGGCATTCCAGGTAGTCATGAGCGAAAGTGAAACACTAGGAAAGCATCCACTCGGGACAGTGGACCTGGCACCCAGTCTCTAAGGAGAGGGTTTATGAGCTGACCAATTGGTTCACATTTCCTTCAGAAATGTGACCTTTATCCTGTTTGCACTGTTTCCACATTTTGGGAAAGATTTTGGAACATAGATGTGAAACAGTACAAAGCCCTGTGCTTCTCAAATGGATGTGGGCATACGGATCAGCTGAGGATCTTGGTAAAATGCAGATTTTGATGCAGGAGGTGGGAAGTGGGGCCCACGACTGCCTTTCTAACCAGCTTCCAGGTGATTCTAATGCTCGTGATCTCATTGTTCAGTTGTGTCTGACTCTGCGATCCCACAGAGCATGCCAACCTTCCCTGTCCTTCATTATCTCCTGGAGCTTTCTCAAACTCATGTCCATTGAGTTGGTGATGCCATCTAACCATCTCATCCTCTGTCACCCCCTCCTTCTCCTGCCCTCAATCTTTCCTATCATCAGAGTTTTTTCCCAATGAGTCAGCTCTCTCTGCATCAGGTGGCCAAAGGACTGGAGCTTCAGCTTCAGCATCAGTCCGTCCAATGAGTATTCAGCGTTTATTTCCTTTAGGATTGACCAAAGAGACTGGTTTGATCTCCTTCCTCATGAAGCATGAAGCACTTTAAATACCAAAGACAAGGCGTTAGGATTTCAAGGTTTATTGGAGTAGTTCTTGAGTGGGCATGACACTGCTGCATCCTGGGGTTTCAGAGTCGGAAAGGAGCTTGAAGACAATCAAATGGTCTGTTTATCTTTTGTTGCCATTGGAAAAACCAAATAAAATAAAACTGAGATCTAAAGTGGGAGCCAGATGGGAACATAATTCTACCGGCCTGAAGTCAGCATCTCCCACTCTGCTATGCACCGTGGTCCACGTCTGTGAGGGGGACGGCAAAGAAGCAGGTGTCTGTGAGAGCAGATGCGTTGGCTGTGAGAAGGGAGAAGCAGCGTCTCCTAATGTGATGGGAGTGAGAAAATTCCCAAGAAAACACTGAGGTTTAAAACCTGGTAGAATGAATACATGCCGCACTGATGGGTTGGAATGGAGGAATCAGTCAAGGGGAGGATACGTGGCCAGCAGGGTCATGCCAGCACTTCAGTCTTCCTGTTAAGTGATGGATGCCACATGTGTCTTTTTTTAAAATTTATTTGGCTGTGCTAGGGCTTAGTTGTGACATGTAGGATCTTTCGTTAAGGCATGTGGGATCTAGGTCCCTGACCAGGAATCGAGCCCAGGCCTCCTGCGTTTAGAGTGTGACTGTACCTTTGACTGGCAATTCAGAGCTTTGTTGCTGCCATTCATTGAATACATTGGAAAGAGCCTGTTGCATTTCACTTGTGGCTGAAAGTGGTAAGCACAAAGCCCTCTTGGTTTTTTCCGCCTTCCTCTTCCTGTGCCCGAGGTGGAGGAGGAGAACTTGGTGCTAAGCAGAGCTGGTGGGCTCCTGATGTTCTTCCTCCCTGCTTTTGGAACAGCAGACGGGTTTATCCCTCTTGCTTTCTCAGCTGTGAAGTTCCTTTGGCTTCCAGCACTGCCGGCATTAAGGGAGGGAGAGGTGTGAATTTCCACAAAAACATGAAAGCAAAGTTGGTGTGGGAGTGAGGGCCGGGTACTTGTTTTCCAGGCCCTATTCTGCCGTGAGTGGATTTTGACGTTGGTATATTGCACAGCGAGTGTAGCGCTTCAGAGTGAAAACCTAGCCATGGAAGGTCAGAACTTTAGTTTCCTATTTGACCTCGATTGGTGTGACCACTTCCCTGGTGGCTCAGACGGTAAAGCGACTTCCTGTAAGCGGGAGACCTGGGTTCAATCCTTGGGTCAGGAAGATCCCTTGGAGAAGGAAATGGCAACCCACTCCAGTACTCTTGCCTGGAGAATTCCATGGATGGAGGAGCCTGGTAGGCTACAGTCCATGGGGTCAAAAAGAGTCGGACACGACTGAGCGACTTCACTGGTTGGTTCACTGGTGTGACCGCAGAGTGTGTTTGTGTGCGTATGTGTGTTGCCCATGTGTGAGTACGTGTGCGCATGCCCAGGCAGGTGGAAACACACATGTGCTCTCATGTTTTGGTTTTACGAAACCACTTAGGTCGTCTTGAAACACTTTTCTTTTTTGGCTTCTGTGTGTGACATGGGCTTCCCAGGTGGCGCTCGTGGTAAAGAACCCACCCGCTAGTGCTGGGGACAAAGGGATGCGGGTTTGACCCCCGGGTCAGTAAGAGCCCCTGGAGGAGGGCATGGCAACCCACTCCAGTATTCTTGCCTGGAGAATCCCATGGACAGAGGAGCCTGGCGGGCTCTGGTCTATAGTGTCGCAGAGTCAGACATGACTAAAGCGACTTAGCATCATGCATGTGCACACATGTTAGACATAATAAACATTCAGGAATTGTTTCCAGAAATTGTCCAATTTGATAAGAAACGGATATGAGGTTCCCCCCCCAGTAATTTTTTTGTCATCTAAATCCTTTCTTAAAAATACTATATAGTACTATGGTTTAGTTTCTTTCAGTCAAACTATAAATATGAGATTATTTCTAAAATCATCATGGACCTTTATTGTTAAACATAAGCTGATTGCATAGCTTTATGACATAAGTTATTAAAATTTTTTAAACTTCAAGAAAGTATTTTAAATAGGGCATGGCCTAATTTGAGAAATTGTTTTGATATTTCTTAAGAAATTTTTAATTGTTGAGATAAAACTAAAGTTATTATCAAATTTAATTTTTTAGAATAGTTATTATGCTTAAAAATATAAAAGTATTATGTGCTTTCACACTTAATACAGAGGCCTTTGCAGGAATAATCATTGGTGTTTACACCAATTCAGAAATACAGAAGCCATTGCAGAAATAATCAATCATAGGTGTTTAAGAATCCTTCTAATGAATGCCCTGGCAGTTTAGTGATTAGAAGTCCACACTTTGACTACTGAGTCTGTCACTGTTTTCATTTTTCCCCAATCTATTTGCCATGAAGTGATGGGACCAGAAGCCATGATCTTCAGTTTTTAAATGTTGAGTTTTAAATCATCTTTTTCATTCTCCTCTCTCACCTTCATCAAGAAGCTCTTTAGTTCCTCTTCTCTTTGTGCCATTAGGGTGGTGTCATTCCCCTCATTCAGTTTAGTTCAGTCGCTCAGTCATATCCGACTCTTTACGACCCCATGGACTGCAGCATGCTGGGCTTCCCTGTTCATCACCATCTCCTGGAGCTTGCTCAAACTCATGTCCATCGAGTCGGCGATGCCATCCAACCATCTCATCCTCTGTCATCCCCTTCTCCTGCCTTCTATCTTTCCCAGCATCAGGGTCTTTTCCAATGAGTCAGTTCTTGGCATCAGGTGGCTGAAGTATTGAAGCTTCAGCTTCAGCATCCAATGAATATTCAGGACTGATTTCCTTTAGGACTGACTGGTTTGATCTCCTTGCAGTCCAAGGGGCTCTCAAGAGTCTTCTCCAACACACAGTTCAAAAGCATCAATTCTTCAGTGCTCAGCGTTCTTTATGGTCCAACTCTCACATCCATACATGACTGCTGGAAAAACCATAGCTTATTCTCCTCATTACACTGGCTGAATTAGGAGCGGAGAAGGGGGCAGCCTAAACTGGGAACTGGACAGGGAAGGAGGATGTCGAGGAGCCTTTCTCTGCCCATTCTTTTTTTTTTTTTAATAGTTCTTTTAATTTTTTAAAATTGAAATATAGTTGATTTACAGTGTTATGTTAGTTACCGGTGTAACACAGAGTGATCCAGCTGTGTGTGGGTGTGTGTGTGTATGTATTCCAAAAAAATATAAATTGTTATGATTTATCACAGGATATTGAATATAGTGCCCTGTGCTATACACTAGGATCTTTTTTTATGTATTTTATATATAGTGGTGTGTATCTGTTAATCCCAAGCTCCTAATTTATTCCTCCTTCCCTCCCTTTTACATAACCTTAGATTTGCTTTCTATGAGTCTGTCTCTGTTTTGTAAATAGGTCTGCTTGTATCATTTTTGTAGATTTCACATATAAGTGATATTATAAGGTACTTGACTTTCTCTACCTCTGACTTACTTCACTTAGAATGATAATCTCCAGGTCAATCTGTGTTGCTGCACATTCTCTGCCCACCTTGACCTGAATCCATCCTTCTTTATTATGTAAGTGAAGTGAAGTCGCTCCGTCATGTCCTACTCTTTGCGACCCCATGGACTGTAGCCTACCAGGCTCCTCTGTCCATGGGATTTTCCAGGCAATAGTACTGGAGTGGATTGCCATTTCCTTCTCCAGCGGATCTTCCCAACCCAGGGATTGAACCTGGGTCTCCCGCATTGTAGACAGACGCTTTACCATCTGAGCCAGCAGGGAAGTTTTGCTATTATGTAAGCAATACCCCTTATTGCTGCATACATGTGTACATACATGTGTGCAGACAGCACCAATGATGGTGCTCCTTCTGCCTGGCTCTTTCACACCTTCTCATTTCACATTGTGCGGTAGAAGAAATCCATTTCTTCTTTAGTGCTAAACAGAATAAAAAACTGTCCAGCACTTTTTCCCTCAAGTGTGTATGACGCATTTCCAAACTTGTCTCATGCTCTGCACAGAAGGTGTTTTATCCAACTGTACATCAGTACCTGCTAGCTTTAACTCTTTATTGTGATGTTCTGTTTCTTAGGCTCAATGGTGGGTCCACATGGGTTTCATCATATTCACAAGTGCCTGACAGAATGGTAGTCTTTTGCATGCTTGTCATTAATATCATATGACATCTATCAATATCATAATAGTGGAATTTTGCCAAAGAGCCCAATCTGTTTTCTCACCAAACGTCAAACAGGTCCTTAACTTAGTGGGTAATTTTACAAGCTTCTCCTCACTTGTGTAGTGTTTTTACTTTAGGGTACATTTAATCTAAGAAATATCTCATTATAATGGTGGTTGTCTCTCTTTGAGAGATGAAATTAATAATGTTTGCTCTGAATCACATTGTTTGTGACATACTCTGCGGGTGGAAAAGCACTAGAAACAATCACAGTGCGAGATCTCCTGTTCAACTATTCTGTTCCTGATAAAACAGATGTTCTGCATGGAAACTAACTGGGTCCGTTATTTTAATGGGGTGAATTGTAATGCATTATACATCAAACTTACACCCCCAACCAATTTCCTAAGTAGCTACAGCACAGTCAAATGTCTATTATAAGTGACAAACTAACATGTGAAAATGAATTGTTTTAGAGTATTAGTTCCAGATCATCAAACATTTAATATGATTGTTAACAAGCATCAGCTTTGTATGCAGGAATGGGTATGTTTTGCATAATATACCATAAATATTGTGTTATTATGTGGAGTAACAAATGATGCACCAATAAATAAAATTTATTAGAAAAGTACAGATAAAAATGTATAATAAAAGCAGGTAATTTCTTATCATGGTCTGCATTATCTCGTAAGGAGAGACTTGGAGTATAAAGAAAGTTAAGAACAGAGGACAGGAAGAGTTGAATCAGTTACTTTGTGTTGATGGGTATGGAGTTGGGTGAGAGGACAATTTCAGAGGAACTAATAGAGTTGTGTCATAATTCTGACACTTCCATACCCTCCTGAATGGGAAGACTTAAGATGAAAAAACTGCACACTCTACCTTTGCTTTTCCTACAGTTGAAGTTTGTAAATTTCGCTAGGCACTGATCCTAAAAGGTTGGGTATCAGGGCACCAGATTGGTTTCTAAGCACCAAGAACCTCCAAAATACATATCCCTTTTGTTGATTGCACTTGAGTCTGACATCATACCAATCAGACTTGGAATGTAACTCAAACATTTCCATTTATTGTTTTATGAAGGAATATATATTTGATCATTATAAACAAAAGTGGTAATACAAACCAGGAGAATGTTAACCAGAGAGAAGTTCAGTGGGACTTCACACCACTCTGATATTTTTTCAGAACAAATGAGGTCCTGGAACTGGAGTCAACAGGGTTGCCAGTCCATTAAAACAGTTTTCTCCTGTGGTCTGCTTATCCACGTCACCCCATTCTCAGATGTAACCACTCCAACACTCTCATTTTATTTTCTATATTTGTACCGGATTCCTTTTACCTTGTGTACATTCATACTTTTGTTTGGAGTTACGTTTCATTGCTGCATTTTAAAATATTGGTCTAGATTTATAATTGTGCTAAAGATGAAATAGGCAAACTGAAAAAAAAGCAATTAGATGCAAGTGAGAATTTGTAATTTGAGATGAACTTTGCCCATTTCCTGAGTGTTAACTGACTAATGTTAACTAAGAAAATAGTCTTCAAATAGTGCCCATGTAGTCCCGAAGAAGATAGTGATCTCTAAGAACACAATAGGATTATCGGAAAACTTTCACAATTTCATATTTCAAGCTTATATAATGTTGGTGATATTACTCCTTCCTCTAAAACTGCCCATTTTCCTGCTTATGACTTACTGATCAGCCGGGGACCACCCTGGTCTTGGACCACACTTTGGTGTGGACCTTTGCTTTAGCACCTATTTAAAGTTTTTCTCTAGTTATGAAAAAATACCAGTGTGATGCTCTGTTTACTTGTATAACTCATTTTTCTATAGTCTGCCATGACACTTCTAATAATGTCATTATCCTGTTTATTTCAATATATTTTTTAATCACAGGTAACTGGTTATCTTTTTTTTTTCTTTCGAAGGGGTACAGTTTTTTAAAACTGTGAAATGAGAGTATTATCCTCTGCTATTTTATCTCTAATTTCCTTGAATCCCCTGCCTCTTCTTTATGACTTCATGACATAAATGGATCGTAGTAAATTCTGCGTCTTTGTGACGGCCTGGTCTCATCCGGAAAATCATTTTACCACTAACTCTCCGTCCTCTTCAGTTAGATTGTGCTTTTCTCTTCTGCAATAAAATTGTCACCAGTGTCAAGCGATGTAATTTGGAAAACAGTTCACTTTTAAAAGGCTAGGGCTCTCGTTTAAAAAACAGTTTTTTTTCAGAAAATCTGTTTATCTCCTCCCACTGTAACCTAGCATTTCCCAACTCTCCCCTGTCTCTTCTTACACATTATTTGTCTTTTCTGGTGTGTGCCACGTTTGGAAGTCTCATTAAACCAGCATCTGTTCTGTTTTAGGAGAAACCCGAAGCCAGCCCCACGTCACTTCAGCTGCGGTCTCAGATCGAAGTAAGCACAGTGACTTTAATCATCTATTTTTGCTTCTGTCTTTTTTAAAAAGTGGTATTATGTAAAAATGAGATGAAGCCTGCTGTTCTGCCTGCACTGACCCTATGAATCTTCTCTCCTAGGAGTCGCTTGGCTTCTGTAGCGCTGTATCAACACCAGAAGTGGAAAGAAAGTAAGTTTTCCTCCTTCTGTCCTGGAGCGGAATTTCTAAGGTGTCTTTTAGGTCCTTTCTGACGGAAATGGGATAGGTGATTGTACACATACTGTGTATGTACTGTGGAACTTGAAGTTATTTTCCTGCGCGTGTGTGTGTGTGTGTGTGTACGTGTATGTAGGTGGATGAGTGTATTCTGTAATTCAATTGGTGATGCCCAAGGATTCTGCAAAGTGTTATTGATTTCACACTCCTTGTTGTAAGTCAACCTGAAATATCTGAAAGTGAGCGTGGAGAAAAGGAAGAGACAGCTAAGTCAACCAAAATGGTTTTCTTCTTTTACACTGGTTTTTGATACAGGATGGAAGTCATAAAGAAGCAAAGTACAAAAGTATAATACATTCCAGAATAAAACAATGATTACAGTACCTCTCTGCACCTTGCTTTGAAGTGTGTTTATGTGTGTGTTAGTTGCTCAGTTGTGTCTGACTCTTTGCGACCCCATGGGCTATAGCCTGCCAGGCTCCTCAGTTCATGGAATTCTCCAAGCAAGAATACTGGAGTGGGTGGCCATGCCCTGCTTCAGGGGATCTTCCCGACCCAGGGATCAAACCTGGGTCTCCTGCATTGCAGGCAGATTCTTTACCACTGAGCCACCTTAAAACAAGAATAAACACTTGTCACTAACCTTTCCCGTTAAAGGTAATACTTTTGGCTTACTTGTCCTAACTTGAACCCTGTAATCTTGACTCTCATGGAAGATAATTCTATCTTATGGTTTATATTTCCAGTATTTCTTTTACGTCACTTGAGAAAAAAAGAAAAAAGCAATTTTTTTTCTTTCCCTTTTCTACTTTATTCCATCATAATTACGCTAAAAGGTTCTATTTATGATCTTCTGAGGTAAAGAAATTTTGAGAAAGTCCCCATCTTTAAACAGACACTTCCTCTGGCACAGAGCCACTTAGACTGTTTGAGGCCAAGGGAGGCATAGAAGTGGTTTAGGCGTCAAAAGTATTTCTGGAATGAAAAGCACACATTAGGCAAGCGTGTGTGTGCTTTACAGCACAGCTCTGCCTAATCCGTCCACGTGTGTGTGCTGCTGGCACTGACGCGGCTTCCAGGAGTGGAGGCTGCCATGCCAAAGCTTCAGTCACACTGAGCGGATTCAGTTTCATGCCTGGGGAATGTTGGGGGTGATGAGCAGAAGAAATCCCAGGCCGTTGCCCCCTCGAGGTTGAAAGATAAATGTGCCATAAGCGTGAATTTCCTTTGTCTTAGTTGCATGTATTCTCCTGGGGACTTAGTAGTGTGGAGGCTGAAGTAGCCAAGAGTTTTGAGTTGACCTCAGTTTTGAAATTGGAGGTGCGGTGATGTTGAACTGAAGGTGAGCAGCAGCTCTGCACGAGAGGCTGTAGGCTCCTCCGACCTGGTTTGCTACCTCTGTGGCGTGATTCAGCCTGAGAACTCAGGTGATCTCTCAGTCTCTGAATCTACCAGGGGACAAGTCACTTTCCTCCTCAGAGGAAGTGACTCACCAAAGTTAAACGCGTCTTAGTTAGGCTGGTGTTTCTCCTTCCCCTCAATTGTGGGTAGTCATTCTTTCCGTGTTTATGTGCTCCACTTGGTAAAATGTGGCATGAGTCTTGTGGTCCAGAGATACACTAACAGCCTCCTGAGGTTACCAAATTTCTCTCTCTCTCTCTCTCACACACACACACACACACAGCTGTTGACAACCCCTAGCCTCCCCATCTGTCATACGTGCATTTTGCTTCTGTTCTAGTAAATTATTCTTGTTGTTGTTTAGTCGCCCAGTCATGTCCGACTCTTTTGCAACCCCATGGACTGTAGCCCTCCAGGCTCCTCTGTCCATGGGATTTCCCAGGCAAGAATACTGGAGTGGGTTACCATTTCCTCCTCCAGAGGATCTTCCTGACCCAGGGATTGGACCTGCATCTCCTGCGTTGGCAGGCAGGTTCTTTACCACTGAACCACCTGGGAAGCCCATGTTCTAGTAAATGGTTTCCTTAAATTTAGTTGTTTCTAAATAATTTGAAGGTTTCTGTACATCTTTTCCTCCATTTGCCTTTTAATGGTTTTTGAAAACTATAATACTTCTTTAATTAAAAAAAAAAACTTTTGAAAAGAATTTTAATTTACAGAAAAGTTTCAAGAATTTTGTGATGAGCTCCCATGTGAGCTCTACTTCGACTCACCAATTTGTATGCTTTGGCTCTCTCTTCTATACACTCCTGTCTGCTTGCAAATACTCTGCAATGCAAAATCCTGCTATTCTGCAAATGAAGATGCTTGCTGGTAACTTTGCAGACCCTGGAGGATGGCCTGGCAAACCAGTTGGTTGTGTCTGGTTAGTAAGTACAGAGTATCTGCCAACCATAATACCCTTCTGAGTCAGCAGTGCCGTTTAATTGGCAGAAGGTTTCTTCTACTTTTTTATTCAAAAGGCAAGAGAACTCAGTAAATACAAGTGGACAGATCAACAGCAGCACAACCTTAGGAGCGGAGGCATAGGTGACAGCAGGAAATGCGGGAGCTGAGATGTGGGCCCTGCGGGCACCTGCCTTCCAGAGCCACTGTCTCCTCCCCACACAGTTGTCTCAGGAGCCTCAGCACCCCTGCCCTTCCTTCTCCTCCAGTGAAAACTTGTTTTAAGCAAGGTATCAGGCGTTACTTATAATGCAGATCATCACCTCTCTCAGTGGTATTTTGCATTCAACCGCTCTTAAAGTCTTCAAGTTACAGTACAATAGCTCTAGCCAGAAAAGACCCAGGAGGTGGGTTATTTGGGCAGACCAGCAGTGAGAATTCTGATATACCTGGCAGGACAGACCCTGAGCACCCTGACAAGTCAGGTTCCTTGGACTCTGGTCTTTAGATATGTAGTGTTAGTCCCTCAGTCCTGTCCGATCCCGTGGACTGTAGCCCTCCAGGATCCTCTGTCCATGGAATTCTCCAGGCAAGAATACTGGAATGGGTAGCCATTCTTTTCTCCAGGGTATCTTGCCGACCCAGGGACTGAACCTGGGTCTCCTGCATTGCAGGCAGATTCTTTACCATCTGAGATATGCAGGACCTGCCTGGTGAAAGGGTGGATGGATGCATGGATGGAGAGAGAGAGGTGGGGGGATGGAATATGGACCTGCCAGCTGCCACCCACCCTCCCTCACACCCCAGTCTGTAGGCCCTCCATATGCTTTCACTGAAAATATTCTAAAAAAGGCCGACAGAGCTCTTCTGTTTATATCTATTTACATGGCCTATTGATGAGACTATCCACTTTATTACACCAGTCTCGGCTTTGTGTTGACTGGTTGAAAAGGTGAATGCATATTAAAGTTTCTTGTTACTCACCAGTTATTCTCAAGAATAACTGAGACAAAGAATTTTTGTTGGAAAATATCTTTTATAACTATATGGAATGGGTGCAGGCAAGGAATGTTTCCCTCCACAACAGTTCTGTAAAGGTGGAGTCATCAGCCACTGCAGAGCCCCCAGCCCCAACCCCAGGGACTTCTGTATGGGTAAAAAAAGGAGGCATTCTGTGCTTTGGATCCTGGCCCTGTTAAGATGCATACCTAAGGAATAATTTCAAACAGCACAGATTCCTGCATCTTCGAATACATCAGTTCATTTAGTTCAGTCACTCAGTCGTGTCCAACTCTGCGACCCCAGGGACTGCAGCATCCCAGGCCTCCCTGTACATCACCAACTCTTGGAGCTTGCTCAAACTCATGTCCATCGTCTTGGTGATGCCATCCAACTATCTCATCCTCTGTCGTCCCCTTCTCCTCCTGCCTTCAATCTTTCCCAGCCTCAGGTCTTTTCCATTGAGTTATGTCTTCGCATCAGGTGGCCAAAGTGTTGGAGTTTCAGCCTTAGCATCAGTCCTTCCAATGAATATTCAGGACTGATTTCATTTAGGATGGACTGGTTGGATCTCCTTGCAGTCCAAGGGACTCTCAAGAGTCTTCTCCAACACCATACTTCAAAAGCATCAATTCTTCGGCGCTCGGCTTTCTTTATAGTCCAACTCTCACATCCATACATGACTACTGGAAAAACCATAGCTTTGACTAGGTGGACCTTTGTCAGCAAAGTAATGTCTCTGCTTTTTAATATGCTGTTTAGGTTGGTCATAACTTTTCTTCCAAGGAGCAAATGTTTTTTAATTTCATGGCTGCAGTCACCATCTGCAGTGATTTTGGAGCCCCCCCAAATAAAGTCTCTCATTGTTTCCATTGTTTCCCCATCTATTTGCCATGAAGTGATGGGACCAGAGGCCATGATCTTCATTTTCTGAATGTTAGGTTTTAAGCCAACTTTTTCACTCTCCTCTTTCACTTTCATCAAGAAGTTCTTTAGTTCTTCTTCACTTTCTGCCATAAGGGTGGTGTCACCTGCATATCTGAGGTTATTGATATTTCTCCCGGCAATCTTAATTCCAGCTTATGCTTCATCCAGCCCAGCATTTCTCACGATGTACTCTGCATATAAATTAAATAGGCAGCATAACAATATACAGCCTTGACATACTCCTTTCCCAATTTGGAACCAGTCTGTTGTTCCATGTCCAGTTCTAATTGTTGCTTCTTGACCTGCATGCAGATTTCTCAGGAGGCAGGTCAGGTGGTCTGGTATTCCTATCTCTTTAAGAATTTTCCACAATTTGTTGAAAGTCACCAAAACAATTAACTTAAAATATATGGATTTTTATGTGTGTGTGTGATTAGTAGTAATCTTTTGATGTTCAAGTCTTTTGATGTTTTCCCCGTCTGCAGGGAAAGAAAAATCCCTGTTTATCCTGGCTCCTCCCTGGTCTCCTAGGATCAGTCCTCTCAGAGCTCTCTGAGCAGCTGTCCCCTGAGCTATACTCTTCAGTAAGATCTTCAAATTGAACTTAACTTGCAACTTTTAGGTTGTGCCAACAGAGTTTAGTTGGAAATAACAGAAAACCTGACAAGTAGTATTGTTAACTAAGGGAAGTTTCACTGGATACGTTCATGCTCATGGGCAGGTCCAGGACTGGCAGTGCAGCTCAAGCAAGCCTTCAGGAGCTCAGACTGTCCTTCCTGCCACCTCCTTGCCTCTCCCTCCCTCTCTCCCACCCTCTCTCGTCCCTTCCTTCTTGCTCCTTTCCTTCCTTCCTCCAGTTTTAAAGTGCTGCTGCATCTTCCAGGAGGGAAGGAGAAGCAGGGTAAAGGGAAGAAGGTAAAAGGTGTTAGGTGCTTAGAATGGGAAAACGGAGTCCAAAATAGCGGTGGCCCTAAGACAAAGAAAGGAAAAAGCCTGCGAAAATAGAACAAAGGAAGGTCTGAGGACCAGAATGAGAACCTCAGGTGGAGCAAGCAGCCCTCCTGACTAGCCCAATTTACATAGGACAGGCTCAAGGGGAGAAGAAAAAACATATAAAAAGAGGAGCCAAAATTGAGCCACAGGCTTCTGTTGGTGTCTTTTGGGTCAGCCCGCCCTCATGCCTCGAGGTTGTATTTTCCTTTGCTTGCCAAATTATACTGAGCTGTAACACCAAGCTGTAACACCGGTCTGTCTGTCGCTTCAAATTTTTGCTGTGGCAGGACAGGACCAAGGAAATTACAAACTCCCCTGACTTCTCACAAAGGTAAAAAAGCGAAAGAAAGGCACATCATTTACAAAGCTTTTCTAGAGACCTGGTCCAACACCCTCCACTTTATCCCGCTCATTTCTTCCCACAGCAGCTGTTCTCTGAGCATCAGCTGTGAGCACAGTCCACTGTTCTTGGTGTTGTTTTTCCCATTGACAAATGCAGAAACTGAGGCACAGAGGGGTTGATAAGTTGCCCTTGTTTACACAACTAACAGGTGGCAGAGCCCAGATTGAATCCCACTTAAAAATTCATGCTGCTAACCTTGAAGATCTAATTCTAAAGTACTTGTTGTTGTATTGCTTATGCAAATGGAGAGGTGAGAAGTAAATGAGTTCATTAGCATTCTGTAAATAACAGCAGTTAAAACTTCCACTTCAGATGTTCCCTCGGAAGTAGGAGCAAATTTTATTTTTATATATACTGGGTCCCTTAAATTTATCTATAGAGACAGCAAGGGCCAAAATAAATCTCAACACTTCACCTTCGCCAATATTTATAAGTTCTTTTCTCCTAAGTCTTTCACTAGAGTTGAAAATTCGCTGATTTAGTTTCCCTTTCTTTCATTACCTGTGACTACACTTCAACTATTTTATGGTGAAAAAGTCTAAAAATATATAGCAGTGTGATGGAAGAGGAAGATAAATACAGTGGGAGCAGTGTTCTGTGGGCAGATAAAATGCACAGAATAGAGTTTATCAGTGTTCTATGTGACCATTTGTTCCATTTAAACTTTGCGTCACTCTCCAAATTATTTCATCTGTTTCATCTGGCAAGCTGGTAACTCTTGAAGGTGTCAGCTTTCTTTCCAGCAGCCCCCACCCGCTCAAAAATCTCTGTCTTTCCCTCCTTTTGCCTCTTGACTCCAGGGAAGACACCCTTGGTCCCCCTTGTTCTGTCTCACCTCCTGCCTACTCACCTGATTGCCTGCTTTCCTGGTCTTGCCGCCTCTCCCTCTGCACCCCTCCTAACCCACCCTCTGCCTGCCTGGCCATCTCTTCCCTTGATCTGCTCTTCAGGCCGGTTAAGTTCCTACAGTCTCCCAGATGGGCCACATTCTCCCATGGATGCTGAGCCTCACCCTGCTCCTCCTGATGGTGTGTCCTGTCTGTCACCCTCACCGTCCTCCCCAGCCCCCCTTATGTGTGCAAGCTTCATTCACCCTTAACGACTCAGTTCTGGTCCTGCCTCTTCTGGAGGTCCTCCCTAATCTGCAGAGTGGAGATAGAGCATCCTGCTGCTGGGCTCTGTCACCCCTGAGCTCTCCTGCTGTGGGAGCAGTGGACAGCAGTTATGGGCCCACCTCTGTGTGTGTGTGTGTGTGTGTGTGTGTGTAGTCACCTCCCGTGTGTGTGTGTATAGTCACCTCCCACACCGAGCCCAGGATCTTTTACATAAAAGACTTTGGATAAATGCGTGAGTGGGAGAGTAAGCACACACTCATAAAAATGCTTACTTCCTTTCCACCCTGTGAGAATCTCGCCGTCCTCCCATAATTCCATTTCTCTCCCCCACTTAGTGCTGAACTTTTCCTCCAAAGCTGAATTCCTCTCTTCCTTCCCTGCTGAGATGCTCTTCCCAAGGTCCAATGCCCCCACCCCGCCCTTAGATGCTTGTTGCATTTGGCTCACATTTTCTCTTGGTCACATTGCCCTCTCCAGCCTTAGTGTGTGTGTGTCTGTGACACTGTGGTTTCCAGTTTCTCCCCCTCACTTTATGCCCACTCTTTGGCAGCTGCCTGTGTTCCTCCCACCCCTTACTCTGGCTATCCTGCTGGAGCTTTTATCCAGCCTGCAAGCGCTCCCAAGATACTTATACCAACCCGTGGCTTTGAACTATGGTCTCTGGGCACCTGTGTGGGATCTATACCACGCCCTCTGACCCTTCCCCCAAGCTGGTGACGTGCCTGTTTCAGCCTCTTGCTGGTTGTCTGCTCATTGCCATTCCAGTCACCCCAAGCTGCACATTCTTATGGTAGAACCGCTCCTCCTTTATCCTTCTTCCTTCTCCCTGTGAGTACTTGTTCTCTGACCGTATGGTCCCCCTTTTTCCCAGGGACTACTTTCTGGACTTTACAGAGCTTTACATTATTATTTCTGCATTTCATTCATGATTCTAAGACCTCTGCCAAATCTTGTTGCTTGCTACTTCTGTATCTTGACCCATCTCCCTCTTTTTCATCTTCACTACTCCAAGGGGGACCTTAACACTCTTCTGGTGAACTGGAAAAGAGTAATTCAGGAAATTACTCCCTGAAATATAATTAGGTCCCAGCACACCGAGAGTTTGCTGAGATCCCGCAGGGACACTTATAAATTAGAATCTCTTCAGGTTTTCACCTTGGTGATCAACACCCCCTAATAGAGACCCAGCCCATCTTTATTGCTTCATCTTCCCGTCTCCCAGCCACACGGCCCAGCTCCAGGCCTTGGAGCTTCTTTCCAATACCTCCTGAGTTGTCTGGTGTTCCAGACTGGAAAGCATTTCCTTCTTTTAAGTCCTGTTTTAAGGATCGCTTCTCCCTGAATGCTTTCTCAGTCCCCTTGCTGGCTGTATTCGTTCTACCACTTGGAATCCAGGAACATTTGCTGTCTTTTCATATACTGTCACATGTAGCATCATCATCATTGTTGTTAATAGCACTGTAATAACCTTCGGTTATTTCTGCGTATTGGACACTGGTGCTAGTTGCTTTTATTGTACTTTGATCATTGAATTTTTCATGAATCTTTCACTGAGGTATGTGCTACTTTTGAGGGGAATTACTTTGTCCAGGGTCCCAGAGCAAGAAACAAAAATCCCAATCCAGTCGAAGTACCATTATAGCCTTGGGGTTACCAATTCTCTGGGTTGAAATCCAGGCTCTTTCTTCTAGCTCTGCAACTCTTAGCTAGTTAATTAATCTTTTTATCTACAGATTTCATGACTATAAAGTGAGGATAATCAGTAAAGTACTTCCTTCAGTATGCTATAGAAAGTGAAAGTCACTCATTCGTGTCTGACTATTTGCAACCCCATGGACTGTACAGTCCCTGGAATTCTCCAGGCCAAAATACTGGAGCGGATAGCCTTTCCCTTCTCCAGGGGATCTTCCCAACCTAGGGATCAAACCCAGGTCTCCTGCATTGCAGGCAGATTCTTTGCCCAAGAATACTGGGGTGGGTAGCCTATCTCTTCTCCAGCAGATCTTCCCAACCCAGGAATCGAACTGTGGTCTCCTGCATCGCAGGCAGATTCTTTACTAGCTGAGCTACCAGGGAAGCTTTAGTAAGCTATTAAGAATCTAATAAGTGCCCAACAGTCTTGTCTGTTATCAGTGTCTGTTCTGTCTGACCCAAGTTCATGGCCTCGCCCCTGGCTTCAGCCCCTTGTTCATGCTCAGTTGCTCAGTCATGTCCGATTCTTTGGAACCCTATGAACTGTAGCCCACCAGGCTCCTCTGTCCTTGGGATTTCCCAGGCAAGAATACTGGAGTGGGTTGCCATGTCCTCCTCCAGGGGATCTTCCCAACCCAGGGACTGAACCTGCTTCTCTTGCCTCTCTTGCATTGCAGACCGATTCTTTACCGCTGAGCCATCAGGAAAACCCCTAACCACTGGTGGACTTTTCTGCTCCCACCCAGCCTAGCATGATCATGGACTCCTTGAGTCCATCACTCTCTTCCTCTCTTTGGAGTTTCTGTAACATCCAGAACAGTGCTTTACATAGAACAGGTGCTCATTAAATAAGTGCATCAAATTCATTCACCCCCAGTACTTTGAAATAAAACTAAAAGTGGATTATTTCCAGGACTTTGATTACAGAAGACCTACTTTAGTCTCATCTGTTAGCTAGCATATTCCAGCATCTCCCTAAAATGTTAGCAGTGTAATATGAAGTAAGTGCTTTTTGTTTGTGAATATTAGCCATAAGAAGACACCTGTTAAAAGCATTTTAAAAAACATGTGGCAGAGAGAACAGTAGTTTCCACAAGTCCCCAGATCTCTTTGTAAAAGCTGCCCCTTCCCTCCCCACTCAATTCCATTTTGCAGTCTTGTTCAAGTCATCTCAGATTTTCCCTCCTCTGTTAAATAGAAATAACAGATCACATACCATCTCCAATAAAGGCATGATATGGAGAAACAAACAAAATATTATACTAATTTTAAAAATCCTTAAAACTTTTTAAACCTGCAATTTGGTTGGTAAAGTGTGTTTATTTTATTCTTAGTAACAGCTTTGAAATATAGTTCACATACCACACAACTCACCTGTTAAAAAGTGTAAAGTTCAGTGGGTTTTAGGGTGTATAGAGTTTTGCAGCCATCACTGCAATCAATTTTGGAGAATTTTGTCAATTCAAAAAGAAATCCTGTGTCTCTCAGCTGTCTCCACTGAATTCTCCCATCTTTCTCTCCCCTGAACAGCCACTAATCAGCTTTCTGTCTCTATAGATTTGCCTGTTACTGACATTTCATGGAAACAGGGTCATACAGTTTAAGTGACTGGCTTATTTCACTGAGCATAATGTTTTCGAAGCTTTCCTACATTCATTCCTTTTTGTTGTCTGTATGTGCACATTCTGCTTATCCATTCATCAACTGATGGACATTTAGGGTTGTTTTGACTTTTCAGTTATTATGCATGATGCCGCTTTGAACATTTGTATTACAGGTTTTTGTGGGGTCATCTATTTTCTTTTTTTAATCAGCTTAGTTGAAATGCCGTGCACAGACCATACTGGTCACCTTTTTAAAGTTTACAGGCCACAGGTGTTTACTATATCCACAGGTATGTGTCACCATCACCTTGTTAATGTAGAACATTTCAGTTTCCCAGAAAGAAACCCCGTGTCCTTCAGCAGTCACTGCTCTGTCTTCTGATGACCCCCAGTCCTCTAATCTACTTTACGTCTGTATAGAATTGCCTATTTGGGATATTTCGTATCAACAGAAGGAAAGCAGACATTGGAAAGAAAATGTGTTTGCTAGGCTTATAGGAAAAATACTGTGAATCCAGTTCTCCACAACTTTGTGTCCAGCCTCCTTGAAATGTGTAAGAAATGTCAGAAAGTTTATTTTCTCAGTGGAACCTCCTCCCTCTTGCTCAATTAGCTGGTTCCCAGGGACTGGGCTTGAGGAGGGGGCTCACGCATCATCTGTCTGTGGAATTCCCCTGAGGACAGGGCTGTGGTCCCTTGTGTGGTGAGCCAGGGCTCTGTTTTTCCCTGGTAAATGGGAGTGCTAGAAACCCGCCTGCAGGGTGATTGTTAAATCCTCCTTCAGACGGAACAGAGGCTGTGAGAATTGCTGATGAGTTTGTTAAGAAATCCAGGTCAAGCCGTGATCCCTGGAGCTGAGACTAATGCATCCTGTTTCCACATCCTGTTTGTGGCAAGGCTGTGGGGTGGGGAGGGGAATACCAGTTTTTTCCCGTGGGGAATGTGCATGTGTGAGGAGTGAGAAAACCTGTGGAGGCCCATCCTTCAGGATAGCTCACCAGTCGGTTCTGCCCAGTTCAGGGGGGTGCGTCTCACCGTGTCCCCGCTGTCCCCCCAGGAAAGGGTGGCAGGCACTTGTGGCCTGTGAGAACAGCACCCGGGGTGACTCGGGCTCCTAGTGTCTGGTCGTTGGAGCTCACCAGACAGGGAAGATAGGCAGACGGAAAGCTTAGGGTTCAGAAAATACTGGGTTGGCCAAAAAGTTCCTTCTGGTTTTCCATGAGATATAGTGGAAAAGCCCGAACACACTTTTTGGTCAACCCAATAAATAGGCTGCACCCGGAGCCAGGCATAGGCATATGTAGTCCATATTCTTTTGCTCTAATTAGTTGACTAGTAGCCAGCTGCCAGGCTTCCTTGGTGGCTCAGGGGTAAAGAATCCACCTACAGTGCGGGAGCCATGGGACATTGGTTCGATCCCTGGGTTGGGAAGATCCCCTGGGGGAGGGCATGGCAACCCACTCCAGTATTCTTGCCTGGAGAATCCCATGGACAGAGGAGCCTGGCAGGCTACAGTCCATGGAGTTGCAGAGTCGGACACGACTGAAGCAACTTTGCTCGCAAGCATGCAGCTATCTGCCAAGGCGGTGGGCCTAAGAGCAAGGGCATTGTCCAGGGCCTGGGCCCCAGTCCGTCTGTGATGGTCAGCCCTCCAGCTTCAGCTCCCAGGGACGTGGTGGTGAGTTTGAGTCCGAGTTTCCGGGTTCCTTCTAGCCTGGGCCATTTCTCCCTTTCTGACCAAATGCAAAGCCTGCTCTGTACCCACCAACGTTGCGTGGACTCTGCTGTTGCTAATGTCAGCTTTGGTATTAGACAGGGTATGAATTTAAGCTCTGCTAGTTCTGGGAGTTAAATTCCCCAAGCCTCAGGTTCCAAATTGATAAAATGTGCAGGATAAAAGCTCTTTCTGAGAGTGGTTGTGCGAAATAACCCAGTGCCATGCCCGCCCCAGGTACATGCTGTGTCTCCCCCCGCCCCCACCACCAGCCACACACACCCCCCTCTGCGTTAGGGCGGCGCTCTGCACACTGTGCCTGTGGTTCCCACCGTCCATCTCATTAGACGGTGTTGGACACGCAGCTCGTGGTGGCCACAGCCACCTACCCTGTGCCCTTCCTGCCTGAGCTGTCCTGTCCTTTCAGTGCCCCAGAGATGGGAGGGCAGGGGAAAGGCTGGGAGACAGCCACCGCTTTCACAGAGCCTGTGTGCTCGCAATGTGCTGAAATATGTGTTTGTGCGGGTGGCTCTGTGTCGCACACATGTGTGCTCCATCGTGCAGCATATTTGAGGGGCTCAGCATTCCAGAACACAGGGGCTCAGAGCAAAAGCAGCTGTGTCAGAATTCTCCTCCTCAGCTGTTCCCCTCCGAAAACCCTATGGCCCTGAACTCCGTCTGGTGAGCGACCCTCCGGCTGACCGTGCCCAGCTTCAGGCCACTTGCCTGGGCTGCATCCAGCGACTGCCAGGAAGTATTTTCTGTGTGGAGGTGGACGCTGGTTATTGTCTGTCCTGAAGGAAAGCTGACCAGGACAGGGAGGAGGGTGGGGGAGGAGGGGGCTACCAGTAAATAAATAGCATTCCTATTCTGGCAGGTGGCTAAAGAACCCACCTGCCAATGCAGGAGGCATAAGAGACGTGGGTACGATCCCTGGGTTGGGAAGATCCCCTGGAGGAGGGAATGGCAACCCACTCCAGTATCCTTGCCTGGAGAATCCCCATGGGCAGAGGAGCCTGGCAGACCACAGTCTATAGGGTGGCAAAGAGTTGCACACAACTGAAGTGACTTAGCCCGCATCCTGGCAGGAGTAGGGGAGGAAGCAAGCCTGCGACTTGTGTGTAAATCCTCTTAACAGAACTGTAATGTAATTGGTAGCTGGCAGTTAAGGAAACCAAGAAAGACTAGATGACACGGCATGGTCATGATGATGAACTTTGAGTGAGGCAGAAGTGGAATTCCAGCGTCAGGCCTTTTATCATAGACTCCACCACGGGGACCTCGTAACGGCGGACGCATGTGGGGAGGGCCAGTGATGGGCTAGGCGGCAAATGACCTTTAATTGAATAAACGCTTTTTACGTTTCTGCTGTCTGGACACATACGCTTGGCCCTGGGAAGATGAACACGCTAGGGAAGGTTGCTGTCCTCTGACAACCTGAAGGAGACACAACGCAGTGAGGTAATACCCTGTGGGTACAGTGCATAGGGCCTGGAGGAGGGACGGGCCGCCCCTGCAGGGCGGGGTGGGGCTGAGAGCCTCATAAATTCCACCATCAGTCAGGGAGAGAAGCAGACATTGTGATCACGTTGTTCTAGCATTCTAGACTTACTGTGTCTGCGGGGGCTGGTTCAACAGCCCGGTAAGGCTGTCCCTCTGTGTCCAGTGATGTGGCCTGAAGTCAGCACGACTGGAGACAGAGGACAGATGGCCACCTCCGAGGATGGGCTGAAACCCAGTCATCCTCACCACCGCGCAGCCATCCTCCAGCGTCAGGAACCTGCAGGAGGAGCTGCTGGCATCCTTCCTTGGGAGGGAGACAAGCCACAGCCCAGGACCAGAGACCCTGGGCAGGAATGCGAGCCCTGCGGCCCATCTGCTACCCAGTGACCCAGGGGACACTCTGCCACATGCATCAGCCCCAGCTCAGGGCCTCCTGCCCTGCACTGACCCTGTGGCCCAAAGAGAAAACCGCCTGTGCTTCTGCTTCTGCTTTCTGCATCTCACGTGAAGCATCGCACTGACCCAGAACCGTGCGGTGAAGGGATTTTGAGGAAATGTGATCCAGCTGAGCTCAGCTGACAGACTACAAGTTCACCGCAGCTCCCTGAGTCTGGCTGGACCGTGCCCTCAACCTTGTCTAAAAGCTTTCTCCAAACAAAACCTCGCAGAAGGGTAACCCTTGAAGCCTACTGGCCGCTTGTTTTATCTTAGTGTATTCCGTATTCTTTTCTGAAAATCTCACTGGGATTATGGCTTTCTGCATTTTGGAGGATGGAAGGAGGAGATTCCATCCTCTCCTGGGTTAGCCTGGGGGAATCCAAGCACATTCCCACGTTAGAGCTAGCTGGGGAGTTTGCTGAAGACAGACCCTCAGGCCTTGCCCAGCTCCAGTGAATGGGATTCCCCAAATGTGGAACTGTGGAGGCTGTCACAAGTTTCCAGGGGTTCTCAGGCAGCCAGCTTGGGTTTATGAATCTCTGTCCAAACCGGCTTCTTGTCAGTCCGGTGGAAGCTCCGTGCCTCTGCTCCACATCTCGGTCACCAGCGGATTCGGGGTCTGCCCAGAGGGTGCTGGTGGGGGTCGGCTGCAGTCGTGGGGTCTCTGGCAGCGCTGCCTGGAGCTTGTGCATCACTGGCAGGCCCTTGTGTGTCACTTCAGATAAAGCTGTGATTCAAAAGGAGGAAGGATGTGAAGCAATCCGAGGGCAGAGTCAGACCAGCCAGCGGAATGACAAAGTACGGGGGAAACGTCAGCAGCTGCCTAGGGGCTGCGCATGTGGAAGGTACAAGGATGTGACCAAGAGATGAGATTTAAACATGAGACCTGAATGGTGACAAATGTTAACTAGACGTATTGTGGTGATGACTTCACAACGTGCACCGACCCTTTGTGACCCCATGGACTGTATGTAGCCTGCCAGGCTCCTCTGTCCATGGAATTCTCCAGGCAAGAGTACTGGAGTGGGTGGCCATTCCCTTTTCCAAGGGAATGGATCTTCCTGACCCATATATACAGATATCATATCACTGTGTTGTGTATCTGAAACCAATATAAGGTTATATGTCAGTTATGCCTCAGTTAACACAAGTGAGATCTGGAAAGACAGGAGAGCTTATAAGAGTTCCCATTTTCATAGTATTTATAACAAGCCAAAGTTTCTCATCAGCTTTGCTTTTCTGGTGGCTCAGATGGTAAAGAATCTGCCTGTAATGCGGGAGACCCGGGCTTGATCTCTGGGTGGGGAAGATCCCCTGGAGAAGGGAATGGCAACCCACTCCAGTATTCTTGCCTGGAGAATCCCATGGACAGAGGAGCCTGGCGAGCTACGATCCAGGGTATTACAGAGTCGGACATGGTTGAGTGACTCACACACACACACACACACACACACACCTGAAGGAATTAAAAGTGAAAACAACATCAAAAAGGCTATGGTGGCAGCCACTGTGGAGAGGACCCGGTCCTTTGTGCTGCCCGCCAGGAGAAGTAGGGGAGGCGGGCAGCACCCACAGCCCTGTCTGGGGGGTGGCTGGTCCCTGTGTCTCCAGCCACATGATCAGGAGGCCAGAAAGGGCCCTGCATGCCCGCAGCTCCTCCAGCTTTAGCCTTCAGAGGCAGCTTCACTGACACGCCTCAGAGCAGCCAACAGAAGAAAGGCTGACAGCCCCGGCCCCCACGTCCCTCCCCAGATCCTGACGTCCCAGCGGCAAGTGTGGCCAGCGTGGTTTGAGTGATGGTGAATGGAAGCTGCTATTTGTTTGCACTGAGAAAGTTCTGACCCGCTTCCGGAGCCATCGCCATGGAAACAGACCGAGGAGATCATTCAAAGGAGCCTCTTTTCCACTTCCTTTCCTCCCATACTCCCTCTCCCCATCCTGAGGCCCTGGCTGGTAGGGGCCAGCTCTGTGCAGCCTGGCTTTCCCCACTGGTCCATGCCAATTTGATAAGAATATCAAAGGCCGGTTTTCCTTACCGTGCCAGCCTCTGCTGGGATGAATTGCCCCGTGTGCACCCCGTACCAGGCAGAGTGGCAATCCATTTCCACACCTGCTCCTGAGTGAGGGCCTGCGTCATGCATAGTGATAACCAAATGTCCTTCCTCAGGAGCAGGCAGATGCATGCCTGTTAATCCAGCCAGCCTCAAATCTCAACCACATTTCCTTGCAGAAAAGCCTTTCTTGGACCACATACTTATTACACATATGCAGTAAATTTTAAAGGGGGAAATAACCAAAAGGAAGGAATAATTGTGTCCAATTTACAGAATAAATAGCAGCCATTAAAAATGTAAACAAAGCTATGTATAGTTCTTTTCCTTATTTTATTAAAAAAATTAGCTTTTGTGGTGAAAATAATGTGCTACAATCCTGTTTTATTTTGGTTTTGACAATAATTTAGTAATTCTGAAGGTATACTGAAAGACTTAAATAAATTAATTCTGAAAGACTTAAATAAAATATAAAATATGTCACATTGAGGCCATAAAAGGAAGGCATTTGTTTTTACTGGTTATACCAAAATGAGAGTGAAGACGAAATCCAAGATCTTTTTAAAAATTTATCTTTTTATTTATTTTTAAGATTATTTGTTATTTGTTTTGGCTATGTTGGGTCTTTGCTGCAGTGCACAGGCTTATTGTGGTATATGAGATCTTAGTTCCCTGATCAGGGATCAAACCTGGGCCCTGTCCATTAGGAGTGCGGAGTCTTATCCTCTGGACCATGAGGGAAGCCCCCCTTTTCCTTTTGAACACCTTAATGTGTATGCCTGTTGAGGAAACACCAAGAATCAGAGCTTGACCTGGGACTGCAGACACTCTTGTGGCCAAGCCACTAACTTAAATTGCATCTTGAGTGCCAGTAATGAGAGAAAATGCACACCGTTTTAGCTTTGGGCTCACAGTATTATGCATCTGGTTTCTAGTGGGAAGGACATTGGATTTGATGTCAGAAGAGCTGAGGTTAAGCCCCAGCTCTGTGACTTATTAATACAATTGGACAAGTCACTTCCATGAGTGCACCAGGCCTCAGTCTCTCCATCTATATAGTGGGGCTAGTTCTTTTCAGGGTCTGTATGAGCCAGAAATCCAATGAAATGTATATGAATGTGCTTGGTAAACCCACGTCAATGTTTTTAGAAGTTTGTCATTTTTACTTCTTAACAACCAAGTCTGCAGTGTTGAGGCCAACAGGGGTATATTTATATGTGTGTGTGTGTGTGTGTGTGTGTGTGTGTATACACTTTTCCCCCATATGGCAAGTAATCTGGAGGTAGGTATTCTGAAGAATTATTTTCTCTACTCCTCTATCCTTAGTATGTGACTTTCTTCCTTACAGTAAAATGACAGCTGCTTGGGCATTCTGCCCATGTTTCAGGTAGGAACAAGGGGGAGGGCAAAGGGCAAAAGACATGTGAAAACTGAGTCATTTGTTTTCACTGTGAAAACACTAGCTTTCCCAGAAACACCAGGATGTACAATTCCAGTTATGTCTTCTAGGGCAGTGCCGACACCCGGCCTCCACGTGCTCCCAGGGAGTGTGGGTAGCCGCGTAATTTAACGGGGCACAGTCCCGTGGTCACTGGCTTCTTGGTAGTGCTGCTTATCACGTGCAAGCGTGTTCTCAATACTGGGCAAGCCACAGTTCACTGAAACCTCTAGAAAGCCCGTATGTTCCGTAATATTAGTGTGTCTGTTTTGCATGCTTTGAAACTTGGATTTAGTGGGACTAAGTGGCTGGTCCAGGGTTGCTAGTTAGTGAATGCTAGAGCTGTCCAAGAAGGCAATGGCACCCCACTCCAGTACTCTTGCCTGGAAAATCCCATGGACAGAGGAGCCTGGTGGGCTGCAGTCCATGGGGTCGTGGAGAGTTGGACACAACTGAGCGACTTCACTTTCACTTTTCACTTTCATGCATTGGAGAAAGAAATGGCAACCCACTCCAGTGTTCTTGCCTGGAGAATCCCAGGGACTGGCGGGGGCCTGTTGGGCTGCCATCTATGCGGTCGCACAGAGTTGGACACGACTGAAGCGACTTAGCAGCAGCAGAGCTGTCCAAGGCGGTCGGACTCCAGAACCTGCCTTGTGAGCCATTGTGCTGGGCGGCTTCCTGGGTTGTGGTCTCAGGGGAGACATTAGAGATAATGTCATTCACAACTAGAGACCAGCGAACTGCCCAATTCATCTCCATGTTGACATCTTGTTTGATCATTAGTGTATTTTTTTTTTCATTCTAAGAAAAACATGGATTGCTTTTGTAAAGTGCAGTTGAGAAGTGGAAGAGAAGCCATTATGTTCATTTTAACTATGTGAGGGCAGTTAATGTTTAAAACAAAAATCACTTGCTTTGCAGCAGGAAAGACCATGTTTAAATACCTAGAACTTCCACATACCTAATAAAATTAGCAGTGGATTGAGGGATAATAGAAATGATTGTCATTAGATGTCAATTTCCGCACCTGGATTAGCTGTGTCTTCCTCTTGAAATTTTTCTGAGTAAGATGCTCCTCTGCGATATCTTGTGTGGAAGGAAAAGCTCACCTAAAGTGATTCTGGTGGCAGTTTAAAAACCAAAGATAACATCAAGAAGGAAAAGTTGAAAGAGCCCAAACCTATAGCTGAAAATTTCAAACTTTTCAAAATATTCTTCTAGCACTTTCCAAGAGTAGGAATTTGATTTATTTGGTAAGAGACCCTTTTCAAATTGAAATTAAAGATTGGGTGATATTCTTGCTTTGAGACAATATCCACACTTAATAAACCTGGAAACCCTGCCATTTCTTTTAAGGAGTTAATATTACATGATTGATGGGTCCAAAGTGTTTCCCATGATTTGGTATGCATCCATACTGAAATCTACTCAAAATAAACATAGAATTGTTTTCCTATGTGCTGTGTTGAACACAGTGAACTAACTTTGTACAGTTCTTATTGCCTAAGGAATACAGTAGAATGTAAGCAAATGTTAATTACATTATGCTGAAAAAAAGGATAAATTGTGTTGTTCACAATTTATTGTTCACAATAAGTTGTGTGGGTTTTTAAAATTTTCAGGGGGAAAATATGAAAAAAAATTTAAAAACTTTATTGGAGGGACTTCTCTGGTGCTCCAGTGGCTAAGACTATGCTCCCAAAGCAGGGGGCCCAGGTTTGACCCCTGGTCAGGGAACTAGATCCCACATACCCCAGTGACCATCAATGATCCCGCATGCTGCAACTAAGACCCGGCACAGCCAAATGAAGAAATATTATTAAAAAAAAAACTTTATTGGAGTATAGTTGAGTTACAGTGTTGTGTTAGATGGTTTTTTCTTTTAATTCTAGGAAAAACATGAATTGCTTGTATAAAATGAGATTGAAAGCGGAAGAGGAATCACTGCATCCATTCAAATTATTGGAGGGAAGTTATTATGTAAGAAAGGGAAGTTAATGTAAGATAGTGAAGGACAGGGAGGCCTGGCGTGCTGCAGTTCACGATGTCGCAAAGAGGTAGACATGACTGAGCCGCTGAACAACAGCACCAGTGTAAGAAAAATGAAAAAAGAGGAACTTTGGTGATTCAGAAACTGCTGGAGTCTAGAGTAGGGGCTGAGCAGTGGCTGGGCTTGGTGGGATGAGGATGGGTCATAGTTCGCGAAGACCAAGTGAATCCATCTGATTGGGGTGGCTCCAGGGGGTGGTCATATGTACTGAGAAAAGCCCTTTACTTGCATTATCGCCTGTCATTCCCCTAACAACCCACTAAAGTAGGTACGTTTTGCATTACGCTGCTTTACTTTGTGGGAAGAAGGAATACTCGGCCTAGGTTTGTGGCAGCGCTATCACGGGCGTCCCTGACTTCTGAGCCTGTGAGCTCCGAGCCTGTGCAGTGTCGGCCATGGCCTTGGACTTGGTTCTTCATACTCCTGCCTTGATCACTTAGGAAGGTGACCTTTCAGCAAAAAAGCCAGAAAGTGCAGGCCAGGAATAGACTGTGACATGAAAGAGAAGCCCGTATGGAGAGTGTTCAGCAGGATGACATGTCACTGGCGTTGTCACTGATCCTGAATCTTCAGGGAGTTCTAACAGGATGCCAGCTGGTTGGCTGGAGAGTTACCTTCCATCCCATCCTGTGGGTTTGCAAGCTAATTTCCATCATGTGTATGAAATACAGCAGTGATTGGCTGGGAAGGGCCCCACTGAGGGAAAAGCAAGAGATTACAGAGGGTACGGAATTTAAGGAGGTACTTGCTCCCTGCATTTGTGCCCAACCTCAAGAGTGAGCACCCAGCACTGGGGACCCTCCATGTCTGAGGCCTCATCCTAGTGCTCACCCCACGGCTAGGAAAAGGGGTGACCCTTAAATATTCATGGCCAACAGTGGATAGTATGAGCTGAATTTTGTTTCATTTTATTTCTGTTAGATAGAGGAGAAATGCTCCTATATGAAAAAGTATCTTTGATACCCGAAATATCAAACTAAAGAATTACCTATTTTATGCACAGTGATTTGTCACTAAATATACAAAATATGAATATGAGTAATTTGTTACATTTATTTATTTAGCTGTGCCTGTTCCCTGACCAAGGACTGAACCTGGGCCCTCTGCCTTGGGAATGCAGAGTCTTAGTCACCTGGCCACTAGAGAAGTCCCAAGTTTGTTATATTTAAGTAAGGCAAATATAAAGCAAAAGAAGGGAATTCCTTGGCAGTACAGTGGTTAGGACTTGCTCGATGCTTTCACTGCCGTGGCCCAGGTTCGAATTCCAGGGAAACTAAGATCTTGAAAGCTGCATCACATGGCCAAAAAAAAAAAAGAGAGAGAGAGAGAGAATAAAGCAAAAGTAAATATTAACTGCTAAAAAGGCCCTCACCCCGTTTACCTTCTTCACCCTCTCCTGTGCACGAACGATAGCACAGATGCCTCAGTTCTCTTTCTGGGTCTTGAGGAAAATTGCTCCTGGCTTGGGGACTGTCTTGGCAGGCTAAGGAATGAAGCAGGCAAGCACCCAGACACAGCAGAAGCCCTGATTCAAAATCCAGCAGGAAATAAACTAATGGGAAAGCGTATTTCCGGAGACTCAAGATAAAGGAACCTTTAAAGTCTCTTAAGTATAGGTTTTCCAGTAACATATAACACATGGTCCTTTCTTCGGAATGATGATAGAACTGTTTTTCTTTCCTTTTTGTTTGGTTATAATGAAGTTTCTGGGCAGTGCATCAAAACACAGACCTGCGATCGATTTTAGGAATTCCTTTATGCATGGGCGTTGTTTTACCTTTCTGGTGTGCCAGCCCAAGTATGTAACAGTGAGATAGAGCTGTCTCTGCCTGGAGGTACCTTGGGCTATTTATATATAAATGGACAGAAGAAAACTGGGTTTGAGCTCAATGATGTGGCCTCATTTTCTTCCAGAAGCAGACAAGAGGACCCTGTGGTAGTAACACAACTGAATAAGTGTTTTTGAAATACTTCATTCTGATAAACCCATAAGCCATGTTCACATTTGGGGTTGAAAGCATGCTCTGTCCTCATAAATTCTTCTGAGGGTCTTCCAGGAATTTACCCAAGAAGCAAGCCAGTGTATCAGGTGATGTGAATTTCCTTTATGTAAATAAGAGGCAATATGTTCAGTGAAGTGGATGAAGCTTTGGACTCAGACGTACAGCTTCAAAACCCAGTTATGTCTCTGACCAGCGGTGTGTCCTTAGGCAAGGTGGAATTCTGTAAACAAATATAAAGAATTTCATTTTGACCTTTGTTAGTTTCCTCTTTCTCTCTGGTCTTCTCTGCTATAGATAGATTCAATGGAAAAATAGAGCAATGTAGAATTTACCCTGTATGGCATTTGAGGCAGCAGTATAAGCTGTGTTAAGTCGATTTTAGTATTATTCTTCTGGCCAGAAAAGGTGAAAGTGTACTTTCCTGGCTTTCCTTTTCCTCACTGACCCCTCCCCTGAAGTCTCACTGTCCACTTCCCCTTTTTTTCCTGACTCCTAAAAATTGGGTTTTTAGCCATGAAATTAAAAGACGCCTACTCCTTGGAAGGAAAGTTATGACCAACCTAGATAGCATATTGAAAAGCAGAGACATTGCTTTGCCAACAAAGGTCCGTCTAGTCAAGGCTATGGTTTTTTCCTGTGGTCATGTATGGATGTGAGAGTTGGACTGTGAAGAAGGCTGAGCGCTGAAGAATTGATGCTTTTAAACTGTGGTGTTGGAGAAGACTCTTGAGAGTCCCTTGGACTGCAAGGAGATCCAACCAGTCCATTCTGAAGGAGATCAGCCCTGGGATTTCTTTGGAAGGAATGATGCTAAAGCTGAAACTCCAGCACTTTGGCCACCTCATGCGAAGAGTTGACTCATTGGAAAGGACTCTGATGCTGGGAGGGATTGGGGGCAGAAGGAGAAGGGGACGACAGAAGATGAGATGGCTGGATGGCATCACCGACTCGATGGACGTGAGTCTGAGTGAACTTCGGGAGTTGGTGATGGACAGGGAGGCCTGGCGTGCTGCGATTCATGGGATCGCAAAGAGTCGGACGCGACTGAGCAACTGAACTGAATTGAAAAATTGGATTGCTCCTGAGCTGTGTCTCAGCATCTCTTTACTGTGTTTGGTTGGTCTCCTGGCTTTAAATATGCAGGTGACCTCTAAATGCTTATGTGTGGTCCTCAGTGAGTCCCCTGAACTCAGACTCACATATCCAACTATCTCCCTTTGCAGTGGTGTTCAATAAGCATCTAAAACTGAGCATGGCCAAAGGAGACTTCTCACCTCCTCCTCTCTCCTTTCCCCACTCAGTCTTCCCCATTGGAGGGAGCCAGTGTCATGCCAGCTTATCATCTAGGTGTGTGCTCATCTGTCAGCTCTTCAGAGAGGCCTTCTCTGTCCATCCTTTCTAGAATTCTCCCCACTTCTTGATCATTCCCCCATCCTCGCTCCCAGAGAACAGGGATCTTACCCATTGTTTGTTTACTGCTATGATCTCAGTACCGCAGAGAATGCTAGACGCAGAACAAGAGCTTACTAAATATTTATTGAATGAAAGAAACACTGAATAAATGAATGAGTGAAAAAAAGGAAGAAAGCAACTTAACAAAGAATTTGCTAATGATTGGAGTGTCGAATGAAAAGAATTGGCTCAATTCTAGAGATGTTCCTTGAATTTTTTTTTAATCTAATTCATGCATTCCTTATGAATTTTCTTCAGTGAATTTGGGCTTCAGGGATAACTAGAGTAGTTAGGGGTCTTGAGGAAAAATATTTACTTTTAAGCAGTTTGGGGATCTAATAGTAGCAGTCATTGATGAAAAGATCCTGAGTTCAGAGACTTTAAATGCAAAATTCGATGATTATTAAGTGCTTTAATTTTCAAAGTACAGTCGAATTGCTTCCCGGTCATCAGAATCTTTGTGGAAGTCCCCCATCGTTTTTACCCTGTTGAGAGTGAGCGTGATGGGTGGAAACAGGCTGCCATGTTCAGATCTGCAGTGTCTGGCTGGAAGGATGTCTTACAAGGAGGTCTCTTTGGAACTGACTTCTGAGTGTTAATTTCTTCTACCAGGAGATCAGTAAACGACCCTTTCCACCTGCTGCCATCCGAATTTGGAATTTGGTTGCTTCATTGAATTTTGTTTCTGCTGGATGAATTTCCCAATCAGTTTCGAGGAGAAAGGAGATGGCATTTTTTTTTTACATCTCTGCTGCTCTGCCAGCTTCTGTTTGCAGGGACGATTCTCTGCATCCAAATTAAACTTCAGATGATGGTATTTTGCCCCTTTGCAAACTGATGAGTTGGGAAGCCTCGTGCTTATGAAAGCACTGGCTTGCTATCTTTGGCCAGTATCTAGATTGTGAACTGGTGAAATTTTGAAAACAAAATCCCCGCTGGCCACAATAAGCAAGTTGAATATAGAAACTACAGTGCCACCTGCTGGCATTCTGAGGGAAATGCAAGTGATGCTTAGGAGAAGCACTTATGTAACAAATAGATCAAAAATGCAAATCCAAGGATAAATATTTGAAATGCATAGTAATTTGAAGAAAGTAGGTAAAAATAATGAAGTTATAAGTCAGCGTTTTAGAGAGGGAAATATCGACTCATTTTGTGATAACTATGTAATAGAACATAAATTTTCTGTAATGTGAATTTTGGAAAAATGGGTTGAAAAATTAGAAATCAACGTTTGAATTTTTCAGACAACTTTATATGCACTATATCCAGGTAGGGAGACTTGAGTATATTTTGGAAAGACAACCAAGCTAACAGTGCCTCAGTACAGCTCCTTGCTGGCCTCTAACCAGTCAGGGAGCCTTGTGCCTCTGGAGACTAGGCTTTCCTGCAAAACTGGGGTTGAATTAAACAGTGGGTAAAATTCCTTACAACTCAATAAAGCATATTATTCTAAATCAGCAAAGGACTGGAAAAAACTACTATTTCTTTAGACCATTTTCCCATGGAAACATTTCTTTCAGGAAAAGTGAAAGACATATACATATTTTTAGTTTATTACATAGTTCACTAGTTTATCAAGAGCTAGGGATAGTTGAAATGTTTGGTACTAAGCCATTAGGTCAAGACTTTCCTAGTCCTAAGAGCGAGTCTAAAACTCGATGTGCCACTTCCTTTGCTGTCAGAGGTCATCTACAGAAAGCCTGCTGATGGTGCTGGTTGGTCATAGCTGGTTGCCATAAGGTAGACTGAGCTACAAATGCAACAGAATAAAATTTAAAAAAAAAAGTTTAAGAATTCAAACCTTCAGCATCAATATTACTTTCCTGCCTTAATCCCCACTCACCTAGCCAGGGCTTCACTCTGTTGTCTGCGGGCGTTTGCCTGGCTTCTCCTTTTGTGACCCTGAGCACTTGGCTCGCATGTGTGGCCGCTGCTTCTCCTCCACTTCCTCGTCCTTCCTGTTCTTACTTCCACCACCCCGTGCCCCTCCCCTCCTTCCCTGTCGTCCGTCAGCTGTTGCTTCTCCTTCTTCGCACGTGTTTATTCCCGTTTGTCATCCTCCCCCCTTTGTGAGCTCCACTTCTTCATGATTGTCCATGTACCTTACTCACAGTAGCATCAACACTGAGTCATTGTACCGAAAGAATGAAACTTTGAGGTGGTTGTTTCATGGAAGCCTTTCAGGTAAATATTTGTTTAGGTATTTCCATTTACTGTGTGGATCAAAAGGAAGAGAGTGTATTTTGGAAGCTAAATCTGGCAAAATGTGTTGAAAGGTAGGTTTTCCTTTTGTCTTTTTGTGTTGGTGGCATGGTAGTATGGGCAAGAAACTCGGCTACAGGTCTGGCTCTTCAGTGGTCAAGTCCTTTCCCCTGTTTTCTGTTCTTTGTTCTTAACTCTGTCCCCTCATGGACAGTAGGAGCCAATCCACCTTTTGTGCTAGTCAGAAACACTTTTCTCGCAGACTTGGGCTCTGAAGGTGCTTCCATTCTCAAATGTCGGTCAGCAGCCAGCATTGATGCAGTTATTCCAAAGAGAGATGACTTATCACAGGTGGCTCTGCATGAGAGGAAGACCCCAGCCCCTGTCTGGTCAACTTAAGTTCTGTAGGTTCTTTTTTGGTCACTATATTGGGCAAAAAGTTTACTCAGGTTCTTCTGTAAGATATTATGGAATAACTCAGGTAAACTTTTGGGCCAACTTCTCTTCCTGATTGTGTCTGTGGAACTCTGCCCTTCTCACACTAAAGAGTATTTCACCGGATGCCGCCTCTGTGTTCCGCCCTGGGTGGATATAGGTGCAGTGGAGATTCAGGCGTACATCCTCTGAGCTCCCCTGCTTGTGTTCTGACGCAGATTCCTTCTTCCTGGCTTTCCTGCTCAGCAAACTCAGGGACACTGTGCTTACCTCTCACTCTGGACCCACCTGGTGGAAGATGCTGTTCCACCTCGGCTCTTCCCCTTTTGAAAAAAAACAATGTGAACTTTCTTTGATTCTTCTGCCTTCTTTCCTTAAGTTGGCATCTGTCTATGTATTTTCTGGAGAAAGGTTTAATCACCTGGTCTGGGACCGAGTTCACATTTCAGGTTCACACACTGGCAGCCTGGGGAAGGGAGGGTATGGGCCAAATCAGATGCCCAGACATGTATTAATGAACTTGGACACATTTTTAAAAACATTGAGTTATTTGCCATCACTTAAAAAGGTGAAGCTCTTGTGGAAAAAAAAAAAAGAAGTGTATACTTCTGGCTTCACTTTGCACTTTGGAGGATCTAGTGAGACATGTAGCCCACTTGCCAGATGGCAGCAAGCGACCAGAGGAGCTGCATCCTGGCTGCTCCCTACCTGGGGCTTCCGGTCTCCTGTGGCTTGTCCGTGGACCTCTGCACCTCCTGACCTCTCCTCCAGGTGACCACCTTACTCATATACTGGGACTATCTTCTCATTATGACCCATCTGCTGGGCCTGTGTTCTCATTGGCCTTCTCTTTCCCATTTATAGGAAAGACTTTTTTAAAAAAAGCATTTATGTATTTATTTATTTGACCTGTGAGGTCTTAGTTGTGGCACGCGGGGATCGTTGTTGTGGCTCCGTAGTTGTGGGGCACGGCTGTGGGCCTAGTTGCTCCGTCACGTGTGGGGTCTTAGTTCCCTGACCAGGGATTGAACCCGCGTCCCCTCCCTTGCAATTGGATTCGTAACCACTGGACCACCGAGGACGTCCCTGAAGGACCTCTTAATGGAAATAACTTAGCGTGTAGATAATGATTCACAGAAATGACAGATACTTCAGTGATCACCCAGTCAAGTCCATTCCCTTCATTTAATATAGGTCGTACCCTGGAGTGAATCTTTAATTAGTGTTGACAAGTGGCACATTAGCATGTTTCTAGAAAGGTGGCAGATGGCTGGGAAAGGCTGTTGGTTAATATTCTGTAGAAATTTGCCGGGCTCCGTTAAGCTGATTGATGCTGGGTCTCACTAGTTAGGAGAGTCTTCAGGTCTCACATGAAGGTAAGGTTCCTTGATAATCACACTTGTTTTTCTTTTGTAGGAATCCTCTCCATAAGTCAAACTCGGAAGACAGCTCTGTAGGTCAGTACCACTTTTCTTGGTTTAACCATTGCTAATGAATTATTTCCTTTTGATGCTTTATAGACCATATAAATATGTGAACACCCAAAACCTACAAAGAACCCTTCCATCCAGAAATAAACGTTGTTAAGATTTTGACAGCTTTCCCCTTATTTTCTGTGTTTATGTGGGTTTTAAAAAGCATAATTTGGATCATATTCTACAACTGAATATATCCTGAGCATGTCCCTATATGATTGAGTCCTTTGCACAGTAAAATTCTAGAGTCTGCATAGTAATCTGTCATGTTGGATATGCCATAATTCAGACAGCCAGTCTCTTCTTTGCTGGGCTTGTAAGTTGTTTGCAGTTTTTTCTCTATCACAGAGAAGTGCTGCTACCCCTGAAAATCCTTGAGCCTACCCATGATCATGTCTTTAGGGTGTGTGCTCAGTTGTTCAGTCGTGTCGCTCTCATTGCGACCCCATGGTCTGTAGCCCGCCAGGCTCCTCTGTCCATGGAATTTCCCAGGCAAGAACACTGGAGTGGGTTGCCATTTCCTTCTCCAGTCTTTAGGGTAAATCCTTCAATTTGGAGCTTTTGAACGAAAGATTATGCACAATTTAGATGATCTGTAGTTTATTTCCTTGGTTATAAAATCGACTTTTCTAATTTTGTCACATTTTATTCTGTTTTGCTCCAAGAAAGTCTGGCAAAGTAGTCATAATTAGGAGCGTAAGTGCTGAAGTCAGTCTTTGATTAGGATTTGAATCGTGACTCTACCAGCTGCCTAGTTATGACCTCGGGCAAGTCGCTTGTCTCTCTAAGCCTTGGTTTTCTCATCCACCAAATGGAAATAGGAATACATCATATGTTCAGCGTTAGTGAGCATTAAGTGAGATATGCCATTAGATACAAAGTGGATATGGTCAATGCTGGAGATTGTTAGGTCTTGCCATTTTTTTTTTAAAGCTGCACACCCATTTCAAAAATATTAAAATGGGAGGAGAGGAGAGTATAGCTTACAAGAAAGTGAAAGTGAAAGTCACTCAGCTGTGTCCGACTCTTTACGACCCCATGGACTATACAGTCCATGGAATTCTCCAGACCAGAATACTGGAGTGGGTAGCTGTTCCCTTCTCTGGGGGATCTTCCCAACCCAGGGATCGAACCCAAGTCTCCCGCACTGCAGGCGAATTCTTTACCAGCTGAGCCACCAGGGAAGCATAGCTTACAAGAGAAAAATCCTATTCTGAGATTGCCTGAGAGAGAGGTATTACTAATCCCGTTTCTGCTGCCACCTTTCATGGTTGATACTTGCTGTCTTGTTTAGCCCAAAGGCAGCAGGCGCCTTCCAGATGCTGAGAGCAGAGGCAGCCTCAGGCCCCGGGCTCTGGTTTCCCTCCAGTGGTCCTGGGGGTTGTCAGAGCGTAGTGAGGGCATCCTGCTTTGACAAATGATGCCCTTAGCATGGGAGCCCTAGGCATGGGGTTTCCATGGGTCTGTTTCATGCTGCACTGCCTGGCACCACCAGTCTATACCATGGAAGCCAACAGCACGTCACTCCACAGGGCCCTGTTTCCAGTGGCCGTGGAGCAACCGGACCCCAAACGGGTGATGAAGCCGCAGCTTCGGGTGTGCCCTGTCCCTGAGAACAGATAGGGCTGCCGCCGCTTCATTTGATTTTTAAAGAATAAAGGGCCACCCTGTTCTTTCCTTTTCCTCACTTGACCCCTCTCCTCTTGCTTTTTAAAAAGTATTACATGTTCCTGAGGATCACAGGCCGACCAGACAGGAAAAATGTCTACCATGACAGTGAATTTGTGTTTCACATCAAAGTCACCCAGAACCATCTGGGAAAGATGGAGGTGTAGGGGGGCGTGTCTAGTTGGGAGATGTCACAGCAGGGTGGCAGTTTGCTTTTCTCATCACGGCGCCCTGGGTGAGCTGTAGGTAGGTCACCAGGTAACCTGAGTATCAGAGAGGTGGGACTCACACCCCGCCCATGTCATAGCTAGACCCACACCAAAGGGAGAAGGGTGGGTCAGCCCCACAGACCTGTGAAACCAGCCTGACTCACCAGTGTGCCCAGCATACATCAACCATTCTGTTCTCTTCACAAAGCTGGGATAACAGAAAAAAATCAAGGGTAGATCAACAACAGAAATAACAACAAAACAAAGTTAACTTTTTAAAGCATCCTATTTGTGGTTCAGTTGAAATCATTGTGGCTGAGACCAAGGGGGGAAACTATACCACAAGACAAGGCAGAATTAGACACAGTAGTTAAACAGACATCAAAGTGAGTATAAGTATGCATGTTTTGCCTGCTTTTTTTTTTGATGTTTCTTTATTTCTCATCTTAACTCCATTGTACCATTTCTTGCTCTTAGGAAATTTGCATTTCTTTTAAACAACTTTATAGGCATTTCTAAGTCTTTTCACAAAACTGAAAGAGAAAAACTGTCTTTTTTTGTGAAATCAAAGTATTCTGACAAGCTTTGAATTGTAAGGAAGAGGTTACTTTGGTTATTAATGAATTTATTGCTTGTGCCTTTTATTTTTTTTAAAGGAAAGGGAGATTGGAAGAAGAAAAATAAGTATTTCTGGCAGAACTTCCGAAAGAATCAGAAAGGAATAATGAGACAGACTTCAAAAGGTACTGTAACACAGCTGGCGGACAGTAGGTCCTTTCAGCTCTAAAATGTTAAGACGTTTGGGCTGCTAATCTAAACGGATGCTGTAAGTTAGAATAAGTCATTGCATGTGCCCATAAACTGTTCAGCTTTTCTGACATTCCTATCATTACTTTAAGACTTCATCCCAGTGGGTTTTCTTTTTTTCTTTTCTTTTCTTTTTTTTAATCAAAGAAAACAAAATGGAAAGAGTTCACAGCCCTTTCTTTTCATAGATCTGACAGCAGAGACCAAATCTTTCCTTTTCTCAATCACATCAACCTCAGGGAGATCTTTCCTGGCCAAGATCGGCCCTAAAAGGGTCTAGAAAGTCTTGGCGTTTGTTAGTTTTGGAGCCTCCCCCCTGCCCTGCCACTTGGGGCCTTTGCAGTCTTCTGAACTCTGGTGCTTTTCTGTGGCAGGGACAGTTACGGGGCTGTTGCCCCTGGAAACACTGTCTGATGGGCTGACATCATGGGAATTTGCCCAGGCTGCTTTGTGAAGGGACTCCTGCCCTCCTCTTGGCCATGTCTTTTGTTGTTGTTTATATAGTAAGTAAATATGTCATCCCTTTGAGGCCCAGTTATATAATTTATGTTTCTCCAGCATTCAGACAGGGAGGGGAAACAAAGCTACTTCCAGATTCCAGTCTGGCTGGATAAGGTTATCATTAGATGAACATTTTTAGTTGCTCACCACTGGCATGACTTCTTTTCTTTCACGAAATCTCAGTGTCCTACCCTGTGCAGAATACACAGTTATTCATACACACGGAAACGAGAAACACAGGCAGCCTGTATGCCAGGGGCACACCTGGTTCCTTGGCAGTCGTCAGTGGGCTTATTTAAGTTGTCTTGCTCTAAGGGAGTTATACTTAAACATTCACAGTTTCTCCTTTTTGGGGACACACCCAGCATCACTTGAGATTCAAAGTAAACCCCAGATTCTAACAAAATCTTATTTAGAAAGGAAGAAAAGGAGAGAGACAGCGGGAGGAAGCCAACAGTTCATCGGCTCACGTGGATTTCTTTTTAAACCCAAGCAACTCCCTCCACCACCGGAGGCGTTGCAGATAGTAAAATGAATCACCGCCAAGGCTCTCTCTCCCCTTACCTGGCACACACCATCACTCTTCTCGCACAAGGGACTGAGTGGCGAAGGGAACTTGAGCGGTGTTTCTGGACTGATTGATTACAAAATGGAAATGAGATAAGGAAACACAGGGGAACATAAATTCCAAGGTAGGTCCTGACCGCGATGCATTCCCACAAGTCTGCAGCCAGACTCATTTAGTCCGTAGTGCAGCATCCTGATGACACCGATGGTGGTGATGTGTGTGTGTGGGAAAGACGTGGTGGAGGAGAAAGGTGAGGGGTAAGAACTCCAGCTACATGTGACACACGTCTGCGCCTGACATAACCTCCCCACGCGCTGATCAGAGGCACCTACGCCAACGTGGCTCTCGTATTGAGAGCAGATGGCTATGTTCGCTTTTCAGGAAAACTCTGCCAAAGGATGCTAATCGAGGAGTTCTCTTTCCCTCTGCAGTTCTGGCTGCCTTCAATTCCAGACTGGAAGTTGAGTTCCCCTCACAGGGTGGCAACATATTTATGACAGAGGCACTTGCAGATATCCACATAGATAGTACCTTTCTTCTAATGAACTGAAAATACTTCACGCCTGTGATTATATTTACTTGTACATGTCCCCTGAGGAACACCAGTCAAACTGTTTTATAAAAATCTAGGCTTTTACCTACTCCTGTATTCTTGCCTGGAGAGTTCCATGGAAAGAAGAGCTTGGCGGGCTGCAGTCCACAAGGGACGCAAGGAGCTAGACACAACTGAGTGACTAACACACTTCACAGGCTTTTACCAGGCTGTGAGCTTTGCTCTGCGGCAGACACTGTGACCTTCAAGTTCTCTGTCTTGAAAGAGAATTCTCTTCCCATCTTCCATAGAAACATTTTCTTCTTGTTAATGTTTGAACTGGAAGGACACAGACAACCCTTGTCTGAAGAAGCCCAGGAGTGCTTGTCTCCTCTAACTGGATCTTTAAATTGGGTCTCTGCCTGACTGGTCACTCCAAACTCCCTGTTCGTCTTCTTCCAAAACTCCTCCACTATACCCTCTGTCACAAAATCTCTGATCATTTTGAAGGATTTGTTTCCATGGTAACATCCATATGTTCCTGGAGCTGTTTTCCAATGAGACGGGCTCACTGGCTTCCCCAAATGCAGCCCATTCCTGCTCCTGTGGCTCCATCAAGAACAGGGTCCTGAATCACATCCTTTAGTCCTAGATGACACACAATCAAGACTGGCATCCTGTTTTATCTTTCTGTTATCTTTCTCATTCTTATTGTTTTTCTTCTTTGATCTCTAGGAGAAGATGTGGGTTACGTTGCAAGCGAGATAACAATGAGTGATGAGGAACGGATTCAGTTGATGATGATGGTCAAGGAAAAGATGATCACCATCGAAGAAGCGCTTGCTCGGGTAAGAGTGGATGTCTGGTTTACATTTGTGAGCACCTGACCTCCTTACATTGAAAAATGTTGAGGATGGCTATAGACTAAATGTTTTTGTCCTACCCCCATCCCCCCAAATTTATATATTAAATCCTAATTTGGAGATGAGACCTTTGGAAGGTGATTAGCTCTTCAGAGTGGAGCCCTTATGAATGGGATTAGTGAGCTTATAAAAGAGGCCACAGGGAGCTCCTTTACCCCCTTCCCCTGTGTGAGGACACATGCTGTCTGTGAACCAGGAAGTCAGGCATCATCAGACACTAAATCTGCCACCTCCTTGATCTTGGACTTCCCAGCCTCCAGCACTATGAGAAATTTCTGTTGTTTATAAGCCACCCGGTCTATGGTGATTGGTTATAGCAGCTCAAAGAGACTAGGACAGGGGCATCAAAGGGTAAATGGATAGACTGATAATGATAGATTACTCAGTAAACACCAAGGAAAAGTTAAACGGAACCATTATAAACGCTAGTTCTAAAAGAAGCCTTCCACAAATTAAACTTTGAATAAAAAGACAAGCTATATCTCTAAACCTTAAACTTTTGCTTGCTTTCATTTCTAAGTAGATATTAATTACAGTTTATTGTGTGTGTGTGTGTGTGTGTGTGTTGCTCTGAGTTAAATTAGGCGTTAAAAGAAGCCTTTAGGACACTGGAGTAGCATTTATGATAGCAAGATAGCAGTTCCTACGAGATTTCCCACTTTGTTGCCCAACTAACTGACTGATTAATTCTTGACTTTGACTTTGAATACTTGGTTCACATGGTAGACAAGTCATAAATTAGACAGATTTAGAATTTCAGGTCACTAAGGAATCATTGAGTGAGGTATGACTTTACCATTAAACAGAATCTTGAAGGCATGAAACCTTGAAATAGTGACAAACATACTGAGAGATTGTTTAATCACTTAAGTCGTGTCCGACTCCTGCGACCCCATGGACTGTAGCCCTCCAGGCTCCTCTGTCCATGGGATTTTCCAGGCAAGAATACTGGAGTGAGTTGCCATTTCCCTCTCCAGGAAATCTTCCTGACACAGGGATCGAACCTGGGTTGCGTGCATTGGCAGGCGGATTTTTTACTGCTGAGCCATCAGGAAAACCCAGCTAAATATATAGAATACCCGACTGTACACATCAGTAATTTAAGAAAACCTTTAATATGTTGCTGAGACAATCCTCGGGGAAAAAAATGCCTGAGGGCAGTGGGAGGTGGGACCTGTCCTAGGAGACCTGAGGTCTAAGGTCACCACCAGATGCCCGCCTGCCGGCTTTTCTCGCTCTATTGAAGAGGAGCAGGGGTGATCTCAACCACCAGCATCCCTGGTGGGCTGAAGCTGTGCTGGGGCAGTGATGAAGAAGGTGACAAGTGACAACATCCTGTCCATGCTGCTGATCACCTTCACCTGCCCTTCACCCTCAGTCTGGTCTCCCACTGCCCCACCCACCTTTAGCCACCAACCTAGCTGGGGCAATACGTCCACCGTACATCTTCTCTACAGTGCCATTCCTTGAGCGTGGCATGCTGCTGCTGCTGCTAAGTCACTTCAGTCGTGTCCAACTCTGTGCAGCCCCATAGACGGCAGCCCACCAGGCTCCGCCGTCCCTGGGATTCTCCAGGCAAGAACACTGGAGTGGCTTGCCATTTCCTTCTCCAATGCATGAAAGTGGAAAGGGAAGGTGAAGTCGCTCAGTCGTGTCCAACTCTTAGCGACCCCATGGACTGCAGCCTACCAGGCTCCTCCGTCCATGGGATTTTCCAGGGAAGAGTACTGGAGTGGGTTGCCAACTTGGAAAAAGTCCAGTTGAATTCCTAGAAAATGCATGTGAGAAACACAGACCTATATTACCATATTTTACCATGGTGGGCAAGTTGTGTCCTTACAGTCTGGGGAGTGATACTGTTACATGCCTTGTGTAGTCATAAAATGGAAGCTCTGAATGCAGAAGCTGTCTGCTCATCCTGACAGCATCCGTGTTTGGCTAGAGAGTTGCATAGCATGCATCAAACTCAGTTTTCTTGGAGCAGCAGAAAATGTTAAAAGCATCAACTGAGTTAACACAGTCAAAAGTTAACACTGTCAACTTGAGGGGCACGTTTCTATAATTGAAAAGGAAACAAAAGAATACTTTCAAAGTTGGGGAGGAAAAAAAATTAGATGCTCTTTCTGAGCTGATACCTTTATCAGCTAGCCGTTGTTTGCATGGAGTCAAACCAGGAGTCAACTCCATGAAAAGGTGGCACAGCTGTGTGGACGTGGATGGAGTTTTAGTCCTGGAGCCTGGCTGTTGCCAGGCTGGCTGCCTTTGCCTATAGAATAGAGCCCGTCAAGACACCAAGAATGTTTTCTATAAGGCAATCCAGAAACAGATTAAAGAAAAAATTGATAACATTTTCCAAGCTTTATTAGATTTTGCACACAAAGGTGGGTGTCCTTTGACAGATGATGAAATAGCAGGGGACCTTGTTGGCCGGCTCTTGGCAAAGCAAGATACATTCTTGGCTTCTGGCATCTGGATGGGCTTCCTTTTAGCCAGAGACAAAACAAGAAAAACCAAGGATCTGCCTCCTTTAGCTTATGATCAGCTCAAGGATCTAAGTTTATTTGATCACTGTATAAAAGAAACATCAAGAGTTAGACCTCCTATAATGACCATGATAAGAATGGACTTTCCTGACATCAGACATGTGTCTCTTCCACTGTCAGTCAGAGACTAAAAGACCCATAGGTATTTAATGCTTTTCTGTTACTAAAGAATTATTACAATCTGTTTCAGAGAGTTGTCTAATTCTGTTTCATAAGACATTCTGCAAGAGGTTAAAATATTTGCATTTTTAAATTTTTATGTGTTTTCACATTCAGCGTAGCTAAGGAGGAACTTGGAAAATAATGTTAATAATTAGCTCCTCCGATTCATTTTTTGTATTTGAATTTTCTAAAGTTATGCCCCTTAAAAGTTTATATAAACTAGCTAGTAAATATCTGTGGTATTCAGGGCACTGACTTGCACAGCCCTTGGGGCACGTGGAACACAGTTCAGAGTTCCTTAAACACTAGTGTACTTTGAGATATATTTCAAAGATTCAGATTAGTTTTATCATAAGTCTGCATGCTGCTATTTAGACACAATTAAATGCACAGTATAATTAATGTACTGTGATCATTTTACCACTCTTTAGATAATATTGCACAGCCTTGTTACAGTTCGAGGAATTCAATTTGAGCCTGTGTTTGCAAGATGGTGATGTGGTCCCTGTGAGAAATTTCTAGCGTTGGTCTTGACTTACTAAGAAGGTGTAATTTTTCTTTGATTTGTTAGGAGGTATCTAATAACGTGTGTCCCGATTTGTTGCTTGATGTAGTTTGTTATTGTTGTGCAATGTTATTTTTGTAATGTTAATGAATTTAAGTAATTAATTGGAAAGTTAGGGGCAAAAACTGACCCCTAGGTAGAAAGTCTAGACGTTAGTTTTGACAGGACAGCCCAGCAGCAGGAGAGAAGGTTTTCTCTCTTCTGGGCTGGGTGTATCACCCGGTGTTCCTGTATCAGGGCAACTTTTAAAGTGAAAGTGAAAGTGTAAGTCACTCAGTCATGTCCCCACTTGTGACCCCATGGACAGTGGTCTCCCAGGCTCCTCTGTCCATGGAATTCTCCAGGTAAGATTACTGGACTGGGTTGTCACGCCCTCCTCCACGGGATCTTCCCCACCCAGGGGATGAACCCATGTCTCTTATTCTACTGCATTGGCAGGAGACTTTACCACTAGCACCATATCGGGGAAAATTTTTCCCATGTTCAAATGAATACAATTTGGCCCACGGTCCTTTGTTTATATGGATTTGATCTGATTGATGAGTATTTACCCTCTGTGAAGAGTATGTCCATGATTCACCTTCCCAAAAACCCAGTTGTCAATACAAAGATAAAAATGAAAAAGGTTGCAAGGAACTAATATGTGAAACACCACTGTAAGTTGCAAAAGCATTTAAAGAGAATGAAGTTTACGAATTAACTCTGTGTAAGCAGTGTGTGATTTAAAAAGACAGCAGCTTAACTTAATGATTTTTATTTTTTTGTTAACTGAATAGTTCCTTCAAACTGTTGACCCTGGATAGTTCTCCTGAGAAGGGTGTATGCCTGAGTCCGTATCTATGGTAACTGGGAAATTGGGTAACAGTTTTTTTTTCTTTTTTTTTAAAAGGGAGTCTGGGCATCTGATATACCAGAGCATGCAATTATGAGCTGAGAACCCACATATATTATTGAATCATTTCCTTGTAGCAGCTCTTGCACATCAATCATAGGAATGTGGGCAGCTAAAGGCTCATGAAGAGAGGCCATAGGAGAGCAACAAAGTGATTGAGGGTTTTTTTAAAAATAGGTCTCGTGGGCTGAAATTGGAAAGGATTTATCTCAGAAAAGAAGCAGAAAAGAACTTATTCACTGTCTTCAAGTATATGAAGGATTATTAAACAGTCCATCTTTAGGATGTACTGAACAGGGTTTTGTTTTCATCTCTACTGAGGAGAGAATAAAAGGAAATGAATGAAGCTGGAGGAGACTTGGATTAAATATAAATGTTCTTTATAATAAGCACTCAGAATTGGGAACATTTTAGAATTGCTCACCATGAAAGTCTTTACAATAGGATAAGCATTAACCTATTAAAGATGGCCATCCCTCTAAGAATCATGTCCAAGACTTCAAGTATGAGAAAACTACAAGACTTGGGGAAAATGGGATGTGAAGGTAGTCGTTCCTCCTGAGATAGACAGATGGACAGACACCAACACACATGCTCACACACACACTTTAAAATGCCATTATTTAAAAACTCCCAGAATTAAAGTAAAGCTCCATAACTTTGCTTTAAAATACGCATGTTTCTCAAATGAACATCATCAAGTGTCTTTGGGAGCAGAGTGGATTATAAAAGAGTAACTATGTAAATAATAACCAGGCTTTTTTCATTGTAAAATATTAAAGATCTTGTTTTTTTTGTTTGTTTTTTTTTAAGTTAGTAAGTTAAAAATCAAGGCAAATTTAGATAGAGCACAAATCTGAATGTTTATCAGAAGCACGTGGGAAATTCCCCTGTGGTCCAGTGGTTATGACTCTACCCACTCACTGCCAAGAGCCTGGGTTCAACCCCTGATTGGGGAACTAAGATCCCACAAGCCATACAACCAACAAATGATTTTTTTTTTTTTTTAAAGAAAGAAGAAGCACATGTACTCTTAGGCTCCAAGATAAATGATGGAAATGGACAGATAGCAAAAGAAAAATGTTGTCTGTTTATGATTAACTGGGGAGGACTTCGTTTTGTTTTCCTAAAGATGAACTGCTTATTTAGTGCCTCAGGGAACTTGGGGCTAATGTTGAGTAAAGTGTGGCAGGGACCCTGAAAAGCAGACGATAACCTCCCTTTTCAGAGGGCAGCTGTTTTGCTCATACAGGAAGAATAATGCACTTCTGGAAAGGAAGAGCATGCTAGTATGTCACTTAAGTGTATTATAGAGATTAGAGCATATCAATCCCCCTAATACACTACAAAGATTAAAATAATATTAAGTGCCTGAATAGCAGAAGTTCAGATGTCCAGACCTGATGTGAACTTTGAGCTCTCTGAAACCACACGGGTGATAAACATGTGTGTATGTTAGTCACTTAGTTGTGTCCGACTCTTTGCGGCCCCGTGGACTGTAGTCCGCCAAGTGCCTCTGTCCACGGAGTTCTCCAGGCAAGAATACTGGAATGGCTAGCCGTTCCATTCTCCAGGAGATCTTCCCAACCCAGGGATCAAACCCACGTCTCCAGCATTGGCAGACGGATTCTTTCCCATCTGAGTCACCAGGGAAGCCCGATAATACCATCATAATAAGTATATTATTATTGCAAAGGGTGCAGTGTGTTAAGCTTGCTGTGTTATCTTACTTTTTCTAATAATAGTCCTGTGAGACAGTTTATTGTCATCACGTTTTCCATGTGAAGGAACTGAAGCACAGGGAGGTTAAGCTATTTGGGAACCCTTACTTGTTAATATTGTCTGCCTTACCCAGTCCATTTCCTGTCACAAGTGTGCACAGAGAAAAATTTCAAAGTAGAAATAAGGCTTTGGAAGTTTGCTTTTTTCCTAGTAGAATGGCTTTGCTACATCCACATAGCTCCAGTGGTAAAGGACGGTCCTGGTACCATCTCCTGGGCTATTAGGTCATATTGTTTCTGTTCTTTGATGTCTTGATTCATGGACCGTGATTTGATCAATATGTTAAATTTGTACCTAAAAACCACTTTATAACAGAATTTTAACGCAGCGACAACTTAATTGTATCATGCAGATAGCTAAATTTCTACCTGTTTTTAGGAAAACACCTAGAACTTCTCACATTGCCATTCAGAAAGCTTGTTCATCTACTTCTGCTAGGTTGCTGCTGCTGCTGCTAAGTCGCTTCAGTCGTGTCCGACTCTGTGCGACCCCATAGACGGCAGCCCACCAGGCTCCACCGTCCCTGGGATTCTCCAGGCAAGAACACTGGAGTGGGTTGCCATTTCCTTCTCCAATACACGAAAGTGAAAAGTGAAAGTGAAGCCGCTCAGTCGTGCCTGACTCTGCTAGGTTACCTTGGTTAATTTTCTGTAATACCTCATTTGTCAAACTTTAAATGTCTCTAAACATATTGTTCTCTCATCCAAAGGATCCCAAATAAATCCTGTAACATTTGTTAGATGATAACATTGAACTGAACTCGAGGCAGTCAGGACAAGCAAGCAATTTTTAAAAATCACTCTCCGGCTTCCACCTGTTTTACTAAAATATCCCAGGTCTACACCTTGTGTGTTCTACAAGGAGAGGTAATCCAGAGGCCAGACTACAGACAAGTTCTGTTATCAGACTTCCAGTTAAACTGAGAAAGATGAGTCTTGATGTTGGAGGGTGTTGGAGAAGGAAAATCAAGGTTCTTTTTGGAATACAGAATACAAGGAGTCTGTTGTGTCTCTTGGTTTGATTTAGATGAAAACCTTCAAGACAGGGCTTGTATCTTCTTTCTGTTTGGGGACTTTTGGCTTTGGCTGGCACTTGGTCACCAATAGCAGTGTGAAGATGGTGCCCAAAGTATTCTTCTGCTGCTTGGTAGACAGTCTGGGCCATTATTTCCGTTTCAGTCTTCCGTTTTCTCTTGTTGCAGCTCAAGGAGTATGAGGCCCAGCACCGGCAGTCCACTGCCTTGGATCCTGCCGACTGGCCGGACGGTTCTTACCCAACATTTGAGGGCTCATCAAACTGCAATGTAAGTTTACTGTCTCATTGAGCATCTTAACCGCTTCTACTAAAAAGGGACAGCCTCCACCATTTTAGCCTTTGGGCTTCTTTTTGCGATTACCACCTCCCACCTGGATCTGAAAAGAGGCGTCTCTTCTGAGGTGTTATTCTTTTCTTTACCTGATAATCTGCAGTTGGAATAGTACTGTTCATGCTGGTTTGTTCATGCTGCTTTATTATGGTCAAGTACAACTTAAAATTTACCATTATAAGCATTTTAAGTGTTCAATTCAGTAGCACTAGGTACATACACTTTGCTGTACAACCATCTCCTCAACCCACTTCCTGAACTTTTTCATTATCTGACACAGATATTCCATAACTCTTAAACAGTAACTCTCCATTCTCGCCCCACCTTCTCCAAACTCCTGGCAACCACATTTTACTTCCCATCTCTATGAATATGACTAGTCTAGGTACTTACAAAGTGCCTATAGAAGTGAACTCATACAATGGTTGTCCTTCTGTGTCTGGTTTATTTCACTTAGCTCCATGTTTTCTAGACTCATCCCTATTACAACTATACTAGAACTTCATTCCTTTCTATGGATGAACAATATTTCCACTGCACATGGATACCACTTTTGTCTAATTTCTCTGTTTAACTTTCTGAGGCGATGCTATTCTGTTTTCCACAGCAGCTACACCATTTCACGCTCTTGACAGCTACATGGAGGTTCTCATTTCTCTGCTTCCTCACCAACACTTTTGATTCCCCCCCAGCCATTCCAAATGGGTATAGAATGATATCTCATTGTGGTTTAGATTTGATTTCTCTAGGGTCTAAGATTTGGTTTCTCTAATGTTTAAGCATCCTTTTTTATGTGCTTGACCATTTTAATATATTCTTTATAGAAGTGTTTATCAAGTTATTTGCCCATTCTTCAATTGTGTTTTTGTTCTGTTGGTTGTTGAGTTGTAAGAGTTCTTTATATACTCTGAATATTAATCCCTTATATGGTACATAACTTGTAAATATTCTTTCCCATTCTGTGAGTTGCCTTTTCACTCTTTTTGTTGGCCATGCCTCGTGGCATGTGGGATCTTAGTTCCCTGACCAGGGATATAACTCGTGCAGACTACCAGGAAAGTCCCACCTTTTTACTCTCTTGATAATGTCCTTGGAGGTATTAAAGTTTTAAATTTTGAAATCTAATTTGCATTTGCTTTTGGTATCATATCCAAGAAATCATTGCCAAATAATTGTGGTAAAGATTTTCTTTTAAGAGTTTACAGTTTTAGCTCTTAAGTTTAGGTCTATGACCCATTTTAGGTTACTGTTGGTATATGATAGAACATATGCATCCAACTTCACTGTTTTGTGGTAGATTCCTTGTTTTCCCAGAACCATTTGTTGAAAAGACTGTCCTTTCTTCATTGAATGGTTTTAGTACCCTTTTTGAAAATTAATTGACCGTATATGTAAGGGTTTATTTCTGGGCTCTCGTATTTTATTCATTGGTTCATATGTCTGTCCTTTTTGATTAATGTTGCTTTGTAGAAAGGTTTGAAATTGGGATATGTAAGCCTTCCAACTTGGCTCTTTTTCAGACTGTTTTAGCTATTAAAATCCCTGGAGATTCCATATGAGTTTTAGGCTGGATTTTTCTATTTCTGCAAAAAGAACCATGAGATTTTGATAGGGATTGCCTTGGATCTGTAGATCAGTTTGGGTAGTATTGTCATCTTAACAATATGAAGTCTTCCAATCCATGAAACAGGCTATCCTTCCATTTATTTACATCTTATTGGTCTTTCAGCATTGTTTTGTGGTTTTCAGTATTAAAGTCTTGCCTCCTTGGTTAAGTTTAAGTATTTTATTCTTATTGTTATTTTTACATATGATAACATTAATTTCCTTTTCAAAATGTTCATTATCAGTATATAAAGATGGAACTGACTTTCATACATTAATTTTGTACTCTGCAATTTTGTGGAATTTCGCTATTATCTCCAGTAGAGTGTGTCTGTGCCTGTGTATAATCTTTAGTGTTTTCTGCATGTAAGACCATGTCACCCAAGAACAGAGGCAATTTCATTTCTTCTCTTCCAGTTTTGATGCCTTTTATTATTCATTTTAAAGTGACCAAAACAGTACTTCCCAAGAGTTCCACCAAGATCATAGGAATTAGAGTTCCAGAGTTTCAAATAGACATTTCATGGTGTGATCATCAAACTTTATGACATGAAAATGAAGGGAGTTTGCTTTTTTTCATCTCTTACACAATGATTTTGTTTATTAGGACATTTCTTCCTTAAATTCTGGAAACAACTTGCCTCCATGTTTTCAGTCTCTTGTTTCCTCTTGTTAATGCTCCATACAGCCAGTCATCTTTCCAAAATATACACCTTTTCTTACATTCCTATGTTTCACAAAAGGCTGAGGAGCTTCCCAGGTGGTGCAATGGTAGAGAATCTGCCTGCTAATGCAGGAGACATGGATTCGATCCCTGGGTTGGGAAGAACCCCTGGGGGAGGAAGTGGCAACCCATTCCAGTATTTTTGCCTGAAAAATTCCATGGACAGAGGAGCCTGGCAGGCTACAGTCCACCGAGTCACAAAAAGTCGGACACGACTGAGTGACTAAGCTTGCATGCATGCACAAAAGGCTGATGGTTTTCCAGTTTTACAAGATAAATTTCAAAATTTTTGGCAGACTCAAGACCCTATGTGATCTGGCTTTAATCAGTTTCTCTACTCCCATCTTTCATCCTTTGCCCTAACAGCCTCTACTCCATCCACACTGGAGCCTGCATGCGTTACTGATCAGAACTTGTATTTTCATGCTCTCTGCTTTAATTTGTGCATTTCCTGAAAGGTCTTCCTCCATATTTTCCAGATAAAAATCCATGCCTCCTTCAAGGTGACGTCCAGCTGCCACCTCCTCTGAAACTTTAGCATCCTCGAGTATATTTTCATAGCTTTCTGTTCGGCACTTTGTTAAATTAGCTTGCAACACAAAACCTAACAGGTGTCCTGGAGTATCTGAATTAATTGTCTATCAACCTCCTTGAGGTTGAAATTATGAGCTCCTTGAGCAAGAAAGGCATGCCTAGCACAGTGTTCAGCTCCTATAGCCTGTTTGAGAAATATTTAGTGCACAAGCTTGTATTTGAGTGGTCATTCTTCTTGGCTGCTTTTAAGAGCTTGTTTTATGTCTTCCAACTACAGACTCAGTCTTTATACTTGCTTTGCATTTAAGTAACAAATGATGGCATATCTATAGTAAATATAACCCTCCCACTATCTTCTTGTCCCTGATTTCCTAAATCAAGCACCAGATTCCATTGCAACTAAAGCAAACAAATAGACAAACAAAAGGCCCACAGAGTTATTCATTTGAAAACACTGCATGTTATGGTGTTGTGTGCAAGGTTCTGAGACTTTACCATTTATAATAATAAATGTGTCATATGCTAGCCAGCAGCATGTCCTAGGACTATGAGGTCATCAAAGGAACCATATCTGTGGTTTTCAATGCATCGTTTTGGGTCTCTTATCCTCTAGTTCTAAAGACTAACAAAATATAAATGTAAATCATGAATCCAAAGAATCATGAAGAATAAATACCGTAACTTGGGACTCTTTGTGATTCAGACCCAACTCGAAGGAGAGAGATCACAAAGCCCCAGTCATCCCTAGTGGGTCCTTTGGTGTCCATCTCACTGGGTACTGTCCTGATTAATAGCATCTGCATCAAGGGAGAGGTTATAAGACTTTATCCATTCAGAGAAACAGGACAGTGGTAGAACCTCACATAGTTAGATGGCAAGGAGAGAAGCTTGTCTCATTTAGGAAAAAGTTACTATAAAACCAGTTGCTGAGAAAGCATTATATTAAGTATTGGTTTGTTGAGCCCCTTTCAGAGGGTAAATCACAACCATCACCTTGACATCGGCTGTCAGAATGAAACGGGTACTTCTTAAACGGGTACTCTCTGGCGCATTTGTTTGTTCACTTCGGTGACATTTGTGGAGCACTTGGATGTGCCACTTTGTGCTAGGTGTTCAGGTTGCAAAGGTGAAAGGGGAGACTCTGCCGCCGTAGTGTTTACGATGCAGAAGTTAAAACCCCCTCACTCCTGCTCACAGAGATTCATGCACACACTTAGTTATCATTTCCTCAGCAAACTGTTTCTTCATAGACGGCTCAAAAATAAGCTCAGCCTTTCCCAGTTGGACGGAGGGCCAGCGATACCATATGCTCCCTCCACTTTCAGCACAATTTCCCAGAAGCTCTAGAATGTCTTAGAGTCCTGGGACGTTCCTGGCGGTCCAGTGGTTAAGACTGACGGCTCGCAGTGCAGGAGTCACACGTTCCATCCCTGATCAGGGACCTAAGATTCCTCCATGCCCTGTGGCATGGCTAAAAACAAACAAACAAAAAAACAGAATGCCTGGCCTTTGTTACTGAAAGATGTTGGTGAATGAAGACAGTCTATTCAGCATTGGAGAGAGTTTTCTGAAGAGAGGCTGTCTACCCCGTGTACTTTGCTAGCTGTCTCTGTGCGAACAACCCACACCATGTTCAGTCACACCGTTCATTACTGTGCCCGACCACCATTGGCAGCGGTTTGCTTGTACTTGATGGTAATCCCGATGTGTGTGACACTTGCCCCTCTTAACCTGACTTTAGTCTGTCCTGTGTTTTCCTGGAGACTCAGCAAGAAACTCCATCCAAAATACTGCTTCTCACTGATGCTCCATTTGCCTGATAGCAAGTAATTAATTTCAGATAATTCCCACTGTGTACTACTCCAGCTGCCTTGGGTTCAGGGCTTTGATTATCTTTTGTGTGAGGGCCAGGGCTTATACTGAGATGTAAATAGCCCACTGGCCCTAGTCAGGAATGCCCAGGCCATGAAAGTTTCAGAGATCATAAGGTCTTTGTCACCAGACCTCAATGCCTATATTGATGCCTGTCATGCTTTAAGATTTCATTTGCGTTGATTCATAGGTTCCCCCACCCCAGAACTGGCAGTCGATAATTGCATGTTGTTTCACAATAAATCCATATGCACATTCTTGGTTTCCAAGAGTATGAAGTACTAAAGATAGTTACCAGGGGAAGTGAAAAATAGCTTTCTCTTTGCCAGAGGGGAATCTGTTCTCTGCTGTTATTCATTAATAACAAACTTCTGTTGTGAGTGTCAGAGTTTTTAAAAAGAGTTTCTGGTTGAGAACTTAACGGGATCCCTTGTTAATCATCTGAATGTGTATTTTAATATTTTTCATTTTATTTTAGTAACTTGTGTTTTCCTTTACCTCCTGCAGGAGGAAGGTTGTAAGAGTTCTCATTTTAAGCTTTCACCTTTCTGTGTTGAGGTTCAGTTTGCCTTCTGATTAAGAAAATGTTTAAAGGAATTTATGCTCTCTGTCTTTCTGGGATTTCAAGCTTTTTACTCAAGGCATGAGTGAGTGAGTGAATGAAGTCGCTCAGTCATGTCCGACTCTTTGCAACCCCATGGACTAGCCTACCAGGCTCCTCCCTCCATGGGATTCTCCAGGCAAGAATACTGGAGTGGGTTGCCATTTCCTTCTCCATTACTCAAGGCATACATTTTAGTAAATCATAGTGTTTGTTTTTACAAAATTGGTAGGTAAGAGTTGGTGATCTGTGCCTGAAATTCTTGCAGTGAAATCTCTTTTCAAAAAATTTGTAATTGTCAATTATTTGATTATGATGCTATTCAGCTTATTTTAAAAAATACAATGTATATGGAAATATTAAAGCACCAGCAAGGGAAATAAAGCACAGAGCTCTTAGAGTCCATTGCAAGCATCTATTTTAGTCCTGTTTAGTTGTTTCACTTTATACAAACTGTGTTCCCGAAAAACTTGGAATTATGTTTTTGAATCTGGAGTTCCTTATGAGGATGAAGCAATTCTGGTGAAATGTTTTGTGAAGTTGAGTTATTTTGTAAAGCAAGTCATCGTTTCATAATTGATAACTTTTTACATTTGGGGGAATTTAGAGTTGGGAAATATTTGTGCAAGGAGAGCTATGTTATCACTGTGGAGTTATAATAATACCTTACATCCGTATGTGCATCTCCGCATAGCCTTTCATTCCATTTCTGAATATAGCTTTGCCAGGAACCTGGGGAGCCATGTGGCTGAACTGTGTCCAGATTTCGGGTAACGGAGACACAACATCAAGTGGTCATTTCTTTCACTTTTTACAAAGCACTATTTTAAGTGTTTCCTTGATTAAGGACTTTCAAGGTCACAACTAAAATATCCCTATAGTGTTGGCCTGATACAAAATTGTTAAATCTTTTGGGGGCTTTCTAAAATTATAAACCATAACCTTGGCTCTCACCCCTAGATGGCTTTTACTAAGGTTTTTCAGAGTCATTTCACCTGCCTCAATGACAGCCATTGTCTTCCAGACAGAACATTCAGGTCTGTTGTTATGCATGAAGAGATAGCTAGCTTTAGTCTAGTCTAGAACTTGCTAAAAGATAATGTGCTGAAAGCCAGGAGAACATTCCACAAAGTTAACTTTTTTAGTGGTTCTTAGGGGCAAATGCCTTAATTTCTATTATGGCCAAAGAAAAGGGCCACTTAATACAGAATGCAGTTTAATCACTTAATATAGAATGCAGTCAGAGAACAGAGATCATGCTCTGGGGGTGTCTCTCAACAGGCAGAATGATGCTTCTGCTTGTCCAAGAGGCTTCTATAAATCCAAGGTGCACTTTTTAGAGTCTAAGACTCTGGGTGGAACCAGATTTTTTAAAAGAGGGCTAAATAACAAAATTCTTGAGTATAACTGATGAAATGAAAATGATTCTTATTTTGAATATGTTTCTTTTATTAGGGTGAACTTCTAGACAAACTCCACAAGTTAAAATTTATCAGAAATTTTAGTTTTGTTTTTATATTACAAAGGTATCAAAAGAAAATAGAAATGAGTGTTAATAGATTTGTTGTTTGGGGAAATCCAATTCCCAAAGAAGACCTTTTTTAATGACAATACATGATGAGTTTACAGGGTTGTCTCCCACCTATAGATAGTACCAGTGCTTTTAAAGAACACAATTTTCATTTTTTTGCTAACTTTGAGTAAATATTTATTGAATGCATAAACTGTGAAGATTCAAACACACCTAGTTTTAGAGTTGACATTGTAGGTCCAGTAAACGTATCTTTATGAAAATGTTTGACCTTCTTTCTACCGTCATTTTGCTCTTAAATTATGGTGGTTCAGTCGGTAAAGAATCTGTCTGCCATGCAGGAGATCCTGGTTCAATCCCTGGGTTGGGAAGATCCCCTGGAGAAGGAAATGGCAACCTGCTCCAGTATTTTTGCTGGGAAATCCCATGGACAGAGGAGCCTGGTCAGGCTACAGTCTATGGGGTCATAAGAGTCCGACATGATTTAGTGACTAAACCTACCTACCTACCTTGAGAGAATAGATTCCAAGCATAAAAATAACTTACATTTCTAAATGTTAGTTGTTATTGTTTGCTTTTAATGGTATTAAAATTTTTTCTTTTAGTCTCTTTTCCTAGAGGATTTGTTTTTTCATAACTTAATCTATGGATTTTAGCTTAAAAGGATTCTAATTGGCAGTTAAGTTTTGATTTGTGGCTAGAAAATGGTTCTGCTTGTTGTAACTTTAACACTTATACTCGCTAGGCTTAAATACAGGATGGTTGGATGTCCACTTTGGATCTTTGTTTCTTGAACAGAAGAGCTTTACTCAACTTGTTTGACTTCTGATTTGACCAGGAGAAAGAAGAAAAGTTTGACCTAGCCTTAATTTGCCAGAGGGCTTTTGTACCCTTGGGACTGCATGTTTATGCCATGCCGTGTTACACTGTGCCCGCCCCGGCACCCCCCCCCCAAAAAAAAAAATTAATACTTTTATAAATCTTGCTAAATAGCTTTTATTGATTCTGGTCTTTTAATGCACACTTGAAATCTTGAGATAACTATTCAGACTTTTATGGACACCTTCTGTAAATTTCCTTTGTATTTGGCTGGGTGGGAAGAAGAAATATTCCTCAATTTTAACAGACGTGATTTTGCAACTGAAATGATAGTACAATAGAGACTTATTAAAATTCTCTTTAGAAGAGTGGAAGAAATGATTCCTTAGGCCTGTAGTTTATGGTGAGACCAGAGATAAAATCAGTCTGTTGAAATAACATGTAACAAAGTCTGTGAGAAACGTGAGCTTTGTTCTCATTGGACGTAAGCTGACCAAGAACCATGGCTTAGACGACTTCTTGTCATTTATTCCACACCACCCTCTATCCCCAGCCTTCTCCCTGGGAGAAGGGCCAAAGTTTGAGGTATGTGTTTGCTGTGAGTCCTTAAGATCATCATCTTTAAACAGAGTTAGGCAGGAAGGAGGCTCTGGCCTGGGGAAGGCCAGGCATTTGCCCAGCGTGGGCAGGCGAGGGGGCTGGTTAAACTCACAGACGTGAGTCAGACTTTGGGTTCAGATCCCAGCTCTGCCACCTATTAGCTCTGCAAGTTTTTTCATCTTTTTGAGCCTCCAAACCCGAGCCAAGTATATGTACCCGACACGGGTGTCTCAAGTATTAAATGGCACCAAATAAACACCCAGTGAACGCCAGCCTCTATTACTTTGTGTGACGATTGTCTGCCTTTCCATTCGCTGGCATTCTTGAAATGCTTGAGTTCCCGTAAAAGTTTGTTTTTGTGTGTGCCATTAACATGGGAGCAGTGCTTATGGTTTTGCATATTATGGCAGATGGCTCGAGTTTTCAGAACAAGCGTAATGTAAATAATGTGTATTTACTTGGTTATGCCTTTACCCAACACATAATCAGTTTATTTTCTGTTTCAGAAGGCATAAGTGTACGTGGGCTGAGTAGCGGCTCTGGTATGATTTCAGTAACACATGTGACCTTAGGATTAGTGTCTGGGAAAAATGATACTTAATTGTTTTGAAATTATCTACGATTGTATAGTGACAGTCAGATGGGCTGATCGAGCATGTGGTTGTGTGCTCATCAACCTGTTATGTTGGGGGCTGCTCTTACTGCAGGCCCAGAAATCATTGGGAATTTGGCTCTTTGCACCTGGCAAACTAGGGCTTCCCTGGTGGCTCAATGATAAAGAATCTGGCTACTAATGCATGAGATGTGGGTTTGATCCTGGGTTGGGAAGATCCCTTGGAGAAGGACAGGGCAACCCACTCTAGTATTCTTGCCTGGAAAATCCCACGGACAGAGGAGCCGGGTGGGCTGCAGTCCTTGGGGTCACAGAAGAGTCACACAGGACTGAGCGACTAAATGACAACAACCTGGCAAACGAGCCAGGAACATCTCTATCTTCACTGATTTGTACGGTCACAGGGAGCTGAGGGTGCTGCCTGCAGACCCTCCTCAACACATCAGAGATCACACGAACAAAAGCAAACAATGACAAAATATCCAGACACAACGTAATCTGAGGATTATGTAACCTATTGTTAGCATTTTAAAAATTTAAGAGTTTGGAGGCACATTCTGGTCTGTTTTGACTTTTCTTTTTTAAGATTTTCCTTTCATCCTCAGCTTCATCTTTATTTACTTTTTTTCTTTTTTTTTTCAATTAAAAAAAATGTTGGCTGCACTGTGCAGCTTATGAGATCTTAGTTCCCTGACCAGGGAATGAACCTGGGCCCTTGGCAGTGAGAATAGAGTCATAACCACTGGACTGCCAGGGAATTCCTTGTTACTTCTTTTATTAGGTCGAGCCATGTGAACTGGAAATATTAGCTTTTAACCTCTAAAAATGGCAGTTTCATCTGTCCAACCTAATGCATAAATACCAGACAAGACATACAACATTTTCCCTGCTAGCCGATTATATCTAAATAGAGATACTTGTGATATAATATGGGTTAAAGATTGGCATTTAGATTTGCATTGCCAATTTCTTATTTTGCTTTTGGGATGAACCTCAAGGAGATTGGGGTAAGAGGATTTTCATTACTTGCTTAATGATATTGTTTCATTCCGTGTTAATTCCTTATTAAATCTTCTGCTCTGATGCCAAATCTTATGATAATGGGTGGGCTGGTGAGAGACCCAAATGCTATCATGGTTCATGAGTCAGATTCAGACTGAGGGTCACTTCCAGCGTAAGCCAACTTACTAAAGTCACAGGCTGCCCATAACTTGTTCAGAGTTCATTTGAACTATAAGTTAACAGTTACCCATTATATCAAAGCTCTTAGAACTGTACTCAGTCACCAAGGGGATTCATTTGGAAAGCAGTATTTTAACACACCAAATTCTAATTCAAATCCCAATCACAAAATGATTTCTATAGAAATATCCCTTTATTCTCTTCTCTGCCCCTGTTTCTCTTTGTACTACAGTTTCTGTCATATCTTGTTGACTGAACTATTACTAGTATAATTCTAATCGCATTGCATAATTAGTTCCTACAAGGACACGTCTTGCCCTGTGCTTTTGACCCAGATGAAAGAATGTAGATGAAAGAATGCCATCGTGAACATTCTTTCCCTCATTCATTGTGCAAACATTATTGAATACCTACGACAGGCCAGTCCCTATCCACAGGGGTTTATATTTGAGAAGAGACAGAGAAGTGGACAGCATGACTGAGGGCTTAATTGGAATATTTCTACTGAGCGTGTGACGTGCACACAGAAACTCCATTAGGCTCAGTGAGGGGAGTGTAGAAAGCCCAGAAAAGATGACTGAAGCTCAGCAGTCGCTCACCAGGAGAAGGAAGAGAACTGTGTCGGGTAGAGCGAGCAGCAAGACCAGTGGGCTTAGGTGAGTGAGTGAAGGTCACTCGGTCACGTCCGACTCTTTGTGACTCCATGGACTGTAGCCTGCCTAACTCCTCTGTCCATGGAATTCTCCAGGCCAGAATTACTGGAGTGGATATCTCTTCCCTTCTCCAGGGGATCTTCTCAACCCAGGGGTTGAACCAGGGTCTCCTGGATTGTAGGTGAATTCTCTACCAGCTGAGCTACCAGGGAAGCCCTGGGCTTAGGTGAATAGGTGGGTAAATCTTCACACTTGGATCATATCAGAAAATGGATTAAAATAATTTGATTTGATTGTTTAGTTGTTGAGTCATATCCAACTCTTTTGCAACCTTGCAGGTTGTAGCCTGCCAGGCTTGTCTTTCCATGGGATTTCCCAGGCAAGAGTACTGGAAATGGTTGCTATTTCCTTCTCCAGGGGATCTTCCCAACCCAGGGATCAAACCCTCATCTCCTGCATTGGCAGGCGGATTCTTTACCATGAGACACCTTTAAAATAATATAGATTTTCCTATCGAAATTTTTACTTCCACGGTATTGATTCTATTCTTTGCTCATTCTTATTAATATTTACAAGTTGGTTCTGTGATAGGTTGTTTGGTCTGCATTTCCTTATGACTGCAATTTTTTTAAATTGAAGTATAGTTAATTTACAACACTATGGTAGTTTTAGGTGTACAGTGAAGTGATTGCATTTCACACACATACTCACATATTCCTCTTCAGATTCTTTTCCACTATAGGTTATTACAAGATCTTGCAATATAGATTACAATATAGTTACCTGTGCTATATAGTCCTTGTGGTCTATCTCTTTTATACATACTAGTGTGTATATGTCGATCTCAAATTCTTAATTTATTTCCTCACCTCTTTCTCCTTTGGTAACAATAAGTTTGTTTTCTATGTTTATGAGTCTATTTCTGTTATATAAATAAGTTCATTTGTATCTTTTTTAGATTCTACATATAAGTGATACCATATGATATTTGTCTTTTTTCTGATTTACTTCATTCAGTATGATAATCTCTGCACCCATCTGTGTTGCTGCAAATGGCATTATTTCATTCTTTTTTATGACTGCATAGTATTCCATTGTGTGTGTGTGTGTGTGTGTGTGTGTGTGTGTGTGTGTGTACACACATATGTACATACATACATGCCACATCTTTATCTGTTCCTCTGTCAACGAACATTTAGGTTGCTTCCATGTATGACTGCAGTTTTAAAATTCATATCATTATGTTTTGCATCTTGTCTTTGAGGCCTCATTTAATTGAATTCATATTCTTCCTAAACTATTTATAACGAGAAGCAAGTGTTGAGGCTTTCTTCCTGCTCCTTGAGTTTCGTGTTCTTCTGATAGAGAGATGGGGATCAAGAATACAATCACTGTGCTGGCCCATGCCTTTTCTGTCTCTCTCTTTCCCCTCCTTGTTACAGTTTGGGTCGTTTCATGCATTTCTTTTCATTTTGATCATGCGTGGGTAGTTCAGGTCACATTTTCTATTTGTTCTGATATAATGAGGATCACTTTTTGACCCATTTGCCATACTGCCAGATGATGCGGTGTTTTCTTTATTTATTTTGTGATCCGTTCATGTTTGTTGTTGCTGTGTGTGTGTGTGTGCCAAGTCACTCAGTCATGTTCGACTCTTTGCGACACTATGGACTGTAGCCCGCCAGGCTTCTCTGTCCGTGGGATTCTCCAGGCAGGAATATTGGAGTGGATTGCCACTTCCTTTTCCAGGAATCTTCCTGACCCAGGGAATGAGCCCTTATCTCCTGTATCTTCTCATTGGCAGGCGGGTTCTTTACCACTAGTGCCACCTGGGAAGCCCCTGTTGTTGCTATAGCCTAATGTAAGAGCCCGAGGAGGGGGAAACCAAACTGAGCTGGAATGTGGTCTTCACTGGGATACCTGGGCTCAGACTTCCTCCTGCTAAGAGTTTGCTAAACGTTCTGCATCACTGTTCACATTGCTTGCTTAAGGTTGGAGGAATGGGTCTGCCAGAGCCAGCCTGCTTTTAATTCATTCCTCTCATCCCTGGTGAATTTCTAGAGGTTTCTTTCCAATCAAGACCAGCTTTACACTTGACTTTCCATCTTTTCACTCATTCCTCTCCTGAAGCGGTTTCTGCTGCTCCTAGAGCAGAAGATAGAGAGGGCCACACACTTTACTTCCTTTTCTGTGTCTTCAGAAATTTGTTTCTTAACTTGATCATGTAGTTCTGAAGTTTAATATGTTAGGTTATGTATCTTTGGATGCTCTTGGTGTAGAATTTTTGCCAGTTTTTAGTAATTGTGTTTTTTAGGGCGCTGTTCATTTTGTTACTTGTTGTGGGAAGAATATTCTGTGATTTAGCTTTCAGCAGTCATCATGACCTGATTGTTTTGCCAGTTAGATGACCACAAACAACCTTTCTAGCTCTAACTGATTCATTTTCTAAGGATTCAGCCAAGATTTCTTCTGTTTGGAAGTAAATTTGCTTATTATTTATTCAACAAACATAAGGAGAAGTATGTTAAGGTCATAGATCACGACTCTGGGAGGCACCGTAGGCCCACCTGCCTCCATCTTCAACAGATGCCCATGCCGATTGGTGGCCTAAGTTTTGGGTCAGAGGAAAGAACTTGGTGTCTGCACCTTCCCTCCGTTGCCATGCAGGCTCCACCAGTTCTCCATATTTTTACATTGTCATGTGCCTAGTCAAGGTTGTTTAGCAGCCCTGTCCAAGAAGGCATCATGCCTGATCCATGAATCAGTCCGTCTAAGATGCCATAAAAGCAATGTGACTTTGCAAACACCACCCAGTCCCTTGGGAGACTTACCGCTTCTGGGATGAAAACTTCCATCAGCTCTAGAAACTAGAGCCTCAAACGCCTATGTAATTGCCCTAGTTGGCAGTCTTGCTCGGAATCATCCTTTTTCCATGGCACGGGCTGTGTGAGAATTGAAGGCACTTGGGAATGAGTGGGTTTGGTGTTTGGCTTTAGTCTTTAGTGTGCCTGACACCATGGATGTGTTTTGGGTAACACTCCCCCACTCTTCACAGAGAGAGCTATAGAATTGTTGCCTACTTTCCTGTAACTTTTTCATCTCAACTTCCCTATTTTGTACGACCAACAGGGGTCTCTGACCTGTGGGCAGGGTGACGTAATCTCAAGCAGTCAAATCTTCCAAAGATTTACAGAATGGAGGGGAAGTCGGTTCCTTTTCCGTCACTTAACATCTCTCTTCCCCCCAACTCCTTTCACGAGAAGGAAACGCATTTTCTCTGCTCCATGGAAACTTGCAGAATCATGATAGGTGAGCTTACTTGTTACTGAAATCTCCCTAGACTTGGCTGTAAGGTTCCTGAGGTCTTGTATTTTCTTTCTTCCTTACAGTGAAAGTAGCAACATTATTTGGGGGTAACTAAAAGCAATTTAGAGTTTGTGAGTTTTAAGCAAAAGAAGAGAGTTTATTGGGGATCATAGTATCCCTTCCTTGTTCCTTTGGCTTTATAGTTCATTTTTCAATAATTTCTTTCAATGAATTAAGTGCTGACAAGCCTTTGCCTCTAGGGGATGGTAACATTACCTCAAATTCTCACATACTTTATACAAATACGAGTATCATGTAATTATCTTCTCCTCCTCTGCCTCCTTCTCCTCCGCCTTCAAATCTGGCGACAACTAGTTAATTTTGAAACTGCCAGAGAGATTATTTCAGTGTTACACTGCACCTCTGGGAGAAGAATGGAATTTCATCTTTTTTTCCATATGCTGACTAAAATCTCTTCATTTCAGAGGACAATGATGTCACCAGCTAATGAACAAAATATTTCTTGCTAAACAGATGAGTCCTCCCCTGACTCCTTTGTGAAATAAGGGGGAAAAAAAACCCACAATGTGTTTCCTATTTTATATAGTTACTCTGACAACTCATTAACACTTTTGAAAGTAATTCTAACTTCTTCAAAAAGTGAAATGGATTTTTATGTAAACATAAAGAATAGCACATTAACTGGATGGCTGTGACCGGAAGGCCCCCGCCGTGGCCGGACGGTGATGCCTGGTAATGCTGATATGAAAGCCAATATACTGCCCCTAAGGTAGGGAGTGACCTCAAATGCATCACTCCTTGGACCAGTGGAGGAAGATCAGGCATGTTGGAGGGATTATGAAATCAAGCTTGGAGAAGAGGAGAGCCGTGAAGCTGTTGTTGATCGGTGTCACATGCTGTTTATAAAGGGAACAGCATCAGCTGAGCTCTTCTTTGACTGTCCAGATAGGCAGGCATGTGAGGTCAGTGGGAGCCGTGTAAACAGCGGACTTCTAGGCTCATACAGGAACTTGGAAATGTCCTCAAAGCCATGGTGAGTGCCTGTCCCCTCATTGAAGCATGTCTCAGTTTCCCCAACCAGAAGTGAGTTCACCCATTTCTGAACCCCTGTATCTCTTGGTTCCTCTTGCCCATTTATCACAGTTGACTTATAGTAATCATATGTCTGAATTTCTCTTGGGACCTTCCTACCCCCAGACTTCTAGATTATAACCTTTGTAAGTCCAGGTCAAGCCAGCTTACTCATGTACTTTTGATTCTTTTCCCTTCCTAATGCTTTATTTTTTTTTAATTTTATTTTATTTTTAAACTTTACAATATTGTATTAGTTTTGCCAAATATTGAAATGAATCCGCCACAGGTATACCTGCTTTAAATCAGTACATCCATCCATTGATTCCAATCAGGAAATATCTATTTATTGTAAATGGAAAAGAATATCGTGATATTCAGTGTTAGCAATTGTGTGCAGAAATAGGTATTCTTTTTATACTCTTTGTGAGAATTTAAAATAATAAAATGTTTCTTATGAGCAAATTAATATGTATCAAAAGACTTAGCAATATGCCCATTATTTACCCATCAATTCAAAAATCTAATCACTTATTCTAAAAAAACCCGATATACTAGACACATTAAAAATTTTATGACACAGTGTTCATCAGAGTATTTTTTATAATGCTGAAAAATTAGAAACATGCAAATGTTCCAATGATTGAGAGCATTATTTAAGTAAATTATAGTAGGTATCTATGACTGAATACCATTGAATCATTAATGCAGTGTTATATTTTATTTGCTAAATATTTGTTGATGTTGGCAGACATTCAAAACATATTAATTTTTAAAAAACAGGTTATAAAACAGTTTGAGCAGTGTACATTGAAAACCCCAGTGTTTCTCCAAAGGAAACCCTGAGAGCAACAATGCCTCTCAAAGAGGGTCACAATTATAAGTGGGCACTTTGTTTCCATTTACACCTGTGTTCATGTGAGGGAGGCTTTGGGGGCCCTGATAGTGACTGTAACTGGGGGCTGGAGCCGCTGAAGATCACAAGGTCATTCTTTTTGTGTGTTTATTTTAAAAAAAGTAACAGAGGTGTATTGTGTGTGTGTGTGCATATAGGCACGCACACGAAGAAATAAGCCAAAATGTTACTAATGTTTCTGATTAAGAATATATAAGCATTTTCTTTTTTCCTATATGTATATTTTCCAAAATTTCTAATGAAAAATAGATCATGTATTAATAGGGATAAACAATAAATGTTGCTGAAATACAGACAGAGAAATGGAGATGACAGTGCTCTTTGTCTTCTTGAAGTTTAGTGAAGGGCTAATAATAATGCGATAACATACTGAGCTCAGTCCCAAGATACTCTGTTGGGCTGCTGTGCAACCACCTGGGATAAGGAAGATGAGGAGGAAGGCCAGGAAGGCTTTCCAGAGGAGGTGACACATGAACTGAATCTTGAAGGAGGAGTAGGAGCTAGGGAAGTAGATGGGGCAGGCAGAGATCATCCCAGAAAGGAACCCACAAGTGCAGAGGTGTGCAGCCACATGAGAGATGGGGTGTCTGAGGTGCTGTGAGGAAGTCGGAGGACGGGAACCAGGTGCTGTGAGTGGCTGTTCCCACATAGTATCCACATAGCTGAGCACAGCATACACAGAAGCTGGAGATGCTCTGACCGTACAGGCCTACATTTCACAGTATGGCTTTTGAACTTTGCTCTGGGGACCTAAAGAGCATTCCCTTAGGGTGGGAGTCAGATGCTCAAATCTGTCCTCTGCAAATTTGCACACCTCTTGTGTGCTGGGTAAGTTCAAGTCCACTACCCAGCGAACAAGACCAGTGATGCTCCTCCTTCGTGAAGTGGATCCGCCCTGTTTCCTTCTTGCTTCCACCGAGAAACTTCCCTGGCTCAGCCTAGTTTTTCAAATATCCTGAGATTTCCTCTAATACAGAGCAAGGGCTGGGAGCTACGGGGCTGGAGAGTCTCAACTTCTTCAAATTGTGCATGGATTATCTGCCAAAGGCCCACCATGGGCACCCTGCATACGTGGCTTTCCACATGAAGTATCTCCATAAATATCTGACTCCTCCTGTGGCCATTTAAAAAGGGTGAGTAAGGAGCAGGAGGCCACTGTGAGGACAAATAGGAGATAGGTCCTATCTTTCACCCGCCTCCCAGAACCTGGCTCAATGCCTGCCTCCTGCAGTCTTACACTGTAGAGGCTTTGCAACCTAACGGGCTCCCCTCCCAGTCAAGGTCTCCCTTCATCTTCTCAAGAACCCTAGGGGGCTTGCCTCTGCCTATTTTATAAATGATAGTTCACAAGTGGCTTAAAGGGGACCTCAACCTGTGTCTGCAGGACTCCTGTGTTCTGGCTCCGAGCGCCACTCAGAATCATCTGTACATCTCAACAACCTGCCCAGACTCAGTCTCAAACGTTGGCCATCATCACTTGCTTTCATGTGTCTTCCTTGCTTTTGCTATCTACACGGGCACCTAAAACAGCAGTTTGTAAGAATTAAAATAGGTCTTGTTTGAATTCCGATCAGCAATAGAGAGAATGCAGATGTAATAAGCACTTATTACCGAGCTCCAGTGGTCAGTTGTATGCAGTTATGTACACCATTTGTAAAAACAACAATACTTTAAGACAAATGTTGTTCAAATGTACGTGGAGGTACACCAAGCCCCATAGAAGTAGAGGGATTTGCTGGAGGACTTGGAAATTAATCCCAGGCTGTCCTAGCTCCAACGTCGAGAAGTATTTCCCCACCATCTTTGGGGCGTACACATTTTCTTAGTTTCCATGAAATGACAGAGAAACTCAAGTGAGACGTCTACTGACAGCCTTACGGAATTCTAAGCACGATGATGCTTGCAGTGTCAGTCTTGGGTGAAGAAAGCCCAGGTAGAGTTAGGGTGGTGCAGGAGGGAAGCCATGAAGCATCCCCATCGTCCTCTTGCCATCTACCATCTGGGAGACCAGGTCATGCAGATCCTTACCCCAGAGGCTGGGAATTGCGAGCGTTTGATAAATCCCGGTGTTTGAAGTCTGACATTGGGAAAGCACCTGTCACCATTTATGGTACACGTGGGGTTTCCCAGATGGCGGTGGGAAGGGGGCATATGTGAAACCAGAGAGGGCGTCAGGGAAACGGCTTTGTGAAATTGGAAAGAGGTAGCCTAGGGAAGAAAGTTCCATAAATGCTGAGAGGAGACACTTTTGGGGGGCAGAAGAATTGAGGGAAAGGGAGTTTCGTGAAGAGTACACGTGTGTTTGTTAAGTCGCTTCAGTCATGTCCGACTGTTTGTGACCCTATGGACTGTAGCCCACCAGGCTTCTCTGTCCATGGGATTCTCCAGGCAAGCATACTGGAGTGGGTTGCCATACCCTCCTCCAGGGGATCTTCCTCACCCAGGGATCGAACCTGAGTCTCTTATGTCTTCTGCATTGGCAGACAGGTTCTTTACCACTAGCATCACCTGGGAAATCCTCATGCAGAGTGAGAGAATCCCAAGGCACCCAAGGAAGGAGAACAGGAAAGGTGCCCAGGAAAAGGAGCTCTGGTGGTCAGTGGTACCCCCTGGGATCTCTGCTGTGTGATGATCCAAAAAGAGTTGGGGGTGGGGGGCCCTTGCATAGTGTAAATAAAGATCTGCACGGTGGGAGAGGCACCTAGGAGTGAGCAGTTCAGACTGCAGTGGGAATACATGACTTCCCCAACTGAGTGAATTTAGCCCTGAAAATACAGACATGGCCTGCAACCCATGTCTTGGATTCTTCGTAGGGGTTTTCAGTCCTGCCTTTTGAAATGATATTCTGTTTGAGTAGCAGCATGTGATGTCGCTCCCTAGACAGCCCTGAGAAAATTAAATGACCATCTCGTGACAGAGTCCCCATGCTCAAATTTTAGAATCCAAGAGAACTCAGCTGCTCCGAAACAACTGATCATTGAAATAGTTTGGTAAGACAGTTTTAGAAGCATCAGTGAAGGACAAACGTCCTACATTTACTCTAGTGGCTAAAACGGAAAGAATAAAAAGCAGGGAGAGAGATAGAAAGTGACAACTTTAGGAGAAAAACCACAATCATAAGTTTTAATTCGGGAGTTTCAAAAATAGCCCTTGGAAGGTGTCTATTTTCAATCGCGACGACTCCCTTCAGGGGGTGTTGAGAAGACTTATCTGCAAAAGAGATCTTTTTTCAGTTCAGTCACTTGTGAGGGTGAGTCCTTGTCCCGGACTTGCTCAGATTCTCGCGTTCTTTTTTTTCTTTCTCTGGAATTCCATAGACAGTAATTAAGGAACTGGAGGCCAGCGGGAGGTCAGGGAGCCTTCGTCAGTGAAAACAGGGATTGTTTGCCACGTACAACACTCCCTTTTTTCCTTGTGGTGAATAGGAGATTTGCTTAGAGCTGATGACTTATGCCTTTCTTACAAGTTATGCAGTGAGCGAGGAACTGGGAGATCAGTCAGCAGGCAGCAAGCGGCTAATTGAAACCAGTGTCTTCACTTTCTTCTTCGGATCGTAAGCTGTCCCGGCGGAGCCTGCCCGATCATGTAACTCCCCGGGAGCATGGTCCGGGAGAGCCTCACCATCACTTTGCGATTACAGAGGGGTCGAGCGGGAGTGAAGAAGCGCTCCAAGTGGGGAGCGGGTGGGGGTCCCTGACACGCTCAGCATCACCCCCGAGGCCTGCTCAATGCCGAAGCCGGTAAGTTTGCTGGACTCATTTCATGCCGGGGGGTGGGGGGGCCTGTGCTTCTGTCACTTCAAGTAAAAGCTTTTCTCATCATTCCTGACTATGGTGCTTCCCCCTTTCCTGGTCAAGTTCCTCTTGATTCTTCCTTCTAGTCCCTTACTTACTTCCCTACCTTGTAACCCAGAGCATTCTTTCCTAGCTTGCTCATTCAAGACTAAGGCATAGGTTTTGTGGGGAGAGCAGTGATTATTATTGAGAATAAAGCAGGATACGAGGTGTTGGGTGTACATGGGTTGGGAGCTTAGTTGCCACTCGCGGAGGCTTTTCACGCAAAGACTTGGCTTCGGGCAGTGTTGCAAACAGCTTTTCTCCTAAAGAAGATCGGTTTCCTTCTCCTAACATGAAGGTTTAGTACCATTGACATCGTGTGAATTTCACAGGCGAATACCTTGCCAATTTCAGAATACTTTTCAGGAGTGCATAAATGTAATGTTCCCTGCGTGGCTCCGGGGGAGATACGTTGATTTAGTCGGGACATGTTTGGAGCTGGGGAAGCAAGCTGAGTGAGTGTGTTTCTGCAGAAGGCGCAGTTGTAATCCTGTGCTCAGCAAGGTCTCCAGCGGTCCCCCAAAGGGTTCTAGTTGGTCCTTGCAAGTTCAGATTAGTCTTTATTACAAGAGGTTACTGCTTTGCCTGCAGGACTCGGTCACGCAGCTTTTGGAAAGCATTTGTTCTAGGGCATCACCGTTTGTGAGAACAGTTTGCTACGAGGTCAGGGGCAAGTGACACATCTGTTACGACCTGCAGTGACAGGCTTCAGTTTGATCAGTAAGGCCATGCTTTCAGTTTGCTCCGGCACATGCATTTTTGTATCTACAGATGCTATTAATTGTGTTCCCTTTTTTTCTGATTATCCTTAATGTAGCTGTGTTATAAAAAGTTCTCCGTGCTGGCTCCGTGTCTTTCCCATTAGAACATTGCAGATGTGTCAAGGACGCACATATTCCAAAAGAAGCTGAGAAAGAGGGAGGCTCCACCCTCTGTTGCAAGCCAAACGGGCCCCATAGTCTCCTCATTCAGCACCCTGGCGGGAGAATGGTGTACTCTCTCTTTAAAGCAACTATAGTTTTGTGCCTTGGCTTGGTCAATTTGTTATGGTTTAAAACTGTGGAGCCAGCTGTCTGCAATCTGATGTAATGTTGCCATGGAAACCAGAAATGAAACACTTAAGCATTCACCACAGAATTACTACATATAGCATTAGCCAAAGTAATTAAAAGTTGAGCCATATGGGCTTTCTGGTGGAAAAATCTGCAAGACGGAGGTTGGAAATCAAATGTTTCTATTTACAATATTGTAAATCCACTTTTCCACATCCTCTGGTGGGATAAATCTATTGCCTTTTCTACTAAAGATTTAGAGGTGAAGGGTTGTATACAGATGATTGAGTTTCCACCTTCTAATTTAGAATCTGGTCAAATTAAGGTTTATTTTAGTACTCTGACCTGGGCCAAGTCAGGGAGGGTAGGCGATACCATCTTGTGTTTGAATGTGTATAAACATATACTGTTATTTTTTTTCTCTTTAGTTTATTTAAAGCCTGGTTTTATAATAGCATTGAGTCTATTTCTTGGAATCAGTCATTCATTTTATATTCAATGCAGATTTCCTTCATCTTCTACAAAGTTCCTCTAAGTATGAGGATTCCTTTATACACACATATCTATTTCTTAATTTTAAAAAACTTAAAAGAGATTCTCACACCTCCATCTCACATGTACATTTCTGGGGGTGTATTTTCTGAATAAAAAGACAAGTCTCTTTTTTCCAACATTTGGGAAGTGGCACATGGTATTTAAAAGAAGAAACATGAAATGAGGAATTTAAGCTTTACTGCCTAGTTTAAAAGAAAAATGCACGCCGTTTACAGTCTTTATGTTGAAACAGCTGGAGAGGATTTTTTTTAAGGCAAATATTTCACAACTCTTCTTCCTCTGGACCCAGGAGGAAATGAGAAGTCAACACCTCTCTCAATAAAAAGCATCCTTGGGATATACTGTTTACCTCCAGTGACTTCTGGGCTCACAAAGAGGAGATTTTCTATTTTAAAAATGATAATAATAAGATATACATATATTTCTTGAATGACTGATTTTTTTCCTACATTTCTCTTCATATAAGTAGTGCTGCGTCATCTATTTTGTCTAGTATCCCCAAACATGCTACTGCAAAGAAAGTTATTGGTTGCCATGATCTGTGATTTGTCAGTGGCAAATGCCTCCAAACTTTTAATTTTTTTCAAAAATAATTAAAATAATAATTCAAAATTCTGAAGAGTTCTTTCTCAAAAAGTAGATGGAACATGTGAAAGTAATGAAATAAGTACCTGGAATATGTTCTTTTTCACCCCAGTGAATTTGAGAACAGGAAAGTAGGGCTGGTGGGGATGGGGAGGTGTCATTGCCTTTAAATCTGTTGTCCTGGTTTAACTATTTTGATTTCTTCCTGAAAATTTCCTTCTGATAGTGTGTTTCCTACAAGTGATTTGTATCTTTATGACTCAAGATTTTTGTATTATCCCTTTCCAGATCCTCTTTCTCTTTTTACTCCGCTTCCCACCCCTACACACACACTGCCACCAGCAACCCCAAGCTAGGTATGAGTGATATTCATTCTATGATGTAACTTCCCGAATCTTGCTTATGAACAACCTGTGCTTATTTCGGGGTGTCCCAGGTGGTGCTAGTGGTAAAGAACCTGCCTGCCAATGCAGGAGATGTAAGAGACATTGGTTCGATCCCTGCGTTGGGAAGATCCCCTGGAGGAGGGCATGGCAACCCACTCCTTGCCTGGAGAATCCCTTGGACAGAGGGGCCTGGCAGGCTACAGTCCATATCCCGTGGATAGAGGAGCCTGTGGACTACAGTCCATAGGGTCCCAAGAGTCAGACATGACTGAAGCAACTTAGCGCGCACACACACACACACACGCTTATTTCATTTCCATTTTAATGTGAGGGTTATAGACAGTCTAGATTTGTAGGTACAGAAACTTTCCATGGTCGAATGTTGACTCTTCTTTTAGAAGTACTTGGCTTTTGAGAGACATCAAGGAGGCAGAATGTTTTTCAGTGTTTATGTGTAATTCCATGCCCTGTGGTTTTGTTCAGGTGCTGATTACCCAGAATGAGGGGTTAACCAAGTTCTCATTCCTCTGGTTGACCAGTCTGACTGTCCCATCATACACCAGCAAGTCATGCAAGAAAAAGTAAAGTTCCAATCAGACAATTATGTAGTAGAAGCTGTATTTATTATTTTACTTTAATGTGTTACCTTTTAAGTTTTAGACCAAATGCATTAAGCATGATGGCCAGCATGCAATGTGGCCAGCATGCAATGTATCCTCCTTCCACGATTATCTGGGGGCCTAATTTCTACTCTTCATTACCAGCAATTAACTTTAATTCTGAAATGTGTATGCTACATTTTACCTAGGACCTTTTTTTTTTTTTTTTTAAAGAGAAATCGGATGTAGATACTGATATACTTCACAGAAGGAAAGTCTGAGAAATACCCCTCTCCTGATGGCTTGCCGTTTCATGGGTTATAATAATTACTCTTTAAGGAGTGAATGGTTTGCTTATAATCTTGCAGGGAGAAAGTACAATGGCTCCAATGCTGGGAACCCCAGGGCCAGGACAGAGGCCAGGAAGTGGGTCGTATATCCCTGACGGAGGGCCAGAGTGCTTACAGAAATATTTGTGGACTCACAGCAGACACTGTTTTTCTGCCTAAGTAATTACTAGAATCCCTACCTCATTTCCTCTTGAACTGTTCTCTGCTCACTCTTGTTTCCCAATTTAGCGTCTATAAAATTGGGATTCGTGAGAGCATTTCTTGGAAGGGGGGAGGTCTCCATATTAGACTCGGGTTCGGAGACGTGGTTTGGTTTTGGTTGGAGGCATGTCTGGTTGGAGGAAACCGAGGGAAGGTTGTTGGCAGGATGCGCGGGGTGAGCTGGAGCGGCTCGGAGTGGCCTGGGCTGTGCCGAGGCTGCGCACTTCCGCCCGGCTCTGCGCCCCCGAGGATGCCGGCGCGCCCGACCCGGGCAGCACGTTCATTGACTTGGAGCCTCCTTTTGCTTTTTCACATTTTGAGCAGATAAAACAGAGGAAACTGCCTGTTGAATGTTGGAGCTGACTTGGAAACGAAAGCCTCATTTTGTTCACAAGGAAAGGATTGTTTTTCGCTTGGGTCATTGCTGCAGAGACTTTTTTTTTTCCCCTCTCTGTAATGTTTGATACTTGAGGGAAAACAGCTGGGCTGAGCATTCTTGAATCACTGCAGAACTGAAATGGGATGCTGGGGAATATGGACTGGACTGTATGGCTAAAAAGGTCAGCTTTTTCCCTTGTCCCTCGTGGAGGAATGCAGGCTCTTTCCCCAGGCTCTCCTTGGGAACTCTTGGAAGGAGCTGGGAGAGGCGGAAGGAGGGATGGGAGACAGTCCCCACAAATGGGACCGAGGATGGCTTTTTGCATCTCTTCAGTTTTCCTGCCCTGCTGTTTTTGATTTTCGGGGAGGACTGGAACAAGTCAACAGAATCTGGGTTTGGAGAAGTAGTCGATGACCAAGTTAAACAGCAAGCCCTGATGGGCCAGGCAGAGGAGAGGCTGGTCCAAAGCACAGCACTGTAACTGGAATCACAGGGCTGCCTAGGGGAGCGTCCTTGCAGAGCTCTCTCAAAGAGGACGGGGAATTCATTGAGACAAATGCACCCCAGGCCGGGCCAGGCCATCAGTGTGTGTGGGGGTGCCTAGGACCTAATTCTCCACCAAATTAGACCTTAAAATGATGGTACGTGTCTCTCTATGAACCTGTTGGGCGGCTTTGTTGGTGCCCCAAGTTCAGCTGCAGAGCTGCCAGAGTTCAAACTGGCCGTGAGGCAGAGCTCCGCCCAGCAATTATCTGATTAACTTTTCCTTTGTTTCTTTGCCAGTCAAGAGAACAGTCGGAGGATGAGACGGAGGAGTCGGTGAAGTTTAAGAGGTTACACAAGCTGGTAAACTCCACTCGCAGAGTGAGAAAGAAACTCATCAGGGTGGAAGAAATGAAAAAGCCCAGCACAGAAGGTAACAAAGCAAACTCCGCCCTACTTATTCCAAAGCAAGTCATCTGGGGTCCATCTCTCAGTAGAAAATACAAAAGTGGAAAAATGGGTTCTGGCTGAGGCTGGCAGAGGGGGAATTTGGGGTTGCAGAGGGGGAATTTGGGGTTGCATGCGAGCAAGGCAGCACTGAGTACCTTCTGGAATGTAGGATCCTGGCTTTCCGGCGGCTTAGTTATTTAAATATTACAAAGATGGGGAGTGGCTAGTGTATGGCAATGAATTCTTCTCAAGATGTGGTCCAGCTTTCATTTGGACCTCATACCATTTTATATAAACTTTTATTTTAGAACACCTTCTGAGTTTGAGCCTTGGCTCCTAAAGGACTATGGTTCTCACCCAGTGAATTTAGTCCAAATTTAATATATCCCCACCTCAAACAAACATCTAACAAACAAGGCACTTAATGTCCTTTCAGATCTCTGAGGGATGATTTCTTCTTCCTGTTAACGATCTCAAGTCTCAGTTCCAAAGAGGCTTTAAGGACCTCCCATTCTAAGTGCTCTAAGAGCCAGGTTCCTGGCCAAGCCACTCATCAGACGAAGCCATAATGTCAAAAGGGACATGAACTTGGATTTATTGTATTGAATAGTTAACCTTTAAAGTGTAATTATGACAGTTTAAATCTCAACCGTGTCTGTCTTTCTTATTGTTAGTAAAGTGCATTTGCAGCAGCTTGTAAAAGTCTCCCCAAAAGTTACAAGAGTAAGATTTCCGGTTTGGGAAACAATTAGTGATTGAAAGAAATGCTAGAAAGAATTTTTTATTCTTTTTAAAAGCACGTGACTTGTTAAAATGTCACACTGACATTGCGGGGAAGTTCAAAATTTTAACATGTAGATTTAAAGAACGCTATTGTAGAGGCCCTTCTGTTGTACCTAAGTCAAATCGCACCTTGGAGGGAACTGAATTCCCCTTTATTTACATAGATGAGGATTTCTGTTGCTGTTTTTGGTGTTTTGAAATTTTTTGTTTGATGTAATTATTTATTGGTTTTAATCCTCTGGAGGAATATTGAAGGCCAGGGGGTTACTATGGGAACGTGGAGATTGAAGGGAAAGGGGAAAGAGACAAGGGAAGCAGGGAAAGAGGCACTCTCTGCTTTATAGCCAGTTTCTTAAACTTAGAGTTCTGTTTAATTCCAGGGTTGCATCTGGGTGTCTTTTGCATGGTAATTCCAGGTGTGGTGCTGTTTACATTTGGCTGTTTTAATACCTGCCTGTCTGTCATGGTTCCTCAGGACAGAACACACCGTCTGACTTCCTCTCCCGTGGCAGGTCTACTGAAATCACACACAGTGTCGTTTGGTAATTTTAAGTAGGAACATATGGAATTGCCATCATTCAACCTTGGGAGCATCTCATTTTAAAACAAACCTCATGCATAGTTGCCAAAATTAAATCTCGTCTTTCGTGCATAAATTGGTGGGTCTTGTCCATAAGTGAGGTGAATGGGCGAAGTACGTGGTCCCGTGCCTACCACCCCGGAGCCCCTTTGCACGTGATAGTTGTGTGTGTTGGGGCTTAGAAAAGCACAGAAATATTCTCACTTGTGTGTTTATGTCAGAATCAATCGATTCAGCTATCTCTGAGAGGCGTAGTTGAGAAAAAGGGAAAGTGTACCAAAAGAGGTCGCTATAGGGTAAAAGGTAATAACTCTGTGGACTTTCAGCATAGAGTTTTGATTCATCTGGGCATGAATTAGATGTCATAGATGGAAGATGGATTTGGTGAGTTTAATCCCAAGTGGCAGTTCTGGGGTCCAGCATCTGGGGTGCCATTGACCAGGCTTGCCGCTGTCACCAGGAGAGGCCCCAGGTGTGTGTACAGCTCAGGACATCCGCTGCAGGCTGCCCCCAACACCACCATGCTAGATTGGAACTCTTCCATGCTCTGCATGGTAGAACACTTTCTCATTAGCAAGAGAGCTTGTGCTGGTACAGAGAGGCCACCTGGGCACCTTCTTTGCAAAGCTGGAGAGATTCATAGTCCCCACAATCCCTCCTTCCACCCCTGGACCTTCAAAGAGTTGATCCTTTGGATTTCCACATGCCTGTGCCAATACTAAGTTGTCTGAATAATAACAAGCATTTCCTGAGAGCCTTCCGTGTGCCAGCCGCTTTCCTAAACACTTCACAGATTTTATTGTAATATGTCATCTTACAGCTCCTTGTAATATGTCATCTTCAGAATACTCACCAGAGGCAGACACTGATGCTGCCCTCATTTGTGAAATGAGGAAACTCAGATGGACACAGCGAGGGGAAGTAATGTACTCATGGTCACCGAGCCAGCTGGACAGAGCCCTGGAATTAAGTCTGAGCAGCCTGACTCCTGTAGATCGTGGGTGCACTCTCTGCTCCCACCCCATCTCTCACTCTCCAGCTCTGGAGTCTTGGAAAAGCCCAGAGAGTTACAATTCATCACTCAGGCTTACTCTTGTAACTAGAGTAGCGAGTCCTTATCTGGTGCGTGGGTGACCCCAGACAATATGACATTGCAGGCCAGGGTAGTGCCCTTTATCCAGTCATTTCTGTGTCTTTTCCCTTCCTTCATTACTCCAGTTCACCTGTAACCTGCTAATGAATCACTAGCTTTTGTACAGTGTTGTTGAGCATACAAAGTACCTTTACCTATGTCTTTTCATTTAATTTTATCCTCTCAATATCCTTATAATAGATATTACTACAATAGGTAGGCCTTGGGAATTACCTGGTGGTCCAGTGATTAGGACTTGGCACTTTTTCACTGCTATGGTCCAGGTTGAATCCCTGGTCGGGGAACTAAGATCCTACCAGCTTCATGGCATGGCCATTAAAATAAAATAAATACAGTTAGGCATTATTACAGGTGAGGAAACAGACTCAGAGAGATGAAGTAGTTGTCCACGGTGGTGGAGATTGTGAGTGGCATGGCCAGAGCTAGAATCTGTGTTTTTGGCTTTAAGTCATCTCATACCTACCTCCTTCCTCCTATCAAAATGACCTACTCTCATCTCAGCTGAGCAAGAAGCAACTCATATACCAGATGATGATGAAGTTGAGCACATCTTGATTGCTGTTCTTCCAGTATGATAGTTGTACTTTCAAGTCAGAGGTGAATGGGAGAAGTAACACCCTAAACCCCAAGGACTCCAGTGTGGACTGGGATTTCAGGCCTTGGGTCTGGCAAGGATGGAAGAACCCCGACCACATGGGACTGCCCATAGCACAGGCTAAGGTGTCCTCTTTGGAATTGTTTGCCCTGTTTCCCAGCAAACTCTTTACCAGATGCTGACGTGCCAGAACCAGGAAGTGGAGCTACTTATGTCATGGGCATGTGTGAACCAGCTGGTTCCAAATTCATATGTGACACGGAAGTATTGGAATCTCTGATGACAACCCCAAATACAGAATCTAGAAAATTTCCAGAACAGTTCTGACTGATAGGTCCTTAACGTCCCCAAATCTCCTTAAGACCTTAAGGACCTTTGCACACCTCCATGGACACTTGGGCTAAATGTGAAGTCATGATCCGTTATTGGACTGTTTTTAGGGAGAAGTCTGCTGTTGGGCTGCCCCTGTCCCCAGGCTGTGCCTTTCAACCCGATCACTTCACCCCTGGAAGTGGAGGGTAGATTGTATCTGGAAGAGGCTGCTGTATTTTACTTCCAGCAACATATGGCCGCTTGGTCTCTAGTCCATATTCGTCAGGTGTCCTGAAGAGGGAACAGGAAGCATTCTAGTCTGATCAGTGTCCATCAGAACCATAGCCCTGGGTTTTAAACTTCCTTGAAAGATCCAAGAATAATTCTCGAGTGAATATATTTGTGCTGCAGATTGTGGAGAACTTTGAACTGGATATGTTTTTAGTCTCTCTCTCCCCACCACTATCTCCTTGACCTCAGAGTCAGTCTTGGGCTGTATTTAATAGCAGCAGTGCTTTTTTTCTCTTTATATTTGTAACTGTAATTCCCATCAGTTGGAAAAATTAAGAAATTTCTGGAACTTTAAAAGCCTATTACCAGTCACTCATCTTACCCCACTCTGGAGAGAGCTGTCCTTTTCCTTTATCACTGACATTTAGCCACACACTGGCACCCTCGTCCCAGCTGGTATATTTAGTGCCATCCTTCTGTTCCAAGGAACTTGGTATTTTTTCCTCTTCACAGTTCAGCTGGCAGGAAGCCGCAGTGCTCAAAAGTTTCCTTATATCGATAATTAAAGGGACAAGAGCCAGTTAGGATCACTACACCCAGAGTTTGACCTACTTCTTTTCTCACATCTGTTCACATAACACATGCAGAAAAGAACTCGGTTTTCCTGCCAGCAAGTCCAAACCTTTCCACTGGGCTCTGAAAGGCTTGGCTGGATACCTGGCTCCAGTGAAGGCTTCAAGAGCTGAATCCTTGAGACGAAATGGAACACTCCATGAGGCTGCCTGCGTGTCCAGGCCCTTAAACGCCCTTGCTGCTTTGTAGCAGGGCCTGCGTCGATGGGAATGCCTGGCTTGGATCGTCCAGTTCCCCAGCTTTTAGTGTTCAGCCTATCAAGCAGGGACCATTTGTCAGTTGTGTTTGCAGGCTGTGACCCTTTATGGTGCTTCTTCACCCTAACTTCTCCCTTGGTGATTTAATTACTTAAATGGCACGTGTACCAATAAAAAAAACCACTGTCAGCCACATGGCATTCATCACACTCTGACTGTAAAAAGCCAACCAGATCAACAGGAGCACCTTTCAGAAGGAAGAATGACTCTGATTCTTAGCTTCCGAGTACCGTACTGACAAACTGGGGAGGATAATGATCGTTAAATCCTAAAGAATATTGTGTTATGGATGGGTTTAGAGTTTCCAAGTGGCATTTTTAATAGGTCTGTAAAGGTGTTTGGTCTACAAAGACACTGAGAGGAGGAGGAGGGGGAGAAAACACATCTGAAACCTTTTAACATTAACCTTGCATGAAACCATTTATTTGCTCAGTTTATTTTCTTTTTTATATGCATTTATGTAAGTGAGAACCAGGTTTATGGGAGGTAAGTGATTGTGGAAGCAGGTTGTGCTGGCTGGATGGACTAGCTGCTTTTTTGTGGGGGCTGGGGGATCTAAAGACAAGTCTGTGAAAGAATGCAAGGGTGTGTTGACCGTGTGTGTATGTGTGTGTTTCCCTCCAGGCGGGGAGGAACAGGTGTTTGAGAATTCCCCGGTCCCAGATGAAAGGTCCGCCCTGTACTCCGGCGTGCACAAGAAGCCCTTTTTCTTTGATGCTTCTCCTGAGAAACCCCCAGAAGATGACTCAGACTCTCTCACCACTGCTCCATCGTCCAGTAGTCTGGACACCTGGGGTGCCGGCCGCAAATTGGTCAAAACCTTCAGCAAAGGAGAGAGCCGGGGCCTGATCAAGCCCCCCAAGAAGATGGGGACGTTCTTCTCGTACCCGGAAGACGACAAGGCCCAGAAGGTGTCCCGCTCCCTCACCGAGGGGGAGATGAAGAAGGGGCTTGGGTCCCTGAGCCACGGGGTAAGTACCGATGGTCTCTGCTTCTATGACAGCCACCGTCGGCGACACCACCTCCTGGCATCTCTGGGGGAGGTGCAGAGTGTCCGGAAGCAGATCCGCTTGAAGAAGACGGACGCTAATCACTCGTGTTCCAGAGCTTTCCTCTGCCAGCGCCCCTCCAGGAAGGGCGTCCACAGTGCCACCTGCGACCTGCAGCTGCTCCGGCAGAAACCCAAAGGGGGCGGGGGCTGCGGCGGCCCTGGCAGGAGGGCACGCGGGCGCCCCACGGTCAGCGAGTTCAATGTCACCTACGTGGTGGAGCGCAGCCTGTACAGCCACCTGAACCTGACCCAGCTAGTGCGTCCTGCCTCGGACAGGACCCTGAGCAAGGCCGAGAAGCAGGACCTGAGGCGGTGCTTGCTGGAGGAGGAGGAGGAGGCCAAGAGGAAGTGGGCCGCCACGGTGGACCGCTGTACTAAGAGGGTTCTCTTGAGAATCCACCAGAAGTCCGTGAGTCACCCAGACGGTCCCAGGATGGCCTTGTCATTTCTGTGACGTTCAGTCAAGCATTATGGCCTCTCTTGCCGGGAGCCTGGCTCCCTCCCTCTCTTCTGGTCCCTCGCTCCATCACCTCCATTCCTAACCCTACTTCTCTTAAAGGAATGGCTCCTCCCTTCTTTCTCATCTGCCCTCTTGCCAGCTGAAGCTGTTGGATTTTTAATGCAAGTCGCTCAGTCGTGTTTGACTCTTTGCGACCCCATGGACTGACCATACAGTCCGTGGGATCCTTCAGGCCAGAATCCCGGAGTGGGTGGCTGTTCTCTTCTCCAGGGGAATCTTCCCAACCCAGGGATCAAACTCTGGTCTCCCGCATTGCAGGCTGAGCCACTAGGGAAGCCTTAAAACCTAAACATTGAAACTGATTCAGAGAAGGGCTCTCAGAGTACAGGGTGGGGTTTGGCCTTCTAGAAGTGGCTGCCTTGAGTCCCAGCCATCCTGTCACTTGACCGCAAGAAGCTGATTCAAAACAGAAGGATGTTTTGCCCTACAAGGAGGTGTCTCTTCTCCAGTTAATGAGAACAATAAGAACTAGCTCACAGCAGATTGGCATCACCGTGCTCACCAATTTAAAAAACATTGTGAAATACATTTATGTCTGGGGGACAAAGGGAAAGTTCTCCAATCTAAAAGGAAAGAAAAATTAGGGCTCTTTTGTTTTACTTAAGTATATTTGATGTGATTATCTTTCTAAACAAAAGGGCCTTCCACTGCCCCATAGATTGTTCTGTACCTAGCAAGGAATAAGGTACTGACTTTCAAATAAGAAAATGGTCTTCAATTTCATTACTGAATTGAGACTTGGTGAAATTTATTTTTAGGGTAAGACTTATATTGAACTGGAGAATATAAGTATTTCCCCGTGGAAATTACCACTCAACTTTTAGTTTGCACAAGAGCCTATATAAAATGACACAGGATGAGGCTGAACTGTGGGCTTGTGGCCCCTGGCGCCCTGCTTAATCCACGTGGGGCTGCTTGCTGGCCTGTCCCCTTTCGAAGGTCTGAAGGAATAGACTGTGTTGCTGCCCCCATGGTGGCTTCTCCCAGAGTTCTTCACATTTGTAAGATGTACTTCCCAGGGTGGTTACTGTAATCTAAATTCATTCAATCAAGTTCTGCTTTTGTGGTCAGCGCCATCCTTGTAGAATGCTTACATCCGTACCAGCCCTTAGGTCTTCCAAATATCCCCACATGTTGACTTTCTCATTAGGTCTCACTTTCCATTTTTTTTTCACCTTCTTGTAAATCTTGCAACACTTTTAATGTTATCAGTAATAGCTTTTGCTCTGGTTCTTTGTCTTGGCAGCAGTTGTGGTTGGTTTTGTTTTTGTTGTAAAGTAATAGTTCTTTGTTACTATTTCTTGTTATCACCCCTTCAGTTCTGACCCACAGATCTTTTGGAAAATACTTGTGGCCGCCTAGTCTTGGTATAATTTCTTGTGTGTTTTTGTTTGTTTTTACCTTCAGAGGTGTTCTACCTAGTTTACTTGCCTCCGTACCTTGACAGATCAGATCCACTTCTCTGTGAATGGATGGCTCACCCCTGTGAGTTTAAATCAGATAAAATGGAGGAGTTTTGCAACTGACTTGAGTTGCTCATATATATCCCTTATATTATTTATATTGCGAATGATACGACGTCCTCAGAACCTTCTCTTTAGAAGTTGTATCTCTAAGATTTGTGCCATTGGCGGGCCCGTGATTAATTCTTCATTGACGTTGAGTAGGGACACTTGGACAAGCTTGTTTTTGTGTACTGACTCCGCCACTTGTAAAAGTGGCACTCTGTAACCTCTGTGCCCAGCATCAACCTGATACTGGGTATTTTTTTGAAATACTGTGAGCTTGAGGCAGTACTGGACAATTCTGATACTTGCTGAAATACGTGTTCGGTGCTAAATTAGAAATTTGAACATACTGTTTCTTGTCGTTGTACAATCAAGAAAACACAATTTAATTATTCAGAGAACATAGGGGAGTATTCGTGTTTTTGTTTTTCTGTTGTCTTTGGCCATGCTGTGTGGCATATGGAGTCTTAGTTCCCCGACCTGGGATCAAACCCATGCCCCCTGTGGTAGAAGCGCAGGCTTTCACCCCTGTTGTTAAATATTTTAACAACAGAAGAGGGGTTTTCGTTTTTGTTTTTAAGAGGTTAAGATAAGTTCTTTGCTTGGTTCACTTAAGCCTTTTCCATTCTTCTTGTCATATCTCTCTTTCATTTTATTCAAAAGTATACTTTCCTTTACTCTTCAACCTTAATCTTTTTGTCTTTCAAAATATGCCATATTTGCTTGATGAAACCTCAGGGAAATGACAATGCTTTGTACTCACTGGAAACGGTCATTTGTCTTGCTTTTTATTTGGTCATTCAATTTTGTTTGGGGGAACAGACATGCATGACATTTTGGAATTTTGTCCATTTAAAAAAAAAAAATCCAACCTCCCCCCAAAACATGTTTTCAACTGCATGACCATTCCATTGACTGGCTCTCCTCATCCACAAGCATCTATCTAAAATTTTCTTGTAATTTCTGTACAGGAGATGTTTGAACTTGAAAAGCTTCATGTAAGCTTTATTTATGTAGACCACTGAAGTCAAAGATTGGTTTACTTTCTGTTACTCTTCTGTTTTCTGTGTTGAAAGAGTACTGCTTCAAGAACTACTTGATCTAATAGAAAAGGTTACAGATTAGTTCAAGCAGTGTTGTTAAATTTGGTTCATCCTTCATACAGAAGAATCAGTTCCAAATATCTTAGCCTATCACTGGGAGAAGTTTTAGTTGGCAGTTAAGAAAACCAGTCCACTCCTTCCTCTGTACTTCTTATTTTAGGGAAAAATGCATGCAGCAGGCTTATAAAGACAGAAATAAGCTTCTAATTTATTGCAGTTATAGTTTCCACATAAATTCTTTGTCAGTTACTTCACGTGCATCAGAAATAACATGCCGGGCTCCAGTGGTGCAGTCAGCATTGGAATTCAAAGCAGGGGGGCACGAGGGACATAAAATGATGAGGCATCTGGACGCCATACTGCGTCTGTGGAGCCCCGAGTCACAGGAAAGCGACTGGGATAAAATGACTGCCTTTGCAGAAACGAGAAAATGTATTTGGCACTATACGCTGGAAAGGGAAAGTTAAAGTTAAAAATCAGCCTTGAGAGATGGTCGTGACATTGCTTGCAGATGAGGGGGTTTGGTGATGATTTTGTTTACAGAGGTATTGTGTCTTTTTATAGAATAGATATAGGTCTGAGTAAGTTGTAAGGGAAATCACATTGTCCATTGATATTCATATAAAATGAAAGTAATGTCTATTGGCAGTCGTGTCTGTGGTAGACTATTTAAAACGGCAGCCATAGCTTTGATGAAGGAGAACAGTTATGTGCCATCCTGGATGTTGGTTATCCTGAAATGCCTCCTGTAGCACTTTCTTCTCCCGGCCTTTCTTTCTGTCATACCAGCTCTCGCTCACTTATGGGTCCATTCTTAGGATTGCTGTAGTTTTACAGTTGAAGATCCCAGAATATAAGGCTCAGAACTAAGCTCTAGTTCTTTACTCACGTATTTAGAATGTCAACTAAATCTCGACCTCAGTACAACAGTTGCCAGGACAAGCTACCGTATTCTCAGTGTGGTGTTGATGGTCGATGGTTCAGTCATTCAGCCGTGTCCAATTCTTTGAGATCCTATGTACTGTAGCCCACCAGGGTCTTCTGTCCATGGGATTCTCTAGACAAGAATATTGGAGGGAGTTGCCATTCAGCCGTGTCCAATTCTTTGAGATCCTATGTACTGTAGCCCACTAGGCTCTTCTGTCCATGGGATTCTCTAGACAAGAATACTGGAGGGAGTTGCCATTTCCTTCTCCAGGGGCTCTTCCCAAACCAGGGATTAAACCCATGTCTCCTGTATTGCAGGCAGGTTCTTTACTGCTGAGCCACTAGGGAGTGTCTGCTTTGTGCCAGACAGTGTGCTAAAAGTCTTAAATATAGGATATAGACAGTATTTTACTAATGAAGAAACCAGAGCTCAGAGAGTTTAAGTTCTTTACCTGTGGTCACACAGGAAGTTAAGTGGTAGAACCGGGATTTGGATCTGTATCTTTGTGATTCCAAAACTCTAGGCATTTTCCTTCCTGGATGTTCTCACTTTCTCAGTTCAGTTAATATATACCTGAAAGTGAAAGTTGTTCAGTCGTGTCCAGCTCTTTGCAACCCCATGGACTGCACAGTCCATGGAATACTCCAGGCCAGAATACTGGAGTGGGTAGCCTGTCCTTTCTCCAGCGAATCTTCCCGACCCAGGAATTGAACCGGGGTCTCCTACCTTGCAGGCGGATTCTTTACCAACTGAGCTGCCAGGGAAGCTGCAGAATATATACCTGAGGTGTATTTATTTTCAGTAAGCAATGTTTATAGGATACATTATGCTTTTCTGTTCATTTCTTCCATTTAATAGCTGTTAATTGGAGTTCTCAGGGAAACAAGTAATACAAAACATTGGCACCCAAATCTGTTATTCAGATTTTATTACCAATTGCTTTAGAAGATAATAGATTGTAACAAAAATTAGTATGCTTTGAGTTTCTCCTTTTTCTTAGATTTGGGGGTTGCAGGGGGTAGGGGTAGGGATGGGGATGCTTGTGCTGGAAAAGCAACAGAGAGTTCAAAGTTCTGGGAATATAACAGCACTGAAGCATAAGCAGTTCCTTTCAGTTTGAAACCAACCAGAAGGAGATTAAAGTTTTCATTCTTTATAACACCAATGGTTTTCCTATTGAAATTAATAGGAAAGGCAGTCACGGAATCAGTCTTTTTCTTTCTGGGCAAATGTGGTGTCTTTACTTCGTACACTCTGAGGAAGGGGTCATAAGTGATTAAGTTGGGCAGTTAGATGGGAGAGTTATCAGCATTTTTGGCTAGGTCAGTAAAGCAATGAGTGAGTAATCCTCTGGGCCTGATTGGACTTTACTTGTAAACATAGCCTTTTCCTCCATCTGAGTGATTTAAAACTAAACAAAACAAGAGGCTGTTAGAAAGGCCTGCTTTCAGTGGACTTCAGAGCTGGGTTTCCAAGACTGCTTTGCACACACGGGTTTTCTAAGACATGTTCCCTTGTTATTAATCCTGTGGCCAATATTAAGGGGAATAGAGAAGGGAAATTCTGTGGCTAAGAGACAGGGCATCTTGAGCAATTAACATATATTTGGTATTTTTGCATTGTGTGTATATATATATATATTTTTTTTTTTTTTTAAACCAGTTGGTTTTTGCATGTGAAGGGGACTCTGAACCTGTGGTGCAGGCATAGTTCCAGCGGCCCGTGGAAGGGCAAAATGAGTGACGACGTCTCCTTATAACATGAACCATGTGTTTTTTCCGTCATTTCTCCTTTCTTACTCATCCTGTAGCACGTTTGTGGTCCAGTGACATTCTGCAAACGGGACGTGTGTTGGGTCAGTGACTGTTCGGCGACTTAAACATAACTGGATTATTTCTGCCCCCCCTTCTTTCCACAGAGAACCTGCAGTTTTGGAGGATTTGACTTGACAAATCGTTCTCTGCACATTGGCAGTAATAATTCGGACCCAATGGTGAGTACACATCAGAAGGGAGGGAAAAGGTTTGGATTCAAGTGATGTGGTGGACACAGTTTCACATTTAGTGTTTTTGAGAATCGATACTAGGTAACCATCCTCCGGGGATCCTAAATCATGTTTGGAGAGAAGCCTAGTTTCACCATCTTAAAGACTCTTTTTGGTTTCATATGGAATGAAAGATGACCATCTCTCTCTTTGCAGGAACACCATTTCTTTAATGTCTTGGTTCCCAGGTTTCTTCAAGTCACAAGTCCAGAGGAGTTTGATTTCTGCAGTCTTAGTCATTGGTGCTCCCATGCTTTCTGTTCACAACAGTTGCACGTGTATGTGACTATTACACGTGGGTAGTGCCACAGGAGAGAGCCCTATGATTTGGGTTCCAAGAGTGTGAGCCAGCATTTCTGAAAACCAGCCTTATCATAGGCCATGTGTGCAGCTCTGCACTAAGCTTAGGACCTCCTGATCTGGAGTGTCCTGAAATGAACCCAGTCCCCTGGGGGCCAAAGCAAACCAGACTCCTCTGAACCAAGCTTACTGCCTTTTCAGACTTGTCTCTGAATCACAGTCTGGGGTCAGGCCCCCACTGTGGTGTACAGGTTTTCCTTCAACTTTACCTTCTGAGATTTCCAAGGATGTCGGTGTATTTTCCATACAGTTTTGTTTTCCCCTTGTGCATTTTATCGTGAAGCTGTGAAATCAGGATTCTGTGCTTTATATCCGTTATGATCATGTGTCAGCTAAAGCACCCATCTATGATATTTTTGTAGTGTCTGAGAATTTCGTGGGAGAATAAAATTATTTTATTTAGATATCAAATTTTATTGATTCATAAACCAATAATTTTATCTGGTCAATCTTTTAAAAAATAAAAGTATAATTTCTTTTTTCTTTCTCCAAGGGAAAGTCTTTTTTTTTTCCCCCTAATATAAAATAGAATGAGAAGTGACTACAATTGAACTTGTTCAGGGAAAAATAAATTTATGCATGGTTAGGAGTTGACCACACGAAATGCTTCAGTGATATAAATCTGATCAGGTGATGGACTTCTAATGATTGAGTTTTGCCATTTTGTTCCTACCACTTTCTTGGGTGACTCAGTAGTATTATCTTTTTTTTCTTCCCCATGCTGAGATTAAGTGAACACTGGTTCATCTAAATCATTCTTTATTGATGAAACACAGTCCCCTTGGGTATTTAAACTGGTGGGAAAAAATGCAATAGGAGAAGAATATATCATACTAAGTTTAAATAAAACTAACTCATATTCCACTTTAAACAAATAAACATAAGCCAGTTAGTCAGTAGCTTTAATTTTTAATCATAAAGATAAATAACAGCACTGAGTTAACATAAGAAAAATGTGGAGATCCTGAGGCATGCCAACATTTTGCTGAGAGGTAGGACATTCATGGTTTGAATAATAAAACCTGTTTTGGGGCTTCATTTTCTGTGATTAAAGATACTTAATAAATTTTGTTTTGCAGGGTAAAGAAGGAGATTTTGTGTATAAAGAAGTAATCAAATCACCCACTGCCTCCCGAATCTCTCTTGGAAAAAAGGTGAAATCTGTGAAAGAGACAATGAGGAAGAGAATGTCTAAAAAATATAGCAGCTCTGTCTCTGAGCAGGTATGTGACAGTCAAGCAAATACCCTCTTGCTTCTCTCGCATAACAAAAAAAGCTGGGGGTGGTCTGTCTTGAGATTTTCAGTGGTGCTAAATACATTCATTGGCATTAACCAGGCTCCAGGACCATGCCTAGTTTGTGTAGACAAACAGTGGATTCAGCAAATATTTATTAAGCACGTAGGGTCATGCGAGCACCAGGCTTGGTGCTGGGAATATAAATCAGGTCCTGTGTTCTATGTACAGATGAGCAAAAGAGACATGTAAAGAAATGATTATTCTGTAGTAAAAATAAGCACTAAAATTTAGAAAACAAAGGAAGGATTTTATTTTCTAAAATATCCCTGCCTTCAAAATGGATGTCACCAGAATCAAACCTTAAAGAGACACTCAAATTTTCTTATGAAGCAGACTTTTCAAATAAATGTAGTGTAAGTTGTTCTTAGGAGCACATAGCAAGTCAGAGAAATAAACTGAGAAAGTGTTTCCTAGCTGCAGGACTTACATAATAATCGTGTTTCTGCAGGGGGGTGTGTGTTCACTAAATAGCTTTATCTGCAAACATTAAGATATCACAGAATTGACAACACCTCCTCCCCCAGTTCTATAATTTCATCACTAGGAACATGACCTTCTTTTTATGGGTGGAAGGAATAAAGACACTTGGAAAGCTGGGCCTGAGATAATTCTGACCATTAAAATTTCAAAACACTCTCCTCTGACACCTTTATAGTGTTCTTTCTGTAGTCTGCTGAAGTCCCCCTGTGTGAGCTGGTTGTCTAACTTGAAATAAGTAGGTAATGCCGCTTTAGCCACAAAATGAAACAGACATTTTTGCTCAGCTGCTGCCCTCTAGTGGACACGGTGAGCTAAATTCCGTGTCTGAATCACTCAGCACCGGCTAGCCCAGCCTCCTGCCCTGTGCTTCAAACAAAGCCTGTGCATCTTCTGTTTATTATAGTGGTTCTCATGGGGTATTGGGGGTGGGGGTGGTGATTTTGCTCCCCCCACCATCCCCAGGGCATCGGCTGGGGACATTTTTGATACTTGCAATGGGTTAGGGTGGAGTGGTGTTGAGGATGCATCTTACAAGGCACAGGGCAGGCCTCTGCAACAAAGAATGAACCATGCAAAATACCGAGAGTGCCCAGGTTGAGACATGAGACACTGGGGCTTGTTATACCTACAGGGGATGTCTGGCTTCCTCCGGACTCCCTGAATGTTACCCTTATTCTTTTCCTTTCTTGTCCCTATGGATGTGGGAGTGATGGAAAGTCTATATTTCTACCCAGCAATGAGACAGACCGCACATGCGTCTGTGAGACAGACTACATGCCAATGAAAGCATGAATTTAAAGCACTTACTATTTAGTTGATTTTTCCCCCCAGATTGAAATATCTACTAAAAGCTCTTGTAAACATATTCCTAGGGGTTTTTTTTTGCTTTGTGGATCATTAGCATATAGCGTTCATGTCATTTTGAGCATTTCTCTGTAATTTTACTACTATATAGATGCCTTGTATTTTTATTTTCCTGTTTATTTGGAACAGTCATTTCACAAAAGCAAAAAAAGGAGGAATCATTATAGTGCTTTTTAGAGAAAGGAAATTAACATTGTAAGGCTTAAAAAAAAATCTTTTTACTAAATATATCAACTCTTCTGGTAAGGATTTTTGTCTGCTCTGTTCCTGCTATATGCCCAGCATCTGAAATAGTACCTGTGGTATTCAATAAATGTGATGAATGAATTAACAATTTTTAAGAGCCTTATGAACATACACTATCAGAGATGTATATTTCATATTGCTGTTTTTCAAAATGTGAGGTTTTTTTTCCAGAAGAATTTTTAGAAGATTTTAATTGGATAGGTGGTTTATTTTATGATTCAGAAGAGAGGAATGAAAACCAGCCTCCTCAGGAATTCATCCTTTGCAGCTTCAGTAACTTCCTAATAATGCGCCTCTCTCTATTGTTGTTGCTGAGGTTGTTTGCTCTCTTTTCTTAAATGGAAAACAGAAGTGTGTTTTGGATCAGAAACTGCCCTTTTGATTGTCCTCAAAAGTTTGCAGGGCCCCGCAGAATCTCTCAGAGCCCTTCTGATGATTCGGCACTATGCAAATAACAGGTTTCGTTCAGCTGGTTTTGTGCTCACGTGGCTGTGTAGTATGACAGAGACTGTTCTGTTTGGGCAAGTAAACCATTCTGACTGCAGACTTTTAAAAACGTGGTAGTGTCTGTCTATATAGCACTTCAAATCAAATGAGCATGTGACACATGCAAATGAGGGCCTGCCAAATTAATGGATACCGAGCCACCCCAAAAGCGAGAAGTTCTGCTGAGTCACTGCTGTCACCATTTGGATCTAAAAGAGGCTTGACAGTTTTTACTAACAACAAACTAGAAGAAGTCAATGAAGCTAAACTCGTAGGGTGACTTATGGAAACTGTATTTTAGACAGAAAAATGATATGTTTGAGGTACAGTTGACCTTTGAAAAACACAGGTTTGAACTGCACAGGTCATCTCATGGGTGGATTTTTTTCAGTAGTAAACTCTACAGCATTGTACAACCTGCTGCTGCTGCCTCTGCTGCTAAGACGCTTCAGTCGTGTCCGACTCTGGTTGTCTGAACCCACAAATGTGGAACTACAAATAAAGAGAGCCGACTGCAAGTCGGGTCAGCACCCCTAACCCCTGTGTTGTTCGAGGGTCAACTCTGTATCTGGGTCCTAAGTGGGTATTTTATTAGCCAATTTCAATAATTTGTGTAAATAGAAATATAAAAATCTGATCTCTATTTTTAAAAACAAAAACAAGGAATACACTTTTTTTTAATGTAGAAATTTCCCTTCAAATAGGTAAAATATTTTCTGATAGTACTTCCGGATACTATATCACTAGTGGATTGTATTTGATCTACATTTGAGGTCCAGCTTTGTGGCCCAGATGGTAAAAAATATGCCTGCAATGTGGGAGACCCAGGTTCAATCCCTGGGTTGAGAAGATCCCCTAGAGAAGGGAATGGCTACCCACTCCAGTATTCTTGCCTGGAGAATTCCATGGACAGAGAAGCCTGGTGGGCTGCAGTACATGGGGTTGCAAAGAGCTGGACATGACTGCGCTGCTAACACTTTATTACTGAACTAGGGAGTATGCAAAGAGCCTCTAAGCCTTTAACGAAATGTTTTGTCTCCAAGGTAGAGAGGTTTTTTTTTCAGGAACATCTATTAGAGCATGAAAAACACTTTTTGAGTGCTTAATTAATAGTTATTTGAGCTACAACTTGAAGATGAAGCAGGATATAGATTAAAAAGAAGGTGTATTTTGGGTAAAAGCATCAGACATGAGTATAAAGATGAATTTGATTGATTTGGTTGCTAAACAACTGTGTATTACAAAAAGATACACATCCCCTCTGACGAATGTAATTTTGTCGAAACTCATTTCAGGATTCAGGCCTTGATGGGATGCCGGGCTCCCCTCCGTCCTCTCAGCCTGACAGTGAACACATGGACAAGCCCAAGCTCAAAGCCGGAGGTTCTGTGGAAAGTCTGCGGAGTTCTCTGAGCGGTCAAAGCTCGATGAGTGAGTCCAGTTTGCAATCATAGATGATTTCCTTGGCGTCTAGGTCAGACTTTTGCTGAGTGTCAGGTTCAGGCAATTTAAAGATAAATAAGACCGACTTCTTACCCTTAGGGTGCTGTTACAGAGACAGACCTGAAAAATACCTGGCCCTAGAGTCCTGTTTGTTTAGTAGCCGATGTCTAGCAGTAGCATAAACAAGAGGGTAATGATTTTGGTCGGAGGGGAGAGAGAGGAAAGCACGTTAGCGGAAGATATGGAAACTGAAGGGAGGAAGTCAAGGGGAAACACTGATGACAGTGACCAGCAGAATAAAGGGAGCTGACCAGGGTTCTGCAGCGCACACGTTGCTTTCCTGACCTCTGGGCGCATCCTCCACCTGTAGCAACCAGCGATCTTCTGACCACTTTTTTGTCTTAGAGATTTTGGTAGAAATCTCTCATCAGTGCATTGCCCTCTGCCATGTTCTTTGTCGTGGTGAATCCGATTCCTTTATTAGCATGTTAGTGGGGGGTTAGTAAAAGAGAAGACCAGTGCTTCTCTCCAATTGGCAATCTTTAATCAAAAAAATGTTTTAGTGCAGAATTCAACACAATAACGTGACATTATATTCCCCTGGTGCATTTGGTGTAGTGGGATGTCCCGATAATTCTCTTCTGGTTTTACAAAGAAAGCTAATGCCTTCTTAACTTTTATGAATATAAAATGTTGATGAAAACTTTATTAGTAATCTTAGTTTTAGTCAACTAAGAACCGGGGTTTGGGGGGGAGATGAAAGGAGAATGACAAATGTCCCTGAAACACACACTGTTGAACCACTCCTAACCCAATGGTGGTGTTGGCTGAGCACTGTGGGGGAAGAGACCCAAGTTTAAACCCACTACTTAAAAAGCATTTGGCTTTGGGCAAGTTACTTGACCTCTTTGAGCTTCCTCATCTGTAAAATGGGGTAAAGACAGTATGCCTGACAAATGGGAGGTTATAAAGGTTAAGGCTGTTGTCCTCTATCAGAGAGTTTCCATGTCACTTGGCTTCCCTGGTCATAAAGATAACTGCTGGAGTCCCCTGTCCAATTAGGGGCTTGATTAGGGAGAACACTCAGAAAACTCAGATCGTCCCCTGGCCTCTGCTCAGGTCAGGCTCATGACTGCCTTCCTCTGGCCCTTACCTTCCTAGTCTGTGATAGCATCAGAGTCGCCAGCTTTGCTGTGCAGGGAATTTGCATTGACCCAAGTTCTGCATGTGTTCCCTACAGGTGGTCAGACAGTGAGCACCACCGATTCCTCGACCAGCAATAGGGAGAGTGTCAAGTCGGAAGATGGTGATGACGAGGAGCCCCCGTACCGGGGCCCGTTCTGTGGGCGCGCCAGGGTGCACACCGACTTCACGCCCAGCCCCTACGACACAGACTCCCTCAAGCTCAAGGTGTGTGTTTACTTGACCTCAGAGCAGTCACCCCAGGTGCCCTGTGGCTTTAGGACCCGTTCTCTTCTCCTTTGTGTTGAATGCTGACCTCTTGTGGTGCAGACTGGCCAACGCATCTGCTCCTTTGATACATTGGTCTCTTCTGCAGTGAAAAACCAGAGAACCAGCCTGCCTTTAGGGATAGAGGCGGGTCTTGTGTTAATTCTGTCTTATCACCACGCTGGCCCTGTCTTCTGACCCCAGCTTCCCTCTAGAATTCCCACTGCCCTTCACCTTCCAGTCTCAGTGCTTTTGCCAACTGAAAGGACATGACTGACTTCACTGATGTGATCAGTGACGTCCTTATGGAGCAGATGGGATTTCACAAAATGTATGAAGTGAGTATAGAGCAGGGGTTACCACTGACCTCTGATTGGCGGGAATTTTTTCTCCAAGAAGTAGGAGCTCTCTGGGTGAGGGCAAGGCCTTCAGAGAGCCAGGTGCCCACCCAGCCGTGAGCCCTGGTGGACACCTTGAGCCACCATCCTCTGGGCCAGGAAGGTGGAGGGGATGGGATCTTGGGCCTCAGTGGGATCCTGCACAATCAGGAGTTCTCTCTGTGGTCTCTGCCATACTCACAATCATATCAGGTGACTCGTGGAGCCCTGATTCTAGTCTTCATAGCGTCTTCACATCACATGATTGACACTTCTGATGGATTGATGGTTCATGCTTGGAAATGTACCTAATGGAAAGATCCTTCTTCCCTGGGCCACAGAAAGGAGACATCATTGATATAATCAGCAAACCCCCCATGGGCACCTGGATGGGCCTGCTGAACAACAAGGTGGGCACGTTCAAATTCATCTACGTGGATGTGCTCAACGAGGAAGAGGAGAAGCCCAAGCGCGCCACCAGGAGGAGGAGGAAAGGGAGACCCCCTCAGCCGAAGTCAGTGGAGGACCTCCTAGATCGGATCAACCTCAAAGTCAGTTCCGTCCTGTTCTGGCGGACCCCACGTTACCTTCTCCTAAACTAAGCAAGCAAGGGCACCTTCAGGGAAGGGTGGGGTGATCTGTGTCATCCAAGAAGAATGACCCATGGCTGTGATGAGTACTATTATCCTATAGAATTAGTATTATCAGCACCGTAACACTATCCTTTACCTCCCTTGAGGGTGATAGAATAAACTCTGGGTTGAAATTTCTTCCTAGTCCAAAGAGCAACTTTCAAAGAGCTGTGAGCTTCAAGCCACTACCAGGAAAGGCAGTAAGCACAGGCTCCTGGCATCCTGACTGGCCTCTCAGAGGTCTTGAGGATTCTCCCTGCCCCCCCCCCCCACCACCACCACCTTTACCCCCAGCATCTAGTAAGGTGGGTCTACATGGTATGACCTGTTTCCTCCTTGCAAAGCTATCTTGCTCCTGGGGAAGTCACAGGTCTCTCTGAGCTGGGTTTCAGTGGCTCCAGATGAAAGAAGTGTCTCCTCCACCACACGCTGGGTGGCATTGCAGGCATCAGCTCACAGCAAGGGCACAATTAAAATGCAGGCCAGTGGAGTCCACCTCAGCTTTCAGTGTACACTTCCTTAACCCATGGTTAGTGAAGTGCTCTGCTTGCCCACTGAGCTGTAGAACTGGGGGGTACAGACTGTCAGAAAGATACTTCTTAATTTTTGAATTAGCATCAGAGTGGCTATGGAAAAAGAGTTTAGGGGTTTGAGACTGGTTGGTGGTCCTGGACCATGTGGCTGAGCTGCTGACTCTCTTCTGTCTTATTTCCCTCCCAGGAGCACATGCCCACTTTCCTGTTCAATGGCTATGAAGATCTGGACACCTTTAAGCTCCTAGAGGAGGAGGACTTGGACGAGTTAAATATCAGGGACCCAGAGCACAGAGCTGTTCTCTTGACAGCAGTGGAGCTGTTACAGGAATATGACAGTAAGTCCCTCACAGCCCAGATGTGTTCAGTGAGATCCATCACATTCTCAGGTCAGCAGGAGGCTCCCGTAAGCTGCTAATATGTGCTTATGTCCCCAGAGTCCCTCATTTGATCTTTCTCTTTCCAAAATGTGAACGTGTTGGTCACTGAGTCGTGTCCAGCTCTTTGTGACCCCACAGACTGTAGCCTGCCAGGCTCCTCTGTCTGTGGAATGTTCCAGGCAAGAATACTGGAGTGGGTTGCCATTTTCTTCTCCAGGGGATCTTCCTGACCCAGGGATCGAACCCAGGGTCTCCTGTATTGCAGGCTGATTCCTTATCTGATCCACCAGGGAAGCCCTACTCTTTCCAAAGCCAAGGTCAATTTTGTATTATGTCAAACAGCACAAAGACATAGATTCCCAATGCCAATGCAGGAGCAAAAGAAAGTCTTACTACCCAGTACTTTTTCACTGAATATTGAATTGTATTTTTCTTTCTTTATTTGGACTTTTTTTTTTCTTTTTCTTAAGACACATAGTTCATGCCACCTTGGGGGCTGGTGGAATATACAGCCTTTAGGAGGTCATTAAAATACCCAGGTGCAAAAGTGACTGACAAACTTGGGGTATCCTGTCCTGCCAAGGGTTAATTACTTCTCAAAGCACAGGAGGAGTTGGAGTTGTTTTCTGATTGAATGAGTTAGTTAATGAATAAATGAAATTCATCAGCTTGCATTAAAGAAGCAGGGAATCATCTCGAGCGAATATGTAGAGCAGAGAATTCCATATTGCAATTTCTCTGCCAAAATGATAGCTCATTTTTACAGTCCATGAACAGAATTCAGTGAGCTCACAGCTTTTATATAGTCTATTTGAATACACTGTATCCTTTGCTCCATTAACCCAGTCTTATCTTGCTCTTTATTCTTCTGTCTGACATCAAAAATATTCCTGAGATTATTCATCATGAAGGGGGAAGCATCCTTTCCAGTGATTGAATTCAAATGTATTTTCTTTCGTGTGCTCTGCTTCAGGGATATCAGTAGCTAATAGCATTTCCATTGCTAAAAGACACACCAAACCCATGGTTAATGGTGGAAAAAAAATTGTGCATTACTGAATGTACCAGACTCAAGAGACACAGAAGTGTCTCAGTGCAGTTAAATTCACTTCTGATTAATAGGTTGTCCCTCTAAATTAACTGATGACACACCGTCAGATAGGTGTCTGAGCCCTAGATAAACACACTGCCTTCGGGGATAGATTTGGAGGGAACTGTGTTCCGTAGTTAATATCAATTTATAACCGGGTCTCTTTAGGATTGGAGTTTCCCAGGAGACACCATGGGTGAGGGGTTGCCCCGTGACCAGGTTATGTCAGAGCCTGGCCCAGTGCCTGGTGAGGCTGACCAGCTATATTGATATCAATTAATAGTTAATTATCTAGTCTCCTGGACCACATCTGCTCTATAAAATAGTTCATTTGCTCTTCCTCAGCCACTGAGAACAGCTGGTTGATAAACCCCATCCGTTATGTTTCCTCTAGCATTCAAACATAGAAGGAGCAAAGCTGAATTCTGAGTATATAAGGCAGGGTCTGTCTCAAGGGCTGGGGCTCCTTGTCTTTCCTGGGATCATGTCCTGAGATCTGCCCCAGGGATTTTTTATAGGTAAGGGGATATTTGCCTGTCATGATGCCCACCCAGTAGTGTAAGGAAGCCTCACTGCTTCTTCATAAATCTCATTTTGAATCTGTGCTGTGCCACCGTTGAGAACATCCTTTATATATAATGTGGAACTTCTTTTTAGCGGTTCTAAAATAAAGGCCCTGGAGGACTCAAGGGTGCCAGTGAGCACTGAGAGCCTGGATCCAGGATTACCCTAGGATGAGAAGAATCTGCACTCAGCAATTCTAAATTCATTGTGCCTTAGAAGTACGCTAAGTAACTGATAACTTAGGAACACATCAGTTTCTGTTAGAGTTGACAGATCCAGAGATCTGCTGAGATCTGAGATGTCTCACTCATCTTCCATCTCAGCTCCCACAGAAGCAAGACAGACACCTGCCTTATTGCTTGGCAGTCAGGCGGGTCCAGCTTCTCTCACTGCATCTGTGCATGGGGAATGCCAGCCTTCCCACAGGGTTCCTCCATTCAGGAAAGACTCTCATTGTGCCAGAGCAATTCCTTCCACTGATCCCAAACCCATTCTCCTTGATCTGCCAAATGAAAGCTGTCTTTTAAGAAAATCATTTTCACAAGAATTGTAATCAGGAATTATGTCAAATAGGCGGGGAAGTAGAGAGAAAAAACAAATCCACATATCGACTTCGTAAATCCAACTAAAGTTAACATTTTGTTGTGCTTCAATCCTTACTTTTTAAAGACATAAATTTGCAAGCCCATTGGAAGGCCTGCTATCCAAGAATCCCATTCTTTTCCCAAGAGAACTACGCTCCAGAAAAATGGCACGTGTCCTCAGGGCATAAGTACCTTTTGATGTTTGGATGTCTCATCAATGTCTTAGCATGCTTTTCCTTCCTGTGTGTGTGTGTGTGTGTGTGTGTGTGTGTGATGAGATGGAGGAAAGCTTTAGTCCAAATTCAAGTCATGTCCAAATGAGGTTTTAGCCCCAAGCCCAGTGCTTCATTCAACTTGACTGTGAGAATGTTCATGGATCTAGCTCACTTTTTTCTTCCTTTGTGCCTTAGCATTAATGTTAGTGAGCGTGGGAGAGGAAAAGACCTTGATTTGCAGTCTATCTAAGAGATGCCCCTCCCCTTCACTCTCCCTAAGGAAGGACAACCTGCCTGGGAAACACTGGCTTTTAGTTTTAGGGAATTTTGCTAAATTTGATAGTGGGATTCCTGCAAGTAGCCACTGATTGTATCCTTCAGGAAGAAAGTGGCTCTATCTCCTTGAGAAAGAAGAAGGTGGCTCTGTCTCCTTGACATGTTTTCAGGCACTGCAAAGGACCCCTTCACTCCCCATAATAACTTCAGGTTATTATGCCACTGTGTGGTAGGCTGGCATTCCCAAAGTTTCAGGCACGGTCCTCATTTTCCTGCAATGATGGGGACAACTTTTCTGTTTTATTCCCATCGGTCAGCACTTTGGAGTCTGTTTTGGCCGCTGCAATGCACTGACCTATCTCACCAGGGACAAACTGCATTGATTCCTCTTCCTGGGTTGTAACTGATAGCTCAAAGCCCTTATTTTACAAGTATCATTTTCCTAAATAACATGCTAGGCTAGAACAGAGGCTATTCCAAATCCGCAGACTCTTCCATACAATGAGGACACCACGCTAGAATGTTCCACTTTCAATGTGGAGGAGGGGAAAGGGTTTGCTCTTGTGCTACCAATTAGTTAATTTTACGTTAATCACTTTAAAAATAGCATTTCTTATTTTGGTGCTCTAATTCAAGGGCTTATCTGCCAAGATTTCTGTTATAAAATGCTTTCCTTGTGAGAAATACAAACAGGAAGTGGTCAGTGGACAGTAGGAACAGCTGGTGTGTATGTGGCAGCCCTCAGTCTTCCCACAACTTTTTTTTAATGATGAGAAGAGACATCAGATTTCTGGTTTTGTGTGTGTGTGTGTGAGAGAGAGAGAGAGATGGAGGAGGGGGAGTGAAGAGAAAAATAGAGCCATTCATCAACTACTTATTTTATGTAGAAAATGTTTTGTTTCCTGTTTTATCAACCAAGCATTTAGTCTGTCTTATGATTGAAAGACGATCTCCCTGTAACCTTGAACCTGCATAAGGTCAGCTGTGCCACTTATAGAATGTACAGAGTTGCACAGCTTGGGTGATGAAGGCCCATGCGACTTCCCATGTGATTTTCTATAGGCTGACTTTCAGCAGAAAGCATCTGATGCTTCTGTCTAGAAGGATACCTTAGGATGAGGACGTTCAACCTTCCGTCACCCACCTTAAGGGTATTCTGTACTCAGTTTCCAAGTTGGAGGGTGTTTTCAGCTTTTCCTGTCATACCTTTTGTGTGCGGGAATAGAAATGCTAACCCAAGACAAAGGGAAAAGGAAAAAGGAGGAAAAACCCTCCAACCTATTCGTAGCAAAAGGATTTGCCCATGGCCCCTCATGGGTTAACCTTCCTGGTGGCTCAAACGGTACAAGCGTCTGCCTGCAATGTGGGAGACCTGGGTTCGATCGCTGGGTCGGGAAGATCCTCTGAAGAAGGAAATGGCAACCCACTCCAGTACTCTTGCTTGGAAAATTCCATGGATGAAGGAATCTGGTAGGCTATATGGGGTCACAAAGAGTCGGACACAACTGAGCGACTTCACTCACTCACTCCTCATGGGGTTAGGGGTTAATGTCCCCTTTATGGCAGCCTTGCTCCCTTTGTGAGAAGCTTCTCATTGTGGTGGCTTCTCTTATTGCGGAGCACGGGTTCTAGGCGTGCGGGCTTTAGTAGTTGTGGGGCAGGGGCTTAGTTGCTACACAACATGTGGGATCCTCCCAGGCCAGGGATCCAACCCATGTGTCCCAAAGTGGCAGGTGGATTCTTACTCCACTGTACTACCAGGGAGGGTCTGACGCTCACTTTTATATCAGCTCCCAAACTTGGAAAGGTGGGAACTTATTTGAAGCACAAATCTTCTAGATTTCTACAAAGCATATACAGCCTAATTCCTCCTTGTGAAAAGGCCATTTATTCACTCTCTGCTCCTGCTTGGTGGTATCAGCCCTCAGAAAGGACTGTGGTTGCTTTCCCCCCACTTTTGATATGATGCTCTGAATTTCTCCTCTCCCTGGTTGACCTGAGGCCAGTTATCCTCCGAGTGACTTAGAAGACATTTCACCTCTGTGCTCTCTCTCCAGCCTTAGCTTCCTGTGATACTTGATTTGAAAAGAAAAACGTCCTGATCTCACTCATTTAATTGGTTTTCTTCCAAAATCTCAGTCTTCAAAAATGTATGGTGAGAACTGAGGATAAAATTAGGATGCAATGGATTTGAAAACTGCTTTTTTTTTTTTCATTCCCCTTACAATCCCATGCCGTGTGTTCATCTTCTCTAGGTAACAGCGACCAGTCCGGATCCCAGGAGAAGCTGCTTGTTGACAGCCAGGGCTTGAGCGGATGCTCTCCACGAGACTCAGGATGCTATGAAAGCAGTGAGAATTTGGAAAACGGTACTGTCAGCACAGATAATCACAACTGCATGGTCACACGCAAGCCTTCTGGGCTATTTCTTGGTGTCTTTGCTTTGGCTAATAACTATCTTTCTTCCTCAGCCTGAGCCATTGCTTTGAGAAAACTAGAAATAGGGAGAGGAGCTTTTCCAGGGCGAGTGGTGCTCGATTCAGATCCTTAGGTGGGAGGAAAATCTCTCAAGAACCTAGGCAATGGATGATGCTGAGAGATGAGTAGAGAGATCTTTTCATTAGTTACTCTTCCATCCTGCAGTAGTGCCTAACTGGAAAGAGCTTAAACTTGTGTGTTAGAGAAAGGGACCCGAAACTTCCCATTGTCTTGGAACTCTCGGAGGTTAGCCCTCCCTCTCCCTCTGGACCATGAAAAAACTCAAGGGGGTTTACAGTGGGGAGACCTGGAGTGCATAGCCAAAGACTTGGGTCAAATTACATCTCCAACCATCCCTTGCCCTCACCTCTGAAATCGGTAATACGAGTTTCTCTTTTATAGCTCCATGGGCGGAGGAGCCTGGTGGGCTGCAGTCCATGGGGTCGCAAAGAGTCGGACACGACCGAGCAACTTGACTTTCACTTTTCACTTTCACACATTGGAGCAGGAAATGGCAACCCACTCCAGTGTTCTTGCCTGGAGAATCCCAGGGACGCAGGAGCCTGGTTGGCTGCCGTCTATGGGGTCGCACAGAGTCGGACACGACTCAAGCGACTTAGCAGTAGCAGCAAGACTTAAATAAAGTAGTAATATATCAAAAATACCTAGCATTTTGTAAACACTGATTATGAATGAAGCAGTGGGCTAGGTGCATATGTATGCAATTTGCTAATTATCACTCAAATCCTGCAGTGCATAGTTTATAAGTGAAGATGCTAAAGAGAAACTGAACAATAACTGAAGCTCTCCTTCTCTTCCTCTTGGCACCACTCTGGCTCCTAATGGTCTTGCAGTCAATGGTAGACAATTTTTTTTGTTTTGCCACACCACATAGCATGTAGGATCTTAGTTCCCCGACAAATAATGGAATCTGAGCCCTGTGCATTGGAAGACAGAGTCTTAACCACTGAACTGCCAGGAAGTCACTGAACTGCCAGGGAAGTCTGAATGGTAAACAAAAGACCTGACTTTCCAATACCATAAGCATTTTCTTTTTTTTTTTTTTTTTACCATAAGCATTTTCAAGTCCAAACTCTTAACTACTTAATGTCATCATACATCAGCCAGGGGTATTTGGGCTTAGTTGAACTTCAAGCCAGAAGGGATTGGTTTGTATATGTTATATATATAGTTTGTATATGTTATCATAAGTACCTTCACAAATCATGGATTGGATGAAGGAAGGTGGAGCTTCCTTCAATATGTTGGAAAAAGGCAACATATTCCATAAAAGATCTCTTTGCCTATTTGTTTGCTTATTTGTTCTGAGGAGCAGGAATATCCTAGGCCTTAGGACTGTCGTTCATGAGCCTCTCATTTCAATATGAGAATTTCGAGAAGCTCTGCTGAGAACATTGTTACAAAACAAGGGCATGAAAGTTTGGTTTCTTCAGATCATTATCATCCATCACCTCAGTTTTTCTTCTTAAATAGTAAACCCAAGCAGGCCTGGCCCTGAACATTCAGATCGGGGACTGCAGTAGCACAGTGACTCCTTCTGTAAACAGATACATCATGGCAGCAGTATATCATCATTTCAGTAGGAAAATATTTAAATTCATATTAAAATAATGTGAAAAGTCTGACTTTACTCAAATATTGCTTAATTGTTATGAAAGCTAGATCTCTGAATGAAGGGTACATGATTAAATCATAAATATTACATTTTCCTTAGAAAAAAAAAATCTCAAAACTTCAGACCAGCTAGACAGAAAGAATATAATTACCCACATCTGATATGGTACTTCCTTCCCACTCAGAGAGCATGCATGACTAGGGGCTCAGAGTTATGGTGCCCAAAACTTTACACATTGGGCCAGCCCTCCTCATGGTCTAGTTTTTGAAAGCTATTGGAGAATATGTATTTTTAGTTTGCGGAGCAGGTCCCACACCCACTACAAATGATGGACTCAGTTTGAATCCGTGGTTTCCTTATATCTTCCATAGTTTAATGCATTTCATAGTTTAATGAAAAGACATTCGGTAAACAGGTTTTGGACCAATAGGATCAACCATCAATTTCACTTTGAAAAGCAGAGAAGTATAGAGTGTAGATAGGAAATTGCTAGAAGTCCACAATTCAAACCAACTAAAAGCACTTTAAAAGTAAGATGCTTTCGAACTAGATTTTGACATTTTCTGCCCAAACTTTTCTGCTTTATCCACAAAATAGTTAAGGATATGGTACCTCTCCCAACCTTTGCTTTTTCACACATGAAACCAAGCTGCACAATTTTGCTCTGGTTTTACTAGGAGAGTATTTTCACTGAGTGGAGAAGTAAACACCAGGTTTATAGCAGCAGTGCCTCTTGTGCAGTTTGTAACTTCTGATTTGGGAGCTCATGCTGCTTGAATCTCTGGTTTTTATCTATGATCTTTGGGATCCTGCAAGCCCCAGAGGCCCGGAGGGGGCGCTTGGTGGAGTGAGTGATGGTGGCCACGGTAGAGGGGCTGGGCCTCAGCCTTGAGCGACCTCCACACTTCAACTTTGCTCTGTTTTATAAATGAAGCTTCATTACAAAGGATCCTCCTACTTTGAAAATCACTGATTTCAAAAGTACAATGTTCTGAAAAAAAGACAATTTTCTTACCATTATGAACGCTGTGGTAATCTTTTCCTTTCTGACCTCTTCACCGTTCTCCTTTCCAGTTAGCCTCTGCTGACTGCGGCGTGAGGCAAATAAATTCCGTCTAAAATACCTGCAGCCGTAAAACCGAAATTGTGTGTCTCCTATGTCCTTTCCTTTTCGCAATAAAAACCAACATTTGACTGTTGGGAACTATTAGGTCCATAAGGAAAACAATTTACCAGGTAGACCATCCATCAGGGCCACAGGAGCAGCGGTATCTTAAATGCCTCAGCTGCATGACCGAAGAACAGAGCGAAATCAAGGGAGAGGACCATTTGAGGGCCATGAGTCTTGTTCGTTGTTTCCCTGTCCTAACAGCCCAGAGGTAGTCCGAAGGAAATTCCAGACGGCTTACTTGTCTCAAACAGAAAGGGAGTCCTAAGTGGACGGGGATCAGGTGCCCTCAGTGTTACCGTGGGCAGCTCTGTTCATCAAGGAGAAGAAGCAGTTAGTATCAGTCAACAATCGTTAAGTAAGTAGACTGTGACTGGTTGATAAGTTTAGTTATCAGCCTGACAGTTAGTTTACTTTAATGAGGTCTGTTGCTTCAGTGGTTATTAGAACCGTATTGGTATCTTAAAGACTCTCTGGCAGTAGACTCACCTAAGCTTGTTTACTCATTGTTAGCAGGATTGGCTGATGGTTTGCAGGATACATTTATTTTACACGCTTGAACAAAACAAAAAGCAGTGAGGGCTTGAAAGACGTTTTGAGGGTTCAGTGGTCACCGGTGAACCTTGGGGGGATACCATTTAAAGCAATGGTCCTACCTTTTTTGGCACCAAGGACCGGTTTCCTGGAAGACAGTTTTTCCATGGACAAGGATGGAGGGAGGGATGTTTTGGGGGTGATTCAAGTGCATTATATTTATTGCACCCTTTATTTCTGCTACTATTATATCAGCTCCACCTAAGATTGTGGGGCCTTTGATCCCAGAGGTTGGAGATTCCCCTATGTAATGAACCTGTCTCCTTTGCAACCATGGTCTTAGGAAACTGTACTCTAATCAGAAATCCCATCAGTGTGGTTCCTTAGTGGGATATGGATATGCCTTCTTCCACACTGACTACAGCTGCGAACAGACATTAGGCCTAGATTTATATTATTGCCTGACACAGCATATTTTCTTTCCACATAACTCAATTAATTTTCATTTCCCTGAGTCCTTTAATAAGACTAAAAATTCTTTCTAAAAAATAAAAATGGAACCACAGTAGCTCTACATCACCAGTGGTGATTTTATGTCCTTAGTGTAATTCCACAACGGGATATGGGAGTTGGAGATTTCAATAACGTTAGCGCACCTTTTACATCAATTTGATTGATTTGCTTTTTAAGATGCGATTGTAAAAAATCTCTCCTTGCCTTGTAGGCAAGACTCGGAAAACCGGCCTCTCTGCCAAGTCATCAACCGAGTCCAGCTTGAAGTCTTTCAACAGGAACCAGCTGGGCAACTACCCAACCTTGCCTTTGACGAAGTCAGTGGACGCTTTGAAGCAGGGAGGGGAGGGGAGGCTGGGCGGTGGTCTCACCCCTCTCGCCTCCAAGAGCTGTGATCCCCCGTGTGTGACTGATTTGAATAAAAACCGAAGGAGTCTCCCCGTTTCCATCTGCCGGAGCTGTGAGACCCTAGAGGGCCCCCAGACCGTGGAGACTTGGCCCCGGTCCCACTCCCTGGACGACCTTCAAGGAGAGCCTGAGAAAGATGTGCCTGGCGAGGTGACAGAACCCTCTCCTGAGATTGTACCTGAAGTGCCACAAAAGACAGCCCCCTCCGTCACAAAGGTTCCAAGCCCCAAACGAGATTCTGCTGTTGACAATGCACTGCTACTGACCCAAAGCAAGAGATTTTCTGAACCTCAGAAAACGACTGCTAAGAAACTGGATGGCCCAATGGGGCCCTTTTCACGGGGTGCATCCCCCCCTCCATGTTTGCCCAAAACCTTTGACACCCAGCCTCCTGCCATTAAACCCAGTTTAACACGGACGCCTCTGGAGGGTCATAGGAAAGGACTCGATTTCGAAGGAACACATCACCCCCCGGGCACCAAAGAAGGCATGGACGCTGAGCAGAGGGGCCCCGAGGTCAGAACGCAGGCCAAACCTCCTGTCCAGCCTCCGCCCGTTCCCGCCAAGAAGAGCAGGGAGCGCCTCGCCAACGGGCTGCATCCTGTCCCTCCTGGTCCCCCCGGCGTCCCCAGCCCCGACGCACCCGGCCTGCCGCTTAAAAAGGGCAGCCCTGGCGGCCCCAGCGACTGTCCCCTGGTGGTGGCGGTGGCCAGGCCTCCCCCGGGGCCGGAGCCAGGCAGCCCACCAAGCACCAGGCCACCACCCTGGCTGTCGGAGCTGCCCGAGAGCGCCAGCCTCCAGGAGCACGGCGTGCGGCTCGGGCCCGCGCTGGCCAGGAAGGTCTCCTGCGCCCGCGGGCTGGACCTAGAAATGCTCACTGAGAACAAGCTGCGGGCGGAAGGCATTGACCTCACCGAGGAGCCCTATTCTGATAAGGTATCCGAGGCCCTGGCCCCCCACCCCTGTAAATTGGGGGTGCCAGGCAGGAACAATGTCATTGTTCCCTGATGGCAGCTGGTGGCAGACAGTGGCAGGGCAGGGGGCCCTTGTCACCCCGCGCTGGGTGTTCAGTTGAACAAGGAGCACAGTGCCCAGATTAAATGCAAACACAGCCTTGGGGGATTTCTTTTTCTTTCCCTTCTCTTCTTTCACTTGTTTGTATTTAATTTTGGCCACCTGTTCTTTGCAAGGAGAACTATCAGTCATTACTAGAACCAGGTCCTGAAACAAAGCTCCAGTTTCCATGTGTTACTCAACATATTTGTATTTAAACTTTAACAAATCCCCATTTCGTTTCATTGGATGTAAAATTGAATTAATAATAACCTTCGTAAGTACCTCTTAGAAGTATTAATAGGAGAAAATGTTAATAATATCAATGTAAATCTATTTTGAAAACTGTGGAGCCTTGCTGCTGCTAAGTCGCTTCAGTTGTGTCTGACTCTGCGACCCCAGAGACGGCAGCCCACCAGGCTCCCCCGTCCCTGGGATTCTCCAGGCAAGAACACTGGAGTGGGTTGCCATTTCCTTCTCCAATGCATGAAAGTGAAAATTGAAAGTGAAGTCGCTCAGTTGTGTCTGACTCTTCATGACCCCATGGCCTGCAGCCTACCAGGCTCCTCCATCCATGGGATTTTCCAGGCAAGAGTACTGGAGTGGGGTGCCATTGCCTTCTCCAGTGGAGCCCTATTCAGATGTAAATGGGACTTCCCAGGTGACACTGGTGGTAAAGAACACGCCTGCCAGTGCAGGAGATAAAAGAGATGAAGGTTTGACCCCTGGGTCAGGAAGATCTTCTGGAGAAGGAAATGGCAACCCACTCCAGTATTCTTACCTAGGATTCTCTAGGTAACAGAGGAGGCTGGTGGGCCCCAGTCCCATGGGGTCACAGAGTTGGACATGACTGAAGCGCTACTTAGCATCATTCAGATGTAATATTATACTGTATGATATCTGTATGGTTAACTGGGGATAAAAGATTATATAAAATACCCCATTGTACTAAAAACATTGAGAACTATAATGAAAACTATTTCTCATTTGTGAAAAACACAAACAAACATGTAGAACTGTGCGTGTGTGCTCAGTCACTCAGTCCTTTTCAACTCTGAGATGCTGTGGACTATAGCCTGCCAAGCTCCTCTATCCATAGAATTTTCCCAGCAAGAACACTGGAGTGGGTTGCCATTTCCTCCTCCAGAGAATCTTCCCCACCCAGGGGTTGAACCTGAGTCTCATTGCATTGCAGGAGGATCCTTACCTCTGAGCCACTGGGGAAGCCCAGAGTACATCTACCAATATCAAAATGACTTTGAAGACAAATACATGAAAACAGATGTAGCTGTATGTTAGTCCTAGAAATGCATGAATTGTTTTAATGTATTCCTGAGAGTCTTTGTTATAAGCGCCTTATGACCTTGAATGCGTTATGATAAAATACTCCTCCTCTGCCTTAATATTTAGTGAATGAACCCCTTTGAGTGGAAAGTAGTGGGAATTCTACTGTACAGTAAATGCTGGCCTAGTATAACTCTTTGTAGCTGAGAGACCAACAGTAGATGATCTATAGAGCACAAGTTTGCCCTTCAGGGAGTAACCTTTTGCAAAATGATCACATAGAGTGAGGTGAGGACCTTAGACCCCACAATGGAGGGTGATTGTGTTCTACTTTAACCATCTTTCAAGACGTTATTTCCAGAGCTCATCACTACCTAAAAGATACAGATGTAAAATATTATCTCTAAAATGTTTGTCCTGACACTAAAGAAAATATATGCACTTCAAATTAAAACTGTTGGTCCTACTTCTAGTAGCTAAATGTCTTGTCCTACCTTATGTTTGCTGTTCTTGGAGAAAGAAAAAGATCCTTGCAACCCTTGCTGAGAGATTTCTGTTCTCGCTCACAGCACGGCCGCTGTGGAATTCCTGAGGCCCTGGTGCAGAGATATGCAGAAGACTTAGACCAGCCGGAAAGGGATGTCGCCACCAACATGGACCAGATCCGTGTCAAGCTGCTTCGGAAGCAGCACCGCATGGCGGTGAGCAGCCCACGGTTTAGGGCTCCCCTCACCCAGCTTTCTGAAGTCCATTCATTTGTAGGGCTTAATGATGGGCATGCTGGTAGCCACTGAGTAGACCAGGATTCCTTATAAGATATCAAAGGGAGATACCTGGGGGAAAGTAATACGTATTCAGCCTGCAGAGTTTTAAAAATACAGTTTCTGAAAGAAAAAGGTGAAAATTATCTCCCAGAACTGTGGGGAAAAAAAAAATCCATTTGGTTATTTCTCTGCAGGTGTATAATAGTACATGTACAGTTGGAAACCTTAATGTTTTCAGTTATCAGATTTGTGAACCTATTTCTTTGTTACTGAAAAGTTTTTTATATTATTCATGTTTCAAAATGTTCTAGTAGGTGTGTCTTAGTTCGGCCAATTCCATACTTTTAAGACATTTAGATTTTTTCCCCAAACTTTTATTTTAAATAATTGAATGAAGAATGTCCTGGTTAATAAATTCTATAGACTTTGTTGACTAATTTCTGAGGATGTAGTCCTTTAAGAGGATTTGCTTCATTAAGACTTCAGAAAATCTCAAGAACTTGCACATTTGGTGGTAAATTGCCTTTCTGAGAGTTATCTCACTTGGCCTTCACAGAAGTCAAGTATAAATGTCCATTTACCTGCCCTAGCCAACATTTATTAGTGTATTTTTAATTCTTTATAATTGATTAATTTTAATGCTTAGTTTAATTAATGCTTAATTTTCTGGATGTTAATGTAGATTCAAAATACAGAAGAAAATCTACATGAGTATCATTGCTTTTCTGGGTATCTTATTTTTTCACACTATCACATAGGTTTACTTCTTCAGTCACCATAGGGATCATTGATTGAAGAGGTGTGACCACCATGAGACAAAATAGCCAGAAACGTAAATGGTGATGGTTTGGAGACTTCCACACATAATTGGGGTTAGATCTAATTCCAAGAACCTCAGACACTTTCTTGAGGATATGTCTCACCTTGAAAGAACAAAGCCAAGAAAGAATTCTTAATGCTTTGACATCTCATGGTATTATCCCTTTCTGATAGTGTAGTATTAAATATAACATTTCAGTAGTTCTCCTCTTAGGCAGAGAAGAAAGAGCTCTCCAGTGGCACCAGTCAAATCTTGATGAAATCGCTTTCTTTGTTTACCTAGATCCCAAGCGGTGGACTCACAGAAATCTGCAGGAAGCCCCTCTCTCCCGGCTACGTGTCGTCCGTGTCAGATTGGCTGGTTTCCATCGGTCTGCCCATGTATGCCAGCGCCCTCTCTGAGGCGGGCTTTAGCACCCTGGGCCAAGTGCCTTCTCTGTCCCACACTTGCCTTCAGGAGGCTGGCATCACAGAGGAGAGACACATAAGCAAGCTCGTGTCTGCAGCCAGACTCTTCAAACTGCCACCAGGCCCGGAGGCCATGTAGCCAGGCCCGAAATGGGCCTCCCTGGACAAGAGCCACCCGTTCACTGTGCTCATGATGCTGATGCAATTCCTCCTTGGCTGGACACGCAGACCAGACCCAGGAGAAAGGCCCAGTGTGCTGCCAGCAGAACTCGGAATCTTGGCACGGGACTGATGACCTTCTCTTCTCCAGAAAAGCCCCCTCCAGGAAATTGGTGTGGTTCTCTGTGACCCGCAAAGGAAAGACAAGCACTTAGTTTTGTTTTCAGGATACAGTAGAACCAAGATGCCGACTTGCCACAAATGCTTTGCCCACAGTCTTGTCTTGGTGCACTGGGCGAGGGCAGGGGGCAGGGAGAGAGGCTGCCTGTCCCGTGTCTCAGCATGCTCCTCACCCTTCCGTCACCCTGCAGGGTTCCTGAGGCCCAGACGGGCTTTAGCCAGGCCAAAGTAACAGCCTTGGGAGTGATTGTACACTATTGACCAGGCTCATGTGTTCAAAAGTAAGAAAATCTGGCTGCACTGGAAAAAGAAAGCCCTATTCTCCTTTAGGTAAACAAGAGACGTTTTAATAATTGCTTTCTAGCAAATCAGCATTTATTTGCCTTAATGTAAGCTTTTAAGCAGTTATCTAACCTAGTGTTCACTACCTTGTAACCGTAGTTCCAGATCCTCAGCTTAGACTGCCATCTAACGTATGTGGGATGTTTCCAACAGAAATGGGCTTTTCTAATTGTCTCACTCTATCGTGGCTTATTTTATAGGGGTGTTTATCAGGCCAGGATTCATGTTGACTTTCAGACTTCAAACTAACTACCAATCTGGTAAAAAGCTCGCTGAAATTCACAAAGATATCATGTGTGAGAGACTGTTTGTGTGTTGAGGTTATGATCTTTAATTTTAATCAGTTTAGTGTTGTTGCCATGTTGGTCATTGTGCTGCAGTATTGACTTGGAATCTTGACCGTGTCCATTCCAAAATTCGGTCATCGGATAACGGATCACCTTTGCAAAAAGTCATTGTCAGTTGAATATTTAAGGAAGATGTTCTTTAAAGGGAAATAGTTTATAAGATATTTTAAAAGATTTTTTTTCCTGGTTTTATAGTTAAAATACTGTTTTCCATCTTATTTAGGTAATTCACTTAAATACAATAAAGGTTCATTATGGAGCCAAACAAACTATATTGGCCATGTATTAAATAGTTCAGAGAAGGCAATGGCACCCCACTCCAGTACTCTTGCCTAGAAAATCCCATGGACGGAGGAGCCTGGGAGGCTGCAGTCCATGGGGTCGCTAAGAGTCGGACACGACTGAGCGACTTCACTTTCACTTTTCACTTTCATGCATTGGAGAAGGCAATGGCAACCCACTCCAGTGTTCTTGCCTGGAGAATCCCAGGGACGGGGGAGCCTGGTAGGCTACCGTCTATGGGGTCGCACAGAGTCGGACACGACTGAAGTGACTTAGCATAGCATAGCATTAAATAGTTGCATATTTTCAGTTCTTTTCCAACTGATTTCAGCATTCTCTTTTAATCTATTGTCTGATTTTCTGGCAGACAGAAATTATTGTTTCCAGTTGCTTATAAAATGATTTTCCTTTACATTCTTATCATGAGCCCTATTTTAAGCATCGGGTATGATCATTTATGGTAGAAGTGCTTAGAGTCGTGATTTAAAAGTTCTGTAATGTTTTATCTACTCATTAAAACAAATGATATCCCTCAGGGGAGGGGGGTGGGAAAGGTGTTTTCATGAATTACAAAGCCATTTTACCATTTGCTTTAAAATAGATCTGGATCCATATTTCTGAGGAAAAGGACGTTCTCAGGTGATATATTTTTTTTTCATGCTTTTGGTATGCATTTTAAAGAATAATATATATTTCTTCAATAATAGTCACCTTCTATAAGATGCCATGTAAGAAGTTGTGGAACACTAGAAGAAAAAGCTAAAGCAGCCAAATTTCTATTGAACTCTTCAGCCCATTATGACATTCCTGTGGGATGTGACATTCCATGGAAAGCGTAAGGAGGCTGCAGGCTCTCCTGTAACTGTCACTGGAAGGGATTTCACGAGTGAAGGAGAGGGTGCTTTAGAATGGATGGGCTCCTCACCCCATGTTTTTGGTGCCTCAGCGTGACTTGTGAGAGAGCCTGCTCAGAGTTGAAGCTGAGCTAAAAGACCACACGTACCAGGGAAGTCCTATAGTCAGGTGATACATAGGAGCAAAGGAGAAGGGAAAATCGTACGTGAATTTCCTGGTGTTAGTTCATTTTCACCGTAAGATTTTCACTTATGTAGAAGAGGTGCCAGAAAAGTGAACTTTCTGAATATGAGTTTTTAAGAATGCCAAACCGTAATTTTTTTTTTTTTCATTCTTCTTTGGAAATCATTGCCTTTGCCTAGAAGTGAAATTCAGGGACCATGAATCATTTTCAGTGGAAGGGCTTCCTAGTCTGTGGGATCTGAGGTGATTTTTACTTTATTGTGCTTTTTATTAAAATCCTTTTGTTTTTAAACTTTTAGTATTTGTTTGGTCTTCCTTTGCTTTAAACTTTTAAATTGACCTTAGAGAAGCCTGAATGCTTGTGTGTGACATTTGACTGAGATGGTTCGCGGCCGCCTGTGGATGCCGGAAGGCAGGTGGTCGGCTTCAGCAATATCCGGTTTTCATCCATTGCACTTGGTGCAGAATGTTGAGGAAGGGTGAACACTGCTGTTGTAGGAAAGCACAAGAGAAACCTGGAGAGGCAGTTCGGCTCAGGTAGCTACACATCCGTTGTGTGTCACTTTTTTCTTTGAAGCTGTCTATAAGGAAATGCAGCCAGCCCCAGCCACTACTTACATTCCCAGATAACCAAGAAGGAGATAGATTTTTCATGGCCTTGCCTTAGTCAGAGGCCCTTTTCTCTTTTCCTGTACCCAGGAATGGGTGAAATTGGAAATAAGTAGTCTGTTGAAAATTAGTTCCTGACAGAGCACAGTTTGCTTTCATAATTGCAGCAAGTCCGTTCACCAAGTCAACGCTGCATGTGTGTACTGTATTATTTTCAGAAAAAAAAGTCTGAGTCCACGTTATCTCGATTTTGAATTGATAGAGAAACAAGAAACTGTCAAGCAAGTTATATAACAACTAACAACATTGCACTTTCTGTATATGAAATCAATATTTAAATAACTTATTTTTCTCCATTGCTGTTCTTAAACATTGTAAGTAGCTGTAATATACCAGTACCAATATGTTCTTGCGATTGCTTCAGCCCAAGAAAGCTGTGTATTGTTTTAAAAATTGTAAAAATTATTGTGATGATTCATTTAGCAAAAAGAGGTGGACAGAAGGGTTTTCCTATGTATCAAAACTTGTCTATAATTATGTCATCTATGTACCTAGAAAAAAAAGTAAATAAATTTCTTCAGTTGAATCTGTCTCTTTTGTTGTTCCCTAGGTATTTCAAAGGTGAGTAGAAATGAAAGGGAATTAATGAGGTGTGGTTTAACAATAAAGTGTATTGGGAAAATAGTAGTTGTACACAACTATACTGCCACATTATTTTCTGCCACATCACCAAAACTCACTATCACATTCAAATTCTCTTTGACAACTTATTTCAGCTTTTTTTTTTCCAAATATTGCACAGTCAAGTCACATAAGCACAGTATCTTAGCCCAGAAGGAGATTTTGGAAGTCATCTCTAGTCTAAGCCCGTTTTTTTCAATGAAGAGTTTGAGTCCACACAGACTTGCCCAATATCATAGGTAATCAGTAGTTAAATGGAAACAATCCAAGTCTTCCACTGAGAGAGAAAAACTTCTAGATTGGGATATCCTAGAAATTAAGCAACTTGACAAAAATCATTTTCAACTTAGTGTACCGCAACTGATATAAAAACGTGTTTTTAATTAGGAAGAAGTGTGTAATTCAACATTTTGAGTAGATAATACATGTATTTGATACAAACCCAAAAGCGACCCTTTCCTTTTCTTCCAGCCACCTATTTCTCACACTACAGGTCAGTATTACAACCGCTGTTTGCGTGCCTTTTCAGAAATGCTCGGTTTACAAATAAAACGGAATAAGCATTTTTCCATGTAGGAATGACAGCATTTCTCCACAGCTTTTCACTTAGCATGTGGAATTGTTGTGTTACGTATAGAATTTTGATAAAATAGTTTAAATCCCCTGGTGGATTTCAATAAAGGTAGCTTTACCATGATAAATCTTACTTACAAATCATGGTTTTACTCCCCATTCACCCAATCCATTTTGTAAAGGGGGATATTTCATGTAGTCTTAGAGTTTGGGGTTCCTCTGAAGTGAGAAAGAAAGAAAGAAGAAAGTGTACTCAGTCGTGTCTGACTCTTTGCGACCCCATGGACCGTAGCTTACCAGGCTCCTCTGTCCATGGGATTTTCCAGGCAATAGTACTGGAGTGGATTGCCATTTCTTTCTCCAGGGGATCTTCCCGACCCAGGGATCGAACCCAGGTCTCCTGCATTGTAGACAGACGCTTTACCACCTGAGCCACCAGGGAAGCACTTCTGAAGTGAGGCATTATTTTAAAGAATTGATCATAAACCTCAAATCTTGTTTATCTCAAGCTGACTTCTAAGATTCTATAGCTCAATTATTTTTTATGATCCCTACAAAACCTTGATTGGATTCTCGGTATTGGTTATAACTTGGCTTCATATGTGGATGCTTACGTTGTATTCATTTAGAAGTTAGAAGGAACATAAATTTGATTACCGGAAGGAGACAAGGAAAGGGTGGTTCTCATCTCACCACACAACTTACTTGGGGGCGTCTTAGAATAATGACTTTCTTTATTCTGTAATAATGTAATAATAATTCACTATAATAACGACTGACTTTATTTCTGAGGATCGACTCAGAGGCAAGTGTACACGGGACTTCTAGGGGTGTGTGTGAGGGTGTGAATGAGAGGGAAGAGGCAGGAGAGGGTAGAGGCTCACTCAGGAGTAGGTCTGAACCACTGACCCGTGCATCAGGGGGCCACGGGCAGCATTATTTGGAAGCACTCTAATTCCTCACGTAGTGCTCCTCTTACACCGCATCAGGGAAGAACACTGACAAGGAAGGTGAGCCGTCCCCTCTCTGAAACTCCAACGAAATACACAAAGGTCGTAATCAAACCAGGTTTGAGCCCAATATGGAAGGACCCCCAGATACCTGTGTGGGAGCCAAAGGAGTTAAAATTAATCTGACTGCAATTTACTACCATCCTCGTTTATCTTCAACACTCTTCCCAAGCTGAATGTCTGATCTTCCCTCCGTTTCTCATCTCAATTAATGGTAACTTCTGGTCACTTAGATCAAATCCCTTCATCATCCTTGACTTCTTTTTTTTCCTCCTGGTCCACACCAAGCTGTCAGGAAATCTTCCTGTCTCTACTTTTGACATCTCTCCGGAAGCTGACCCCTTGTCACCAGCTCCACTACTATGGTGGCCGCCACCCTAGCAATTCAGGCTCTCGCCTGCATTCCAGAGCCACCTGCTTCCCCACCCCCATCCTTGCCATCCAGCACTCACAGCAGCCTGAGTGACACAGCTGTGAATGTTTGTGTCCCTCCCAAATTCAAACATGGACGCCAGTCCCCCAGTGGGATAGCATTAGGAGGTGGGGCCTTTGGGAAGTGATTAGGTTTAGATGAGGTCACAAGGGCAGAGACCCAGGTCGGGATTAGAGTCTTTATAAGATGAAGAAGGAACTATGGGGCATCTTCTCTGTCCGTGTGAGGACCCAGTGAGAAGCCTGGCTTTGACCCACCAGGAAGAGGGTTCTCAACAGAAGCTTAATCCTGCCAGAACTTGATCTTGGACTTGAACTGTGAGAAAATTAATTTCTATTGTGCAAGACATCCAGTCTATTGTATTTTATTATGGCTGCCTGAGCAGACCCTGTAAAAACATAGTCCAGGTTATGTCACTCCTCTGCCCTTACCCCTCTGTGTCTTTCCATTTTTTTCAGAGTCAAGTTTAACTTCCGCTGAAATGTGGTGTGGCCAGTGTCCATCCCTGCCCCCCTTGCCCCATTATACCCTCTGTGTCTCTAATCTAGCCACAGAGGTCCTCGCCTCAGACCACTGTGGGGTTCTTCTCAATCTGGAACGTCCTATCCCAGAAAATCTGCAGGACTAACCGCCTCCCATCCTCCTCCCATGGCTCTCTGTTCAGAGCGACATTCCAGAGTCCTGGCCTGACTTCATCGTTTAAACCGACACCATCCCTTAGCTTTATCTTGGCCACCAGTTCTGAGTCTCATACCTGCTTTATTTCCCCAAACGCGTTGATCACCTTCTAACACACTATGTAGTTTACTTCTTTGTTATGTTGATTATTTATTAGCTGTGTCCTCCTTCTACAGTTTATAAAGTTCAGGAATGCTCAGCTTGCTGTCTGTTGAGTCTGAACTTCTACACTTGACACACAGTATTTGTTAAACGGATGACAGTCCCAGAGCCTGACGGGCTTCCCATGTGGCGCTAGTGGTAAAGAACCTGCCTGCCAATGCAGGAGACATAAGAGAAACGGGTTCAATCCCTGGGTTGGGAAGATCCCCTGGAGGAATACGCGGCAACCCACTCCAGTATTTTGCCTGGAGAATCCCACCAACGGAGGAGCCTGGAGGGCCACAGTCCAGGGGGTCGCAGAGTCAGACAGGACTGAAGCGACTTAGCACGAGCCAGAAGCCCTTGAAGCCTAAATATTAAAGCTGGAGATGATTTACTTTAATCTCAGGTTAAAGGTGAAAAAGTGGTCTTCCCTGGTGGCTCAGACGGTAAAGAATCTGCCTGCAACACAGGAGACTTGAGTTCAGTCCCTGGGTTGGGAAGATCTCCTGGAGAAGGAAATGGCTACTGACTGCAGTATTCTTGCCTGGAGAAATCCCATGGACAGAGGAGCCTGGCAGGCTACAGTCCATGGGGTCGCAGAGTTGGACTTGACTGAGCGACTAAAACACACACACACACACACACACACACACAGGTGAGGAAACAGACGCAGAGAGGCGACAAGAGTAGCTAAGGTCATACACAGATAGCCAGTGACAAAGTAAATCAATAAAGAGACAGATACTCTTTACCCATCAAAGGATTCGCAGGAGCACGTGAGCATCCACGGCTTAAAAAGAAATCTCAGTAAAGCGCTTTATCCTCAGCCGCTTCCAGCAAATAAACTCTTGCAGAATGAGTAGTAGCTGCAGCATCTGGCCACCAGAGGGCACCGATGTGCCAGATTGAAGGCCGAAGCTGAACGTGAGGAGGGCGGGAGGTGAGAGCAGGAGGAACGCGCTCGCTCAGCATCTACACAGGAGCGGGGAAAACGACATGCTCCCGGGGGAAGGACAGCAGGACCTCCGCGACTGTCCAAGTTATCAGCGAGACCTTGAGTCCTGTAAACCACCTATTGAAACGCCATTGAAGAATGATGATGGAGACTGAGGGAATTCACAATCCACTTAATAGGCACGGCGGGGCTCTTGGCTCCCCCTTATTACTTCTTTAATTAGCAGAGAGGCCTGACCGCCTCTGTTCGCTGCTCCGGGTGGGTTTAAGGGTCTGGAGCCCTCTTGCGGACCCTAGGAGCAAGTTGGAGGAAAGAAGTGTTTATTTGACTCTGAAATAAACTCCTAAACTTTAGATGTCGAGCAATGGGATGTAAACCAGGCTCATTTTTGTTCGAATGGCATTTCGTTGCTCACAGCCCAGAATAGCCTGACATTATAAAAAGCAGCGGGCAGGATACGGTCCAGCTGCTCACTGAACTTTTGACATACAAGAGAGCATTTGGCCTTCATACTGCTCCCCTGCGGTAGACACTGTGATCCCCATTTTACAGCTGAGAGAGCTGCAGTCACAGATGTGTAGGAAGAAGAGATGAGATTTGACCTTGGGTTATTTCTTGCATGCGTTTGTGCTAAGTCGCTTCAGACCTGTCAGATTCTTTGTGACCCCATGGACTGTAGCCCTCCAGGCTCCTCTGTCCATGGGATTCTCCAGGCAAGAATACTGGAGTGGATTGCTGTGCCCTCCTCCAGGTGATTTTCCCAACCCAGGGATCGAACCCACCTCTCCTGTGGTTCCTGCATTGTAGGCGGATTCTTTACCACTCAGCCACCTGGGAAAGCCCACCCTTTGGCTTAACCACTACTCTGGTTCTTGGCCTGAACAACATTAAAATCACCTGCTGTATTAGTCGGAGTTCAAAGAAGCAGAACCAATCAGAGATATATTTAAGAAACATAGGGGCTTCCCTGGCAGTCTGGTGGTTAAGACTCCATACTTCCACTGCAGGGAGCACAGGTTTGATTCCTGGTCTAGGAACCAAGATCCCATAAACTTCATGGCTCAGGAAACAAAAAGAAGAAGAAGAAAGGGAGAAATGTATTGCACAGATCTACTTCTGCAATTGTGGGGGGCTATCTGGGAAAACCTCATATCCATAGGGCATGGTGTCAGGAGCTTCAGGCTGGAACCCTTGGTCATGAACTGCAGCTGTTGTCCACAAGCAGGATTTCTTCATCCTCAGCTCCGCTCTTCACATCTTTCAGTGGACTGAGCCAAGATCACCCATATTTAGTCTTTCTTACTAAAGGTTAACTGATGATGGACTTGAATCACATCTACAGAACATGTTCACAGCAATACCTAAGGTAATGTTGATTGAATAACTGAGAGCTATAGATGTCTCAGCCCAGGCTACAATAACACAAAACTACAGACCTGCTTCTTGACAACAGAAATTTATTTCTTACAGTTCTGAGGGATGGAAGTTCAAGTTCAGAGTGTTAATGCCTTCAGAGTCAATTGAAAGCCTGCTTCCAGGTTAGACTGCTGACTTCCCCTTATATCCTCGCATGGCAGACAGAAAGAGACAATCTTCCTCTTGTTCTGTAAGGGCACAGATTCCATTCATGAGGGCACCACCCTCATGACTCATCTAATCCTAATCCCCTCCCAAAGCCCCACCTCCTAATACCATCACATTGGAGGGGAGGGTTTCAGTTTAGGAACACTGGGGGAACACGTGTGCACCTTCTAATTTGCTTGTATCCAACTCTTTGTAACCCCATGGGCTGTAGCCTGCCAGACTCCTCTGTCCATGGAATTTCCCAGGCAGGAGTACTGGAGTGGGTTGCTATTTCCTTCTGCAGAGGGTCTTCCCAACCCAGGAATCGTGTCTCTTAAGTCTCTTGCATTCAAAAGTAGGTTCTTTACCACTAGCACCACCTGGGAAGGGGAACACATGCAGGCCTTAACAGTGGCCTGGCCAGGTGGGCGCATTGAACACCACTGTACTGTGAAAGCTTTTAAAAGTAGTCTCTGGTCCTACCCTGGACCAGAAGTGGAAATGTTGGCTCATATGGTCATCATCTCTTCCTAATAGATCAATTCCTTATAAATCAATTCAAAACCATATTCAAAAATGCCGCAAATTGCCTGAACTTCTGTCCAAGGACCCTGTGCTGTCTCTCATACATGCTTTTCAGTTTCCTGGAGTATGTCATTCGTCTAAAGGGCCAGTAATAGAAGTTAAGCGAATACTGCTAATAGCTCTGAGCTTCTTCCATTTCTTAAACTAATTAACCAATTTGCTCTCTTTTGAACAGGGGCCCAGTTGCCATCTGGGATAGTCTTTTTCTGTCAAACTGAACTGCTTCAATCCCCACTTCCCCAAAGTATAGGGCATCCTGTATCTCTCCCTAAGACATTCCTGGAAAGAGTTGCCCAAGAATCCCAGGATTTACTGACCTCAAAGGAGCCTGTCTCGCTTTGAAACAATAGGTTACAATCAGAGCCAGAGAAGTCTGTGGACTTTTCTGAGAAGCTTATGGACAGCCTATGGACCAGAGAAGCCCATGGACAGGCTCCAGGTCTGCCGAGTTCTTTTGCTGTAGGGTCACCGTGTCCCTGTGGTTCATTGTCCTTGCTTTCCACTCTCAGAGAGTACAAACACCATGGTGACATTTTGTTTGGAGGGAGGATAAAAGACAGTCTCAGAGTTCCATCCATCTGAAACGTAAAGCCTCCAAAGGGGAGGGCTTCCCAGCCGCACAAGATGCTCTCTTTGCTTTGGTGGCTTTACTGGGGGGTACTTTGGGTTTCAGCCAAACAGTCAGCCAAAACCAGCCCCCAAATGGACCTTCCCACGGGGGCACTGTGCCCAGGTTATCATCCAGATTCAGGCTACCCTGGAAATGGGCATCTTGCCGGGGACCCTGGGTGTCCTTTCCCATCTGACCCATCTCAGTCTGTCGGAGACATTCTATCATGTTGGATTCTTGAAAGGGAAGAGGTTAGGGGATGACACCTCTTTCTTTCCCGGGTGGCAACTGGGTCCCTGTTCAGATTTACTCACATTCCTCCAAGCAACTGCTTTGCATAACAAGGGATATGAGAGACAGCTGTTTAGGTCACACATGTCCCAGGGTAATTAGTGACTCAAGGCAGAATTGAGGTGCCACTCAAGTGACCACACAGGGGCAACTGGTGTATCTACCTAGATAGACAACTACCAGCTTCTAAAAGTCTTGTTTAGGTCTTCCTTGGTGGCTCAGTGGTAAAGAATCCACCTGCCAATGTATGAGACATGAGAGACACGGGTTCAATCCCTGATACGGGAAGACTCTGCATGCCCAGTAGCACCTAAGCCCACGCGCCACAACTACTGAGCCTATGCTCTGGAGTCCGGGAACTGCAACTTCTGAGCCCACAGGCCCTAAAGCCCGTGCTCCACATCAAGAGAAGCCACCGCAATGAGAAGTCCAGGCACCGTGAGCAGAGAGTAGCCTCCTCCTGCCCCCACTAAGGAAAAGCCCGAGCAACGAAGACCCAGCACAACCACAAATAAATAAATAAAATTATAAAATAAAGTTGCCAGCCTTAAAAAAACAAAACAAAACAAAACAGCGCTGCTCAGTCAAGCTTCTAAGAACTCAGACTGTAAACTCTGAGGTGACTCAAGTTTCCCGGAGAGCAGGGGCTCTAGTCACAGTGGAGTGGGGTCACATGACGGGAGGCAGGACTTTCACAGGCTCTCCTCTTACATCCCTGTGGTCTGTGTGCAGCCATGGTGGGACAGTAGACCGGAGAAGCCCTCACTTGTGACGGGGTAGGGGGCATTCCCTTAGAAGGGCAGACCCAGGAAAGCGGGCTGCGGCCCCTCACTTCTCTGTCACATTGATAAGCGGTGGGATAGGGCTTGGGATGTCACACTGAGGCCACGATGGCTCACCAGAAGATGGGACCACAGCACCCACCTGTCTGCTGCCATAGCTCTTCTGATGGAGAAAGAAATGGCAACCCACTCCAGTACTCTTGCTTGGACAATCCCATGGGTGGAGGAGCCTGGCAGGTTACAGTCCATGGCGTCACAGAGTCGGACCTGACTGAGTGACTAACACACCACACAACACCATACCTTTTCTGAGGTTAATTTCAATCCTTTCTACTTTTGCCAAGGTCAGTCCTCACTTAGACCTGCAAACCCTCCTCTTGGCTTTCATCACAGGTGCCAAATTAAAATCTCTTTCAAAGACATGTCTCTGGAGCAGTAGATAACCGTGGGGCTGGAGTGGGAGGAGGATAAAGGTGGAGAGGTGAGACATTGCCCTAGACCTGGGTCCCAAGTCTTTGACCTGGGAGTCCCCTGTTCTCCGGTTTGGGCTCTGAGCCTCAGAGTTGCTCTCTGCTTCTGAAATGGCCCGAGTGTCTGTCAAGGCCTCCTCAGGCCGGATTAAGCCCTCACCTCTGGAAGCTCCATGCAGAGGCCCGCCGTGGTTTGCAGAGCAGATTCAGTGTTGTCTTACCAGGGACAAGTGTGTGAATTTCTTCCATCTTCCTAGGAGAGGTTTCCAAAAGTTTTCCAAGGCCCCTTTCAGCTGTGGTCTACACGCAGGGCCTGGGCACCTCTCCAGGGAGGAGCTGCGTTTACTTTGGCTCCTGGGTACTTCCTGTTTCGTCCCAGGCTCAGAATGTATGGATAGGGCCTTGCCGGGAGGTGTACCGCCGTAATTCTCTGTGCTGTCAAGACGGTTTGGATGGAGACTGGCTACCCCAGCCATTAGGGAACTCCTATCCTCACCGCCCCCATTGGCTTTGAGGTGGGAGGGAGTTGCTCACGAAGAACGTTTGATGGTTGGATCGTAGAGGATGTTTCAAAGCCTCAAATTTCCCCCTCCAAAATTAGAGAAGATGTCTCACGTTCATTTTTGAAAATCTATGCACAAGGTGCATGAAAGAATGACTTTTGACAAAGCAAGAAATCAAGCTTTTTCCTCAGGCTCGTGGTTCACACAGCCTAGTGAGGCCAAATGCCTGCCTGAGGCAGGGAGACTGGTTCAACTCAGAGCACACTCCAAATGTACAAATTGAACAATTCATTGACTCTTTTATTTTTGGCAGGGGGAGGAGAGGAGGACTTGCCAGAACTCCTTACTTTACCTCAGCTCCTCCCGGAAATGTGCTCATTCCGTGAGTGCCATGAAGGTGATCCACTGTGTTACGCCCACGTTATCAGCTCAAGCTTCTCTTACCCATTTTTCCACCCAGAAAAACAAGGGGTCAGTGCTCAGAAGAGATCTCAGAGGTGCTTCCTCCATCAGCATCCGTCCTGGAAGCATTTTAAAATTTAGGTTTGTTGTTGTTTAGTCACTCAGTCCTGTCGGACTCTTGGACTACAGCCTGCCAGGCTCCTCTGTCCATGGGATGCTCCAGACAAGAATACTGGAGTGGGTTGCCATTTCCTCCTCCAGGGGATCTTCCTGACCCAGGGATCGAAAATGTGACGCCTGAAAGTCTCCTGCATTGCAGGCAGATTCTTTACCGCTGAGCCACAGGCCTTCCCATGCTCTATGAAATTTTTAAAAATATATTTATTTGTTTATTTGGCTGTCCTGGGTCTTCGTTGCAGCATGCAGAGTCTTTAGTTGAGTCATGCCAACTCTTAGTTGGAGCACATGGGATCTAGTTCCCTGACCAGGCTTGGAACTCGGTCACCCTGCACTGGGAGAGCAGTCTTAGCCACTGGACCACCAGGGAGGTCCCTCTACAGAATTTTATAAACTGTTTTATCCTCACGTTTTACATCTTGTTCTTTTTGTTAACATTGGTGGTGAGTGGAGCTGGGGGAAGGTAGACTGGCCATGAGACGGGGTAGAAATTCAGTGCTAAGCAAAAAGCAAATATTGTATATTAACTTTAACGTATATATGGAATCTAGGAAAATAGTATTGATGAACCTATTTGCAGGGAAGGAATGGAGATGCAGACATAGAGAACAGACTTGCGGACACAGTGGGGGAAGAAGAGGGTGGGACGAATTTAGAAAGTAGCATTGAAACATATACGTTACCCTCTGTAAGATAGATAGCTAGTAGGAAGCTACTGTATAACACAGGGAGGCCAGCCTGGTGCTTTGTGATGACCTAAAGGGGCTGGATAGGGGGTGGGGGGCAGAGGGAGGCTTCAGAAGGAGAGGATATATACATGCTGCTGCTAAGTCACTTCAGTCGTGTCCGACTCTGTGTGACCCCATAGACAGCAGCCCACCAGGCTCCGCCATCCCTGGGATTCTCCAGGCAAGAACACTGGAGTGGGTTGCCATTTCCTTCTCCAATGCATGAAAGGGAAAAGTGAAAGTGAAGTCGCTCAGTCGTGTCTGACTCTTTGTGACCCCATGGACTGCAGCCCACCAGGCTCCTCCATCCATGGGATTTTCCAGGCAAGAGTACTGGAGTGGGTGGCCACTGGCTGATTCCCAATGTTGTATGGCAGAAACCAACACAACAATGTAAAGCCATTATCTTCCAATTAAAATTTTTTTTGAAAACAGAAATTAATTGCTTTCTCGATGGTTGATCACAAGAAATTCGGTCCCCGTTCTCTCCTTTTGATTCCTTGATATCTGTGGCTTTTATTTATGCAATAGGTAAACTCTGAGAAGGAAAGTAACATAGAGTTTAGTGGCTTTCATTTTAGTAATTTAAAGTAAAACATTTTGAGTTTTTTTTTTGTTTTTCTCTCTCTCTCTGTGTAGGTGAGAATGTGTGTGTGTGTGTGTGTGTGTGTGTGTGCTGTGTTAAGTTGCTTCAGTCATGTCCAACTGTTTAGGACCCCACGGACTGTAGCCCACCAGGCTCCTCTGTTCATGGGATTCTCCAGGCAAGAACACTGGAGTGGGCTGCTGTGCCTTCCTCCAGGGGATCTTCCCCACCCAGGGATCGAACCAGTGTGTTTTATGTATGTCTCCTGCTTTGGCAGGCCGGTTCTTTACCACTAGCTCCACCTGGGAAGTCCATACCTCCTTCACCTACATTCTTTTTCTCCCAGTTCTGTTGAGATGTAATTGACATATACTGTTATAGTAATATTAGTTTTAAGCATACAATGTGATGACTTGGTGTATGTATACATTGAGAACTGATCACCACAAGAAGTTTAGTTAATATCCACCACTTTGCATAGTTAACAATTTTTTGAGAGAGAAATGTTAAGGGCTACTCTCTTAGCAACTTTCAAATCTTGGCAGGTATGTGTGTGTTTTTGTGTGTATGTGAAGTTTTTTTGTTTTAATGAGGTGAAGCTGCCCACCCACCTCCCTGCTTCCACATCATCAGGGTGGGCTTCTGAGCCTGTGTAGTTACCACGGGACTCTGAAGTGGTTTGTCTGCTTGTCTGCTTCTCTCGCTAGACTGAGGGCAGAGGCTGGGGACTCAGCTGACTTCCCAGCACAGTGTTTGGCACATGCCATGGCTCAGAGGTATTTGTTGGATGAACAGAATGCACTAGGAAAGTATGCCAGCATCTTTTTTTTTTCTTTTTTAAGAGACTACCCCCAGGGAGAGTGGAATTGAGCAGAACGCAAATGTGCAGCCTCTAAACATTATGAGGCCTTGCTGCCCTGTCTTCTGGTTCTGGATTTCAGAACACGAGTCTATAGGCCGTTATAACACAATGAGGGCGGTCAGCCTGGTCTCGATGGTCAGCAGCCAAGTGGTGAGTGGGTCAATGGGCCGGTCCAGTACCACACTTGCAAATACACAAGCATTTCCTCCTTAACTGACTCATTTGGCCAAGGCGTGGGCAGGACCATGGGACCGTCCACCAGCAACTCTGAAGTCGGCCATTGTATTATTCTGTGAGTGGGCGCTGTGCAGCCAGGACCTTTCCCTTTCCTGACATGCATTTGTGTTTTGCATGCTGCCCCGTGTGGGAGGCAGCAGCTACGGTGCGAGGAGGCGGGAGAGCAACTGAGTGCCTTGCAATCCCACAGGAGTTGTGTGTGCAGCTGAGGGGCCCACGCCTGTGTCAGGGTGATAGTCTCCGTGGTGTGAGCCTCATGCATACCTGCCTGCTCTAGCGAGGTCTAGCTCAACCTCAGGTTAATGCTGGAATTACCTCTGGACAGGGCTTCTGAACTCCAAGGGTCCATAAACTTGAAGAGAAGAATTATGTCCTTTGCCTTCCACTAACCTGTAACTGGAGAAGGCAATGGTGACCCACTCCAGTACTCTTGCCTGGAAAATCCCAGGGACGGGGAGCCTGGTAGGCTGCAGTCCATGGGGTCGCTGAGTCGGACACGACTGAGCAACTTCACTTTCACTTTTCACTTTCATGCATTGGAGAAGGAAATGGCAACCCACTCCAGTGTTCTTGCCTGGAGAATCCCAGGGACGGGGAGCCTGGTGGGCTGCTGTCTATGGGGTCGCGCAGAGTCGGGCACTACTGAAGCAACTCAGCAGCGGCAGCAGCAGCAACCTGTAACTGAAATTTAGCCTTTTCTTCAGTTATGAATGCAATGATACCACCTGTGATGTCACCAACACAACTACAGCTGTTTTCATGTCACTTCACAGAGCTTACAGATCTTCCACAATGTCCTTTTCAGTCATTGGTACTTAGAAACTATGTAACTATCAGACCCACTGGTCTATCTTGTTTTCTTTTGTTATTTATTTATTTTTTTGGCTGTGCCATGGGGCATGCGGGATCTTAGTTCCCCAACCAGGGATCGAACCTGTGTCCCCTTCATTGGGAGTTCAGAGTCTTAACCACTGGACAACCAGGGAATTCCCTTGATTCTGTTTTTAATGCACAAATAAGAAGCACTTGTGTTACTATAGTATTCATCATGGTTCTCCAGAGGAACAAAACCAAATATTTATTGTGAAGAATTGACTCATATGATTATGGAGCCTGAGAATCTGTCATCTTAAGCTAGAGACCCAGGAAATCTAAATACTACCCAGCAGTGTAGCTCTTCAAACCAAAAGACCAAGGGCATTAGGTCCCTGTCGAGGTCAGCAGAAGACTGATGTCAGCTCAACAGTCAGGAAGATAGTGAACTCTCCCTTCCTCTGCCTCTTTTCTATTTTTGTGTTTTTAAAAATAATAGCTAAAGGTTTAATTTCAAAATGATAGATTATAAAGAAGTCACTAAAAGTATAGAGCAATTATTTATTTATAAAAGATTCATTATAAGGTCCTTGGAAGAATAAACTCAAATTGATTTGAATATAATTCAAATCATAAAATTATGATTTACTGCTAACTTTTCAGGAATATGTATGCAACATGCAATAAAGTATACCTTCAAAGGTAAATCAGTTGATGTTTTTTGATAACCCAGAAGTTAAATAAAAATATAATTCTATGTATTTTAGGTTATACATAGAAATACTAACTTGAGAAGTTATACCCAAGCTTCACCAGACAGCCAGAAGAGTTGATGACACCTATGAGAACAACTCTGCTGTGTGGCTGCCAGCCTCTGGCTACTTCACTAGAAGAAACAAATCCTTCTCAAAATTCTGTTGTACATTCTTTCAATATATCTAAAAGCTGGAGGTGTGTGCCAGTTATCAATATATGGTCCTTCAACTTTAAATTCACCTCTTCTGGGTTACTCAGCCACGGAGATCAGATCGGATCAGATCAGCCACGGCGAAGAGCACCGAAAACTTTCCTCCTTTGTTGCAAGAGTGATGCTAAATCTTGTCAGTAGAGGGCGCCAGAAGGACCACGGCAGCGGGAAGGGGTTTCGCTACTTAGCCGCTGGCGTGAGTCTTTTCTCCTTGCTCCTATTCTGCGTGGCTACAGGTGACAAGGGATGGTTGAGGGGAGATGCAATGGCACTCACTGCAGCATTTCAGTGAATGAATTTATCATCCACTGAGCTGCAACCACACACTCCCCAATAATGCCTGAATTCCAGTTTGGGAAGGAGGTTTTCTGTAGCCATTTCCTAAGGATGCCATGACGAAGTACAATAAACCGGGTGGCTTCAACCGAATTTATCATATCGGAGTTCTGGAAGCTGCCAGTCCGAAATGACACTGTCAACGGGCTTGGTTCCTTCTGAGAGCCGAAAGAGAATCTATTCCATGCTTCTGGTGGTTTGCCGACAATCTTTGGTTCTTGGGCTTCTAGAAGCATCACCCCAGTCTCTACATTCATATATGCCGTACTCCCTGTATTCATGTTGGTGTCCAAATTTCCTCTTTTAATATATGACACAGTCATTTTGGTTTAGCGGTCCACTCTATTCCAGTATAGCTTTATCCTAATAACTAGTTATTAATACATCTGTAATGACCTTAAAGTCATTCCAAAAAAGGTCACATTCTGCGGTTCTGGGTTTTAGGATTTCAACATGTGGCTTTGGGGGACACAATTCAACCCATAACACCTCCCTTTTAAGTTTGCTCCTTCCGTCAGTATTTCCTCACTCAGCCTTAGGATATTCTTCAGAGATATTTTTTGCCCCTTTATAGCTAACACATTTGAAGAAGGCAATAGCAACCCACTCCAGTACCCTTGCCTGGAAAATCCCATGGATGGAGGAGCCTGGTAGGCTGCAGTCCATGGGGTTGCTAAGAGTCGGGCACCACTGAGCGACTTCACTTTCACTTTTCACTTTCATGCATTGGAGAAGGAAATGGCAACCCACTCCAGTATGTTCTTGCCTGGAGAATCCCAGGGACGGGGGAGCCTGGTGGGCTGCTGTCTATGGGGTCGCAGAGTCAGACACAACTGAAGTGACTTAGCAGCGGCAGCAGCTAACACTTTTGTTTGTTTTATAATTTATTTTATTAAAGTACAGTTGATTTACAATGTTGTGTTAATTTCTGCTGACAGTGAAGTGATTCAGTCATACATATATATATATATACATACATTCTTTTTCATGCTTTTAAAATCTTTATTTATTTATACTTATTTTTGGCTGTGCTGGGTCTTTGTTGCTACATGCAGGTTTTTTTCTAGTTGTGGCAAGTAGGGGCTACTCTCTAGCTGTGGTGCTTGGGCTTCTTATTGCGGTAGCTTCTCTTGTTTTGGAGCATGGGCTCTAGAGTGTGTTGGCTCTGTAGCTGTGGCACACGGGCTTATTTGCTCCGCTGCATGTGGAATCTTCCTGGACCAGGGGTTGAACCTGTGTCCTCTGCATTGGCCGCTGGACTTAACCACTAGACCACCAAGGAAGTTCATAAAAGTCACATTCTTTTTTTTCTAGAAAAAATTTATTTATTTATTTGACTGCACCAGGTCTTAAATTAGTTGTAGCATACGGGATCTTCCATCTTCATTGCAGCATGCAAAATCTTTAGTTGCGGCTTGTGGGATCTAGTTGCGTGACCAGTGATCAAACCTGGCCCCCTGCACTGGGAGTCTTAGCCACTGGACCATCAGGCAAGTCCTTCTTTTCCATATTCTTTTCCATTATGGTTTATCATAGGATATTGAATGTAGTTCCTGTGCTATACAGTGGGACCTCACTGTTTATCCATTCTATATATATTAGCTTGCATCCTGGGCTTCCCTGGCTGTCCAGAGGATAAGACTCTGCACTTCCAGTGAAGGGGACACACGTTAGATCCTTGGTTCAGGAATATTCCACATACCGTGCGGTGCCATCAAAATAAAAAATTAATAGCTTGCATCATCACATCCTTCTTACTAGGTAATTATTCTCTATTTAGACTTCTTCTCTCTCCTGATTGAACCCTGACGGATATGAGAGCAAAGGGAGCGAAGAGAGTAGCTGCCAGGCTGTTGCTGTTTAGTCACTAAGTTGTGTCCCCCTCTTTGAGACCCCATGGAACTTTACCTTTAATCTTTCCTCAACCTTATGAGATAGGCACTGTTATCATGAGATTTCCCAAGTGCCATGTTTGGGGAGTGGCAGTGCTGGAACTCAAACTCAGTTGTATTTTGTTGTTTTTTGTTTTATTCCAAAGGCTGAGTGCCCTCTACTTCACAGTGCTGCTTCCAAACTACAGATGCCCGTGTGAACTTGTACCACAAACACAGATGTACCTGGCGGCTCAGATGGTGAAGACTCTTCCTTCAATGCAGGAGACCCGGGTTCAATCCTTGGGTCAGGAAGATCCCCTGGGGAAGGAAATTGCAACCCACTCCAGTATTCTTGCTTGGGAAATCCCATGGACGGAGAAGCTCGGTGGGCTATAGTCCATGGGGTCACAAAGAGTCAGACACAACTGAGCGAATAACACTTATGTAAGTGTATTACTATACTCATGTACTTTGCCAACAAAGATCCTTCTAGTCAAGGCTATGGTTTTTCCTGTGGTCATGTATGGTTGTGAGAGTTGGACTGTGAAGAAAGCTGAGTGCCGAAGAACTGATGCTTTTGAACTGTGGTGTTGGAGAAGACTCTTGAAGGTCCCTTGGACTACAAGGAGATCCAACCAGTCCATTCTAAAGGAGATCAGCCGTGGGATTTCTTTAGAAGGAATGATGATAAGGCTGAAACTCCAGTATTTTGGCCACCTCATGCGAAGAGTTGACTCATTGGAAAAGACTCTGATGCTGGGAGGGATTGGGGGCAGGAGGAGAAGGGGACGACAGAGGATGAGATGGCTGGATGGAATCACTGACTAGATGGACGTGAGTCTGAGTGAACTCCGGGAGTTGGTGATGGACAGGGAGGCCTGGCGTGCTGCGATTCATGGGGTCGCAAAGAGTTGGACACGACTGAGTGACTGAACTAAACTCTACTCATGTACTATAGCAGTTATGAAACATAAGCAAGATTTAAAAGTATGAGATGATGACAAAATAAACAATTTAAATAGATTGTTTTTACGTTATTATTAGTGATGCCAAAAGCCCTTGACCTATTTCCCAAAAGAAACATCATTTTCCATGAAAGCACCTCAAATAAATATATATTTACTTCTTTTCTGAAAAATCTTGGTTTGCATTTGGTGATACAGGGACTTGAAGGTTTATTTGTAAGCTTGGTCTTAATGGCAGTAGCAGCTGAAGTAGATCTTTCACCAAGATGCAAATGGAAGAAGTCATGCTTGCCTGAGTTTATGAAGTTAAGATAACCACCAGTGTCTTAGCAAGGCCAAATGGTGCCTAACAGCAATATAATGATGCCCTGTCTCCTTCAACTTACCCGAAATGAATAAATACATATAAAACTAGAGTGTATTCATGTGTTCACTGTTCAACAAATCTAAAAATATCAACTCAGTGCAAAATTGAAAAAGTTTCTGGTGTCTTTGCTGCTCCCCAAGGCTGACACTGAGAACAAATGAACCTTTGCACCACCTTTGCGGACACTGGCAGGACCTTCTATTTGATGTGACAGCCGACTTCCCGAAGAGCAAGGGAGTGATCCAGGAGAGCAAGGCAGGAGCTGCAGGAGCCCTTCCTGACCCGCCTCCCAAGTCACACACCATTACTTTCATTGTATTCAATTTGCCGCTCAGGTCAGTGTAGGAGGGAGCCATACAAGCTCACAAGAAGGTCAGGAAGCTTGGCTCATTGGGGGCTGTTTGAGACTGGCTACCACAGAATAAGGCTGAAAAAAGAGACAAGTTGCTGAAAAAATATGTATCTCTATGACACCGGCACTAGTGGTAAAGAACCCACCTGCCAATGCAGGAGAAATAAGAGATGTGGGTTTGATCCCTGCATTGGGAAGGTCCCCTGGAGGAGGGCACGGTAGCCCACTCCAGTATTCTTGCCTGGAGAATCCCATGGACAGAGGAGCCTGGAGGGCTACGGTCCATAGGGTCGGAAAGAATCAGACACGACTGAAGTGATTTAGCACACACACATGGCAGCCAGAGGACAGATAATCCAACTTAACAAAGTAACAGAGAAGCCCACGGATGACAGTGTGCAGTGGGCTTAACAAACAACCAGACTAGACTGTATGAGGAAGATGGAGGTCGCAGGCAGGTAGAGGAGTGTCCAGGAAAATAAACAGAAAAATAAAAAGAAAGGCCATCTGATGTGCTTAAGTGGTTTTAAAAGGTGATTGATATGAAAGATAAACTGAGGTATATTACAAATTTCAAGAGTTTCTTTGAGCAAGAAACATGTGGAATCTGGAAGCACAAGACAGGAAGCAGTTAGGGACCCTCCCCTTCAGGAGCCAGGGGAGATTTAGACAAGCTGCAGCACCAGGTAATTATTTGACTATAGTTTAAAGCCGGGCTTCCCTGGTGGCTCAGACGGTAAAGAATCAGCCTGCCATGCAGGAGACCTGGGTTTGACCCCTGGGTCGGGAAGATTATCGGGAGAAGGGAATGGCAACCCACTCCAGTATTCTTGCCCAGGAAATCCCATGGACAGAGGAGCTTGGCAGGCTACAGTCCATGGGGTCCCAAAGAGTGGGACTAGACTGAGCAACTAACACACTTCACTTAAAGCCTACTTGACTCTTTGAGATAGGTTGTCCTTAACATTTTTGTAACCTTGAGACACTTACAGGCTTAGATTTTGGGTTGCTTATGTAGGCTGCCGTAGTATTGTGATTCACCAAAATGTTTGTTCAGGTTTTTCCTTAACATCTTATGGGAAAACACAAAAGAACTATTTGGCCAACCCAATATGAGTGCCATCCAGTCTAATGGCCTCCTTGTTTAATTAAACAATATACCAAATTATTATAAAAAATTATAGTGTGTATAATTTTAATAATTACATGGGAAATTCAAGCTTTCAACATGTAGAACACTGTAAAAGGGAAAATAAGACAATTGTAAGTCTGGAAGAACAAAACATTTTACAAGAAAGACAACATAATAATCATAGGTTACTTAGGTTTTACAATGAACATTATTTCCATGAACATACACTAATGTCAAAACCTTTATTCACTTAGCTAAATAAAATTGGAATATAAGTGTTGGGAAGATGGCAAGAGAGGAAGTAGGGGTAGAGAATTCAGAAGCACCAAATCTTCATCCAATATAACGGAAAACCAATAGCTAATGTCCAAGGTTTAAAGAAACTCACGTAAGCATACTAGTTAGAAATCTAGAATTGAATAGCAAGCAAAATGGTTAAAGAATTTAAAGGCCTTGCCTCTGGGGATCAGACCCAGGGATGGGGGAGGTAGAGGGGTGAGGCAGGGACAACTTTTTTTGTCATAAACAATTTAGTACTATTTAATTTTCTTTGCTTCCATAAAAAAGAAGACTAATTCAAATAATATATATAAAGTAGATGTCCTAAAATCTAGGAAGCAGCATTTCTGAATTTCTACATTCATGATTTAAAATTACAAAATTTCTGGCTGCAAATATATCTGGAGAGTAAAGTGCCACTGTGATTAATATAAAAACAATTTTACCATACCACATGTTGTCAATTATAGAAATTAAAAGGGATTACAATATACAAATAAATGACTACTTAGATTATCCATGAAAAATCAAATATTTTCTAATAAAAAATAAAAATAGGGACCTCCCTGGCAGTCCAGTGGTTAAGACTTTGCCTTCCAATGCACGGGGTATGAGTTCAATCTCTGTTCAGGGATGTAAGATTTCATATGCCTCACAGTCAAAAAAAAAAATAAAGAAAGAAACCCAAAACATAAAGCAGAGCCAATATTTTAACAGATTCAATAAAGACTTTAAGAATGGCCCACAAAAAAATCTTTTAAAAAATCCAAATACTTTCAGCTCTTTCAGAAGTCATTACTTTAAGCCCTTGGTTGCACATTTCTTCCCTTTTCGACCTTTCTGGATGTCCTAGTCCCGTGGCCTGGGACCTCTTCAATGCCTCCTCCCCCAGGAGCAGGGGGACACCTGTGCTCCCCTGACGCTCCTCTCTCCAAGTCAGAAGAAATCTTTCCTCCTCTCAACTCCTCTAGCAGTGGATCCACACCGCATTTATGACATTTCAGCTTCTGCCTTGTGTTATTTCCATCCATTTCTGGAGGACAAATTCTATATTCCCGTTAGCAGCTTTATCCATAGAAGTGACTTCTGCAACAGGATGATATTAACTCAGTGAAAAATTGAAATGAGGGATTATTTGAGCAGTGTTTTTGCTGCTCCTGTATAGACTCACACCTGGAACCATGTGTGTCCTTTACACCCCCAGATATTTCAAACTCAGCCTTTCTATCGCCTAGTTATTACGAGCAGCCAACCATCCTTATCAAAGCATAAGGTGGCCTGTGGTTACTGAACAATGAAAAGGATTGCTTTCCTAAGTTATTACCTGGCAGCTTAGAGTTCTTAATGAATATTTCTAGGAAGCCAGAGGCTCCTGGATTGCTGGCCTTCTTCAGTGATAAAATCAAGTCAACATTATTCCTTTATCTACTAACATGTCACAAAGATGAAGAACTTGAACAGCACAGGCCTCTGCCTGGACTGTCACTTTCAGTCAGATTTACCTCCGTTTGAAGCAAGTATGCCTGATTAAAACACAGTAGACAAAATGTGCATAAGAAGTTAAGATAAAACAAAGCTGAAGGAAATGTCTTGTTTGGTCTGTGTTGGCCAAAGCTCCCCTTTCCTTTAGAGAACCTGATGGCCCACAGCCTCTGCCTTCTGCCTGGGACATTGTATGAGAGGCTCAGAATTGAGTGCATTGAGGTCAGGTGTCTAAGGACACACTCTGGGACCCTCCAGGTGGGGTGTCAAGGACAATTCACTAGAATAAAGGGTAAGAATATTAGAACTTCTGTTTGTACTTAATTTTTACATTAAAATAATTAGCCACCAGTAACGTGCTATTTGAGTTGTCTCTGACAGTATCACTAAGTGGCACCCAGAGGAAAGGGTTCCTTAACAAGGCAATGGGTGGGGGTAGTGACAGTGACCCTTATTCATTATTCTATGGAGAATTGCCAAGGTGCTGCTGTTTCTATGTGACTATGGAAATAGCTTTCGAGACATATCACTGAATTTAACTGAGAAGAGCCCCACAGAATAGATAAGTAGGCATTAACAAGGCAAATGCAAAGGACAGCCAGAAAGTAGCAGAATGGACCCATGGTCTCAGGAGGATTTGTCTATGTCATAATAATAAGATAAATAATAATGATGATACAATTCTATCTTATAAACAGCTGGTCAGAAAAGTTCAAGAAAAGACTCAAAAGAGGGATTCACATCCATTATCTCCAGTAATGAACCTGAATCCAAGTGTATATTGTTCCTTGAGATGCTATTAGCTATATAAAATTTCCTGGTAGAGCAAGACATTTTCAAATTGAGTACCTAGAGCATGAAGACAAACTTTTATAGCTGGTATACTGAAGGGAGTGATGTTTATTTCTAGACTTCTAAACAGTGTGCTTATGGAACTATTTTTTAAAACCTGGATATTACTTATTGATTTTCTGTGATGGTAGTTGAAGATTTAGCACTCCTGCATTCCCCACCCCTACTTCCTCTCTTGCCATCCTCCCAACAGTTATATCCCATTTTTAGTAAGGTCAGTAAAGGTATTGATATTAGTGTATTTTTGCAAAACCCAAGTAATCCACTTTTATCATTTTTTATTCTGGATATATGTTTTCTTGGAGTTATAATTGTTTTACTTTCTATATACTGAGACAATTTTCCCCCTCAGATTATTTATATGTCAACTAATATTTTTTTGGTTCAAGCATATCAAATGGGTGTATCATTTTATTATTGTTGTTTACCTGGAGATCCCCTCTCCAAACACTCTCCATTCTCCACATACAACCTGGATTGTTCTCTTCTTAAGCCATGGCACTGTGTCATCTCAACCTGTTTATTAGGGGACCAGATGGAAAAGGGATTGGAGCCAGATTGTCAAGGGGCTGGTTTGTCACAATAGGGAGTTCGGATTTCATTAAGTTATTGGAAAATCATAAGAAGTGAGAAGATGAAATCTGCTTGATAGGGTCCTTGCACCTGGGGTGAGAAAGACCATGTTTATCCTGAACTTCAGCTCTCAGATACAGGCTGTCCTCCCTTGAAACTCCCATCCATACACGTAGGCTACAAAGACTTGCACACTAGTCACACATACGGAGTTAAGGCAGTTAATATGGGAGGAAAACAATCTCTGATTAAACGTTGAGGATAAAAAATGTTCAATATCACAGAAATTCATAGTTCAGGCCAATGTAAATCTCTAAATTTCTCTATGCATTTAACACTTACCCAAATCTATGTTAGAACAAACATCTATTTAAAATGCAAACTTTGAAGTTAGAAATAAAGCTGACTGGAATCATTACAGAGAGATTATAATGACAATATGAATTTCAAAGGGCAGCAAAAACAGGAGGAAACTTGTTCTGATGGCTACACTGCAGCAGGCAGAGCACATCAAGCCACCCCTCCATCTTCCCCCTTCCATGGACCCTCCTCACCTGCTTTTTCCTCTTCTATGCTTCTTCATTTATGTTATTAGAATTATATTATCGTAACTGTCTTACTGTCTTATGGTATTTTGTAATTTTCCAGTGCTTTCACAAATATCCTATTATGCCTTTTCAGTGGTTTAATTTCCATTTTTATAGGTTAAAAACAAAAAATGACTAAGAGAGGTTTAATAACTTGTTGAGTATCCACTAGCTGGTCTGCAACCTCAACAGGTAGAGGAATGCAATTTTCCACCTGCCAGCAATGTTTTACCTCTTTCCCACACAACTCCATGTCTTTTTTTCTTATCTCAATTCCAATACTTCTTTCCTTCTTCTTCAACATATCTGTATTATTATAACTGAAATCTATTGCTTTTCAATTTAAAAAGTTGGCCTTCTGTTGTTAATTTTAAATAATTAAAATAACTAAAAATTATAAAGTATTGATCTATATTGATAGTTTATATTGATATAATTTAAATATAAATTAAAATGTGACTACAATTTATTAGCTTTAATAAATATTTTTATAATAGTTTTAAAGTAAAATTTTGTTCTTAGTAAGGTCATCCTTTGTACTCCCAAGTGGTTCTCAAGTCTTTCTCCCCACCCCTCATGACCCTGAGGGTCATGGGGTTATTGGTGAGGGGGCCTGCCAAGCCTGAAACAGAGTCCAAAAGGGTCACGTAGCACCACTTACCCACATTTCTGTTTGAGGTTCCTGTGAGCCTCAGTTTCAAAACCCCTGATTCTCACATTCTGAATGGATACAAGAAATTAGGAGAGTTGGCCTCAGGCATAGTTTGTTCATTTTCTGATTGTTTGGTTTACAAAAAGTAGCCCCGTAAGATTTGTGTAAACATTAAGCTAAGTGTATTTTTAATTTAACCCACTGGTTATCAACTCAACCTAGGAAAATCACCAGAGTTTCCTGGCTGGTTTACCCACCGGCTGCTGCGGGGTTGACCCAGCCCAGCCTGGCTGGAGAACCGATGTGCTTCCGTGATAAAGGCAGCGCTTGCAAAGGCCGCCTAGAGGAGAGGATGGAGGAAGTTGTGGCCAGCTGGTAAAGCAGCGAGGAGGTTCTATGGACAGGAAGGTGAAAGTGTCAGTCGTTCAGCCCTGTCTGACTTTTTGCGACCTCCTGGACTGTACCCTGCCAAGCTCCTCTGTCCCTGAAATCCTCCAGGCAAGAATGCTGGAGTGGGTAGCCATTCCCTTCTCCAGGGGATCTTCCCAACCCAGGGATCTAACCCCGAGTCTCCTGCATTGCTGGCAGATTCTTTACTACCTCAGCCACCAGAGAAGCCCGACTATGGCCATGAGGCCCCTACTTTGAACTCTGTCGTCTTCCGAGAAGAATAAGGACTCCTCTCTCTTGATAAAATTTGGTCCCAGCAGTAAGTCATCACCGTGTTCTCTCCATCCTTATTGGTTCATGTTTATTGGTTATGTTTTCCAGGGTATGATTCCTCTCTGCCCACAAAAAATCCCAGAACACGCGGGAGGGCGTCCCGAGCGTCTCCTGGCTTCACAGGGACAGTTGTCTGTAGCAGACTGTGACCTGTGGACCGAATCCCTAGTCACGGATTGCCCATCTGGGGTCAGTCTGGCCTAGGCACATGCTTTACTTAACGTGTCGTTTCAAACAAAATGTTTAAAATAGATATCAACAATTTAGAATGAAAAGAGTCACAGGAAATCCCGATTTTCTGTTTCTTTTGGGGAGGGAGGGGACATATTCCTGGTAACCATGGTCCTAAATTCCTACAGGGCAGCTGTGGGGAGAGACTGGACCTGGGTCCCTTGGTTCCCCATAGACCCCCATTGACCAGCCTGGCCTCTTGGGGGCTCTTCCGGTCACCATCGGCTTAGGGTGAGTGACTCCTGCCCTAAGGTTTTCCCGCAGGGACCTCACTCCTTTCTCAGTGTAGGCTGTTTCCTTCGGGTGGCTTTGGTGGGGCAGTTCTCTGTGTTTTGGAGTTGGCCAACCACTTCTTCCCCATGACTTGCTTATCATTGAGTCGTCACTTTCTTTGCCAACTTCCTGCGGTGTGGCCAGCTATTATCCCCCAGTACAGGTGATACTCATCTCCCAGGCCTCTGAATAGCTCATGGCATTCGCTGTGTGGTTCCCTGACGAATTCCCGTCAAGTCTAAACTCGGACCTAAACCAGCAGGGAAACCGAGGTTCTGAGCCGTAGAGCCATCCTGGGCAGCCTTCACTGCAGGGCGCCAGGGCTAAGAGGGGCAGGCACTGCCCTCCATTTGCCAAATAAAGTCACCACAAAATGTTGCTTAGCCTTCTGAGATTTGTAATTTAAAAAAATTAAGCTCAAAAATTGACTTTTTTTTCCCTTCAAGTAGGTTGAGTGTACTTTATATCAGTTAAAATTGTCTTCCTCTATAGTAAAAGGGATTGTTGGAGTTCCCCCAACTTTCTCCTCCCCACCCCCACCAAACCAGAGCGCATTTCCCAGCCTCCCTTGCAGTTAGTTGAGGTCATGTGACTGGTTTTTAGCCAATAGGATGTGACAGGAGTAAAGCCAGCCCATCCAGTCCTGGCTCATAAAATCTCTTATGTTCTTCTGCCTTCTGCGGTGACCTTGGACGCGTGGACTGAAAAAGAATACAGGTTGGAAAGGAGCCTGCTTCTGAATGAATTCTTTTGTGTGTAGCTTTTGCTAGGTTGTTGCATCCATCCTCTACCAGTAGGGGGCAAATTTATTTAATTTTTCTGCACCTCAGTTTTCCTCACTTGCAAACTGGGAATATTGATAGTAATTACTTGTTAGAGCTATTATATGAATTAATATTTATAAATCTCCTAGGAGAGTCCTCTGCTTAAGGTGAGCACTGCATGAAGAATGTGTTGAAATATGAAAAGCTCTATAAATATTATTAGCTTTTATGGCTTTTCTAAACATTTAATGTATTTTTTAAGATTACAATGAGAATTACCTTGGCTAATATGTTTGTTCATTTGTTTGAGGATAGGATAGAACTTACGAGTTGTGGCCTAGGTGTCAGATGGATTAGCCTGGGTTCAAATCTTGGCTTTGCTTCTCACCTGAGAAACATTAAAAAATCACTTAACCTCACCAAGTCTCAATTTTCTCACTAACAGGACCCTTAATACCTACATCATAGGGTTATTGGTGGGTTAATGAGATAAAGATTGTAAAAAATTTAGTCAAGTGGCTATGCATAATAAGTGCTCATTAAATCACTTTGCACCTCAGCAATAAGTGATTAAGAGGTCCCATGTGAGAAAAGATTGTCCAGAACACTTGTAATTAATCTCTGAACATTTATTTTTTTCATTTCCACAATGAGTTCATTAAAGTGGATTTGATTTTTATTTTCAAACTTTTGTTTTAGCTGCAAAACCTTTCCTTCAAGCAAGGTCTTAGATAAATATCCAATCTAACATAGATGGAAGCAGTGGGGTAAAGGGGCAGGAGGGAGGAGAGCTTGTCTCCACCCACTGGCTCTCCCTCACATCTTCCCTCAGGATTGTCCCTGAGTCACCTCTGTGGACTCCCAGAGTTCCTCAGTACAGCCTGATTATTTGTAGGACTTAAAGTTCTCCAAACTATTTTGTTCCAGCTCTAACATTTTATGACCCACCCCCCCCCGCCAAGAACTGGTATTTGGCCATGAAGTAGAATTGAGGTTGAAATAATAAGGATACAACCTGTTCCCAAGGCCTATTGCTTCTAATGCTGCCTCTCACACTCACCAGTTCAACCCCCTTTCTCAGGAAACAGTCCCTCCCTTTCCACCTGCTTCTGCCACATGGAGAGAGGGGGCGGGAAGCGGACGTGAGGCCGCTGCCCAGCCACTTCTAGGAGTATAGCCTCTAGCATCTAGTGGAGCCACGCTACGCTCAGAGGCTGAGTTTATGACAGATACGTCCCTCAGCCAACTGCAGAGCACGGTTTTAAAACAAAATAAGCTATCTACAGAAAAGTGAGCTGTCTCAGTACTTCTCTAGACCTACATATTTGTGCAGATGTAAACCGTCCAGTTAAAACTCCAGGCAGCCAGCTCTGACTGGCAAGGAGCAGCTCCACGTCCCTTGTATTCGGAGCAGGTCACTTGGCTGCTCAAGCCCTCCGGGGACTTCCACTTCCACTGAGATGGAACTCAAAGACTTTTCTGGTGGCTTCACCTCCCACCACTCTCCTCCTGGCCCTTGCTGCCACAATCATAATGACTGTCTGTGGTTCCTCCAACATGTGAAGCATCTTCTGCTTCATCTCTTCCTTGCCTGAGGATACCTTCGGATTTCTCTGTTCCCTCTAAGCTAATAAGCTCTCTTATAAGCCATCAGTCCATGATTTTTTTTCTTTTTACCTTCTCCATAGAGTGTTCCTGAATGAATAGATAAGAGTGATGTCTCTCTGGATAGACACGGTTTTCACAAATTTACTTACATACATAAAAGTGAAAGTGAAAAAAAGTGAGCCTGTTAGTCGCATTTGATTCTTTGTGACCCCACTAGGCTCCTCTGTCCATGGAATTCTCCAGGCAAAAATACTGGAGTGGGGAGCCATTCCCTTCTCCAGGGGATCTTCCCAACCCTGGGATTGGACACTGGTCTCCTGCATTGCACGTCTTCTGCATTCTTTACTGTCTGAGCCACCAGGGAAGCACTATAGAGGAGGGGGAAAACAAACAAACAACCTTCTTTCTCTACCCTCTTAGGTTCGTGCCTGAGGCTCTGGAAATTTAATGGACAAAAGTCAGACTAACAAGAGAAAAACAGAGTTTATAAACTTGTGCAGTGTGCATAACACTGGAGATGCTCAGTGATGGGTAACTCAAAGTGGTACTTACAACTTGGGGCTTATAAGCACCTTCAGAAAGAATAATAAATTTGTGGAGACATGACCAGTTAAAGTAAAATGGGTTCAGGCTCTTAGAAGTGGCCAGTTGTGGGAAGGTAACTATATGGGGGAAACTAAATGGATGGTAAGGACTATTTTAGTAAGATTTGTTTTGTACGTTAGGGGCTTCCCAGGAGATGCCAGCGGTAAAGAATCCTCCTGCCAATGCAGGAGACATCAGAGACGTGGGTTCAGTCCCTGGGTCTGGAAGATCCCCTGGAGAAGGAAATGGCAGCCCACTCCAGTACTGTTCCCTGGAGAATCCCATGGACTAAGGAGACTGGTGGGCTATATAGTCCATGGAGTCTCAAGAGTCAACATGACTGAAGTGACTTAGCATGCATGTTATGTACATTACATCTCTGGGCTAAGAGTCTCTAATGATTAAGAGTTAACCTGCCCTGGGACTTCCCTGGTGGTTCAGTGGTTACACATACGCCTTCCAGTGCAGGGGATACAGGTTCTTATCCCCGGTCCGCAAGGCAACAAAGCCTTCCTGCCACAGCTAGAGAAGCCCACGTGAGACAATGAAGACCCAGTGCAGCCAAAAAAAAAGACAAATGAAAAGGTTATCCTGCCCTTCCTGGTACAAGGAGGGCACCTTTTTCACAAGAAATTTTATATCCTGCATTTAGGTAGAAAGGAGGTTGTCGCCCTTCCTGCATTTGCTGAGTCTCAAGTATCTTCAGCTCAAAGTAACACTTCTGCCAAAGTGGCATATTCTGATTCCCTACAGAATAAATAAAGGTGACTAAATTTCTACCACTGCTGCCTCTAACTTGAACTGTTACTGTCAGTGAATTCAGCTAATACTTATTAAGCATAATTTATATGCCAGTGAATTCCTATGCATTTCATGTAGTCTATTTCATTTAATTCTTTCAACAGCTCTGAGGCTCAGAGGTTAAGTTAACCTGCCCACAACCACACAACTAGTAAACGGGAATACACCAGGAATCCAACTCAACTGTACATGACAGCAACTTACTTCTAGTTCTTCACAGCCTCACTACAGACGATTGTGCTGAACTCAGTTGGCAAGTAGTTATCTTTACTGTGTTTGAATTTTGCTGTGCCAAGCACCCCCTAAGGCTAACAGGCTCCCGTTATCCATCTTAACTTGTTAGCCCTGAGAGGTGAGGAAGGTCTTTACATACAATGGGCACTTAAATCCATTTGAATGATGACTCTGCTGCCTTTATAACCATGACAGTAGTTTGGACTGGAGTCCAACACTCTGGGCCGCTCGATAAATCCCTGACAGAGTGATTGCTGGTGGCTTGTTTTCTTTCCTTTGCCGGGGTATTTATAGAAGATCTTCGAGCAAGCTCCAAAATGTAATACTCTCCAGAATACTTTTTGGACCTTTAAACTATGTCCTGTAAAGAGAAAAAATAGCTAGGATTTCAGATAAGTCTCAAATATTGATTTGTAAGTACCTCTCAGAGAACTCAGATATGCTTTGTTGAATCCTATATTACTCCTGTCCAATTCTACCCCTAAAACAAACTACTAACATATTTAAATAAATTCTGACTGCAGTAAAAATTTTAAAAATATTTTAGTAACTTTACTGCCAAAAACAAGTTGTTATGTTATTTCAAACTCATCTCAGAATCCAAGAGTCAAAGAAATTTACAAACCATGCTGTACACTACTGTTGTTTTTCAGAATAAGAGATGTAGAGAAGAGAGGACTTGTGCCTGCGATCACAAAGCCAGTCTTTGTCTCAGTTACAAGTAAGCAAAATCAGACTTGATATCTATAATGGATTCTTTTGGATATGCTGCCCATTTCCTGAATTTATTACATTTTTGTGTGGTATCTTCAATGCTTGGCACAATACAGACACAATATACAAATGCTCAAGAAATGTTTACTGAGTCGGGCTGTGTTTCAAAAACCTGATATGTTTCTAGATACACTGTTTGCTTTTATCAATTACTGATCCAAATAATTTTTTAAAATAAAAATGCATGCATACTGTAAAAAAAAAAAAGTACCAGAGTCAAATAGTCCAGGACGACTTTGTTCAAGACTATTGCAATAAGAACATACAATTGTGCTCATTTCATATGCCAGCAAGGTAATGCTCCAAATCCTTCAAGCTTCAACAGTACGTGAACTGAGAACTTCCAGATGAAGAAGCTGGATTTAGAAAAGGCAAAGGAACCAGAGATCAAATTGCCAACATCCGTTGGATCACAGAAAAAGCAAGGGAATTTCAAAACAACATCTATTTCTGCTTCTTTGGCTATGCTAAAGCCTTTGGCAGTGTGGATCACAACAAACTGGAAAATTCTTAAAGAGATGGGAATACCAGACCACCTTACCTGTCTCCTGAGGAACCTGTATGCAGGTCAAGAAGCAACAGTTAGAACCAGACATAGATCAGTGGACTGGTTCAAAATTGGGAAAGGAGTATGTCAAGGCTGTATATTGTCACCCTGCTTATTTAACTTAAAAGCAGAGTACATCATGTGAAATGCTCGGCTGGATGAATCACAAGCTGGAATCAAGATTGCTGGGAGAAAGAGCAACAACCTCAGATATGCAGATGATACCACCCTTATGGCAGAAAGCAAAGAGAAACTGAAGAGCCTCTTGATTAGGGTGAAAGAGGAGAGTAAAAAAGCTGGCTTAAAACTCAACATTCATAAAACAAAGATCATGGCATCCAGTCCCATCACTTCATGGCAAATACATGGGGAAAAGGTGGAAACAGTGGTAGATTTTATTTTCTTGGGCTCCAAAATCACTGCAGATGGTGTCTACAGCCATGAAATTAAAAGACAGTTCCTCCTTGGAAGAAAAGCTATGACAAACCTAGACAGCATATTAAAAAGCAGAGACATCACTTTGCAGACAAAGGTCAGTATCATCAAAGCTATGGTTTTTCCAGTAGTCATGTACAGATATAAGAACTGGACCATAAAGAAGGCTGAGCACCAAAGAAAGGATGCTTTTGAACTGTGGTGCTGGAGAAGACTCTTGAGAATCTCTTGGACAGCAAGGAAATCAAACCAGTCAACCCTAAAGGAAAGCAATCCTGAATATTCATTGGAAAGACTGATGCTGACACTGAAGCTCCAATACTTTGCCCAGCTCATGTGCAAGAACTGACTCATTGGAAAAGACCCTGATGCTGGGAAAGATTGAAGGCAGGAGGAGAAGGGGGTAACAGAAGATGAGATGGTTGGATACTGCTGACCAGTCACATGGATGTCCTGCTTCTAGTTAGTCCAACGACAGCTTCCCTAGCATGTGGGATCTTAGTTCCTACACCAGGAATGGGACCCACACCTTCTGCATTGGAAGCATGGAGTCTTAACCACTGAACTACTAGCGAAGTCCCCCAAGGACTAATGACATTGAGTATCTTTTTAAGTGCTTATTTTCTAACTGTATCTATTTAGTGAACTCTCTGTTAAGTTTTTTGCTGTTAAAATTTTTTTTTTAATTTTAATTATTCAGTTGTAAGGGTTCTTTATATATTTTGGATACAAGTCATTTTTCAGAGATGCATTTTACAAATATTTTCTCTTGATTTGTTGTTTGTCTTTTCATTTTCTTTAAGGTATCTTTCAAAGAACAGAAGTTTATAATTTTGACATAGCATAATTTATCAATTTGCCCATCCCAATTTCATAAGGATTTTCTCCTCCGTTTTCCTCTAGATACTATATGTTTACGTTTATTTTTAGATCTATGATCCAATTTGAATTACTTTTTGTAGTCTTGTGTAAGTAAGAGTTAAGGGTTTTGTTCTTTTGCACTTGGATATCCAGATTTTCTAGCACCGTTTGTTTAAAAGTCTTTCTCCATTGACTTACCTTGCACCTTCTCAAAATGAATTGATCGTATACATGTAGGTCTTTTATTCCCACTTGAATTGTCTTTGTCAGGGTAGTGCTGGCCTCAGAGAATGAACTGGGAATTAATCTCTCCTTCTTAATTTCTTAGAAGAGTTTGGGTAGAATTGGTATTCTTTTTTTAAAAAAATGTACTGGAATTTCCCAGTGAAGCCAAATGGGCCTGGGGTTTTATTCATGGGAAAGCTTATTAATACAAATTAAAATTTGAAAATAGATATATAAAGTTATTCAGGTTGTTTTTTTTCTTTTTGTCTGAACTTTGATAAATTTTGTATTTCAAGGAATTTGTCCAATTAATCTCAGCTGTCAAATTTTTTGGCATGATGCTTATTAGTATAAAGTTGTTCTTAATAATGACTTATTATCTTTAAAACTACTTTCTAGTACTGTTTTAGTTGCATCCCACAAGTATAGGAATGTTGTTTTCATTTTTATTCCATTCAAAATACTTTCTAAATTATTTTTTATCTCTTCTTTGACCATGGATTACTTTTTAAAGGAACCTAGTCTCCAAATACTTGAATATTTTTCCAGATAACTTTCTATTATGGATTTTTAGTTTAATTTTTGTGAGAGAACATATTTTGTATTACTTGAGCCCTGTTGTATTTTTTGAGGCTTTTTAATTGACATATAGTTGATTTATAATATTATATTAGTTTCATATTATTCATATCACTATAATATTATATATAGTGATTCAATATTTTTATAGTTTATAAAGTTATTACAAAATATCCGTTCTGTTCCCTGTGCTGTACAATATATCCTTGTAGCTTATTTATTTTATACACAGTAGTTTGTAACTCTTAATCCCCTACCTATATCTTTCCCCTCCCCTCTGGTAACCCCTAGTTTCTTCTCTACAAGTCTGCTTATGTTTTGCTATTTTCATTTGTTTGCTTTATTTTTTAGATTGCACATATAAGAAATACTTTATAGTATTCGTTTTTCTTTGTCTGATTTATTTCACTAAGAATAACACCCTCCAGTTTCATTTGAGACTTCTTTTATGCATCCAGGATATGATCTAACTTGGTAAATATTCTTTTTGCCCTTGAGAAGGAGTATTCATCCTGCTTTTGTTCAGTAGAGTGTTCTAGAAATGTCAATTTCATCAATATGGTTGATGGAAATGTTTAACTTTTCTGTATCCTTACTGATTTTATGTCAACTTGTTTGATTAGTTATTGAGGAAGGGGTGTTGAACTCTTCAATTATAATTGTAAATTATTTCTTCTTGCAGTTCTGTTAGTTTTGTTCCAGGTATTTTGAAGATCTGTTATTAGTTGCATTCACATTTAGGGTTATGTTTTGTTGATTAATTCACCTTTATCATGAAATAGGCTTTTAATCTTTGGTAATATTCTTTGCTGTGAAATCTATTTTGCTTGACATTAGTATAGAAACTCCAGGTTAAGTTTTTTCTCTTATATTTATTTGTAGTATTAACATGATATAACTTGTTTCATCTTTTTACTTCTAGCATATTTGTGTTATCATATGTGAAATGGACTTCTTAGAGGCAGCATATTTATTCATTTATTTTTATCCAGCCAGACAATCTCTATCTTTTAACTAGAGTGTTTGGACTATTTACATTTAATGTAATTGTTGATTCCTATGCATTCTTTCTCCTTACACTGTTCCTCCACCCCTGCATAATACTTTGGTTTAAATGTTCCAGCCAACTCTATATGCTGAAACTTGGTTTCTGTCTCCTCAAGTAAAGTACTCTATTGAGATCCCTTCCTCCATGATTCATGACCCAGAAAAACCTCCAGTCAGATACCTGGGGTGATTGCTGGGCTCACCTCATGTCTTTCCATTCTCTAAGGGAGCACAGTCCTGTGTTGCCTATTGTCTAATATCCCAAAACTGTTTCTCCTACATTTTGTCCAGTTTTCTAATTTCTGGTAAGAAGTTAAGTCTAGTCCCCATTATTCAGTCATGTCTGGAGTAGAAGTCTCCCTCAAAATCTTTTAAAATTAATAAATTAACTAAGGAAATCTTAGCATATATGCTGTGAAATTCTTGTTATAAAATGATATAAATTGGGACTTCCCTGGCAGTCCAGTGGCTAAGACTCCATCTTTCAGGGAAGTGGGTGAAAGTTCGATCCCTGGTTGGGGAACCAAGATCCCACATGCTGTGAAGTGTGGCCAAAATTTTTAAAAATAATATAAATTGATATAGATATTAGTTTAATATAAAATAATAATAGTAAGGCAATATAATATATACTTCACTCTGATTCCCTCATATCCTAGCACTGGACTCTCTCTCCAGGTAATGAGGGTTGGCCTCCTGTTATGTACCTTTCTGCATTGCAATCATGATGAACCCTAGAATATCCCACGTTCAAGTCAAGCTTTTTCAATGCAATATAAATGACTTTAATTATAAAAGCAAGGGTGGGCTGGTCTAAACCACTACCTAGGGTTTATAGTGCTCCAGCTTTGAAGACAGCTTTGCTTGAGGTGCCTTGGATTGTGGGCACCCGACCTTGATTGTGGGTATTGGGAATTAGAGTCCTTTAGAGCAAGGTCCCTGAGTAGTCTGTATTTCTTTCAGTCTAAAAAGAGCCAGGACAGGTTTTTTCACAGACTACAAATGGTTGCAGCTTTATGTGCTTTATTTAATATATTTACTCTCTCTGTCCTGTGTCCTCCTCCTCTTCTTCATTATCTTTATCATTTTAATAGTACTATTTTACAACTTATTTAAGCTTTGCTATTTACAAACAGTATTACATTTCTATAATGAATACAGCAAGCTTGTAATGAAAGTAATTATTAACTCCTACTCTATAGAAAATGAAACTGAACTACACAAATATAAGACTTGCTTAGAGTCAAGTATGGTTATGTGTTAATAACAGAGCTAGGACTAAAACTCCAGGTCTTCTGACTCCAATTGTCTTGTAGCTTTTTTTTTACTGTACTACCTTGACTTTCACGCAGGCCTTCTCTTGTTGAGTGGTCAAGTTGTTCTTTTTCTCAACTGGTCTTGCCTTCAAAGCTCAGGTTTGATGTAATTTATTTTTTAATGCCAGAGACTTTCAGTCTCCCATGGAGACTGTCACAGAACAGTATTCCTTTTATAAGGAGATAGTTAGGAGAATCCCTTTCTAAACAAGTTTCACAATATAAATGTGGTTGATGCTTCTGTCTTAATGAATACATCAGGTTTTTAAAAGTGGTTTATAAGTCCGTTTGTTCATGAGTTGAAAGCATTACTTTTAAATCAATTAATGTATCCATGTCCATGTAAAGTTAGTTGTCTTCAAAGAACTGTGCACACTGATGGGATTAGTTCAGAATTTTGGACTTTCTTGGCCTTCTTCTTCCCACTTTTATCACTCTCCAAAAGCTTTGTGCTTTGGGGGCATATCAGAGTTAATAATGTGAATAAACTAGCTCAGAAAACACAAACAAAATCTGGTGTGCAGATCTGGGTGTGTTTAGTCTGCACAGAGTTTTTCTAAAATGTGAATTAGCTGCAAAACTTAAAACCAGGAGATTTCACATAAAAATCAGAACTTTCACACTGTCTTGGAAAATCAGAATACCTTGCAACAGTACACCCCCAAACCCGCATGATTACAACTGGCTAGAGCTGAGGCTTGGCTGCCCCTTTGGATAGGGCATGCTCTATTTCACCCACCACCAACTTCTCTGTTGTCTTTTACTAGTTTCATTTCATTCACTTACTTTATCTGCCTGACGTTATGATTTCACCCACAGACTAACAATCTTTGCTGCTGCTGCTAAGTCGCTTCCGTCGTGTCCAACTCTGTGCGACCCCATAGATGGCAGCCCACCAGGCCCCGCCGTCCCTGGGATTCTCCAGGCAAGCACACTGGAGTGGGTTGCCATTTCCTCCTCCAATGCATGAAAGTGGAAAGTGAAAGTGAAGCCGTGCAGTCGTGTCCGACTCTTAGCGACCCCGACTCTTAGCGACCCCATGGACTGCAGCCTACCAGGCTCCTCCGTCCGTCGGATTTTCCAGGCAAGAGTACTGGAGTGGGGTGCCTTTAGTTGAGACTTAAATATCTGGGCACAATCATGATGTCATCTGTTGGTGAAGAGCAGGATGGTGGGCTGTGATTCTGAGAAGTTGCTTTGTTCATCTGAATGAATTGTTGTGAATTCTACTTACAAACTAGAGAAGCACTTACTTTAATTAAGTATGAATAAGTAGCAGCATAAATATTCCCCAACTATCCCGCACCAAGGTACCCATGCTGGATGATGGTTTAATTAACTTTGACAAGCCTTTTGAGAGGTTTGGGTGTGTGTGTGCTTGTGCATGTACACTGGGAAACACAGGAAGTGGAGAGAAGTTAGAGCTCCGCTTAACTTGAAGATTCTTAGCATCACGGGAATTTGTTATCTGGTTTTTTGGAAGGGGTCCCACCTTTTCCACATTTCTGTTGAACATGACTATCACATAGCACAAAGAGCACAACATTTGGAATCAGAAAACCCTGGTAACAGTCTTCTTCCTGCCAGTTAGTATTTGACCTGTATCAAACTGCCAAGTTTCTGTAGTCTTTGGTTTTCTCATTGAAGAATCAGGATAATAACAGCTGTGCAATTTAGCAGGGTGGTTGTGTGATAATCCGTGTCAGGTTAGAAACAGAGGTGGTGAAAGTCAGAAACTACGCCACACATCATGTTTATGGTTTGCTTACATAGTGATTCGGGCTGCAAGGTTGAAACATACCCCATCAATTTTGTGAGCTTATTTTTTTAATTTAGCAGAAGTCAATACATTATAAAAACAGCCCTCTCCTAGAGTTTTAATAATAAAATGCCATTTGATTACGTATAGTAGGTTTCTGTACACAGCTTTGTGATTCTAACATCTGTTAGTCCTGGGCAGACATTCTAACATCTCTCAGTCCTGGGCAGTCCTGGGCAAACCAATGGAATGCGACTGCTAAGTCACTTCAGTCGTGTCCGACTCTGTGTGACCCCATAGACGGCAGCCCACCAGGCTCCCCCGTCCCTGGGATTCTCCAGGCAAGAACACTGGAGTGGGTTGCCATTTCCTTCTCCAATGCAGGAAAGTGAAAAGTGAAAGGGAAGTCACTCAGTCGTGTCCGACCCTCAGAGACCCCATGGACTGCAGCCTTCCAGGCTTCTCCATCCATGGGATTTTCCAGGCAAGAGTACTGGAGTCGGGTGCCATTGCCTTCTCCAGAATGTGACTGGTCATCAGTTTTAGTGGACAACAGCCTCGGGCCTCTGTTCTTCTCTGGCTGTATGCTCTCTTCCTATGACTGGTCAGCTATTACCATGGTTTCAGTATCACATTCTTGATCTCACTTGAGATCCATGTACCTCTTAGATTATCTAAGTGATCTTTTCACTTGAATTTCCCTTCCAAGCTCAATTCATCTTCTTTCCCAAATAGCGTGTGTGCTCAATCGCTCGGTCATGTCTGACTCTTTGCGATCCCGTAGACTGTAGCCTGCCAGGCTCTTCTGTTCATGGGATTTCCCAGGTAAGAATACCAGAGTGGATTGCCATTTCCTCCCCCAGGGGATCTCTCTGCCCCAGGGATCATACTCACGTCTCCTGCAGTTCCTGCATTGGTAGGTGGATTCTTTACCACTGAGCCACCTGGGAAGCCCTCCCAAATACAGGCCCTTCTAAAATCTACTATCAGTGGCACCAGTATTCCCTCAGTTCAGTTTAACTAGATTTTTTTAGTGATGACCATGGGCATTATCACTGGGTTTGGAATAGCCTGTGACCCAGTCTTCCTGTTTATTCCTTGTATCTAGTCTTGATAGATACTTTCAATATCATTCACATCGCTCCTTCCTTTTCTATTTTGCTTATACTGCTTTAGTCCAAGGCCCCCTCACTACCACTTGACTCATAATGGGAATTCCTCCTAAGGGTCCTGAAATTCAGCTTTTAATGAAAACCTTTCAAAACCTATAGACTACACCATTAAGTCTGAACGTTTCTGCTTGTCTTAAGGCTTTCCATATTTTAACCTCACATATTTTCATTTCGTGTCTCATTTCTCTTCACCCTAGCCTCCTTGTTTGCGTGTTTTTCTTATACGGACACTCTTCTTCTATGTCTATCCAAGTCAACAAAGACCTAAGAGACCTTGTCATATGCCATCCCCATTCTACAACTTGCCTGACTATTCTATCCTTGTTTCCCTCTTTATGAACCTCTGTAACAGTAACACTGTCATGCAATTATTGCACTGACTTATCCACACTTCTCACTCACCATCTTTATTCTTTTTTAAACATTTATTTATTTGGCTATGCTGGTTGTTAATCGAGGTATGTCAGATTTTTGATCTTTGTTGTAGCATTCGAGATCTATTTCCCTGACCAGGAATTGAACCCTGCCCCTCCTGCATTGAGAGTGCAGTGTCTTAGCTACTGGGTCACCAGAGAATTCTCCACCATCTTTCATGAGTGCCAATTTTGCCTCTTGAACTAAATTATAAACTCCTTGAGGAGAGGTAGCACATCATGCTGAATCTCTCTCAAATTCCTTGTACGTGGTAAATATTGACTGAAGGAAAAATTGAGTGGCTTGTTGATTTATTTTAATAAGTTAATTGAACAATAGATTCAATTAGGTTTTCACAAAGCTTTTAACTTACTTTTCAATACATACATCCCTCTGGGGTAAGTTAAGTTGTGTTTTTAAATAGAATAGAGGAAGTTCTGTAACTTACTTTTAAAGTAAAAACTGGGACTCAGTTTGATGAGTACAGAATGTGCTTTAAAAGTCAGTGGAACAAGATATTTGAAATCAGGCCTGTTCTAAAAAAATCTAATATATTTGGGAGAAAAATCATTAGATCTCTTAAATTCATCCTATTTCTAATAATTAAATACCACTAGCCCACAAGTGAGGAAATGAGAACGATATTGGCTATACAAGCTGACAATGGCATTGACTGCTCAATGAAAGTGACAAGAGACTTCCACCCACACAAGTACCAAGTCATTTTTCCATGAACTCGCCCTGCAGTGATTAAGTATGTGTACTTGAGAGTGCTTCCAAAGGTTTGAGCAATCCATCTGGCAAAAGCATTTGACACTATGGGATTTGTTATTGTGGTGCTATGCCAGCACCAAAACTTATTTAATTGCATTAGTCATCAAGCAGCAGTGCCCCTAATCTTGGATCTCACTGAGTGCCGTCTGGTTTATATGTTTGAGAGACCAAACAAACAAAGCTGAATGACTACAAACTTCTCCTGTATTTAAGTCTGAGGTCTGAATGTTCTGACCCCAGGTCCCAACAAGTCCTGCGGTAAAACTGGAAGGGTCACCCCCATGCAAAAGAGGCATAATCAAGGTCAAAATGGCAAGAGTCGAAGCTTCCAAAAGGCTTTGTCTATCCAAAATACAATTTCCCAGTCACATGCTAAGTCTCCAAATTCTTCACATTGGAGTCATTTCTGTATATTTCAGTGATAGTTCCAAGAAGTCCCAGTTTAAACACAAATATGTTACCTGGAGCTAGTTACCCATTAACCCCTTAGCTCTCTGCTCAGATCTGTTAAGAGCTAGCCAGCTTCCTCTGGCTGGATACCAAGAGGATTGAAGTCAAGTGGGTTGTTTGAATTAATGGGCTCAAAAATGCAAAGGCTCTGACCATGAGATACTGCTGGTTGGAAATAACAGGGTTATAAGCCTTAGTTATGAGGGGGAAGAAGAAGAACAAGGAAAAGGAGGAGACTTCCCACTTTATGACTTTGCCTATCTCTGACCTGAGATTTGTGACTTTCCAGACCAGTTATCTGGAGAAGGTGATGGCACCCCACTCCAGTACTCTTGCCTGGAAAATCCCGTGGACGGAGAAGCCTGGTGGGCTGCAGTCCATGAGGTCGCGAAGAGTTGGACACGACTGAGCGACTTCCCTTTCACTTTTCACTTTCATGCATTGGAGAAGGAAATGGCAACCCACTCCAGTGTTCTTGCCTGGAGAATCCCAGGGACGGGGGATCCTGGTGGGCTGCCGTCTATGGGGTCACACAGAGTCGGACACGACTGAAGTGACTTAGCAGCAGCAGACCAGTTATCATGAGACAAGACCCTAGCCATTATTTTGTGAAGCCCTTTAGCTTTGCCAATTGACATGCTAGAAACTTACTCAAAACTTCCTCCCATCTTTCTAGAAGTTCAGCCAAGAAAAAAGAAGTTAAAAGGCAAGGCAGAGGAGAAGATAAAAAACAGACATTCTGTTTCCAAAAACACTGATTTCCTTCTTTGTCTGAAAAATCTTCCTTTCTGCAAAATGTTGCTCTGTTGTGGAAGGTTTTGGACTTCTACCCTTGGAGTCCTTTCTGTACTTCTTTGTATTCAGTCAGTTTAGTTCAGTCTCTCAGTCATGTCCGACTCTTTGCGACTCCATGAATTACAGCACGCCAGGCCTCCCTGTCCATCACAAACTCCCGGAGTTTACCCAGACTCACGTCCATCGAGTCGGTGATGCCATCCAGCCATCTCATCCTCTGTCATCCCCTTCTCCTCCTGCCCCCATTCCCTCCCAGCATCAGAGTCTTTTCCAATGAGTCAACTCTTCACATGAGGTGGCCAAAGTACTGGAGTTTCAGCTTTAGCATCATTCCTTCCAAAGAACACCCAGGGCTGATCTCCTTCAGAATGGACTGGTTGGATCTCCTTGCAGTTCAAGGGACTCTCAAGAGTCTTCTCCAACACCACATTTCAAAAGCATCAGTTCTTTGGCGCTCAGCTTTCTTCACAGTCCAACTCTCACATCCATACGTGACCACTGGAAAAACCACAGCCTTGACTTGACGGACCTTTGTTGGGAAAGTAATGTCTCTGCTTTTCAATATGCTATCTAGGTTGGTCATAACTTTCCTTCCAAGAAGTAAGTGTCTTTTAATTTCATGGCTGCAGTCACTATCTGCAGTGGTTTTGGAGCCCCCCAAATAAAGTCTGACACTGTTTCCACTGTTTCCCCATCTATTTCCCATGAAGTGATGGGACCAGATGCCATGATCTTCATTGTATTATCTTCTTTGTATTATCTCCAGGTTAAAATTATCCCAGGACAACTGAACTCCTATTGCCTGCGGCAGGAGAACTTAGGAAGTATTCAGAAGTGATCATGATTGAGATTGGCCAAGATCATGATTGAGACTAATATGGGTGGGTAGCCTCCCTATGGGTGGATAACTGGCTAGAAGCGGTATGTGGAGCTCTGATGGGCAAACAAGAGGTGGAGAAGGACACCCAACAATGAACCACAACAAATGATTCACTAGAAATATCCTACCCGCCCACTGTTGATCTGAGATTTCTGAACTAAAAAAATCTAACTTCAGTATCACCGGAATATAAACTTTTGGTTTAATGGGCACATAGATATTTGTTAAAACATCAGATTTTGTAAAATTAACCTTCATGATATAAAATAAACACTTCTATTCTCTCATTCCTTTTAACCTGCCACTCTTCTACCTTACAATAAAATTGGCTTTCCATCAAGGGTCTAAGAGGGAAATTATCACTGAATAAGAATACAGACATAATTTACACGCCTATGATTTTTATTTTTAAAATGGAAACAAAGTAAACTTCATTCATTAGCAAAATAAACCCAGGACTTGTTTCTCCACCAAAATAATCTTTTAGATGTCCTGATTACATTAAGAGCCAAAAAAAAATTTTTTTAGTTGGTCATCCCTAAGAGCATTCTTTTGGTGATGGACTTATCTGTCACAGGGGCTTGGCCACCGTAGCCTTCTCTGCCTAGTATGAAAGAGAGTGGATTGATTGCAGCTGGTACAACAGAGTCACTGACTCACCCAGTCAAAGCTTATGAAGAACTTTAGCCTGGATGTCCAAGATTTAGTCCTCAAAATGATACCAATTATCTGACTATACCAAGAAGGTCCTGAAGAGGACAGGGTTTGGAACACCATAGAATCACATACGTGTTTCCTCTGTAACTCACCCTTCACCTTGGCAGGCGTACATCCTCAAGTTCAGACCAGGACTTAAAATGTCCAAGAGACTGGGATGAAGTAGAGTTGGCTCCACTGGCCTGGAGTGGATTCCTGGCTGAAGACCCAGGGCACTGACTTGAGTGGTGAGATTTCCAAAATATAAAAGGAAACAGCAATCGAGAAGGAGGAAAGAGAATGGTGTGTGTGTGTTTGTGTGTGTGGTCTCAGACCAGAGGTGCATGTGGGTGAGGAAGATGGGTAAAACAAAACATTAGAAACCACGCCTCACCTCCTGCTATACCCTGTGCTGGATGCTGCCTGTTCACCTTTCCAGATTTACTTTCCACCTTTCGTAATGTGATCTTACCCTAAAAAGCTGACCTTTTATAGATTTCATCAATGGTTCTCCTGCCCTTTGACTCCTAGTGGGTCCAACCAATGGAAGGCACTGGCAGGCATTCTGAAAGCTAGAAGTGGGTAAAGCTGTAGTTGGGGTGTCTGCCTTTAAAGCCACAGCTCCTGCCAGGATGTCTTCTCCATGATACCCTGTCTGGGTTCTCATGATTTTGCTCCCGTTGTGCTCTTCACACCTGGAGGTGGTAGTGGTGGTGACAGACCCTTGGTGTTGCCAGTTCTGGGGTCCTACACTCTCCTCTCCTAGTTCCCTTAAATCTTATCCACACCTCAATAAATAACCCCTTTACTAAACTTTCCCCAAATCAAATCATTTGAACATACCATTTGTTTGCCATCAAGACTTGGATTAACACATGTTCTATATACAAGAGTTTTTGTAAAAGCAGTGATGGAGATTAAGCTTAGGAAAGACAGGTTGAAATCATAGTAATGTTATTCCTGGTTGTAGGGTTATTGATGCCAATGTAGCAGGTGTATCCCTTTGTCTCTACACACAACATAACATAAGTAAATAGCAATAGACCAGGAGCCAGAAGACTGAGGATCCAGTCTGGAATTTATCCACACTGAGTATGTGGCCTTGATCAATTGACTGAAGTTTTGTATGACTCAGTTTTCTCACTTATATAATGGAAGTAATCTCCTCTACATACTTCACAGCATTGCTGTGTGTGCTAAATTGCTTCAGTTGTGTCTGACTCTTTGTGACCCTATGGACAGTAGCTCACCTTCTCCAGGGGATCTTCCCGACCCAGGGATCAAATCCAGATGTCTTACATTGTAGGTGGTCTCTTACATTGCAGACAGATTCTTTACTGACTGCACCACCATAATGCTTTGAAAAAAGCCTTCTCCATACTTATCTATTGTAAAGGTTCTTCTAGGCCTGGCAGCAATATCAACGCTTTTCATGACTTCCTTGAGTCTCCTCAGGAGAATTTTCTCTCTTTTGTTTCACATAACAAAGTTGATCAAACCTCTATTGAAGTCTACCCCTTTACATTACGGATGAGTGTTCATACATGTATTCCATTTGTTGCATGATCTACTCTTTACAGGTTGTATTCCAGACACCAGTCATGAAGATCTTGCTTGGCACATGAAGATGTCAGCATGATTTCATGAATGAATGCATGCTCTTCTCTTTTATTCTCATCTCTTCATATATTTATATACTTCTGTTTATCTCACCATAATTTGGTTTGCCCTACAATAGCTGCAGGCCTGGGAAAACTCCAGTTTTAACCCTGTCTCCCACATCTGAGTGAGGGGCTGTCTTTCTGGGGGTGTAAGTTGACAGGAGTCCCAATGAGCCCAGATCACAGTGAATCAAAGTAGTACGATTGATTTGATACCCCTTTACCCTATTGCTTCTGTGTCATACTTTGGCCACCTGGTGCAAAGAGCTGACTCATTTGAAAAGACCCTGATGCTGGGAAAGGTTGAGGGCAGGAGGAGAAGGTGACGACAGAGGATGAGATGGTTGGATGGCATCACCAACTCAATGGACATGAGTTTGGATAAACTCTGGGAGATGGTGATGGACAGGGAGGCCTGGCATGCTGCAGTCCATGGGGTTGCAAAGAGTTGGACATGACTGAGCGACTGAACTGAACTGAACTGATGAAGAGGTGCCATAAACCATGTCCCAAAGTAGCTGAGTGTCATCCATATTCCTGAGGGTTGGAACCAGCTGACTCTTTCCTGGTACTTAGGATGGGAAAGTTTCTAGGGGCAGTTCAATTACCTAGAGATATTCAGAATCAGAACTCGTCCTATGGCTCTAAATTTAATATCAATTTCTGTAGCAGTGGTTGGAGAAGTGCTGAAATGGAGAGGGGAAGTGGAACCTAAAAGAGGAAGGGGAGAAAAATGGCTTTGGAAAAATGGCAGCAGATACGTGGCTTCTTTACTGTAAAAGTATTATTTTTCAGCAACTACCTTGTTTATAAAGTAGTTTCTGTGGCAAGATTCCATCCTTTGAACTACAGCTTAAGTGTGTGCATTCTGCTTTTAGGAACTTATGCTAATAGTTTCATTAAATAATTATCCATAATAATAAATTCACAAAATGCTTGATTAATTATTAAAGAAATGATATAACATCCAGTTGTAGAGTCCACTCATTGCTTTTATAAATACTATAAGTTGCAAACTTTCTTAAAGAAGTGGTCTTTTTATTTTTCTTTCATTTTTTTGCTTCACAATGACTTTCACGGTAACAATGATAGTATGAAGGAAATACTGACAGTGTGACCAGCAACTGGGCTTTACTTCCAAGAATCATAAGTGATCATCAGAGTAATGGCGCTTGAGAGAGGGAAAAACCAAAGACAGAAATCTCAATTCTTCAGCCAGATGTTCTGTTTGTTTGGCCAGGGCCTTTTCACCATCTCTCTCTCACATCTGTTGATCAGAGATTCATTGCAGACAGCTGTGTTACCTTTCAACATGTGAGCAAGGCAATATCCTTCAAACCTCAGGGTGATAAAGATCACTCCCAGTTACAAAGAGGTTTGTTCTTTGCTTTAAACTGAGAATCCAAACCTTGAGGTTTATGAAAAACTTTACTGAAAAAACAGCAAGTGGTAAAATACAGTTCAGTGTCACCATTTTTTAAAAGAAGAGTACGGGCATCTTTAAAGGAAGTAATGATAACCACATTTGACTTGGTAGTCCCTGGTGAGCTGTAAATAAAGTTCTGAAATCTCAAAGCCTGAGGTAATCGTGTAAGTCCAGACAAGGATGGCCTGAAGTCACATTCTGGTGACATTGCAAATTAGGCATTGACCTAAGGTTGTTATTTAGTATCTCCAAGCCTCAGTTTATCTGCAAAAAAAGGACAGTGATAGTATTATTTCTAAAGATTATTATAGAAATTAAAGTAGATATTTTATAAGAGCTCAATAGTTACTGGTAGAGACATTCCCACATGTATGACTATATATTCCAGTTCATCCAAACTGCATTCAACTCCCTAAGTTATGAAGTCCAAATAGTCATGTTTCACTCTGTTTGGGCTGCTATACCACAACACCATAGGGTAGCTTGTAAACAACAGCAATATATTTCTCACAGTCCTGTAGGCTGAGAAGTTCCAAAATCAAGGTGCCAAGGATTCAGTGTCTGGTGAACCCATCTTCCTGGTTCATCAATGGCTGTCTTTTCATTGCTTCCTCCATGGTGGGGAGTGGTGGTAAGGGGTCTCTCTGGGGCCTCTTTTGTGAGGGTACTGAATCCCATTTATGATGGCTCCACCCTCATGACCTAAGCACCTTTCAAAAGCCTGACCTCCAAGTACCATCATGCTGCTGCTGCTGCTGCTAAGTCGCTTCAGTCGTGTCCGACTCTGTGCGACTCTAGAGACGGCAGCCCACCAGGCTCCCCCGTCCCTGGGATTCTCCAGGCAAGAACACTGGAGTGGGTTGCCATTTCCTTCTCCAATGCATGAAAGTGAAAAGTGAAAGTGAAGTCGCTCAGTCGTGTCCGACTCCTAGCAACCCCATGGTCTGCAGCCCACCAGGCTCCTCCATCCATGGGATTTTCCAGGCAAGAGTACTGGAGTGGGGTGCCATACTGGGGCTTAAATTTCAATATAAGATTTGGCAGGGGCAGGGGAGGGATGTGTGGTATATTTAGTCTATTGCAAGAAATATCTCCTATTTGTGTGACCAGCTCATCTCCTGTCTCTCAGAGGTCAGCCCACAGCAACCACATCATAATATTCCCTGTGTCCGGGCCAGTGGCCCAGGAGGAGAATGATTTGATCCACTTGTTAGGTATCAGGCAGGTTTTGTGCTATTTCTGGCTTTTCCTCTATCTTTTCTGCTCATTTTCTTCTATCTTAGCCAACCCCCTTTGTTTTTTCTTCTTCCCCTTTCTACCTAATCTATTTATTTTCATCCTATTTCCTAAGCATGGCTTGTAAGAATAATACTAAAGATACCCTGTTTTTGAGGAAACTAAGTACTGCCATCATCTTTTAATTTTTAAAAGGGCCCAACTAATCCCTTCTGTATTATTGTAGAAGTCATCATATCTCTTTGTCCCTCCTCTGCAAGATAAAATAAAACATTTATAATCTAATTTGTAACACCTAATGGACCAGGGGAGCACCAATACATTACTACAGACACTGAACTTGCCCACTCGAGGAACTCACAGTCTTGCTGAAAAGATAGACAGTGGCAATTCAGAATGACAAATTCTCTAGTAAAAGTTATCGCTGTAAGGGGTAAGTAGTAAGGGGATAGTGGATGCCAGGTGCAGTGGTTATTACTTTTATATTTGAAGAAAAGTATTTTTCAATGTCTCCTTTGAGATAGGTTAAGGTTAAAATGGTGAAATATGAGCTGGATTAGAGAAACGTTAGACAGTCTGCAGCTGGCTGGCTAACTAGACCCAAAGGATATTAATGAATAGTCAGTTAACCTGCATAGATTTCTAGTGGTAGACCACAAGGCTCTGCGCCCTTGTCTTATTCAACTTTTGTATTAGTGGTTTAGTAAAGTCATAGAAGGCATACTCACAAATGTACGCAGCAGATACACACCTGTCAAAAACAACTAATTTAAATGATAATGGAATTTATAGTGACCTCAGTATGCTGGAATATGGCATCAAAATAAATCAGATCCAACTTAAAAGGGAAGAAGTCTTCGTTTATGATTGTACTGTTGTATCCTCATAAATACTCTTATTTTGTGCTGATTATGTCCATTTCTCTTCTTGCACCTAAGGGATCCCCAACTGAGACAGCTGATAACATCAAGTTCTCAGGGGACCTAACCTGAAGGAACTGTGGAGCTTCTAGGGGAGTGGATGAGGGGAGTAGATTGGACTCAATGCCCTCTTACACAGGTAAGGAAAGTGTGTTAATCGATTTTGTTTGAAGTTGAAAGTAGCATAAATAAAACTAAAAAACAAACAAAATGCATTGGATGTGCTATTTTCAAATTCCAGAGATAAGCCTACTTGCAGCGTAGGTGGAGCCAAGTGCTCCCGGTAGGGAGAAGTCCGCCTCTCTCAGTCTCCTGACTTTTGTTTCCTGTGTGCTGTGTTATTCTTAGACTGGTTCTCAGTGTATGGTGACAAGCACGACCCTCAGCGTCTATGACTTATATTCTTCTAAATTAGGATGAAAATGCTTTTCCCATTGGTTCCAGCAGCGCCCTAAAATGGACTCTCATTCACCTGGCGTAGGTCACATCCCTACAGCAATCACTGTGGACAGGGTGGGGTGGCCATATGTGGGTCACGTGCCAGTTCTTGGTTTCGAAGGGTTGGTAGCAGCAGATAGGATTATTTTTATCTAAACCACATGAGGTAGGTTCCCATATAAAGAGGAATCCTATAAGTAAAAGCAGCGGGAAGTGGATACCAGAAAGGCAAACACAACAGATGTTCACCCTGGAGGTAATGGTCCCACTGTACTATTCACGATGATACTGAATAAGACTGGATGGGAAATGAAGAAGAGCTGAGATGAAAAGACCAAGAGAAGGCATGAGAGCTGTTTTAAAGCTTGTGAAGAGTGAAGAATCTTCCTGGAGAAGAGGGCACTGACTTGATTTCTTATATTCAGAGGATAGAAATCATGTAATAATGTTACTGGATAGAAGATGCTGGGTAACTAGTTTTAGTTCAATACATGAAAATTTTATAATGACTTACATTGTCCAATCCGGATCAGTCACTGAGCAAGCTCTTCCCAAAAGAAGGGACTGATCAGGAATCCTTGCTAATGAAGAGCCTTCCATTAGTTGGACGTTGAAAACCACCAAGGTATCTATTTTAAGTTCCTACAACTCTTTGATTTTAAGTGATACATCAGGCATCCAGTACATTACCCAGATAGCTTTGTTGGAATTCAGCTATTTCAGATTGCCAAAGCCCATTGAAATTTGAACCCTCTGGCCAAGCTGATTAGAAGTACCTGTATACATGGGTATGTGTCAGCATTTGTATAAGTGTAATCCTTATGAAAGTACTTCTTGCTGGAAAGTTCCATATAACTTCTGGGGAGTTATTTTGCATTTCTTGGCTTAAGTTTAAGCACTGAGAAGTCTCAGAAATGGACACAGTAGCCTGACTTGAGATTCTATTTATAAATACTTTGATTATATTACGATTAAAGGAAGTTGATGAAAAGGAAGGAAGAATAGTTTTTTAAGTTCTGTAGTGAGTGAGTCTGGTGAGTTTGGAAAATTCCGCAATGTTTCTCTCATTCACTTGTAGTCTCTGAATGATGATAATGATAATGATTATGGTTTTCATTTATTGAGTGATCACTTTTTAATAGCTAACATGTATTGCTCTTACTAAAAGCTAGCTGCTATCATTTACCGGGAGTGATTCCATATACTTTATTTGTATCATCTCATTTAATACTCATAAGACCCCTGTAAAACAGACACGAGGATTGTTGTCATGTAATGAATGAGCAGATGGAGGTGCAGAGCTTACTAATTTGTCAAGCTCATATAGTGTAGGAAGCAGCACTGCGGTATACCAAAAATGGTTTCATATGCATTATCTTCTTTAAATCACAGAACAGTCTTATGAAAAAGATATAAATAGTTCCATTTTTAGAATGATGACAATAAATATCAAGAAGTCAATCTTGACTCACAGACTTAGAGAATGAACTTAGGGTTGCCAGGGGGAGGAATGGAGGGAAGGGATAATTAAAGAGCTTGGGATTGACAAGTATGCACTGCTATATTTAAAATGGGTAACCAATAAAGCACTACTGTATAGCACAGGGAGCTCTGCTCAGTGTTATGTGGCAGCCTGGATGGGAGGGGAGTTTAGGGGGGGAATGTATAAATGTTTGTGTATGGCTGAGTCCCTTTGCTGTCCATCTGAAAGTATCACAACATTGTTAATCAGCTGTACTCCAGTATAAAATTTATTAAGTTTAAAAAAAAGTCACTTGTTTAAGGTCATGACACCTAGCTATCTAGTAGCAATTGGAACTGGAGTCAAGCTCCCTCTAAAACTTGTGCCGTGCTTTCTCTCATGTTCTGGAATATACAATGGCCAATGCAGCCCTGCCCGGTTGGTCTTGGACTCCGCCGTGAATTACTGTCTCTTCTTCGGGGCAGCTTCTACCACACTGCCCCCTGCTGACCTCAGAGTGTAGCTGGTGTCATCAAGTGTCCCCTCAGCTCCTCTGAGATTCCAGAGAGTGGCAAGAAAATCCTCAAGAGTTCCTCACCTGCCTTGTCTTCAAATTGTTAGTTCTTTAGGTGATACCACAGTTCCTTTGATTCTTGGCCTGTGGGTTTTCAGGGATTTCCCCCAGGAGCAGAGTTTCTTCACTTACTGCCACCAGGGACTATTAGGGAAAGGAACTGGGGAATCGTTTTCCTGGAGCATAAGTTTATGAAGTAGTTGGCAAGGATTAGGAGAATGGAGGGCAAGGTTAGTGAACATGACTTATCATCTTAGGATGTCAAATCCATTGAAATTTTAATCCTGTTCAGAAGAAAAGCATCTGGCTACCCAGGGGCCTCTGTATCTTTATAATTAATCTTTTGATGGATCTGAGATGTGAAGTTGTATCATGAAGATCAAGAATTCAAGAAAAAGAGACTTTTCTGTTGGGTCCAGTGGTTAAGAATTCTGCCTTCCAATGCAGAGGACATGGGTTTGATCCCTGGTCGGGGAACTAAGATCCCACATGCCTCAGAGGAACTAGTCAACTAAGACCCAGCACAGCCAAGAAACAAAATAATCTCCCTAATAACCTCAGAATGTATACACATGTGTAGAATCTTTACTCAAGTATGTATGCAGAATCCCTATTTGTCTAATCTCTGTATATCTTACTCCATCTTTTAATCTACACTTCACACATTTAGTTATGCTAAGTACAATGACGTTTCCCAGTGAACATTCTGGAAACAGCTCTACAGTGGTAGTAGTGACAGGGTCATTCCTGAAATGGTGCCAGGGGAAGAGGGTCCTGAGTGAATCAGCGAAGGAAATAGCACAGTCCATGTGGAGAACTGGACCAAGGTCATGGCTGGAAAGGCAGCAAGCCTGGGGAGCAAGAACAGAACAGAAATAATTAGAGAATCAACTGTGATGTTAGCTCCCATAATGTTAAGGCCCCTAATAGATCTGTCAAAAAAGCATGACTTCATCTGCATTTTGTGTTTGCATTTGTTCTGTACTATAATTTTCATCAAGATAGAAAATAAAAACAAAGAAAATGTACGAGCTCTTTGTTACGGTTTTTCCTTTGTGCCATCTCTGGTCCAGATGGTATCCCTTCTGCCCAGGCTCGCTTCTTCTCATGGCAATTTTCTCAAAATGAGACTCAGTTCAGAACTTCCAAGGGAAGGAATAAACAAATGCACAGTAATTTAGAGACTCCATGCAAATACAATCTCAGCCACACAGAATTTAGCTTCATCTGTTGCTGTTATCAGATGAATCTTGGCTGCTGCTCTCACAACGAGGCTGTCCAGGTCTCAGAGGCAATCCCCATTATAGGACCCTGGAGGCCCAGCCAATGACCTCAGAGAGCACAAATGTTGTTTGGGCCATGATGTCTTTCAACAGTGTTTCCCGGAATCATGAAGGAAGAGAGCTCAAGACCGGACTGGAGGTTATTTATCTAGAACTGATAACCAGGCTGGAAGAGCCGCACCCACCAGGCAATGGTACAGAGAAGTTCCCGGAATCAGTTGACAAATGAATGATACTTTACTAACTTAATCTCACCTTAAATCACTGGGCTTTTTGGTCAGAATACTTTCACACTTTCTCTTTTCAATATTTGTCTCATACATGTGTGTGTATAGCTGAGCCCCTTTGCTGTTCACCTGAAACTACCACAGCATTGTTAACTGGCTACACCCCAAAAGGAAATAACAAGTTTAAAGTTAAAAAAAAGAATTTCATCTTTGTCAGTCTAATAGGTGTCATAATATCTCTTTGTCATTTTAAATTTTTTTAAATTTATTTATTTATTTTTAATTTTATTTTTTAACTTTAAAATATTGTATTGGTTTTGCCATATATCAACATGAATCCGCCACAGGTATACATGTGCTCCCCATCCTGAACCCGCCTCCCTCCTCCCTCCCTGTACCATCCCTCTGGGTTGTCCCAGTGCACCAGCCTCAAGCATCCAGTATCGTGCATCGAACTTGGACTGGCGACTCACTTCATATAGGATATTATACATGTTTCAATGCCATTCTCCCAAATCATCCCAAACAGAGTCCAAAAGACTGTTCTATACATCAGTGTCTCTTTTGCTGTCTCATATACAGGGTTATTGTTGCCATCTTTCTAAATTCCATATATATGCATTAGTATACTGTATTGGTGTTTTTCTTTCTGGCTTACTTCACTCTGTATAATAGGCTCCAGTTTCATCCACCTCATTAGAACTGATTCAAATGTATTGGTGCATATGAACTAAGTTGTACATTATTTATTTCTGCAATGTTTTCATTTTCTATAATGAAAATTACTTATTACTTCTATAATTCTGTAATTACAAAATATGTGTGTTAAAAAATTTTTCAGAGGTCCTAAAGCATCGTTTTGGGGGGCTGCGCTGGGTGGGTCTTTGCTGCTGTGAGGGCTTTTCTCTAGTTTCGGCGAGTGGGAGCTGCTCTCCAGCTGTGGTGCTCAGACTTGTCATTTCAGTGGCTTCTCTTGTTGTGGAGCAGGGGCTCTATAACACACGGGCTCCAGTAGTTACAGCAAGTGGGCTCAATAGTTGCCACTCCTGGGCTCTAAAGCACGGGCTCAATAATTATAGTATAAGGCTTACTTGCTCTGCAGCATGCGGGATCTTCCTGGAGCAGGGATCGAACTTGTGTCTCCTACATTGACAGGTGAATTCTTTACCACTGAAGCTCCAGGGAAGCCTAAGGCATTCTTTTGTTTTGTTTATAGGAGATGTGGTTTACAGGTATCGTTGGCAAAATAAAACAATATAGTGGAAATAAAACTGCTAATTTATGTTATTCGAAACAAGCTGTTAACCTATGCGTAACTTCTGGGTAACATTAACCTGAAATTTCTCATAAAGCTCCTTGCTCAGCCTTGTTCACTTATGTAGAGGTCTAGCGCTACCACCATGAGTAATTGCCACTTCCTGCACGTCATCCGCCTCCAATGTTAATTTACTTCCCTCATCTACAATGAAGTTCCGATGCAGAATGGAAAGAGGGTTGAGGAGCAGATAGAAACAAGTAGCTCAAGACTGGTTTTACAAGGGGACTCTGCCCTCCGCTGTGTGGTGCTCTCATGCCTGGGACTGGATAAACTGGTTCAAAGGACAGTGGTGGATTAGAAGTTACAGTGAATGTACTGTGGATGAAAAGGGGAAACAAAATGGAGAAGTGTCAAAATGTAGTTATGTATACTGATTCTTCAGTAAATTCAATGTACTCACGTGCTGACTGTATGCTTCTCATCACGTTCAAATGTCAGCGTGGTAACATTTCCCTAGGGAGTTTCAGTGGCTTGCAGGCAACTGAGTCCTCTAGATAAGTCTGCATTTTATTTAATATCCTATGTGACTATGATGTAGATGGTCAATGAGATATCCTTCAAAATGCTGTTTGGGGCATCATTTGGAGCTTGTGGTGCAGTGATAAAAATCTGCCTGCCAATATAGGAGACACAAGAGATACAGGTTCTATTCCTGGGTCATGAAGATCCTCAGGAGTAGGAAATGGAAACCACCTCCAGTATTCTTGCCTGGAAAATTTCATGGACAGATGACCCTAGTGGGCTACTATCCATGGGGTCATAAAGAGTTGGACATGACAGAGCCCACCAGCTATAGAAAAAAATAATTTTATCATCCTTTATTTCTGTGTATGTGACTTAGTAATGAAATTTACTATTTAATAAGTGATTAGCTTCCCTTGTGGCTCAGCTGGTAATCTGCCTGCAATGTGGGAGACCTGGGTTTGATCCCTGGGTTGGGAAGATTCCCTGGAGAAGGGAAAGGCTACCCATTCCAGTATTCTGGCCTGGAAAATTCCATGGGGTCACAAATTGTTGGACACAACTGAGCGTTTTCATTTTCACTTTATCCAATAGTATCGTTTTTTTTTGTTAATCATAACAAAAGATATTACAAGGGGAATCAGTTGTAAAAGCCATTGAAAATAGTGGAGGTGGTGGTGGTTTTGTCGTTATGTCATATCCAACCCTTGTGACCCCATGGACTGTAGCCTGCCAGGATCCTGTGTCCATGGGATTTCCTAGGCAAGAATACTAGAGTGGGTTGCCATTTCCTTCTCCAGGGTGTCTTCCTGACCCAGGGATCGAACCTGCATCTCTTGCATTGCAGGCAGATTCTTTACCACTGAACCACCAGGGAAGCCTGTAGAAAATAGGACTTGTACATAAATAATTTGAAAATGCACGTGAGAAAGATTGTGTTATCTTGGAGAAGCCAGAATGAGGCAAGACGGAGGATAGTTAGTAATAGGCAAGTTCACCGAGTGTCTGGCTGTATCAGGGGCCCCAAATGCAGGCAGGGGTTCAGTGTCTATTTAGGCATGAATAGGCTCTGATTTATTAGGCTCTGAGGCAAAACAGAAATAAAAAATAGCCTGTTGCTACAGTTGACTTCTGTTGGCTTGGTCACAGTTATGGGTGTTGTCACCCCAGAAAAAGGAAATAACTTTTGCTTGTCTATTTATGAAGAGTTTTCACATAGGTTATGAAACTGAAACCTCAAAGAGTTCTGTAAAATGGTTATCATTTCCCAGTTAGGTTAAGGAATATCAATTGTAACAAAAAGTTTCCATTCAAATCAAGTGTCCTGACTTCAAATTTAGTGCCTGGAATTTAGTTATGCTATGCCCTTGGGAGATAGCTGTATATTAATTGTTTAGGTCAGTGTTAAATTTCTCCAGAGCTGAATGAAATTGGGAAGAGCTATTGTTGTTGTTGTTATTTTTCAGTCCCTAAGTTGTGTTTGACTCTTCGTGACGCCATGGACTGCAGCATGCCAAGCTCCTCTATTCTCCACTATGATGACCTATATTGAGTTATTCTTAAGGTTGGTGCCTTCTGTTGAAATGAAGGTTTACTTTGCAATAGAAATTGCTAATAATTTTGTAAATCTAGTTAACAGGACCATTTGGATAATGTTTTTACCTAAAACATTATTTACCTAAACATGTTTTGCAACTTCATTTCCTGGAATCCAGTTGTTTAAATAACCGTACCATAGTAAACACATGAGTGTAATTTTGCTAAAGAGTTTATTTTAACCAGAAGCAATCAGATTGGTTAATTACTAAAGGATGATGTAGTCCTTAGGGGGAAAGTACTTAAATATGACATTTGAAAAGCTTTTCTAAACATCAGTGTTAAACCTTTAAACTATTTAGAGAGGAAAAACTAGAGGTTTGTAAAGCTGGGGAAAATAATAATCATGTAATTCTTATAGATCATACAGCTCTGAAATAAAATAAATAGTGTGAAATAAAGGCAGGGAATTTGATAAATTATGACCCCCTTTAGGGACAAAAAGATTTATTCTGACAGCATTTTTATTTGTATCAATTATTCTAATAAAGATAATATTCATATTTAAAAGTTACGAGGTTCTGATTTTTCTTTTTGGAACATACCTGTTGAATAAGACAATTTAAAAAACCTTACAGAGCCCTCCCAAATGTAGGCTTTTTGTAAAATTTTATTTATTTTTTAATTGAAGGATAATTGCTTTACACAATTTTTTTGTTTTCTGTCAAACATCAGCATGAATCAGCTATAGGTATACATATGTCCCCTCCCTCCTGAATGTCCCTCCCATCTCCCTCCCCATCCCACCCCTCTAGGTTGATACAGAGCCCAGGCTTGGGTTCCCTGAGACATATAGCGAATTCCCATTGGCTATCTGTTTTACATATGCCCAATAACACAAGAGAAGACTCTACACATGGACATCACCAAATGGTCAACACCAAAATCAGATTGATTATATTCTTTACAGCCAAAGATGGAGAAGCTCTATACAGTCAGCCAAAACAAGACCAGGAGCTGACTATAGCTCAGATCATGAACTCCTTATTGACAAATTCAGACTTAAATTGAAGAAAGTAGGGAAAACCACTAGACCATTCAGGTATAACCTAAATCAAATCCCTTATGATTATACAGTGGAAGTGAGAAATAGATTTAAGAGCCTAGATCTGATAGATAGAGTGCCTGATGAACTATGGAATGAGGTTCGTGATATTGTACAGGAGACAGGGATCAAGACCATCCCCAAGGAAAAGAAATGCAAAAAAAAAGCAAAATGGCTGTCTGGGGAGGCCTTACAAATAGCTGTGAAAAGAAGAGAAGTGAAAAGCAAAGGAGAAAAAGAAAGATATAAGCATCTGAATGCAGAGTTCCAAAGAATAGCAAGGAGAGATAAGAAAGTCTTCCTCAACGATCAATGCAAAGAAATAGAGGAAAACAACAGAATGGGAAAGACTAGAGATCTCTTCAAGAAAATCAGAGATACCAAGGGAACATTTCATGCAAAGATGGGCTTGGTAAAGGACAGAAAGGATATGGACCTAACAGAAGTAGAAGATATTAAGAACAGGTGGCAAGAATACACAGAAGAACTGTACAAAAAAGATCTTCAAGACCAAGATAATCATGATGGTGTGATCACTGACCTAGAGCCAGACATCCTGGAATGTGAAGTCAAGTGGGCCTTAGAAAGCATCACTACGAACAAAGCTAGTGGAGGTGATGGAATTCCAGTTGAGCTATTTCAAATCCTGAAAGATGATGCTGTGAAAGTGCTGCACTCAATATGCCAGCAAATTTGGAAAACTCAGCAGTGGCCACAGGACTGGAAAAGGTCAGTTTTCATTCCAATCCCAAAGAAAGGCAATGCCAAAGAATGCTCCAACTACCGCACAATTGCACTCATCTCACATGCTAGTAAAGTAATGCTCAAAATTCTCCAAGCAAAATTCTCCAAAATTCTCTTCAGCAATATGTGAACTGTGAACTTCCAGATGTTCAAGCTGGTTTTAGAACAGGCAGAGGAACCAGAGACCAAATTGCCAACATCTGCTGGATCATGGAAAAAGCAAGAGAGTTCCAGAAAAACATTTCTTTTTTCTTTATTGACTATGCCAATAAAGTGTGTGGATCACAATAAACTGTGGAGAATTCTGAAAGGGATGGGAATACCAGACCACCTGACCTGCCTCTTGAGAAACCTATATGCAGGTCAGGAAGCAACAGTTAGAACTGGACATGGAACAACAGACTGGTTCCAAATAGGAAAAGGAGTTCGTCAAGGCTGTATATTGTCACCCTGCTTATTTAACTTATATGCAGAGTACATCATGAGAAACACTGGCCCGGAAGAAGCACAAGCTGGAATCAAGATTGCAGGGAGAAATATCAATCACCTCATATATGCAGATGACACCACCCTTATGGCAGAAAGTGAAGAGGAACTCAAAAGCCTCTTGATGAAAGTGAAAGTGGAGAGTGAAAAAGTTGGCTTAAAGCTCAACATTCAGAAAACGAAGATCATGGCATTTGGTCCCATCACTTCATGGGAAATAGATGGGGAAACAGTGGAAACAGTGTCAGACTTTATTTTTTTGGGGCTCCAAAACCACTGCAGATGGTGACTGCAGCCATGAAATTAACAGACGCTTCCTCCTTGGAAGGAAAATTATGACCAACCTAGATAACATATTAAAAAGCGGAGACATTACTTTGCCAACAAAGGTCCATCTATTCAAGGCTATGGTTTTTCCAGTGGTCATGTATGGATGTGAGAGTTGGACTGTGAAGAAAGCTGAGTGCCGAAGAATTGATGCTTTTGAACTGTGGTGTTGAACTGTGGTGAACTTGAGAGTGCCTTGGACTGCAAGGAGATCCAACCAGTCCATTCTGAAGGAGATCAGCCCTGGGTGTTCTTTGGAAGGAATGATGCTAAAGCTGAAACTCCAGTACTTTGGCCACCTCATGTGAAGAGTTGACTCACTGGAAAAGACTCTGATGCTGGGAGGGATTTGGGGCAGGAGGAGAAGGGGACAACAGAGGATGAGATGGCTGGATGTCATCACCGACTCGATGGACGTGAGTTTGGGTGAACTCTGGGAGTTGGTGATGGACAGGGAGGCCTGGCGTGCTGCAATTCATGGGGTCGCAAAGAGTGGGACACGACTGAGCGACTGAACTGAACTGAATTAAATGTAAGTTTTCACGTTACTCTCTATACATCTCACCCTCTCCTCTCCTGTCCCCATGTCTAAATGGAGCCATTTAAAAAAATATGCCTGCATTTTTTTCTGCCAACCATTGGTGGCTGAAAATGTAAGAGACTGAGGTTATCATAATATTAATTGAACAAAAATATAATAATGCACTTGAAAACTCCTGGCACATAGTAGACCCTCCATAATCAAGCATTAAATTCTTCATGGAGCTGGAAATTTATGGGAAAAAAGGAATTTGTTTGGAATCGTATTTCAGAAATCTTTTTTTTTGGCATTTGTGTTTTTATTTTTAAATTAATTTATTTATTTTAATTGGAGGCTAATTACTTTACAATATTGTAGTGGTTTTTGCCATACATTGACATGAATCAGCCATGGGTGTACATGTGTTCCCCATCCAGAACCCCCCTCCCACTTCCCTGCTCATCCTAACCCCCAGGTGCTCATGCCCTGAGCACCCTGTCTCATGCATCAAACCTGGACCAGTGATCTGCTTCACATATGATAATATACACGTTTCAACGCTACCCTCTCAAATCATCCCACCTTCTCCCACAGAGTCCAAAAGACTGTTCTTTACATCTGTGTCTCTTTTGCTGTATTGTATATAGGGTCATTGTTACCATCTTTATAAATTCCATATATATATGCATTAGTATACTGTATTGGTGTTTTTCTTTCTTAATTACTTCACTCTGTATAATAGGTTCCAGTTTCAACCACCGCATTAGAACTGATTCAAATGTATTCTTTTTAATGGCTGGGTAATATTCCATTGTGTATATGTACCACAGCTTTCTTATCAATTCGTCTGCTGATGGACATCTAGGTTGCTTCCATGTCCTGGCTATTGTAAACAGTGCTCTGATGAACACTGGGATACACATATTCTCTTTTGATTCTGGTTTCCTTGGTGTGTATGCCCAGCAGTGGGATTGCTGGGTCGTATGGCAATTCCATTTCCAGTTTTCTAAGGAATCTCCACACTGTTCTCCATAATGGCTGTACTAGTTTGCATTCCCACCGACGGTGTAAGAGGGTTCCTTTTTCTCTGCACCCTCTCCAGCATTTATTGTTTGTAGACTTTTTGATAGCAGCCATTGTGACCGGTGTGAGGTAGTACCTCATTGTGGTTTTGATTTGCATTTCTCTGATAATAAGTGATGTTGAGCATCTTTTCAAAATCTTAAAAATTTGCTTGACTCCAGAAGTTCAGCAAACATACATTGTGTCCTTATGCATTTGAGACCTCGGAGCCTCCTGCTGATTTCCTGCCCTAGTGTAGTTTGTGTGCCCAGGACTAGCTGCAAGCTTGTTTGTTTTGTCTTCATTAGCAGGAGCTGACAAGAGACCCAGTTTTCTTAGCCTCAGCTAAGAAAGAAGGAGTCAGCTTTGATTAACTTGCAGTACTTCAGTTTCAGTGAAATGGTAATCTGGAGGCAAAGCCACTACCACATGAATCAACTGTTTCTTAAATTGTATGAAGGTCACAGCTAGACTGGGCTTCCCAGGTGGCTGAGGGGTAAAGAATCCGCCTGCTAATGCTGGAGACTTGGGTTCGATCCCTGGGTCAGGAAGATCCACTGGAGAAGGACGTGGCAACCCACTCCAGTATTCTTATCTGGGAAATCCCATGGATAGAGGAGCCTGGTGGACTATAGTCCGTGGGTGTCACAGAGTCAGACAGCACTTAGCAACTGAACCACAAACAACGCAGATTGCACAGGTACTCCACTGACACATAGAGAAGTCTATGGATTCTTATATAAGTCTATGGATTCTTAGCCCAACTACTTTGTCTCATCTTTTCCCTTTATATAGAGAAAGGAAATTTATATGTAAATGAAAAAATAATAACTGACAACTAGTTTACTGTTTTAATGTCTTTATCAAAGACCACATTAGTTTTCATGTAAGTCTTTTTAAAGTGCAAGTAAGCATACTCAAATGTGTATTAAGAAGAGAAATAAATCTCTAACAAACAATAAATGTTCATTGAACAATAATGAACAGTAATATCTAATAACACTACCTGAACAATTGAGTAATAATGTCCAGTCACTGACCATGATCAATGAATGTTTCCAGCTCCTGAATGTTTCCAGCTATATCAAATGAGGGTTTCCATGATAGCTCAGTTGGTGAAGAATCCACCTGCAATGCAGGAGACCCTGGTTCGATTCCTGGCTCGGGAAGGTCCGATGGAGAAAGGATAGGCTACCCACTCCAGTATTCTTGGGCTCCCCTTGTGGCTCAGCTGGTAAAGAATCTGTCTGCAATTCAGGAGACCTGGGTTCCCTGGGTTGGGAAGATCCCCTGGAGAAGGGAAAGGCTACCCACTCCAGTATTCTGGCCTGGAGAATTCCATGGACTGTATATAGTCCATGGGTTCGAAAAGAGTCCAACATGACTGAGCGACTTTCACTTTAACTTTCATATCAAATGAATGATCATGATTAACCTCTAAATATTTAGGGTTTTGACAGATTTCTTATTTACTTTATTATTTAAATTAATTTTTAAAATTAAAAAAATTAATTTAAATTTTGTTAATCTGTAGGGTTTCTACAGATTTCTTCTTATTTTTTAAATTAATTTAGAGTATAATTGCTTTATAATGTTGTGTTAGTTTCTGTTGTACAGCAAAGTGGATCAGCTGTCCCCTCTTTTATGGATTTCCTTCTCATTTAAGTCACCATTGGACATTGAGTAGAGTTCCCTGTGCTATGCAGTAGATTCTTATTGGTTATCTATTTTTTATACAGATTTCTTAATTTAGAAAATATTAACAAGGTGTTGGGGAAGGCAAAATGCTTATCACTTGAATTTTAATCCTGAAAAAGCTGTGTGTTAAACTTAAATATTTCTTATAGGAAATCCAGCCAGACAGCCACTCTCCCATGATCATATTAGACACAGTAAGGAAGTTGAGGGGGAAAAACTCTCGAGAAATTTGGAGATAGTAGACATGAAAAATGTGAGATCATAGTGTAAGGGAGGAAAGACTTTTCCTTTACCTTCTTACTTTACTCTCTTAGGTTGGGTACTGTGAATTAAACTGACAAAAGAGTAACAGGAGAACAGATTTATTTCATAGGCACATGGAGAGCCTCATAGAAAAAAAGTTAAAAAAAAAATCAAAACGTTAGGTCTGGGAGCTTATATACAATTTTAACAAAGGATGATTAAGTGTGGAGAAGTGATAAGACAAAGGAAAAGGGCTTTGGGCTTCTAGGGCAGTAAATTGTGGGAAATATACAGGAGAAACTAGTGAAAGGTAAGAGTAATTTGCCAAGATTTGTTATGCAGACTGAAACCAGTGCTTTGTCCAGTGATGACACTCATCTCCTCCTCCGGGTCCTTGGGGGAAGGAAGAAGGTAAGGACACCTTCAACAGGGGAAAGTTATACTCTGCATGTGTAGGTAGAAAGGGAGAGGGCAGAGAGCTTCTCCCTGTGCACCGTTGCTTAGTGCTTTCCCTGGCGGTCCAGTGACTAAGACTCTGACCTTCTACTGCACGGCTTTGATCCCTGCAGTGAACTAAGATCCCACATGCTGCATGCACTGCAGCCAAAAGAGCGTAAACTTCTTCTTTTTTTTAATCAATTGGCTTCAACTCAAAGTAATCTTTACAACAAAATGGCATATTATTGTGGTGGCATATTCTGACACCCTTCAATAGCATGGTACACAGACTTCCCTGATGGTAAATTTCTGCCTGCCAATACAGGAGACATGGGTTCAATCCCTGATGTGGGAGGATCCCACATGCTGCAGAACAATTAAGCTCTGCACCATAACTAGTAAGCCTGTGCTCTAGAGCCTGGGAGCCACAACTACTGAGCCCATGTGTTGCAACTACTGAAGCCTGCATGCCCTAGAGCCCCTGCTTCGCAACAAGAGGCCACTGCAATGGGAAGGCCAAGCACTGCAACGAGGAGTAGTCTCCACCCACTGCAACTGGAGAAAGCCTGTGTGCAGCAACAAATACCCAGCACAGCCAAAAATAAGTAAATGATAAAAATAGCATAGTGCAAAAGAAAGCAAACCACATATGCATTCCAACCTGGGTCTCTCTCTTCCTATTTGTGTGTCATTACAGGTGTGGTTTAACTTCTCTGATACTCAGCTAGCTTATCTAAGATGGGGATGAGAATATTGAACCCACCTGTAAGGTTGAAATAAGGACCAACTGAGAACTGTGTGTGAGCCCTTTGTAAACTGTTAAGAACTTAATGCATGTTGAGTATTATATGTTAAGTGCACAATGTGGGGTGGACTCCACATTAGTTTTTCCCAACTGAAATGCACCTAGAGATTCTGAGATAAAGAGGGGTGGTATAAGAGAGGTTACCGTCTACTCTCCAAGAAATTTATTCCTTTTTCACATCTGTGAAAGTGAAAGTGTTAGTGAAAGTGTGTCTGACATTGCGACCCCATAGACTGTAAACTGCCAGACTCCTCTGTCCATGGGATTCTCCAGGCAAGAATACTGGAGCAGGTCACCATTTCCTTCTCCAGGGGAATAGTCCCAACTCAGGGATCGAACTCTTGTCTCCTATGTCTCCTGCATTGGCAGGTGGATTCTTTACCATCTGAGCCACCAGGGAAGGTGAATCAATTCAAACAGTGTTATCTTTTATTTTAAAATGTATTATGATATCCTTTCAGAATTATGCCTAAGATGCTAACATGCTTCTTTTCCCCTCACCCTTACCCTCAGTTGACCAACTTTGCTCAAAATAGAATAAAGAGTTGTGCAGAAAAGTGTTAATGATGCCTCAAGTTTTAATGACACCCCTCCTTAGAGACAATGGCACTTAAATTGGCACTGAAGGAAGAAGCTTGGCCAGGAAGAGGACAGAGAGAGAATGGTCCCCCAGAATAGAGTGAAAGCACCAGCAAAAGCAAAGAGGTGGCGAAAACAGAGTATGCTGCTGCTGCTAAGTCGCTTCAGTCATGTCCGACTCTGTGCAACCCCATAGATGGCAGCCCACTAGGCTCCCCCATCCCTGGGATTCTCCAGGCAAGAACACTGGAGTGGGTTGCCACTTCCTTCTCGAGTGCATGAAAGGGAAAAGTGAAAGTGAAGTCGCTCAGTCGTGTCTGACTCTTAGCAACCCCATGGACTGCAGCCTACCAGGCTCCTCCATCCATGGGATTTTCCAGGCAAGAGTACTGGAGTGGGTTGCCATTGCCTTCTCCGAACAGAGTGTGCAGGGAAATTTAACTGTGAAAACATCTAAAAGCATTCCAAAATGTAATTCAGTTCAGTCACTCAGTCGTATCTGACTCCTTGTGACCCCATGGATTGCAGCACGCCAGGCTTCCCTGTCCGTCACCAACTCCCAGAGTTTACCCAAACTCATGTCCATTGAGTTGGTGATGCCATCCAACCATCTCATCCTCTGTTGTCCCCTTCTCCTCCTTCCCTCAATCTTTCCCAGCATCAGGGTCTTTTCTAATGAGTCAGTTTTTCCCATCAGGTGGCCAAAGTATTGGAGTTTCAGCTTCAACATTAGTCCCTCCAAAATATAACCCCCGAACTAATTGAATATTTAAAAATGATTCCTTCTGAGATGTCACTTCAATGAAGATTTTTGTTCTATGAATCCTGGCTATTTTTTTTTATTCTTTATCTTTCTGAAGAGCTTGATCTAATTAGATCTACTATTCCGAAGGCCAAGATAAGTGTCAAAATGGCCACATGTAAAGTCCTTTAAAAGGATGCTATTCTTTTTTTTGTTTTACATGTTTCAAGTTTCTAAATACAAGGATTTACATTTGCACCACTTAAGAAGGTGATAATAATGTATTCCCAAGGATCCTAATATTTGATGCAATTCATATTATCAATAATTCATATTTAATATTTAAAGTAAATAATTTACATATTGTATCTATACTTAAACAATTTTTAGAAAACACATGTATTTTCTCTAAGACACACAAACACAGAGCAAAGAAGTTCCCTAAGTATTTTTTTTTTTAACTTTACAATATTGTATTGGTTTTGCCATATATCAACATGAATCTGCCACAGGTATACACGTGTTCCCCATCCTGAACCCTCCTCCCTCCCCATACCATCCCTCTGGGTCATCCCAGTGCACCAGCCCTGAGCATCCAGTATCGTGCATCAAACCTGGACTGGCAATTCATTTCATATATGATATTATACCTGTTTCAATGCCATTCTCCCAAATCATCCCACCCTCTCCCTCTCCCACAGTCCAAAAGACTGTTCTATACATCAGTGTCTCTTTTGCTGTCTCGTATACAGGGTTATTGTTACCATCTTTCTAAATTCCATATATATGCGTTAGTATACTGTACTGGTGTTTTTCTTTCTAGCTTACTTCACTCTGTATAATAGGCTCCAGTTTCATCCACCTCATTAGAACTGATTCAAATGTATTCTTTTTAATGGCTGAGTAATACTCCATTGTGTATATGTACCACAGCTTTCTTATCCATTTGTCTGCTGATGGACATCTAGGTTGCTTCCATGTCCTGGCTATTATAAACAGTGCTGCGATGAACACTGGGGTACACGTGTCTCTTTCAATTCTGGTTTCCTCAGTGTGTATGCCCAGCAGTGGGATTGCTGGGTCATAAGGCAGTTCTATTTCCAGTTTTTTAAGCAATCTCCACACTGTTCTCCATAGTGGCTGTACTAGTTTGCATTCCCACCAACAGTGTAAGAGGGTTCCTTTTTCTCCACACCCTCTCCAGCATTTATTGCTTGTAGACTTTTGGATCACAGCCATTCTGACTGGCATGAAATGGTACCTCATAGTGGTTTTGATTTGCATTTCTCTGATAATGAGTGATGTTGAGCATCTTTTCATGTGTTTGTTAGCCATCTGTGTGTCTTCTTTGGAGAAATGTCTATTTAGTTTTTTGGCCCATTTTTTGACTGGGTCATTTATTTTTCTGGAATTGAGCTGTAGGAGTTGCTTGTGTATTTTTGAGATTAGTTGTTTGTCAGTTGCTTCATTTGCTATTATTTTCTCCCATTCTGAAGGCTGTCTTTTCACCTTGCTAATAGTTTCCTTTGATGTGCAGAAGCTTTTAAGTTTAATTAGGTCCCATTTGTTTATTTTTGCTTTTATTTCCAATATTCTGGGAGGTGGGTCATAGAGGATCCTGCTGTGATGTATGTCGGAGAGTGTTTTGCCTATGTTCTCCTCTAGGAGTTTTATAGTTTCTGGTGTTACGTTTAGATCTTTAATCCATTTTGAGCTTATTTTTGTGTATGGTGTTAGAAAGTGTTCTAGTTTCATTCTTTTACAAGTGGTTGACCAGTTTTCCCAGCACCACTTGTTAAACAGATTGTCTTTAATCCATTGTATGTTCTTGCCTCCTTTGTCAAAGATAAGGTGTCCATATGTGCATGGATTTATCTCTGGGCTTTCTATTTTGTTCCATTGATCTATATTTCTGTCTTTGTGCCAGAACCATACTGTCTTGATGACTGTGGCTTCATAGTAGATATTCTTTTATAGAGGAAGGCAGCCTTAATTTGGCTGAGTGCAATAGTAATTTTTCTTGGTGATAACAGTTTGGGTAGAAAAAATGTTATCCAACTCTTCTTTTGAAAAATGCCAACTCTTCTGAAAAAAGCAGCACAGTTTTTGGAATCAAATGAAAATGACCATTTTGGACATAAGCAGCCAAGTAATTCATGAAGATGCCCAGCTCTGTATTAGCAGTGAACCGCGGAGACCCACTTTGACAGAGTTTATTTCCAGGTTGGTAAACAGGGAAGGACAGCGGGGTGCTTTTCTGTACTGCTTCCCTTACAGCAGGTCTGTCACTTCACCAGGCTTGATATGGGATGGAACAAGAGAGGCCGAAAGGCAGTACTTGGATGCAATCTCAAAAACGACAGAATGATCTCTGTTCATTTCCAAGGCAAACCATCCAATATCACAGTAATCCAAGTCTATGCCCCAACCAGTAACGCTGAAGAAGCTGAAGTTGAATGGTTCTATGAAGACCTACAAGATCTTTTAGAACTAACACCCAAAAAAGATATCCTTTTCATTATAGGGGACTGGAATGCAAAAGTAGTAAGTCAAGAAACACGTAGGGTAACAGGCAAATTTGGCCTTGAAATACGGAATGAAGCAGGGCAAAGGCATAGAGTTTTGCCAAGAGAACGCATTGGTCATAGCAAACACCCTCTTCCGACAACACAAGAGAAGACTCTACACATGGACATCACCAGATAGTCAACACCAAAATCAGATTGATTATACTCTTTGAAGCCAAAGATGGAGAAGCTCTATACAGTCAGCCAAAACAAGACCGGGAGCTGACTATGGCTCAGATCATGAACTCCTTATTGACAAATTCAGACTTAAATTGAAGAAAGTAGGGAAAACCACTACCATTCAGATATGACCTAAATCAAATTCCTTATGATTATACAGTGGAAGTGAGAAATAGATTTAAGGGACTAGATCTGATAGATAGAGTGCCTAATGGACTACGGACAGAGGTTCGTGACATTGTGCAGGAGACAGGGATCAAGACCATCCCCATGGGAAAGAGATGCAAAAAAGCAAAATGGCTGTCTGGGGAGGCCTTACAAATAGCTGTGAAAAGAAGAGAAGTGAAAAGCAAAGGAGAAAAGGAAAGATATAAGCATCTGAATGCAGAGTTCCAAAGAATAGCAAGAAGAGATAAGAAAGCCTTCCTCAGCGATCAGTGTAAAGAAATAGAGGAAAACAACAGAATGGGAAAGACTAGAGATCTCTTCAAGAAAATTAGAGATACCAAGGGAACATTTCATGCAAAGATGGGCTCGATAAAGGACAAAAATGGTATGGACCTAACAGAATCAGAAGATATTAAGAAGAGGTGGCAAGAATACACAGAAGAACTGTACAAAAAAGATTTTCACAACCACGACAATTACAATGGTGTGATCACTGACCTAGAGCCAGACATCCTGGAATGTGAAGTCAAGTGGGCCTTAGAAAGCGTCACTATGAACAAAGCTACTGGAGGTGATGGCATTCCAGTTGAGCTATTTCAAATCCTGAAAGATGATGCTGTGAAAGTGCTGCACTCAATATGCCAGCAAATTTGGAAAACTCAGCAGTGGCCACAGGACTGGAAAAGGTCAGTTTTCATTCCAATCCCAAAGAAAGGCAATGCCAAAGAATGCTCAAACTACCGCACAATTGCACTCATCTCACACGCTAGTAAAGTAATGCTCAAAATTCTCCAAAATTCTCTTCAGCAATATGTGAACCGTGAACTTCCTGATGTCCTAGCTGGTTTTAGAAAAGGCAGAGGAACCAGAGATCAAATTGCCAATATCCGCTGGATCATGGGAAAAGCAAGAGAGTTGCAGAAAAACATCTGTTTCTGCTTTATTGACTATGCCAAAGCCTTTGACTGTGTGGATCACAATAAACTGTGGAGAATTCTGAAAGACATGGGAATACCAGACCACCTGACATGCCTCTTGAGAAACCTATATGCAGGTCAGGGAGCAACAGTTAGAACTGGACATGGAACAACAGACTGGTTTCAAATAGGAAAAGGAGTACGTCAGGGCTGTATATTGTCACCCTGCTTATTTAACTTATATGCAGAGTACATCATGAGAAACGCTGGCCCGGAAGAAGCACAAGCTGGAGTCAAGATTGCCGGGAGAAATATCAGTCACCTCAGATATGCAGATGACACCACCCTTATGGCAGAAAGTGAAGAGGAACTCAAAAGCCTCTTGATGAAAGTGAAAGTGGAGAGTGAAAAAGTTGACTTAAAGCTCAACATTCAGAAAATGAAGATCATGGCATCTGGTCCCATCACTTTATGGGAAATAGATGGGGAAACAGTGGAAACAGTGTCAGACTTTATTTTTGGGGCTCCAAAACCACTGCAGATCGTGACTGCAGCCATGAAATTTAAAGACACTTACTCCTTGGAAGGAAAGTTATGACCAACCTAGATAGCATATTGAAAAGCAGAGACATTACCTTGCCAACAAAGGTCCGTCTCGTCAAGGCTATGGTTTTTCCAGTGGTCATGTATGGATGTGAGAGTTGGACTGTGAAGAAAGCTGAGTGCCAAAGAATTGATGCTTTTGAACTGTGGTGTTGGAGAAGACTCTTGAGAGTCCCTTGGACTGCAAGGAGATCCCACCAGTCCATTCTGAAGGAGATCAGTCCTGGGTGTTCTTTGGAAGGACTGATGCTAAAGCTGAAACTGCAATACTTTGGCCACCTCATGCAAAAAGTTGGCTCACTGGAAAAGACTCCGATGCTGGGAGGGATTGGGGGCAGGAAGAGAAGGGGACGACAGAGGATGAGATGGCTGGATGGCATCACTGACTCAATGGATGAGAGTTTGAGTGAACTCCGGGAGTTGGTGATGGACAGGGAGACCTGGCGTGCTGCAATTCATGGGGTCACAAAGAGTCGGACACGACTGAGCAACTGAACTGAACTCAAGCCTTTCTAGAGACATTTTGGATAGAAGCTATTATCACACACGTGAATAAGTCTCCTATGTTTAATATAAACATTAACTGTTTTCTTCCTCCTCTTTGCAAGATTGTAGGAGTGCCTGGCAAGAGCAGTCTGCTGACTGGAGTCAGACCAAGCTAATCAACCCTGTGAAGTCAAAACAGTGTTTGAGTGATGAGTCCCCAGGCAGATTTCAGGAATGCAGAACATTTGGTGAGTTTGCATATTCTACTAGGAGCATGTTGTTTGCTCTGCAAGTTACACCAAAACCAAGAACTTTCTGAGGAACCAGAAACTCTTGGGCTCTAATACCATTCTTCTTCTTAATTTATGTATTTTATTTTTGGTTGAACTGGGTCTTGATTGCTGGGCTTTGTCTAGTTGTGGAGAGTGGGGCCTACTCTGTAGACGAGGTGCGTGGGCTTCTCATCGTGGTGACTTCTTTTGGTTGCAGAGCCCAGGCCCCTAGGCGCAGGGGTTTCAGTACTTGTCGCTCAGTAGCTGTGGCTCCTGGCCTGTAGAGCACAGGCTCAGGAGCTGTGGCATGTGTATGCTAGTTGCCCTGCAGCATGTGGGATCTTCCCAACCCAGGGGTCGAACCTGTGTCCCCTGCTTTGACAGGTGGATTCTTATCCATTGTACCACTGGGGAAGTCCCTAATACCATTCTTTGAAAAGCTCTCTTCCACTCCTTCACTGGCAAATGCAATCAGATTCCTGCAATGTGAAGTGCATTGTGTTGAGGGCTAGGGAAGATAAAAGAGTATAAACATATAAGTCTCTGTCCTGGGGAAGTGTTGGGTTTGTAGGGGAGACACAGCATACATACAAATAGATACAATGAAATTAAGTAAAACATTAGTGCCAGAAGATGCACTCATTCTATCTTTCAGCTGATTTTACTGATCATCTATTGTCAGCCAGACACTCTGCTTGCCTTCTTAGGACCTTAAACTTCCTCCTGTGGCACTGGAAGCCGTTATATTATTTAAACAGGCACTAACTTGACAAGATTGTGCTTTAGAAGGGCCTGTCTGTTGTAAAGTGGCAAGAATAGAGTCAAAGTAGCCATTGGCAGTTGTTTCAGTGATCAAGACCAGAGACAGCAGCGGCCTGAACTAAGCTGAAGGGGTAGAAACACAGGGAAGTGAGCAGGTCTGAGGAAGTACCACTGGAGAACTTGGGCCTTGATGAGGTGTCGCAAAGGGGTAGGCAAGGGGAAAACCCCAGACTGGGACTCCACAGAAGAGGGATGTGAGCACATGCTTGGGGGGAGATCTGGATACAACACTGAGAAATAAAACTGATATTCTAGTTCCTCTTAAGGCAAGAAGTGGAGGAAACTTTCAGGCTCGTCCATGTTGAACACGTATCAATAGCTTGTTCCTTTTTAATCTTGGACAGTCCATTGTATGGATATACCACATCATGTTGCCCATTCACCAGTTAATGGACATTTGGATTGTTTCTAGTTTGGGGCTAATATGAGTAATAGTTCTGTGAACATTTGTGTATAAGTTTTTGGGTGGATCTGTCGTCATTTCTCTTGGGTATATCCCTAGGAGTGGAATTGCTGTGTCATCTGAAAAGGCTATGTTTAACTTTTTAGGAACAGCTAAATTATTTTTCAGAATGGCTGTACCATTTTATATCCCCAACAGCAATGCATGAATGTTTCAGTGGCTGCACTCTCCAACTGGTAGTGTTCATCTTTCTGACTGTAACTCTTCTACTGGGCGTATTGGTATCTCATTGTGGTTCTAACTTCCCTAATGACTAATGTGGTTGAGCGCACAATGTGCTTATTAATCATTTGTATATCTTCATATCTTTTGTTCATTTTGCAACTGGGTTATCTTCTTATTGTTGAATTATGAGGGTCCTGGAAATATTTCTTTACTAGATATAAGATTAGCAAATATTTTCTTCCAGCCTGTAGTTTGTCTTTTCATTTTCTTAATAGTGTCACATTAAGAAGCACAGAAACTTCTAATGAGATCCAGTTTCTCAATATTTCTTTTATGGATTTTACTTTTGGTTTTTTATCTATGAACTCTTTGTCCAACCTGAGGTCATGAAGACTTCTATTCTCTTTAAGAAGTTTTCTGTTTTTAGCTATTATATTTAGGTCTCTGATTCATTTTTAGTTAAATGTTGTGTGTGGTATGAAGTAAGGATATAACTTCCTCTTTTTTGGCGTGTGGATATGTAATTGACCGACAACAGTGTTATTTATTTTTAAAAGACAGTAGAATACATTGCACATTTAAAAATAAAATGTGTATATATTTCATGTGGTTTCTCAGTTGTAAAAAAAAGAACAAGACTTAGTATTTTGTTGGTCTGTGATCAAGATATCTTCAAAGTTACTGCAGTACAGCTTCCAGAATGTACAGTGCAAAATTTGGGGAAGGAGGAAAAGGAAAAGGTAGGAAGGAGTGAGGCCAATGGTCGTGAGAGGAAGTGCAGAGTCAGGGCTCACATCTAGGCTGATGACCAGGCTTAGAGTGAGTGCTAGGAGCTGGTGAGGGTCCTATAATATTGGGGGATTTGGGCTCCAGACAAAAGCCAATCATGAACAGAAGAAATCAATGAAAGTATAATGAGAGGAGTATGCAGTTCTAACAAAGAGGACTACATTTCCCACTCAGAGAGAACACCTGCGATGGAATTGAAGGATGAGTAGGCTTTATTGGGCATCCCAGGGAGGGAGCACATTACTCAAGGGAAGAGCAGAGGTCTGAAAATGAACAGATCAACTGGAAAGAAAAAAGCCAGTAGCCCATCAAGGTGAGAGAGCATAGAGAAATTACAAAAAAGTGATGAAAATTCCACTAAGGTAGAAAGTTGGGCTTCTACAACCCAGCTTTTAAAACCAAAGTTTTAAAAAACCAAGTTTTTAAAACCAAAACCTTACTTGGTCTTACCACCTTACTAAATAAAACCTAGTGTTTTTCAATCATCTCTTATTTAAGAGTTTGATAAAATGAATTAGTGTTTGTTGTATATATATGTGGAAGTCGAAGCATCAGTCGCCCAGTCCTGTTCGATTTTTTGCAACCACATGGACTAAAGTGGGTTGCCCTGACCCAGGAATCGAACCTGGGTCTCTTGCATTGCAGACAGATTCATGTAGGGAAGTCTTTTATCCACTCACTGTTCAGTCATTAAAAATTTGTCTTTTTTTAATTCTTTAGAACTCATTTTTAAAATTTTTATTTATTTATTTTTGGCTGTGCTGGGTCTTTGCTGCTGCTCCCAGGCTTTCTCTAGTTGCAGTGAGCAGGGGCTACTCTTCACTGCAGCATGAGGTCTTCTCATTGTGGTGGCTTGTCTTGTTGCAGAGCATGGGTTCTAGGGCACGGGCTCTGTAGTTGTGGTGCATGGGCTTAACTCCTCTGGGGCGTGTGGAATCTTCTGGGAGCAGGGGTTGAACCCGTGCCCCCTGCACTGGCAGGCAAATTCTTAACCACTGACCACCAGGGAAATCCAGGACTCACTTTTTTCCAAGTGATAAACTTTTTAAATTGGCATTGGCTGCAATGACAGCATTTTAATTTTTACTTTAAAAAGATCTATAGCATCATGAGAAATTAGAATATCAGGCCTGCCCTTCTGTGTTGTTCTTATTCCTCAACCTTAATAATCCATGCCTATATTTAAACCCCATATTAGTAATGTAACATTCTTCACAAAGTTAGGTTAGTGGTATGGATCCTTAATGCTTCCAATTGTAATTTGAATTATTTTCTGACAGTTAATTTTAGCAGAGGCCAAAAAAAAAAAAAAAAATCAGAGATGTGCACAGGTGCATGCCATTATCCAGCTCACAGATGTGTTTTCAAAATCCCTATTTGACACCTATCGCAAATATCAATGTCTGCCATTACCTTGCTTTTTGGCCGGAAACAAGTAGAATTTTCCAGGCCTTGATGCCTTACCTGTAAATTCAGAAACTTGGACTATCCTCAGATTCTCTTTCTATTAATACAGTATAAGCATGACTTATACTGTATTATACCCAAAGAAAGGCAATGCCAAAGAATGCTCAAACTACTGCACAATTGCACTCATCTCACACGCTAGTAAAGTAATGCTCAAAATTCTCCAAGCCAGGCTTCAGCAATACGTGAACCGCGAACTTCCAGTTGTTCAAGCTGGTTTTAGAAAAGGCAGAGGAACCAGAGATCAAATTGCCAACATCTGCTGGATCATCGAAAAAGCAAGAGAGTTCCAGAAAAACATCTGTTTCTGCTTTATTGACTATGCCAAAGCCTTTGACTGTGTGGATCACAATAAACTGGAGAATTCTGAAAGAGATGGGAATACCAGACCACCTGACCTGCCTCTTGAGAAACCTATATGCAGGTCAGGAAGCAACAGTTAGAACTGGACATGGAACAACAGACTGGTTCCAAATAGGAAAAGGAGTATGTCAAGGCTGTATATTGTCACCCTGCTTATTTAACGTATATGCAGAGTACATCATGAGAAACGCTGGGCTGGAAGAAGCACAAGCTAGATTCAAGATTGCCGGGAGAAATATCAATCACCTCAGATATGCAGATGATACCACCCTTATGGCAGAAAGTGAAGAGGAACTAAAAAGCCTCTTGATGAAGGTGAAAGAGGAGAGTGAAAAAGTTGGCTTAAAACTCAACATTCAGAAAACGAAGATCATGGCATCTGGTCCCATCACTTTATGGGAAATAGATGGGGAAACAGTGGAAACAGTGTCAGACTTTATTTTTGGGGGCTCCAAAATCATTGCAAATGGTGACTGCAGCCATAAAATTAAAAGACGCTTACTCCTTGGAAGGAAAGTTATGACCAACCTAAATAGCATATTGAAAAGCAGAGATATTACTTTACCAACAAAGGTCCGTCTAGTCAAGGCTATGGTTTTTCCAGGGGTCATGTATGGATGTGAGAGTTGGACTGTGAAGAAAGCTGAGCGCTGAAGAATTGATGCTTTTGAACTGTGGTGTTGGAGAAGACTCTTGAGAGTCCCTTGGACTGCAAGGAGATCCAACCAGTCCATGCTGAAGGAGATCAGTCCTGGGTGTTCTTTGGAAGGACTGATGCTAAAGCTGAAACTCCAGTACTTTGGCCACCTCATGCAAAGAGTTGACTCATTGGAAAAGACTCTGATGCTGGGAGGGATTGGGGGCAGGAGGAGAAGGGGACAACAGAGGATGAGATGGCTGGATGGCGTCACTGACTCAATGGATGAGAGTTTGAGTGAACTCCGGGAGTTGGTGATGGACAGGGAGGCCTGGCATGCTGTGATTCATGGGGTCACAAACAGTTGGACACGACTGAGCGACTGAACTGAACTGAACTGAAGCATGACTCTTTTAGCCATTCCCATGGATATCTTCAGTGTAAATTATATTCACTTATACAAACAGAGATCCAACAGCAACAGATAAATCCACCAACTGGACAGAAAAGTGTGATGAATAAGAATAATGACATTCATACACATTTATAAGAAATAACATTTCCTTTCATGCTAAACCTTTAAATCTTAAACGCACTAAATATATTGTATTTTCTTTTGCAAATGGTTTGTAACAGATGTGATTTTTCACCATAGGCAGTGTGTACTTAGTCATTTATTTATTCAGAAAATATTTCTGAGCCACATATTGCAGGCAGATTCTGTCCTGGGTCTCATAATGGGCACAGACATCTGAAAATGATCATCTAAAAGATTGAATAAGGGAGCAAGGGCAGGAACAGTAATAAGTATGGTACCAATCAGTCTGTGTTATCAATAGGGTCAGGGAGTCACAGATAATAGCTACCATAAAGTACAGGGAGTGAGTGCTCATTTCCACATGTGATGAGGAAGACCACAGATGGCAGCATTTGAGAAAACTCCTTTGCATCCTAATAAGCACCTGCTCCCAAGAATGATGCAGACTATCTGGAGGTTAGATTAACTTGGCAGAAAAGCGCCAGCATAATTTGTGTCCGTGTGAGCACACGATCCAAGACGGATCTCTCTGCAAGGCCATAATAGTTGACAGGGTCCCCGTAGAACATTTTAGGGTGTTTTCTGTAAATGACCCTGGTTTGGGCTCTGCATTTATTACCTAATATTTTCTTTTTCGGCTGTCAGTTTAACCTCAGAGCTACATCATAGAAGTACAGGAACTACACATAATTTTAAAATATTTACCATAAATTGGGATAAAACTTAGGAAATAGATGATATTTTAGCATGCTATTTTAAATATCACATTTCCTCTTTTTTTTAAAAAGCTGGCAGAAGAACTTAGTTATTTGAATGTTTGAATGTCTTTAAAGACTAAGACATAGCTTTTTCCTGACATTTTTTGGTCTTAAAACACTGTTTTTTTTTTTTTTAATCCAATTTTGGAAGTGGGTAGAGACAATTTATACCAACCATATGAATGAATTTACACACGTGTTTAGGGTATAGTAGAAATGGTGTTGTAGGGAGAAGCCAGGACTCAGAGTTAATGTCTAGTTCTGTCATTAACTAACTGTGAAGCCTTGGATGAATCTCTTAATTTTGCTAACCTTAGGTTTTCTCCACCATAAAATCAGGGGACTGAAGTAAATGATCTCTAAATCCCTTTTGAGTTCTGATCATTTTTGTCTCTATTTATAATTAATTCTGTGTAGAGGCAAATAGCCAAGTTTTGTAGATTAATATTTACTCATTAGTATAAACACTAAGAAAGTCTCCTTGAATTGAAACATATCAGGGCTGCCTGAATAAAGAGATGTGAAATAATATGTCCGTATTTGTGTGGCAGAGGTGAAGTCCAACGATTCTTTTCTACTTTGTGTCAGCATCAGTACTAATCAAATGGTTGAATTAGCTCTGAACCTCTTGCAAATCAACCTAACTCATTTGTGAATGGGGAAATTCTGGGGAAGCAATTGCTTAGCACTTAGTCTGAGAGCTGTAAATAGAATGTGAGTTAATTGCTCTATAATATAAGAATACTTTATCTCCCAATAATAGTGTGGAAAATTTAGGCAATTAACAAGAAAAACAACCCCACAAAACACAAGCAGTATCCAGTGGGAAACAAAGTACTTTCACCAAGGCCATTTCCCTGGGTGTCCTGATATCATCTCAGAGGCAGCTGTCTCCTCCGCCTACATTCAAGGCCAGTCCTATTTGTAGGTTTCCAAAGCAACAATGCAAATGTTCGATCAATGTGCTTGGTGTGTGATAGGCCTATACTACAGGCTTGTTTTGCCATAAGTCCTGGTTGCAAGGAATGTGCTAAACTCAGAAGAGGTGTTTCTAGGACACAGCGCCTGGGGATAACGGGGATTCCTACAAAAACCGCCACAGACCATGGTACCAGACTCCAGCGCTGTTTTGCTGTAAGTGATGCCCTCGCCAGGACAAAACATCAAAGGAAGCTGCTTGAGTGAGTGCCCTGCTCAAGTAACCTGATGCCTCAACTCCTCATAACCTCTGGGTCAAGAGCCCATTACCGGTTCTGATGACAAGCTGTCTTTATTTCCCCAAGCGCACTGATTGATAACTTGGGATAGGGAGTGGGCAGTGGTACCAAGAATACAAATCACTTAGTAAAGTGGCCGAAAGGGACAAGACCCTAGAGGAGTAGAGAGTGTCAGACTAAAGCCAAGATACGTAATGTAATATGATGGACAGAGCACGGACTGTGAAGCCAGACAGAGTCAAGTGTTCATCTTGGCTCTGCCACTTCCTAACTGCCTGGTTCATGTTTCAGCCTCTTCATCTGTAAATAAGTGATGATAGGCTCTACCTCTAAGATCTTCTGAGAATGAGATTCGGTGTGTAAAGTGCCTCAAATACAGTGAGCATTTTAAAAAGTGACCTTTCTCTCCCCGCCTCCAAATTCATATGTTGAAGTCCTAACCCCTGGTACCCCAGAATGTGACTGAATTTGGAACAAGGGTCTTTTTTTTTCTTTTTTTAATTGAAGTATGTGCTGTGCTGTGCTCAGTCACTAAGGATGTCCGACTCTTTGCAACCCCATGCACTGTAGCCCACCAAGCTCTTCTGTCCGTGGGATTCTCCAGGCAAGAATGCTGGAGTGAGTTGCCATTTCCTTCTCCAGCAGATCTTCCCAACCCAGGGATCAAACCCACATCCGCTGCATAGGCAGGCAGATTCTTAACCACTGAGCCACCAGGGAAGCCCAGTGTATAACATAATGATTCACAGTCTCCAAAAGTTGTGCTCTGTCTATAGCCACTGCGGAGCATAGGCTACACTTCCTGTGCTGCATAATACAGCCCTGCAGCTCATTTTATGCATAAGAGTTTGTACCTCCTCACCCTCCATGCCAGTATCATCCCCGCTTCCCTCTCCCCACTGGTAACAACCAGTGTATTGTCTGTATCTGTGAGTCTGCATCTTTTTTGTTATGTTCACTAGTTTGCTGCATCTTCTGTGTTCCACATAAAAGTGATACCACACAGTACTTGTCTTTCTCTGACTTATTTCACTTAGCATAATAGTGTTCAGTGAAAGGCCATCCATGTTACTGCCAATGGCAAAATTTCATTCTTTTTTATGGCTGAGTAGTATTCTATTGTGTGTGTGTGTGTGTCTGTGTGTGTCTTTGTATACACACACAGGAGATAGGGTCTTTGCAAAGACAGGTTAAAATGAGGTCATTAAAGTGGGTCCTAATCCAGTATGACTGGTGAATTTAGAAGAAGAGATTAGGACTAAGAACCAAACAGTGGGAAAACTATGTGGAAATGCAGGAAGAAGATGGCCATCTAAGAATCAATCCTAGTGACACCTGGATCTTGTACTTCTAGCCTCCAGAACTCTTAAAAAATAAAATTCTGTTCTTCAACCCAGTCTGTGATATTTTGTTATGGTAGCCCCGCTGCTGCTGCTGCTAAGTCTCTTCAGTCGTGTCCGACTCTGTGCGACCCCATGGACTGCAGCCTACCAGGCCCTAGCCCTAGCAAATTAATATAAGCGCCACCCCTACCTCCAGCAGAAGGGCATATAGCAAAATATGGCTGCTGTGTGGAGCGAAATCTAGCATCCAGAAGTAGCTGCAGCTGGTAGGTAGTACACTAGGACACCTAAACTCATGCCAGATCGTCTGGTGTGTACCTTGTGAAGGAAAAACAAATACCAGGAATGGGAAGGAAGTCAATAAAATCCTAGAAAGATGTAAATCTCTGATAACACATGAACTTTATTCTTATGCGTAAGAGAAAATAAAAATTTAACAATGGAGGTGTTAAACCATTTATACATAAAACCAGGCATTATTGGAATTATATGCTGAAGAGACTAAAAATAAGGTCTGACCTTGAACAATGTGAGGGTTAAGGTCACCTATCTCCCTAACCTTGGGTGCAGTCGAAAATCATGTACTGCTGTCTCTGTCTCAGGAACGAAGGAATTGATAAATGACTTGTCCAAGCACATGAAGCTGAAACAGTTTGGCTAGAATAGGATTCCAACCCTAGTTCTTTTGATTACATGTATTGTGATTTCTAGTAGAACACAAGCTTCCCCCCACACTCACTTTAGTTAAAGATCTGCGAAATGAAAATACAAGCACTTGATTCACTGAAAAAAAATCCACACATAAGGGGACCCATGCAGCACAAGCCAGTGTTGCTGAAGGGCCCCTGTTGTCATTGCTGCCATTACTGTAATGACGGCTAAAAGCAATAGTAGAAATCCTAATGACCTTAAAAATCCCAGTGTGTTGGTTTACTAAGGTGCTTCAATTTGAACCCCACGTGGACATGAGTTGACATCTTTTCCTATTGGTCTAACTAATTGAAAACTCTCATTAACCTTACTGTTTTCTGTAGGGAAGGCAGGTTAATAGGATGCACAGGAAAGGGCTTTCAAAACAAGAGCGCACTTCAGTGTAGCTGTTGAAATGCTTTTAAATGCCTTTTCATTGTGCCAGAGGACAAGTAATGAGCTTTGGAGGGCTGGGCACTTTCTTGCTGATTTGACTATGGATGTTTTTATAAAAATGGAAGCCCATTTTATTTTAATGACCGCAAAGTGAGGTTGGAGTGTAAATTCACTGTAATGGACATAATTGTCTCCTTACATGGCCTTTAACCTGAATTTAGAGAAATAGGAGTCACTGAGATTAAACAGATATTTACATTTTGCCATCTTTACATCGGAAAGAAGGAAGGAAAAGAGGAAGGAAGGGACAGAAAGGGAAGGAAAGAAGGGAGGGAGGGAGGAAGAGAGCTTCATAGATGTGTGTGTGTGTGTGTGTGTGTGTGTGTGTGTGTGTGTGTTAGTTGCTAGGTCGTGTCTAACTCTTTGTGACTCTGTGGACTGTACCCCGCCAGGCTCCTCTGTCCATGGAATTTCCCAGGCAGGAATACTGGAGTGGGTTCTTATTTCCTTCTCCAGGTGACCTTCCCAATCCAGGGATTGAACCCTGGGTCTCCTGCATTACAGGCAGATTCTTTACTGTCTGAGCCACCAGAGTTCCCCAAACCTACCTGTTCTTCCCTTCTCTCCTTCAAGAGTTAACCATGGTTCTAAAATTGGTGTCTTTTCCCATTTTTCATTTTATATTTGTAGCGTATATACACTTAGGTAAACAAACAGTATATAGTATTATTTTACTGTTTTACAATTTTATATAAATGACCATATGTATTCATTTTGACCAACTATATTTTGGTATAATTTATATACAAAGTAAAACCAATCCATTTTAGGTGTAAATTCTGATGCGTTTTGATAAATGTATGCAGCTGTGTGACCACCACAGCAGTCCTGATATAGAGACCCCCTTGCAGTTCCTGTACAGTCACTTCTCCCACCTGTCCCCTGACCCTTGCTATCACTGATATGCTTCCTATGACTGCGGTTTTGCCTCTTGAGTTTTAAAATTTAAAGCATTTTATCTCTGTAGTATTATACAGTATATATGCTTTGTTTCTGGTTTCTTTCACCTAGCGTAATACTTATGATACTTACCCGTCTGTGTTTATCAAGTCCATTTCTTTTTATTTCTTTGTATTGCTGCTTCACAATTTATTCGTTTATTTACTTGTTGATAGGCATCTGGGTCCTGTCCAGTTATGGGCTGTTACAAGTAAAGCACGCTCTGTACATGTCTTTCTATGGGCTTGGACTTTCATTTCTCTCGGGTGGATATCTAGAGCTGGAATGGCAGGGTGGTAGAGTAGGTTTATGTTTTTAAGAAGCTGACAGTCTTCTGGTGATGTTGCATTTTACACTCCCACATGCAGTGTACGGTAATTCTAATTGTACCTCCTCTTTGACACTTGGTATGATCAGTCTTTTAAGTCTGAGCCATTTTAATAGGTGTATAGTGATATCTCACTGTGGTTTTGATTTGGATTTCCTTAATGACTAATGAGGAGAGCAATTTTTCATGTGCTTATTGGCCATCTGTATATCTTATTTAGTAAAATATCTGTTCAAATCTTTTGCCCATTTTCTTTTGGGCTTTATGTCTTATCATTGTATTGTGTGAGTTCTTTACACATTATGAATACAAATTGTTGATTTGAAAATAATTTTTCCCAGGCTGTGGCTTGTCTTTTAACTTGCTTAAGTATCTTTTGAAGACAGAGTTTTTAACTCTTATGAAATCCAATTTATCTGTTTTTTTTATCATTGTGATTTTGGTGTCCAATTAAGAAAACATTTCCTAAGCCAAGGTTACTGTGATTTTCTCCTGTTTTCTTCTAAGAGCTTTATAGTTGTAGCTCTTTCTTTGAGGTCTATAATCATTTTGAATTAATTTTTGTAGAAGATTTGAGGTGAGTAACAAGGGTAACTTTTTTGGCATATGGACAACCAGTTGTTTCAGCATGACTTGTTAAAAAGATTATCCTCCCCACCCCTGCATCAAATTTCCTTGATACCTTTGCCAAAAAACAAATCAGTTGACTGGGTGGGGAGTCAACATTTTCAGAATGCAGAAGTGGGAAGTGGGGTTGTCCTTTTCCTCTGCATAGCAGTCACTTTACTGGAGTAAACTATATTTAAAAACAATCATTTAAGGTTTCTGGGAATTGTCCTAAGTGTATGCTGCAAACGGAAGAATCATTCTTTCAAGAAATTCTACTGAATCTTGATAAGAGTCTGCAGCATCTGAGCCATGACCTGCTCCTCCCCCTGCCATATCCCCTTCCCCTCCCCTCCCATACTCCCCTCCCCACCATACCCACCACCCCACCTCTCCACCATCCCACCAATCCCCCCACCCACCCCCCTACCCCCGCCAAGCTGCATCTTGTGGAAACTCTGCTCTGGGTCCTCTACTTCAGGCAGCTGAGGCAGAGAAACACACAGGGATCCACTCTCCCTCCTGTGTCCGAGAACAGGGCTATAGCTTCATCCTGGGAACGGCAGGCTGCTGGCATTTCTTATCTCCCCCCAGCCTTCTGCTACAGAAGCACAGTTTCTATCATTTCTTCTCCAGAGGGCTGACTTGGAGAAAGGGCATGGTAACACTCCAGTATTCTTGCCCAGAGAATCCCATAGACTGAGGCTCCCTTCCTAGACTGTACTCATAGGGTGGAAACACTTATTTCAGGACCAGCAGTCTGAGAACCCTGGAGCCCCCTTCACCTCCTTTCCTCTCCAGCTCGCTCATCAGTTAGAGATTCCACAAGGAAGAAGCCAGCCTAAAAGGCCAGAGATTACCACCTACCCCTTCCAGCATCCATTAGTAGGGCAAGGGTGTCACTCCAGGATGAGAAGGCCATTAACTGCACCCCAGCTCCTGTGCAGTGGTGCAGAGCTTCTGCCCAAGGGGAGAGGCAGGTTACCAAGTGGGATTTCTTCCAGGAATATTCAGTTCAGTTCAGTCACTCAGTCGTGTCCGACTCTTTGCAACCCCATGAATCGCAGCACGCCAGGCCTCCCTGTCCATCACCAACTCCCGGAGTTCACCCAAACTCATGTCCATCAAGTCAGTGATGCCATCCAGCCATCTCATCCTCTGTTGTCCCCTTTTCCTCCTGCCCTCAATCCCTCCCAGCATCAGAGTCTTTTCCAATGAGTCAACTCTTTGCATGAGGTGGCCAAAGTACTGGAGTTTCAGCTTTAGCATCATTCCTTCCAAAGAACACCCAGGGCTGATCTCCTTTAGAATGGATTGGTTGGATCTCCTTGCAGTCCAAGGGACAGGAATATTAAATTGATCTAATATATGGAAATCAAATATAATATATTGTAATCCTACAATAAAAGGCAAAAACTTCAATAGGCACAGAAATATAGGTATTTTTCAAATGGCCAATAAGCAAATAAAAAAATGTTCAATGCCATTAGGAAATGCAAATCAAAAACATAATTAGATGTCACTTTGCAGCTGGTAGGATAGCCGTAATTAGAAAATATACAATCAGATGTGTTGGTGAAGGTGTGGAGAAATTGGGGCCCTCAGTCCCAATTGTGAGTGTAAAATTGTGCAGCAAACTTTGGAAAATACTTGGAACTTCCTCAGAAATTTTAGCATAGAGTTAGCATACAATGTATCAATTCCATTTTCTTAACCATTTCTTTTTTTTTTTATTTTTTAATTGAAGGATAATTGCTTTGCAGAATTTTGTTGTTTTCTGTCAAACATCAACATGAACCAGCCATAGGTATACATATGTCCCCTCCCTCTTGAACCTCCTCCCCATCTCCTTCCCCATCCCACCTCTCTAGGTCAATAGTTCAGTTCAGTTCAGTCACTCAGTCGTGTCCGACTCTTTGGGACCCCATGGACTGCAGAATGCTAGGCTTCCCTGTCCATCACCAACTCCCAGAGCTTACTCAAACTCATGTCTATCCAGTTAGTGATGCCATCCAACCATCTCATCCTCTGTCATTCCCTTTTCCTCCCACCTTCAATCTTTCCCAGCATCAGGGTCTTTTCAAATGAGTCACTTCTTTGCATCAGGTGGCCAAAGTATTGAGGTTTCAGCTTCAGCATCAGTCCTTCCAATGAATATTCAGGACTAATCTCCTTTAGGATGGACTGGTTGGATCTCCTTGCAATCCAAGGGACTCTCAAGAGTCTTCTCCAATACCACAGTTCAAAAGCATCAATTCTTCAGTGCTCAGCTTTCTTTATGGTCCAACTCTCACATCCATACATGATTACTGGAAAAACCTTAGCCTTGACTAGATGGATCTTTGTTGGCAAAGTAATGTCTCTGCTTTTTAATATGCTGTCTAGGTTGGTCATGGCTTTTCTTACAAGGAGCAAGTGTTTTTTAATTTCATGGCTGCAGTCACCATCTGCAGTGATTTTGGAGCCCTCAAAAATAAAGTCTCTTACTAGGTTGATAAAGAGCTCCTGTATGAGTTCCCTGAGTCATACAACAAATTCCCATTGGCTATCTATTTTACATATGGTAATGTAAGTTCCCATGTTACTCTCTCCGTACAACTCATCCTCTCCTCCTGCTCTCTCCACGTCCATAAGTCTGTTTCTCTTCTCTATGTCTATTTCTCCATTGCTGACCTGCAAATAAATTCATTGGTACCATCTTTCTACATTCCATATATATGCGTTAGTATATGATATTTATCTTTCTCTTTCTGACATTTCACTCTGTACAATAGGCTCTAGGTTCATCCACCTCATTAGAACTTACTCAAATGTGTTTCTTTTTGTGGCTGAGTAATATTCCCTTGTATATATGTACCACAGCTTCTTTATCCATTCATCTGTCAATGGACATCTAGGTTTCTTCCAGGTTCTAGCTATTGTAAATAGTGCTACAATGAACACTGGGGTACATGTATCTTTTTCAATTTTGGTATATATACCCTTCTCCTCAGGGTATATGCCTAGGAATGAGATTTCTGGATCATATGGTGGTTTTATTCCTAGTTTTTAAAGTAATCTCCATACCATCTTCCATAGTGGCTGTATCATTTACATTCCCACCAACAGTGCAAGAGGGTTCCCTTTTATCCATACCCTCTCCAGCAGTTACTGTTTGCAGACTTTTTGATGACAGCCATTATGACCACTGTGAGGTGATATCTCATTCTTAACCATTTCTTAATACCACACTTATGATGTACAGTCGCTCATTGTGTCTGACTTTTTGTGGCCCCATGGACTGTAGCCCTCCAGGTTCCTCTGTCCATGAAATTTTCTGGGCAATAATACTGGAGTGAGTTGTCATCTCCAACTCCAGGGGATCTTCCTGACCCAGGGATCGAACCTGGTCTCCTGCATCTCCTGCAGTGGCAAGGGGATTCTTTATCACAAGCCACCTGGGAAGCCCTATCAATTCCATTCCTAGGTATAAATCAACTTGAAAATAAAACCTATGTTTACACAAAAATTTGTATGCTGCTGCTGCTAAGTCTCTTCAGTTGTGTCCAACTCTGTGCAACCCCATAGACGACAGCCCACCAGGCTCCTCTGTCCCCGGGATTCTTCAGGCAAGAATACTAGAGTGGGTTGCCATTTCCTTCTCCAATGCATACATGCATGCTAAGTCATTTCAGTCGTGTCTGACTCTGTGCAACCCTATGGACAGCAGCCCTCCAGGCTCCTCTGTCCACAGGATTCTCTAGGCAAGAATACTGGAGTGGGTTGCCATTTCCTTCTCCAAAATTTGTTTGAGAAGGTTCATAATATTATGAACAATAGCTAAAAGGTGCAAATAACCCAAATGTCCATCAACTGATGAATGAATAAAGAAAATGTGGCATATCCATATAATGGAATATTATTTAGTAAGAGCAAATAAAGTACTGATACCTGCTACAACATGGATGAATTTTGAAAACAGTCCTAGGGAGCCCTTGAAAAAGTTATGCAAATCCAAAGAAGTTGGACACAAATGACCACATAGTGTTTGATTCTACTTATATGAAATGTCAAGAGCAATCAAATCTTTAGAGACAAAAGTAATTTATTAGTTGCAAGGGGCTAAGGGAAGAGAGGAAATGGGAATGACTGCTAATGTATGTAAGTTTCTTTTAGGGGTTAAAAAAAACTTGTTCTAAACATAGAATCGTAACTTCTAGGTGGTACATTGGTAAAGAATCTGCCTGCCAATGCATGAAACACAAGAGACACAGGTTTGATCCCTGGATTGGGAAGATCCCTTGCAGAAGGAAATGACAGCCTACTCCAGTATTTTTGCCTGGAAAATTCCATGGACAGTAGCCTGAGAGTTAATTTCATGGGGTCACAAAGAGTTGGACATGACTGAGTGAGCGCACACACACACACACACACACTTAGAATCACTGAACAATTACTCTATGAATGTATTAAAATCCAGTCAGCCATTATGAAATTTCTGTTTTATTCCACTGATATGACTGATCTCTATGTCTATAGCAATACCACACTGTATTAATTACTAATTCTTAACAAAGATTTAAATCAAGCAGTGTCAACAGTCCATTTTTTTTCTACTTTTGCAAAAAAGTATGGCTATTCTAGAGCCTGTGTCTTTCCATGCACCTTTTAGGATTAGCTTACTAAAATCTCAAAAGTTTGCTGCAGTTTTGATTAAGATGCATTGAAACGATGGGTCAGTTTATGGAGAACTGACATCTTAACAGCATTAAGTCTGCCAGCGTGCATGTGCATGACGTATCTCCCCATATTTTTGTCTTCATTTATTTTTCTCAGTGATGTTATTTCATGTGCAAATATTGCACGTCTTTTGTCAAATTTATCCCTAAATATTTTATAAATGATATTTAAAAAATTTTTGATTTCTAATTATTCATTGCTACTATATGGATATATGATTGGTTTTTGCATAGTGCACTTGTTTCCTGCAAACTTGTTAATCTCATAAGTTCTAGTAGCTTTTTTGTAGCTTTTATAGGATTTTCTACATAAGTGACCATATCTGTGGATAAGGACAGCTTACTTCTTTTTCTAGTCTGAGTGCCTTTCTTTTTCTTACCTTATTGCACTATATAGGACCTAAAATACAATGTTTTCCAGAAACAGCACAGACATCCTCACCTTGCTCCTGATCTTAAGGGTAAAGCTAGTCTTTCACCACCACTAAATCCAAGGGTTTTTTGTTTTTTTTTTTTTGCAGATGCTCTTTATAGGGTGAGGAAATTCCCTTTTATTTCTAGTTTTTCTGAGCGTTTGTATCATGAATAGATGTTGAACACTGTTAAATGAGCTTTGTGCATCTATTGAGATGGTCATATAATTTTTCTTTTTAGTATGTAATATGGTGGTGAATAACACTGATTGACTTTTAAATATTAAAAACTGACCTTGCATTCCTGAGAAAACCTCCCTTGATCATGACACATTTCAGTCTGGCTTAAGGTTGGCTATGTTTATTTTGAGCATAAAACAATTTTTTAAAGTCAAGACCAGATATTCTTGTTATGCCCCACAGTAAGAACATCACCTTGAGCACTCAGATCAGATCAGATCAGTCGCTCAGTCGTGTCCGACTCTTTGCGACCCCATGAATCGCAGCACACCAGGCCTCCCTGTCCATCACCAACTCCCAGACTTCACTCAGACTCACGTCCATCAGGTCAGTGATGCCATCCAGCCATCTCATCCTCTGTCGTCCCCTTCTCCTCCTGCCCCCAATCCCTCCCAGCATCAGAGTCTTTTCCAATGAGTCAACTCTTTGCATGAGGTGGCCAAAGTACTGGAGTTTCAGCTTTAGCATCATTCCCTCCAAAGAAATCCCAGGGCTGATCTCCTTTAGAATGGACTGGTTGGATCTCCTTGCAGTCCAAGGGACTCTTAAGAGTCTTCTCCAACACCACAGTTCAAAAGCATCAATTCTTCGGCTAAGTTGTGGTAATAAGTCCACTGTGTTAATTCATGATTTTTATTTTTAAACAGAATTTGCTCTAGCAGGTACTTTTCTTTTAGTAGATCTGTTCATCAAGGTCAGTCTATGTGATCTATAGTTGCTGTACTAGACATCTTGTATATGGCATGTTCTGGGGTTCTTTGTTTTAGGTTGATTAAAAATGGATGCACTGGGTGGAGCATTCAAGGAGAGACCCAAGGGGAAAAAAAAGTTTACTGACAAATACTGACAAGCATGAATAGAGTATACTATATGATTTTATCTTTCATTCTGCCATTTTTCAGAATTTATTGTCTGTCCTTATTAGACATGTTCAGAGAAAGTAGGGTTGCAAAGATAAAATAGATATAGTGTCTATTCTAAGCATTTTGCAATTTAGTGGAGAGGGTCTGTTCTTTTGGGTGGGCCCTCAGCTGTTGGGCTGTTCTTTCCTCCATCTTTTGGCTTTGACTAGTAAAGTAATGCTCAAAATTCTCCAAGCCAGGCTTCAGCAGTATGTGAACCATGAACTTCCAGATGTTCAAGCTGGTTTTGGAAAAGGCAGAAGAACCAGAGATCAAATTGCCAACATCTGCTGGATCATCGAAAAAGCAAGAGAGTTGCAGAAAAACATCTATTTCTCCTTTATTGACTATGCCAAAGCCTTTGACTGTGTGGATCAGTAGGCCTCTTGAGAAACCTATATGCAGGTCAGGAAACAACAGTTAGAACTGGACATGGAACAACAGACTGGTTCCAAATAGGAAAAGGAGTACGTCAAGGCTGTATATTGTCACCCTGCTTATTTAACTTATATGCAGAATACATCATGAGAAACACTGGGCTGGAAGAAGCACAAGCTGGAATCAAGACTGCCGGGAGAAATATCAATCACCTCAGATATGCAGATGACACCACCCTTATGGCAGAAAGTGAAGAGGAACTCAAAAGCCTCTTGATGAAAGTGAAAGAGGAGAGTGAAAAAGTTGGCTTAAAGCTCAACATTCAGAGAACTAAGATCATAGCATCTGGTCCCATCACTTTATGGGAAATAGATGGGGAAACATTGGAAATAGAGTCAGACTTGATTTTTTTGGGCTCCAAAATCACTGAAGATGGTGATTGCAGCCATGAAATTAAAAGACACTCTTTGGAAGGAAAGTTAAGACCAACCTTAATAGCATATTGAAAAGCAGAAATATTACTTTGCCAACAAAGGTCTGTCTAGTCAAAGCTATGGTTTTTCCAGTGGTCATGTATGGATGTGAGAGTTGGACTGTGAAGAAAGCTGAGTGCCAAAGAACTGATGCTTTTGAACTGTGGTGTTGGAGAAGACTCTTTTGAGAGTCCCTTGGACTGCAAGGAGATCCAACCAGTCCATCCTAAAGGAGATCAGTCCTGGGTGTTCATTGGAAGGACTGATGCTGAAGCTGAAACTCCAATACTTTGGCCACCTCATGTGAAGAGTTGACTCAATGGAAAAGACCCTGATGGTGGGAGGGATTGGGGGCAGGAGAAGAAGGGGATGAAAGAGGATGAGATGGCTGGATGGCATCCCTGACTCAATGGACGTTGAGTTTGAGTGAACTCCGGGAGTTGGTGATGGATAGGGAGGCCTGGCGTGCTGCGATTCATGGGGTCTCAGAGTCAGACACGACTGAGCAACTGAACTGAACTGAACTGATGGATGTGATACCCAGTGCTTCAAGAGCCATGTTGTGACAATGAAACAGCAGTCATGAGGACCAGGAGCTAACATACTCAGAATGGGAATGGAAAAGAGTCTGGTTCCCTAATGACAGTACTGGGCTACTGTACCAACATTATGACCTCTGTCCTCTTAAGTAAACAGCAAATTTCATCATGGTTAAAGCCATATCTTACAGCTGAAAGTGTTCTTCATTTTTACAAATGAAATACCAGGGGACAAGAAGTTTTGAGTCTTTTGAAGCTACAGTGTAAAACTTTACATTAGGTTTAACTTTTTCCAGTGGTAACCTGCAAAGTTTTAAAACATTCCTAGCCAACTCCATTGGCACCACTTTTGCTATAGAATGTTTCTTTCTCATTTGGGCACATTATTCCCATAAAGCTACTGAGCCTGGTGCTTTCCCTGTGATGGGTAAATTAGACATTTCAGTAAGGGTAAGACAAATCTAGGCAGAAGGCAAGGTTGGAGACTTTTCCTTCCGCTACAAGGTAGGTAGATGTATTTTCAGCACTATCCTTAGAATTAATTAATTAAAAGAATATGCTAAGTGTTCCCAAGGCTTGTTCTGAAATGACTCCTTCAATTAGAGGTTTTTTACTTTTGGCTTCTTTAAATCTTTTTTCCTGCACTTAAATCAAGGAGATTTTACATTTTTCTGGACCTTCGGGTTATTCTGCTTCTATAACTGCCACTTGAAGGGCAGAAGGGAGACAGATCAAGGTTTAAAATTTTCATTGCTCTTTCTCTTTTTAGTTTTCAAATTAATGAGCAGTATACAAATATGTGGGTTTCCCAGGTGGCTCAGTGGTAAACAGTCTTCCTGCAATGCAGGAGATGCAGGCTTTATCCCTCCGTCAGGAAGATCCTCTTGAGTAGGAAATGGTAACCCACTCCAATATTTTTGCCTGGAAAATCCCTGGACAGAGGAGCCTGGTGGGCTGCAGTCCATGGGATTGCAAGAGTCAGACATGACTTAGAGACTAAACAACAATAACAAATACAAATATGTGGGTGGGAAAGTGGGCCCAGTGACCAGTATTTTGGTCACCTGATGCAAAAAGCTGACTTTTCGGAAAAGTCCCTGATGGTGGGAAAGATTGAGGGCAGAAGGAGAACAGGCCATCAGGGGATGAGATGGCTGGGTGCAATCACCGATGCAATGGACATGAACTTGGGCAAACTTTGGGAGATGGTGAGGGACGGGGAGGCCTGGTGTGCTGCAGTTCATGGGATCACGAAGAGTCGGACACTCTTGTGTGACTGAACAACAACAACAAAGTGGGCCCAGGTTAGTGTCTTCCTTCACTGTGCGGCACCTCATGCTTACCCATGTCATCAGCAGGCTGAGACCTGCACACGATTTTATTTTCCAATAATGATTCATTTTGGCCCATGTGAACTTCACCTCCTATCCACATCTATATTGGCTTCTGCCTGGCAAGGCTTTGCGTTTTCTTCATGACTGGAGAGCATAGTGGGCACTATGAATAAAATATCTGTAGGAAAATGAAGTAATGGGCCTGCTAATGTGCTTAATGGCCTTAATAGCTTTGAAAACGAATGTGCTTAATGCTCGTTTCATTCATAGCTGCCCTTGGCATTATGGATGGCAAGACCGTACATTATGCTGAGACAAAATGGCCCAAATGTCACTGCAAGTGGAAAGAAGAAGAATGAAAGAGAAATATTATAGCAGCATTATAAAATTTCAACTCAAATCTATCTTCATTGGAAAGAATTACATTATACGAGGCAGCCAACCGCTACCTTTTAATCCTAGAAAGGCTTTGCTGAGTGATCCTGTGAGCAAGACCAATAATATGGGAGAAGAGACGCTTCTGAGAAATGTTGTTGTTTAGTTGCTAAGTCGTGTCTGACTCTTTTGCAACCCCATAGACTGTAGCTCACCAGGATCCTCTGTCTGTGGGACTTTCCAGGCAAGAATACTGGAGTGGGCTGCCATTTCCTTCTCCAGGGGATCTTTGAGAAATAGGAGATTTTTAATTGGGGAGGTCACCCTTTCCTTTCATTATTATAGGATTTTCTTCTCGTAGGATGGGCTGTGTTCCACATCTTCCCAGACCTTCCCTTCTTGGTTCTGTGTCACATACCTCAGGGCATTATTTGTCAGAAGAAGTTGGATAAATGAATTCAGATCATTACCGCATATAACCCTCCAGGAGAAGGTATCTCGTATGAGATTCTCTGCAGAAAGGCCTTAAGGATTATGGATGGTTAAGACACTTGGCAGTGCTCTCAGACCATGTAGGCAAGCTTTTGCCAACTCCATAGGGGCATAGGGATGGCCCTGGGGAGATGCTTAGCAATAATGTTCTAAACTCTGAAGATAAAATTCATAACAACTCTGGGGTTTTGAAATTGGTCTTCCAGACGGTGCAGTGGTAAAGAATCCCCTGCCAAGCCGGAGATACAGGTTCAATCCCTGGGTTGGGAAGATCCCCTGGAGAAGGAAATGTCCGCCCACTTCAGTATTCTTGCCTGGAGAATTCCATGGACAGAGAGTCTGGCAGGCTACAGTTCATGGGGTTGCAAAGAGTCAGACAGGACTGAACACGCATGCATGCACTGGGCACCCTTTTGTGGATTCTGCTCCCTCAGCTCTCAAAGAATTCTGGAGAAGGATAGTGTTGGCATCTTTCTCAGGGATGCAAACAGTGCTAGAGGTCTAGACATGATAGAGGCTAATGAAGAGAAACAAGAAGCCCTCAGAAGATGAAACCACCATGTCAAAGAGGCATTTGCACTTCCATGTTCAGTGCAGCATTGTGCACAGTAGTTAAGACAAAGAAATAACATGTGTCCATCAGTGCACAGATGGAAAGAGAAAATGCCACACCTATACACACACGGGAATATTGTTCACATATAAAAAAAAGAAAGAAATTCTGCCATTTGCAACAACACAGATGGATTTTGAGGGCATTATGCTAACAGATAATTCAGAGAAAGACAAATATGGCATGTTCTCACTTATGTGTGGAACCTAAAAAGTTAAGCTCTTAGAAACAGAGTAGAATGGCGGTTGCTAGGGAATGGGGGATGGGAAACTAGGGAGATGTTGGTCAAAGGGTACAAACTCCTGGCTCTAAGGTGAGTAAGTTCCAGGAATCTAATTTTACCATGGTAACTATAATAAACAATACTATAAGAGAGTAGGTCTTGAGTGTTATCATCACACAAAAAAATGATAATTATATAAGATATAGAGATGTTGTTGCTGCTGCTGCTGCTGCTAAGTCGCTTCAGTCGTGCCCGACTCTGTGCGAGCCCAGAGACGGCAGCCCACCAGGCTCCCCTGTCCCTGGGATTCTCCAGGCAAGAATATAGAGATGTTAACTAACCTTATTGTGGTAGTCACTTTGCAAAATATACACGTATAAATTAGCACCTCATACACCTCATGCGAAGAGTTGACTCATTGGAAAAGACTCTGATGCTGGGAGGGATTGGGGGCAGGAGGAAAAGGGGATGACAGAGGATGAGATGGCTGGATGGCATCACTGACTGAGTCCGAGTGAACTCCGGGAGTTGGTGATGGACAGGGAGGCCTGGCATGCTGCGATTCATGGGGTCACAAAGAGTCAGACACGACTGAGTGACTGAACTGAACTGAACTGAACTGAACACGTTAAAGGTGGGTATTCCTTGGTAGCTCAGCTGGTAAAAAATCCACCTGTAATGCAGGAAATCCCAGTTTGATTCCTGAGTCAGCAAGATCCCCCAGAGAAGGGTAGGCTGCCCACTCCAGGAGTCATAGGCTTCCCTGGTGACTCAGTCAGTAAAGAAGTCACCTGTAATGTAGGAGACCTAGGTTTGATCCCTGGGTTGGGAAGATCCTTTGGAGGAGGGCATGACAACCCACTTAATTATTCCTGCCTGGAGAATTCCATGGATAGAGGAGCCTGGTGGGCTACAGTCCATGGGGTCACAAAGAATTGGACACAACTGAGCAACAAAACACAGCACACTGTAAGCTTACATGTGATCTATGGCACTACTATCTCAGTGAAGCTGAAAGAATGTTTGATTTGATCTAATATGGTAGGAAGGATTATCTAAAGGTGAATAATTTTCGTATAATATTGGATAGTTCTTTTCTACTCTGTTAAAATTAAACTATAATTATCAATTTGAAAAATGCTCAGAGTTACAGAAACAAACTGTGGACATGAAGAAACTTTGCAGTTACTGAGAACAGGTATCAGTATAGAGACACTGCCAGAGGCTGGATCTAGAGATAATCAGGGCTGGCCAAGCGCTAGCATCCAACATGGCTGCTACACTGCTCCTGACCCAGATCTGCGGGGCTCCTGTCTCTTTTGGTAAGATTGCTGAATGACTTTTCCCATCAACTCAAGCATGAGGTTGTAATGATTCCTGGAAAGGAGAACTTTAAAATTTTTTCTCTTTAGAATAAATACTAGCAGTGTAATTCTTGGGATTTGTGAGAAGTTTGGGTTTCAGTCAAGGGATGTATATGACAAAGTCATGATGGTTCTTTTCTCAAGTTTTCTTCACAGTTTTAATTTGGCCAAAGCATCTTTGACTGCACTAAGCATTTGTGTTCACTTGCAGCAGCTTACCCCCAGGTCCTAAGAAAAACATTCTCTACTGGTTAGTTTTTGAGGACCCCTAGGACTTTACTGGGAAATAGATGGGGAAACAGTGGAAACAGTGTCAGACTTTATTTTGGGCGGCTCCAAAATCACTGCAGATGGTGATTGCAGCCATAAAAGACGCTTACTCCTTGGAAGGAAAGTTATGATCAACCTAGATAGCATATTCAAAAGCAGAGACATTACTTTGCCAACAAAGGTCCATCTAGTCAAGACTATGGTTTTTCCAGTAGTCATGTATGGATGTAAGAGTTGGACTGTGAAGAAAGCTGAGCACCGAAGAATTGATGCTTTTGAACTGTGGTGTTGGAGAAGACTCTTGAGAGTCCCTTGGACTGCAAGGAGATCCAACCAGTCCATTCTGAAGGAGATCAGCCCTGGGTGTTCATTGGAAGGACTGATGCTAAAGCTGAAACTCCAATACTTTGGCCACCTCATGCGAAGAGTTGACCCATTGAAAAAGACTCTGATGCTGGGAGGGATTGGGGGCAGGAGGAGAAGGGGATGACAGAGGATGAGATGGCTGGATGGCATCACCGATTCGATGAACGTGAGTTTGAGTGAACTCTGGGAGTTGGTGATGGACAGGGAGGCCTGGCGTGCTGCAATTCACGGGGTCGCAAAGAGTCAGACACGACTGAGTGACTGAACTGAACTGAACTGAACTGAGGACTTTACCTAGGCTTCCCTGGTGGCTCAGATGTTGAAGAATCTGCCTGCAATGCAAGAGACCCAGGTTAGATCCCTGTGTTGGGAAGATCCCCTGGAGAAGGGAATGGTTACCCACTCTAGTATTCTTGCCTGGAGAATTCCAAGGACAGAGGAGCCTGGTGCGCTGCAGTCCATGGGACTGCAAAGAGTTGAACAAGACTGAGCAACTAACATTTTCACTTTTGGGACTTTGTTTGTATGTGTATATTCAGTGTCTCAGTCATGTCGAACTCTTTGTGACCCCACGGGCTTAGCCTGCCAGGCTTCTCTGTCCATGGGATTTCCCAGGCAAGAATACTGAAATGAGTTGCCATTTCCTACTCCAGGGTATCTTCCCAATCCAGGGATTGAACCCATGTCTCCTGTATTGCAGGCAGATTCTTCACCACTGAACCACCAGGGAAGCCCAAGACATTATTTGGAACTTTACTTGCTGACAGGCAATTCAAATATCATATATTAATGCCTATATGTGAAGTCTTAAAAAAGAGAACAGATTAATCTATCTGCAGGGCAGGAATAGAGATGCAGACATAGAGAATGGACATGCAAACACAGAGCGGGAAGGGGACAGTGGGATGAATTGGGAGAATAGTATTGACATGGAGGCAGTTCATAGCGGGAAGCCGCTGTATAGCACGGGGAGCTCAGCTCGGTGCTCTGTGGTGACCCAGGAGGGTGGGACGAGGGGAGTGTTGGAGGGACGTCTGAGAAAGAGAGGATATATGTGTACATATAGATGATTCACCTGGTTGTACAGCAGAAAGTAACACAGCATTGTAAAGCAGTTATACTCCAATTAAAAAAAACAAACCCGAAGAAATTTTAAAAATTAAGGAATAAAGAAGATGAGAAACAGTGTGTCTTCTTAATCTGAAGAGAGTCCAGTTACCAAAGCTCCTTAAAGCTCAGAGATATTTCATTTATTGCCCCACCCCACGTAAATAATTGATTTCACAACTGACACTTGATTTCATCATATTTGAGTTTTTCCCTTGGAATGAGTTTATAAAGTGAACTTTCCCAGATGAGGATAAATTTTTATTTCTTGACTTTATTTTCTAAATGGCAGATTGATGTTCTTTATTCATCACTCAATTTTGAGAACACATTTAAAGGGGTGAGATAAATATAAATTAAAATGCCAGTATTATTCTTTTTTTTTTAGCATCAACTACTAAGAGAAATTTCATTTTTTTATATGTTGGAAAAAGTCATCCTCAAACTATAATTCAGTAATGCTTTTTTCTCTTGAAATAAAGGAGCAGCTGAAACTTGGCTTTAATATTCTCTATTTTCTGACACCTATAGTTACTAATCCAGATGTTTGGAGTTGTATTTGCATAGATCAAAATTTTGGAGAGGGTTTTTTTTCATGACCAAAAATATGTATTTAATGAAAGGCAGCTAAGCCATGTTAAGAACAGCAATTCTTTCTTTAGGTATCAGATACAAGTATAGAGTTTTAAAATGCCATAATTAAGTATAGAAAGTTAAGGTGGAAAGATGAATACTAGGTTTCTTTTATAATATTTAAAAAAATATGTGGAAGCACTATGTGGTCAGTATTTTAGTGTTATCATATTTAGTTCTCTCAATTGCCATATGAAATAGGCAGTATGAATTCGTTCTTACAGACAAGAGAAGCGAGGCTCAGAGAGTTTGAGGAACCTTCTAAAAGTCACAGAGTCAGGAACACTAGGGCTGGGACCTCCAATTAAGCTCATTATCTTCCTGCTGCATTATATTCCCATCCTTTGAAACAGCCACAGAAAAATAACCAAGTCAACTATCTCTTTGTCATGAATGTGATATTTAATAGAAGGCAGAAAAATATTGGTAGTGATGGCACCCCACTCCAGTACTCCTGCCTGGAAAATCCCATGGATGGAGGAGCATGGTGGGCTGCAGTCCACGGGGCACGACTGAGCAACTTCACTTTCACTTTTCACTTTCATGCATTGGAGAAGGAAATGGCAACCCACTCCTGTGTTCTTGCCTGGAGAATCCCAGGGACGGGGGAGCCTGGTGGCCTGCCGTCTATGGGGTCGCACTGAGTTGGACACGACTGAAGTGACTTAGCAGCAGCAGCAGCACCCAGAAGACAATCTGCTTTGCCTGATCAGTTCTTCATTTTTAAACTTCTATGCGCTCTCCTTCTACCTGCCCATCACCACATAAGGCATGTGACTGTGGGCTCATGCTGGTGCCGGAAGGCAGTGACCTCAATTTAAGAAATTAACCCCCAATATTCACAATGATTGATTTGTTTGGACTAGGAAAAATGTATTCCTTTTTCTACATTTCTATATTTTACAATAAAAATAACACTTTAAAAATAAGATTTAAAATGCATATTTCTATTTTTTTTTAATTAAAAATATGTCTTTAGCGGGGAAAAACAGAGGATTAGATAATTTATTGAATTTGGGTGGAAAGTCCACTGGCTGTAAAAACCCAACTTGTAAACCTACCAAAATGTCAGAAATAATTTAGCTGTTATCACTTTCTTGATTTAATTTCCCTCATTGTCTCTGGATGTACTTCCATGTGTCCTGTGGGGACGTGTGACAATGCTCGGCCATCACTCTCTTGGTTTCAAGGGCTCTTCTTGCTTAATCTTGTTGGCTTTAATCTTCCTGCCCTGCCCAGCCCTTCATCTGCCTCCAAGGTTTCCCCAGGACAGTGGTGGATTCACTTTGCTTTTTCCTATTTCCAGTATTAGATCAGATTATGCTCTGATACTCCAGAGCACACTCTTTCTTTAAACACACTCACATTTTTTTCTCTTACAAAAGTAATGTTTTAGAAACCTTAGGAAAAAAATAGGTGAACTAAACAATGGGAAAAAAAAAGCCACATATAATTTAATTACCCAGAGATGCTTTTGTGTATTTCCTTCCATTCCTTTGTTTATTCATGTGTGTATAAAATACCAATTTAAAATAGAATGATTCAGTCTTGATGTAAAATGAAAATAAGATTTTGTTTTATTATACCATGATTGCTTTAAAGACACCTCTCTATAGCTTTTGCCAGCTCTCCAGTAGTTTATATAAAATACCAAAAACTAAGTTTGCCTCTTAGCTTTAATTATCTGTCTAGCAGGAAGGCAGTTTTCTCCCCTTGAACTCACTTTCATGTATAAAATAAGAGCCTCCTACCTCTCCACTGATATGTCCACCATCTCCAGGATGAACTGAACAGGAAACTTCAGAATTCTTTCCACCCGTTCACGAGCCCCAGACTCCCCCCGCCCCCAATTGGAAGAAGCAGTGACTTCCTTGCCTGGAGAGATGGGAGAGCCCTCAGGCTGTGAATTGAGCCAATGCAGAAATAGAAGTTGGCATCAGCAAACAGGCCAGAGCCTCTCTCCTCCCCATTCCATCTTCCCTTGTGGTGAGCACAACAGGAAGGGCACCTCCTGTCTGAGGTTCTCTAGCTGCACTGCCTACTGCTGCCAGGGCAAGCCGGGTTCAGTTCACCCTCCTGACTCTGCTGCACCCTGGGTCCTCTCAACTATTGCCTGTGTGTGTGTGTGTGTGTGTCAAATTGGTTAGAACCCAGAAGGAAGAAGGAGCATGATCAGTCAGCATCCCAGTCCCAATAAATAGTCTCTGTAGAATACACTCTATAGTTTACAATGTGTAAAGTATATGTGTAAGTATGTGTTATTTCTCAGAATTTGAATTGTAAGTAGATGTTTGTCAGTTGCAGAGAGAAGTTTTGATTTCCTTTAGGGCTCCATAATTACACTTCCTAGAATAGCTCAGAAAACAATTTTGCAATTATGTCAAAGCTAACCTATAACTTAAGTATAAAATTAAGCAAAATATAAGTTGAGTAAAGTGCCATTCACATATACTCTGAAACCACCAACCCACGCTCACTTAGTTGAGAACCACAGAGCAAATTTAATACACTTACAGTTGAGTCAAATTTAATACACTTATAATTGAGTTGTTCTTTTAGCTTAGGGGCTGGCTAAGGTATCTTTCGGAGAAGGCAGTGGCAACCCACTCCAGTCCTCTTGCCTGGAAAATCCCATGGATGGAGGAGCCTGGTAGGCTGCAGTCCGTGGGGTTGCTGAGAGTCAGACACAACTGAGCGACTTCACTTTCACTTTTCACTTTCATGCATTGGAGAAGGAAATGGCAACCCACTCCAGTGTTCTTGCCTGGAGAATCCCAGGGACGGGGGAGCCTGGTGGGCTGTCATCTCTGGGGTCGCACAGAGTCGGACATGACTGAAGCTACTTAGCAGCAGCAGCAGGAGCAAGGTACCTTTATTCCATGCCTTCCTCACATCTCAGTTGCTCTGAACACCATGAAGTACTTCTGTGCGAAACTGACCAGAAGCACGTCATTGCATTTTGTGATGGTATTTTATGTGTCAGCTTGACTGGATCGTGGCATGTGCAGATATATGGCTAAATGTTATTTCTGGGTATGACTGTGTGTCACCAGATTAAATTGGCATTTATATCAATGGACTTAGTAAGGCATTTGCCTTCCCCAGTGTGAGTGGGTTATCACCCAATCCATAAGGGCCTGAGTAGAACAAAGAGGTGGAGGAAGGAGGAATTTGGCCCTTCCTGCCTGGCTGACAGAGCTATGGCCAAATTGCCAGAGATTCAGACAGGAAAGAGGGGTAAGAAGAGAAAGGGGAAATACTCAGAATTAAAGAAACAAAATAGGGATACCAGGCTTCTCCTATGACCCAAGCATCAGTGTGTATAGATGGGAGATGCTCTGAAAGCTGACCAAATATGGTTCTAAGCACATGTGAAACTCATGTAGGGAATCTCCAAGTAAAGCTTTGCATAGCTGGGGACCCACATTAGCAGGTAGACATTTGTTCTATAAAACAAAATTATACCAGAAGCTGTGCAACCTGAAAACAGGAACATAAGTCCTAGTAGAAAAAGTAGAGATGAGAGAGATATGGGGTGGGGGTTGGGGGTGGGGAGAGTGAGAAATTATCAAGGGTTAAGTGATACTTGCAACCTCAAAACATATTTTATTGCAGAGCCTGGGGGGATATTTGCCTATTCATTTAATTAAGAGTGTTCTGTTCAACTATGATTTTCTAGGTTGGGCAAAGGTAAGGTAGGACGTTGATATTCATTGCTGCATGGGATCTTCTGAAATAGTGGAATTAATTTGTGTTCATCCCTTCTGAAGAGATCCTATTTTCCTATAAGATCCCTCAATTCATCCCAGGGGTGCATTTTAGATAAGACTGAGGTGTATGTGCTTGGAATAGAGTAAGAATGGCAGCTACAGCATTAAAAGGAATTGTTTGGTCTTACTTTGTTTTTCTGCCAGAAATGAAGTGACATATAAAAACTCCAGTTACCCTTAGCACTAGTTGCATTAATCTTAAGCATTACTCAGTTGTGTATAAATAAATCACATTACTTTTACAGAAAGTGATTTAAGGCCCTTAACTATCATTATGATACGTGCGTGTTCAGTCGTGTCTGACTCTTTGTGACCCCATGGACTACAGCCCGCCAGACTCCTCTGTCCATGGAATTTTCCAGGCAAGAACACTGGAGTGAATTGCCATTTCCTTCTCCAGGGGATCTTCCTGACCCAGGAATCAGATCTGCGTCTTCTGCATTGGCAGGTGAATTTTTTACCAGCTGAGCCACTGGGAACAGATTTGGTCACATTTACACCCCACTCCAGTACTCTTGCCTGGAAAATCCCATGGATGGAGGAGCCTGGTAGGCTGCAGTCCATGGGGTCGCTGAGAGTCGGGCACGACTGAGCAACTTCACTTTCACTTTTCACTTTCATGCATTGGAGAAGGAAATGGCAACCCACTCCAGTGTTCTTGCCTGGAGAATCCCAGGGATGGGGGAGCCTGCTGGGCTGCCGTCTATGGGGTCGCACAGAGTTGGACACGACTGAAGCGACTTAGCAGCAGCAGCAGCATAGTGAAGACCACTTCGCGTGCTGAGTCACTTCAGTGGTGTCCGACTCTTTCCGACCCCATGGACTGTAGCCCACCAGACTCCTCTGTCCATGGGATTCTCCAGGCAAGAATACTGGAGTGAGCTGCCATTTCCTTCTGCATGGGATCTTGCCCACCCAGAGGTCGAACCTGCATCTCTTAACTTCTCCTGCATTAGCAGGCAGGTTCTTTACCACTAGCGCCACCTGGGAAGCCCGTTGTGAAGATCCCTCCTGTAGCACTTGCATTAGAGGGAATCTGGAGATCTTTTGATTAAAAAGGATAAATTGATTGTCTTAAAAATGATTAATGTATTATATAACTAGCATATACTATGAAAAATACATTTTCTTATTTTTTTATGAAATTTTACTTAGAGATTAAGGGTGCAGAATTTAACTTCATGACATCAGCCTAATGTTTTTATCTTGGGGTTACTTAGAGTAAATGTCTTTCCTTCTTGATTATTAGAGAAAGCTAGATTCCAGGTGGGTATTGTAGAATCTGGTTGTTGAAGACTAGTCAAAATGCTGAGGATAATTTTTCATTTTCATTTTTTTTAAACTCCCTCTTCTTCCTATATCCTCCTTTTTCCCTTTCAACTTTGGCTCTTATTCTCTTTTCTTTACTTTTTTCCCCATTCTTCCACCTTATTTTTGGCTGCTCTAAATAGGCCAGTTTAAAATGTAGTGAAATCACAAACTTTAAAAAAGGTCTGACCAAACTTTCAGGAAAGCTATTTCATAATACTGTCAAAAGCTTCATGAAAACTCAGTCTTTGAACTAGCAGTTCTGCCTCTAGAGATTTACCTTAAGGAAATAATCAGAAATGATCAAAATAATAGTATTCATTCATTCATTCATTTACTCTTTACAACAGCCTATGATATTTCATCTCTATTTTGCACAGGAGGAAACTGAGGAACAGAGAGATTGTGGTTGCCAGGATCTAGGGGATTGGGGGAAATAGGGAGATGTTGAGGAAAGGGTGCAAACTTCCAGGTGCAAGATGAATACGTTTTGGGGATCTCATGTACAACATGGTGACTAGACTAAAAATGCTTTATTATATACTTGAAAGTTGCTAAGAGAATAGATCTTAAATGTTCTCTATACACACACGGTAATTATATGAGGTATTAAATGACCATCCGTGGTAATCACTTTGCAATGCGTATCTGTATCAAATCATCACAGTGTGCACCTTAAACTTTCTTACAATGTTATATGTCGATTGTTGTTGTTTAGTCACCAAGGCATGTCCGACTCTTGCGACCCCATGGACTGTAGCCTACTAGACTCCTCTATCCATGGGATTTCCCAGACAAGAATACTGGAGTGGGTTGCCATTTCCTTCTCCAGGATATGTCAATTATACCTCAGTAAGGCTGGGAGATTTTTTTTTTTTAATTGAAAAGGCCCATCAAGAGCCTACCCACATGGTTGAACATGGATTTACATCATCATGCAATTTCAAAACACTGAGGACAAAGAGAGGATCTTAAAGTTTCCAGATAGATCATGTCATACATAAATCATCTGAAATCAGAATAACTTTGTAATCTTTAAAATAGCAACACTGGAAACTAGAAAATAGTGGATCAATGACTTCAAAATTCTGAAGAAAAAAAAAGAGATAATTTCAGAACTAGACCTCTGTACTCAGTTGTTATTAGCTGAATTGTGCCCCCTCAATTCCAATATGACTTGTCTTTGTAAGACTAACCTTTATAAGACTTGTCTTTATAAGAACGGGAGCTTAGGAAACAGACACCCAGAGATGGAAAACAGTGTGAAGATGGAGAGAGAAGATGGCTATCTACAGCCAAGGAGAGAGGTCTTAAAGGAAACCAACCCACTGAAACCTTGATCTAGGACTTCCAGCTTCACCATGAGAAATTTCTGTTGTTTAAGAAACGGAGGTGGGGCACAGCGAAGTCTAGTAACTTGTCCAAGATCACACAGCTGGGAAAAGGTGGATCTCAGACTCAGACAGTAACTCTAGCATCCATTCACCTCACCTCTGCACTCAGTATGTCAACAGATACAATGAGTCCTTCCGAAATGAACTCCCAAAGATGTTACCAAACCAGAAGCCATCTTTTCTCTCTAAAAGCACATGTCAAAGAGAACAGTTGACCTCCAACAATCCTTTGCAGTTTCACATTTATACATTTTTAATTATGTATAACTGTTAGTATACTAATTATTATGTATAACTAATTATGCATAACTATGAATTTTAACTATTTCTTTCAGTGTTCTTAAATTTATGAGGTAATGCTACTTCAAGTAAAATAGCTGCAACCGGGAATGTCAGCAGAGTATGCTATAACAAAATAAAACTGGCAATGTCATTCAAAGAATATTCAAATGTGTTTTGTCGTTGCACAGATGGTCTCTTTCCATGGCAACACAGAAAAGAGGTTCCTTTCCATCCTGTTGATGAACTTCTTTGATAAAAATGTGAGAATAGAAAGAAAAGATAAAGGTTTTTCCATTTCTTTTTAAGAGAGGGGTTAAACGTTATGTTTTGTTGATTTTTTTTTTTTTTTTTGAAACTGTTAACAATTGGCTCTGGTCCTTTCCCACCCAGCCACACTGCTCTCAGCTTCTGGTTGTATAGGGGTATCTAACCATTCATTCGGAGAAGGCGATGGCACCCCACTCCAGTACTCTTGCCTGGAAAATCCCATGGACGGAGGAGCATGGTAGGCTGCCGTCCATGGGATCGCAAAGAGTCAGACACGACTGAGCGACTTCACTTTCACTTTTCACTTTTCTGCATTGGAGAAGGAAATGGCAACCCACTCCAGTGTTCTTGCCTGGAGAATCCCAGGGACGGGGGAGCTTGGTCGGCTGCCCTCTCTGGGGTCGCACAGAGTTGGACACGACTGAAGCGACTTAGCAGCAAACATTCATTACTGAATCCCTAATGTTTTGAGGTTCAAAAAATGACACAACCTGGACATTTTTAACAAAAAATTGTTAAATTTTTAAATTCTCTTATAAATTCACATTTATAAGAGAATTCCTACTCAAACAGTTTCAAAGCATGTTTCACAGCCTTTGGTTAATCTGAATATTGATGATGATTTGATTTGATGAGCATGTGCTGTGCTCAGTTGCTTCAGCCTATCCGACTCTTTGCAACCCCATGGACTGTAGCCCACCAAGCTCCTCTGTCCATGGAATTTTCCAAGCAAGAGTACTGGAGTGAGTTGCCATTTCCTCCTCCAGGAGATCTTCCCGACCCAGGGATGGAACCTGAGTCTCCTGCCCCTCTGCATTGCCAGCAGAATCTTTACTGCTGAGTCACCTGGGAAGTCCACAAGGCAGATTCACTCAAAAGGAAAATGGTGACTCTTGCCATTTAGAGGATTTCATAAAGTCATTGAAATGAATGCTAAAGAATGGCTCTTCTTGCTCACAAAGTCACTGGCAAAGAAGTTTCCGCAGAGTTAGAAGACTTGACCACTGAAGAGGAGACATTTGACAAGGGATGATGATTCTTTGAAAAAGAATGACTTGCATATCAAAGGAGTAAGAAAAGATCTTGTAAAATACGAGGAAATTCTTGAATGTATTTGCTTCAAAAATAATGACTGCCTTTCTAGTTTGCAGTGAAAGTCAGATGTGAAGAACGTCAAACTGTGCTATCAGATAACCTTTCAGGGAAAAAAAAAATACCCCTAACAAAGCAAGCCATACTTAATTCTTCCTTTATCCTAAGAATTATTACATACATGAAATGATAGCCTAATGTTTGGGCTTCACTAGTGGCTCAGATGGTAAAGAATCCGCCTGCAATGCAGGAAACCCAAGTTCGATACCTGGGTTGGGAAGATTACCTGGAGGAAGGCATGGCAACCCACTCCAGTATTCTTGCCTGGAGAAACCCCATGAACAGAGGAGCCTGGTGGGCTACAGTCCATGGGATCGCAAAGAGTCATGGATACGAATGAGCAACTAAGCACAAAAATTTTTAAGGTAATATAAAACTAATTTCAATAATTTTAACTTCATTTTCAGGATAAAAACCTAATTAAGCTTTCTTTTCTATTTTCTGTTTATTATTAAGTGTTGGTTCCCATTTTGTGCAGATTTACTGTTAAGTGGCTCTTTTCTGGTACCAATTATTCTCAGATAATGAGGACTTTCTGTACTTTATGCTGACAGAGCAGAAGCTAAATGGGGTTAGCGAGACTAGATGGCCTGCTCATCTTCAACTTCACTTCAATAAAAAAAATTCTTCTAAGGACCCACAGTGTCTGGAATGCAATGAATGGAATCACTTTTTTTTTCTTTCACTTTTCTTCACAAACAAGGTTTATCTCCTCACGGCTAGGTTGGATGAAGTCTTTGTAGCCCTGCAGAAACAGGTCCATGTTGACAGTCCCAGGTTTAGCAGAGACTCAGTTAAGACCCAGCTTTCGTTGGCAGCTCAGACGGTAAAGAATCTGCCTGCAATGTCAGAGACCTGGGTTCGATCCCTGGGTCAGGAAGATCCCCTGAAGAAGGGAATGGCTATCCATTCCAGTATTCTTGCCTGGAGAATGCCATGGACAGAGACTATAGCCTGGTGGGCTACAGTCCCTAGGAGTAGCAAAGAGTTAGACAGCTGAGTGACTAACACTTCAGTGAAGAACTAGCTGTCCAGAGAAACCCTGGCTGCCCAAAGTCAGGGGTCCTCAGTTAGAAAGAGCTTTACCTCAGAAAATGCTGACTAAAGAATTCACTTTGCCGTGCACAGAGAAGTATTCGTTAAGCTAGTGCTTGGAAAAACCAAGCACTCTTTTTATTTGCCCCAGCAATAAGTTCTTTTATTTTCACCATTTAAGTTCTTACACATTGTGGATATTGCTGAAAGGGTAGATGAAATGCTTTTTGGCATGAATCAGTTTATTCACTTATGGATTCATCATGGTGTTAGTTTTGCAAATAATTTAATAACAAACAATTAATTTTAAAAAATCTCTCTCAGAAATGATTACAAACACATTCAGCCACTAAGAACTCTTGTCTCTCTCTCAAAAACTAAATCTTCCTCTAAATTCTGTAACCATTTTTCTCCTGTACAGTAATCTTAAGATGATGAGTAAGTATAAGGAAAGTGACCATTGCTAAAGATTAATCTTCAATTGGATAATGTTTTACTTGGGGAGATTCCATTGAAACTGAGCAAATATGTGAGCAAAAAAAATATATTTAGGTATTTAGCATACTAATATGAAAGTGTCGGTCTTTCATATGGGCATGACAGCTTGCTTCTTTTTCAAATTTTTTATTTATTTATTTAATTTTGGCTGTGCTGGGTCTTCTTTGCTGTGCCCAGGATTTCTCTAGTTGCAGCGAGTAGGGTTCCTGTCTAGCTGCAGTATGCTGGCCTCTCAGTGCGGTGGCTTCTCCTGTTGCAGAGCACCAACTCTAGAACCCAGGCTCAGTAGTTGTGGCACATGGGTTTAGTTGCCCTGCAGGCATGTGGACTCTTCTTGGACCAGGGATTGAACCCGTGTCCCTGGCACTGCAGGCAGATTCTTTACCACTGGACCACCAGGGAAGTCCTGCGGCTTGCTTCTTAGTCAGTTTGTTTCCCCTCTTGGCTGCCAAAGTGAAATGTGACTAGTATATCCATAGCACCTTTCCTAAAAGGTTATAACAAAAATATAGTCTTTGTTTTTGTTAAACATGAACTGTTTGAGTTTATTGATGACAAGCCATGCTATGTTTACCTCTATTCAAAAGAGCCAAATTGCCATTCTTCTTTATTCCATGTTAAAGAAAAGTTATATTAGAGGGCTTTGTGCCACTAGTACTTAAAATAACAACAATTTTAACAGATCTTTAATTCAGAAAAAAAAATTAAAAAAAAAAACAAACCTATTTGGAGATTGACCTACGGCTAAATTTTCATTAGTCCCTGCTGCTGCTGCTGCTAAGTCGCTTCAGTCGTGTCCGACTCTGTGTGACCTCATGGACAGCAGCCCACCAGGCTCCGCTGTCCCTAGGATTCTCCAGGCAAGAACACTGGAGTGGGTTGCCATTTCCTTCTCCCATTAGTCCCTATTAGAATACAAATAATTCTGGCATGGATACATCTTAATGTTGTTGCTGCTGCTGCTAATAATTTAGACGTTGGTTTGCTAATGAGTTGATTGTCTTGTTCTGTTGCTAGTCTGTTTCTCTCTTGACTTCCCTCCTTTCTAAACACATAGTTCTAGAAGGAGGATAGAGTAAGACCTAAAATTTGAATTCATTAATTTCAAGCATTGTTTGGAACCCTAAATCAAAGAGCTGATTTTAAAAAATTAATAGATTCTGGACTGTGTTTTATGCACTTCAATTATTTGTTCCATTCCTGATGAATTTTCTTCTTGCATGACAGATGTCTACCTTCCTGTACCAAGTGTTAAGACTTGAAATATATCATTCATTTTATTTTTTCAAAAACCAAATGAAATCTAAGTATGAGGGGAAAGTTAATAGCAATCGTTACTCAGGCTTGATTCTCAATTTCCCACCGTACCCCCCGCCAGCCTGGTCTTTGTGAGGTCTTCTGAGATCTTACGGCAACCACTAGACCATTCAGGTATGACCTAAATCAAATCCCTTATGATTATACAGTGGAAGTGAGAAATAGATTTAAGGGCCTAGATCTGATAGATAGAGTGCCTGATGAACTATGGAATGAGGTTCGTGACATTGTACAGGAGACAGGGATCAAGACCATCCCCATGGAAAAGAAACGCAAAAAAGCAAAATGGCTGTCTGGGGAGGCCTTACAAATAGCTGTGAAAAGAAGAGAAGTGAAAAGCAAAGGAGAAAAGGAAAGATATAAACATCTGAATGCAGAGTTCCAAAGAATAGCAACGAGAGATAAGAAAGCCTTCTTCAGCGATCAATGCAAAGAAATAGAGGAAAACAACAGAATGGGAAAGACTAGAGATCTCTTCAAGAAAATCAGAGATACCAAAGGAACATTTCATGCAAAGATGGGCTCGATAAAGGACAGAAATGTTATGGACCTAACAGAAGCAGAAGATATTAAGAAGAGATGGCAAGAATATACAGAACTGTACAAAAAGATCTTCACGACCCAGATGATCACGATGGTGTGATCACTGACCTAGAGCCAGACATCCTGGAATGTGAAGTCAAGTGGGCCTTAGAAAGCATCACTACAAACAAAGCTAGTAGAGGTGATAGAATTCCAGTTGAGCTATTCCAAATCCTGAAAGATGATGCTGTGAAAGTGCTGCACTCAATATGCCAGCAAATTTGGAAAACTCAGCAATGGCCACAGGACTGGAAAAGGTCTGTTTTCATTCCAATCCCAAAGAAAGGCAATGCCAAAGAATGCTCAAACTACCGAACAATTGCACTCATCTCACACGCTAGTAGAGTAATGCTTAAAATTCTCCAAGCCAGGCTTCAGCAATATGTGAACCGTGAACTTCCTGATGTTCAAGCTGGTTTTAGAAAAGGCAGAGGAACCAGAGATCAAATTGCCAACATCCGCTGGATCATCGAAAAAGCAAGAGAGTTCCAGAAAAACATCTCTTTCTGCTTTATTGACTATGCCAAAGCCTTTGACTGTGTGGATCACAATAAACTGTGGAAAATTCTGAAAGACATGGGAATACCGGACCACCTGACCTGCCTCTTGAGAAATTTGTATGCAGGTCAGGAAGCAACAGTTAGAACTGGACATGGAACAACAGACTGGTTCCAAATAGGAAAAGGAGTTCGTCAAGGCTGTATATTGTCACCCTGCTTATTTAATTTCTATGCAGAGTACATCATGAGAAATGCTGGACTGGAAGAAACACAAGCTGGAATCAAGGAGAAATATCAGTCACCTCAGATATGCAGATGACACCACCCTTATGGCAGAAAGTGAAGAGGAACTCAAAAGTCTCTTGATGAAAGTGAAAGTGGAGAGTGAAAAGGTTGACTTAAAGCTCAACATTCAGAAAACGAAGATCATGGCATCTGGTCCCATCACTTTATGGGAAGTAGATGGGGAAACAGTGGAAACAGTGTCAGACTTTATTTTTCTGGGCTCCAAAATCACTTCAGATGGTGACTGCAGCCATGAAATTAAAAGACGCTTACTCCTTGGAAGGAAAGTTATGACCAACTTAGACAGCATATTAAAAAGCAGAGACATTACTTTGCCAACAAAGGTCCTTCTAGTCAAGGCTATGGTTTTTCCTGTGGTCATGTATGGATGTGAGAGTTGGACTGTGAAGAAGGCTGAGTGCCAAAGAATTGATGCTTTTGAACTGTGGTGTTGGAGAAGACTCTTGAGAGTCCCTTGGACTGCAAGGAGATCCAACCAGTCCATTCTGAAGGAGATAAGCCCTGGGATTTCTTTGGAAGGAATGATGCTAAAGCTGAAACTTCAGTACTTTGGCCACCTCAAGGCAAGAGTTGACTCATTGGAAAAGACTCTGATGCTGGGAAGGATTGGGGGCAAGAGGAGAAGGGGATGACAGAGGATGAGATGGCTGGATGGCATCACTGACTTGATGGACATGAGTCTGAGTGAACTCTGGGAGTTGGTGATGGATAGGGAAGCCTGGCGTGCTGCGATTCATGGGGTCGCAAAGAGTTGGACATGACTGAGCGACTGATCTGATCTGACTGCTCTGTGGCCTGTAAGTAGCTGATATTACAGATGTCTGTGACTTCGTAGACCTTGGAAATTGCTCCAGTTTTAGTGCCAGCCTTGGAAACGGGACTCGGTGCCTAGGAACCAGCTGCCAGAGGTAATTCCTCACTCATGGTCCTCTGAGGTTTTTTCCCCCTCCCTTAATCCTAGAAGTTAAAGTCTAATTGCTGTTCCCTTCTTGTATTAATCTTTCTCTTGTCACTTATCTTCTCCCTCACTCCCAAAGTGGATACCTGTCTCTCTTTCCTCTATCAAAGTCTCTTAATTTTTTAATTTTCAAAAACAAAAGCCAGAAAGAAAGGTTGTCTTCAGGCAACTTTCACCTGACTTTGAAACATGAACTTCTCTGGAAAGGAAAATCCCAAAGTTCATCTCATTTCTTGGGAAATGATTTAGAAAAATAGTAAACAGGAAGAGCCAAATAGATCTCAATAATTATCATTTATGATGTGGTTTATAATTAGATAAAAAATAAGAAACATAAAAATGCAAAGTAAATGCAGGAAGATGATGAATGAAGGATATAAAATAGAGGCGGAAAAGAATTGTTGGCAATCATTAAAAACTAAATTGTTTTGGTTTAACTTGACCTTGCTAACAAAGGTTGCTTGTGTTAACATGAATTCTGCATTTCACCCCCATTCAAAGAACAGTCTCCAGCTTTGATATTTAACTTTTGACTTCAAAACACAGTTCCAGCAACATGCAGTGTTCCTCCATGGGTAGACACATGGAGTGAATGTCTTGTCAGAATCACCAAGTGGGACTCTTGGACCCTCTCCAAGACCACTGCTTCTGCAATTGTTGTTATTTAGACACAAAGTTGTGTCCAACTCTTTGTGACCCCATGGACTGCAGCCCACCAGGCTCCTCCACTACTGATGACTTTTTGTGATTGAAGCGATCGACATGTTCTGGAGCAACACATGAACTAGTCAGAGATGAATACTCTTTCAGTCCCTGGCCAGTTGAAAATTTCCATCCCAGGACTTTCATCTGCTACTCAAAGCTATCACATGTCCCTCTTTCTGGGTCTCCTAATTTCAAAGCTCTTGCTTGGGTCCATCCCTAGGCAGAAGTGGCAGGGGCCATACAAGTCTCTTCCCTGGTTAGTCCTGGTTCACTGCAGGTTGCCTTATATCAGCTCTGGTTATTGCCACAAGCATCACTCTATCACAGTCATCTCATGGGTAAGTTTTTGTATCCTGGAACACAGTCAAAACAAAAGAGTTGTAGACTTCTTATCTTTAAATATATAGTCCATTTTTTAAATTGGAGTATAGTTGTCTTACAATCTGTGTTCATTTCTCCTGTACAACAAAGTGAATCAGCTATATGTATCCACATATCTGCTCCCTCTTGGACACCCTCCCCATCCTACCCATCTTGGTCACCGCAGAGCATGAGGTGAGCTCCCTGTGCTACACTGCCTGTTTGCTTTTTGAACTCACCTTGGGCTTGGTGCTGGGTGACCCTCTTCTCCAGCACCTCACCAGGAGATATCACAGCTCTCCATTTTCAGCACTTCTCTTGCTCCTGAGAGTTCACCTCTAATCTGTACTCCATTTCTCAATGGCTCAGCTCCATGTTGATATTTAGGGTTATTTGTTATTTTGTGGTGTAAACCTGTGTAACAACTCTTGAGTGGGTTATGACTAGGGTACCCTTGCAAATCCAAATTGGAACTCTGTTGAGAGTGAAAAGGACGCTATCATAACTCTGGGACCGGAGTCCAGTCCAACCATACAATGATCATCTAAGTGACAGTGGGCACTCTGAGAAGTGCCACAGTGCCAGTTTTTCTTTCTTCTTTTCTTAATGATTGATTTTAATTTTCTTAAGCCTCTAATTCTGCTAACTGTTGAAAACACTTGACTTTGGCATTTAAGAAGAATATAAGTCCAATTTAAAACTTCACCCAGTCTCTCTAGAGGCAAGTGTTCAGGCTCTCAGGGACTTGCCCATCTCTTCTCCTTTCCTTCTCCTGGTAACATCTGGGTGTAGGGGAAGTTTCCTAAAGGCTTCACATTTAAGCGAGGGGCTGTCCTGCAGTCCTTCAGTCCTGGTGGGCTTTGGGTTGATGAGCAGCTCCACCTTCTAGGTCATCAGGCATGAGGCTCTCTCCGCACTGCATCTGCTACCTAAATGGCTGCATGGAGTGCCTCCCAGTTTGTTTGCAACACTCTCAAGGCCTGGAGTCACCTTCCCTGCTATCTTGGCCCCATCATCCTGGCTGCCACACTGCTATAGTCCCTCTGAATTCTGCCTCTATTTAGAATCAGGCCAGCTCGAGTGGGTTCACCTCCCAGCCTTGCTTTCAGGGTCTCTTGATTTCTTCTGGAGTACTTCCAGGCAGATCTACCCCCCAGTTAAGTCTTCATACCTTGCCAGGGCATGGATGGTATCTGGACCCCTGAGACACCACTCATAGACTCAGGCTAGAAGCGGGTGGGTAGAGGGGGAGTTGCTTTTTCAGTTCTTAAATCCATTATACACTACCTAGTTCACTATTTTAAGCCATTTACCTGTTTTTAACTCTTTTAATCTCCGCAGCAAATATCTAGTGTAGGTAGCATTAATACCCTTGGGTTACAGATGAAGAAGCAGGAACAGAGAATAAGTAATTTGCCTGAGGTCACCCAGCAAATAAGGGACAGAGCCAGGATTTGGGTCCAGGCAGCCTGGTACCAGGATCTGTAATCTGAACCACTATGCTGGGAGAAGTTTAGGGATTAGGCTGATAAAATGTGATTATTCAACAAGAAGCTTCCCCTAAATGAATTAGTTGTATGTGTGTGTTAGTCGCTCAGTTGTGTCTGACTCTTTGCGACCCCATGGACTATAGCCAGCCAAGCTTCTCCATCTGTGGGATTCTCCAGGCAAGAGTACTGAAGTGGGCCACCATTCCCCTCTCCAAAATAAATTATTTAGATGTTAAAAATTCTTCTGACATGAACAGGTACTCTGACTCCATATTTTGGAGAAATATTTTGGAGGTCAACTCTTTTACTCCATTAATTTAGCTCTTCGTTAAAAAGCAGTATCTCCTACCATTGGAACTCATAATTAAAATAACTTGATTGATTCACTACTTATAAACCCCAAAGATATGACAGTTTCATAAATCAATGTTATTTCTTCAGAACTAGGTGTGCTGATCTAACAAGTCTCCTCTTGTATGTATGTGTTAGTCACTTAGTCGTGTCTGATTCTTTGTGTCCCCATGGACTGTAGTCTGCCAGGCTCCTCTGTCTATGGAATTTTCCAGGCAAGAATACTGGAGAGGGTAGCCATTTCCTTCTCCAGGGATCTTCCCACCTGAGGGACTGAAACTGGGGCTCCTGTATTTGCAGGCAGATTCTTTACCATCTGAGCCATCAGGGAAGACCAGCTTTGGACTTTAATTAATTGAATGGACGTAAATATTGGAATCGTTTTTAGTGCTTTAAGTATTTTTTAAAATGAAACATCTTTTTGAATATTGAGGCTTTTTCTTTTCTTTCCTTAACAAAGCAAATAGTTATTTCAGACACAGAGAAATTACTCTGTCCGAGATGTTCCTTTATCATTACATCTCCAATTTAGTCTTGTACCAATTCCAAAGAACAATTGTGTAACTTCTGGATCTTCTAAAATATGTCCCATTCATTTCCTGAAGCCTTGAAAACTTTCTGCATAACATTCTCCTCCCCAAGGCTTTATTCATTTTTAAATTCTTTTTGACCAAAAGTTTGCACTTCTCCCAAACCTCTCTATTTTTAAAAAAATCTTCTTTGTCCTGTTTTTCAGTTACTGAGTAAATTTCTACTATTTTTCTCTGGCTTATTTTCCCTGGATTGTTTTGGTGATTCAATTTCTGGGCTTCAGCTGTATAATTGCTACATTTTTACTGCTATTGACCATAAAATTCTGCCCAGTCACTAGGCTGTGAAAAAGTAGAGGCAAAATTGCTCCTATTGCCTGATGCCTGGCTATGTGGTACTGGCTCCAGAGTCCAAGAAAGCATCCTTTTACTCCCTGTATCTTTTAGAGTCCTGGCTTACCTGGTGGCTCAGATGGTAAAGAATCTGCCTACAATGCAGGAGACCTGGGCTCAATCTCTGAGTCAGAAAGATCCCATGGAGAAGGGAATGACAACCCACTCCAGTGTTCTTGTCTGGAGAATCCCATGGACAGAGGAGCCTGGTGGGCTTCAGTCCATGGTGTCACAAAGAGTCAGACATGACTGAACAACTGACACTTAACTCTCCCTTAGAGTCAGGAGCCCATTCAATATGCATCATCAACAGGACCAGCCAAGTAACTGCGTATTGATAACCACCTAGAACCTCTTAGTTGTTTAAATAAAGTTAGTTTCACTTTCAATTTACTTCAGCTTCCACGTAAAGAATATTATTTATCTTTTGTCATTGGTATTTAAATAATTATTATCCCAACCCTACAGGTTCAGTGAAGCGATACTGGTATTGATATTTCAGGTCCGTGGAGGTGCTCTCCCTTTGAAAATAAGCAGTGTTGGCTTTCTGAAACTTGGCTGGAATTTGAAGAGCCAGAACCTGAGCTGAGGATAGACGCAGCAGTCCATGAAAAACGGAGAGATAAGAGGCAGCATCCTATAGAGGAAAACAAAACAAAAGTCATCCATCTTGTCCAATCAGGTTAATGATCCAAATGAGCTGAGTAGAGAATCGATTTGGTTGGCATTGGAGTAAAAAACAGAAAACATTAACAGCTAACACATTAATTCATATTTTCATTTGATTCTGAAAGTCTCGAAGCCAGAAGGGTCAGAGCTGGAATCTGACCCACGTGGTGGACCAGAGAGCTTGAACACATCATGTATCAGACATATGTTTGTCTGCCTTCTGGTTTCCAGTCTTCGAGAGGTCATTCCTGCCCTATGTCAACCACTGATACTGGGGATCCAGACTTGCCCCATTCTCTGGCTGACTCCAGAGCCCTTGAATACTCTACTATGATCAGGACAGGGACCCAGAGAACATCCCCTGACCTGGAAAGGAGCTGCTGCTGTTGACTTTTATAGGACACCTGTAAACTGGTTTTTTGGCCCAACTTGTGCATATAACCTCAGTGAGGATGATTTGGGGGCATTACTGGTACTTTTGCTTATATTACTACCCTTTTGTTGGTTAGTTTAGTTGCTTAGTCATGTCCGACTCTTACAACCCCCCTGCTAGGCTCCTTTGCCCATGGGATTCTCCAGGCAAGAATACTGGATTGGGTTGCCATTTCCTTCTCCAATTACCACCCTTTAGAATGCTCCTTTTATTGCCTTGTGGTTTTGTTTTTTTCTATTTTGAGTAGATACATTATATTCTTTATGGCTGCTTATTTTCCTACCATTTTTTGTTTTTAATACAGTTCACCACAAAATATAGATGTTCACAGTAACTTTTTGTGTGTATCTTTTTGGGGCTTGATAGTTTATTTCTTTTTATTGCAAAGTAATTTTGCATTGTATGGATGCACTACATTTTATTGACCTATTGAAGGCTATCTTGGTTACTTGAAAGGTTTGGCTATTAAGATAGAGCTGCTGTAAACATTCACATACTGATTTTTTGTGTGGACATAAGTTTTCAAGAAAGGCAATGCCAAAGAATGCTCAAACTACTGCACAATTGCACTCATCTTACATGCTAGTAAAGTAATGCTCAAAATTCTCCAAGCCAGGCTTAAGCAATATGTGAACCCTGGGATTTCTTTGGAAGGAATGATGCTAAAGCTGAAAGTCCAGTACTTTGGCCACCTCATGCGAAGAGTTGACTCATTGGAAAAGACTCTGATGCTGGGAGGGATTGGGGGCAGGAGGAGAAAGGGATGATAGAGGATGAGATGGCTGGATGGCATCACTGACTCGATGGACGTGAGTCTGAGTGAAGTCCGGGAGTTGGTGATGGACAGGGAGGCCTGGCGTGCTGTGATTCATGGGATCACAAAGAGTTGGACATGACTGAGCGACTGAACTGAACTGAACTGAACTGAACTGAAGTTTTCAATTCATTCGGGTGAATGTAAGGAGCACGTTGTGAGATCATATGGTAAGAGTATGTTTAGTCTTGTAAGAAGCTATAAACTATCTTCCAAAGTGGATGTACCAGTTTGCACGTACCAACAATGTACCAACATTGATGTACCAACAATGAATGAGAGTTCATTTCCTGATGTTGCACGTTCTCACCAGCAATTGGTGGCGACCATTTGGTGGCTTTTAACCATTCTAATAGGTGTGTAGAAATAGCCCACTGTTGGTTTCATTTGCAGTTCTCTAGGAGATCAGCCCTGGGATTTCTTTGGAAGGAATGATGCTAAAGCTGAAACTCCAGTACTTTGGCTACCTCATGCGAAGAGTTGACTCACTGGAAAAGACTCTGATGCTGGGAGGGATTGGGGGCAGGAGGAGAAGGGGATGATAGAGGATGAGATGGCTGGATGGCATCACTGACTCGATGGACGTGAGTCTGAGTGAACTCTGGGAGTTGGTGAAGGACAGGGAGGCCTGGCATGCTGCAGTTCATGGGGTCGCAAAGAGTCGGACATGACTGAGCGACTGAACTGAACTGAACTGAATGACATATGATGTTGTGCATCTTTTCATACACTTATTTGCCATCTGTCTGTCCTGTTTGGTAAGGTGTCTGCTCAGATCTTTTACCCATTTTTTAAATCGAATTTTTTTGTTTTTTCTACTGTTAAATTTTAAGAGTTCTTTGTTTTGAATACCAGTGCCTTTTCAAATATGTGTTTTATAAATGTTTTCTTCCAGTGTGTGGCTTGTCTTTTCATTCTCTAACAATGCTTTTCACAGAGTAGAAGTTTTAAACTTTAACGAAACCCAACTTATCAGTTTTTTCTTTTATGGATCATGCTTTTGTTGTTGTATCTAAAAACCCTTTGTCAAGCACAAGATCATCTATGTGTTTTCTCCTGTTATTTTCTAGAAGTCTTACAGTTTTGCATTTTACATTTATTTCTGTGATCTGTTTTGAGTTTATTTTTGTGAGAGGAGTAAGGTCTGTGTCTAGATTAATTTTTTGCATGTGAATGTCCAGTTGTTCCAATACCAATTGTTGAAAAGACTATTTTGTTTCCATTGAATTGCCTTTGCTCCTTTGTTAAAGTTCAGTTTACTTTACTTGTGTGGGTCTATTTCTGGGCACTCTGTTCTGTTTCATTGTTCTATTCATTTATTCTTTTGCCAATACCAACCGTCTTGATTACTATAGCTTTAGAGTAAGTCTTGAATTTGGGTAGTGTAAGTCCTGTGACCATGTTCTTTTCCTTCAATATTGTGTTGGCTATTCTGGGTCTTTTGTCTTTCCATACAAAGTTTAGAACCAGTTTGTCCATATTAAAAAATTAATAATAACTTGCTGAGATTTTAACTGGGAGTGCATTGATATAAAGTTGGAAGAACTGACATCTTGACAGTATTGAACTTCGTATATTCAAGTAAATGGAATACCGCTCCATTTATCTTCTTTGATTTCTTTTATCAGAGGATTTTCATTGCCTCTTGTAGATCTTATACCTATTTCATGATTTATACCTGAGGATTTCATTTTGGGGTGCTAATGTAAGTGACATTATGTTTTTAATTTCATATTCAAATTGTTCGTTGCTGGTAGACAAGAAAGCAATTAACTTTGTATATTGACCTTGTATCCTGTGATCTTGCTGTAATTTCTTATTCATTCCAGGAGGTTTTTGCTGTAGTTATTGATTTTGGGGGATTTTCTACGTAGACAACCATGTTATTTGTGAACAAAGATAGTTTTATTTCTTCCTTCCCAATCTGGATACTTTTTATTTCTTTTCCTTGTCTATTGCATTCATTTAGGACTTTGGTATGATGTTGAATACAAGTGGTGAAAGTGGTTATGTTTGCTTTGTTCTTGATATTGGAAGGAAAGCATCTGCTTTCTCACCATTAAGCGATGTTAGTTGTAGGGTTTTTGTACATGCTCTTTATCAATTTAAGGAAATTCCCCCTCTGTTCCTAACTCAATGAGTTTTTTTTAAATCATAAACGGATATTGGATTTTGTCAATAGTGCTTGTTCTACATATATTGATATGATCATATGATTTTTCTTCTTCTTGTTATGATTGCATTAATTGATTTTTCAAATGTTGAGCTAGTCTTCCATACTGGAATAAATTCCAGTTGGTCATGGTTTATAAGTCATTTTATGTGTGTGCATGTGTTCAGTATCTCAGTCGTGTCCGACTCTTTGTGACCCCATGGACTGTAGCCCACTTGGCTCCTCTGTCCATGGGATTTTTATACATTGTTGGATCCGGTCCCATCACTTCATGGGAAATAGATGGAGAAACAGTGGAAACAGTGTCAGACTTTATTTTTGGGGGCTCCAAAATCACTGCAGATGGTGACTGCAGCCATGAAATTAAAAGACGCTTACTCCTTGGAAGGAAAGTTATGACCAACCTAGATAGCATATTCAAAAGCATAGACATTACTTTGCCAACAAAGGTTCGTCTAGTCAAGGCTGTGGTTTTTCCTGTGGTCATGTATGGATGTGAGAGCTGGACTATGAAGAAGGCTGAGTGCCAAAGAATTGATGCTTTTGAACTGTGATGTTGGAGAAGACTCTTGAGAGTCCCTTGGACTGCAAGGAGATCCAACCAGTCCATTCTGAAGGAGATCAGCCCTGGGATTTCTTTGGAAGGAATGATGCTAAAGCTGAAACTCTAGTACTTTGGCCACCTCATGCAAAGAGTTGACTCATTGGAAAAGACTCTGATGCTGGGAAGGATTGCGGGCAGGAGGAGAAGGGGATGACAGAGGATGAGATGGCTGGATGGCATCACTGACCTGATGGACGTGAGTCTGGGTGAACTCTGGGAGTTGGTGATGGACAGGGAGGCCTGGTGTGCTGTGATTCATGGGGTCGCAAAAGTCAGACACGACTGAGCGACTGAACTGAACTGGATTTAATTTGCTAACATTTTGTACAGGATTTGTGCACCTGTGTTCATAAGAAATATTGGTCTGGTTTTCTTTCTTATAATGTAGTTTTCTTTCTTATAATGTCTTGGTCTGGTTTTGGTGTTAGGATTATGTCAACCTCATAGAATTACTTAGGAGGTATCTTCTGTTTCTGTTTCCTCTTTATCCATGTTTACTTCTAGACTTATTCATAAGCCCAAAAAGAGTCAATAATCCTATACTCACATGATCAACACAGGCCTGTCTCATTTCATATGTTGCATCATATGTAAGAGAACAGGGATAGCCATTAGATTTAATCATCATGTGGCCTTAGGCTTCAACATTTAGTAAAACTCCCATTCAAGCCAGAAATATCTTATTATCAACATTAGCATAAAGAAAAAAATTTTCTGCAAGTCATCCTTGCCCTGGCAATAGTACCAAGATTAACGGTCAATAAATGCCTGTCTATTTGTTTGGCATCATTGTAAGTTAAGCAGAATAGCTTTCAGAAAATTTCCCTCCATAGGGACAATGCTAGACTGAGAGAGGTATACTCAGAAAATAAGCAGCCTTTTGTAAGGAAAATTCCTCTGAATAAAACTGCCTTCAAAATATTTTGCAGCAACAATGAGAAAAGAGCTTCTGCAGGAAAAATAAAAAGCAAAACCCTGACTCTAATTCCAAGGCCAATGACACCACGCTGTATATAATACAGTTTCTTCTGTGCAAAAGTAAGAGCATGAGTACAAAGGGAACATTTATGAGAGCCAGCATGATCAATTTGAAGAAAATAGTGGCCAGAAACTGCAATCCAATTTTTTTTCCTGTCTAGAAAATCAATGAACCACAAGCATCTAATAAATCGGTCAATTATACTCAGATGCTAGGCTCTACAAAAGATGTGATATTAGGTTTTGCAAATCATTACTGTCTTACAGAGATTTTATGACAGTAAGTTCCACTGATTAAAATGCCAGTATAAAACATAGCCTTTCATTCCAATAGCTAGTACAGACTCATCTTCTGTAATGATGAAATGTAATAATTAGATAGTGGGCAAAACCCACATGTTAGCAAACAACAACAACAACAAAATCAGACTGCACAAAGAAAATGAAAGAGCTGTTGAGACACAACAGAGGTGGCTTCAGGCTTAGAGCCCCAGTGAAAGCACCCAGAGCAACACCCCCATCTCTCAGATGGCAGTTGCTGGGCATGTTTCCATAACAACTCCAAGGGCTTGGCTGAGGACTTATCACTGGGGGTGCAGAGTTAGATTTCTCTGAAAGGGAAATTTTAAATTCTTTTAATTAAAAAATTAAAAAAAATTATTCCTAACTTAAAAAATGGAGATCATTTCTAAAGCCTTTGAGTTCTTTGTCAGCCCCACTGCCTAGGGTACCATTGCCTGGCATGACAAATTCCCCTTTGTTTTCTGTAGTCAGACCTTTTAGGATAAACCAGGCCAGAGGCTTCCTGACTTTACAGCAGGGCTGGTTTAGTTTCCATCACCAGCCACAAGGCCCTAAGAAGGACTCTGGGCCTGAGTGAAAATTCTCTTTTGGGTGGAAAGACGCTCCTAGCAATGATGGAACAGATGAAAATCATTACTTAGGCCTTGCCCTGGCTCTTCCTTTTGTACTCTCTGCTCCTATTTTCCTCAGCCCTGACTACCCAGGAAATGAAAGGGAACTCTGTCTCCCATCTCTTTCTTCTAAGGTAAAGCTCTGCTGAAAATGTACAATATTATTCAATCATGAGAGATGCCGTGTTAAATGCTTGACTCCAGACTGTGAGTGACCCTCTGTCTCAGGCTTGTCCGGACAATGGCTGTTAGGGACTGAATGTTTGCATCTCCCTCAAAATTCACGTATTGAAGCCCTAATTTGCAATGTGTCTGTTCTTGGAGATGCTGTCTCTAAGGGAGTAATCACAACCAAATGAGCTCGTGGGGTGGGGCCCTGATTTGATAGGATTACTTTCCTTTGTGGCTCAGCAATAAAGAATCCACTTGCAATACAGGAGACAAGTTCTATCCCTTGGTAGGGAAGATCCCTGGGAGAAGGAAATGTCAACCTGCTCCAGTATTCTTGCTGGGATAATCCCGTGGACAGAGGAGCCTGGCCGACTATAGTCCATGGGGTCACAGAGTCAGACATGACTGAGCGACTGAGCACACTGGAAGACAGGGACTTTCCTGGTGGCCCAGTGGTTAGGACTTCACCTTCCAATGCAGGAGTGTGGGTTTGATCCCTGGTCAGATATCTAAGATCCCACATGCCTCATGGCCAGAAAACCAAAACAGAAGACAGAAACAATATTGTAACAAATACAATAAAGACTTAAAAACTGTTCACATCAAAAAAATAAAGAAGAAGAAGAGACAGGAAAACTCTTTCTCTCTCTTCCTCTCACCCTCCCTCACCCCCATCTCTTCACACACAAGAGAAGAAAGCAAGAAGGCAGTTGTCTGAGTGCCAGGAAGAAAGCTCTCTCACCAAAAACCAAATCAACTGGAATACTGAACTTCTCACTTCCAGAGCGGTCAGAAAAATGTATATTCTGTAGTTTAAGCCACCCAGTCTATGGGGTTTTGTTTTGACAGCTCCGGCAGACTAATATTCCTTGAGAGAGGGAGACAGTCATTACCTAAGATTCTGTCCATCAGACGTAGATGGTATCAGCCTTGGCAGTCCTGGAAGCCTGCAATAAAAAACACCACATCACTGACCTTCATGTTTGGCATCTTCTCCCATACATGCAAATGTGCCTGGCAATCTTAAGGTGAGACAGCATTTTTAGTGTGACTTCTAGGTAATGACTGCCCTGGTGTCTGCTTAGTTTATGGTGTGGGGGCTGCTGAAACCTCATGACACAACTATTGAACACTTTGAGCGTTGTCATAATTTCTTACAGATGGACACAGATGGTCCAGAACTTTCACTAAGACTGAGCAACCTGTGAGTGATCAGGAAAGAAACCACGAGGGACTGGAAATTGGACTCAGCCTCTCTGCTTGATCCTTGGGTACCACTCTTGGCGGCACAGTGGAGAATTGGTTTTGACATCTTTGTCCCATCAAAGTCTTTGTTTCTCCCTGACACTCCTTGCCACCTCATCTGTTCACTTACAGCCTGTGCTAAGGTTGTGACTGAATGGCACCTTCTCATTAGAAACAACCCAGGGGGAGAGACAGAGGGTTGCATGCATGGAACTGATTGTGATTTGTTCTTTTCTTACAGTAATCAGTGACATCTTGGTTGATTCCTTCTTATTTTCATCGTTACTGCTTACTGCGAATATTCTTTTCTTCCGGTTTTGTCTCTTACCTATTTTTTTATCCTCCAAATGAACATTCTCAAAGAAATCTTTGACCCTGGATTGATTAATATCTTAGCTATTGTTTATGAACTACCACACATTGAAATCTAATTACTTCTACTGTTTCTAGTTTCTCATTTTAAAATAAATTCCCTGGAGCTTTAGACTCCTCCTCCTCTATGATTTTCAAATATTAAGTGAATAAACGCAATAGAGATTCCGGTTCAGAATCCAGTAATGATTCCGCTTGATGGAAACACTATGTGTGAAGCCCGTCTGCCAGTTCTGTGGGTGGTACCTCTACCTAATGGGTCAATGTTTAACAGTTGGTGCTCTGGAGGTCTTTGTGAATACCCGTGGGTATAAACCACTCCCCCATCACATATTCAGGCTGCCAACATCGTGTCACTAATGTGGCATTCGGAAGAGATCCATACAGTAGTCTTTCAGGCTCCTGCTTGGTATGGGTAGCAGGTCTAATTATGTCATAGAAAGGGATATTTAAACCTCTATACCAGCTCTTTGATTAGAGCCCTGCTCTTAGAGGTTCCTTGTGCCTTGAAACCAGACTTTGTTACCTCACTCTGCATCTCCACTGCATGCACTAGCTCCCCAAACACTATGAAGAAAATATAACAAGGCTTTAAAAATGTAGCAGAATCTGACCATCTTCCTGTACCCTTCCTCCCCAAGGCCACATCCCTCACCTCTCTAGTTCAAAAGCAATATTTCAACATAAAAAACCACTTCCACTCCATCTATGTGCTGTGCTGTGCTGTCGCATCCGACTCTTTGTGATCCCATGGATTATATCCCGCCAGGCTCCTCTGTCCATGGGGATTCTCCAGGCAAGAATACTGGAGTGGATTGCCATGCCTTCCTCCAGGGGATCTTCCCAACCAAGGGATTGAACCTTAGACCTGCAGTGCAGGCAGATTCTTTATTGTCTGAGCCACTAGGGAAGCCCGTGAATACTGGAGTGCATAGTCTATCCCTTCTCCAGAGGATCTTCCTGACTCAGGAATTGAACTGGGGTCTCCTGCACTGCAGGCACATTCTTTACCAGCTGAGCTACCAGGGAAGCCCCCACTACATCTATATGAGGATGTTCATTCAATAAGCATTGATAAGTACAAGAAAATTGGAATGACATTGGTGAGATCATGATACATAGTTAATTTTATTTATACAAAATAAAAACAAGAGCAAGTAAGACTTCTAGTTATCTGCTCATGTCAGAAATAACGAAAATGTTTACTGCACCTGTCCTGTGGTACATCCAGTGGTCAGTGGTGGTGGCAGGGACGGTGGTTTACTCACCAGGGCAGCTCTCTCTTGTGGTTTCAAGAATCATTCCTGGCTCTCCAGCCTCAAACCTACTTCTCCAGCATTCCCCAAAGTTTTGTGGGCTGCCCACTATCCTTTACATAAACTGCTTTTCTGCTAAGTTGAACTGAGCTGGCTTTTGCTTACAACTATGAGAAGGCAATGGCATCCCACTCCAGTACTTTTGCCTGGAAAATCCCATGTACAGAGGAGCCTGGGGTTGCTAGAGTCGGACACAACTGTGCAACTTCACTTTCACTTTTCACTTTCATGCATTGGAGAAGGAAATGGCAACCCACTCCAGTGTTCTTGCCTGGAGAATCCCAAGGACAGGGGAGCCTGGTAGGCTGCTGTCTATGGGGTCGTACAGAGTCGGACACGACTGAAGCGACTTAGCAGCAGCAACAGCAGCAAGAAGAGTTTATGCTCTGAAGCTAGACAGCTTTGGGTCAACTCCCAGATGCCAGACTTACTAGCTTGTGTCCTTAAGCATAGTTCTCTATATGACTCAGGTTTCTCAACTGTAAAAGTGGGGTAATGCTTCTTCTAGAGTTATTGTGAGGCTTAAATGAGTTAATACATATAAAGTTAACTCTTATAGCAATGCCTGGCACATTGTAAGCCCTCAATAAGTGTTAGTTATTATCATCATGCTGAGTACAGTTTAGCAAAAATTGGTTGACGTCAACCAGCTCCAAATACAAAGGAGAAACAAACAGCCACTAAACCATTGCTTTTTATGGCACATACTTTACATTTTCTCAAACATAAAAAACCGCTTCATAGTATAATAGCTTCGAACTTGATACAGAACAGAGAATATGTATTTAGTTTTTCCGTGGAAATCAGCAGTTTAGAAGTTGATCACTCTTTAAATCCAGCATCTGTTAATGTTTAAAGCAATTCATAGTTTTCCTCGGAGCACATGAGTTTAGACAAAGACAACAACAAACAAAAGTTCCAAAATGGACTCACTAGCTGGTTTGCATAAAATGAAATGATTTGAATAAAATCTCTATATGAACTGTGTATGTGCTTATTCAGTTCCGTATGAACAAAGCCTGTTATTATCCTCAAAAATTCCTCTGATACTTGCCTTTTCAAATTCTGGAATGGCTATGCAAATTTTAATGTCACATTCTTGTTTCCTTCTTGGCAAAATGCATTGTTTTGCTTTAGTGTTCTAATTTTGTTTTTTAATGTTTTCAATATTTCCAATACATGGGCACCTTTTAAAACTCAGGCCTTTTACTTTTTTTTCTTGCTTGACTCAGAAAAATAGGAAGAAGGGGAACCCCTTGCATTTTCCAAAGTATACTTTACAATGATCAAGTTGGCTCCTGGCTTTACTAGAGATGATTCATTCATTCATTCAACAAATAGACACAGAGTTCCTATCTGGAGCAGGACTGGGATAGAGGCCAGGGATGTCCTGGTGAACAAGGCATAAATAACCCCATCCTCAAAAAGTTTACAGTTTGCTGGGGAGAGAGACGGTGAAACTGGCAGTTGTAATGATCTTCCCAACTCAGGGATCGAATCCAGGTCTCCTGCACTGCAGGCAGATTCTTTACCATCTGAGCCCCCAGGGAAGCCTAACACCGCTCCACCACAAGTAAATTCATTGTGCGATGGGAACACAACAGAGGGGCTACCCAGCCCAAACTCAGGGGGTCATTTCCCATAGGAAATCACATTTAGCTGAGACTGGTACAATAAATAAGAATTGGTCTAGTGAAGAACAGTGTTTTTCTCTAATATGCTCGTGTAAGGATATATAATTAAATTGTATAATGCTACAAATATCTTTTATGAATCTTTTAAAAAAGATGATCACAATTTTTAATGTCCTGTAAACATTTGATTTCTTTTGAGAAGCAAGATGGAAATATAGCAGCTTCCCCGACTAAGAATTTTACCCCTATTTGCAGCTCAAGTTGGACTCCTGATTTTTAAAATACTTTAGAAACTTGTCTTAGTCAACTTGGGTTGCTATGGCAAATACCATAGACCGAGTGGCTTAAACAGCAAATGTATATTTCTCACATTTGTTCCAGAGGCTGAAAGTTTGAGATCAGGGAGTGATCAGCATTGTTATTCCTTGGTGAGGACCCTCTTCCTGGCTTGGAGATGGCTCCTTCTAGCTGTATCCTCACATGGCAGAGAGAGTGAGCTCTGGCCTCTTCATCCCATTTTAAAGGCATCAATCTCATCTTTGATTTAATTGCTCATGACTTTGTCTAAGGCTAATACCCTGGTGACTCAGTGGTAAAGAATCTGCCTGCGATGCAGGAGACCCAGGTTCAATCCCTGAATCAGGAAGATCCCTGGGAGAAGGAAATGGCAACCCTCTCCAGTATTCCTGGCTGGAGAATTCCATGGACAGAGGAGCCTGGCAGGCTACAGTCCATGGGGTTGCAAGGAGTCAGACATAACCTAGCAACTAAACAACAACAAACCTAATTACCTCCCAAAGGCCCTGTCTCCAAATACCATTACATCAGGGACTAGGGCTTCAGCGTATTGATTTTGGGAGGACACAGACATTCAATCCATTGCAATACTTTACTCTGTAGTTATTCTTAAATTTTATTTTCCCTTTACAAGAAAGTTCATTTTCATCACATGTTTCCCTAGGAGTAAATCACATTCATTAAGGATGAAACAGTGAATGATTAAGCCCAATAAACATAACAAATTGCAAAATGGTTTCTTTAATTCACATTGAAAATTCATACAAAATTGAAGTAGATTGTTTTATAATGACAAATTGGAAGGAACAAAATTATTTTGGTCAAGACATCGATACTTCTACAATGTCTTGTATTTGTTTTGAAATGTTACATTGCCTTTTTCAGTTCTAACATACTAAAACATTGCATATCAAATTGTAAGCTCTCATCAGCCTTGCCTCTCTCTCCTTGCTCTAATTTACAGTACTTCACTGACTAAGCCCCAACCTCGGTCAATCCACTTACCTGCATGTGGTTGAAAATATCCTTTCCACTAGGTTGATGATCAACACTTTATTCATAACCACAAACCTCCAGAGGCTCTCAGTACTGCTCAGTAACCCCAAGTTTCACCAGTAGGTTTATTATTCCCCTCATGTGAGTTAAGATGCTAACACATGAATTGTCCTAAGAATATAGGAAATGGAGGCAAGCTGGTTTGAATAACTTTGTATTAATAGAATATTGTTAAATTATAATGTGACTGTACCTTCATAAAGAAGTGCTATATAAGATTTCTTCAAAATATTTTTATTTTACTCTATTTTTTAACCTTTGCTCCTGTTGCAAACAGGTGTCACCTTAACTTAAAGGGAATGATGAGGACAGCTACTTAGGATATCAGTCTTTGTCTCTCTGTCTCTCTGAGTTTCACTCTTTAATTTCTTGAAAACAATTGTGAAGAGAAATGGAAATGTTGAGAAAATCAGATTTGGTAATAATTCATCATAATATAGCCAGGCTTCCCAGGTGGCTCAGTGGTTAAGAATCCACCTCCCAGTGCAGGAGACACAGAGGCAAGGTTCAACCCCTGGGTCGGGAAGATCCCCTGGAGGAGGGCATGGCAACCCACTTCAGTATTCTTGCTGGGAAAATCCCATGGACAGAGGAGCCTTGGTGGGCTATAGTCCATGGGGTCACAAAGAGTTGAACACAACTGAGAGACTAAGCACACACACACATATCAAAATACAACTTATAAGCCCTTTAAATAGGTTTGTGCCTAGAAAAAAATGAGAAAGACATAGGAAAACTTGAAAATATTTTGTACCAACCAAAGTACTCAACACCCTAGCAATTGCTTTTAATTTTCAACCCCCTGATTATTTCAGCGGGAATTAAATTAGTCTGCTTTTAAATAATTGAAACATCTTTCATCAGAATGCCAATTTGTAAGATTTAGTTCACACCCAAAGAGAAATTCATTTTATAAGCAATTTGCTTTAAATGCTGGATGTGTAATCTGCATTTTGGGGAGCCTAAACCTGAAAGACTTTTTTTGGATCAAGTTTCAAATTTGAAATCACAAAATTAAATTATGTCAAAAACTTCAAAAAATGTCTTCTGTTTCTTTTAATAGCATTCTAACTATTTATTTGAAAACAGACTCTCCCAATATATTCAAACCAGTCACATAATACTATTTAGAGTCATGAGTCTTGGACACATATGCACCTAGAATCTGAACTGTGTGCCCGGAAGGTGTAGATTCACACATTTTCACGAATTCCCAGGCATGTGTACAGCGCTTTCAGACAGGAATTGGAATGAAGAACCCAGGCACACAGTGTGTGAAGGGAAAAGAGATCAGTGCTCAGTGGACCAAGACTTCTGAGACTCCGGGGACTCCTGGGAAGACAACGACATCCTTTGATCTTGTATGTAGAATCCTGGGAGGTGCGGCCGGGGCGGGAAAGGCCTCATCCAGAAGAAAGAAATAGTATGGGGGAAATGTTCAGGGTTGCCGAGGAGGAGGGCATGTTGAGTATGTTTTGATGTGATATCACTGACAGTTCTATTCCTTTTCAGACCAAGCCAGAGTCCTAGATAGACTGTGGTGCAGTGACCTTGACAAAGGCACCCCAGTTTCTCAGTGAAATGGAAGGACAGGGGACGTACGCGCTTGCAGCTTAACAGAACCATACAACCACTAAGGAAAAAGGGAGCAGGAATATCTGTTTGTCCACGGCTATGGTGAAGACCACAATCAAAGGTGGAAGCAGACTCCTGACACGTTTGGAGCGTGGGGCACTGCCAGCCAGAGCCACCTTGGGAAGTCACGAAGGTGGGAATCTGGTGGAAGACAGCAATTTATGAGATACTGATGAGAAGGAATTTGAAAGAACTGGGTCCCAGTAAGGCCACCAATGTTCTGGGAAAGATGTAGTAAAATGGAGACAGGTCAGACTCCTTGATCATGAACAACTTTCCACTGATCTTGTCATTTTTTAAACATTTTTATTGGAGTATAGTTGATTTGTGATGTTGTGTTAGTTTCAGGCATACAGCAAAGTGAATCAGTTATTTATATATATATATTATATATATAATAAATAAATATATATTTATTTTTAATAAATTTATAATAATATAAATATATATTTATATTATATAAATAATATAATATAAAATAAATTTATAATAAATAAATATATATATTTATATATAATATATATAATATATCCTGTATATATATACATATATCCACCATTTCATGGGAAATAGATGGGGACACAGTGGAAAGTGTCAGACTTTATTTTTCTGGGCTCCAAAATCACTACAGATGGTGACTGCAGCCATGAAATTAAAAGACATTCACTCCTTGGAAGGAAAGTTATGACCAACCTAGATAGCATATTCAAAAGCAGAGACATTACTTTGCCAACAAAGGTTTGTCTAGTTTGTCTAGTCAAGGCTATGGTTTTTCCTGTGGTCATGTATGGGTGTGAGAGTTGGACTGTGAAGAAGGCTGAGCGCCGAAGAATTGATGCTTTTGAACTGTGGTGTTGGAGAAGACTCTTGAGAGTCCCTTGGACTGCAAGGAGATCCAACCAGTCCATTTTAAAGGAGATCAGTCCTGGGTATTCTTTGGAAGGACTGATGCTAAAGCTGAAACTCCAGTACTTTGGCCACCTCATGCGAAGAGTTGACTCATTGGAAAAGACTCTGATGCTGGGAGGGATTGGGGGCAGGAGGAGAAGGGGACGACAGAGGATGAGATGGCTGGATGGCATCACTGACTCGATGGACGTGAGTCTGAGTGAAGTCCGGGAGTTGGTGATGGACAGGGAGGCCTGGCGTGCTGCGATTCATGGGGTCGCAAAGAGTCGGACACGACTGAGCGACTGATCTGATCTGATCTGATCTGATTCTTTTTTTTAGATTCTTTTCCCATATAGGCCATTACAGAGTACTGAGTAGACTTTCCTATGCGATACAGTAGGTCTTTATTAGTTAATTCTATATATAGTAGTGTGTATATGTCAATCACAATTTGCCAATTTATCCCTCTCTGCTTATACCTGGGAACCATAAATATGTTTTCTACATCCATGATTCTAATTCTGTTTTGTAAATAAGTTCATTGGTACCCTTGTTTTTTATTCCACATGTAAACAATATTATATGGTATTTGTCTTTCTGGGTCTGTCATACTTCCTTCACTGAGTAGGACAGTCTCTAGGTCCATCCATGTTGCTGCAAATGGCATTATTTTGTTCATTTTATGGCAGAGTAATATTCCACTATATATATGTACATGTGTGTGTATATATATACATATACACCATCTTTTTATGCATTTCTCTGTTGAGGGACGTGTAGGTTGCTTCCATGTCCTGGCTACTGTAAATAGCTCATTGGTCTTGTCTTGATGTCTAATCTATACGATTTCTCAGCATGGCCTCTGGACCACCTGTGTTAGAATAACCAGGGACATCTGTTTAAGTTGCAAATTCCCAAGTTCTACTCTTTTTTTTTTTTTTAATTTCTCTTTTACTGTGGTAAAATATATATAACATTTTGTTGGTTGGATGGCATCATTTACTCAATGGACATGAGTTTGAGCAAGCTCCAGGAGTTGGTGATGGACAGGTAAGCCTGGCATGCTGCAGTCCATGGGGTTGCAAAGAGTCAGACATGACTGAGCGACTGAACTGAACTGATATATAACATAAAAGTTATCATTGTAATCATTTTTAAATGTTCAATTCAGTGGTATTAAGTACAGTCACAGTGCTGTAAAACCATCACCCTTATTCAATCCAGAACTTTCTCATCATCCCAAAGTGAAATTCTATACTTGTTAAACAACTTCTCAATCCCTTTACCCTCACACCCTGGTAACTTCTAATCTACTTTCTGTCTCAGGATTTGCTTAGGGCCACTCTTGAGTGGGGAGTGGCATAATTGATGAGGGAATCTGCATTTTAAAAATATATTTCCCAGGATATTCATGTATATTAGACACTTAAAAAAACACCATGTAAATGGTCACCTTACAAATTCATTACTCTAGACTCTGATGATTTTTTTAAAGTTTGCACGTAAACATTTTTGAGATGAAAACACCATTATTATCAAATAGTGAAATGAGACCCGAAGAGAAAGCCAGGTGTGGAGAGGGAAGCTTGACTATATGAACACTGACTCCTCATCCAACCAGTGGGTTGTCACACTAGTAGAAAATGCCCACATAGCCAATTCTTCACGATAAAGAATAATAAAGAGAAGAGCTTGGGACCAGAGGGAAGCCGAACAACACAGACCAACAGAGCTCAGATGAATCATTAAAGCAGATTCAAGTTTGCTCCAGTATTTTCTGAGATCAAAGCTCCCACATCTGTGGCCTCAGAGACTTTCATTCTGAGCAATCCAGGAAGTTTTCTGACTTCACTCTTTCTCCAGTGCTTTTCCTCTCCAACGCCAACTTTCCTGGAAAGCTAGACTACATTTTCCTTACAGAACACATGTGATATGTGTATATATATATACACACCTATATATATTAATATATAGGGAAGCAGGCCAAAAAGTTTAACCCCAAAATAACTCATATAGTGAAGAAATAAGATAACTATTTGATAGTCTTCCACAGCTCCCAATCACTGGCCAATAGTAAGAAATGAATAGAATGCCCAATACAGTTTGAAGCTTATTCTTATCCAATATTTTATATCTGTGCCCTATTAAATCTTATAGATCTGTCTCTGGGATGGACCTCCCTCCCCTAAGATAACATCGGTGTACAAGCAGAGAAAGGGTATTCCAGGTCCTTGAGTAAGCTGTCCTCTGGTCCTTTGAGCAGTGTCCTGTCCCCTTGATTGCTGGGCACCCTGCTGGTCTGCAAGGCTGAGGTCTGCAGTTGTTGAACTCATGATCCATCCTTTTGGCGCAGTCTCTGCTCCCAGCAGCATCGCCCACGCTGACTCAGCTTCACCTTGGCTCCTGCTGACTGCATACCCCGAAGCCTTTGCCAGGGTCTCCAGCCAGCCAGCTCTATTGGCTGTTCCCTCCCAATCTTTATTGAGGGGTCACCTTGCTTATGACTGGCCCATCAGCTCTCAGCATCTGCCTTTCTCATTCATGCCACAATGTTCCATAATTATTCAAAAGTATGCATTCTATAATTTGCCGTTGCCCACAAAATTAGCAATTATTTAAATGTATACTTTTATAGCAATATCTAGGGCTAGTAATATAGCCCTTCCTTATCCTCAAACTCTTAGAGTGCTTTCCCCTTTGTCCCTCTTTTGGTTGACCATCCCCAACAACATATCTGGAGAAGACTCTTGAGAGTCCCTTGGACAGCAAGTAGATCAAACCAGTCAATCCTAAAGGAAATCAACCCTGAATATTCACTACAAGGACTGATGCTGAAGCTCCAATACTTTGGCCACCTGATGCAAAGAACCAACTCCTTGGAAAAGACCCTGATGCTGGGAAAGATTGAAGGTAGAAGGAGAGGGGGCGACAGCAGTTAGATGGCATCATCAACTCAATGGACATGAATTGGAGCAAACTCCAGGAGATAGTGAAGGACAGGGAAGCCTGGCATGCTGCAGGCAGTGGGGTCGCAAAGAGTCGGACACAACATAGTGAGTGAACAAGAACAACAAGATATCAGGTCCACTAGCCTGTTCTGATTTGGGTTATACCAGATCCGAGAGCACCACACTCTAGCATCCTCAAGTGTTCAGCAGCCTGAAAGCTCTCAGAACCCTGTTGTTTAGGGTTTTTACTGAGGTTTCGGTTTCACTACACATGACTGAGTCATTGGCCATCGGCAATCTGTACATGCTCTAGCCCCTCTCTGCTCAGAGGAGGGGAGAAAGGGAAGGGCAGAGGAGGGACTGAAAGTTCCAACCTACCAATCACAGAATTGGGTCACCTGACAGCCAGCCCCCAGCTTTAAATGATCTAGGTGCTTTCCTCTCCTTGTCACCTCATTAACATAACAAAAGACACTTGCTCGTTTTCCTCACTTAGGAAATTCCAAAGGCTCTAGAACTCTGCTCAAACTGGGAGGAATGAAATATGTATTTCTTATCATAAATTGCAATATTGCAACCACAATAAAACTGTTAAAATGGTGAATTTTATGTTATATGTGTAATTTACCACAATAAAAAAATTAAGTACAAAACCAAGATGAACAAAATACTACTACGTGCAGCAACATAGGTGAATCTCAAACACCTTCGGACTGAAAGGAACAAGAGAAAAGAGTGCACTCTGTGGTTTCATTTGGATCTTTACAAAAGCACAGGAGTGCTGGGGTGGGAGCAGCCGTAGTCACATCTGAGGGATGATGGAATTGGTCTAAGACATGATTGTAATGATGGGTTGCAGGATTGTATAAGTTTATTAAATCTGATCAAAACGTCCAACTAAAATAAGTGAATTTTATGCTGTGTGAATTATACTTCAATTACACTGAGAAAAATTCCTCAGCTTCCCACCTATTTTATTAGCACTGAGAACAGGCATTAAGTCAGTTTTTAAACTCTATGACTTCCTCAAAATAGTTTTTGATTCTAAGCAACATTATTCCAAGAGGATCCCATGTTATGAGGAATTTTGTAAGGATGGAATATATCCATTTTCTGATGGATAATTTCTAGTTACAAGGATGCTTTCTCTTGTATTTGGGCAAAAGCTTCAGTTTCTACTATCTAGTGTTTCTACAGGTGCTAATTTGTCTTTTATTACAAAAATAGAATAAATATATTACTTAATGCTTCATCTTATGAGATTGGTTCACATTTTCAGACTGAAAAATGTTCCCTGAAATTCCCCATATAAGAAGTAATTTCACTTCCCAGTTAGCGGCTGCTGCTGCTAAGTTGCTTCAGTCGTGTCCGACTCTGTGCGACCTCGTAGACGGCTCCTCTGTCCCTGGGATTCTCCAGGTAAGAACACTGGAGTGGGTTGCCATTTCCTTCTCCAATGCATGAAAGTGAAAAGTGAAACAAGTCACTCAGTCATGTCCGAATCGTAGCGACCCCATGGACTGCAGCCTACCAGGCTCCCCCGTCCATGGGAGTCTCCAGGCAAGAGTACTGGAGTGGGGTGCCACCGCCTTCTCCCCCAGTTAGCTAATAGGAGGATATTATAAGGTAAAGGTTTACATTTACACTTAGCTTGAAGCATGATTTGTTTTCTGCCTTCTTTGGTACCCTCTTTCTACCTCATTGCTCTTGGCTTTCCAGACTGTGCATCAGCATGAGGTCCTACCAGTGTGCTTCCTCTCTCTCATATCTTGTTCACACCCACAGTAGCCTGTGATAAACTGACTTAAGAAACTAAACCAGGCTAATGTGCCTGTTCCAAATAAAGTAGCTATATTTTCCAGATATATGCCTAGGAGTTGGATTGCTGGTGTTTTTTAGGAACCTGTTTTCCATAGTGACAGCACCAATTTGTATTCTCAACAACAGTGTACAAAGGTTCCTTTTTCTCCACACCCTCTCCAGCATTTATTTTTTTGTAGACTTCTTAATGATTGCAGGAAAGACAAAAACTCTTAATTTGAAAAGTTAAGTGCATCTCAGCATTCATAACAGCACTATTTATAACAGCCAGGACATGGAAGCAACTTAAATGTCCATCAACCTGTGAATGAACAAAGAGGATGTGGTATATATACCCAAAGGAAAAGTACTCAGCCATAAAAAGGAATGAAATAGTACCGTCTGCATCAACGTGGGTGGACCTAGAGATTATCATATTAAGTGAAGTCAGTCAAAGAAAGACAAATATCATATAGCATCATTTATATGTGGAGTCTTAAAAAATGATACAAATGAACTTATTTACAAAAGAGAAACAGACTTATAGACTTAGAAAACAAATGTATGGTTACCAAAGGGGAAAGGTGGGGTGGGGAGGGGTAAATTAGGAGTTTGGGATCAAGACATAAATGCTATTATGTATAAAATAGATAAACAGCAAGGACCTACTGTGTAGCACATGGAACTATATTCAGTATCTTCTAATAACTTATAATGGAAAAGAATCCGAAAAGGAATATATATGTGTGTGTATATATATATACACATACATAAACATGAGTGCCAAGTCACTTCAGTCGTGTCTGACTCTTTGCAACTCCATGGACTGTAGCCCCCAGGCTCCTCTGTCCATGGGATTCTCCAGACAAGAATACTGGAGTGAGTTGCCATTTCATCCTCCAGAGTATTTTCCCAACCCAGGGACTGAACCCATGTCTCTTACGTCTCCTGCATTGGCAGGCAGATTCTTTACGTTAGCACTACTTGGGAAGCCCACGTAAACATATACAGAAATACACATATACAGAAATATACACACACATATATATGTCTGTATGCATGTTGGCACAGCTGAATCGCTTTGCTATATACCTGAATCTACACAACATTGTAAATCAACTATACTTCACTAAAACAAAACAAACAGCCTCCTGGAAGAACTTAAGGGAATATTCTAGTGAGGAGACTTTCAAGTAGATCTGTGAGGCAGACATTTCTGAAGAGGCTGGTTTTCAATGGCAGAAAGCAAGATGGAATGGATGTTGGGGACCTTCCAGTAAGGCAGGCCCTGCAAAGGGATTGAGTTATAGTTTTGACATCACCAGCAATAACCACTATATGGGGCTGTTCATCTTTTGAGAAATCTGATTCATCCATGTATTGGATTCTGGCAGGGTTGCAGAGTGTTAGTACGGTTTTCTTTTCCCCGGCATTTCTCTTCTCATTTGTATCCTCACGCGGACCCTGCAGAGGAAACTGCAAGCCCACAGTGAAGCAGAAGCCATGCCTCAAAGGAACTGTTGGCTCAAGTGTGAGCCCCAAACATCCGGATTTAAGCTTTCCCAGTCCATCCTGACCACCCCACCCCCCTCCACTCTTCACCACAACCCCAGGGCAGTTCCAGGGCAGAAGGGACAGAAGGGTGAGGGACAACTCAGAAAGCAGGAGACTGGACTTCTCAGGAAGGAAACTAGTCTTTTAAAATGTCATCATTACCTCTGAGCTCTCAGTCCAAGCCAGAGGCAGATTTACGAAGACTGTTTTAAGGCTTTCCCTAGAACTGCATCTTGCAAGGCCTGGAAGGGGCTCTAGTAGAGTTTTCACGTGGTCAGATTATTTTTGTGGCGAATATAGTCTTGGAGTGACTTTTGGACCATTCTACATGTTGACTCATTGGAAAAGACTCTGATGCTGGGAGGGATTTGGGGCAGGAAGAGAAGGGGACGACAGAGGATGAGATGGCTGGATGGCATCACTGACTCGATGGACCTGAGTCTGAGTGAACTTCGGGAGTTGGTGATGGACAGGGAGGCCTGGCGTGCTGCAGTTAATGGGGTCGAAAAGAGTCAGACACGACTGAGCAACTGAACTGAACTGAATATGTCTTAAACTATAACAAGCAAAAGTTCTTTTTTTAAAATTGATTTATTTTTAATTAGAGGATAATTGCTTTCCAATATTTGTTGGTTTCTGCCATACATCAACATGAGTCAGCCATAGGTAAACATATGTTCCCTCCCTCTTGAACCTCCCACCTCCCACCCAGAGCAAAAGTTTTCATATTAATAATGCTTAAAAATCAAATGGGAAAATGACAGTCACTTTAAGAGGAAAATAGGCAAAGGACAGAAGCTGAGATCCTTGGATAGAAGCTGTTAGATATTTAATACAACCAATTAAGAATGCTGTTTCTTTCACACTTTCTTCCATTCTATCACACTTCCCTGAAGTAAGACAGTGTCAAAGTGGTGGGGCAGTTTTAGGACAATTAAGGGAAAGTTTTGTTAGGACAATCTAAATGGTTTAGTTGGGATCGAAGGTTCGTAGTCACCTGAGAGGATAGGCTTGTAGTCACATGCTGTTAGTGTAGCAACAGCTGCAAGATTCCCCCTACTCCCTGCTAGGCTGTCTCCCCTTGTGTCAAGACTTGAAAGTGCAGGACAAGGGATCAGATTGCTACCTGACCTTTTGCTGTGAAAGTGAAAGTCGCTCAGTCCTGTCTGACTCTTTGTGACCCCATGGACTGTACAGTCCATGGAATTTTCCAGGCCAACAATGCTGTAGTGGGTAGCCTTTCCCTTCTCCAGGGGATCTTCCCAACCCAGGGATCGAACCCAGGTGTCCCACATTGCAGGCAGATTCTTTACCAGCTGAGCCACAAGGGAAGCCCAAGAATACTTGAGTGGGTAGTCTATCCCTTCTCCAGCAGATCTTCCAGACCCAGGAATCAAACCGGGGTCTTCTGCATTGCAGGCGGATTCTTTACCAAGTGACCTTTTGCTGTAGGTCAAACTACTGCACAATTGTACTCATCTCACATGCTAGTAAAGTAATGCTCAAAATTCTCCAAGCCAGGCTTCTGCAATACGTGAACCATGAACTTCCTGATGTTCAAGCTGGTTTTAGAAAAGGCAGAGGAACCAGAGATCAAATTGCCAATATCCACTGGATCATGGAAAAAGCAAGAGAGTTCCAGAAAAACATCTCTTTCTGCTTTATTGACTATGCCAAAGCCTTTGACTGTGTGGATCACAATAAACTGTGGAAAATTCTGAAAGAGATGGGAATACCAGACCACCTGACCTGCCTCTTGAGAAATTTGTATGCAGGTCAGGAAGCAACAGTTAGAACTGGACATGGAACAACAGACTGGTTCCAAATAGGAAAAGGAGTATGTCAAGGCTGTATATTATCACCCTGCTTATTTAACTTATATGCAGAGTACTTCATGAGAAACGCTGGACTGGAAGAAGCACAAGCTGGAATCAAGATTGCCGGGAGAAATATCAATAACCTCAGATATGCAGATGACACCACCCTTATGGCAGAAAGTGAAGAGGAACTCAAAAGCCTCTTGATGAAAGTGAAAGTGGAGAGTGAAAAAGTTGGCTTAAAGCTCAGCATTCAGAAAACGAAGATCATGGCATCCAGTCCCATCACTTTATGGGAAATAGATGGGGAAATAATGGAAACAGTGTCAGACTTTATTTTTTGGGGCTCCAAAATCACTGCAGATGATGACTGCAGCCATGAAATTAAAAGACGCTTCCTCCTTGGAAGGAAAGTTATGACCAACCTAAATAGCATATTGAAAGCAGAGACATTATTTTGCCAACAAAGGTCCATCTAGTCAAGGCTATGGTTTTTCCTGTGGTCATGTATGGATGTGAGAGTTGGACTGTGAAGAAGGCTGAGCACCGAAGAATTGATGCTTCAAAAGAGGAGCATCTTGAGAGACTCTTGAGAGTCCCTTGGACTGCAAAGAGATCCAACCAGTCCATTCTGAAGGAGATAAGCCCTGGGATTTCTTTGGAAGGAATGATGCTGAAGCTGAAACTCCAGTACTTTGGCCACCTCGTGCGAAGAGTTGACTCATTGGAAAAGACTCTGATGCTGGGAGGGATTGGGGGCAGGAGGAGAAGGGGACAACAGAGGATGAGATGGCTGGATGGCATCACTGACTCAATGGACGTGAGTCTGAGTGAAGTCTGGGAGTTGGTGATGGACAGGGAGGCCTGGCGTGCTGCGATTCATGGGGTCACAAAGAGTTGGACATGACTGAGCGACTGAACTGAACTGAACTGAATGGAAAAGAGTTAAAAACGGTAGGGTGTGGACTTCCCTGGTGGTCCAGTGGCTAAGACTCCACAGTCCCAGTGCAGGGGGTCTGGGTTCGACCCTGGTCAGAGAACTAGCTCCAACGGACTGCAATTGAGAGTTTGCCTGCTGCAACTAAAGATCTGCATGCTGCAACTAAGACCCAGCGCAGCCAAATAAATAAAAATAAAAAAAAATGTAGGGGGTGTATGTCAATCCCGGTCTCCCAGTTTATCCATTCCCCCTTTAGCCCCCTGGTAATCATTAAGTTTATTTGCTGTATCTGTGACTGGATTTCTGTTTTGTAAAAAGTTCATTCATATCATTTTTTCAAATTCCACATGTAAGTGCCATCATATGATATTTATGTTTCTTTAAGGACCTACCGTACAGCCCAGGGAGTGGTAACGTCTGTAAGCTCTGTGATGACCTGTATGGGGAAAGAATCTAAAAAGACAGAGGATGTATGTGTATGTAGGCTTCCCAGATGGCTCCAGCGGCAAAGAATCTGCCTGCCAATGCAGGAGATGCAGAAGGCGGAGATTCGATCCCTGGGTCAGGAAGATCCCCTGCAGGAGGAAATGGCAACTCGCTCCAATATGCTTGCCTGGGAACTGGGAAATCCCATGGACAGAGGAGCCTGGAGGGCTACAGTCCATGGAGTTGCAAAGAGTTGGACTTGACTGAGCACACATACGTTACGTACATTTGATTCACTTTGCTCTACACTTGAAACCAATACAACATTGTAAATTAACTATACTCAGTAAAAATTAAACAAGCAAATGAAAGGTGTAGTCTTGTAAAACTGTGTAAGTGATGCTTTTAGTGGTCTCCAATCCCCAGTGAAAATAGAAGCTCTCTTGTTATAAATATTTTTGATAATGCAACATATAAAAAATGCCTTTGCAAATTGTTTTCTCTTATGACAGGAACTATGTAAAATATAATTTATCAAACTTCCTATAGCAGTAGGGCAGAAACCTGTAGTTACACTACATGGAGCAAGTGTATCTGTGTGTGATGTTACATGTTTATATCCTAGATATCAATACATAGTTTTTAGTCAACCATGCTAGAGACAGAGATAAATTATCTTTCTGTTTTCTGTATTAAAAAATTATAGCAAAATGGTTCTCACATGAAGAGGTGATCAAAGTTTATATAACTAAAATATGTAAGGAAAATAATATAATAGTTACATAATAACTTTCATGTAGTTAATAAATAAAAACATCCTGTAATGTTAATAAATAAAAACATCCTCTGGATTTTGTTATGTTAATGACATATATCAATGTATTAGTCAAAATTCTCCAGAGAAACAGCACCAGTGGAATATATGTAGGTATATGTATATAAGAAGAGATTTATTACATAAATTGACTTTTACAGTTATGGAAGCTAATTAAGTCTCATGATCTGTGAAGGCAGGCTATGGATCCAGGAAATCTGGTGGTATAATTCAGCCTGAGTTCAAAAGTCTAAGAACTGGGAGGGAGTGGTACATATGTCCATACCAGCATCCAGAAGCATGAGAACCAGGAGTGCCAGCCTCCAGGGCAGGAGACCAATGTCTCAGCAGAGAGAGCATGCATTCACCCTGTCTCCACGCTTTTGTTCTGTTCAGGCTCTGAGTGCGTGGAATGATGCCCACCCACATGGGGAGGGCTGTCTGCTTTACACAGTTCAACAATTCAAATGCTAATCTCTTCTGGAAATAACCTCCAAGTCACACCCAGAAATAATATTTTACCAGCTGTCTGAGATTCCCTTAGCCAGTCAAGTTGGCGAATAAAATTAACCATCACCATCAACTTTATAATATCTTCATAACTTCTTGTAATTATTCTTGTCATCCTAAACAAATAACTCCTATGCCTAATTCTGTATTCATATTTTTGTATTCTTGTCTTCAAGCAGGGCTTCCAAGCTGTATTAATTTGGGATCCCCCCAAAATCTGCATCATTGGTCTCTTTGATTATTTTTCTTCTCAGTTTAGATCCAGCTTTCGGCCTCCTACTTCTCCTTTGCAGATACTTAAAACCACTGCCTCCTCTCCATTTGCCTAGTAAAACTCCAGCCTAGGTTAAGCACAGCTGAACACCTACTCAGCGCCTGTACACAAGTAACTAAACTGGGCAACAGGAAAACACAGCACTGTGCTGACTAGGCTCGCTTTAAATTCAGGACCACCCATTTAAGATGTGCTCAGTACCACTCACCAGTCCTCCTGGGCTTCTTCATGTGTGTTTCTCACTCTCTGAAATAGTCATGCCACAGCACATTCCCTTTCCTCAAACCTGCTATATTCTCTTACTCAAGCATATTCTCTTGCCCACATCTTCACACTCAGTTACCGCATATTCTACTGATAAAACAGATGCCACCACCCAAGAATTTCTCTATTCCCATGCCAGTAAATTTCTAACACATGCCCTTTTTTTTCAATGGATAAAGTGCTCCTGCTAAAGACCAAACCTTGCACTTAATTCTGGATCCATCCTTCTTATGCAAATATCACCTGTCTTTCCTAAGTTATCAGTTCACTCCTTTCTACCAAATCATTCCTATCACCACACTAACTCTGATATTTCCTGCCTTTGAAAAAGAGAGAGGGAAAAAAAGAAAAAGAGAGAGGGGAAAAGAGACAGTGACAGAAAGAGTCAGAGACAGAATGAGACACCGGAGAGACAGAGGGACTCCTAAACCCTGTAAACTTTTCAGCTGTTGTCCCAGGTTCCTACTCGCCTTCACAGCAAGCAGATCATCTCAAAGGTGCTTCTATACACACTTTATAGTCAGTCGCAGCACACACACATGCTCCAAATCCGACCATGTCTCACTACCTCCACCACGGTTATTCAAGTCCAAGACACCATCATCTCTAGCCTGGATTACTTCACTCAACTCTTACATCCAGTTCTTCAAAGAGCAGCAAGATCAATATTTTAAAATGCCAGACCTGGTTAAAATCTCTGTGATTACTCCAATAACTTCCTATCCTATCTACAATGAAATAGAAAACTGCTTCCCTGGTAGCTCAGCTGGTAAAGAATCTGTCTGCAATGTGGGAGACCTGGGTTCAATCACTGGGTTGGGAAGATGCCCTGGAGAAGGGCATGGCAACCCATTCCAGTATTCTTGCCTGGAGAATCCCTGTGGACAGAGGAGCCTGGCAGGCCACAGTCCATGGGATTGCCAAGAGTTGGACATGACTGAGCAACTAAGCACATACAAACATACCTGAAACTAACACAACATTGTAAATCAACTATAGTCCAATACAGTTTTTAAAAAATGGAAACCCTTTGTCCTGGTTTACAAGCACAACCACAATCTGACATCTTTTCTTTTTCTCTAATTTGCTTTTTAACTGTGGTGTTGGAGAAGAGTCTTGAGAGTCCCTTGGACTGCAAGGAGATCCAACCAGTCCATTCTGAAGGAGATAAGCCCTGGGATTTCTTTGGAAGGAATGATGCTAAAGCTGAAACTCCAGTACTTTGGCCACCTCATGCGAAGAGTTGACTCATTGGAAAAGACTCTGATGCTGGGAGGGATTGGGGCAGGAGGAGAAGGGGATGACAGAGGATGAGATGGCTGGATAGCATCACTCACTCGATGGATGTGAGTCTGAGTGAACTCCGGGAGTTGGTGATGGACAGGGAGGCCTGGTGTGCTGCGATTCATGGGGTCGCAAAGAGTCGGACACGAGTGAGTGACCGATCTGAACTGAACTGAACTGAACTTTCTATCTCATTTACTATGCTCTGTAGCACATCAGATTGCTTGCTGTTCCTGGAACAAGTGAATTTCTGACTAGGGGACTCTGTAGTTTCTGTTCCCTCTGCTTGGCGTACTATTCTTTAAGATTTTCATATAGCTCATCCCTTAATGCCCATTTGCTTGTTGTTGTTGTTCAGTCACTAAGTCATGTCTGACTCTTTGAAGCCCCATGATGGACTGCAGCATGCCAGGCTTCCCTGTCCTTCACTGTCTCCCAGAATTTGCTCAAACTCATGTCCATTGAGTCAGTGATACTCACTACCTGGTCTTCATATCTGTTTATTTGTTATCCGTTTTTATGTTTATCCTTTGTCTCCTCCACTAGAATACAAATTCCATGAAGGCAAGAGCATTATATCTTTTGTTCTCTGCTACATCTCAGGGCCTAGGACAGTGCATCACAGATAGTAAAAACTCAATAAATATTCTGAATGAATGTAAGAGTGAATGAATAGATTAGCTCTTTAACTTATCCTATCAGGTTTTAGTCCCAATGATGCCTCTGAAATTGTCAAAGTCACCGTGTTGCTCCATGTTGCACTCTGCCATTTTCTTGACACATGGGAAGGTTGTGGTACAGGCTACAAGTAAGTGCAAATGTTAGTCGCTTAGTCGTGTCTCACTCTTTGTGACCCCATGGACTGTAGCCTGCCAGGCTCCTCTGTCCATGGAATTCTCCAGGCAAGAATACTAGAGTGGGTAGCCATTCCCTTCTACAGGGAATCTTCCTGACCCAGGGATCAAACCTGGGTCTCCCTCTTTGCTGGTGGATTCCTTATCATCTGAGCCACTAGGGAAGCCACATGGTATATGCTAAGTTGCTAAAATAGCGACCTCAAAGCAGAGTGATTCTAGAGAGAAGTTAATTTCTTTTCAATGGAGTCCAGAGGGAAGTGGGCAATCAGCAGCAGATGGGCAGCTCTGCTCCACAAGAGCATTCAGGAATCCAGGTTCCCTTCCTCAGTTTCCCTGATATTCCAGAGTATTGTCCTCACGTGCAGGATTGAAACTGGGCCACTTCCATGTCTACATTCCAGCTTATAGGAACCAGGAAATGAGGGTCTCTGCTTTAACCTCCAAGGAGCATTTGCCACAGCTCTTCACTCTCTTTTTCTGGAAATACTTCTGTTTTTGGGCTTTGGTGCCACAGCACTCTTCATTTCCTTCTACCTCTCGGTTGACTCTCAGTTTCTTTTGCTGGCTCTAGTTCTTCTGGTCGACCACGAAGTATTGGACTTCTCCAAAGTGATGTCCCGTGCCATCTTCTAGTCTTTCTATTGGCCAAATAGTTCATTCAGGTATGATATTACAGAAAATCCCAAAAGGACTTTTTGGCCAACCCAATATTTGCATGCTTCTCTGGTTAATCTTTGGAGAAGGAAATGGCAACCCACTCCAGTATTCTTGCCTAGAGAATCCCATGGACAGAGGAGCTTGGCAGTCCACGGGGTCACAGAGAGTCAGACATTACTCAGCGACTAAACAACGAATTAATCTTATGCAATTGCATGATTTTATATACCATTGAGATAGGACTAACTCTGAGTTTATGTCTTTAACCTGGACCTGTCCCTGGAGCTCTAACATCATATCTCTAACTGCAGACTTAACAGAGCAGATCTTAACTCCAGTTTGCTTGTCTCACCTCCACTGCCCCCTCAAGTCTGCTCCTTCTGCAGCTCCAGTCTGCGGACCCCCAAGAAATACTGTCACCATGAATCCAGTTGCTCTGGCCAAACCCTAGGTATGGTCCTTAGGTTTACTTTTTTTCACCTCCTCATATCCAGTCTATAAGCCAGGCCTATACTTTCAACCTCCAGAAAACATTCCAAATTTGTTGCCTTTTCTCTGTCTTCATCATTACCATCCCTTTCCTGGACTACTCATATTCTTTTTTTAAACTCCTGCCCCTTGATACTCGTTCCCACATAGCAGCCCGAGTGATCTTTTATAACACCAGATGTCACTGACCTCGCCTCTCCAGTGTTTCCCATCTCCTGTAGAGTAAAAGCCACACTCTTTACGCTGGTCTACAAGGCCTTACAGGGACTGGCACCACCCACCTCTCCAGGCTCGTCTCCTGCCACTTGCCCCCTGGGTGAGCCCACTGCCGCCACAGCGGTGCATACCAAGTTCATTCCCATTTGGAGGTTTTGTATGAGGTGTTTCCTGTGCATGAAATATGGGTCTGAGATCTTCCCCAGTTACTTTTCATCCTCTCAGTTACATCTCAAATACCAACTCTTCAGAGAAATCTTCCTTGTCCACGCAGTGTTCAGTAGACCCTCCTTCATTCTTTGTCACATCACCCTGTCTTATACCCAGTGTGACATGATTTTGTTTATTGTCCATCTCCCCTAATGGGGAATATAAATTCCATGAGAGCAGGCTCTGTCTTGGGCCCCATTGTTACTAAGGTCCTTGGGAAGGATTTGCTGAATAAATGTCTGAATATGGCTCAGATTTTGGAATATCCTCAGCATCTAAGGAGTGCTTTAAAATCATGAGAGTCTGAAGAAAGCTTTTTTTTTATTTCCTGCATCAGTTAAAGACTTTCTATACCACTTTAGTACCATAAAATCTATCCTTTTCTTCTGACATAAGGACAGAAATGATGTTCTCATTTGGCAAATACACCCAGAAGTATTTAGGGAAGCCCACAGTCTGGAGTACAGGGATTCTTAATCTGGGTCTATGGCCCCCTGGGAGGTCCATGGATATCTGAAATTATATGGAAAAATTATATGCCTTTTTCTGAGAGATGGACTTAATAGATTTGGCAGATTCTCAGAGGGGTTTGTGGCCCAAGTGAAGTTCACTTTATTGTAGAAAAAGTGTTTGCGATGGAGTCACAAGATCTGTACTTGTGTTCTGGTGCTGTGCTTACAAATAATGTAACTTTATGCAAATTATATAATCTATTTGGATTCTAGTTTCCTCATCTCTAAAGATAACCTTTTGTATCCTCACCTACATGCACCTGGTGCTGTAAAAATGTATTTAATTCCATCACTGAATGCTAGATGTTTTACTGCATCTCATGGATAATGACACTGAGGCTCAGAGCACACTTGGATTACTTGCTCAAGACCATTTTCATCCCCAGGGAGGGTCTAGACCAAGACTCATGCTTTTTCACCCTCTGAATTGCCTGCTCTTTAGAAAGAATGTATGGGACTTCCCTGGTGGACAGTGGCTAGGACTCCACACTCCTGATGTAGGGGGCCCAGCTTTGATTTCTGGTCAGGGAACTAGATCTCACATGCTGCAACTAAGATAAATTTATTACAGCCAAATAAATAAAATAAGCAAATGGTTTTAAAAGAATAAATAAAAAGTTTGCACTATCATACATTTCGCTGTCCAGTTTTCCTGGGTAGGATAATTTCTTAGATACTTCACTACAGGTACCCTAGGAAAACAGCTCACCAGTGATGTGCTTCTTCTACAGGTAAGTCTCATCCTGAACTAGACAAGAGCTAAGAGCTCAGGAGTGCAGACCTCATTATCCATTTCCTTACAAAAGTGAAAACTGAGGTACAAAGAGGTTAAGTAATTTATCTTAGGTCAGAAAACTAGTAATTTGCAAAGTTGGGAGAATATACTTCAATCTCTACTATTTTCTTAAATTTTCTATTAAGATGACCTTGGGCATCTTTATTCAACTAATATTTTTGACTTAGAAAGCTGACTCCTCATCTTCATAGTTCATTTTTTTGGCTGTTCTTCAAAAAATTATTTGAAGGTACTTTGCAAAGCTTGAGCAATATTTTTCTCTAAGAGAACAGAAAGGTATGTGACGTGCCCACTGAACAAGGACTAATGACATTGTTAAGGAGGGAGAGAAAATAATATCACTTCTATATCTCTCAGCTCTTACACATTAACATCAGACAATGACCTCTAAAATGAGGAAAGCACCAGCTTAACATTGCGAGGATCTTGGAAATGAGGAATTAAGGTGGGCTAGAGATTCAACTCTACAGGTACATGACTGGGTAAGAGGCAGCTTCAAATAGCACAAAAGCAACTAATGACTATTTGACTTAAACTTTTCCCCTTTCATGTTGTCTATACCAGTGTCAATGACACTTTGTAAGATGTAGAGAACAGACTAAGACAATGTTCAACAGAACCTTTTGGTGGCCAGTGACAGCACATTGGTCAGTCCCAAGAAACAGCTGTGCAGTATGATGTTTGATCTTAAATACATTTGTCCTAAACTGTAAGTTAAAAGCTTAGTCTTTGAAAGTTTGTGTCATTGTATAGGAGCTTAAATGTAAGCAATAGTTTGTTAGTAACTGCGAGTTTGGCTTTTACTGTCCTCTCATCCAAATGTAGCTCTAAACCAGTAGACTTCCTAGAGAATGTTCAGGAACAGGGCAGGAGCTACAAGCCCCTGACTGTTTTCAGTGCATTTCTGCCCCATATACCTGAGCATCTCTATGATTTTTTTTCCTTTTGCTTCCTTTTCCTCTTTTTTTTTTTTTTTTAAATTAATGCCTTAGCCTATTGACCAAATAGCTCACCCATTTTAATCAACAGATTTGCCTTGGAATAATTTTGACCATCTCTAAAAATCAAATAAGTCTTCAAAGGATGAAAATAACTTTCCTTGAAGGAACTGCTGATACCAAAGGAAATTTAAAAATAAAAGACCCAAAGGTGCATAATGAAGATGGTATGGTTTGAATTATCTCTCTGAATCATTTTTCTTGTCTTCTAGTTTCTTTCCCTGAAGCTCCTTCATTAATATTGACAAGGAAAGCACTTCAGATTTGTGGGGGCTGAGCAGAAGGATAGAGAACAGAAAGAGAGAGAGAGAGAAAAGCAAGTCATGAGAAATCTTGGTCTAGCTGTCCAAGTCCAGGGCCAGATCTTGCTCAGGGAAGTTGGAAAACCAGACAGTTTGGGGTTGATACACACTGAATGTTTGTGTTCTGGAAGCCCTAATCCCCAGTTGATGGCATTTTGTGGAGGAGCCTTTGGAAGATCATTAGGTCAATCCCATGAAGGAGATCAGTGCTGTTATATGGAGACTAAGGCACTCCCCACCCGCTGCCATGTGAAGACACGAATCAGGATGTAGAATTTGTTGGCACCTAGATTTTGGATTTTCCAGCCTCCAGAATGGAGAAATAAGTATTTGTAAGTCATCAAGTGTAAGGTATTTTGTTAGAGCAACCTGCACCGACTGACAGGTGCATTTGCAGAAGGGTGGGGTTTCCTTGTACTTTCTTGGAACAGCTGTGGGATACATAAAGCCTTTTGGAGGATCACTAGGTTAACATAATGCCAACTAGGGGCCTTCCTGGTAGCTCAGCTGGTTAAGAAGCCACCTGCAATGCAGGAGACCCTGGTTCGATTCCTGGGTTGGGAAGATCCCCTGGAGAAGGGATAAGCTACCCATTCCAGTATTCTTGGGCTTCCCTCGTGGCTCAGGCAGTAAAGAATCCACCTGCAGTGTGGGAGACCTGGGTCTGATCCCTGGGTTGGGAAGATCTCCTGGAGGAGGGCATGGCAACCCAGTCCTGTATCCTTGCCTGGAGAATCCCCATAGACAGAGGAGCCTAGCAGGTTACAGTCCACGGGGTCTCAAAGGGTAGGACACGACTGAGTAACTAAACGCAGCACAGCACAGTGCCAACAGAGGCCAGAAGTGGTTGCGGAAGGATTCTAAGCAGAGATGACTTGATGGCCCCTCCAGTCTGCCTTGGGCAAGCAGGATGCCCTGGGATCCAAAAAAGTTCCTGGAGTGCCTCAAGGTGAGGAAGGGGGTAGAGAAGGGTCAGAGCTGGTGGTCACTTCATGTGGGATGAGACTCTGCGGCCCAGGCTGTTGAGCAGATGACCCTAAACTAGGGGCCACGCCAGTGAGGAGCACCAGGAGTGAGGAGCAGAGGTGTAAACAGCACACTGCTGTGGCCACGAGCCCAGCACTACGCTGCTGTCTGTGCAGTGCTGCTGCAGGTAGCCATCTTGGCCAGGAAGAGCGGGAGCCTGTGAGGGAGTTTGCACCTTGAGTTTGACTGAATATTAACCCCAAATGACCAAGTATAATGAGTGTACCCTGAAAGAGGTTGCTTCCAACCAGAAAAGCCTGAGCTAGATCAACTCCTGTCATCCCCATCCCCTAGCCCTTGAGGAAACAGGGCCTGAGTAAGATGTGAAATGGCAAACCACTCTGTGTCTGGGGAATCCCACGAACCAAGGAGTCTGGTGGGCTACAGTCCATTAGGTCGCAATAAAGTCAGACATGACTGAGAGACTGAACAACAACAAGATGTGATCAATTCCAGGAAATTTGTTGCTGCTGTTTAGTCACCAAGTCATGTCCGACTCTCTGTGATCCCTTGGACTGCAGCACACCAGGCTTCCCTGTCCTTCACTCTCTCCCAGAGTTTGCTCAGAGCCATGTTCATTGAATTGGTGATGCCATCCAGCTCTCTCGTCCTCTGTCGTCCCCTTCTCCTCCTGCCCTCAGTCTTTCTCAGCATCAGGGTATTTTCCAATGAGTCAGCTCTTCACATCAGGTAGCCAAAGTATTGGAGCTTCAGCTTCAGCATCAGTCCTTCCGATGAATATTCAGGGTTGATTTCCTTTGGGATTGACTGGTTTGATCTTGCATTCCAAGGGACTCTAAAGAGTTTTCTTCAGCACTGCAATTTGAAAGCATCTATTCTTCAGCACTCAGCCTTCTTTATGGTCCAACTCTAAAGTGTCATATTTTTATATTTAAGCAATGGCATTGAGACGTAAACACGTTTCCACACTTTATTTGTGACAACACTCATTTGGATTAATAAATTTTAAAAAAAGCCCATTACTTTATTTTCATGCTTTTTAAACAAGACGGATGGGTCAATCAAATCACTGATCTAACTAATTAAAGGCAAAAATATCTTGTGATGAATGAATATTTTGGAATTCATATTGGTACTCACCTAGCTGCATGGAAACCACCAGGCATATTTCATAATAAACCAATAACCTTACTTTATATAAAGTTCATCTGAAAAAGTCATTCAACTAGTTATTGGAAAGAATGTCTTTAGAGGCCATATGTAATTTCCCACTTTCCCAGGCTTTTCTTGCCCCCTGCAGACTCCTTGATCTTTCTGGCCTGACATCTGACTTCCTCCCCACTGATAATGTGCATCAGATACAGTCAATGTAAAAGCTGCACAAAGATATCAAAACCATGAGTTCAGAGTCACAGCACTCTTGGATCAAAAATAATCACCAGTTCGATCATCTACTTTATACTTCTTATTTGCTTATAAATAACTCTCAAACCCAAAAATCACTTCTATGCTCAAAGCATTGAGGTTTGTAAGACAATTTTAAAAATCAAAGAAAAATGATTCCTTTTGGAAATGAATATTGGGCTTCTCTAAAGATTTGAATGACTTTGCTATTTACAATGTGTAACAAGCAATTTATCACTTAATTACATGCTGCCTTGCATTATTGTCAAATTTCTTCACTTAACATAATCCTATCTTCCTGAAAAGATTGCAAATTCTTTCAAGGCTGAAAAACTGGTCTTACACTTTTCTGTTTTGCTGTGTGACAATCAGAAGAGTGGTAGGCACAAGATAGTGCTAAATGTGTATTTATTGGATGATTGAAACTAATATATTGATTTTATACTACATTAATATAGATCACACCTGGTCAAGAACTTCTATTAAAAACATAAGCAAAAAAATGAATGTAGTTTAGAACCTCTTTTGAACACTGTAAAAAATAAACAGCCAGACAATCCACTCTAAAGTTAGTAATAATTTGTACTGCCAAAATTTAAAAATATGGCCCAAACAGCAATCTGCACTGATACAGTGATAGAAGTCTTACTGTAAGGTAAGACAATCAATACTTGGACCTATTAGGAAGGTTCTGCTTTTTCCATTAATTGTAAACAAATTTAATTTTTTAAGCTTTATATGTAGAGTAAACAAAGATGCAAAGAAAATTCACCATAGAAAGAAAATAGCCATTGTGGGCTCACCCTTTTCTCAGATTGGGAGCTATCACCAAATTACAACAATTAGGCTTGCACGAAGATCATGGCATCCGGTCCCATCACTTCATGGGAAATAGATGGGGAAACAGTGGAAACAGTGTCAGACTGTTTTTTTGGGCTCCAAAATCACTTCAGATGGTGACTGCAGCCATGAAATTAAAAGACGCTTACTCCTTGGAAGGAAAGTTATGTCCAACCTAGATAGCATATTCAAAAGCAGAGACATTACTTTGCCAACAAAGGTTCGTCTAGTCAAGGCTATGGTTTTTCCTGTGGTCATGTCTGGATGTGAGAGTTGGATTGTGAAGAAGGCTGAGCGCCGAAGAACTGATGCTTTTGAACTGTGGTATTGGAGAAGACTCTTGAGAGTCCCTTGGACTGCAAGGAGATCCAACCAGTCCATTCTGAAGGAGGTCAGCCCTGGGATTTCTTTGGAAGGAATGATGCTAAAGCTGAAACTCCAATACTTTGGCCACCCCATGCGAAGAGTTGACTCATTGGAAAAGGCTCTGATGCTGGGAGGGATTGGGGGCAGGAGGAGAAGGGGATGACAGAGGATGAGATGGCTGGATGGCATCACTGACTCGATGGACATGAGTCTGAGTGAACTCTGGGAGTTGGTGATGGACAGGGAGGCCTGGCACGCTGCGATTCATGGGGTCGCAAAGAGTCGGACATGACTGAGCGACTGAACTGTCTGAACTGAACTGTGCTATGTTAGGACTAGGAAACAGTATCTGCACTTAACAGTACATTTTTGGATAAGTGGTTTCTTTCTGCAAACGTCTAACCTATGTCTGTTTCTATGTACTTGATATACTAATACTGTTTTCTCTGCAGGATCCATTTAATTAAAATAGAATCACACATTTCTGCTGAACAATTGCCTGAGAGGTAAGAGGTTCTTTTAAAGCAGCATTCCAAAAATGCTATGGGACAGCAAGTTTTGTTGGTCTGATGAACAACAATGAGGAAAACGAATAGGGAAAAGTGACAGGAGGTGAGGTCGGAGAGACAATAGAACCAAAGTGAATAGGGCCTTGAAGGGCACCAGAAAAACTTTGGCTTTGACTCTTGAGTGTGTTGAGAGCCACTGGCAAGTTTTGTGCAGTGGAGTTACCTTCTGGCTGCTGTGAAGGGGGTTAAAATAGAGTGAAAAGCTGGGATCAAGAAGGAAGAATGGCAGGGACTGCTGATTGCCACTTAATATTCACCTGTCCTTTCATACTTTAGTAATAGGACCTGATATTTTGGGGGCAGCAGTGTGCTCAGCTGAAATCTCTATTTTCTAGCCCCTCCTTACAACTGGACATAGTCCCGGGATTATGTTCTGGCCAAAAAACTAAGAGGATGATTCATTGCATTTTTGAGCATTTCTTTAAAAGAACCTACTCCATTTGGAGGAAAAGTTTTTTCTTTTTCTTTTTTTGCTTCCTCCTGTTGCCAGCCTGGAATATAAACATAAGATGGCTCCAGTGGCCATCTTGAATCATAAGTTTACCTTTAAAATGAAGCCACATGCTGAGGATGGTGAAAGCTCTGATGGGTCCCTGATGAGCGCATGGAGATGCCTCACCAACTCTGCCTGTTTCTGGACTTGTTTCAGATGAGAGGGAAATACACTTCTTTTTTGGTTTAAGCCATTCAGTTCAGTTCAGCTGCTCAGCCGTGTCTGACTCTTTGAGACCCCATGGACTGTAGCATGTCAGGCTTCCCTGTCCATCACCACCTCCTGAAGCTTGCTCAAATTCATGTTCAACGAATCAGTGATGCCATCTTACCATCTCATCCTCTGTCGTCTCCTTCTCCTGCCTTAAATCTTTCCCAGCATCAGGGTCTTTTCCAATGAATCAGCTCTTCAAATCAAGTGGCCAAAGTACTGGAGCTTCAGCTTCAGCATCAGTCCTTCCAATGAATATTCAGGACTGATTTCCTTGAGGATGGACTGGTTGGATCTCCTTGCAGTCCAAGGGACTCTCAAGAGTCTTCTCCAACACCACAGTTTAAAAACCATCAGTTCTTCAGTGCTCAGCTTTCTTTATGGTCCAACTCTCACATCCATACATGACTACTGGAAAAACCATAGCTTTGACTATATGGACCTTTGTTGATAAAGTAATGTCTCTGCTATTAAGCCATTGCTATTTGGGATTTTTAGTTACGTAAAACTCAAATATAAGGCTTTCCAGGTGGCTCAGTGGTAAAGAACCTGCCTGCCAATGAAGGAGACATGGGTTCAATCCCTGGGTCAAGAAGATCCCCCAAAGAAGGAAATGGGAACCCACTCCAATATTCTTGCTTGCAAAATCCCATGGACAGAGGAGCCTGGTGGGTTACAGTCCATGAGGTCACAAAAGAGTTGGACATGACTTAGTGAATAAACAACAACAACAGACTTAAACATAACTGTTATAGGAGGCCACTGCATTAAACAGGTGAGAGAAGATGATGGCTTGGACCAGAGTGGTGGCAAGGAAGTCGGATGCTGGATATTTTTTTGAAAGTAGGGTTTATAGGAATTGCAGATAGGTTAGATTCAGGGGTGAGAGAAGGAGAAAGACTACGGAAGACCTCTGAGTTTTGCCCCTGAATGATTTGATAGTTCCATCACTTACAGACAAAATTAAAAGATGCTTGCTCCCTGGAAGAATAGCTATGACAAACCTAGACAGTGGATTAAAAAGCAGAGACAACACTTTGCTGACAAAGGTCCATATAGTCAAAGCTATGGTTTTTTCCAGTAATCATGTGTGAATGTGAGAATTGGACCATAAGGAAGGCTGAGCACCAAAGAACTGATACTTTCAAACTGTGTGCTAGAAAGACTCATGAGAATCCTTTGGACAGCAAGGGGATCAAACCAGTTAATCCTAAGGGAAATCAATCTTGAATACTCATTGGAAAGACTGGTGTTGAAGCTGAAGCTCCCATACTTTGGCCACCTGATGCGAAAAGCCAACTCGTTAGAAAAGATCCTGATTCTGGGAAGGATTGATGGCAGGAGGAGAAGTGGGTGACAGAGGATGAGATGGTTGGATGGCATCACAGGCTCAATGGATATGAGTTTGGGCAAACTCTGGGAGTAGTGGAGGACAGGGAAGCCTGGAGTTCTGCAGTTTCAAGGGGTCGCAAAGAGGCGGATATAACTAAGCGACTGAACAACAACAAATAATTTGCAGAGATGCAGAAGCCTGGGGAGACAGCATGCTTGGGTGTGGGGTTGGGATTGGGTGGATTCAAGAGTCTAGGGCAGTGACAGGCTGGCCTTGCTAGAAGCAGAGAGGGGCACAGTAAAATAGAAGGAAGGGTATGGACTTAGCCTGGTGGGTCAAGGATCAAACCCAAGTCTTCCCCATTGCAGGCAGATTCTTTACCGTCTGAGCCACCAGGGAAGCCCCATCATTAACTGAACAATAATTAACTGGGAACCTATTCTGGGCTATTCAGTGTGCTGATTAAAGTAATTCACATTAATGGCCAATGACTGATTGGCTTAATTCACTCAGGGGCATTCATGTTTCTAGAATGTGCATATTAATCCCAATAAATCTCTGATTCGTGGAATAAATGTGAAACAAACGATTAACACTCTTTTATGATTTTCTGTGACAGAACACAGAGACTTCCCTTTTCTTCCCCTGGGTCAGGAAGACATAAAACTGGGAAGTAGACTATGTGTGTGAAACCACTCCCCTTATCCACCATTGTCTCCTGTTTATGATCTATATGTATTCTTCACCGTTCAAATTGGGAACAAAGATACTCAGGTCTGGAGGATGGTTATACCATATTATTTTTATTTTATTTTTAAACTTTACAATATTGTATTGGTTTTGCCAAATATCGAAATGAATCCACCATATTATTTTTAAATTGTAAACTCTTGACCTCAGGATCCTATTCCCTGATTTTCCATAGAAACTTCCTCAGTTATCCAACTTAGAAAAGTTTTCAAGAAAACAGCCTTAGAATCATAGAGGTCCCTGGCCCCCCGATTCTTTCTTTAATCAGGTCGTCAGTCACCGAAATGTACAGAGTGAGTAGGGGACCAGAGAGGAGAGGCACAAGAAACCGGAAGTTTTCCTTTCCATTTCCCAAGGTGGTCTGGGCTAAATGTGTTATATTCTATCCTCCAGTCACTGGGCAAATTATTAGGAAAAGCACCCTGGCTTGGAGATAGTACCTCGCAGTGGTTATTACCCTGGGCTTGAGTGTCAGAAAGATTTGAGTGCCACTCCCAGTCTGACTCCTGGTAGCTCCGTGACCTAGGGCCAGTCACTGAAGCCTCAGGTGGCACGGCTTCTACATCTAGCAGTCAATCCTCCTTACCTAATGCGTGGCTGATGAAAGCAGTCCTTTCCGAGCATCACACCCCTGCGCTCCCCATCCCTCATCCCCAGCGGATGTATATTTGATGCAGCTTTTCAGCGGGGAAGGTGCTCTTTCATGTCCTGAAACCTCCCTTGGAAGACACGGGAAACTGAGTCGCTCAGTCGTGTCCGATTCTTTGTGACCCCCATGAACTGTGGCGCGCCAGGCTCCTCTGTCCTTGGGATTCTCCAAGCAAGAATACTGGAGTGGTTTGCCATGACCTGCTCCAGGGGATCTTCCTGACCCAGGGATCAAACTTGGGCTCCCTGCATTGCAGGCAATTTTTTTTCTTACCGTCTGAGCCACCAGGGAAGCCCATGGGAAGACCTGGGAGGCCTCGATTAAAGAGGTCAGGGCTCTTTCCCTGAACATCTGCCAGAGGAACCACTCGAGTCCGCTCTGGAACACTCCCCACCCGCCTTGCCTGTCTGGTCCCTCAGTCGCAGAGGAGCAGCTGCCGCGTGAAGGCGAGACTGCTTCTTCTGTTTCCCTTCCTGGAGCTGGGGCGACGAACCTGGCCCTATGGGCATATTTAATTATAATATCCACCACTAGTTCTTTTACCATCTCAGCAGAGGCTTGAGCCCATCCCCAAGTACCTTTTATCCGCCTTTAGTAAGCAGCTTGGGATATAGAGGGAGAGTCAAGTTTCTTAAATGAGAAAAAAGACGAGGACCAAAAAAACCACACACACACAAACATATAGTACTAAAAGAAGTCGTGCCTCTTCCTGCCAGTGACTGTGTAGGAGAGGGAAGTCAGCGGGGGCCCCCAAGAGGTCGCTGGTGGCGCATGAACCGAGGCCAGATTGGAGAGAAAGGAGGAAGGGGGTGGGGGGGGGGGGAACACACACACCCAGAAACTTTCTTCCTTGTAGCGAATAATCGCCGCCCCCCCTCTCCCCGCCCCGCCTCCAGGGAGAGGCAGTAACGTGACACCCGAGAGAAACCCGGAGACCCGAGCAGAGGGCGGGAGGGAAAGAGGGAGGAGAGAGCGCGGCAGAGAGCCGGAGGGAGAAAGGGGAGGAGAAGGAGGAAAACCCCTGTCAAGGAGGTGGAGCGTGGAGATGGTGTCCGCCTCCCGTTCCTCCCTACAGTTTTTGTAGAGGAGCCTGAGCCGGGACAAAACACGCCGAGACCGACAGCCACAAAGCCGGGGGCGGGGGGGTCCACGCTGGCGCTGGAGGCGAGCCCCGGCGGCCGCGAGCGAGCCCGAGGCGCTGCGGGGCGCGGGACGCGGGGGCGCTAGCGGGCCGGGCGCGGGCAGCGCCGCCGAGCCGGGGACGGGCACCTCGGCCGCTCGGGCCGCGGCGGCAGGGACCATGCCGAGGAAAGTCTCCTGAGCCCGGCAACTTCGGCCCCCTCCCCGCCCCCCACCCGGGCTGCCCTCGGCGCGGCCCTGCCCATGTGCAGCCGGCCGGCAGGGCTCTCCTCCTCGGATGGGCAGGCGGATGGGTGACCTCTTCCTGGCACGGGCAGGCTGTGCGCGGCGGCGGAGCCGGCGATGAAGAAGAAGCAGCAGCAGCAGCAGCAGCATCCCGGCGGCGGCGCGGATCCCTGGCCCCATGGGGCCCCTCTGGGGGGCGCCCCTCCGGGCCTGGGCAGCTGGAAGCGCCGGGTCTCCCTGCTGCCCTTTCTGCGCTTCTCCCTCCGGGACTACGGTTTCTGCATGGCCACCCTGCTGGTCTTCTGCCTGGGCTCCCTCTTCTATCAGCTCGGCGGGGGACCCCCGCGCTTCCTGCTCGACCTGCGGCAGTATTTGGGTAAGGAAGGAAGGCGGGAGCGAGGGCGGCGCGAAGTTGTGCCGGGGCGGGGGTGGAGGGGGGAGCCGAGCGCGCCGGATACTTTGGTGCTGCCCCCGGCGCTACCTCGTCGAGGCTCCCCAGGTGGGACGCCCGCGAGCATCCGTGCGGCGACCCTGAGCGCCTGCTGTCTGTCTGTCTGCGCAGAGGCGGGGTGGGGGTGGGGCGCCGGGGGGTTGATTTGCCCCGCAGGTACCCCAGGGCGGGACGCCGCATACCTTCCCCCCTGCCTTGGCCACCCCGTCTGGGGTGGAGTGCTGGCGTGTGAGTTAGTGTGTACGAGTGTGTGTGTGTGTATTCGGGCCTGGCAGAGCGGGGAGAGGCAAGGGGCAGCGACGGCCGGTCCATGGCATTGTTAGTGACCACAGTCCTGTCCCGTCCAGCGCTCCGCGCCGCGGGGGTGGGATTAGTACCTCCCCGGGGCCCGTTCTGCGAATTCTGTCCCGCAAGATCTCCTCCTGTCTCCTGGCCTGGGTAGCCCAAGGGCAGTTTGCGGGCTCCCGTGAGCTAGTTTGTGCTTGGGGCACCCCCTGCACACCTAGCTGTCCGTAGCAGGGATCGACCTGCTTCGACTGAACGATCCATAGCGCTGCGTGTCCCAAGTCTGAACTTTTGGGGGAGGTTGTGCCTGGTTTAATAGGAGCAAGGCTGCCTATGTTTTTGGAGAGGTGAGGGGAAGGAGCTTGCGAAAAGAGCGGCTCCAGAGAGAGGATGTGACCTGCTGCTCGGTGGTCAGTGCGCGGGGAGAGGGGGTGCCAGGGCCCAGCGTGCGTACCCCAGGTCCCCGGTGCGCGCCTGGCTAAGGGAAGATGCTCCCCTCTCACAAGTCCGTGGCCAGAGCAGGTCTCGATGGTGCGGGGTGGGGGTGGAAGAGGAGAGGCTGAGCGGGCCCAGGTCATCGCAAACGTCCAAGCGGATAAACTAAAGCCCCCGGGGAACTTCCGGCATCTGCGTGACCCGAGCCAGCGCGCAAAGAGAAGCCCCCGCAGCGCTGGAACCACGAGCCAAACGACTCCGGCGGCTGGAGGCTGCCAACCTCACCCACAAAAATCCCTTCTTCGCAGAAGCCACAGGTCTAGATAGCAGATCGTTTTCGAAGGAAGAAAACCTCTTCAGCAAAGTGATAGATGTGTTAGAGCGTTTTGAAATGTACATGCAGATAAAACAATGTTTTGTTTTCCCGAGTAGAGAAGCTCAGATTTTAAAAGTTTCACTTCTCTTTCAGTAGAAACTTTGCGGCAACTACGGTTTTGTAAGATGCTTTAGAGAAAATTAGAGGAAAATATTGCCCAAGTGGATTTCCAAAGAATAATCCTCAGCATCTGGTTTCCTAGGGGATTTGGGGTAATATGTACTTTTGCTAAAGAGTCAACTCTTTTCTCTGGGAGTTCTGTGTTTGGAAGTCCACAGCCCCATTGGCTCTCAGATTCCTGCTACTACCACACAGGTTGCTGTTATTACCAACAGTTGCTGCTATAATAACTGACATAGGGAGGGAAGTGATTGAGAAGCTTAGGGGTCTTTCTCCATGAACTGATAAGTAATTCTTTGTTGGGGTTCTTTTCAAGCAAAATACAGAGGCCAGCGATGTAGGAAGAGTACAGTGGAGAGAGAAGGAAGACACCTGTGATGTCCTTTGGAGCACTTGGCTTTGGGCAGGGCATTTTCCATAGGTAAAATTCCGGTCTGGACCAGACTGCCTGTAACACATCCACCCAGCTCTTAAAATGTCATGCTGATAACCCTTCTTGGGGCAGGGAAATTTGGGAGGAGGAAGGATCAAAGGCATGTAGTGAGGCTAAAATCAAGAAACCGCAGTATCTACCCTATTAACTGCTTGAAAATTCAGTCAGATATGTGTGGTATCCACAATTTTATGTGCTTTCATTATATACTCCAGGAAATGAAGCCTGATAAATTTGGGGGCTTGGTTGTTGAAAGGGTGAATTCACAAGCATTCACTCAGGGAACCAGAAAGAACTGAAGGATGGAATATTGCTCCTATTACTAACTCATCATTGAATTTCTGACTGATGTAGTGGGTTGAAAATGACATCATTGTGAACTGAAAATAAGATAACCCTTGGCCAAATTTGTTCCCTGTTGTTTTGTTATGTAAACATAATGATTTTCAGGAAAAGTGGGCTTGTGGTCTTTAAGAGCGTCTAAAATATACCCTTAATAATATAAGGCCAAGGTATCTGCAGAATTATGCTCCCCTTGTTTCCTCCATTCTACTATTTTAGTGTCTGTGAAAACAAAATTGTGGTTAGTAAACACATCCTCTCAATTTTCCTAGGTAGCCAATTTTGGAGGCAAGTATTTTTCTTAAATATAAGTTCATATAAAGTAAAAATTTTCCAAATAAAAACATTATTTTTAGCAATATTTTTTATTTTTAATATACTTCTATAATATATTACATCTGACACATAGGTGAAGTGAAGTCACTCAGTCGTGTCTGACTTTTTGCGACCCCGTGGATTGTAGCCCACCAGGCTCCTCCGTCCATGGGATTCTCCAGGCAAGAATACTGGAGTGGGTTGCCATTTCCTTCTCCAGGGGATCTTCCCCACCCAGGGATGGAACCCAGGTTTCCTGCATTGCAGGCAGATGCTTTAACCTGTGAGCCACCAGGGAAGCCCACATCTGACACATAGTAGCTACTAAATAAATATCTGGAAGTGATGCTTGTACTTATTGTATCAAATAGGTAGTGTGATTTGTGACATATTGAACACTGAATATTCTCACAGGGAAGAAATAGGACCATTTATGACAAAAGCTAACATTTACTGTGTATGTGCCAGTCAATGCACATGCAGAATGAAATTGTATTAGCACAGAAATATCATAGATTAGGTACAGCTGTTATCCCTATTTCTGATATGGGAGAAAGGAGGGTAAAGAAGTTCACTGACTTGTTGAAGGACACAGAGTAAGTAAGGCAAGACTTGAACCTACGTCTGGTTGAATCAAGTGCCAACTGCATTAACACTACAAGCAGTTTAAGAGAAAAAGGAAATAGAGCCAAGATGCGAGTGGGGTGCTAAAGAACTGACTGGTCAAAAAATGATCATTTTTATTTCTATAATTTCATTTTCCTTTTCTTGATACTTTGAATATCTTGAGGGGCCAGCAGAGAAGGGAAACCATGCAAGCAGCAGGCCTGCTCTTAACTCCACCTTCCTGTTATTCATCCCCAAGATGCCATCTCCATGAACTAGGTGACTGAACTCTCCCAGAGTCCCACAGTTGGAGGTGAGGTGAATTGGAATCTTAAATTTTTTATTTCTCTCTCTCTTTCTTTAGCATTCATTCTCTGTTTGGGCTTCCCTGGTAGCTCAGATGGTAAAGCGTCTGACTACAATGCAGGAGATCTGGGTTCGATCCCTGGTTGGGAAGATCCCCTGGAGAAGGAAATGGCAAACCACTCCAGTATTCATGCCTGGAAAATCCCATGGACCAAGGAGCCTGGTGGGCTACAGTCCATGGGGTCGCAAAGAGTCAGACACGACTAGCAACTTCACTTCACTTCTCTGTTTAAGCTGTATGTGCATGCTCAGTTGCTCAGCTGTGTCCAGCTGTTTGAGATGCCATGGACTGTTGCCTGCCAGGCTCCTCTGTCCTTGGAATTTTCCACACAAGAATACTGGAGTGGGCTGCCATTTCCAACTTTAGCAGATCTTCCCGACCAAGAGATCGAACCATGTCTCTTGCATCTCCTGCATTGGCAGACGGATTCTTTACCACTGTGCCACCTGAGAAGCCCCTTTCTAGGCCAGTAGTTCTCAGTGTGCGGTCCCTGGACCTACAGCATCGGCATCGCCTGGTCACTTGCTATAAGTACAGATTCTCAGGTCTCATCTCAGACCTACTGAATCAAACAGTCTGGGCGTGGGACCCCAGACTCTGTTTTAGTAAGTCTTCCAGGTAATTCTGATCCCAGTCTCAGTTCGTGAACACTGTTCTAGAGTCAGAGATTGATTTTGGGAAGTTCCCTATGTATTTGAGAGAAAGAGAAGTGATGAGAGTAAGAGAAGTGATATATAAAATATTTTAAAAGCGATAGACGTGGCTTCATTTTTAAACTTCAACTTTTAAAAATGCCTCTGCTTTGCTGCATGTGCCCCATTGTTGCAAGAGGAAGAGCAGCCAACAGCTGCAGCCCCAGCTGGCTTTTGACTGTCTGAGGTTAGGAGATGCATGGAATGAGGTGAAGGGGGCAACCAGAAAGCATAGTGTGGAGGAAAAAAGGGGAGTCGGTAAAGATGCGTCTTTTTCTCAAAGGAACTGGGGTCAAACAGCTTCTTTTTTCCTAGGCAGTTTGGGGAAGGGCAAAGTCTGTTCTTTTTAAAGATGCTTTTTGCTGCAGCAGATTATAAATAAAAAGGAAAGTGTGTGAGGGGGAGGAAAGTTATGCAGAGAGAACTCTTGTCTTGCTTCTTTACCTCCTTGAAATGAGTGGAGGAAGGAGAGCATAAGCACACAGTGGGGTCAGTAGACATGAGTAAAGCAAATTGCTGTACTTGAACTTGGAGACCATGGTGTGTGTAGTTCATTGAAATTATTTCATTTATTTTGAAGTGGCATTCAGACTTTGACTTGCTGTAGAAAACTAACCAAAATCAAATGAAATCTTCGATAGAAATTAGATTATGATGCAGCCTCTGCCAGTAGACTCATTACTTATGAGCTGTGGAAATATCAAAAACTTGGAATAACACTCGGTACATAGATGTAAACTGAATAAGCCAGATGGCTTACTACTGATCCCGTACAACCGGCAAACTCTGATGATTTATCATCAAGACTTGGATATGTGATTTAGCCTTTATGGGAACTAAATCAATGGGAACTAAATCTGTTGCATTGATCTCAAGTTGATAGGCTTTCCTTTCCATTTTTAACTTGCACTATTTTAAATGGAGATATACTACTCTAGTTTTCAGAATTCCGTCTTGATATGTAGATTACATATAAGTGTGGCAATTTTGAGTCAAAAATGAAAGCAAAAGATGTAACTTTATTGACTTGAAAGTATCTAAGTTTAAATGAATTTAAAGGAAAATGTGAAAATTGAAGTCCAGACTTGTTGCAAAATAGTTTCTCTAAACCTTGAAAGTAAAATTAAGTTTCCTTCTGCACATCATATATAGTTTAAATATAATACCCCAGCCCCCAGACAGTAATCTAGGAAGTGAATGCATAAAATATGATGTTATCAATAGAAACTGTTGACATAAAAAGAAAATGACATTCTTGTTCATAGCTGCAAGTTTATCTTATAGGGTTGGTTGGGGACACAGTAGCACTGTTTTAGAGGAAGATAGAAAATGGAATTCAGCTATGGCAGACTGTTCTGTAAACACACAGCATGAATAGTGAAAAGCATTCTGTCTTGTAAAATATTTTTAATGTAGACTCATCTCAGTATGAGTTGTTTTAAACTACAGATAAATATGTATTATCTGGATACTGTCTTTCTTCAAATTCCCTGTCATTGATCCAAGTTTAAAACACTAGTTGGTTTTGTATTTGAGAAACTAGAATGAAAGTGCTCAAGATTTTGAGTCCCCAAAGAAACAGCATCTTTTGCTTCCCTAGAGGGAAACAGCAGGAGCAGAAACTGTAGCTTTCCCTGCAGCTGCACTGAACAGGTCAGCCATGGACAGTGAAAAGGCATCGTATCTGACGAACTGTAGCTACTAGAATGATTAGAAATTGACACTTGCTGTTTTTTTATTTTTTAGAAAGAAGTTAAGTCTTGACCACAAATAAGTTTTGTCTTACCTATATTTATTTTTATTACAGAAACAACTTTAAGCAAACAGGGATATATATAAACCCTTTTATTTATCAGAAATAGGGAGAGAACACTCAAATTTCACCAAATTCTTGTTGCAGAAGTCAAAACAATGTAACAACTATTGTGCAAGAAATTTACAAATGAAGCACACTTCAGTATATGCTATTGATTTTTAATTCACTCACTTAAAATGTAATAGCTTTTAATTGTTTTTAGAATATTCCTAGATAAGTGAAACCATTACTAGAGTCACTTCTAGAACATTTGCATCACCAAAAAGAAAATCCTCATTTGCTTTAATTATCACCTCACTATTCCTCCATTTCTCCAAGCCCTTAGGAACTAATCTATTTTCAGTCTTTATAGATTTGCCTCTTCTGGACATTTCATAGAAATGAAATCATATAATATGTGGTCTTTTGTGATTGGCTTCTTTTACTTAGAACATTGCTGTCAAGGTTCATTTGTATTGTAGCCTGTATCAATACTTATTCATTTTTATGACTAAATAATATTCCATTGTATGGATATACCACATTTTGTTTATCCACTCATCTATTTCTCAACATTTCAGTTGTTTCTTTTGGATATTGTGCATAAGGCTGCTGTGAACTTTTGTGTATAAGTTTTTGTATGAACATCTATTTTCTATTCTTTTAAGTATATCAGTTCAGTTCAGTTGATCAGTTGTGTCCGACTCTTTGCGACCCCATGGACTGTAGCATACCAGGCTTCCCTGTCCGTCACCAACTCCTAGAGCTTACTCAAACTCATGTCCATCGAGTTGATGATGCCATTCAACCATCTCATCCTCTGTCATCCCCTTCTCCTCCCACCTTCAATCTTTGCCAGCATCAGGGTCATTTCCAGTTCTTTGCATCAGATGGCAAAAGTATTGGAGTTTTAGCTTCAGCATCAGTCCTTCCAATGAATATTCAGGACTGATTTCCTTTACGATTGACTGGTTTGATCTCTTTGCAGTCCAAGGGACTCTCAAGAGTCTTCTCCAACACCACACTTCAAAAGCATCAATTCTTCGGTGCTCCGCTTTCTTTATAATCCAACCCTCACATTCATATATGGCTAGTAGAAAAACCATAGCTTTGACTATATGGACCTTTGTTGGCAAAGTAATGTCTCTGCTGTCTAGGTTGGTCATAGCTTTTTTTCCAAGGAGCAAGCGTCCTTTAATTTCATGCCTGCAGTCACCATCTGCAGTGATTTTGGAGCCCCTGCAAAATAAAGTCTCTCACTGTTCCCATAGTTTCCCCATCTATTTGCCATGAAGTGATAGGATTGGATGCCATGATCTTAGTTTTCTGAATGTTGAGTTTCAAGCAAACTTTTTCACTCTCCTCTTTCACTTTCATCAAGAGGTTCTTTAGTTCTTCACTTTCTGCCTTAAGTATACACATTGGAATTGCTAGGTCATATGATAATTCTATGTTTAATTTATTGAGGAACTGCCAAGCTGTTTTCCACAGTGGCTGCACCATTGTATATCTCCACCCACAGTTTATGAGTTCCAGTTTCTCTACAGCGTTACCAACACTTTTTATTTTCCATTATTTTGATTATAGACATCCTAATGGGTATGAAGTGGTATCTTATTGTGGTTTTTTTTTGGTATCTTCATAATGAGTAGTGATGTTGGACATCTTTTCCTGTGCTTTTTGGCCATATGTATATATCTTCCTTGGAAAAATGTCTATTCACACTCTTTGCCCATTTTTTATCTGAGTTGGCTTTTTTGTTTTGAGTTTTAAGTACAGTGTCTGGGTATAGAATAAAACCTAAATAAATTTCTAGCGATTGAACACAAAGGCCTCTTTAAAAGAATCTTGGGGGTTTTGTTTTACAGTTATGGATGACTTTGAATAGTAAACCCTTTACATTTAGTTCTACTGTATGAAAATTCATAAATAGGTAACACAACTATTTTACAGGTGTCACAAAGATTATTGTGACTTATATCTGGAATATGAGTGTTGCCAATCTTGAAGAGCAGATTAGAGTGCAATGGTGTGAGAATTCTTTCTTTGTGCTTATTCACTAGAATGGAGCCAATGAGTTTGTGTACATTGTGTTCCTTATACTATGTACTATGAGGCTACCAAGGAAATCTAGAGCATTCTTACAAAATTAGGATTCATATGCAATTCCTTTTTATTCAGATTGTGGTATATAATATACAGGACAAATATATAGTCCTTTAGTAAAATAGTAAAATAAATTAGGAATTTAACTTTATAAAAATAAATTAGGATTTTAGGAAGGAACATTTCCTTCAAAGTGTTAGAAGTTTTTAGTAGGTTTTAAAATTATATATTATCAAAATAAGAAGCTTTAAAATAAGTACAGTCAATTCCATGCTGCCTGATAAGAGATTCAATTTGAATAGTTTGTAACACTCTTATACTAAAAATTATCAGGGAGCCAGATAGCAGCTTAATGTCCAGGGTATGCTGCACTTCTGTCTATCTCAGATTTTATAGCAAGTGTCTGTAATTTCCCAAAGACAGCCACTGGCTCATCTTTCTCGTCTCACCACCCACCTGCCTTGGCTTCTGCTATTGCCCCTTTGCTGATGGCTAAGGAAGCTCAAATTCCAAGGATGATCTCTGAAATCCTTAGTACTCATTTCATAATCACTTCTGAAGTTTTGACACTGTACTGTGTATTGTCATAATTTGTAGGCAAGCTCCTTGGAAGGAAAAAGCTTGCTCAATACTTTCCATCTCTACTGTGACACCTCTCCTGGGTGCTCCACATGAACCCATAGGCAGTATCTGTTGATTCAAAATATTTGCTAAGCAGACTGTTCTTTACTAGGGCTTCAATTCTGCTTCATTTTGTTCCTATTTTAAGTAGAGAATGTGGGGAGGGGTTCCAGGAAAGACTCTAGCCCATTCTCCAACCCATCTCTTTCTGGCTGTTTGAAGCATATGCTCCAAAGATGTTAAAACCACTGCGACATACAGTTCTATAAACGTTTCCTTCTGTAATGTTGTCTGCCTCTTACCTGTTGGGATTTAGAATTGCATTGATAGAGCTTCCCTTGTAATTAAGAATGCCTGAGGTCAATCCAGAGATTTGAGTGCATACTAGAATGCAAACTTCTTGTTTCTTGTCATTTTCCTGAACCCTAAACCAGTCGTTTTGGAAATTTGCAGAATAGCAGTTTGTCTCTTGCTCTAGGTCAATGTCTTCCTTAAGTAGCAATTTGTATTAAATTAGCTGGTACATTTCAAGCATGACTGTAAGGAGATGAGACCATAAGATGATGTGGTTTTTGAAATAGTGACTAAATGGATTTTAACCTAGAATGGCAGAATAATAGATTATAAAATTAAGGCTCAGTGCATAAACCCATTGACCTTGTTTACTGAAAGACATGGAAATAACCTTAAGTTATGGCCTTGATTAAGTAATTCTGATTTCATTCATTGATAAATGATTTAAATAACCACTTGCATTAAACTGTAATGCATTTCTGGAAACATCATTGATTTTTTTTTTTTCTAGTTCAGTATGACTTTCACAGTCTTATGAAAATAAAATGAAAGTAGTCTGAAACATATAAACTTCTTTGTTCAGTCATTCAGCAGATATTCACTGAAAGCTTTCTGTGGGTCAGAAGCATCAGATACTAGAAAAAGTACAAGCTTTAGACCGGGGATCTGGGTATGAATGACTGTGTTTCCACTTCTTAGCTGGAACTCAGGCAATGCTCTTATCTTCTTAAAACCTGAGGTGTTTTAATCCATGTTGTTTGTTGTTTAGTCACTAAGTTCTATCCAACTCTTTTGTGGCCCCATGGACTATATAGCCTGCCTGGCTTCTCTGTCCATGGGATCTTCCAGGCAAGAATATTGGAGTGGGTTGCCATTTCTTTCTCCAGGGGATCTTCCTGACCCAGGGATCGAACCTGCATCTCCTGCATTGGAAGGCAGATTCTTTACCACTGTACCACCAGGGAAGCCCCATATGACGGGATTACTCTGGTGACTCAGATGGTAAAGAATCCACCTGCAATGAGGGAGACCTGGGTTGGGAAGATCCCCTGGAGGAGGACATGGTAACCCACTCCAGTATTCTTGTCTGAAGAATCCCCATGCGCAGAGGAGCCTGGCGGGCTACAGTCCATGGGATTGCAAAGAGTTGGATGTGAATGAGTGACTAAGCACAACGTTTTATAAAGTGTTTGTCTAACTCAAGGCCTGGCATTTGATTTCAACAAATGCCAATTTTCTTGCCTTATTCTTTGCTTCTCTCAGATCCCTTTTTCTTTTGGCACACACATACCAGTGGAATACGCAGATTCATGGCTTGCTTCTATTTCAATGAACCATTCTACCCAAGAAGTGTGAAATTACTGAAGCAGTATTTTTGTGGCTTATCTTGTCACCCTCACCTTCAAACTGATGAGGACTCATCAGCAGCTGACATTCTCCAGTCATTTGTCCTGTTAACTGTACACACACAAATCTTTCTGCTTTTTTAGCCTCTCTTCTGCTTCCTGGAAACCATCTGAAAAAGGAATTCTTTGCCCAGCCTGCTTTTCTCTGTTTTGAATTTATCCACGTTCCTCCCCACCCCAGGCACACACACCTTGCATTCACAAAATGAACGTAGTTGTAAGAGAAGGAGTATGGCACATCTCCCTCTCTGGGATCACCAGCTGGTCTAGGACTGGACTGTGATCCACATCAGTCTACTTTTTCAAACGATCACAGAGCCAGGCATACACTGGGGCTGCTGCTACAGCCTCTTCCCCTTAGGCCCAGTAATCTAGCCACGGATTTATTTCTGGTTCTCACTTCCCTTCCATTGGAGGTCAGGGCAGGAACAGTGAACCAAAGTAGCAGGTCATGTCTTTGTCAAAAGGCTGGTGAACTTGCTTCTGTTTTCCATTCTCTGCTTCTTCATGTTACCTTGACCTGTCCAGACTTTGATGGGTGTTGGGGCAAGCCAGAGCCACCAGGGCCATTACTCTCCAGCATGGCTGGTCACCCAGTCCCTTGAGAAGCTGAAAGCAAGTGGGATTTTACATTAATTACTTAGTGGAAAGTTAAATTTTGTCAAGGGAAACCATGACCTTGCAACTCTGGCACAGAGCTTCCTTTGATATGTAGACTGTTTGACACAAATGCCTTCTCACTGGATAAGTGCAACAGTCAGGCAGGGCCATGTGGGTTGCTGGAAGGGACAGGGGACCTGGGTCTGGAGGGAGTCTCCAAAAAGTTCAGTGGTCAGTACTGTTGAGTCATGTGAACCTCCTAAGCTTATCTTTCTTCACCTCCAAAATGAAGATGTTTAATTAGGTCTGTGATCCTCAGTTGTTTTTCTTTCCTAGGACCCCCATTAGCAGCAGTGTTTCCATGTAGTCCTGATGGTCTGTCTGGGAATATGTACCAATGGCCAGGAAAGGGAAAATGGAGATAGTTCTGGAACTTTCCAGATGATGGTGCCTCATTTTCCTTTAGAATGACTGAATGAGGTGCTCTCTAAGGTCCCACCTGGAGCTTCCCGGTGGCTCAGTGGTCAGGGACTGGCCTGCAATGCAGGAGCTGCAGGTAGATGCAGGTTCTATCCCTGGGTCAGGAAGATCCCCTGGAGCAGGGAATGGTGACTCACTCCAGTATTCTTGCCTGGGAAATCCCATGGACAGAGGAGCCTGGCGGGCTACAGTTTATGAGGTCACAAAGAGTTGGACACAACAGAGTGGCTCACACTTTGACTTTGTGGAGAGGAGTTACTATCAGAAGGGACTCTCTTCTCAACGGTTTTCTTTTGAAATGACTGTGCTACACCCACCCCTGCCCGTAGTTACCAGCAGGTGAGTGGAGCTGGGGGGAGGGGAGGGGAGGTACACCCCTCTGGAGCTCTGTCTCAGGTCCTAAATACAAGTCTTGCTGAGTTCTTGGTGCCACATTTGTGTTGGATGGTCTGCCCGCTGAGGTACCCTTCTCCACACTAAGAAGCACAGCCAGCAAGCCACTCCCAGTTCACAGCCAACAGCACGTGCCTCCTGCCCTGCTTCCCTCCACCCCTGAGACTTTGCTGAGTCTGTAAGAAGCAGAGGACAGAAGGAGCTAATGCAGTGCTTAGAATGTATCATCTTCCCTGAAAGTATTTTTTGCAATATTCCTGAAAGCAAGGGGACTCACTCATCTGGTTGGAGTTTTCGCAGAAACGTGATAGCAGATTTTTTTGCAACTTCATTCTCCTTTAGTGTCAAAATGCAACCAGCGATGTGCCAAAAAATGTGTGCTAAATCACACGCAGATTTAGACACTTCAAGAGGAAGTTATTTTTACCACAGTGGGGAAGAAAACAGAAAGTGACGATTAGCAGGGAAGCCGAGGCGGGGCTGAGTCAGGAGGGGAAGGCATGCCTGCCTCTCCTGTCTTGCCCGGCTGGCCTGGGGATTGTGGTGTGGTTGCCTCTTAGCAGGTAAAGCAAGGAGTTCCGGTGTGGAAGACCTGCCCAGAGGAGTTTGTTGACATAACCTCCACGTGTGATGCCCATTTGAACCGTGTGGAGTTCGTGTTGGTCCCTGCTGAAAACGTAGCCACCACCACCACCGCCCGCCCCCCCGCCCAATAGAAACTGCTCTCTAACTAGCAGCTGAGTAGGACCCGGAGGTGAAAATGGAGGACAGCATTCCGGAAAGCTCCATAAATACGAAAACCAAATGGCGCAGTGTCTTTAGTTTTCTTTAGCAGATGACAAGATTGAGGTCGTATTATTTTCTTTGCTCATGCTTTTCTCAGCTTAGAAGGCTGCTCTTGTTTGCTTGCCCAGCGGAGATCCAGGGCCTTACGGAGTCTGAAATGTTTGTGGTTATGTTCTTCTAGCCCTGCTGTGAGATGAAGAGGTTCCCAGAAATGAAAGGGAGGGAGGAAGAAATGTTTGTTAGCATCCACAACCTCTGTCTTTTTATAGCACCCAGCCGAAGGATATCTGCAGCTACCATGTAGTGATAAGATTTCAAGTCTCCTGAGTTTGAAGCTTGATGGTGAACTTTTCAAATGCATTTGGATGAGGCTTTATTCAGGCCTTCTTGTGTCTTGCTCTCCTGTTCCTTACTGGGAGAAGTGTGCAGGTCCCGTGCCAGGGTGTGTTGAAACAGTTACAGGGGTGCCACTCTGCTTGTGACCTGAGCTCTGGCACTGAGCGTGTGGATGTGGCACACTGTTAGTGTGTGCCCTAGCTTGGATGGGGAGGACCTACTGGAAAACACATGGGCTATTCGGTGGGCTCCTACTTTCGTGTTTCGTTTCTTTCATGATATAATGAATTTGCTGTTTCAAAACATAGTTGCCTTTCACCAGATTTTTCCTGGCCACCCGGTTGGAATGATAGGTGAGTTTTGTCAGTTTCAGAGTAAGTCTTCCCCACAGGCTTACATTTCATGGAAGCTTCATATCCATGAGACTTAAAGGATCAGAAAACATGTGTTTTCCTATTGCTTTCAGATGCCCGCCCTCCTTCCCATGTGGCTTGGCAGCCGTCCTCTGTCATCTTTTCCATCTATTCAAGTTCATTCCTTCAACAAATGTTCATCAAGCTCCAGTTATGCACTGGGTCCTGGAGGTAGTGTGACTAATGATACTGTCCCTGCCCTGGGTGCGGGGAGGGGACTGGATTCTACTGGGAGGAGCAGAGAAGGACTTAGAATAAATGTAAAGTGATAAACAGGGGTCTCTGGGAAGCTAAAGGAGGAGAGTAGAAGCAGGGATTAGATCTGCCTGGCTGTGATTAGGTTAATGATCTCCTTGGTTAAGATCCTGTTTATGCCAGGAGCTCGGGGCTTCTCAAATCTGGCTGCATAATAGAATAACCTGGAGAACTTTTGAAAATACTGATTTTCATTCATTTGGTCAGGGGTAGGGCCTGGGCATCTGTATTTGTTTAAAGCTCCCCATGCAATTCTGATGTACAACCAAACTGGAGAACCTCTGTAGTTCATAGATGGCCAGGTAGCTTTGGGTGTACCCTAAGTCCTTTTGTGGTGTTATTTAGAGATGTTTCACTTAGCCTAGAGTCTTTTATTTGGCTGTGACTTTTAACACTTTAGCTTTCAGCTTCTCTATACAAGCTCTTCTCAAACTTAAATGTGCATTCAAATCACCTAGAAATTTGTTCAACTGTTGGATTCAGGGGTAGTAGGTGGGGGGTGGAGTCTGAGATTCAGCATTCCCCAAAAGCTCCCAGTGTCACCAGTGACCCAGTCAGAGGACCACATTTTGAGTAGTAAGTGTCTATACTGTAGCATTTTTGGAATGTGATTAATTCTTGTAAACAGACAAATGAGCGAGGGTTTATCCTAGCCACCAAAGATCTGTACTAGTAAATGTTTCATTAATTTCTTTTAATTGAATTCTCAATCACCAGTTTGATTGTTCGAATTTAAGAACATTCTATGGTCTCTATGTGCATGCCTGCATGCTCAGTCATGTCTCTTTGCCACCTCATGGACTGTAGCCCACCTGGCTCCTCTATTCATGGAATTTTCCAGGCAAGAATACTAGAGTGGGTTACTGTTTCCTGCTTCAAGGGATCTTTCTGACCCAGGGATCAAACTCTTGAGTCTCCTGCATTGGCTGGAGGATTCTTTACATGTGTCACCTGGGAAGCCCCTTAATAACATTAGTTTTTTCCTATGAATCACACACTTGCCTGATTAAAGTTTGAAAATGTCTGCTTTTATTAATTTCTGTAATCCATAGTATTGAAATACAGGCTGTTTGGAGATTTGTGAACCTACGGATGCGACCTGTTGTCAAGTTTATTAATAAGCATAGGAGGTTAAACAATTGGTCTTGGATATAAAATTTCTTCAAATAGTTACTACAGATTCTTGTGCTGTTTTTAATTTTAATAATGTTGGAATTCATTGCCAAGAGTCCTATTTTCCAAATACTCCAGGTAAAGTTGTATTTTTTTTAATGGTCAGAGCAAATAACAGGGTGTGCTCCTACTGCTAAGTCGCTTCAGTCGTGCCCAACTCTGTGTGACCCCGTAGACAGCAGCCTACCCAGGCTCCCCCGTCCCTGGGATTCTCCAGGCAAGAACACTGGAGTGGGTTGCCATTTCCTTCTCCAATGCATGAAAGTGAAAACTGAAAGTGAAGTCGCTCAGTTGTGTCTGACTCTTTGCGACCCCATGGACCGCAGCCTACCAGGCTCCTCTGTCCATGGGATTTTCCAGGCAAGAGTACTGGAGTGGGGTGCCATCGCCTTATTTACACGGGGTGTCAATAAAGCAAATAATTGGAATCACTCAGTGTAATGCTTTGAAAACACAAGGTTAATAAATAATTAAAACTCTTACATGCTCCTTGTAGAAAACTGGGAAATAGAAAAGCACAAAGAAGAAAATAAAATGTGTGTTAATTCCTGTATTGAGAAGTACCTTGGTTTGGTTGCATGCTTCCAAGCAGTATCACAAATGTCGTTTTTGTCTTTACATGGTGTTCAACAACATTGGTTTTCATGGTGGCAGAGTTTCTTATGAATGTATAATAATTCCTCTAGCAAGGACTTTTGATATTTAGGCTATTTCCAGCTTTTCATGATTCTATAAAGTTGTGATGAACAGTATTAAATTTTTGCACACTTCTCTGGGAGAAATTCCTAGACTTGAAATTGCTGGGTTAAAGTGTGCACCCATTTTAAAAAATCACTTTTAGTACGAATTGCCATATGCTTTGGTGTCTTTCACCAGCAGTCTGTTTTGGTCATATTTTGCAAGCACTGGATATGATCTTATAAAACTCCTCACCCATTCAGTTGGTGAAAAATGATATTTTAAACTCTAATTCACATTTGTTTGAATATTGATGAAACTGAACAATTTGACTGTCTTTTGGGAATTATGGGTTTTTCCCTACTTTTCCTCTATAGATATGTTCTTTCCCTTGCTAATTTTAAGAATCCTTAAGAGATGAGGGGTATTAGCCCTTCACCATACATTCAAATATGTTTTTAAATTGCACTTTAGTTTTAAAAATCAGTTTCTTTTATTTTTTATTTATTCTAATTAACTTTATTCCATTTATTATTTTTCCTTTACTTTAATGCTTAGGAAGGTCTTATATCCTGTATTTTCCCTATATTTTCTTCTAGTTCATTTGTTGTTTCACTTTTTCATTTACTTTTTACACTCTTTCAGCATTTATTTTGATGTGAATTGATCCAATGGTTTTGCAAGTCTAGGTGGAGACAGAGTCATACTTGAGTGATGTCATTCTTTAACATTAAATTCAATTTTCAAATCTGGAAATTGATTTCAAGCCCAACTCTCTTTAGAAGATTTGAACTCCGCATTTGCCATTTAATTTCTAAACTTTTGGGACAAGGTCCCCCAGCTTCCAGCCCATGGCCCTTGTTTCTGGAGAGAACTTTTGTGTGTCAGTAGATTGTGGCGTCTCTGGCAAGTCTAGGCAGACACGACCACTCTCCTTGCACACTCAGCCTGAGTTACCTGAGTAAGTGCAGGACTAGGCAAGTTTTTAAGTCTTAGCCTCTTGGATTCCTTTTGAGTCTCTGGAGCAAAAAGTAAGCACCGCATCCCCAGACACATGCTTCCTTTTCAGCTGAGCTAGAACCGTTAGTGGGCAGTGATAGATGAGCTCCTCATGGACAGCCTGTCTCAGCCAGCCCTTGGCCCTTTGTAGTTCCTTGTAATGAGGGCAACCCTCTTTTAAACACTGTTTTTTAAGCAGCTAGATGACAATAAGTTGTTTAGCTCCTGTGTGCTGTTATTCTTTTGAATGTTTATAAAATTCAAGGGACCACAATTTGATGACAGAGACATTTGAAGGCCAGCCATATGGTCTAATAGAACTGCATCTTCTTTTTTTTGGAAATCGCATTTCTTCTATGAATTTGCCCCGAACAGGATGCTTACTATCACAGGAGGCAGTGTTGTATAAAAGAGTAGTGGCTTCAAATCAGAAGTCCTCTGTGTGAATCCTGGCATTGCCAGCATGCAGCTGTGTGACCTTCAGCAGTTCATGTAACCTTTCTGAGTTTCCATTGGAACTTTAGAGGGACTCTTTCTGCTCCAGAGCAACAATCACTAGATTATGAAGAGAATGCTATCTGCTACTCTGCTGCCTGGAATACTGTGAAAATTTGCATTTTTAATATCTGCTAATGCACACCTTCGTTTTAATTATCCGGGCATAAGCCTAGCCAGAACAGGTGGCACTTCAGAGTGTAGGAGCCAGAGAGATGTTACTTACTGTGCGATATGTGTATCTTGTATCAACAAGCAAACAAACACATCCATCAAAATTCTGTCTCTAGGCATTCACAAACAGTGCTTATTGTTATGTGTATTCCTGCCCTTTCTGAACTCTATGGTTTTCGTGCAGGAAGAAGACCTCTAGAGACTGTGTAAATTACATTTTTGTCCAGTAAATGTTTTTATTTGTTGAAAGAATATTCTTGCAAAGAATAGTTGGATGATTGAAAGTTCTAAAACGTTTATCCTGTGCTCACTTGATAAGATTTTAATTTTTCAAAATTTTTTTCAGAATTGAATGTGCCAAAGACATGAAGATTTTTCTAAAAAGCTGCTAGCCTAGTCGTCTCTGATACAGATGTATATATTCATAACTTTCATATAGGTATTTATGGTAGTAGAGATTCATTCACATGCCTTGGGGGGATGGGGGATCGGAAATAGGGAGAAGGAGAGGGCTTCATGGAAGAAGTGACATGAGCTGGGTGTTGAAGCATAAGTAGGAGTTTGCCTGACAGAGATGTGGCAAAAGGACATTCCAGAAAGAAAGAGCAGCCCTGACATAAAGGCTAAGGGAAAGAAAGTGAAAGTGTCAGTCACTCAGTTATGTCTGACTCTTTGCAACCCCTTGGACTGTAGCCCTCTAGGCTCCTCTGTCCATGGGATTTCCCAGACAAGAATACTGGAGTGGGTTGCCATTCCCTTTTCCAAAGGATCTTTCCGACCCAGGGATTGAACATGGGTCTCCTGCATTGCACGCAGATTCTTTATGGTCTGAGCCACCAGGGAAGAAAATTGTTGCCCCTTTGAGCCCTCTGAGCAATATGCGTGGTTGCTGAGAGACTGTGACAGGGAGAGAGGAAGTGGGGGTTGCTACAAGGAAGGCTTCTAGGGAAAGGGGTAGATTTTAGAGGAACTTGTACCTTACACTTATTGGCACACAGTAGGAAGCCACTGAACGTTTTCAGACCACAGTGTGGTAGCAGATTTGTTATTCATGAAGTTAGCTCTGGAAACAGAAAGTCACAGCAGAGCCGAAGTGGGTATCTGAAATGGTTCTCAGATTGAAAGTGAAGTCACTCAGTCGTGTCCAACTATTTGTGGCCCCATGGACTGTAACCCGCCAGGCTCCTCTGTCCATGGGATTCTCCAGGCAAGAATACTGGACTGGGTTGCCATTTCCTTCTCCAGGGGATCTTCCTGACCCAGGGATCGAACTCGGGTCTCCCACATTGCAGGAGATTCTTTACTGTCTGAGCCATCGGGGAATCCCTCAGATTGAATGGTGCTTTAAAGATCAAAAAGTTCTTGCACGCAGGTTATCAAACATGCTTCTTTACTTTTTCGAATAGTGGGTGTTAAGCTGGCTGTGCATATGAGGAACCTGAGCCCAGAGATGTTTGAAGGGCCCTGAGCGCTCTGTGGGTGAGGTGGGGAGGAATTTTGCATCCAGTTTGAGTCTGCTTGGGCCTCCGGGATCTATTCCATTTCACCCTGTGCCATGTGGAGGCATATTTCAACAAAAGTGCTCAAGTACTTTCTGAATCTTTTAGTTTGAACTTTCAAAATAGTTTTAATCTTGATAAAGAATGCTTGACAGGAAAACCAACGTGACTCTTCTCCCGCAGGTGTTTATTTAGTGTAATATAGTTATGTAGAGTTGCCTCTTTGCTGACGTTTTCCTGTTATGATAGCATGCTACAAGCTGATGGTTTGTTTTCTCTGATTAGCTGAAATGGGAAAAAAAATCCTCACTGTGTTTTTATCAGGACAGGTTATAACATATCTTGATTTTACGTTTCATTTATTTAGGTAACTGAGATCATGCCATTTTGTCATATATTAAGCTGACATTTAGGCTATAGTTTCTTGCTATTTTAGAAATGACTTTTCGCTGTGTATAGGAAGTTTATTTTCTCTGCTGCTTTATTGAAGACTCTTTAGAAGTGACTTCATTTGTGTCTTAACTGAAGTTCCGTATTCTGAGGCTGTCTATCCCGCATTCTGACTGTAGCTTTTTGTAAAGCATTTCAGCTCTTCAAACTGCTGTTGGAAGACATCCGGCCTTACCTGTGCTGCCACCTGCTCTATGACATTTAAAGCAAAATGGTCTAATTGTTTTGTCTTTCTTTAAAAACAAAACAAAACAAAAAAACCCAGAAACAGTTTTCTAAATCTCTGATTTTGCTAAAACACAATTGGAGGAGAGGTGTTCAGATCACAAAAACATTGAATTATGCTAAGACTGTGATGGATGGGTAGATGGTCCTTGAAATGACTTTTTGATCTCTTGAATTTCAGGACATCTTTTTAGAGAAGAGGTGAAATAAAAATTGCCCAAAGGGATGCTCCACGCCCTAAGTGAGCCTTTGTGAACGTGCCCTGGGTCTGGTGCTTATTGAGTGATAATGTTTATTATGGTAACTAGAACATGAACCTGGAATGAGAGTTTTTGTAGCTGAATGTTAAATTTTGTTATTGTTGTTTAGTCACTCAGTCGTGTCCGACTCTGTTGTGACCCCATGGACCGTAGCTCACTAGGATCCTCTGTCCATGAGATTTCTCAGGCAACAACACTGGAGTGGGTTGTCAATTCCTTCCCCAGGGGTTCTTTCAAACCCAGGGATCAAATCTACATCTCCTGCATTGCAGGGCAGTTCTTTACCACTGACTCACCTAAGCAGCTCAGGATTGACTGGATAAACATGGGGAAAAAAAGTAATCTAAATTCTTATCTATAAGGGAAAAATGATATGGATAATTGAGTAACCCATGTAGGGAGATACTGTACAGTCAGTTCAGTTGCTCAGTCATGTCCAACTTCGCAAACCCATGAATTGCAGCATGCCAGGCTTCCCTGTCTATCACCAATTCCTGGAGCTTGCTCAAACTCATGCCCATCGAGTTGGTGATGTCATTCAACCATCTCATCTTCTGCTGTTCCCTTCTTCCACCTTCAGTCTTTCCCAGCATCAGGGTCATTTCCAATGAGTCAGTTCATTGCATCAGGTGGCCAGAGTATTAGAGTTTCAGCTTCAGCTTCAGTCCTTCCAATGAATATTCAGGACTGATTTCCTTTAGGATGTACTGGTCGGATCTCCTTGCAGTCCAAGGGACTCTTAAGAGTCTTCTCCAACACCACAGTTCAAAGCATCACTTCTTCGGCGCTCAGCTTTCTTTATAGTCCAACTCTCACATCCATACATGACTACTGGAAAAAACATAGCTTTGACTAGACAGACCTTTGCTGGTCAAGTAATGTCGCTGCTTTTTAATATGCTGTCTAGGTTGGTCATAGCTTTTCTTCCAAAGAGCAAGCATCTTTTAATTTCATGGCTGCAGTCACCATCTGCAGTGATTTTGGAGCCCCCCAAAATCTCCCATTGTTTCCTCATCTATTTACTGTGAAATGATGGGACCAGATGCCATGATCTTAGTTTTCTGAATGTTGAGTTTTAAGCCAACTTTTTCACTCTTCTCTTTCACTTTCATCAAGAGGCTCTTTAATTCTTCTTCACTTTCTGCCATAAGGGTGGCGTCATCTGTGTATCTGAGGTTATTGATATTTCTCCTGGCAATCTTGATTCCATCTTGAACTTCATCCAGCCTGGCATTTTGCATGATGTATTCTGCATATAAATTAAATAAACAGAGTGACAACATACAGCCTTGACATACTCCTTTGCCGATTTGGAACCAGTCTGTTGTTCCATGTCCAGTTCTAACTGTTGCTTCTTGACATGCATACAGATTTCTCAGGAGGCAGGTCAGGTGGTCTGGTATTCCCATCTCTTCCAGAATTTTCCATAGTTGTTGTGATCCACACAGTCAAAGGAGCTTTGGCACAGTCTAAAGCAGAAATATATATTTTTCTGGAATGCTTTTGCTTTTTTGATAATCCAGTGGATGTTGGCAATTTGATCTCTGGCTCCTCTGCTCTTTCTAGATCCAGCTTGAAAATCTGAAAGTTCATGGTTCACGTACTGTTGAAGCCTGACTTGAAGAATTTGGTGCATTACTATGCTAGCATGTGAGATGAGTGAAATTGTGTGGTATTTTGAACACTCTTTGGCATTGCCTTTCTTTGGGATTGGAATGAAAACTGACCTTTTCCAGTCCTATGGCCACTGCTGAGTTTTCCAAATTTGCTGGCATATTGAGTGCAGCACTTTCACAGCATCATCTTTCAGGATTTGGAATAGCTCAACTGGAATTCCACCACCTCCACTAGCTTTGTTCATAGTGATGCTTCCTAAGGCCCACTTGACTTTATATTCCAGGATGTCTGGCTCTAGGTGAGTGATCATACCATCATGATTATCTGGGTCGTGAAGATCTTTTTTGTATAGTTTTGTGTATTCTTGCCACCTCTTCTTAATATCTTTTGCTTCTGTTAGGTCCATACCATCTCTGCCCTTTATTGAGCCCACCTTTGCATGAAATGTTCCTTTGGTATCTCTAATTTTCTTGAAGAGATCTCTAGTCTTTCCCATTCTATTGTTTTCCTCTATTTCTTTGCATTGATCACTGAGGAAGCCTTTCTTATCTCTCCTTGCTGTTCTTTGGAACTCTGCACTCAAATGGGTATATCTTTCCTTTTCTCCTTTGCCTTTAGCTTTAGTACAGCAGTATAGTAACAAAGTGAAAATGTTAGTCGCTCAGTCTTGTCCATCTCTTTGTGACCCCATGGACAATAGCCTGCCAGGCTCCTTTCTCCATGGCATTTCCCAGGCAAGAATACTGGAGTCAAAGGATCTTCCCAACCCGGGGATCAAACCTGCATCTCCTGCATTGGCAGGTAGATTCTTTATTGCTGAAAACATTAAATACATGTATCTGAATTTTCTGGACTCCAACACAAAGAGGAATGAAATGTGTCATGCTGTGATGATCTAATGTAAGAAGCGTAGGGAGTTCATTGGGAAATGGTGGTCTCTCTTTTCCGACCTTGAACTTATAGGAGAAACTGATTTGATCTTAGAGTATTAGAATAGACAATATCTTCTACAATGTTTTTTATTTTATTTTTTTTTCAGAAAGTGACATGTTCTCCTTGTGACTGTGCCAGACACTAGCCCTTTATAAAGAGTGAAAAGTGAGCTATAAAATCTCTCATCAGCAGTGGCTTTGCCCTGGAGAGTGAGCTGTCACAGTGTAGGTGTCTTGCTTTTCAGTGGGTTTAGGTGTTTAGAAAATGGGTATTGAACCTGGCCCTGATGGCTTCTCTCAAGTGTCAGTTTCTTCCGGCTTCTATTTGGCAGGAAGGGGAGAGCAGTCTGCTGAGTGATGTGCGGGGGTATAGGACTTCAGTATGGCAGTATGTGCGGGGGTATAGGACTTCAGTATATGACTTCAGTATGCATCTCTAGTTGGTGGGGATTAGACAGCAGGGGCAGCTTTCTGGTTCAGTCACGCTCTCTTGGACTGAGCAGGCTACTGGGGATCTGCTGGGCCCAGTGGAGGCCTGCCACCTGCTGGGGGCCCAGTATCGAATGGGACCCCCCACCCCGGATGCCCAGCATTATTCCTGATCCACAGGAATCAAGCCCTGGCACTGAGATCTGGGCCAGGATCTTTCTCAGCGGGAGAAGTTCTGAATAAACATATTTTGAATGCATTAATACCTGATCTCTCAAAGGCCTTTTAAAAAAAATACTAGCATACTTTCAATTGTCAATGAGAGAAGGGAATTCATTTTGCTAGTTTTTCTTCTATAATTTTAATAATGATACTAACTTTTATTGTTATTGACGATCCCCTGTTTTCCAACTGAGCAAACGTTTGTTAGTCTTGCTGTGGTTTAGACCCTCCTGGGTACATAATCTCACAAAGAGGTCTGTGGAATTTTGAAAAAAAAATCACAGAAAATAAAGGATATTGGGAAATCAACTATATGGTAGGTTAGAATTTGGGACTTAAATTTCTTTCAATATCTTTTAATGTCATCCAAATTTATATGAATTAGAAAATGGTCATTTTTTCATGTTGAGGATATGATGACATGCATATTAGAAGCCTAATTTATTTTTCAAGTGTACATGAGGTAAATGCAAACGCCAGAAGACTGGCTTACACACACACAGGCACACGTATTTTTTTGTATACCGGAGAAGCTAAATATTCAAGTCTTTTCCATTAGCTGACATTTTGTTTAAACATTTTTGCAGGACACTCCTATTTTCTATTTTTACCTTTTGAAAGGGACAGTGTAAAGGACAGCTGTAAGAGGCGATTTGTGAATTTGCAGCAAAGGCCGGGTGTAAACATCTATGACATCTCAAAATAGGGTTTCGTATGCCTTTGGGCACCCTGCACACAAAGACTTTGCAGAAGTCCTGAGCAGGGATTGTCTGAGAGAATCAAATTCTCAGTTGTCAGCTGCCCAATTGTTCTTCCCTAAAACTGATCTCCCTGAGAACCTGACACGTCTCCTGTCCTTTCCCACAAGCTTCCCCTTGATGCCCTCCCTTGCTTTGCGTGAGTCCTGCTGTGCTGGGTGCCAAACTCCACCAGGTGCTAAAGGAAGAAGTCTGAGGCTGGTGTTAAGGAAATGAATGACAGTGAAATTAAACCATTTTCCAGGTCAGAGGGTTTCAGTTCTTTGTTTTCAACCAAAGTGAACGAGTTCAAGTCATCCAGGAATCAAGTTATTCAAGGAATCAGGTTATTGCTTTGAGTAAATGGTCCACAGATCACAATGCGCTTTTGTTGTTTAGCTGCTAAGTCTCGACCGACTCTTTTGGGTTTTAGAAAGACGTTAAAGAAGTGAGTGACGTGGCAATAATATCACTCCTCCCTTTCCTATCTACTAATCTATGTGAGCAAGGTTTCTCAGTGTTCATTTTTATTACAGTGAAAAATAGAAATAAAAATGAAATAAGTAAAATTCAGTGACGGATATATTAACTAGTTACACACCATAGCCCTGTTCATCTCAGTAGATACATTTTCAATCAAGCTTTATTTCTGCTTTTTAGTAATTATTTGTGAAGTTTGTAAGATCTTTATGTAGTTTTGATCAATTGTGAAACAATGGTAATTTTAACAATGACTCAATTCAAAAGATACTTTTGAAACTCTTAGACTTTATGGTCACAGGAAAAAATTTTAAATAAATTCTAGTTTACATATGTACATTTTCATTGTACAAGATAGAATAGACTGATCAAGAAATATCGTCAAACATAAAAATATATTCTATTAGAACAAAAACTTGTGGGGGAATTGAAATGAAAATACTATGTGTTACCACATACAAAAATAAATTCAAAATGGATTAAAGACCTAATGTAAAGCTGGACACTATGAAACTCTAGAGGAAAACATAGATAGAACACTCTTTGACATAAATCACAGCAAGTTTTTTTCATCCATCTCCTAGAGTAATGAAAATAAAAACAAAAATAAACAAATGGGATCTAATTAAACTTAAAAGCTTTTGTACAGCAAAGGAAGTCATAAACAAAAAGACAATCCCCAGAATGAGAAAATATTTGCAAATGAGGCAGCGAACAAGGGATTAATCTCCAAAATATACAAACAACTCATGCAGCTCAATATGAAAAAAACAAACCACCCAATCAAAAAACGGGCAGAAGATCTAAGTAAACATTTCTCCGAAGAAGACATACAGATGTACAAAAAAGCCTATGAAAAGATGCTCAAGATGACTAATTATTAGAGAAATGCAAATCAAAACTGCAATGAGGTATCACCTAACATCAGTGAGAATCAGTTCAGTTCAGTCGCTCAGTCGTGTCTGACTCTTTGAGACCCCATGAATCACAGCACGCCAGGCCTCCCTGTCCATCACCATCTCCCGGAGTTCACTCAAACTCACGTCCATCGAGTTGATGATGCCATCCAGCCATCTCATCTTCTGTTGTCCCCTTCTCCTCCTGCCCCCAATCCCTCCCAGCATCAGAGTCTTTTCCAATGAGTCAACTCTTCGCATGAGGTGGCCAAAGTCCTGGAGTTTCAGCTTTAGCATCATTCCTTCCAAAGAACACCCAGGGCTAATCCCCTTCAGAATGGACTGGTTGGATCTCCTTGCAGTCCAAGGGACTCTCAAGAGTCTTCTCCAATACCACAATTCAAAAGCATCAATTCTTTGACACTCAGCCTTCTTCACAGTCTAACTATCACATCATACATGACTACTGGAAAAACCATAGCCTTGACTAGACGGAATGACCATCATCAAAAAATCTTACAAGCAATAAATGCCATAGAGGGTGTGGAGAAAAGGGAACCCTCCTACAGTGTTGGTGGGAATGCAAATTGGTACAGCCACTGTGAAGAACAGTATGGAGGTTCCTCAAAAACCTAAAAATAGGGCTACCATATGACTATGCAGTCCCACTCCTGGGCATGTAACCAGAGAAGAATATGATCTGAAAGGATACATGCACCCCAATGCATGGATACATGCATTTCCACTACATGGAATCAACCTAAATGTCCATCAACAGACGAATAGATAAAGAAGATGTGGTACATATAGACAATGGAATATTACTCAGCCATTAAAAAGAATGAAATAATGCCATTTGCAGTAACATGGGTAGACCTAGAGAGTGTCATACTGAATGAAGTAAGTCAGACAGAGAAGGAGAAATATAGTATGACATCCTTTATATGAAGAATCTGAAAAGAAATGATACAAATGAACTTACAAACCAGAAAGAGACTCACAGACTTAGAAAATGAACATATGGTTGCCAGGGGAAAGGGATAATCAGGGAGTATGGGATGGTCATGTACACACTGCTATATTTAAAATAGATAACCAGCAAGAACCTACTGTATAGCACATGAAACTCTACTCAGTGTTATGTGCCAGCCTGGATGGGAGGGACGTTTGGGGGAGAATGGTTACATGTTTAACACTGTAATGGTTACATGTATGGCCGAGTCCCTTCACCCTTGTTCACTTGAAACTATCACAGCATTGTTAACCGGCTATACCCAATACAAAATAAAAAGTTTAAAATTTTTTTTAAAAAAAGAACTTTTTTTTTTTTTTAAAAAAAACAGTCTTTTGGACTCTGTGGGAGAGGGAGAGGGTGGGATGATTTGGGAGAATGGCATTGAAACATGTATAATATCATCTATGAAACGAGTCGCCAGTCCAGGTTCGAAGCACGATACTGGATGCTCGGGGCTGGGGCACTGGGACGACCCAGAGGGATGGTATGGGGAGGGAGGAGGGAGGAGGGTTCAGGATGGGAAACACATGTATACCTGTGGCAGATTCATGTTGATACATGGCAAAACCAATACAATATTGTAAAGTTAAAAAATAAAATAAAATTTTAAAAAAGGGTACAAGGGTCCTCAGAAATAAAGATCATTACAAAAGAGAAAAAAAAAAAGAACAAAATAATACGGTTTGCAGCAACATGGCTGGACCTAGAGCCTGTCACACTGAGTAAAGTAAGTCAGACACAGAAAGACAGATACGATGTTACTTATATGTGGAATCTAAAAGGGGTACAAATGAACTTATTTATAAAACCGAAGTAGAGTCGCAGGTGTAGAAACAAACTTATGGTTACCAGGAGATGGGAGTGAGGGGGATAAATTGGGAGGCTGCAATTGACATATGTGTACACTACTGTATGTAGAACAGATAACATAAGAAGAACCTGGGCTTCCCCAGTGGCTCAGTGGTAAAAAATCCACCTGCAATGAAGGAGATGCAGGTTTGATATCTGGGTCAGGAAGATCCCCTGGAGGAGGGCATGGCAACCCACTCCGGTTTTCTTGCCTGGAGAATCCCATGGGCAGAGGAGCCTGGCAGCCTACAGTCCATAAGGTTGCAAAGAGTCAGACATGACTGAATCTACTTAGCACACTTGCAGGCAATATGAACCTCCTGTGTAGCACAAGGAACTCTACTCAGTGCTCTGTAATGGCCTATATGGAAAAGAACCTTAAAAAGTGGGTACGTGAACATGTACACACTGCTATATTTGGGATGGACAACCAACAGGGACCTACTGTATAGCGTATGGAACTCTGTTCAATGTTGTGTGATAGCCTGAATGCGAGGGGAGTTTAGGGGAGAATGGGTACATGTATACATATGGCTGGGTTCCTTTGCTGTTCACCTGAAATTATCACAGCATTGTATGTTAGTCGGTTATACCCCAGTACAAAATAAAAAGTTAAAAAAAAAGAGTGGATATATGTGTATGCTGGCAAACAGCCGACTCATTAGAAAAGACCCTGATGCTGGGAAAGATTGAAGGCAGAAGGGGAAGAGAGTGACAGAGGATGAGATGGATCGATGGCGTCACTGATGGCAATGGACATGAACTTGGGCAAACTCTGGGAGATGGTGGGGGACAGGCAGGCCTGGCGTGCTGCAGTCCATGGGGTCTCAAAGAGTCAGACAGGACTTGGTGACTGAACAGCAACAGCTATATATATTTATACATACAGCCGTATATACGTATATGTATGTGTAACTGATTCACTTTTCTGTACACCTAAAATGAACACAACATTGTAAGTCAGCTATACTCCAATAAAAATTTTTTAAAAAAGAGAATACAGCGTGTTAGCAGAGAAAAATAAATGAATGCAGGAAAAGCCTGTTAATTCCTCCCTCCTCCCCGTCCTTCCTTCATAATGGACTTACCTCTAACAAGATTTCCCAATACTGAGGGTAACTTAACTGTACCTGTATTACCCTCACCTACTCTCTCCTGGTCTCCCAGGAGTCTTGAGCTAACTAATATTCTCAGCCATCTATTTACTGTTCTCTGCTAGGTTTTGTGGTACCTGAATTACCAAATTTAAGAGCTTTTCTTTAAGAAAAAGAATTAAAAATTATGAGTTAAAAATGCCCAACCAGCACAATGTCACCCAATCCAAGATGTAGGAGGAACTTGAATTTGGAGAATAGAGAGTGGTCTTAACCCATTGTAGTTACATAGCTTACTATTGCAGAGTTTAGAAATTCATATGACCTAGTGAGTTTATTGCTAGTAAGTTTACTTATGCAAGTAAGGTAAAGAATCTGCCTGCAGTACAGGAGACCTGGGTTTGATCCCTGGACTGGGAAGAGCCCCTGGAGAAGGGAAAGGCTACCTACTCCAGCATTCTGGCCTAGAGAATTCCTTGGACTATGTAGTCCATGGGGTTGCAAAGAGTTGGACATGACTGAGCGACTTTCACTCACTCACTCAAGGGCTTCTGAGGCTTAAGCTTCAGAAATCTCACTGTGAATCTACCTCTGTGTATGAGTGTGCATTCTGTTGGATATATGTACAAAATGATGTAATTGTTGTATTTTAAAATGTTGATGTATATCATGCTGGCAGTCCACATCTGTTGCAGCTTTTTCAACATACGATGAAAAATTCTTAATGTTAACTTAAAATGTGCTAGGGCATGTGAGCACAAAAGTTTGAAGACCATCAGGGTAGAGGGTAATCCATGCTGTTCTAATGCTTAGAATTCTGTCGAGACAGTGCATACCTCCCCGCCATGGGTGGAAGTGAATCCCATAGTGGGTTCGAAGGTTTCTGAAGGGAGGAAACACGCCTGGACACCAGAAGCTGTTGCAAAGTCTTGGTGCTTGAGAGCACAACTGCACATTGTGCTATGTCCTGTCCTCACATCTGCTTGCCAGGGAGGCACAGAAAACTCCTTTCCTTCATCCATCTTCCCCTTCCTCCCCTCGCTGCTTCTCTACTCATCTCTACCTCCCCAAGCCTGTCATTGATCTGAGTTACACCCTGGATTAAGAGCAAAGAATTAAACATTTCTATCTGCAAGGTTGTTAGATCTCATTTGGAGCATTTGTCCCCGAGTCTTCCACACTTCATATTTAAAGTTATTATAAAATATTAGTCAAATTCCCTGTGCTGTACAATATATCCTTGTAGTTTATTTTATCCCTTTCTTAATCCCCTACCCCTATCTTGCCCCTCCCCCTACCTCCCCTCCATTAATTTGTGGTCTGTATCTGTGGGTCTGTTTCTGTTTTGCTATATTCATTCATTCATTTTGGTTTTTTTTAGAGTCCACATATAGGTGATAACATACAGTGTTTGTCTTTCTCTGGGCAGATCTTATGTTTAAATCCCAGCATGATGCTCTTCTGGGCCAGGGCAATTGTGACATTGACTTCAGGTCTCCCGTCCTGCTTTCCAGCAGAGATGTGCTCTCTGGTCTTTCAGGCATTTAGTGAATCTTCTTACAAATTAAAAAAAAAAAATGACCATTAGCTTACATTTTCCAATGTGTTCAACCCTTTTCTCAGCAAAAGTGTTTGTGGTGGATTTTTGAGGGTGGGAGTGTGGTCAGTGACGTAATTTCTGGAACTTGGAATTAGAGCTGTTTTGTTGTGATGACCAGTTTTAGCAGAGTCATCTCATTCTTCTGTGCACGTGGTTAGTTGTAAAGTGAAACAAAGTTTAACGAGCCTTAGGAGTTGGAATTGAGCATTTTGCAAAGACATACTTGAAATCAAAAGTGGGGGAAAGCCTTCATTATCTGGAATGCCAGGATAGAAGAGTTAACAGTGTTTTCTGAAATGTGGTGCATCTTGAGCCATCACACTGCTTCTATTCTTTAACTGTGTTGATGGAAATCTCTCTAAGATATATTACACATTCTTTTCTTCTCACATGGAACTGTTATTCATTGTTTGATTTTTGTTAATGTCTCACAGTCATTGCTAAGGCCTCGAGTATGAAGAGCAGCTGGGTGTCAGCTGTGCTGTCTGATCTGTCAAGGCGGGTGGGACCGGCTGTCCTCGCCACATCCACCCTTGGTCTGCTTAGCTTTGTGAACTCTTGTAGTTCTGTTGTCTCCTGCCTTGTCAGGCCTTGATGTTTGGCCTTGCTTGCAGGTGGCTGCCACGAGCAGCTCTTTGCCCACTGTTGACTTGCTGCGTCTAATAGGCAGCGGCTTTAGACAACAACAGAACCGAGTGGAGTTGTTTGTAAACCAAGGGGACTAGCTCTCAGTAGAACTCTAAACACACGCGTGATGTCTTCTTCCCTGCAGGCAGGAACCATGTCTGGTTTTGTTGTCATTTTATCTGCACACAGTGCCCTGGCTCAGTTACCAGCACTTAATGAAGACTGTATTTAATGAACAAATGAGGATTATTCATGATCTTTAATCCCCTAGGCTTTAGGCCATTAGCTCATCAGAAGCCCTTTTTGTTTATTTATTTAGCTCCTGTTTTCAGCTGTGTTTTAGATGCCTGAGCCTGAGGGATAACTCTGATTAAATAAATAAAATTTGATTGAATTATGTGATTTTGATAGGTTTGGGCTTCCCAGGTGGCTCAGATGGTAAAGAATCTGCCTTCAATGCAGGAGACCCGGGTTCAGCCCCTGGGTCAGAAAGATCCCCTGGAGAAGAAAATGGCTTTTGTAGCACCTTACTTTTCTTTTTAAATGAAAGTGTTAGTTGCTCAGTCTTGTCTGACTCTGCAACTCCATGGACTGTAGCCCTCCGGTCTCCTCTGTCCATGGAATTGTCCAGAAAAGAATACTGGAGTGCATAACCGTTCCTTTCTCCAGGGGATCTTCCTGACCTAGGGATGGAACCCATGTCTCCTGAATTGCAGGTGGATGGATAGAGTGTGCTTTCATGAAGGAGGATCCACTTGGGACTGATTCTAAAAGGGTGCCACTCCTCAAGGAGGATGCAGGTACCACGGCTTGGTGAATGGAACCTGGGCTTTCTTTCAGCCCTAGCCCCTCCTCCCAGACCACCTTGTACAGAGTGTGGACCATGGTCCTGCAAGAATCCCAATTCCATGGTGGGGGCCTAGCAGGAGGATTGTCCTAGGGTCACAGGTCACAGGTCTGAGTCCTGACCAGTCCTTTCCAGGTCCTTCCAGCACACCTGTGGTCTGCAGGCACACAAGATTTCATCACTGAAAATGAGTTGACTTAAGGACCAAAGCTCAGAGGCTTGGGGCAACTTAGGAGGATTAGAAAGCTAATCATGCTGGGGTGTGGCCTGGAGCCAGAGATCTGGTCCTCTCTGGCACTGCCCATGGCTTGTCTGCACCGTCCTATCCAGAATGCCCTGGCTGCAGCTTGTCTTCCACGTCTTTCTCTCTGTTCTCTATGTGGTAGGCATGGAAACCCAGCCCCTGTCCCCTGTTCTGTAAGGCCTGGCCCTAGCCCCCAGGCCCAGTGTGGCCGTCCTCACCAGGGCCCATGTGGACGTCTTTCTCTTTCTGCTGAGTGAATAAGCCTTGACTTCACCAAAGAATGTTTTTTTGTGGAACATTTTTCTTTTTCCCCTTCAACCAGAAAGTACTACCTAAAACCTCTTGGAAAATTCCTCATTATTTCAGAAACATCATGCTGAAACTTGGACTTCCATACTCAGCATTTCTGTCCTAATTTTCAAGTGTGGATTTCACACACTCACCATTTCATCAAGGGAATGAAATAGACACGAGGAGAAATATTATGTAATATTCAATTATCACTCCAACTCTTTCAGACTATCCTTTTAGACTTTTCGGGTGTTTTCAAGAAAATCTCCTTAACATTAGTTTCCCCTGTAAGTTCCTCCCTGGATGTTTTGAAGGAAATCTCCAACACTGTAGAGGAGATGATTGAAGGACAGGAGAGTAGGTGTGATCCTCACCGGAAATATAAATATGGCTTTGAGATAAAAGAGGGTCTTTGGTTAAATAAGTTTAGGAAACAGTGAATTATTCTCTTTGGAGATTCACAACGAATTTTAATACATTAAAGGCCTCCCTAAGCCCTACAGGAAAGAGGCCCTATTTCATTCTATTTACCTTTAATCTCTCTCCAATATTGTTTCCTCCTGCTCTGTCCTTTTAGATTCTAAAAGGACAGTGGATTAACCTGGCAACATATTAACAGGCATACAAATTTTAACATTTTTATGTGCACGGGGGCTTCATTGAAGAGAAGTCAAAACCCCAAAGAGGTGATTAGACTTGGGACTTCTATGCTGTTTTAACACAGGGTGATAAATTGAAGAGAAGTGAGCAGACAAAGGAAGTGGGGATTTGGGCATCCAAGGGGGTAAATTGTGGAAAGGAGATTAGAAAATGTAGGGATGATAATAGTTGTTCAGTAAGGTTTGTTATGTAGACTCAGTCATCTCTGGTAGTAAGAGTTGTCTTCAAGACATTCTCCTCTTCCTGGTACAAGAGATGAGGACACCTTTTAAAGTAAAACTTTGTGTCACCTTTACAGAGGGAAATTTGTGCCCTTCTTTTAGACAGAGAGCTGGGGCAGAGAGCTCCTCTGATATCTGCTGTTTTTCAGCTGCCTTCAGCTCAAAAAGAATTCTTTTTGCAAAGTGGCATATTTCGTTATATTCCGATCCCGTTCACTCCCATGTTGTTAGCTACCTCTTTCAACCACGGTTGCATGGAGTTCTTGGAGGGGATATGAACTCTAGCAGGAAGACTTTATGATGTTTATTTTGGCAACTTTATTACTGATTCTCTGGTTTATTTCAGATATGAGAAGTCTCCAGACACGGAGGTATGCATTAGTGAGTTACTGTTATGTTTATAATACACTGTACATATGCAGATACATGTATATATACACACATGTCTCTTAAGTAGGAGTGTTTTGTTGATATTTTAGCAGTAACGTATGTACAATTAGAGCTTCTTAGAGTTCTAGAGCTGACTGTCAGTTCAGTTCAGTCACTCAGTCATGTCCGACTCTTTGTGACCCCCATGGACTGCAGCATGCCAGGCCTCCCTGTCCATAACCAACTTCTGGAGTTTACTCAATGGACTCATGTCCACTGAGTCGGTGATGCCATCCAATCATCTCATCCTCTGTCATCCCCTTCTCCTGCTGCTGTCAATCTTTCCCAGCATCAGTTTCTTTTCCAGTGAGTCAGTTCTTCACATCAGGTGCCCAAAGGATTGGAGTTTCAGCTTCAGCATCAGTCCTTCCAATGAATATTCAGGATTGATTTCCTTTAGGATGGACTGGTTGGGTCTCCTTGCTGTCCAAGGGACTCTCAAGAGTCTTTTCCAATACCACAGTTCAAAAGCATCAATTCTTCGGGGCTCAGCTTTCTTTATAGTCCAAATCTCACATCCATACATGACTACTGAAAAACCATAGCTTTGACCATCTAGATGGACCTTTGATGGCAAAGTCATGTCTCTGCTTTTTAATATGCTCTCTAGGTTGGTCATGGGCTTCCCTTGTGGCTCAGCTGGTTTTTTCTTTTTTTAAAGCTATAGCTTTGACTAGATGGAAAAACCATAGCTTTGACTAGACAGACCTTTGTTGACAAAGTAATGTCTCTGCTTTTTAATATGCTGTCTAGTTTGGTCATGGGCTTCCCTTGTGGCTCAGTTGATTTTTAAAAAAAAAATTTTTTTTTTGAGCTATGGTTTTGGTTTTTCCAGTTGTCATGTATATATGTGAGAGGTGGACTATAATGAAAGCTGAGCGACAAAGACTTTGGCCACCTGATGCAAAGAACTGACTCATTTGAAAAGAAAGACCTTCATGCTGAGAAAGACTGAAAGTGGGAGGAGAAGGGGACAATAGAAAATGAGATGGTTGGATGGCATCACTGACTCAGTGGACATGATTTTGAGTAAACTCCAGAGTTGGTGATGGACAGGGAGGCCTGGCGTGCTGCAGTCCATAGGGTCACAAAGAGTAGGACATGATTGAGCGACTGAACTGAACTAAACTGAAGTTGGTCATAGCTTTTCTTCCAAAGAGCAAGTGTCTTTTACTTTCATGGCTGTAGTCATCATCTGCAGTGATTTTGGACCCCTCAAAATAAAGTCTGTCACTGTTTCCACTGAGGCCTTAGTGATTGTCTTGTCCTGTGACTCTCAACTTCCAAGCATGTTCTTAGCATGACAAAGAGCATGTGCTTGGGAGTACTTGGCTGTTTATGTTGTGTGTATAGCCACTGAACCACTGGAAAAGCTTGGAGAACTTTGAAAAAGCCCACATTTCTTTTTAATCTTCCAGTTACTACTCCGCCATCATTGTAACAACGAAGACTCACCCTGCCCAACGGAGCCTATTATACGCATAGGGGACTGGGGACAGAAACATTGCCTTACAGATCCATTTCAACCTCACATTTACCAATGAAGGTGATGAGGCTGCCAGGTTCAGAGGCACACAACTTGGCCTGGAGCTTGACTACTGGTGATCAACCCACTGCTTTCTGCGGCCCCGCCTCGCACCATGAGTTTTTCCCAAATGTCAGCAAATTTTGAGCCACTTTTATAATTCATGTGATATCAAGTACCCCCACCCACCATCAAGGACTGACTTCTATATGTAAATAATTTGTAAAAGAAACTTTATCTCACATTCTATGTGGAAATATAACAACCAGTTCCACTTGCTGTGAAAAAAAAACAAAACAAAACAGTAACACTGAAAATAATGCAATGAAAAGATTCTAATTTTAACTAGATACACTTAGTTACCTGTTCAAGGTTCTGAGCCTGAACCTGTCTTTCTGCTAACAAAGAGACTATCTGGTAGAGATGTTACTTATTCTAGCCCCAAACTATGCCTTTCTTGTGCGATCAGAAAAGTTGAAAGAGAATTGTAAAAACAATAACATCCTCCCTATTTAAAGTCTAGGTAATGTTTACCCACCCATATATCATCTAAAATCTGCTCATATTCCACTAGTGAGTGATCTGTGTCCCATATTAGGTGCTGACTCCCAAAATGCAGAGCCATGTCTAGCAAATCCTAGCTTAGTTTGTATCCAGATTAGTCAGAAGATCATAGACTTAGTTGAAGTCAGAATATGCCTTTGGAAAGAGCAAGTGAGAGAGTATATAGACATTGGCTGTTTGTGTTGTGTGTATAGCCACTGAACCACTGGAAAAACTCAAAGCACAGTGCTTGCCATATAGTAGAAGCCCAGTAAATATACGCTGAATGAATGAATGGAAAGTGATAGTGCATCAAGTCAGGTAGAATCCACAGACGGTGGTACGAGCAAGTTGAGTTTTATCCAGTCACCTTAAAATATCTTGGCAGTGGAAATGAAGTAAGGAAGACCCAGTAACAGCAGAACATGGCCTTGGACTATTTAACTGTGAAGAGCACGCATGCATTCAGGCATTAAGAAGACTTGGGCTTGCCAGGTGGCTCAGTGGTAAAGAATCTGCCTGCCAATGCAGGAGATACAGGTTTGATCCCTGGGTTGGTAAGATCCCCTGGAGGAGGAAATGGCAACCCATTCCAGTATTCTTCCCATGGACAGAGGAACCTGGCAGGCTACAGTCTGATGGACCATGGGGTTATTCTGAGTCAGATGTGACTTAGCAACTAAGCAACATTTGGAAGACTTAGACCTTTATCTTTTATAGTCTATGTCACACTTCCCTTTATGTTATCTCAGAGAGGAAGTACATCTTGAGAAGATCCGTGAAGATCTAGGTTTGAATCTTGATTTTACTACCCACTAGCTAGGTGAATTGAGAACTACATGATCTCTTTATGGGACCCCTTGGATCTAAAAGTGAGGTTATTATAATGCTCATCTGAAAGATTATTGTGGGGATTTAGTAAAGCAGTGTATATGAAAATAATTTTTCAAAGATTTAAGTACTATACTCATTTGTCTTTATTGAAATTATGTATCATCAGAATGACCAATAAACTTCAATTTATTCAGAAAGGTCAAAGAACATGGAATTCTTATTATTTGAATATTTTGGATAATAGAGGTATTGTAAATATATTTGTAGTTAAAAGAATTACAATAAAATATCCTTAATATCAAAGTGTTATTGAACATAATCCTTTGGATGAGAATTCCAGATATTGCTGTATATCTCATGACCAGCACATAAACACTGGAAAGGGTTGTAGAAAAATACAGGAAGATAACTGACTCTAACTGGATGTCCTAAACCATACACTTTTTTAGCAGTAGTTTATAAAACACTCGTTACTTATTCTCTATCATTGAGTATAAAAAAAATATATGAATTGAGGAACTGATGTGGGATGTAGGAAAGTAGAATTATAGAATTCTCTTTTCATGAGAATTTTTGGGAAATAGAATTCAATAAGAATTATGTTATTTTGCACTATTCAGACAAAAAAAAAAACGCCAATTTTTCCCCATAATACAACTAGAACCCAATCTTAAGATTTTTTTTGCTTAGATAAGTTCTGCCATCACAAATCTTGGTAATTTAAGTAGTGATAATGCTGTTAAAAATTATAATCAAAATCGCTCACATTACATGGTAAATCTTTTTGAGTAATTTCTTGTCATTCATGAATTCGCTCAGTCGTGTCCAACTCCTCGTGACCCCATGGACTGCAGCCCACCAGGCTCCTCCATCCATGGAATTTTCTAGGCAAGAGTACTGTAGTGGGTTGCCATTTCCTTCTCCATTCTTCTCATTAGGTCATACTTTAATCGTTTAACCTTCTTGAGTTTTAGTTAAGTTTTAATAATAGATGTTTAAACTAAAATACACATATGTATATGTATTTAGTTTTATTAATTAATCAAGACAAATGTCAGTGACTGTCTAAATATTAGAGATATGAGTCACTTTGAAGAAGAGTTATTATATGAAAAGATAACTAAAATACATTGGTGGTGGTGGTTTAGTCACTGAGTCAGACATGACTCTTGCAACCCCATGGACTGTATGTAACCTGCCAGGCTCCTCTGTTCATGGGATTCTCCACGCAAGAATACTGGAGTTGGTTGCCATTTCCTTCTCCAGGGGATCTTCCCGACCCAGTAATTGAACCTAGATCTCCTGTATTGCAGGCAGATTCTTTACTAACTGAGCTACAAGGGAAGCCCAACTAAAATACATCAGGATTTCCTTTTTAAAATGCTCTTATTATGCTATTTTTCTTTCCCCAAAGTTTTGCTCATGTCCATACAATTGGACTATTCCCAAAGATCACTCATCATCCTTATATTAATTGTCTGATGCATCCAATCTGGAGGACTGTGATAAAAAATATGATCCAAGATGTTGATTTATAACACGTCTTACGGTCTCTTTAAAAAATGATAAGATTCTTGAATGATGCCAGGCCTTAGAATAAAACTGTCAAGAGAAGCTCAACTCCTTTTGGCCTTAACAGCCTTTGTTTAATTTTAGGACCAACTCTTACTCCTTTTAAAAAAATGTTTCATAACTCTCATCGACATGATGTCTGTAAGAAAATGATTTTCACTTAAGGGCTAAGCTGTGACATTTGAAGGCAAGAGTTGTGAATGCCAGTTCAGTTCAGGGAAGTGCTGTGGTTAAGGGCTAGCCCATTTTCACACGGAGTAATATTATTCAAGTCTTGTTTTGTGGTATTTATATTGTAAATAATATATTCAAAGTCAGTGTAACTACCTGAGCCCACCAGCAAATGTCTACATTGTCTTAGATCCAGTGTTTAAATATGAGAGGGAATATCTCTGGTTTGCTGAAAGTTTTAATTACAGTTCACTTTGCTGCTAACACAGCAGAATTTAAGCTACCAGATTCTTGGTGCAGTATTGTTTCCACATTCCTTTTTCTTTCTAGGATGCTCAGTTATTTCTTCACCTGAACTTTAATAGTCATTTGAGCTGAATGATCTAGAAACTTGCTCCTCAACTTGTAGTCTGCAAATCAGCAGCATGAGCTCACCTGTGAGCTTAGTAGAAAGTCAGACTCTCAAGCCCTCACCAAGTGCATTGAATTAGAATCTGCATTTAAAAGAATGTACTATTGGACCATCCTTTTTTTTTTTTTTGACAGCACAATATTAACTTTATTGTGTTGCAAGGTTTTACAGTTTCCCCCTTCTAATGAAAATGTGTATAAAAGTATTTTTTTTGGCTCAGTTTGAATATGCATTTTTTTCCCCTTTAGAGTTAGCAGCTTGAAATTTTTGACAAATAATATCCGGGGTGACTATCAATGAAGTGTTATTGAAGCTAACAGCTGTGTGTGTGTGTTTTTCCAAAAGTAATGTTTCCTAGGAGCATAAACACTACAGTTTTACACTCTTTGGTTATTCCTTTATCAACATCACCACCCAAAATAGCTAATCAGTTTCTGAATAAGAAAGAGATTATATGTTTCCTTTATTGATGGAAGACACTTAGCATGAGAGACTAGTACATGGAAATTTTCAGTTGCATTGGAGTTTGGGCTAAAGCCTCATAGCAAAATTGGGTGATGCACGCACACATATTAGAAAAAAATGTCAGCATATTTATGCAGAATTTCAGAGCCCAGCCGTGCACTCTGGTGGTTCAGATGGTAAAGAATCTGCCTGCAATGCAAGAGATCCAAGTTCAGTCCCTGCGTCAGGAAGATCCCCTGGAGAAGGAAATGGCAACCCACTCCAGTTTTCTTGCTGGGAAATCCCATGGACAGAGGAACCTGGTGACTACAGTCTATGGGGTCAGACTCTAAAGAGTCAGACACAACTGAGCAACTCACACTTTTCAGAGCCCCGTGCCTTCCCTTCCCTTTTGTACCATACATTTGAGTAGCATGGATCTAGATCTCTTTTACAGATCACGCACACATGTGCACTCTTTTAAAAAAAATGAATTTTTTGATCATTGAATTAATAGAAGATAATGTAACACTGAAAATATCTCCATATGAAAATTCATAAAATAAAGATCACACGAGAGCTAAACGCCAAACGTTATTTTTTCTTAGTCATCATGATTTCAGGATATTTTTCAATTTTCAGCTCCTTGTTTTTCTCTGGAGAAGCTGATTCTTTTAGCACTTATCTTTCTCTGAAAACAATAAGTGCACATTATTATCACGTTTTTCCTTAAAGTGATTTCAGACGTTAGCTGCTTATAGTGATTTGTTCACTGTTCCTTTGGCTGCAGCCTCTCCGGGCAGATTTGGCAATTGTTTTAGGTCACTTTATCGGTGCTAATCTCACTTGTACTTCTATACCTTTCTGCTAGAATGACATGTCCTGATGAGTAGAGATTATTTTGTTTCCTACTGTGTGTCTACAGGGGTTCCCACGTGGCACAGTGGTAAAGAAACCACTTGCCAATGCAGGAGGTGCAAGAGATGCAGGTGGGATCCCTGGGTTGGGAAGACCCCCTGGAATAGCAAACGGCAACCTGCTGCAGTATTCTTGCCTGGAAAATTCCTTGGGCAGTGGAGCCTGGTAGGCTACCATCCAGGGGGTCACAAAGACTTGAACATGAACACGATTGAGCGACTAAGCACGCATATACACTGTGTATCTCCAGTACCTAACAGTGAGTGGTACAGAGTTATCCATCACTATCTGACCGACTGCAATGGTGGAGACCATAGGGCTTGAAGAAGAGACCAGTGATTTAGATGGACATAGATCAGCATGCACATGGGGAACTGGGGTCTCTGGCTCTCTAATCTGATTCTGAGGTCCCTACTCTTACTCCCCTCCACGTATGTGTTCATATCTGGTGAATCTCCCCCATGTTTTGGACACTGTCGTGGAGCTGCGGTGTGCCTCCCAGTGCTGCCGCCCCTCAGTGCTTCAGCACAAGGCCAGGCTGAAGCCAAGCTCCTCACCCAAGGTTCTGCCTGTCTTCCTGGGGGACAGCACCCATCCAATGCCTTGTTGGCATGGGGGTGTAAAGGCTTGATCCCCTTGCCTCAGTTTGGCGCAGCTCTGAAGAGCCATCCCAGTTCCAGAGCCGCCCCCCCCCCCAACTTTGTGCTAACTCGCTGAGGTCTCTGTTGCAGCTGCATTGTAGTTGACCTTCTTCCTCTGCCCGGTCCTGCTCCCCTTATGTCTCATAGGTTGTGCCTGAAAGCATGTAGATCTCTGCCTCAGAGTCAGCAAAAACAGATGCTTTAACTGGACCTCTGTAACCAGGTTCTACAGTCAACTAACTGCTGAATCTAGACGGAAGCCTGGGTCAGTTGAATGCTCTTTCAGTTCCAGTGTTCTGACTCACTCCGAGGCAGTGGTTCTCAACAGCAGTGATTTTATTCCCTAGGAGACATTTGGCAATGGCTGGACATTACGACCCCATGGACTGCAGCACGCCAGGCCTCTCTGTCCATCACCAACTCCTGGAGCTTACTCAAACTCATGTCCATTGAGTCGGTGATGCCATCCAATCATCTCATCCTCTGTCGTCCCCTTCTCCTCCCACCTTCAATCTTTCCCAGCATCAGGGTCTTTTCCAATGAGTCAGCTCTTTGCATCAGGTGGCCAAAGGATTGGAGTTTCAGCTTCAGCATCAGTCTTTCCAATGAATATTCAGTACTGGTTTCCTTTAGCATTGACTGGTTGGAGCTCCTCGCAGTCCAAGAGATTCTCAAGAGTCTTCTCCAACACCACAGTTCAAAAGCATCAATTCTGTGTTGGGTTATAGAAATGCCACTCGAAGTCAGTGTTTCCACTCCTTTGCTCCCTCTGTTTGTGTGTTGGCGGGGGGACAGGGCCTACTCTGTACTATCAAGGCTGGCAGCAGTTCTGATCATAAAGCCTGAGGAGAAACACATTTAAATACAACGCTCCTGTTGTCCTGGGTCTTAAGACTACTTATCCTAGATTTTCTGTTTTTCTTGGGATGGAAATAGTATATCCTTCCTCTTGCTCTTCTGTCTTAAGTGATACTAAAGGGAAATGTGAACCCAGGAATTCCATATCAAGATCCTGGAGTCTAGCCCTTTTTTTTTTTTGTCTTGACAGTCTCATGTGTTAGATGGGCACTTGTATTCATTAGCACAAAGCTTGAGAAAAGATTATTAAAAAAATGAGTAAGTCAATACTAAAGATTCATATGACAGGATGTATGATGCAGTGGCTAAGCTTATAGGGTACTTTGGATGTTCAAATGGGAACACCTTTGGATTTCCCTGGTGATCCAGTGGTTAAGACTCCACACTCACAATTCAGGAATTGCGAGTTGGATTGATCCCTGGTCAAAGAACTAAGATGCCACATGTGGAATGGCCAAAAAACAAAGCAGATGGGAACACCGTCCTCTAATAGTGAATCTAATGGACTCTGATACTGGAAGGCAGCATGCAAGAGCAAATAGTTTGCATGGTCCTTCAAGGAAGTGGGTAGATGATGTCTGGGAAGAAGGGCAATGGGCGGGAGGGTCACCATGTGGCTCAAAAGAGAAAATCCAGGCTCTCCTCCACACCAACCAAATACTGTAAAATTTCAGGACATTGGGATTAATTGCAGAAGATGAACTGGAGAATAATCTGTTTTCTCTTAGTGGGATTTAAAAAATATTTTCTCTGCTTCAGTTACTGCACCTGGGCACTCTGCAGACCAAAATGATTCAGGTTGTATTGAGTTTCTTAAACTGAAAAAAGCCAGAAACTGTCACTCAGTCCAGAGCTGATCCCGTGCTGGTGGTGACGGCTTGCAGGCCTTCCTGCTAACTACAGGACCTGAGCTTCTGTGTCCAACAAGACTCAGGAGTCCCCTGGGCCTGGAGTGTGGAAACTGCTTGGTCTCCCTACCGGTTCTGATTGAAGGATCAAGACAGCTTTGGAAAATCCTCCAAAAGGGACCGTGAGAGGCCATCTGGATGTCAGCTGCCTCCCGTCTGCCCTTTTCTGTCGTCAGCCTGTGACTCAGTTACTGTCCAATACCGCCTGAACTCATGCTTGAGACTAAGACCCATTTAAGGCTTGTGTAGCTGGTGTTTTCAATTTTGTGGGAAATTTTATGGCTTAATTTCTTTCTACATTTTTTGAGATCTATTGTTAAAATAGGTGAGGGGGGAAAATCTAGTATTTGAAGCAGCATTGCTTTAACTATCTTTTGTTTTAACTAGCTCTTAATTCAAAAATTAATGTCATCCAAGTAGGAAGACTTAAACACAGCTGTTGGGAAAGTAAATTCACAAAACTACTTCCTAGGGGTAAATTTTTGTATACCGTTTGATCCAGATATCCTTTAGGGAATTTATCTTAAGGAAGTAATTGTAGATGTGGTTAAAGATCTAGCTATAGATATGTTTATTATAGTATCAACTGTAGTAATGATTAATTACAAACAACCATCAAATGGGTTGTTTGATGCTGTCTTAATGGAAATAATTTCACGTCTATTATGATTGCAACTATACTTTGAATATCAAATAAATGCTGTTCTAGAAAACTCTGAGTCATTGTCTACATTTTTTAAGAATCTTCTCTTGACTCTGAATACCTTTAAGTTTCTTATATATCTTGTGCTTGAAGAACAGGTGACAAAGTTTTTCTTCTAATAGCTGTATTATTTGAATTGCAAGAGTATCATACTCTTCCATCCCCTTTGACAAAATTTTACTTATAAGGAAGTTGCATTTTTTTTCTTTTTTAAAATTTATTTGTTTTTAATCAAAGGATAATTGCTTTATAGGATTGTGTTGATTTCTACCAAACATCAACTTGAATCAGCCATAGGTTTATCCATGTTCCCTCCCACTTGAACATCCCTTCCACCTCCCTCCCGATTCCACCCCTCTAGGTTGTTACTGAAACCCAGGTTGAGTTCCCTGAGTCATACAGGAAAGGAAGTTGCTTTTTTTTTTTTTTGAGTTAAAAAATTCTGGAGTGGTATGGCCAGAGGTACAGAATCCTCTTATAAGTTATTGTCAGTCTTGTATTTGATGATCGTACAGATGACACTTTTTCAAAGCCAATGTTCCCCCACTTCTAAGCAGAAATACTGATAAACTGCTGGGAGGCAAGACCCAGTGGCTGAAGATTCAATTCGCAGAATGATTGCTCTGGATGCAGAGCCAAAACATTACCCTTCTCTGGCTGGACCCAGAAAGAACTGGCTGCTGGTGCTGTGTTCAGAGCATCTGATGAATTCACAGAAACTTTGTGTGGAAAGGGTTTCGTTTGAGGCCCATGAATACCTGGAAGAATTAATAAAGCGTGGAGATCAGGGGCCCTTATTCCATCTGTTTTTACCATTTTCTCTACATTGCCATGGGCATCCTTGGTCCTTTATAAACTTCCTTCTGGGCTTGTCCCTGAGTGCTCAGACCCACAGTTCTCTTTGCAGGCTGCTTGGTCTTTTCCACATCTTTAGAAAAAGCTGTCAGTCTTCCTAAATTCTGATCCTGTTGCTTTTAAGGATTACAGGACACTGGTTGTTGATGCAGAGCAGTGCATCAGGAATTTTTTGACTTCTGTTTCTGGTCAAATTGCAATGAATCATTTCGCTAATTTTTTGTAAAGCAGATTTTAATACTTTATTTTTTTTAATGGAAAAAAAGAAATCTCAAAGCATTACGAAGGTGTTATAGGAAATATTTGAGAGTGTCAGGGCTGGGTTGGAGGTGTGAGCCAAGTGGAGGAGTGCTAATGATAAGAGGATGTCGCTGGCTCCTGGTATAAATGGTGCACCTTCATTGTGAGCTCAGGGAAGAGGCAGTGAGACTTCCTTGCTGGCTAACTTTGAAGGGTGCCTTGCTCAGGAGAGCACACAGGGCATGGATGTCCTTCTGATTTGTGACACAAAGTGCCTCTTCATTGGACTTCTTGGTCTCAGTGTGAACATGTTTTCTTAAAGGTTAGGTTTTAGGCAGGACTCAAAACTCTATGGAGAAGGAAATGGTAACCTTGCCTAGAAAATCCCATGGACAGAGGAGCCTGGTGGGCTACAATCCACGTGGTCAAAAAAAAGTAGAACATGACTTAGCAACTAAATATTAACAACAACAACAAAACTCTGCAGTTTGGTTTAAGAAGTTCTTTTCTTTACCATATATGAAAAAGATTCATCACAACACCTGCTATATTTTACCCAGATATTAAAAAAATAATTTCCCCGTAAGTGGAATAGTTTCTTCAGGTGGGGTTGGGGAGTAGTGGGAGGGATCTCGGTAGGTCTGTAGTCTGTGTTTGGCTTTACTCTAAAATATTCCTTCTTTGCTCAGATTATGTATTTTTGCATTCTAATGGAGCTGTAAAACCATGCCATGGGCTTGATCTGTATCTGTTATGTCAAGTGGGATAAATGTTTATATAATAATATTGATTCACTCATTCTGCCCATTCATTGTGGGCTGGTTAACGTAATCTGTAGCCATTCACTTTGTTTTACTTTCAGAGGTAGTTTATTATAAGCAAAACAAAAGGCTGGCTCTTAACTACACCTGCATATAGTATCACCAGGAAAATATTTGTGGTTCAGCTAATCTTGTTTAGGCCTAAAGGAACTGTGGTTTAATCAGCAAACAAGATAGAGCAGCATAGGAAACAATCGCGTTAACCCTAACCCATCCCTAAAGCTAACCGACAGAGAGAGTGCCCCCCTTGTAACTTTCATGGCCCAGGAAAGGGAAAGGTGATTTTGAATCCTTACTCAGGATGAGGTTTGAGGTAAGGATCCACATGCACTTTACTGTTTTCTTCAGCACATGCATCCACATGTGGAGAAGGGAGGTAGGGTTTTTGCTTTAAAAACACACACATTTCTTTCCTTTTTTTCCCCCCAAAATTTTATTGCTTTGGCTCCTTGCCACTTTTATTTATCCTGTGGTTTGACCTGTTATTTTTGTTGTTGTTGAAGTACAGTTCATTTACAGTCTTATATTAGTTTTAGGTGTACAACATGGTGAATCAGTATTTTTGTAGATTATACTCCATTTAAAGTTGTTATAAAATATTGGCTGTATATTATTGTAGTTCGTTTATTTTTTTTTTTTTACTTTTACTTTTTATTTATTTATTTTTTTTACTTTACAATATTATATTGGTTTTGCCATACATCAACATGCATCTGCCACGGGTGTACACGTGTTCCCCATCCTGAACCCCCCTCTCACCTCCCTCCCCATACCATCTCTCTGGGTCATCCCAGTGCACCAGCCCCAAGCTTCCTGTATCCAGCATCGAACCTGGACTGGCAATTCATTTCTTATATGATATTACACATGTTTTAATGCCATTCTCCCAAATCATCCCCTCCCTCCCTCTCCCACAGAGTCCAGAAGACTGTTCTATACATCTGTGTCTCTTTTACTGTCTCGCATACAGGGTTGTCGTTACCATCTTTCTAAATTCCATATGTATGCGTTAGTATACTGTATTAGTATTTTTCTTTCTGGCTTACTTCACTCTGTATAATAGGCTCCAGTTTCATCCACCTCATTAGAACTGATTCAAATGTATTCTTTTTAATGGCTGAGTAATACTCCATTGTATATATGTACCACAGTTTCTTATCCATTCATCTGCTGATGGACATCTAGGTTGCTTCCATGTCCTGGCTATTATAAACAGTGCTGTGATGAACATTGGGGTACACGTGTCTCTTTCAATTCTGGTTTCCTCAGTGTGTATGCCCAGCAGTGGGATTGCTGGGTCGTATGGCAGTTCTATTTCCAGTTTTTTAAAAAATCTCCACACTGTTCTCCATAGTGGCTGTACTAGTTTGCATTCCCACCAACAGTGTAAGAGGGTTCCCTTTTCTCCACACCCTGTCCAGCATTTATTGCTTGTAGACTTTTGGATCGCAGCCATTCTGACTGGCATGAAATGGTACCTCATAGTGGTTTTGATTTGCATTTCTCTGATAATGAGTGATGTTGAGCATCTTTTCATGTGTTTTTTAGCCATCTGTATGTCTTCTTTGGAGAAATGTCTATTTAGTTCTTTGGCCCATTTTTTGATTGGGTCATTTATTTTTCTGGAATTGAGCTGCAGGAGTTGCTTGTATGTTTTTGAGATTAGTTGTTTGTCAGTTGCTTCATTTGCTATTATTTTCTCCGATTCTAAAGGCTGTCTTTAGCTAATCAATGAATAAAGTAAAGTTGCAGGATATAAAATCAACACACAGAAGTCCCTTGCATTCCTATACACTAATAATGAGAAAATAGAAAGAGAAATTAAGGAAGAAATTCCATTCACCATTGCAACAAAAAGAATAAAATACTTAGGAATATATCTACCTGAAGAAACTAAAGACCTATATATAGAAAACTATAAAACACTGATGAAAGAAATCAAAGAGGCCACTAATAGATGGAGAAATATACTATGTTCATGGATCGGAAGAATCAATATAGTGAAAATGAGTATACTACCCAAAGCAATCTATAGATTTAATGCAATCCCTATCAAGCCACCAATGGTATTTTTCACAGAGCTAGAACACAATTGTATGGAAATACAAAAAACCTCGAATACCCAAAGCAATCTTGAGAAAGAAGAATGGAACTGGAGGAATCAACCTGCCTGACTTCAGGCTCTATTACAAAGCCACAGTCATCAAGACAGTATGGTACTGGCACAAAGACAGAAATATAGATCAATGGAACAAAACAGAAAGCCCAGAGATAAATCCACACACCGATGGACACCTTATCTTTGACAAAGGAGGCAAGAATGTACAGTGGAGAAAAGACAATCTCTTTAACAAGTGGTGCTGGGAAAACTGGTCAACCACTTGTAAAAGAATGAAACTAGAACACTTTCTGGAGAAGGCAATGGCAGCCCACTCCAGTACTCTTGCCTGCCAAACCCCATGGACCGAGGAGCCTGGTAGGCTGCAGTCTATTGGGTCGCTAAGAATCGGACATGACTGAGTGACTTCCCTTTCACTTTTCACTTTCATGCATTGGAGAAGGAAATGGCAACCCACTCCAGTGTTCTTGCCTGGAGAATCCCAGGGACAGTGGAGCCTAGTGGGCTGCCACCTATGGGGTTGCACAGAGTTGGACACGACTGAAGCAACTTAGCAGAACACTTTCTAACACCATACACAAAAATAAACTCAAAATGGATTAAATATCTAAACATAAGACCAGAAACTATAAAAATCTTAGAGGAGAACATAGGCAAAACACTCTCCAACATAAATCACAGCAAGATCCTCTATGACCCACCTCCCAGAATATTGGAAATAAAAGCAAAAATAAACAAATGGGATCTAATTAAAATTAAAAGCTTCTGCACAACAAAATAAACTAGTTCATTTATTTTATCCATGGTAGTTTGTATCTCTTAATCCCATACCCTTATCCTGCCTCTCTGCCCTCCCCTCTTCCCACTTGTAACCACTAGTCTGTTCTCTGTATATGAAAGTCTATTTTTGTTTTGTTAGATTAATTCATTTTTTTTGAAAGCACAAACTTTTCTTGATAACTGTCTATAAGTCGAAGCTTTGTAAATCAAATCAAAATAATTTAAGAGCAGAAAAGAGAGAGTGAGGCATACTAAGGTTAAATCACGTGCTCCTGGGCCTCAAAGTGAAACCCAGGGACACTTGCCTCTAAAGTACGGGTTCCTTTAACCACACAGTATTGCTCCTATTATCTGTGATAATTTAAGAGAGGTTAAAACCCGTGAACTTCCAGATGTTCAAGCGGGATTTAGAAAAGGCAGAGGAATCAGAGATCAAATTGCCAATATCCGTTGGATCATCGAAAAAGCAAGAGTTCAAGAAAAACGTCTACTTCTGTTTTATTGAGTATGCCAAAGTCTTTGACTGTGTAGATCACAACAAACTGTGGAAAATTCTTAAAGAGATAGGAATACCAGACCACCTGACCTGCCTCCTGAGAAATCTGTATGCAGGTCAAGCAGCAACAGTTAGAACTGGACATGGAATAATGGACTGGTTTCAAATTGGGAAAGGAGTATGTGAAGGCTGTATATTGTCACCCTGCTTATTTAACTTATATGCAGAATACATCATACAAAATGCCAGGCTGTATGAAACCCGAGCTGGAATCAAGATTGCCAGGAGAAATATCAATAACGTCAGATATGCAGATGATACCACCCTTATGGCAGAAAGTGAAGAACTAAAGAGCCTTTTGATGAAAGTGAAAGAGGAGAGTGAAAAAGCTGACTTAAAACTTAACATTCAGAAAACTAAGATCATGGCATCCAGTCCCATCACTTCATGGCAAACAATGGAAACAGTGAGAGATTATTTTGGGGGCTTCAAAATCATTGCAAATGGTGACTGCAGCCATGAAATTAAAAGATGCTTGCTCCTTGAAAGAAAAGCTAGACAGCATATTAAAAAGAGACATTACTTTGCTGACAAAGGTCCATCTAGTCAAAGCTATGATTTTTCTAGTAGTCATGTATGGATGTGAGAATTGAACTATAAAGATAGCTGAGCATCAAAGAATTGATGGTTTTGAACTGTGGTGTTGGAGAAGACTCTTGAGAGTCCCTTGGAGTGCAAGGAGATCAAACCAGTTAGTCCTAAAAGCAGTCAGTCCTGAATATTCATTAGAAGGACTGATGCTGAAGCTGAAACTCCAATCCTTTGGCCACCTGATGTGAAGAACTGACTCACTGGAAAATAACCTGATGCTGGGAAAGACTGAAGGCGGGAGGAGAAGGGGATGACAGAGGATGAGATGGTTGGATGGCATCACTGACTCGATGGACATGAGTTTGAGCAAGCTCTGGGAATTGGAGAAGGAAATGGCAACCCACTCCAGTGTTCTTACCTGGAGAATCCCAGGGACAGGGGAGCCTGGTGGGCTGCCGTCTCTGGGGTCGCACAGAGTCGGACATGACTGGAGCGACTTAGCAGCAGCAGCAGCAAGGAAACCTGGTGTGCTGCGGTACATGGGTTTGCAAAGAGTCGGACATGACTGAGTGACTGAACTGGACTGAAAAAGCACTATCTTATAAATTGCTTTATTTTAGTCCTTACAAATTAATTCAAAAGTTAGTATGCTGAAAAAAATAAAGAATTACATTAAGAAACCTTCCTAATATTTTATTTCATTTATTCAAGAAACTTTTATTGAACACCTAGTATGTGCTAGGCCTTTTGACATGTATTGGGAAAACAATATCTAAAAAGAATCAACCCCTGCCTCAAAGGGAAGGCAGGGGGATAAATGAATGCTCAGATATTTTATCACAGGGTGATTATGTTGGAAATTGTACTCATAGGATGCTGTGGGAGCACTGAAGAGCAGTGGGGATTTGTGGAAGAAGTAAACAGTGAGGCCTTCCCAGAAGAGTTGGTACTTACATTGAGTTTTGAAGGATGAAGAGGGGTTGCTCAGATGAAGGAGGGAAGGAAGCCTAGCAGACAGAAGGAATATACACATGAAGGCCAATGTGATGATCTTTGAGGATTGTCCATCACTCAGCATGTCCAGAGCTTAGTGGATAAGGAGATGTGTTAGGGAGGGTAGGAATGGTGGCAAGTGATGGAACTAGGTAGATGAGAAGTATGCAGTTCATAATGGAGCACACCAGTGTACTCCTTTGAGAAGTTAGGAGTTTGCCATCATCCTGAAAGGTGGCAAATTATATTACGTAGGTGGGCAACAAGGTCAGATTTGAGTTTTGGAGTGTTCACCATGAGCCCAAGGTGGGGAATGGTGTGAAAGAGGCTGACCCAGAGACTAGGAGCAGATATAGGAGTGATTCAGATGAGAGAAGGAAACAGCCTGAACCCAGGCAGGCTGATGAAGAACAGAACGGGATATTAGAGAAGTGGAATCTGTGGGCATGGTAGAGTGAATGTGGACTGGGGGTATGTCTCTGCTACACAACTTAGCTTTGAGCTTGTTGTCTCAGAGCCAAGGTGAGAGAGCAGTGGCTATTTTTAGAATGAATGGATTTTGTTTGTTTCTCTATCTTAGCAAGTCAGAAAAACAAATAGAATCCATTCCTTCTAAAAACTCGAAACCCCAGGAGGAATACCAGAACTTTCTGAACCCAAAAGAGGAAGATCCTTCATAAACTTTTGACTTGAAGATGGACATTATGAGTAGAGGTTAATGAAAATTCTGGACTTTGGAGGCAGGAAGTCCCAGCAGAGGCTCTGCCACTTAGTGGCCCTGTGGCCCTGAGCAATTACTGACCCTCACTGAGCCCAGGATCTTTCACCTATTAATCAGTTCAGAAGCTGGCCTCATAAGGATTTTGTGAGTACTCAGTGACATAACATCTGTAACTTACTGAACACAGTTCCCTGTCTTCCATGTCTTCCCTAAATCCTCTTCCATCCTTTGCCCTTAATTAGAACAGAACATTGAACATCAGTCAAATAAGAATTTTATGCAGAGAAAGAACTCCTTTTCCTCGATTTATTTAAGGATCTGGCTTTGAATGTGATTTGGAAAGGGTCCTTGCCTCATGGTATGAGGCTTGGACTATTGTCTGTGGCCTGCATTAACGGTAATGAGGAATGATTATGTATTTGTTTACAACAGATTACTTTGGATTTCTTCAAGGGCTATTTGTATCATCTCTGATTCACAATGAGTGATGTTGCCAAATACAAAAGAGTTGGGTTTTTTCTAGTATAGTTACTGTTTTGGTTGGTAAACAGTGCAACCTCCTTACCCACCCTTTTTTGCTCATAGCCAATGATTACATAACATTTGTAGATTAAATCTTCCTTTGGACAGCTGATTAAGATGCGTGGCTCTAGAGGAGTCCTCCCAGAAGCCTAAGACTCTAAGGGAATTCAAGAAGACTGTTCTACCTGCTTTGCTCCAGCTAGGCCTGTATTTAAGAGATCCGTAAGTCCTTCTATGTTTAAGAAGTAGAAGGCTATATCCACTTTTTCCTTAACACTCAATTTAAAGAGAAATTGTTTTGAATAACTGGACAGATCTTTTGAATTAATGCAAATAGTAGTGCATGGCTTGCATTTTCATGAATAGTGTGTTTCTAGAGTGAAGCTGTCTTAACAACTCGGTCTTTGGGAAGTCAATGATAGGAAGAACATTTGCATTTGAAAGCATGAGGATCTAGTTTTGCTGTTTATTGTGTCTACTGATGGGAGTAGTAATGTGTCTCTAGTCATGGGAGATTGCTCCCTGCTTGGATATTTCATAGTTTTGATTAGTGGGGTCATTTTCAGAGCACCGGAGAAGGCAATGGCACCCCACTCCAGTACTCTTGCCTGGAAAATCCCATGGATGGAGGAGCCTGGAAGGCTGCAGTCCATGGGTTCGCTGAGGGTCGGACATGACTGTATCTGTGGGATTGTGTGGGGTCTGGCTAAGGCTATTTCTATATAGAGAAGTGTTATGTTTACTAAGGGCGTCCGAGGTGGCTCAGTGGTAAAGCATCCACCTGCCAACGCAGGAGATGTGGATTCAATCCCTGGGTCAAGAAGAGTTCCTGGAGGAGGGAATGGGCAACTCCCTCCAGTATTCTTGCCTGGGAAATCCCATGGGCAGAGGAGCCTGGTGGGCTACAGTCCATGGAGTCACAAAGGGTCGGACACAGCTGTGTGACTGAGCACGAAAGCATGTTACAAGTAGTGCTGACTGGTGCTCCAGGCTATTTCTGACCTGAGACCAATCTCTTATTCCAGGGATTCCTAGACTCACCCTAGTGTGGATTTGGTTTAAAAAGCCGAATGAAAATCAGTTTCCAATAATTCTCAGGGAGACATTTCCTTTTTCATTCCCACACTGAAACAACCATCCTTACATTCTCATTGTGGGTAGACTTTGTTTCTGGCTCATCCTTTCACTGTAGCCCTGTGAAGTTCTCAGCTTCACATGGCCTTCTATTCTTATTCTACCTCACTTTGGGGTCCGAGATCAAACTCTGACCCTCTATGGTCATTAAAATCCACACTCCTGGGTCCCTCCTCACCCGTGTGGGCTGCTCGGGAGCAGTGCATGCTTTCTCCTCAGTGTCCTCTTTCCTTCTGGCCTCTGGACAGATCCTGTTCTCTCCCTGAGCTCAACCAAGCTTGTAAAATGTTTATTATGTTTTATCCAACATTTCTAGGTTTTTTATGCTGGGCAAATTTCCAGGTTGTCAGCTTGAATAAATGGAGGTTGAAATTTGAAGATTTGGCTTAAATTTCCAGTCCTCCTAATTGATTCTCTAGCTTTGTAGAACTGATTCCACTTCTCTGAATTTCAGTTTCCTCCTCATAAAGGGAGAGGAGCATGATAACCTCACAGGCACTCCACATACAGAGAAATTTTAGAAGCAAGCAAGCTCACGTTGGGAAAATGGCCTGTAGTGCGTGCTGTGGGCTCCCTGCCCAGGTCCCTCTCTGGGCTGGTGTCCCTGGTCCCCAGCTTCTGTGAGGATAGACTACTAAGGCTTGCAGCTGCTTCTTCTCTGGAGAATTGCATTTGAATTCCTATCTCAGATTCTGCTTCTCGGGAACTTAACCTGTCATTGTCATAGTGTTCATTCTTTTTTAAAAAAGCAATTAAAATTTTTTAGTGTTGAGATAGAGTTTAATCAACTTGTGAATCAACAATGAGCTACTGTCGTATTTTTGAAATTATCTATTTTTTTTACCATCTTAATTTTATCACTTATGAGCATACAGTGTACATATGACTTTATTTGAGGTTTTGATGTGTCTGGGCATAAAAATATGGGTGCCTGTGTGTGTGCTCTGTCATGTCCGACTCTCTGCGACCCCATGGACTGTAGCCTGCTAAGCTCCTCTGTTCATGTGATTCTCCAGGCAAGAATACTAAAGTGGCTTGCCATGCCCTCCTCCAGGGGGTCTTCCTGACACAAGGATTGAACCCTTGTCTCCTGCGTCTCCTGCATTGCAGGCAGATTCTTTACCACTGAGCCACCTGGGAAACCCAAAGTATGGTTATGAAAGATCATCTGCACCAACCCAATTCTAAATTAAGGACTAAGGGCTTTAGAGATCATGTTAATTTCACATTTTAAGACACATATTAACTTCTTTTTATCTCTTTCTAACTCTATCTCTGTTATTTACATATTAATGAGAATTTTATAGACACTCTTTTGACTCTAAACTATGATCAAATTTGAAGGTGTATTGAAGGCCAGGGTGGGAGAAAGTGCTGACGTGTTGTCCCAGATTCAGTGCTTGGAAAGTACCCAGAAATTCCAAGAGATCAAAATCTATTCAGGAGTGAATGGATTTCTCTACTCAAATAAGCATGAAGAGTATTAGAGCTGAAATTGTGAAAGGAATCATCAAGTTCTGAGCAACTTAGTGGACATGGAAGGAGGTTGTTTCAAACCTTTACCAGGACAGATTGTGATTCAATATCTCTGAGCTCATCTATTTCTTTCTAATCTTTTTGTAAGGATTAAACACTCCTGTTCCACTGCCTGCTACAAGGCTCGCAATAAATGGTAATTCCTTTTTATTATTGATGATCTTGATAGTATGAAAAGTTTCATTATCATTATCATTTCCATCATTAGAGCCTGTCTTCATGATAATTTGTACTGTATCATCTGGAGCTCTGATTTTTGAAATCTGCAGAATAAGGGGATGTTGTTGCAGTTGCTGGCTTTTCTGATAATAGGATTTTAAGCCAAGGAAGGCTGGTACTTTATAGATTCATGGGTAAGAATAATTCTCCCTCCCATCCCATCCTCTCCCTTCTTAATCCATTTCCCTCCTTGAAAGGGAAGAATGATATCAAATTGAATGCAGGATCCTGGCTCCTAATTCTTATCATTACAGTGATATTGAGGTACTGCAGTTATTCTTCTTCTCCATATATTGGCCAGAGTTCAGTTCATGTTTGAAAATCATCTGTAACAAAACTTATACACATTCTTGTGGATTTTACATCCTAAATACTTCTGGGAGTGTTATGACTTCTGCCCAGCTCTATTACTGACATCATAATATAAACCACAATATTCTTTCCCCCAGGCTGCTGTCTAATCTTCTAACTATTTTACTATATCCATTCAGATTCCACGCCAAATGTTCTCCACTCTGCTGCCAGGGTGAATTTTTCACAATGTGAATCAGTTAAAGCCTCCCATCCCCCATGGCTTCCCCAGCCTGCCAATACCCCTCTGTGGCTTCCCTTGACTCTCAGAGGTCCTTCGACACAGAGGGAGGGGCCCTGGCAGGACCAGCTCTGCCTGCCTCTCCTGCTTCTACATCACTCCTTACTTTGCTGTCCTGACTCTGGCCAACTGGGCTTCTTGATTTTGCCCTGCTCCATCCTCCCACAGAGCTTTTGTAGTTGTGGTACCCAGGGCAGGAAGTTCCCATTACACTACTTAACCCTGCCTTATCCTTCAGATCCCAGGAGAGCCTTCCCTAAATCCTTGTCTGGATCAAGTTACTCTATAAACTGCTTTCCTTGCTCCTCTTCATCTCCCCTACTTTATTAGATGCTCCATGTGGCCAGAGAAGATGTCTGGCTTCGGTCTTCAGTGTATCTTTGGGACCTACAATAGCTTGGCACATAAGATTTAATAAATGTTGAATGAATAAACTAAAGGAAATGAGGGAAATTCAGAGAATACGTAACAGGGGAACTGGCCCGCTCGTGGGCACTCCTCCTGCAGCTCTAGAGATGACTTCTGTGAATCTCTGAATCATCCTCGCATCAGGAAGGTCAGATAAAGTTGCTCATACAGAGTTTTGCAAGTAATCATGCAGAGATGGAGGGACTGGAAACTCTCCTTCTTGTCATGTGGAGGAAAGGCTATTTGATTGTGCTTATAAATCCTTCCCTGAAAGATCATCCCTTCTAAATGTTCCCTCTTCACCACTTAGCTCTGTGTTCAGTACAGTTGAAATGTATGTGAGTTTATATTATTTTGAAGCCTGCGCTCAGGCTCATAAAAGATATTTAGTAGGAAATCTGTGAAATTGAATTCTTATGTGTTTTTCAGTGTGCTACATATCCGTGATTCATAAAATGAAACATTTTTTTGAATATCTGTAAAATGAGAATATACTTGCAAATATATGAAATTCTAATTTTTAAATATATAATTTTTCCAGTGCTGTGTGTGTTTGTGTGTATTCATTTTGGGGAATTCCACATGACTAAAATTCTCCATTAGAGACTAGGTGTAAACATGTGCACAAAATGGCCATCTTATGTAGCTAAGGGCTTCAAATTGTTCTCCTAAATATTTATTTCCCATTTCACTTTTGAAGGACTTTCTTCAATATCCCAAAGTAGTCATATAATTTGATTGTTTATGTAAATGTCTTCAAGGGATTCTGCAGAAGAGTTATTTCACTGTTTGTTATGTTGTTGAGAAATGTTCATAAATCACGTAAATTGGAAAAGAATAGGAAATGAATAATCTGCCTGCAGATCTGATTCCATGATTAGCTATCCAAGGTCAACTGGAAAAAGCCCGAGATACTGGAAAATTAGTGGAGTGTTTTTGTTTTGTTTTTCTTCTAACAGGTAGGTAGAAAAGACATGAGAAAAGTGGGAGAAATGAGTTTCTTAAAAACCCAGTGTCCTCAAAGTCAATTGTAAGTGAAAGTAACAATAAAACAGTAGGGATTTCTAGAATAAGTTTTCCAGAAAAGGGAGTACATCTCTTTTTTAGGGCTATTCACATTTGAAGAGGAAATTGAAAGTTGATGTGATTTTCCAACACCATTCCAGAATTCATGCTTTCAGTGTTAAACGTTTCATTTCCTTAAAATCAGTTGACACTTAAAAAATTTTAATTTTACCCTGGTTGTATCCTGAGAAGTAGTGACTATCCAGAGGACTCTTATATGAAGGCTGTTAGTACACATGTTTTATATCTTTAAATCATTTTTACATTCTTGTCGCTACAAGAAAACTGCATGGAACCAATACATGGAGATGCAACTGAAGGATTCTCTGTTAGGTCTTCTGAGCAACTCTTGTTTTGTTTTTTCTTCTTCTCTTTCCAGATGCACTAGAGTTTGTTTAAGTCTATAGCAGCCAGGAACTGTTTCTTAGCTGGCCTAAATACACATTTTGAGAAATCAAAGGGCCAGGGGTTTTCTCTCATCACTGTTTGCAGTGCAATTGCTGCTTTGTTTGAAAGCAGTGCTACTTCACTGCTTATAATCTGAACCAAGTTTATCCAGGTTGAATTTTGAGAAGAATCTTGAATTTGGTTAACCTTTTTGCTATTGTAGGCTCATCCTTAATCAGGCTGATTTTTAAAAATTGAGATATGATTAGCACGTAACATTATATTAGTTGTAGGGGTACCACATAATGATTCACTGTTTGTATATATTATGAAAGTCTAGTCAACACCCCCACCATGCATAGTTACAAATATTTTTTTTCTTCTGATTTTTTAATTTTTTAAGTTCTGCTCTCTTAACAAGGGGACTTCCCAGGTGGCTCAGCAGAAAAGAATCCACCTGCAATGCAGGAGATGAGAGTTTGATCCCTGGGCTGGGAAGAGCCCCCAGAGAAGGAAATGACAACCCACTCCAGTATTCTTGCTGGAGAGTCCCATGGACAGAGGAGCCTGGCAGGCTGCAGTCCATGGGGTCACAAAGAATGAGACATGACTTAGTGACTAAACAACAACAACTCTTAACTAGGCTAATCTCTAGGCATTTACCCAGTGATTATATGATTTTAAAAGTTATTTCTGTCCAAGCTTGTTCTTGAAGTTAAAAAGGAAAAGAATTTAATTTCTCAATATCTCTAATTCATTTCCTTTTTCCTTTGGTGATCTCCACATATTGAAAGTTGGGCAGTATTAGAGTTTTGAGGGTGGGAAGGAACAGAGCAATTGGAAGTCTTCCAAAACGAGGAAGAGTTACTTTGAGTTACTTTGAGAGTTACAAAGAGTTACTTTGGCTAAGCCTGGAAAACTCCTCTCTTGTGGGTCTGGTCAGGACCTCCACAAGCTGCCCAGAGTGGGTGATGGCTAATGGGTGGATGCAGGTGACTCTGGCAGGTGGCTGGAAGAAATGTCAGATGGACATTTACCTACATGGGAAATACTAGCTTCCTTATCTTTTCTAGAGGTAATCAGGTCGGGAGTGGGAAGACGGGGCTGGACCAGGGAGATGGATCTGTGCCCAGGGGAACTCAGGGTAAGATATTATGTGAGATGTTTACAGAAGTAGCTGTAGATTTCTTTAGTTTGAGTGTCTGGGTGGGTTGGGCACAAAGAAACCATATTTTCATATTGAGAAATAGTGATAGGGTGGCCTGAAACCACAATGTGACCTGTGTTGTATGTCTGTAAGAGACCATAGGGCACTCTGGATGCTTGTTTTATCAGGAGAGACGCTGGGTGTGAATGTCAGTGTCACACTTTTAAAGATGAGGCAGGAATGTGAATAGGCCCTCTGAACCCACTTTTCTGGCTGAAAAGAAACCAGCCAGCAAAGAGGAGCAAGATGCTGCTTGAATTCAGAGCACCATGCTACGGGGCCTGGTAGATGAATACTTCCTCGTGAGCAGTAAGCAGCAGGAGTTGGTGGGGAAGCCTGGATGGCAGGCAGAGCTGGGCTGGTACGGGGTCCAAGCCATCAGGGCCAGGATGGGGAATTCCAAAGATCAGGCACCTTGTTCTGGAGGGGACTGGAGTTCCCTTGGGTGTTCTAGGGAGACTGGTGTAAGTAGCATTCGTGCTTGAGTCCCGAGTGTCAGCTCACAGGGTGTTGCAGGCAGGCCTTGAGGGAACCGAGGGTCTGTGAGCGGGCGGGGTCTCCTTGGGGACACTAAGTCTTCTTACCCTTTCATTCATGTGCTTTGGGGAAGTGTGAGCAACAGGGACTCTACTCTTCCACCCTCGTGGGCCAATGTTGTGCTGCCTTTTCTTTCTTGTCTGTTCTGTTCCCATGCAGGATCCCCAAAGGGAGATGGCTTTTGCTCAGTTGCAGTGAGAGGAGAGACTTTCCACCCCTCCCCTTCCCCCAGGCAGCTCTCCTTACCTGGGTTGGTGATGGGAAAGGCAGGAGGGTTTTCTGCCCCTTTCCTGGTGACAGGCTGTTTTTGCCTCCCCTCACAGGAAGGTTGGGTCTGCAGTGTGGGCAGGTTCTTGCCCCTCCAGAGCAGCAGATGACTTTTGCTTGCTACTAGAAGGGAAGAACTGACTCATTTGAAAAGGCCCTGATATTGGAAAGATTGGGGGCGGGAGGAGAAGGGGACAACAGATGATGAGATGGTTGGATGGTGACACCGACTCAATGGACATGAGTTTAAGTAAGCTCTGGGAGTTGGTGATGGACAGGGACGCCTGGCGTGCTGCGGTTCATGGGGTCGCAGAGAGTCGGACACGACTGAGCGACTGAACTGAACTGAACTGAGACAAGGGTTGGGATGCCGGCAGGTTTTGTGCTTGTGTTATGGATGGAATGTTTGTATCCCAGCCCCCCCCCGCCCCCGCCCCCCACAGACAGATTCATATGTTGAAGCCCCAGCCCCACTAGGATGGCACTGAGGTGGGCCCTTTAGGAGTTAATCAGGTTTAGATGAAATCATGAGGGTAGAGCCCCCATGATGGGACTAGTGTCCTTATAAGAAGAAGGGGAACTTCCCTGGTGGCTCAGTGGTAAACAATCCACCTGCCATTGCAAGAGACGTGGATTCAATCCCTGGGTCATGAAGAACCCTTGGGAAAGGAAATGATAACCCACTCCAGTATTCTTGCCTGGAGAATTCCATGGACAGAGGAGCCTGGGGGGCTATGTAGTCCAAGGGGTTGCAAAGAGTCAGACACGACTTAGTGACTGAACAACAAGAGACATCAGAGTGCTTTCTCTCCAACCTGTGAGAACACAGCAAAATGGAGACCAGGAAGCAGATCCTCACTGAGAACTGGATCTGCTGGCTCCTTGCTTTTGGACTTTCCAGACTCTGGAAGTGTGAGAAGAAAATGTCAGTTGTCTGTGCCGCCCCATCTCTGGTATTCTTGAAAGCAGTGCAAGCTGACTGAGACGCAGCCCCTCGTGGACAACTGCTCACCACCTGATTCACATCAGGCCCAAGGCATTCATGGGCTCCTCCACCTCCCCCATTCCCCTTCTCAAAACTCAGCAACTCTGAGCACTAAGGGGGGCTTCTCAGGTCATGGCTCTTTCCCTAGAATTGCTCGTGGGCATTCAGTGGAGGCCTGTGGAAAAAGAGTTAGCAACTGGGGCCAGACTTCAATTATAGAGGTCCAAGGGCCCTAAACTATCACCTCATTTACACAGAATTTGTTAAATCTTAGTTGTTTGCGTCTCACCTGCTTTTCTGGCTGCTACCTCTTTCTCTCGGGTTTTCATCAAACATGAGGCAGTTGATGTATCCTTTCTCCCCACAGAGGCACTGGCTACCCTTTGGGGCTCAGTTCATCTAGTTGCCTTTGACCTCAACATTTTAATGGGCTCCAAAAATGTTGTTTCATAGGTTGTCTTTCTTTCTTCTTATTGTTAGGATGGGAGTGATAGATTCTTTCTTGCTATTGTCTCTATCTCAGCTGGACATGGAACTGGGAAACTGTTTAGAAATCAGAAGCTAACACCTAGACATGCTGAGTTCTACTGCGGTAGCATTGTTTCCAGAAGGCCTTCCTTTCCTTGACTATCTCAGTCCAATACAAGTTTCTTTTCCTCCCAAACTGTTTTCCCATTCATGTGGATATTCATTAGTGAGTCTCAGGATTGGAAGAGCCTATAAATGTCACTTTGTCCATCCTACATTTTATGCTCAAACTCACATTCTGCCTGGAAAAGGCAATGGCAACCCACTCCAGTACTCTTGCCTGGAAAATCCCAGGGATGGAGGAGCCTGGTGGGCTACAGTCCATGGGGTCGCTGAGTAGGACACAACTGAGCGACTTCGCTTTCCCTTTTCACTCTCATGCATTGGAGAAGGAAATGGAAACCCACTCCAGTGTTCTTGCCTGGAGAATCCCAGGGACGGGGAGCCTTTTGGGCTGCTGTCTACGGGGTTGCACAGAGTCGGACATGACTGAAGCGACTTAGCAGCAGCAGCAGCAGCAGCACATTCTGCCCTGTGGCATCTTTTCACTGGTGATCTTGACCTTTTTTTTTTTTTTAATCTTATATTGTTCAGCCCAGTATGTATATATGTCTTCCTAGGTGGCTCAGTGGTAAAGAATCTGCCTGCCAATGCAGGACACGTGGCTTTGATCCCTGGGTTGGGAAGATCCCCTGGAGGAGAAAATAGCTACCTACTCCAGTATTCTTGCCTGAGAAATATCATGGGCAGAGGAACTTGGCAAGCTACAGTCTGTGGGGCCACAGAGAGCTGGGCACGACTGCACAACTCAGCACACACACACCACACGTTGCTCACAGTGTGTGTATATGTCTAGCTTGAGCCCAGCTCTGTTATTGTATGTCAGTTAGTGCCCACAACAATATCATGAGCAGAAAATGTGCTATCAATTTGACTGGGGAGGAATGTCCTCTGCTGGAGGACAAGGGAGCAGACAGCAGAATATGTGTTTTTACCGCACTTTTTAATGCATTGCCAGAGTCAATTTTAGGATGCAATTGAGTTAAATTAGTAGCTTGAAGAGAAAAGTCAGTAGCCAGAAGTAAACTGAACGTTAAAACTTTTGAACTTTGACCATAATACTGAACTGACCACAGTATTGAACTGACCATTTTGGGGTTAAAAGGTTAGAAAGAGAGCACAGCAAATAGCGATGTATTTTTAGTCTGCTTAGAACTATAGCTGCTTTTGGACATTTTTGGTAAGGTGTCGTGTATCAGGATTAGAATAGAGGCCATAAATATGGTTCAGAAATATCCTCGACATTTCATTATATGGTTTGCTATTGGCTTTCGTTGCAGTGCATTATCTGAATTGATGTAAATAGTGTTTAAGTTCATCTTTTCATATGAGTAATAAGTATCATATGTAGAGATTTCCGTTTCTATTGCTTAAATAGATTGCCACAGTAGTTTGGTACATAGTTGCCATGCACATAATTACTGCATGGCTATTATTAGGAAAATTGTGTGGGTAAAATCAACCCTGCTATTTGGTTATGTCTGGACCTTATTGCCTAATCTGCTAAGCAATATGGGGTCAAAATAAGTACCAGGCTAGTTTTGATGTTAGCCTTTCTGGAGATGGGTTCCACTCTTCTCTCTGCAGTCTTACAATACTACAAAACTACCATATGAGGTGTCACCAGAGAAGAAAAGCAATTTAAAAATGCCCAAACCCACTAAATTATTACTCCCAGTACTGTATTCTGCAAGTGAAACTTACTCTGGGGTTAGTCTACTTCTTTTAAACCAGTGCTCCTTCATTTATGTTATTATGACTTACAGATCATCAGTTAAGCTACAAAATATTTCTTTTTAAATTAAATTTATTTATTTTTAATTGAAAGCTAATTGCTTTCAGTATGGTGTTGGTTTCTGCCAAAGATCAGCATACAAAATATTTCTTTAAAAAAAGTTGGGAATGTTGTTCACCAATTAGTCTACATTAAGTAGGAGGGACGAAATCATGTTTAGAATCAAACCCCATACCTGAGAGATGCTCAGAGGGCTCAAACAAACCTTGTGTGCACCAGGACCCAACAACCCCACAGAGACTGAGACAGAACTGTGTTTGAGTATCTTCTGCAGAGGTATGGGTCAGCAGTGGACTGCTGCAGGGGCAGGGGCCCTGGGTGCAGTAGACCTGGGTATGGCATAAACCCTTTTGGAGAACGTTGCCATTAACCCCACCATAGAGCCAGCAGAACTTACACAGGACTAGGGAAACAGACTCTTGGAGGACGCAAAGAAAACCTTGTGTGCACCAGGACCCAGGAGAAAGGAGCATTGGCCCCACAAGAGACTGACTCAGACTTGCCTGTGAGTGTCCAGGAGTCTCTGGCAGAGGCATGGGTTGGCAGTGGCCTGTTGCAGGGTTGGGGGCACTGAGTGCAGCAGTGGGTGCATGGGACTTTTTGAAGGAGGTTGCCATTATCTTCATTACCTCCAGCATAGTTTGGCCTCGGGTCAAATAACAGGGAGGGAACACAGCCCATCAACAGAAAATTGGATTAAAGATTTACTGAGCATGGCCCCACCCATCAGAACAAGACCAGGTTTCCCCCTCAGTCAGTCTCTCCCATCAGGAAGCTTCCATAAGCCTCTTATCCTTCTCCATCAGAGGGCAGACAGGATGAAAACCACAATCACAGAAAACTAACCAATCTGATCACATGGACCACAGCCTTGTCTAACTCAATGAAACTATGAACCATGCCATGTAGGGACACCCAAGACGGATGGGTCATGGTAGAGAGTTCTGATAAACCCTGGTCCACTGGAGAAGGGAATGGCAAACCACTTCAGTATTCTTGCCTTGAGAACCCCATGAACAACATGAAAAAGCAAAAAGATAGGACACTGAAAGATGAACTCCCCAGGTCGGTAGGTGCCCAATATGCTACTGGAGATCAGTGGAGAAATAACTCCAGAAAGAATGAAGAGACAGAGCCAAAACAAAAACAACACCCAGTTGTGGGTGTGACTGGTGATAGAAGCAAGGTCCGATGCTGTAAAAAGCAATATTGCATAAGAACCTGGAATGTTAGGTCCATGAATCAAGGCAAATTGGAAGTGGTCAAACAGGAGATAGTAAGAGTGAACGTCAACATTTTAGGAATCAGTGAACTAAAATGGACTGGAATGGGTGAATTTAACTCAGATGACCATTATATCTACTACTGTGGGCAAGAATCCCTTAGAAGAAATGGAATAGCCATCATAGTCAACAAAAGAGTCTGAAATGCAGTTCTTGGATGCAGTCTCAAAAAAGACAGAATGATCTATGTTCGTTTTCAAGGCAAACCATTCACTATCACAGTAATCCAAGTCTATGCCCGGACCAGTAATGCTGAAGAAGCTGAAGTTGAATGGTTCTATGAAGACCTATAAGACCTTTTAGAACTAACACCTAAAAAAGATGTCCTTTTCATTATAGGGGACTGGAATGCAAAAGTAGGAAGTCAAGAAACACCTGGAGTAACAGGCAAATTTGGCCTTGGAGTACAGAATGAAGCAGGGCAAAGGCTAATAGAGTTTTGCCAAGAGAATGCACTGGTCATAGCAAACACCCTCTTCCAATGACACAAGAGAAGACTCTACACATGGACATCACAGATGGTCAGCACCAAAATCAGATTGATTATATTCTTTGAAGCCAAAGATGGAGAAAGCTCTATACAGTCAGCCAAAACAAGACCGGGAGCTGACTGTGGCTCAGACCATGAACTCCCTATTGCCAAATTCAGACTTAAATTGGAGAAAGTAGGGAAAACCACTAGACCATTCAGGTATGACCTAAATCAAATCACTTACAATTATACAGTAGAAGTGAGAAATTGATTTAAGGGACTAGATCTGATAGACAGAGTGCCTGATGAACTATGGATGGAGGTTCGTGACATTGTACAGGAGACAGGGATCAAGACCATCCCCATGGAAAAGAAATGCAAAAAAGCAAAATGGCAGTCTGAGGATGCCTTACAAATAGCTGTGAAAATAGAAGTGAAAAGCAAAGAAGAAAAGGAAAGATATACCCATTTGAATGCAGAGTTCCAAAGAATAGCAAGGAGAGATAAGAAAGCCTTCCTCAGTGATCAATGCAAAGAAATAGAGGAAAGCAATAGAATGGGAAAGACTAGAGATCTCTTCAAGAAAATTAGAGATACCAAGGGAACATTTCATGCAAAGATGGGCACAATAAAGGACAGAAAGGGTGTGGACCTAACAGAAGCAGAAGATATTAAGAAGAGGTGGCAAGAATATACAGAAGAACTATACAAAAAAGATCCCCATGACCCAGATAATCATGATGGTATGATCACTCACCTAGAGCCAGACATCCTAGAATATCAAGTCAAATGGGCCTTAGGAAGCATTGCTATGAACAAAGCTAGTGGAGATGATGGTATTGCAGTTGAGCTATTTCAAATCCTGAAAGATGATGCTGTGAAAGTGCTGCACTCAATATTCCAGCAAATTTGGAAAACTCAGCAGTGGCCACAGAACTGGAAAAGGTCAGTTTTCATTCCAGTCCCAAAGAAAGGCAATGCCAAAGAATCTCAAACTACCGCATAATTGCACTCATCTCACACGCTAGTAAAGTAATCCTCAAAATTCTCCAAGTCAGATTTCGACAGTATGTGAACCATGAACTTCCAGATGTTCAAGCAGGATTTAGAAAAGGCAGAGGAACCAGAGATCAAACTGCCAGTATCTGTTGGACGATCGAAAAAGCAAGAGAGTTCCATAAAAACATCTATTTCTGCTTTATTGACTACACCAAAGCCTTTGACTGTGTGGATCACAGTAAACTGTGGAAAATTTTTCAAGAGATGGGAATACCAGACCCCCTGACCTCCTGAGAAATCTGCATGCAGGTCAAGAAGCAACAGTTAGAACAAGACATGGAACAATGGACTGGTTCCAAATCAGGAAAGGAGTACATCAAGGATGTATATTGTCACCTGCTTATTTAACTTATATGCAGAGTACATCATGAGAAATGCTGGACTGGATGAACCACAAGCTGGACTCAAGATTGCTGGAAGAAATATCAATAACCTCAGATATGCAGATGACACCACCCTTATGGCAGAAAGCGAAGAAGAACTAAGGAACCCCTTGATGAAAGTGAAAGTGGATAGTGAAAAAGCTGGCTTAAATCTCACCATTCAAAAGCTAAGATCATGGCATCTGGTCCCATCAATTCATGGCAAATAGATGGGGAAACAATGGAAATGGTGACAGACTTTATTTTGGGGGGCTCCAAAATCATTGCAGATGGTGACTGCAGCCATGAAATTAAAAGATGCTTGCTCTTTGGAAGAATAGTTATGACCAACCTAGACAGCATATTAAAAAGCTGACATTAAAAAGAGACATGACTTTGCCAGCAAAGGTCCATCTAGTCAAAGCTATGGTTTTTCCAGTAGTCATGTATGGATGTGAGAGTTGGACTATAAAGAAAGCTGAGCATTGAAGAATTGATGCTTTTGAACTGTGGAGTTGGAGAAGACTCTTGAGAGTCCCTTGGACAGCAAGGAGATCCAAACAGTCCATCCTAAAGGAAGTCAGTCCTGAATATTCATTGGAAAGACTGATGTTGAAGCTGATACTCTAATACTTTGGCCACCTCATGCAAAGAGCTGGCTCATTTGAAAAGACCTTGATGCTAGGAAAGACTGAAGGCAGAAGGAGAAGGGGACAACAGAAGATGAGATGGTTTGATGGCATCACTGACTCAATGGACATGAGTTTAAGTAGGCTCTGGGAGTTGGTGATGGACAGGGAAGTCTAGTGTGCTGCAGTCCATGGAGTCACAAAGAGTTGTACACGACTGAGGGACTGAACTGAACTGAACCAAAGTCATGAAACAAAGTTTGACATACATAATACAGCATCAGACTTCCCAGGTGGCTCAGTGGTACAGTTGCCTGCCAGTGCAGGAAACGTAGGTTCAATCCCTGGGTCAGGAAGATCCCCTGGTAGAGAAAACGGCAACCCCCTCCAGTATTCTTGCCAGGAGAATCCCATGAACAGGAGCCTTGCAGTCCATGGGGTGGCAGAATCATTGGATACAACTTAGCAACTGAAAAAACAGTATAATCATTACTGAGCTTTTTCAAGTTGTGTAAAGGGTACTAGTTTATCAAAGACATTGTGTTGCTACAATTGTTGTACCAGTTATCTATCGCCACAATAATGCTGTGAAACAAACAACTAGAAAAAGCTCACTGACATATAAAAAGATACATTATGAGTGCTATTGATCAGCTGGCAGTTTTTCTGGTCTTGTGTTAGAAGACTCGCTTGTGTTTGTGGTCGGGTGGTGGGTCAGCTGGAAGCTGGTTGGTCTGGGAGCACTTGGGACCACTGGGGTCATTTCTACAAGGACTTTCATCTTCCAGGTGTTCTTGTAGCAGTAGCAGGGTTGAGAATGTAGAAGGGCAGAAGGCCATTTGAGGCATACGCTTGGAACTGGAACACTGTTACTTCTGCTGTGTTCTTTGGCCAAAGCGAGCCACAAGTCAAGCCCAGGTTCAAAGCTGGGCAAAGAGACTCCACCTTTTTGTGTCACATAGAAAATAGTATGCATGAGGGGACTGGTGAGAATTGGCACCAAACTGACAATCAGTCCTGGTCACTACTGCTGTTGCACGTTTTCTAAAACTTTATGATGTAAAATGTTATCTGATTCTGCTCACGATTTTGTGGTTCAGGCATTCAGGAAGGGCTTAGCTTGGCAGCTGTTATTTGGGAGTCACTATGGCTGGCTCTGAAGTCATCTAAAGAGATGCATCGAGGATGGCTCCTTCACATGGTGAGCGGTTGATGCTTCTACGTGGCTTTTCCAACAGGAAAGTAGTCAGACTTCTCAGGTGACAGTGGCTTCCCTTAGAGTGGTGTTCCAAGTGAACAGGTTGGAAGCTGAATGGACATGTTTTCACTTTCAGCACCTTCTATCAATAACAAGCCACTGATATCAGCCCATTTTCAAGGGGAAAGGAAATAGACCCTACCTCTCAATGGAAAAAGTATTGGGGAGTTTACAGACATGTTTAAAAATCTCCACAAATCTATCACAGTTATTCATGGAGAGAAATCATTTCCTTCATTCTGTGATGTTAAATCATGGTACCATGACATTTTCACCTTTAGCAATCACCATTCCCATTAAATAGCGCACTCACCATTTCTATATTCTGATTTCTTATTTTGTGTAGTTCTGTATATTATAAAGTAACCCAAGAAATGATTAAGGGTAGTCATTTATTATCCAGGATCACTGTGGATGGTGACTGCAACCATGGAGTTAGGAGACACTTGCTCCTTGGAAGAAAAGTTATCACCAACCTAGACAGCATATTAAGCAGAGACGTGACTTTGCCAAAAAAGGTCCATCTAGTCAAGGCTATGGTTTTTCCAGTGGTCATGTATGGATGTGGGAGTTGGACTATGAAGAAGGCTGAAGAATTGATGCTTTTGAACTGTGGTACTGGAGAAGACTCTTGAGAGTCCCTCGGACAGCAAGGAGATCCAACCAGTCTATCCTAAAGGAGATCGGTCCTGAATATTCATTGGAAGGACTGATGTTGAAGCTGATACTCTAATACTTTGGCCACCTCATGCAAAGAGCTGGCTCATTTGAAAAGACCTTGATGCCGGGAAAGATCGAGGGCGGGAGGAGAAGGGGACGACAGAGGATGAGATGGTTGGATGGCATCGTTGACTCAATGGGCATGAGTTTGAGTAAACTCCGGGAGTTGGTGATGGACAGGGAGGCCTGGTGTGCTGCAGTCCATGGGGTCGCAGAGAGTTGGACACAACAGAGCAACTGAACTGAACTGAACGGAGTCATTTATTTCATTCCGAATCCTCAATGATCTTTGAGAAAATGCATACATATGTACTTTCTACACAGTTTTATTTCATAGACAAAAAAAATGCTTGTAATTTTTATTTTAATTGTCTGGGAATTCATTAAGCTAATACTATCATAATTGGCTTAGCAGTTTCTCAGCTTAGGTAGCTCAGTTATTTACAATTACACTAAATTGATGGCACTCCACATTTGGACATCTATTGCAACATAACAAATTACCCGCCCCCGGCCCCCCGCAAACTCAGCAGCTTTTAACAATAACCATTATTACCCCCTGCAATTTCTGTCAGGAACCCAGGAGTGGCTTGGCCACTCATGAAATCTCTGATGAAGTTGCAGTCAAGCTGTTGTTTGGAGTTACAGTCTCATCTGAAGACTTTGCTCCGGCTGAAATTCTGCTTCCACCTTCACTCATGTGGCAGCTGTCAGGAGTCTTCCATTTCTGCACACTTGTCTCTCTTCATAGGTTTGCCCTGGACACAGCAGCTAATTCCCCAAGTGAGTGATGAGAGGGAGAAGGAGAGAGAAAGGGAGCCAGATATTCTGACCAAATGGAAGCTGAGGTTTTTGTCCTTTATAACCTAATCTTGAACATTATATACCTTCACTTCCATCACACTCTGTTGGTCACAAGACCAGTCTTGGTTATGTGTGGGAGGGGACTGCACACAGGTGTGAATGTCAGGTGATGGGGACCACTGATGGGGTCATCTTGGAGCCTGTTTACTACAGGCTGTTTATTGCTATAAACATCTTTGCTCAAGTTGCTGTTTATTGATGGTTGGAAAGGGGACATTTACTTGTCTGGTGTTGAATTATGAGATCATGTTGTTGTTCAGTCTCTATGTCATGTCCAACTCTCTGTGACCCCACGGACTGCAGCAAGCCAGACTCCTCTGTCCACTCTCTCCCAGAGTTTGCTCAAACTCATGTCCATTGAGTCAGTGATGCTATCTAGCTGTCTCATCCTCTGCTGATCCCTTTCCTTTTGCCTTCAGTCTTTCCCAGGACCAGGGTCTTTTCCAGAAGAGTCAGCTCTTCACATCAGGTGGCCAAAATATCGGAACTTCAACTTCAGCGACAGACCTTCCAATGAATATTCAGGGTTTATTTCCTTTAGGGTTGACTGGTTTGAGCTCTTTGCAGTCCAATACTAGATCATAGCGATCAACAATTCAGTGGCATCATTTAAAAAGTTGTTAACTATTCTTACAAATATTTTTGTGCCATAAGATAGTCTTATATTTAATTACATTGCAATGATTCTTATATTTTACACAATATATTTTGTAAAATCTTATATTTTACACAAAATACTTCAGAGCATTTTGCAAAGCATGTAGCTGCTGGTGGTCTGAGAAAAAGAGAAACAAGAGAGAAACAGGAAACTGCTGGATCCCCAGAACCTTTTTTCTTTTTTTTTACATTTAATTCCTGGTTTCCATAAACTAGTCTGTAGTGTTGTGGTTCAGATGGTAAAGAATCTGCCTGCAATGCAGGAACCCTGGGTTCGATCCTTGGGTTGGGAAGATCCCCTGGAGAAGGGGCTGGCAACCCACGTCAGTATTCTTGCCTGCAGAATCCCATGGACAGAGGAGCCTGGTGGGCTACAGTCCAAGGGGTCATAAAGAGTTGGACACAACTGAGCAACTAACTTTCTTTCACTTTCCATAAACTAGGCCACACTGCCCCCAACCTAATATAAGCCACTGCCATTAATAGTTCCTTTAATGGAAGAAATCTTAATTGGCAAGAAATGTGACCATTACAAAACAGAACATGTTCTTCACCATTTATGCTACGTTACCCTCCTGCTCTCTTGACCAGTTTTGAGGCAGCACGAAGGAAATGTGCTCCAGACCAGAGTACTGAAAGGGCTGTTCTATGTCACGTGAGTTTTAAAGCTTTTATTACAATCTGTGAACTAATTTAATATGTTATAAATGAATACTCCTACGTTTTGTGAGTTCACACCCCTCCCTTCCCCATTTATAGAAGATAAAATATAACTGATTCATTTTCATGTCTGTAAAAATCATTCCAGCTTTTGCAGAAATACATCTGGATTCATTTACATGATGCACTTTCAATCATTTCAAAATTTAATAAATTTTACAGCACCTTCCATGTTGTGGGCTCTCAATAAATCGCCACGACCATGTTAAATGATGGGGTAATAAGGACAGGACTCTGGTCGTTCATACTAATGACAAGGTTTGCATTTATAATGAAGTCCGGGCCACCGAGGGGCCAGGCAGAGCACCTGTAAGAGGCGTAGGTGAGGAAGGGCTGCCTTTTAAAGTTTGCCGTGAGGATTATGCTGTGCGAATAAACCGAGCTGTGTATGGGTGGTCCTCTCTCTGCCCCCTTCTGCTTTTAAAGACTTAGAAGAGCTGCCAAAGTACCTATAGAAGGTGTTTGATTTAAAAGGTTTCAAAGGAAACACTCCAGTTTGCCTTCTTGTAGGGGCTTGCAAGCGAGCAGAGTTTGCAGCTGCGTGGAGGGATAAAGAGAAACTCTGAGCATTTAACAGAATTTAAAAAAAATCATGCCAGGAGGGCCTTGGACTAAGAAACTCTGATAGATTTATGACACCTGGTGCCTGAACTCCATCTGTGACACCAGGGTTATAGTTCTGCAAGCCCTTAACCCTGCAGCTGATCTGGTCAGCTTCTGGCTGCACTGTGCCCTGATGCACTTAGCTGCAGCTGTTTGTAGACGTCAGGAAAATGAGATGATCATTTGCAGATTTCCAGGATCTCTACTAGATTTCTTCACTCTTCCTTTCTCACAAGGAAACCTTCCAGGATACATAGCACACCAGTATCTGAATGGCAGGGCGTTCTGGCATATCTGTTCAGGGCTGTTAGGGGCTTCCCCAGAGTGGAGAGGTCAAGGTCAGCCCATGCTGTTGCCTCTTTTATGGGTTGGAGATTGCCTGCATATGCAAAGACTAAACTAAACCAAGTTACCCAAATAAGGATGGCTTTATGTATCAGAATGTGCATGTGTGTGTGAATGATAAAATACATGTCAATAGTTTATAGCAAAAAAAGAAAAAAATTGAAAACAACATACCCATCCATGAGAAGCACTTATTCTATAAGTTATGGTAGATTGGCGGAGTGGACTACTATACAACTACAAATGAGGCGTACCCATATGGGATAAACAGACTCATCAAGTATGAATGAAAAGTGAAACTTAGTTGCACCGTCGTGTCCGACTCTTTGAGATTCCGTGGATTGCAGCCTGTCCGGCTGTTCTGTCCATGGAATTCTCCAGGCAAGAATTCCAGTGGAATTCGCCACTGGAGTGGGTTGCCAGTCCCTTCTCTAGGGGATCTTCCTGACTTGGGGATCAAACCCAGGTCTCCTGCATTGCAGGCAGATTCCCTACCAACTGAGCTGCTAGGGAAGCCCTAGCAAGGTGCAATACAGAGCATATAAATGAGGTATTTATGGTATTTAAAGAAAAGGAAAGTGAAAGTGAAGTCACTCAGTCGTGTCTGACTCTTTGCGACCCCATGGACTGTAGCCTACTTCTCCGCCCATGGGATTTTCCAGGCAAGAGTACTGGAGTGGGTTGCCATTTCCTTTTCCAGGGGATCTTCCCCACCCAGGGATCAAACCCTGGTCTCCAGCATTGCAAGCAGATGCTTTACTCTCTGAGCCACCAGGGAAGAAGAAAGAAAAGGAAAGGATGAGTATATGCTTGTTTGCTTGAGAAGGCTATATATGAAATATTGGTTGCCCAGATGGTGACTGCAGCCATGAAATTAAAAGACACTTACTCCTTGGAAGGAAAGTTATGACCAACCTAGATAGCATATTGAAAAGCAGAGACATGACTTTGCCAACAAAGGTCCGTCTAGTCAAGGCTATGGTTTTTCCAGTGGTCATGTATGGATGTGAGAGTTGGACTGTGAAGAAGGCTGAGTGCCGAAGAATTGATGCTTTTGAACTGTGGTGCTGAAGAAGACTCTTGAGAGTCCCTTGGACTGCAAGAAGATCCAACCAGTCCATTCTGAAGGAGATCAGCCCTGGGATTTCTTTGGAGGGAATGATGCTGAAGCTGAAACGCCAATACTTTGGCCACCTCATTCGAAGAGTTGACTCATTGGAAAAGACTCCAATGCTGGGAGGGATTGGGGGCAGGAGGAGAAGGGAACAACAGAGGATGAGATGGCTGGATGGCATCACTGACTTGGTGGACGTGGGTCTGAATGAACTCTGGGAGTTGGTGATGGACAGGGAGGCCTGGCATGCTGCGATTCATGGGGTCGCAAAGAGTCGGACACAACTGAGCGACTGAACTGAACTGAACTGAACTAGGCAATATTGGTTGAAATATTGGTTGTCTCTCGGAAGGAAACTGAGTAACTATAAAACAGAAGTGGGAAGGGTACATTCTTGTATAGCCTTTTGTGCCTTTTGAATCTTACCTGGTAAATAAGATGAAAAAAAACTATTGAAAGAAAAGGGTGTTGGAACTTCCCTCCTTTCTCCCTCTCTCTATGTCTGACGCTTCACTGCTCATGAGTGGCGGACCTGACGGGCCTCCCACCAGGAGGTAGACTCTTTAAGGAGACCTGACTATAACCTCTTGAGAGGGCTTCACTGTGACCTACTGGGCGCCATGATTCTGTTGTGCAGCACACTGCTGGGTGCCTTGGGATAGGCTAACCTGGCTGTAAATGGAGGGGTCGAAATTGCATGTTGTGTTGCTTTCACCCAGAGTCACACACTTGAGTTAAAATGATTAGAAGATGCCAAGAAAAGTAAGCCAATGACTTGTCATGTTCCACAGTCTCCTACTGGTACCAAGCAGTGAGTCCCGGCTATGTGATCCCTGTGTGGGAAGGATGAATAACACCTGATACCAGCCTAACATTTCAGGGGCAATGTGAGTGACATCCAGAGACAGACAATCAGATGGTGCATAAAGGGGACCCTTGTGCTCATGTGAGAGAAGTCTCAGTCTGGAAGAAGAAGATAATTAAATCCCTAAACTGAGCATGTGTTACTGAAGGAAGAGATAGGGTAAAAAGGAAATATCCTTTGTGATTGCTGCTAGGGGCTTTTGTACAAACTCGAATGCGTAAAGGGAGTTAATAGAATTCTATGTAACTGTCTGTGCATATTATATAGCCAATTCCAGTTGAAGTAAAAGTTTTCTTGAGATATCAAAACCAAACCAAAACAAAAGAGCAATGCTATCAAGAACATAAACAGGGATGTATGAAAACTGGATTGTAAAATGTGAAGCAGTTAAGATTTACATCAAATTATTTACATATAAGAAAACATATGATATTAAATGGCTTTTATATAGGAGAAACACAGCATGGGATAATGGAATATTTATTCGTTTTTGTTGTATTTTATTTTTTTGTAAACAAACCACAAAATATTACCCATCTGTGGGGTAATAAATGGTCCTTGAGATGAGAGTGAATCTCTTTTGGGTTTAAGGTTTGGGTAATAGAGTTTTCTCTATTATTCTCAAACCACCACACCCCAGTAGAAGCAGAATTTTTTAGGCTGTCTTACTTTGAAGTAAGAACTTTAAGATCTTACATCTGGTGCTCTAGAGTTAACCGGGAAGCTGATAAACATGTAGGTTCCTGGGCCGACTCCTGAGGATTCTGATTCAGTAAACTGGGATCGGAGCCCAGGAATATGAATATATGCTAGGAAATTTGGATGCAAGTGGTGTATGAACTGTTCTTTTAGAAACCCTGTTCTTGTGTTTCTGTTGTTTGCTTGTTGTTGTTTTTCTTTATAAAGGCTGAGTTTTACTAGAGTAAAGCCGTAGAATAGTAAAGCTGGGGTTGGCAACCTACGGCGCATGGACCAAATCTAACCTTCTTCATATTTGTGTAAATATAGTCTTATTGGCACACTGCCATGCCCATTGTTTATGTATTGTCTGTGACTGCTTTTGAATTACAGGATCAGAGATGAGTGGTTGTGACAGAGACCAAATGGGTTGCAAAACCTAAGATATTGCTATCTGGCCGCTTACAGAAAAGTTTGCCAACCACCATGTTAAAGGAAGAATCTGTACCTGATATATTACATACATTTCCCTAAAAACAAATAAGACCTTCACCAGCAGACCATGATACTTAGTGAGTATGTCAGGAGTCTGTTTCCATTAGTCAGGAAAATCAAAAAGACTTAGAATGGAGTAAATTCAAAATAGAAGATGAAAGTGACGAAGAACTTAAAGGAGAAGATATGCCTCAGGCCTCTGAAATAAATGACTTATTTCATCTACCAAAGCATGGCTTGGGGTGAGGGACTTTCCTGGCCCTCTGCTGTGCGTGTATTTACATGAAACTGTGTTCTAAACTCACCTTTCACTGGAAGTAGACAGGTGCCTCACCTAGCCTAGAGAAGGAGGTAGCACAGAGGTCTTCATTTTTCCATTGACAGAGAACGCTGTCATTAATTCAGTTAGTGGGAAATGGATTTCTTGGCTTTGATAATTAAGCTGGCAAAGCAGATTTGGTTCCAACATTTTAATGAGCGCGTGTGGGTGGCCAACAAATTGCAGGTTCAGACATAAATGTTTCAAACGTGGGTGGCTGGCTTTTAACCCCAGGGCAAATTCTGTGATTGTAAGGACATTTTAGGCCGGTAGCCAAGTTCAAAGAGTATTTGCCAAATATTAAGAAAAATCTGAACTACTCTAAGGAATATTATATTATTTGAGGACAGGGATATGTTGTTCGTTGAGTGTGGTTAGGATGCTAAGTTAACATCATTTGCGTCCACTCAAATTATATATTTGTGAACATTCATATGTGTGTATTTGTGCTTGCATTTCATACTCAGGAGATAATCTCAAAGGACAGAGAGAAATGAGAAAGGAAAGAAGTGGATTCGTTACTCCTTTTTGTCTTCTAGTGCCTCAGTTCAGTTCAGTTCAGTCGCTTAGTCATGTCCAGCTCTTTGCGACCCCATGGACTGCAGCACACCAGGCTTCCCTGTCCATCACCAACTCCCGGAGCTTGCTCAAACTCATGTCCATCGAGTCAGTGATGCCATCTATCCATCTCATCCTCTGTCGTCCCCTTCTCCTTCTGCCTTCAATCTTTCCCAGTATCAGGGTCTTTTCAAATGAGTCAGCTCTTCGCATCAGGTGGCCAAAAGTACTGCAGTTTCAGCCTCAGTATTAGTGTCTAACTGTTAGGTATTCAGACCTGTATAGTACTTTATGTCCAATCTTGGTTTTCTATTTGGGGGGTGATCAAAATCTGGGCTCTTATGTAATGTAAGATCACTTGGATCATTAAACTCATTACAAAATGAGTTTGGACCCAAGAAAAGAAGGGTTAATACTTTCACTGAATTTTCACTTCCTTAGGCAGGCTACAGTTGAGGCAAAGTCTAGCTGGGTTCTGTGAAGAAAGAGAGGGCAGATTTGCAAAAGTAAGTAATAGATTTCAATTTAGGTTGCTTTTCAGTCTGAAAAAGAGTCTGCATTCAATCACTGATCCTGTTAGTCGAGATAGTAACGAAATGAAAAGCAAATACAGCTTAAATTTAAAGGATATTGGAAAATATCACTTTGGCTTCTTGATTTACTCTCTCCCATTTCTCAGTAAAACAAAATATGATTTGACATATTGTTCATTGTGTAGTTACGCTGGGCTCAGAAAACTAAGCCCTGTTACCTCATACTTCTTACATTTGCAAAAGTAATCAAGACTGTGACTTGAATTGGACTGGAAAACCTGTTGACTTAGAGATAGAAAGATATTGGAATCTTTTACATTCCTTTCTCATATTTACCTACTGACAGCTTATACAGGCTTTGTACATTTTCTGATCAAAGGATATCCAGATGGATAGTAATGTATTTTATGCTCTTAAAGACATCAAGAATTGGACGTGTGGATTTTGCCCGTTGTTTTTAAAAGTCAGTGTGTTGTGGTTGTTAAAAAGCATTATTCTGTATTTCTGTTGTTATCAAGCTATTGCCCCAGAATCATATCCCTGCCTCGTTACTCTTATCTAAGTTTCAGGTGGAAGCTGCAAAGAAAAAAAAAGAAAGAACTGGTTAGAACCAGCTGTGTCCAAGATGGCGCAAGATTTGACTTCCAGTAGAGCCTGAGCCTTATTGCACACTCTTGGCAATTCATTAGCATGCTAAATGTCATTTAGCCACCAGTGCCTTAACCTTGATAGTTGCTATGACAACAACTGGAAAAGCCCAAACAAGGGCTAAAAAGGAGTGTTACATCACTTCTGAGTCCGAGAAGCATACTCCTGTTCTCAGATGATGGTGGTGGTTTAGATAACTCATGAATATTCCTCCCACACTTTCCGGTTTCCTCACATTTCCTCGACTCTCTTAAGTATTTGATATCTCTGCCCAAAGTGGGTTGAGAAGTTGATTTGCAAACTAGGTTCCAGTTCTTCATTCTCTGGTCATTGAATCAAGCTTGTGCTGTTTCAATCTAAGCATTGGTTTTGTTATTGACTGTGTGAATACGATTGGGAAAAAATTATCAGGCTGAGAAAAAGAGTCTCAGCCCAGGCTAGGACTCCCATGTGGGAACAGTCAACAAATTCAATAATAGTATTAGTAGTAACTTGGGTTTTCCGTGGTGGCTCAGTGGTAAAGAAGCTGCCTGCCGATGCAAGAGATGAGGATTTGATCCCTAGGTCAGGAAGATTCCCTGCAGAAAGAAATGGCAACCCACGCGAGTATTCTTGCCTAGGAAGTCCCATGGACAGAGGCGCCTAGAAGGCTGTAGTCCATTAGGTTGCAAAGAGTCAGACACAACTTAGTGAATAAACAACAACAAAAATGGCATCTGCCAGATTTCTCCATATAAATTCAAGAGACAAGTCATATATTTGTTAACTAATAAGTACTTAATGACTATTTTATGAGGAGACATTGAAAACTATGTAAATATTCTGTTTTTCATCAGTTTCTTATGTGTTTATTTTAACATCCATTGATGATTCTCTACAGAAGCCAATGGTAATTTTCTACATTCTCATTTTTTCTACCTTTATTGCTTGACCCTCCACTATAAGATAGAATTTTCTCTTCTTATTTATTTCTTTAAACATAGCTTCATGAAGTCTTACTTGATGCAATGGATTATAACCCTTTTGGGCTTTTTTTTTTTTTTTTTTTTTGAAGTTCAAAATTTCCCAGATTTGGCCAACAGGGGCTCCACCAAGTTGGCTCCTATATCCTTTGACATATTCCAGTCATTCGTTAAGCACTTCCTTTTTTATGGTCCAATAAGATTTTACAGGCTTACCTTGTGCTTTCCCTGCCCTGGAATCAGCAATTTCTCCAATATCTGGTTCTTTTTAGTGGAGGATAGTATTTAGAAACCCTGATCTGGATGCTAGGTACGTACTTTGCTACTGGAAGGTCATTGCTTCTAGGTAGGCTCTGTCAGTGAACAAAGCTAGAAAATGCGTGACTCCATGCACACACATTCACATTCCATACCTGTTTGTTTATCTGTCTATGGATTAAAGCCTTGTGCTTACACTGATACTTCAATTCCAGTGTAACACCCTGGGTTTATTCTAGTAGGAAGAATAATGCCTTTTCCATATTTATAATCCTCCCTGTGACTGAGAAGAAACTGACCCCAATTATCTTCAGTATATTCCTTGGTTGCTCAAGTCCTGTGAACAGCCATACCTGACTCCTGGGGGCTGCCTCTGTTTCTAGCTCCAATGGCCTTGACCCTACATTAGAGAAAAATTCCCTTAAGCAGCAAGATGCATGGAACAAGTGATAGAGAAAGAGAGAAAAGAGAGACAGAAAGAGAGAATATAGTAATGCACACAGTCTGTAAACTCAAGCCTGATAGATAGTCTAGAGTCAGGCTTTTGATACACAGAGGCTAAGTAACCATGACCCATGGAACACCTCTGTGCGGGAATGTAAGTAATTTACTATTAAATGATATGAGCAAAACTGATTTTCCTTCCTTGGGGAGGGGATCTGTAATTTCAGAGGTGAGAAAAAGTATATAAGCCTAAAACATTATGTTTGTATTGAAAGTTAAAATCTTACTGGAAGAACTTTCACAGTTTTAAGGCAAACTTATATACTGCGGTTAGTGGAAAACATTTTTTTTTGAAAGCGCAAATAAGATTTTGTTTTCATCAATAAACTACTTAAATAAGCTCACCATTAAAAAGAGCTGATGTAATGTATTCACGGCTCTTGTAAGACTCCTGGGTATTTGTATTTGTGCATGTGGGTGTGGGGGAGTGAACCTGCATGTGTGTGTATACGCGGAGAGAATGGTGAGTTTCCTCTCATCTTCTCACATCACGAGAGGTATAGCTAATTTCCTTAAGTTTTAGAAGAGATGGTTGCCAGGAACCATCCTTTTAGTTGAAAAATGTGAAATATGACACGAAATGCTGATTTTTGGAGACTTTTTCTTACATAATTGAATGCTTTTCTGGACTGTGTAAAATTTTATGACAAAAACCATAGCATGACTTAGAAAGTTTTTTTTAAAAAAATACCTAGATATAGCAAACTGAAAAAAGGAAGTTTATCACTGACAGTATAAAATCTACCCTTGGGAAAAAAAAGGTAATCTATAAATTAATCTGCAGTCCTTCGCTCTAAGAATGCCTTTAATATCTCCAGCCAACATCAGGTGTTTTTGAAATCAATAACAATCTAATTGCCCACAGAGAACAGTTGCCCTCCTATGCTTTAAGCCAAAGAGGAATTGTGTACTTTTGTGATAAATGTAATTTAGAGGAGGGTTATATAGTCTTTCTTAATTTATTAGCTACTGGTGCTGCCTTATCCTGTTACCCATGTTTCCTTTTCATTATTTAATGGATAGTGCAGAAAAGGAAATGTAATATTAAAATTGGTGGCAGTACAACTTAATTTTGAAGGATGGGAAATAAAGACTTTCTTAAAAATTGCCTCCTTAACTAGCAAGATTAACCTGTGTGTTCAGAGTGTAAGTTCACACTGCTCCCTACTAGGTTCTATATTGTACACTGTAGACTAGGATGAGGTGTATTTTTTACAGAATTTTAGATTCAGAATGGAGTCCTGTAATCAAAATGGCAGAGTAGAAGATCCCCAGCTCTGTCCCACCACAAAGATCAACAATGAGAGGATTATCCACAAATAAAACCAGCTCTGGGAGAGCTCTGTAGCTCACTTAAGAAACTTGAGCAACACGGTGGAATTAAACACTTGAGAATAGCCACAGAAAAGGGAAGGAAGAATGGGTTCATTTTGCCTGCATCATTTCACCCCCAAAGCTGGCATTGCTTAGTCTGAAGAGTGAATTCCCTAGCTAGAAGGAGTTTGTTTTGCCGGGAAAGGGCGAGCAGCCAGCTCCCTTCATTTTTCGGGGCACCGTATGGAGACCCTGCTTTGGTTACACCCCCAATAACCTTGGCAATCTCTGTGGATCACTCATAATGCACACCAATGACCACACAATTATAGATGTTGTGACCACTAGTGGCCTGACGTGATGAGCCACCGTGTACCCCTGGGCTTGGAGCCACTCCCCCACACTCAGTGCCCTACACCACAATATTCAGGGTCACAGCGTACTCTAGCATATCCCCACCCACAGGTGAAGGTCTTTCCTTACCAAACTCAGTCCATAAAGTCTGGAAGAGGTGACCGCTTCTTCAGTTGTTCAAACATCTGTATGAGGCTACGGGGATCATGAAGAATTAGGGACTCCACCCAAGAAGCACAGCAAACCTCCAGTAGCTGACCTAGAGAAATGGACATGTAGAAATTACATGACAAAAAAATTCAAAATAATTATTCGAAAGATGCTCAGAGAACAGGAGTTCTCTGGTGGTCCAGTGGTTAGGACTCTGCACTGCCAATGCTGTGGCCCAGGGTTCAATCCCTGGTTGGAGAACTAAGATCCCCACAAGCCACATGGCACAGCCAAAAGTAAATAAATAAATGTAAAATAAATAAAGATGTGCAGAGAGCTGCGATATAACACGATAATAAATAGTGCAATGAAATTAGGAAAACAATACAAGATCAAAATAAGTTCAACAAAAAGATTTAAAAAATTAATAAAAGAACCAAATAGATTTTGGAGCTGAAAAATATAGTGACTGAGCAGAAGAACTCAGTAGAGAGCTTCAGCATTAGACTGGACCAAGCACAAGAATGAATCAATGAGCTTGAAGACAAATCATTTGAAACTATTCCGTCAGAGGAGCAAAAAGAAAAAAGATTGAAAAGGAAGAAGGGCACCTACAAGAGAAAAGAAACAATCTATGCATCACTGGAGTCATAGAGGAGAGGAGGGCAGAAAGGGTTAAAAACTTGGACATCCAAGTTCAGGAAGCTAATAAGTCACACCAAAATTTTCAGTCCAAAGCTATCTTCTCCAAGACACATTGCAATAAAACTGTCTAAAATCAAAGAAAGAAATTTAAAAGCAGTGAGAGAAAACAAAATTTTCCCATACAAAGGCTATACTTAGATTTCTTAGCAGAAACCTTGCAGGCCAGAGCAGGATGATGCATTCCAAATGCTGAAAGGAAAGCACTGCTAGTAAGAATATAGTTGACCCTTGAAACAGCACAGGTTTGAACTGCACGGGTCCAGTTACCCAGTTTTTATTTCTTCATTTATAGCTGTGCTGGGTCTTTGTTGCTGCATGGGCTTTTCTCTAGTTGTGGCGAGCGGGGGGACTATTCTCTGGTTGTGATGCACGGATTGCAGTTCTTCTCTTGTTGCAAAGCACGAGCTCTAGGGCATGCAGGCTGCAGCAGTTGTGGCTCCTAGGCCCTAGAAAACAGGCTCAGAAGTTGTGGCACACAGGTATTGTTGCTCTGAGGCATGTGGGATCTTCCTAGATCAGGGCCCAGTTCCTTGTCTCCGGCATTGGCAGGCAGATTCTTCACCACTGAGCCACCAGGGAAGTCCCCACAGTCTGTTTCTTTGTTATCACTAGTAAATACTACAGTACTCCATGATCGCAGTTGGTTGGATCTGAGGATGTGAAACCATGAATACGGAGGGCCAGTGGATACAGAGGGTCCATGTATACAGGGTCCAGCTGTAAGTTGTACGTGGCTTATTGATGGTGAGTATTAATACCCCCTAGCCCCTGAGTTGTTCAAGGGTGACCTTCATTTTATCCAGAAATGATAGTTTTCCCTAAGAAGTAAGAGCTGAGGGAGTTCATTATCACTAAACCCACCTTACAGGAAATGCTGACAGGAATTCTCCAAACTGAAACATGAAAGAATGATAACTAGTAACATGAAAACATATAGCACACTGGTAAAGGTAAGTATATAGTCAGATTCAGAATACTTGGAAGATGATGCTGTGAAAGTGCTGCACTCAATATGCCAGCAAATTTGGAAAACTCAGCAGTGGCCACAGGACTGGAAAAGGTCAGTTTTCATTCTAATCCCAAAGAAAGGCAATGCCAAAGAATGCTCAAACTACCGCACAATTGCACTCATCTCACACACTAGTAAAGTAATGCTCAAAATTCTCCAAGCCAGGTTTCTGCAATACGTGAACCATGAACTTCCAGATGTTCTAGCTGGTTTTAGAAAAGGCAGAGGAACCAGAGATCAAATTGCCAACATCCACTGGATCATGGAAAAAGCAAGAGAGTTCCAGAAAAACATCTATTTCTGCTTTATTGACTATGCCAAAGCCTTTGACTGTGTGGATCACAATAAACTGTGGAAAATTCTGAAAGAGATGGGAATACCAGACCACCTGACCTGCCTCTTGAGAAACCTATATGCAGGTCAGGAAGCAACAGTTAGAACTGGACATGGAACAGCAGACTGGTTCCAAATAGGAAAAGGAGTATGTCAAGGCTGTATATTGTCACCCTCCTTATTTAACTTATAGGCAGAGTACATCATGAGAAATGCTGGGTTGGAGGAAGCAAAAGCTGGAGTCAAGATTGCCGGGAGAAATATCAGTAACCTCAGATATGCAGATGACACCACCCTTATGGCAGAAAGTGAAGAGGAATTAAAAAGCCTCTTGATGAAAGTGAAAGAGGAGAGTGAAAAAGTTGGCTTAAAGCTCAACATACAGAAAACTAAGATCATGGCATCTGGTCCCATCACTTCATGGCAAATAGATGGGGAAACAGTGGAAACAGTGGCTGACTTCATTTTTCTGGGCTCCAAAATCACTGCAGATGGTGATTGCAGCCATAAAATTAAAAGACACTTACTCCTTGGAAGGAAAGTTATGACCAACCTAGACAGCATATTGAAAAGCAGAGACATGACTTTGCCAGCAAAGGTCCATCTAGTCAAGGCTATGGTTTTTCCCATGGTCATGTATGGATGTGAGAGTTGGACAATAAAGAAAGCTGAGTGCTGAAGAATTGATACTCTTAAACTGTGGTGTTGGAGAAGACTCTTGAGAGCCCCTTGGACTGCAAGGAGATCCAACCAGTCCAACCTAAAGGAGGAGATCAGTCCTGGGCGTTCATTGGTAGGACTGATGTTGAAACTGAAACTCCAATACTTTGGCCACCTGATGCGAAGAGCTGACTCATTTGAAAGGACCCTGATGCTGGGAAAGACTGAGGGCGGGAAGAGAAGGGGACGACAGAGGATGAGATGGTTGGATGGCATCACCGACTCAATGGACATGGGTTTGGGTGGCCTCTGGGAGTTGGTGATGAAGAGGCCTGGTGTGCTGCGATTCATGGGGTTGCAAAGAGTCGGACACGACTGAGCAACTGAACTGAACTGAATGCTGTAATTCGGTGGTGTGTTAACCACTTAACTCTGGTATAAACATTAAAGGTAAAAAGTATGAAAAATACCTATAGTTAAAATAATTTATTAGTCAATGCTCAATATAAAAAGATACAAATTGTGGCATCAGAAACAAAATGTGGGGAGGGGAGTAAAAGAGTAGAATTTTTGTATGAAATGGGAGTTTTGTTATTAGCTTAAAATACTGTTATATGTATAAGCTATTTCAAGTAAGCCTCAGTAACCACAAAACAAAAGTACACACAAGATAAACAGAAGGGACTCAAAAATAGAACCTTTTAGGTCACAATCGTCAATTTACAAAGGAAGCAAAGAGGAACAGAGGAACTACAAGACAGCCAGAAAACAACTAACAAGATGACAATATCTGAGGTACGAGGGAAGCCCATAGTAAGAACTATCTAACTATAATTACTTTAAATGTAAATAGATTAAATTATCCAATCAAAGGGCACAGAGTGCCCTTGGATAAAAAAATAATACCCAGCTATATGCTGCCTATGAGAGATTCCTTCAGCTTCAAAGGCACACATAGGTTCAAAGTGAAGGTCTGGAAAAAGGTATTCCACACAATTGGATACCAAAAGGAAGCGGGGGAACTATACTTATATCAGACAAAATATATGGATGAAAGAAGAAAAACATGACAAATAGGTGATGATTAACTTAAGATAGATTTCTAGTCTTTCACCACTAGTATGTAGCAGTTTTCCTATCACTTATAAATGACCCCAAAAAAGAACTCATATTAGGTTTAAAGAAAGGATTTAGAAGTCTGAGAAATGGTTTTACTGATACAAAGAGATAACAGAAAGAAGTTAAAATTCAAGGAGGAAACGAGAATGAAGGACCAATAACACCAGGAAAATCTAGAGATATACTTATTGTTCTGAGTAGTTTTCCACTACAGCTTAAATCTTTGGCATGTTGGGAGCATCTGAGCTCATTTAGCTTCATGAACTTCAGATCATATTTTTGGAGCTCTAAGTTCAAGTCATGTTGATGAAGTGTGCTCAGATGGTCCAAAGAAGTTAGGTTTGGGGGGCTGAATCACAAGAATGTGTTGGATACATCTGGCTCTCTAGCTCTGGAAAGAAGATGAATTGGGCCGAGGTCTCTGCTTACAGCTACTGGGTGATTGTGCAATCACAGATATAGTACAAGGCTATTCTTGGCCTCCTGCTTGCCAACTCAGGGCCAACATACTCTGCTTGACACAAAACACAAGCCTTCTTTGAAGGCTTGTATTGTGCAATATAATACTAATAGAGAACTTTAGAGATTAACTGCTGCTGGATGGGTGTGGTGAGTACTGTTTGAAAACATACAGTCACCATCACAGTATAGAACACTGATACTGTGAAGGGGTCATGGACCAGAGAGATGGTTTTTTCTGCGAGAAGGTACTCTTCTCATTTATTTTCACTATCTCTGGGTCAAACCTGATGGGGATTGATAATATTTTCTTAGCGCCAGAATTTGGTCAATACGTTGCCTGGGTTACCTGAATCATTGCAGAATGCCATGGGGGATGGGGTGACATGCAGTGTCCCCCTTTCTAGACTTAACAGGCAGCTTGGAGACTGACGGTGGGAGAGATGTGAGTTGGCAGGTTGGTCTGACTAATATGGCTCCCCTAATGGTAGGCCGGTATATCTTGCTATCCTAGTTGGAGGCTGAAGTAATCTTATTGGCCAGGCGGTCTTGAAATCACTTGTTTGGCTTCAATCATGGCACATGACATGGGACCACATATCTAATGTGCATCCCTTTTGGATGAACACATTGTTAATTAAGCAGCGGGTGCTTACTTATCCCAAATAGAGCTGAAATTAAACCCAAAGCATTTTTCTCTAACCTAGGACTTGAGCCATTCAGGCACTTAAGGCAGACGATTATAGCCTTGACATGACTGGTAAAATCTTTATCATTTATTCTCTTCACTTTCCTGAGTCTCAAGCACCTCTTGGAGCTCAGAAGCCATCTTAAATTGTCCCCAAATGGGTTTCAGTCATGTATTATGGGACCATCCTTCTTTCCACTGACCTGCTAGTATCCAAATTCACTGATACACAAGAGGGCAAGGCTTTGGCATAACACTGCCCTGAGCTTAGCAGAGGCTGATTCAGTCAACCTTTATGCCCCAGGGAGGAGTCCTCCACCTAAGAGATGCAGAGACTTTTTCCTGTTTCTCCTCGAAAAGAGGAGGGTTCTATAGAGTAAACCAACATCTGGGAAGAGAGAAAAAGCAGGGAAGCATAGGCTCAGGATTACCATAAGGGGAAAATATCTCCTTAACTTGAGTTATGAGAAGCAGAGTTATAGGTAGGATGTTTGAGATTGGGACGAGGGCTAATAAAACTCTTAAGAGGTGTCACCAAGAGACACCGGGAATTGCTAGGATGGCCTGAGAGACATCATTCATGGACCAAATCAAGACTGAACCTGGGAATGAGAGACAAGAGTACTGGCTGTGGGGAAATAAGCTGAGCTCTACCCTAGAGCACTTATTTTGAATTAATCCAGTTTTTAAATGAGTTACCTTCATAGACTGTAGCAGTGTTTGCTTCACTGTGGATAGCAAAAAGGAATAAAAAAGGCTTTTTTATTGGATTTGCTACAATTTCACTCTTTTTTGAACAGTATGAAATTGTTGGCCATGGACTTAATTTTCAACTTTATGTACCTGTGTTCATTTTCTATGTCAGTGTAACAAATTATATCATATGTTTTATAACACGAGTTTCTGGTCTTGGCAGTTCTGGAGCTCACAGGTTCAATGGAGGTCTTGTGCTCATGCTCAGTCACTAAGTCATGACCCCGTGGACTGCAGCCAACCAGGCTCCTCTGTTCATGGAATTTCCCAGGCAAGAATACTGGAGTGGGTTGCCATTTCCTTCTCCAGAGGATTTTCCCGACCCAGGGATCAAACCCATATCTCCTGCATTGGCAGGCAGGTTCTCTACCGCTGAGCCACGAGGGAGGCCCCAGTGAAGGTCTCACTGGGGTAAAGTTACAGAGTCAGCCACCTTGGATGCCTCTCTGAAAGCTCTGGGGAGAATCTTATTTCCTTGCTTTTTCCAGCTTCCAGGGACCACCTGGACTCGTGGGCTTTTGCTTGCATCCCCCGTCCTCCAGCTTCCAACCAGCAATGTCAGGTTGTGTTCTTCTCATATTGTATCCCTCTGACTTTACTGTGGAAGCCACAACTCCTTCTTTGACTTTCTCTTCTATTTCTGTGATTACATTGGGACCACCCAAATAATCCAGTGTAATCTCTCCACCTCGAGGTCTTCAACTTAATCACACCTGCAAAGTCCCTTTTGCCATGTGAGGTAACATGTTCACGGGTTCTGCGGATTAGGACATGTATAGCATTGAGACTGGAGAAGGCAGTGGCACCCCACTCCAGTACTCTTGCCTGGAAAATCCCATGGACGGAGGAACCTGGTAGGCTGCAGTCCATGGGGTCGCTAAGAGTTAGACACGACTGAGCGACTTCACTTTCACTTTTCCCTTTCACACACTGGAGAAGGAAATGGCAACCCACTCCAGTGTTCTTGCCTGGAGAATCCCAGGGACGGGGGAGCCTGGTGGGCTTCCGTCTATGGGGTCGCACAGAGCCGGACACGACTGAAGTGACTTAGCAGCAGCAGCAGCATTGAGACTGTTAGTCCACCTGTCAGAAAATACCAGAAAATAAAGGTATTGCTGATAATGGCTAAATGCAGATAAGCGTGGTTTTTCTACAGTGTGAGCAATTTATAGGACATATGCACAAGCCAGAATCAAGATTGTGGAAATATCAATAACCTCAGATATGCACATGACACCACCACCCTTATGGGAGAAAGTGAAGAGCCTTGATCAAAAGAGCCTCTTGATGAAGGTGAATGAGGAGAGTGAAAAGCTGGCTTAAAATTCAACATTCAAAAAACTAAGATCATGGCATCTGGTGCCATCACTTCATGGCAAAAATGGGGAAACAATGGAAACAGTGACAGATTTTATTTTCTTGGGCTCAAAAATCACTGTAGATGGTGACTGCAGCCATGAAATTAAAAAATGCTTGTTCCTTGTAAGAAAAGCTATGACAAACCTACAGAGCATATTAAAAAGCAGAGACATTACTTTGCCAGCAAAGGTCCATCTAGTCAAAGCTATGGTTTTTCCAGTAGTCATGTATGGATGTGAGAGTTGAACCATAAAGAAAGCTGAGTGTCAAAGAATTGATGCTTTTGAACTGTGGCATTGGAGAAGACTCTTGAGAGTCCCTTGGACTGCAAGGAGATCAAACAAGACACTCCTAAAGGAAATCAATTCTGACTATTCATTGGAAATACTGATGCTGAAACTGAAGCTCCAATACTTTGGCCACCCAGTACCAAGAACTGACTCATTAGAGAAGACCCTGATGCTGGAAAAGATTGAAGCCAGGAGGAGAAGGGGGCAAAAGAGGAGGAGTTATTTGGGTGGCATCACCGACTTGATGGACATAAGTCTGAGTAAGCTCTGGGAGTTGATGAAGAACAGGGAAGCCTGGTGTGCTGCAGTCCACGGGGTCACAGAAGATCGGCACGACTGAGCAACTGAACAACAGCAACAAGAGCTGGCAAATGGTTTACTAGCAAATGGACTTTCGGACATTCCAATTATCATCAAAATAGACCCAACATATTCTACATATAGAGTGGAACAAGATTCTGAATAAGAATAATTACACTAAGATGTGTTCTTCACACAAGAGAGTAATTCTTGGACTCCTATTGGAAAAAAAAAAGTCTATACTTCAAATGAGATAATCTCAAGATTATTCATCATGATTCTGGTCATCTTGCCATGTTCTCAATTTTTAAATTATTCTAGTTTGTCAAAAGAAATGTCATTGTTAATTAAAGAGCTTGCTCTCTACGCATTGAAATAGCAATATTTCAGTGATATTTAAAAGAACATATTGTGGTTTTCTAAAACATACAATAGCATATGTTTTTTAAAGTGCTTTAAAATCTTGTTTTAAAAGATTGGATTAAGGAGAGTGGGAAAGTCTGTAACAGTCCATTTTCATTTGTTATTCTGAAATACAAAAATTTTTTTTTTCATAGAGGTTGTCAGTTATCTCCATGCATTTACAAATGAGTTTGAGCTATTCACTTTCTGGATTTGGGGTAACCCTACAGGGTTTTGACTTCTGTTAAATTATCTGTTTAACTTGTGTGTGACAGGTTGATGTTATCAAATACTTTGTTAGTCTATATGTTTTTTTTTTTAAACAAAGTATTTTAACTGTGTTTGTTTAGAAGTCTGATTCATATTTTGCTACTAGATTTGAAGTCAAGAATTATATTAAAAAAGAGCTCAGAAAGAGCAGTATCATATGCTAATAATGCCATTATATTATTGTTGGAAAAATTAATTTTGCAAAGTTATTGGAATATAATATTTGATAACACATCTAAGTGATCATACAGTCCTTAAAATAAACAAAATCATTTCCTTATGAGGGGCAGGATACTGTGATATTAAAAGCACAGACTATAGAGCCAGTCCGTCTGGGTTGGAATCCTTGGCTCTGCCACTTGCTAGATATGTATCCTTGGGCAGGTCACTTTACATCACTTGGCTTCATTTTGCTCATCTGTAAAGTGGAGGAGAAAACTAAACAAATTTATGTACATAAAGCACTTGGAGAAATGCCTGATTCGTAGTTGGTAAATCCAAGTATTTGCTATGAGATGATGATGGTAGTGACAATGATGATTATTATATATAAACTTTACAGCCAAAATATGCATTAAGTAATCATTATTAAGCACTTTTCAAGGCTTAAAAAACTCCTTAAACTAATCAGATCGACAGTAGAAACAATTTAATGTTTACAGTAACATTTCATAACCAGTAGTACATTGAGGTTAATTTTTATTAGTACTCCATTTGAATAGGCCAACTAAAACCAGATTTTCCTCTTTCTTAAAAATTAGAAAGCAGATGCTATTTATTTGCAAGGCAATAAGCAGAAATTACTGAAAATATACATTATCTACTGTAAATGTGATGCCACCAATTCCTTGAAATAAGAAGTGGAAAATTCATTTAAGACGTATGTCCCTGATCAATTGGAGGGTGCCCAGGGACAAAATGAATATTTCAAGTTATACTCTGGGATTTTTTTTTTTTTTAGTTATTAAATTTAAGACCACACATGTTTAAGAGTGGTAGGGAAAATAGATGCTTACTTAGGCTTTTATATGGGCTTCCCAGGTGGTATTAGTGGTAAAGAACCCGCTTGCAGGAGACATAAGAGACACAGGTTTGATCTCTGGGTTAGGAAGATCCCCTAGAGGAGTGAATGACAATTCACTTCATTATTATTGCCTTGAGAATCCCATGGACAGAGGAGCCTGGTGGCCTCAGTCCATAGTTGATAGGCCTTTATACATATATGTAGCCTCTGCTCCCAAATTCCTTTTAAGCCATGAATGCAGGTTGTCTGGTTCTGCCCCTTCCACCCAACCGTCGGAACAGGGCACTGTGCTCTAATGATCGTCTCCGTTTCCAGTTTCCAACCTGGAAAATGTGGAAATTGTCAGGCACGTCCTGGCATCATAGTGAAGCTGGTTGGACACGTGGAATAACAGTGTACCGTGTGAAAGGCCAGGGCTTCCCAGGTGGCACTAGTGGTAAAGAATCCGCCTGCCAATGCAAGAGAGGCAGCAGACGTGGGCTCAGTCCCTGTATCGGGAAAATCCTCTGGAGGAGGAAATGGCAACCTACTCCTGTATACTTGCCTGGAGGAATCCATGGATAGAGGAGCCTGGCGGGCTATAGTCCGTGGGGTCGCATAGAGTCAAACACAACTGAATGTGCATGCAGTGAACATATGAAAGAAAAATGCAAATATTATTAAATATACTGTGTTCAGTTCACTTCTAGGATTCATCTTGAATCTTTCATTTTCTCTCCATCTCCACCTGCTCTGTTTCTGTCCATCATTTCTTTTCTGGGCACCAGCCTTTCCCTCACAGTCTCTTGTGTTCTCTCTGTCTTCACTATTTATTTTCATCCCATCCCCAAATTATTTTAAATTTGAGGGCACTGATTTTTTATAAATTCAGAAATATATATTTTAAGACATTTTCTTCTTCTCTGTATTCTTCTTCTTTCTGATAGTTACTAGTAACTTCAGTTCCAAAAATGAAATTATTTTACCACACCCATCATTATGTATGTCTCTACTTACTTTAGTATGACCTAAGGAATATTATTTTGGAAGCATTATTTTAGAAGCTGTTATTTTTATTTTTAGTCATTTTTCAGCTTGTGACTTCAAGTGCAAGGACATCCTAGAGTTAGTAGCATGGGCCAAGACTTGCCTATCATCTCCAAAACATTAAAAAACCACTGGGTAGTACACTTAGAATATGTGTGATTAACCACTGTATACATGTCTGCAAGTTTCCAAAGCACCCTGTCTGTGAGTCTGGATGGTGACTCAAGAGGGCAAAACAAGAAGACTTGAGATCTATAATTATAAATCTATAACTTGATAATTTATAAAATCTATAATTTTAATAATTATTAAAATATCTATAATATTTTAGGCAGGAACCAATGCCTCCTTAAAATACTTCCCTTAATAAAGTGACTTGCTGAATTGTTGAGGGTCAGACATGGGGAGGTGCCTTGTAGAATTAGTTGGAAGCTGGACCAAACCATCAATCTCCTCCCAGCTTGTGGCAAATAGGCCAGGTTTTGTTGGCAACATGAGGTATATGTTTAAAAATAGTATTTTCCATCATCCTTTCAGTTTTATATGTATAACATAACTAGTTTGGATGAAAGAAAGACAGCAATTAATAAGGGAAGTGATATACCCATCGTAAGTTCAGTCCAATTCTGCCCCCTGCAGAGGGCACTGAGCAGCAGCCGCAGGGTCCTGGCACATTATTTCAGGCTTATTGAGCATTCATTGCAACGTGCAATGCGCTGAAAATGTGACCACTGCCATTGATCATAGTACTGCGGAATATTTGTGCAAGATGTCCAGTGGTCCCCAGGCTTCTGGATGAAGACCTGGTAAGAATGTTACTTGGAGACTGCCAAGTAAGAACATTAAAAAAAAAGTCTGACCTTGAGGATATTATGTTAGTGAAATAACCCAAACACAAAAGGACAAATACTATAGGATATCACTTAGTTGAGTTACCTAGAGCAGTCAAATTTGAGACAGAAAGTTTGGGATGGTGAAAAAGTTCTAGATATAGATCTTAGATGGTTACACAACACCGTGAATGTACTTAACGCCACTGAACCGCACAAGTGAAATGGATAAGTTTTATGTTATAGATACATAAAATTAAATGTTATTACAATTAAAATAACCTACCACCTATTTTCATCATTCTTGAATAAGACAAAGGATTGTTTCTGTTTAGTCAGTAAGTTGTGACTGACTCTTTGCAACCCGGTAGACTGTAGCCCACCAGTTTCCTCTGTCCATGGGATTTCCCAGGCAAGAATACTGGAGTGGATTGCCATGTCTTACTCTGAGGGATCTTCCTGACCTAGGAATGGAACCTGTATCTCCTGCAGTGGTGGATGGATTCTTTACCACTGAGCCACCTGGGAAGTTCAAAAGAAAGGATGTTTTCACATATAAAAGAAAGGAAGAAAGAAAAAGAAAGAGAAGAATTAAAGAATGAAAGGGAGGGAGGAAGGGAAGGAGAGGAATGATCTTAGATTAAAGGATATTATTTTAAAAGTATTAAATGTAACTATGTATTAAATGAATCAACAAAAAATTGATTCATTGTCCTTTGGTTTCTCCTTTTGTTACAGATGGTCAACACTGACTGATTCACAGCACATACAACATTTAGAAATTAACATAGTATAATTCTCTCATTTGCAGATTAAAACTTCAGATTCAGAGAGAGGAAGTGTCTTATCCAAATATGACAGGGACAGTCATTTCAGTCCCTTAATTTTCATTTTCATTCTCTTAATCTAAATGTGTTTTAAAGAGATCATTTAAATGTAGGCATTTAAATTATTTTAAAAAATGACTCATGAAGAGTGTTCTTTCTATTTTGCAATGCCTGTTACTATCAGAAATTGGCTTTATAGTTTTAGTCTTGTTATTAAGGTTGTCCTGCTCTTAGTTTCAGATTTATTTCATTTATTGAATCCCTTCTAGTGCTAGGCATTGTAAATGAATATTTCTATTTTCATTTAGCAGACATTTATAGTGTTTATTAAGAGCAAGGCATTGTTCTAACTACCTTACAAATAATAACTCATAAGTCTTACAATAATGCTGAGATAGGTATAATTATTGTCCTCACTTAAAAAACAAGGACACGAAGGCCCAGACTGCTTAAGTACTTGCTGTAAGTCATAGAGCTAGTAAGTGGTGGACTGCAGTTCCACTTTGACTCATTACAATTAAATTCAATTAGGGCTTCCCTGGTGGCTTAGATGGTAAAGAATCTGCCTGCCATGTGGGAGACCTGCGTTCGATCTTTGGGTTGGGAAGATCCCCTGGAGGAGGCCATGGCAACCCATTCCAGAATTCCTGCCTGGAGAATCCCATGGACAGAGGAGCCCAGTGGGCTACAGTCCATTGGGTTGCAAAGAATCAGACCCATTAGGGGTCTTTTCTAATGAATCAACACTTTGCATCAGGTGGCCAAAGTTCAGCATCAGTCCTTCCAATGAATATTCAGGATTGATTTCTTTTTGGATTGACTGGTTTGATCTCCTTGCAGGCCAAGGTTCTCTCAAGAGTCTTCTCCAACATCATAGTTCAAAAGCATCACTCAGCCTTCTTTATGGTCCAACTCTCACAACCACACGTGACTACTAGAAAAACCATAGCCTTGACTAGACGGACCTTTGTCAGCAAAGTAATGTCTCTGCTTTTTACTACGCTGTCTAGGTTTGTCATAGCTTTCCTTCCAAGGAGCAAGCATCTTTTAATTTCATGGCTGCAGTCACCATCTGCAACGATTTCAGAGCCCAAGAAAATAGTACAGTGCAAATTAATTTAAAGATTTAAAAGTATATATTAGAATCCTAGTACAGTGCAAATTAATTTAAAGGTATAGCTGAGAGAAGCCTAAAAACGAATCAGCATCTCACAGAGGGAAGGACAACATACAGCACCTCCCCAGGTCTGCACTGCCCTTTTACAGTAATGTGGTGATAGGGAAAGGAATGTGAGACTGTTGCATGTTGAATTAGTGATCATCTTTATGGTGATTTAGTGGTTTTGAGGAACATTATCAGCAGGAAAGTCAAGGTAATCTTGTACAGGAAAGCGAATCAGAAAACCCAAATCCAATTAGATCAGCAGAACTCTATGTAAGTACCTTCTTATAGTTGGGATACGTAGTGGAGAAATGTAGTCAATTTATATTGGGACCCTTGGCAGATCAATTTTATTTGATGTGTAAGCAAGAATTCAAAACTTCTGAACTATTTTTATTCCTTGACTTTTAAAAGCTTGCTTCTTATAAGTAGCAAGCCGTGTCAAGTCAATATTGTATTTCTGCCTTTTCATTGTCATAACTGTCAGAACAAATAGTCGGTAGAAAAGGATGAGAAAAAACTTTCATCTTGACATGTTAATAAGAAAAAAAGAAGGTTTCGGAACTCCCTTCTCCAGCATCATTTAATGGAATCATTCTTGACCCTGTGTCCTCCAAAAGCACCAGCCTATTGGAGACCTTCTCACACTGCTACATTTAGTTCTGGGAAGACATTATTGGTAGGGCAATACAAAACAATGATTTACAATGATAGGAAAACATCACCAATATGTTTTTTTTTAATTGTGGAGCCTAGGGGCTTCTCTGATGACTCAGTGATAAAGATTCCACCTGTCAATGCAGGGGACATGGGTTCGATCCCTGGTCCAGGAATATCCCATGTGCTGCTGAGCAACTAAGCCCATGAGCCACAACTACTGAGCCTGTGCTCTAGAGCCCTGGAGCCAGGATTACTGAAGCCCATGCTGCGCAGCAAGGGAAACCACCGCAATGAGAAGCCGGCGAAACTAGAGAGCGGCCCCCGCTCGGCAACCAGAGAAAGAAACCCTCACAGCAATGAAGACCCAGCATAGCCAAAAATAAATAAATAAATAAATAAGGTTTCAAAATTATCTTTAAAAAATTTTTGGAGCATATGGAAAGGGGGAAGAAGCAACAACAACACTGGTTTTGTGAAATGAGAACCAGAAAGTTCCCAGTGGAAAGAGTGTGTGTCCAAGATGAAAAGGATACCTTGTGGTCCAGGAAATGTAAGGGAAAGACAAATAGGTTATAGATGCTCTAAAGTTGCTGGAAATACTGTCACCTTTCCAGCGAGCCACCCACCTATAAACTCACAGAGTCCACTGTATAGATCTCCAGCTCTTGAGAAGTGGAGTGATTGAAATTCAACATGCACACACCTGAATATTAATTTTTAAAAACATACCTTTGAAACCAGCAATTTCATCAAAAAGGTTAAAGGAAAAAACATTTTTCCAGGTTTAAGTACATTCTTAAGAGTCTGCATAAATCGTGATGGTTAAAAAGCAAAGTCTTTTTCTTATCAATGTAAGTGTTCTGTGAAATGATTGATTTTGAGAGAAGCACTAGCCATCCTAGGCTTTTCCTCATCTTATTTTTTGTTCAGAAATTGGCGCTGTTATTGAAACAATATGGGTGAACATCTCTCTCAAAGATGTAATTTTTTCCACCTATTGTCTCCATGTTTTCACGTTGTTTAACAGGTTTTAAAGGGACTTCAAAAGAATAACACTGATATGCACAAGAGAAAAAATATCACAGAGTTATAATATTCATTTCATTTTAATCTTGCATTCATTTAAGCAAAAGAAAAAATATCCAGTGTCAAAATAAAATACTTCTTTGACTAACTTAAAAAAAGTTTATTTAATCATTTAGTCACTTTTTGTAGGAAAACTTTTTTAGTAGGGAGCCTTTAGATTTTTCTAGGTGAAAATAAACCAGTTTTAGAAAGCATTATTTTTGCTGAAGCAGCATTATTTCCAATATATAAGCCATCCATTCATTTAGTTCTTATTTATTAAACAGTTACTGAGGGAGTACTGTGAGCTAGGGGCTGTGCTCTGTATGGGGATAAATAAAACATAGATCCTGCTATCAAGGAATTCATACTGTTTAAAGGTAAATTTCATCTGAAGATTGCCAGTAGAAAATAGCCATTTAATAAGACCTTGTTGTTTAATCACTCAGTCGTGTCTGACTCTTTTGCAACTCCGTGAACTGTAGCCCGACAGGCACCTCTGTCTATGCGATTTCCCAGGCAAGAATATCGGAGTGGGTTGCCATTTCCTTCTCCCCAACCCAGGAATCGAACTTTTGTCTCCTGCATTGGCAAGTGGATTCTTTACCACTGAGCCACCAGGGAAGCCCAAGACCTATCAATAAAAGTAATAAATAATGTAAATAAATAAATGTAATAAATACCCAAGGTAAACAGAATAATAGTCAATCTTTAAGATAGTATGTTGCTACAATTCTGAATTCCATTCCAGGGAACTCAAAGATTTTTATTGAATTAAAAAGGAATACAAAACATTCTAAGATTCCTGTGCAATATAAAGGAAAGTGGTTAGTGGTTTGTTTTTCAGCTGAGAGAACGGTAATAAGGTTTCTCAGAGACTCTGTTTTAATCAAGCCTGTCTCTGGTCCCTGGTTAGCTATCCTCAGGACTTAATCGATTTATTGATGAAGGGTCCTTTCATGAAGGGCTCAAGGACCATCATTTTCTGAGTCTCTAGGCTACTTTTGACTTGTTGGGAACCGGGCATCCCGCATGCACTGAGCGTGACAACTCACTGGCACCCAGAGTGCTGGTTTACTCAGGAGCCTGTAGGGTTTTCCAAGATGACGCCTAGTTGATTCATTTCTGAATCTCGAGCATTGACATTTGTGTAAAAATATGGGAGTGTGTAGGGCAGGAAGTTCAGTGCAATCAGCTTTTCTTGGAAAATATTTTTCCTTTTCAATTCCATGGCTATTTTTAAAAAGGGATGTTAGGAACTTGAGTTAGTTCAAAGATGAGTATGTGTTTTCCTTTCATGATGACACATAATTATTTTCAGTAAAGACTAAAAGAAACCATCCTTTTCTGTTGTCTAGCCAATAACTGACTAAAATGAGCAGTGCTGATTTACAGGTCTGGGTTGTGGTGGCTGAGAGCAGAACTTTGGGGAGTTTCTTTTTTTTTTCTTTGATTTGAGCTATCAGAGTTCATGTTCTGTGGAGAAGGAGAAGCAGTCCCAGGCACACACAGGCACTCATCAGCTTGATAGCCTTCTACATCCCCGCAGCTCCATGTGCTCAAATACGTTTTTGCCAAAAGCCAATGCTAATTTAATGTGTATGGAAATTATGTATTCTGAGTCATGAGTTACTTTTCTTAACTATAGTTGTTACTGGTGCTGTAATAACTTGGCAACATTTCATCATTTTTTTTTCTTTATGTCTGGCTCATGTTAGCTTGTGTTAACTCCATCTCACAAAAACCCAAACAAACATAAATTTCATAGGACCTACTTGGCATCTGGCAGTGTTTCACGTAACTACCTAATTTATTTATTGAAATTCATAGTAAAGATGGCTCATCATGAATTGACACAGTGTTCAGGCCTTACCACCCTCTGGCTGAGTCACCTGGGGTGAATCACTTAACTTCTCTGAGCACCGGAGTCTTGATACTGGGATTGGATTAGAAAATCTCTAAATTCTGTCTAGTTCTGAAGGAATTTAGAGATTTGGGATTTGATGTGTATAATTGCTCCTAGGATGAATTTGCAGCTCTCTGAGACTCATCATTGATATCGTTTTTGGATATCATTGGAAACACTGAGAAGCCCTGCAAAAAGATGGACACTGGGTCTACACTGGGATGAGAGGTTAGGCAGTCTGGAGGGTGAACAACTGAGCCCCCTGGGGAGCAAGAAGATTCCCCCAAGGTGGATGAGAGAGCAGGACACTTCCCAGGAGAAACAGCTTAGCTCTACAGACCTAAACTTTCCCTAGACACTTGGATCTTGGAGACTGGATTACTATGCTGTGAAGAAGAGATTAACAGTTCTCTTCAGAAGTAATAGGAAACCACTTGAGTCAGAATCATTTTTTTCAGCTGATGACTCATGAAGACATAAGTTGGAGGAGAAAACAGAATTGTAGGTGGTTTCATGGGTATTTGAGTAAAATATTTAGTTCTCGAAAATTACCCATTTATATTGATAGGAATTATCAGTGTACCTGGGATGAGTTGTAATATGTGTTGGGATTTCAGGTGGCTGAATAAATAACACTCCTTTAGTCCTCTTCTGAATTTTGGACCAATTCTCAACCGTTGGAAACTGTCAATTCAAGATCAAAATGGCTTTAGATTTGCATCCCATGGGCTTGCTAAAGCTCCTCTAAATTGAAGATATCCTCCTGTCCATGTGCTACATTCATTCCCTCACTGGGACAAAGCCCACGTCATTAAGAGAATGGAGTGGCAGAGGTGATCATAATTAGGGAGACAGACTGGTTTCAAAAGCCAGAAATACTCGGTTACTTTCTCCAAAACTCATCCATCAAACAAGTCAAAAAACGGTGGGAGAGGTCAGACCAGGAATGTTCTCTGGCTGAAGCTCATTCGCTTGGATCCCAAAACATGGAAAAGGCCACTCCTAAGAGTTAGCATCAAGCTTATTATTGTACTGGGAACTGTGTTTGAAAGATATGACAGAAGTATATATTCAACAAGTATTTACTAACAAGTAGCAAGCACTTTTCTAGGCTCTGAGATAAGCAGAGAACATGACATCCAAGGTGCCTCTTCTTTAGGGAACTTATATTCTTGGGGGAGGAGGCAATAATCAACATAGGAAATTAAAACAGGGTAATATGTCACAGCACTATTAAGAACAGGGTGAAGGAAAGGGGACTTATGACAGGGTGGACATGCAAGGCCACTCTCAGGAGGTGACAGATAACCTGAGGGCCTGGGGATGAGGGTTCAAGGGAACAGCCTGTTCTAAGACCCTGAGGCAGGACTGGGCTTGGTAAGTTCAAGGAGCAGAAGGAAGGCCAAGGAGAAGAAGGAAGTGTATGAGCACAGTGAGCACGGCTGACAGCACTGGGATGCCAAGCTGGAAAGGAAGACAGGCCAGATCATCTGGGAGTCTGAGGTTCCCCCTAGTGTAACAGAAAGCCACTGGAGTATTCTAGAAGATGCATTTGAATCACCTGGGGAGCTTGTTAAACTGAAGACTTTGGATCATTAGGCCTGGGATGGAGCCTGAGAATCTGCATGTCTAACAGCATCCAGGGGATGCTGTTGCTGGTGGTCCACGACCCAAGTTTGAGTACTAAGATTCTCATTCATATTTGAAGTGATATCTTGGCCCTGTGGCTGGCGGAGAATGAATTGCAAGGCCTAAGAGTAGAAGCAGGGAGATCAGTGTGAAGCTATTTCCGTCTATACAAGGGCACAGACTCTCAGGATTGTGTGACTGAGGTCTGATATTTAAGAACAGAGGTTCCAACAGGTTCCACTCAAGGGTGCTGCACAGGTATGTGCCACAGTATACAGCAGGCCAATATTCAATTTCAATAAGTATTAATTACTTTTCAATAAGGCTAATAATATTCACCTCCTGTTGTTGTTCAGTTGCTAAGTTATGTCCGACTCTTTGCGACCCCATGGACTGCAGGACACCAGGCTTCCCTGTCCTTCACTATCTCCCAGAGTTTGCTCAAGTTCACATCCATTGAGTCAGTGACACCATCTAACCATCCCATCCTTTGCCACCCACTTCTCCTTTAGCCTTCATTCTTCCCCAGCATAAAGGTCTTTTCCAATGAGTCAGCTCTTCACTTCAGGTGGCCAAAATCTTGGAGCTTCGGCTTCAGCATCACTTCTTCCAATGAATATTCAGGATTGATTTCCTTTAGGATTGACTGGTTTGATCTCCTTGCAGTCCAGGGGACTCTCAAGAGTCCTCTCCAAAACCACAATTTGAAAGCATCAGTTCTTCAGTGCTACCACTGTTCATCGAGTACCTGCTATATTACAGATCAGTGTTCCTCAAGCTGTAACATGCATAGGAATCACTTGGGGATCTTGTAAATTATGGATTCTGGTTTAATAGGTCTGAGGTGAGGCCTAATAGTCTGCTTTTTTCTTTCTTTCTTTCTTTTTAATTGAAGGATAATCACTTTACAATATTATGTTGGTTTCTGCCATACATCAACAAGAATCAGCCATAGGTGTACACATAGCCGTCTGCTTTTTTAACAGGTAGCATTGATAATGCTAGTCTGCAGAGCATACTCAGCTCTATCCCAGTGCTATGAGAATCAATCACCCGGGAAATTTTAAAACTACCAATGTTTAGATCACACTTGAGATGAATTTTCAAAGTCTCTGGGGAAGGAGCCCCGATGTATATTTTCTTAAAAGATGTCCCTCAGGGGAGGCTATTGTGTTGTTAGGGCTGAGACCCTCAGAGCTAGAGGTGTTCACCCAATTTCCTTGGGGAGGTGGCTAATACTCTAGTTCCCATGGTACAGAGGAGGTAAATAAGGGCTAATGAACTTGCCCAAGGTCACATTAATTGCCCAAGGTCTGGTTAAATGCTAGAACGGAGATTTTGATTTAGTTCTTCTAACTCCAAATGTCATGCTTTTTCCATAATACCATACGAATTCCCTACTTCCTATTTTAGGCAAAACTCCCTGTGCTAGGTATTGAGGGGACCATGGTAGAAGCCAGGGTCCAAGGAGGAAACAGGAGTTCAGGTATCTCAAAGAGAGTGACTCTAATACAGAAGAGTGGTTACAATAGCACTGAGAGGGCCAGAGGGGAAAAAGGAAGGGACAGTTGCAGAAGGAACAGATAGGAAGAAATGGTTGTCGCTGAAGGCAAAAAGGAAGAAACAGCTGTAGAAGAGGCCAAAGGAAGTGCATGTGTGCTAAGTCGCTTCGATCATGTCGGACTCTTCGCAACCCTATGGACCATAGCCCGCCTGCCCATGGGATTCTCCAATCAAGAATATTGCCGTGTCCTCCTCCAGAGGATCTTCACAACCTAGAGATCGCACCCACAAAGCCTACATCTCCTACATTGTCAGGCATGTTCTTTACCACCAATGCCACCTCGGAAGCCCCTGACATAAGGAAGGGATATTCACAAAGATCAGGAAACTGCTGTGGTCCTGGGCTGGAAACGATGAACTGGTATCTGGTATGCCACTGTCAGAGATGCTGCTGTCGGTGGTCATGCTGCAGTCATAGGACCCATGCTTCCCCCAAACCCTAACCCCACTTGAACCTAAGCCCTGTTTACTGTCTATGGGAAAATGGGGCTTGACTTATGCATTCTGCTTACAGGCTGTATTTGCTAGAATCCTCCTCTTCTGTATGCAAAAGAATATGATAGAAGTGCTGAACACTGAAACTTTTAGCTACTGGTCATGTCTTAGTGGTCACCATCAAGAGGAAGCACATGCCATTCTTTAGTATTTGAAGCTTGACCCTCTGCTGTTTTGAGCCCTCCCCCTATGAAGCATTCTTATTTGCTGAGTCCTGGTGAGTCCTGAGTCCCCTGCTGGCCTCTGCTCACCACCTCATCCCCTTGGTTGGTGTTACCTTCTCTGTGCAGTCTGTGTACTTACCACGCTGTTCTTGCTGGGGTTCATTAGTGACAACTCGTCCTTGTGCTTGACTTCTGAAGCTTGACTTCTGAGGTCATTGAGCTCCTTCAATGACCAAGAAACTTTGCAAAGAAAAAAAAAAAACCCTAAAATTATAGTGGGTTTTCTGGATATTTTGATAGATTTTTAAAAATAAAAACAAGTTAAGGTTTCAAAATAGAATAAAATATCTTTCTCATAACTTACAAAAAATGTTTTGTAAAAGCAGAGGAAGATCACCTCTTATTAAGTGGTACATTAAAAAGTGAAGTTAGAATATTTCTTATGGTATCAGCAGTTAATTTGTATCCATAAAACAAATGCCCATATCTGCATTTATTTACATAATTTCCTCTTATGATTAATTTAATATTTATAAAGATAAAAAATTATCAAAAAAAATTTTTTTCAGCCAGAATTGCACCCTGTCCCAGTTTTCATCTGTAAGAAAGATTTTTGTGTCTTTGGAACTAGGAAGAGAGAAAATTTTGGTAAAATTAATAGATTTTTTGTTGTTGTAAATTTATATTCCACTTTGACTGAGTTTGTTGTTGTTATTTAGTTGCTAAGTTGTGTCCAACTCTTCTGTGACCCCATGGACTGTAGCCCCCCACCCCCGGTCTCCTCTGTCCATGGGATTTCCCAGGCCAGAAAACTGGAGTGGGTTGCCATTCCCTTCTCCAGGGGATCTTCCAAACCCAGGGATCAAACCTTAGTCTCCTGCATTGGCAGGTGGATTCTTCACCACTGAGCCACCAGGGAAGCCTCTTGACTGAATTACTATTTGGTAATTGAAAGTGAAAGTCGCTCAGTTGTGCCCCACTCTTTGCAACCCCACGGGCCATACAGTCCATGGAATTCTCCAGGCCAGAATACTGGAGTGGGTTGCCTTTTCCTTCTCCAGGGGCTCTTCCCAACCCAGGGATTGAACCCAGGTTCCCGCACTGTAGGTGGATTCTTTACCAGCTGAGCGACCAGGGAAGCCACTGGGAAGTGATTTGGTAATTATTGTGTGGTCATTTCTACCGCACAGCTGCACTCATCTCACACGCTAGTGAAGGAATGCTCAAAATTCTCCAAGCCAGGCTTCAGCAATACTTGAACCGTGAACTTCCAGATGTTCAAACTGGTTTTAGAAAAGGCAGAGGAACCAGAGATCAAATTGCCAACATCCACTGGATCTTGGAAAAAGCAAGAGAGTTCCAGAAAAACATCTATTTCTGCTTTATTGACTATGCCAAAGCCTTTGTGTGGATCACAATAAACTGTGGAACATTCTTCAAGAGATGGAAATACCAGACTACCTGACCTGTCTCTTGAGAAACCTGTATGCAGGTCAGGAAGCAACAGTTAGAACTGGACATGGAACAACAGACTGGTTCCAAATAGGAAAAGGAGTCCGTCAAGGCTGTATATTGTCACCCTGCTTATTTAACTTATATGCAGAGTACATCATGAGAAACGCTGGGCTGGGAGAAGCACAAGCTGGAGTCAAGATTGCCAGGAGAAATATCAGTCACCTCAGATATGCAGATGACACCACCCTTATGGCAGAAAGTGAAGAGGAACTCAAAAGCCTCTTGATGAAAGTGAAAGAGGAGAGTGAAAAAGTTGGCTTAAAGCTCAACATTCAGAAAACGAAGATCATGGCATCTGGTCCCATCACTTCATGGGAAATAGATGGGGAAACAGTGTCAAACTTTATTTTTTTGGGCTCCAAAATCACTGCAGATGGTGACTGCAGCCATGAAATTAAAAGATGCTTACTCCTTGGAAGGAAAGTTATGACCAACCTAGACAGCATATTGAAAAGCAGAGACATTACTTTGCCAACAAAGGTTCGTCTAGTCAAGGCTATGGTTTTTCCTGTGGTCATGTATGGATGTGAGAGTTGGACTGTGAAGAAAGCTGAGCACCAAAGAATTGATGCTTTTGAACTGTGGTGTTGGAGAAGACTCTTGAGAGTCCCTTGGACTGCAAGGAGATCCAACCAGTCCATCCTAAAGGAGATCACTCCTGGGTATTCATTGGAAGGACTGATGCTGAAGCTGAAACTCCAATACTTTGGCCACCTCATGTGAAGAGTTGACTCATTGGAAACAACCCTGATCCTGGGAGGAATTGAGGGCAGGAGGAGAAGGGGACGACAGAGGATGAGGTGGCTGGATGGCATCACTGACTCAACGGACATGAGTTTGGGTGAACTCCGGGTGTTGATGATGGACAGGGAGGTCTGGTGTGCTGCGATTCATGGGGTCACAAAGAGTCAGACACGACTGAGGGACTGAACTGAACTGAATTTCAGATGAGAAGACCAAGAAAGAGATATATATCTGATCACTAGGGCTTGTGGAGGCCATTGGCTTAATTTGTTAAGGACAGTGTTGTACAGCCTTTCAGGAGGGGAGTAAGAGGTGTCTCATTCCTCCCAAGGTCTAAGTGGCCTGAAAAAAGTTATGGGGATTTACTTTGCATGTGCACATACATCCCTTCTTCTGTGGTTATCCTAACAAAGTGAGAATATTATTTAAACCAGGTACTTTATTTTGCTGGATTATTTGATATGTTTAAAAAGTGTAAGACCATTTCCTCAGTAGGCATATGCTTGCACTTAGCCTTAATTCATAACCTTAGAGGCAGCAAATACAGCGGGGCCCTATTCTGTGTATTTTAAGAGGTTTCTTATAACAGGCCTGGTCTGTTGGCGATACTGCTGAGTAGCACTTAGAGGGTTTACAAACCACTCAGTGGTGGTGATGACATACCCAGTGTGGTTCTGGAAGCTAAATAAAACACAGGAAAGAGATATTCAATAAAATAAAGAACACATCTATGTAATTATCGCCAGAAATGAAATGTTGAAACCCTAAATTTGAGTGTGGTTTAGGCACCTGAAGATTCTGTAGATAAACATAATTTCCCAGATTAAAATTTCAGGAAAGAATGTCTCTCTCAAGTGTCTTATTTAGATCAAATATTTTGAAAACGTTTTGACTGATCCTAGGAGAAACAGGGAGCAGATTGTTGAGTGTGACAGGTGCCCGCAAAAGAAACATTCCCTCCTTAGTCACTGCATTTACTGTTAAGTAAGCCAGCAGAGCACCCCATGCAGGCCAAGATCACTTATTTTCCACTAGGAGTTTTTTGGCTAGCTCATAAGCTGTAGGCCATTACTGTGGAATTGTTTTGTGATTAAAAATGCAGAGCTACAACTAAGTTTTTCTTTTAGTAGGAATTCTTTCAATAATTTTTTAATAACAGTGGTCCAATTAATACTGTCACCATTTGAGATTAAGAGACTCCCTTCTCCTGTGGATAAATTCTCATCCAAGTCTTTGGATTTCTTGGTAGCTATTCTCATGGGAAATCAGCTAATGTCTTTCAAACCTTGGCTGTACTAAATACTCTATTGTCCTAGACGTTTTTACTCAGACTCTCTCATTTAATCTCCAAGACAACTTCGTTAGGTATTTTTTCAGGTTAAAAAAACAAAAAACTGAGACTCTAAGAGGTGAGATCATTTGCCAAAGGCCACAGGGTAAGTAGATGTCCAATTCCAGATTCCAACCCCAGCTCATCTACCTAAAACCATGGTTTTCATGAATATTTCATGTCATATTCATGACAGTCATGATTCAAAGCAACATGGAAACTGACAGGTTCAAATACATTGGTAATGTGTCTGAGTTTTCCATTTACCTGAAGTTAATCATACTTCCAATATAATCCAGGTATTTATGGTTTATTTCTGTTTTATTATTTCTCCCATTTTAGTACCTAGCATGATGTGCTCTGTATAGCACGTAATTAATGAATACTTGCTGAACCAAGTATTTCTTGCTTAATCCATTTTCTTGGATCTTAAGCCCCATGAAAAAGCTGCTTCATTTACAGAGGTCAGAGCAATCTTGGTTAGAAAATGTACAGAAATGGATTATCTCCATCCTTTTATCCACCTGGTAAAATCCTATATCAAAGGCTAGTTCATATTATCATCTCATTTATATAGCTTTCTCTGACCCATTTTGTTGCTGAGGCAGAATTACTTCTTCTATGTATGATTTAGGACTTTATGTATAATTTCTTGTAGTTTTTTTTTTTTTAAGAAAAAGAATGATCATAATAATTTCTGTTTATTGTGTACTATGGGCTTCCCAGGTGGCTCTAGTGGTAAAGAACCTTCCTGCCAATGCAAGAGACATAGGAGACATAGTAGGGAGGATCCCCTGGAGGAGGGCATGGCAACCCACTGCAGTATCCTTGTCTGGGAAATCTCATGGACAGAGGAGCCTGGTGGGTTACAGTCCATGGGGTCACAAAGAGTTGGACATGACGTGCACATTGTGTGCTATGCCAGGCATTGAGCTAAATACTCTACAAATGATATCTCTTTTTACTCTTCAGAGCAATCCTGGACAAATAATGACAAACCTTAGGCATTGTTATTCTATATTTGTCGGTTGTGTAATCACTAAGTCATGTCCAACTGTGCGATCCCATGGACTGCAGCCTGCCAGGCTTCTCTGTCCATGGGATTTCCCAAGAATACTCGAGTGGGTTACCATGTCCTTCTCCAAGGGATTTTCCAAACCCAGGGATTGAACCTAGGTCTCCTGCATTGGCAGGTGGATTCTTTACCACTGAGCCACCTGAGAAGCCCATAGGTGAGGAAACTGAACCTCAGAGGAATTGAATCACGTACCCCCCAGGCACAGTGAGTGCATTTTAGAGATGCAGTAGGAATCCAGATCAGATCAGATGGGTCACTCAGTCAAGTCCAACTCTTTGCGACCCCATGAATTGCAGCACGCCAGGCCTCCCTGTCCATCACCAACTCCCGGAGTTCACTCAGACTCATGTCCATCGAGTCAGTGATGCCATCCAGCCATCTCATCCTCTGTCGTCCCCTTCTCCTCCTGCCCCCAATCCCTCCCAGCATCAGAGTCTTTTCCAGTGAGTCAACTCTTCACATGAGGTGGCCAAAGTACTGGAGTTTCACCTTTAGCATCATTCCTTCCAAAGAAATCCCAGGGCTGATCTCCTTCAGAATGGACTGGTTGGATCTCCTTGCAGTCCAAGAGACTCTCAAGAGTCTTCTCCAACACCACAGTTCAAAAGCATCAATTCTTCGGCGCTCAGCTTTCTTCACAGTCCAACTCTCACATCCATACATGACCACAGGAAAAACTATAGCCTTGACTAGACGGACCTTTGTTGGCAAAGTAATGTCTCTGCTTTTGAATATGCTATCTAGGTTGATCATAACTTTCCTTTCAAGGAGTAAGCGTCTTAATTTCATGGCTGCAATCACCATCTGCAGTGATTTTGGAGCCCAGAAAAATAAAGTCTGACACTGTTTCCACTGTTTCCCCATCTATTTGCCATGAAGTGATGGGACCGGATGCCATGATCTTTGTTTTCTGAATATTGAGCTTTAAGCCAACTTTTTCACTCTCCACTTTCACCTTCATCAAGAGGCTTTTGAGTTCCTCTTCACTTTCTGCCATAAGGGTGATGTCATCTGCATATCTGAGGTTATTGATATTTCTCCCGGCAATCTTGATTCCAGCTTGTGTTTCTTCCAGTCCAGCGTTTCTCATGATGTACTCTGCATATAAGTTAAATAAACAGGGATCTAACCAATTCCTAAAGCCCATGCTTTCAATTTATTCTTTTATTTTTAATTGAGGCAAAATTTACACACAGTGAAGTGCACATAACTGAAGTGTACAGTGTGGTGATTTTGATAAGTGTATACATCTTATGTAACTGTCTACCCATCAAAATACAAAACATTTTCACTGCCAGGAAAATTCTTTCATTCCCCTCTTCTGTCAGTTTCTGTGACTCAAGATTAAGGCTGCTTGAACATCACAGGAATTAAGAGAGTGAGTATGTATTATTTTGATCTGTCACTGTTTTCACCCAATATGATATTTTTGAGAGTCATCCATGTTGTAACGGGTAATGATATCCATCATATCAATGATTCCCTCCTTTTAATTGCTGAATAGTAGTCCATATTATGAATATAGCACAATCTGTTGATCCATCCTCCTATTGTCGGCATTTGGATCTTTCCAGGTTTTGGCTACTGTTAATAAAAGCTACTATAAACACTCTTGTAAATGAAAACATATGTTTTCACCCCTCTTGGGTTAACACCTAAGTGTGGAATTGCTGAGCCATAAAGTGGAAGCATGGCTAACTTTATGAGGAATTACCAGTTTTCCATAGTGGCTGTACTGTTTTATTTTACAAGCTTATCAGCAAAGTCTAAGAGTTCTAGTTCTCCATTTCTTCTCCAACACTTGGTGCTGTTGATCTTTTTACATTTTTCACTGCCTTTAAAAATGCCCTCTTTCTTCCTTAACTGCATGCTTTTCAAGGTCAGAAAATAGGTGCCATTTATTTCTCCATCCAAGTTTAACTCAGTGTCTGGCACAGATCTGATGCGTGTGAAACTAATTTTGAGGATCACACAAATGCTTGTCAAGGTCCTTTCTACCAATGAAAATCTGTAATTCTAACCTGATCCCATGTGGTTGGCAGTCTTAAATTGAAAGGGCTTTGGACAGTTCTCTTCAGGGTAGGACCATTTTCAAAGGGAGATAGAGACTGGTGATCCCTACTGAGAAAGTGAGTAACCAGCCAGACATCTGTTGTCCTGAGTGAGGTGGCCTGTAAGTCTGTGCTTCTGCACTGGGCACGTGTGACGTGGGAAGTCCCTTGGACATCACTGAAAGCATGAGTGTTGCCTTCTGATCTGCAGTCTTTTAGGACTACATCTGCATAATAATATGAAAACAAACTTAAAATAGCTTAAAACAGGATTCTGTGGATCAGGAGTCTAGTCATGGCTTACCTGCATCTTCTGCTTCGAGGCTGCCATCAAGGTATGGGCTGGGGCTTTGCTTCCAGGCTCACTTGATCTCTGACAGGATTCAGGTCCTTATGGGTTGGTGGACTGAGGGCTTCAGCTTCTTGCTAGTTTTTGACCGCTGCTGCTGCTGCTGCTGCTAAGTCGCTTCAGTCGTGTCCGACTCTGTGCGACCCCATATACCGCAGCCCACCAGGCTCTGCCATCCCTGGGATTCTCCAGGCAAGAACACTGGAGTGGGTTGCCATTGCCTTCTCCATTGTGTGAAAGTGAAAAGTGAAAGTGAAGTCGCTCAGTCGCGGCGGACTTGTAGCGACCCCATGGACTGCAGCCTACCAGGCTCCTCCATCCATGGGATTTTCTAGGCAAGAGTACTGGAGTGGCCTGCCACCGCTAGCCACCCATAGTTCCTTGCTACATGGCCTTCACCAACATGGCCACTGGCTTCATCAAAGCCAGCAAGGAGCAACTCTTAAGAAGATGGATGTTTGCATTTTATGCAAAAAAAATTGTGAAAATGACATCCTGTCCCCCTGGAAATATTCTGTTGGTAAAAAGCAAGTCGTGGATCCTGCCCATGTACAAGGAAAGAGAATCACACACGGACATGAATATTGAGAGGTAAGGCCTCTCAATATTGGGAGGCCATCTTAGTATCTGTCTACCACAGAAGGTCAATTAAATTCTTTTTAAAAAGTGAAAAAGAGAGATCTTGTGAAGAATATAGCTGTTTTGACCCAAAGAGGATATAATTTTTTTTTTTTTTTACTGTTCTAATGAATAGTTTCAGAGGCTCCAACATTATCCCAACACAGAGACCCTGTTCTGGATAAATTATCTGCAGTTAATGTCCACTGATACATTGATTGATAGGAAAGCATGAAGTGTTTTATGGATAAATATTTCTGAGTGGGTTCATTCAGGGTAGATGAATTGAGTCTTTTCTATGACCTGCTACTGGACAGAGCTTCTGCTCTGAAATTTGTCATGGATTAAAGAAATAGAGAGATTGGCAGAGAGATGCCTGTAACCCACGTGTGGGAAGCCAAACTTTTTGCCAGTGAGTTTGCAATGACTGACCAAGACCAAACACAGAAAACAACTAAATTGTCCATACTCAGAGGTAGAGTATTTTTAATTAAAAATGTAAGTCACACATATAAACAGCAGTGAAAACAAAATGCTTTACTTGTCAGAAGATACCTGGCAGGTGTTCAGGCTTTCACCTTTAGCTTTGGAGAGTTTAGACAGTCAAGAAAGACAGGAGAGCCTTGTCCAGCCTTGACCACGTGGTATTTATTCTGCCTATCTTTGATCACTAAGGATTTTGAATGCCCTAAATGTTTTTCTAAATTTAAATCAAACACAAAGGTTCATTTCCAGACTTTCAGGACATTATTGTAGTCCTTCCATTCTTCAGAAAGCTTTGGAAAATGAAGGGCCACATAGCTGACTTGAAAAAAAAAGTCTGTTTCAAAGTTCATCTCCTCATAAACTGCATAACCTCCTTCCTCAAGTATAGGGATTAATCATTTCAACAAAATGGAAAGCAGTTTATTTATCTGTGTTAGTTTAAAAAGAGAGACAATATTAGTAGACATTTAGAAACTCCTTTTGGCATATTCTAGACATTTCATATTGAACGCCAAAAAAAAAAAAAATCTCCTTTGATGGATACATATTGAAAGAGCAAGTTATTTTAGTTACAAAATAATAATAATGGTGACAGATATATAGAGCTTATTATGTGCTAAATACAGTTCTACTCAGCATAGATTATATAGTATATACACACATATACACTATATATCTATGTAAAAAATATATATGTATATTCACTGATTTAATTCTTCATAGCCACCTATTAAAAAAATCTAAAATATATGTGTACTGCCCCTACCTATTCTTTTTTACATCTGTGCTCTTATCCTGCTGGTTCCCTTGGTAATGAGTGAAATAAAAATTTGATTCATGCCCATTTTATATTTACTTGAGAATGGTATTTTAACTTCTTCAAAATTGTTGTTTAATAGGCCATGTCTGACTATGCTTTGGTAAATCCTATAATGTGAGTACTATTCTTGTTCCCATTGGAGAAAGCACAGGCTGGAATCAAAATTGCCGGGAGAAATATTAATAACCTCAGATATGCAGATGACACCACCCTTATGGCAGAAAGTGAAGAGGAACTAAAGAGCTTCTTGATGAAGGTGAAAGAGGAGAGTGAAAGAGTTGGCTTAAAACTCAACATTCAGAAGACTAAGATCATGGCATCTGGTCCCATCACTTCATGGCAAATAGATAGGGAGACAGTGGAAACAGTGGGTGACTTTATCACTGCTCCAAAATCACTGCAGATGGTGACTGCAGCCATGAAATTAAAAGACGCTTACTCCTTGGAAGGAAAGTTATGACCAACTTAGATAGCATATTCAAAAGCAGAGACATTACTTTGCCAACAAAGGCCTGTCTAGTCAAGGCTATGGTTTTTCCAGTGGTCATGTATGCATGTGAGAGTTGGATTGTGAAGAAAGCTGAGTGCCGAAGAATTGATGCTTTTGAACTGTGGTGTTGGAGAAGACTCTTGAGAGTCCCTTGGACTACAAGGAGATCCAACCAGTCCATCCTAAAGGAAATCAGTCCTGAATATTCATTGGAAGGACTGATGCTGAGACTGAAACTCCAATACTTTGGCCACCTCATGTGAAGAGCTGACTCATTTGAAAAGACCATGATGCTGGGAAAGATTGAGGGCAGGAGGAGAAGGGGACGACAGAGGATGAGATGGTTGGATGGCATCACCGACTCAATGGACATGGATTTGGGTGAACTCTGGGAGTTGGTGATGGACAGGGAGGTTTGGTGTGCTGTGGTTTATGGGGTGGCAAAGAGTTGGACACAACTGAGCGACTGAACTGAACTGAACTGTGCAAGTAAGGCAAAAGAGGCACAAGGAGGTTGGGCAGCTGGCCTGGGGCTTCACAGCCCGTCCACAGTGGAACCAGCACTCAGACCCCAGCAGCCTGAACTGACAGAGTCTCTGCTCTTAACTGTCTCACTGTCCCCAGGGTTGAGCAATTTGTTTTCACACCTAGGTCATGGCCACCCTTACCAACAGTGAAGAAGGAGAATCAAAAAAGAGTTCAAGACAAACTTGTGCATTCCAGCTTAATAAAAACAAACCAAAAAAGCACACTCCCTCCAAGCTTCTGGTTTAGGACAAGCAGTCCGAGAAAAAAAACACACTTCACTATTTAAAAAAATAAACACCTGACGATAATGGTCTAATTGTGATTTTGAAGGGCAACATAAAATGCTTCCCCAAAGGATTAAAAAACCAACTCCCAAAGTTGCAGGAATAGTTGGAACTCTCTGAAAAGTCTCAACGGGCATCTGAAAGCGTGGTCTCCAGGTTAACATAAGGATTACAGAGTAGCCAAACTGAGCAAACTCCAGGAGACAGTGAAGGACACACCTGGTGTGCTGCAGTTCATGAGGTTGCAGAGAGTCAGACATGACTGAGCGACGGAACAACAACAGTAAATAAATGTCTACTATACATATAAATAAATATATAAACAGATACACGTATGTACATATTAATGGTTTTATAAATATATAATATATGTGCAAAACCATGTAGTTTTTATATGTAAATATTTATAGTTTTTACTGACAGCAAAGTGCATAAACAATTCAAACATCACAGAAATTTACAAAGAAAATAGGCAAAAATCTCCTTAAATCCAGTCATTCACAGGAATTGCTTTATTTACTAAAAAATGAACACCAACATTTTATATACCCTTTCATGCAACCGCTATGCATGTCTAGCTATGTAATACCATACAGTTGTATGAAAATTTATCCACCCTAAGAAGGCCGTGGTTAAGCTTTTCTACTCAGAAGGGCTGTGGAGGTCTTTCATGGTCAATATATAGTGGAGTTTTTTGTTTGCTTGTTGGTTTTGTTTTTTTTTCCTGTGGCCACGTCATGCTCCTGATCTTAGTTCCCCGACCAGGGATCGAACCTGGGCCCACAGCAGTGAAAGTACCAAGTCCTAACCACTGCAGGAAATTCCCATGGTCAATATATGGTTTGCTGATCCAAACATCAATATAGTCAATAGAAATCAGAGGAATGCTGTGACTAGCTTTTCTTAAGGTGAAGAGACAACTGGGAATAGAATCATCAGAATTGGTCATATGCAGATTTTCTTAAGTCCTTGAAAAGTTCATGGAGACAAGGGATGAGAAAGTATGAGGAAGGGCATGAGTGAACAAGGAGGAGCCCTCCAGCTCGCTGGCTGTTCGCTTGGGGTCCATCAGGGAAGAGACAGAGGGGTTGATGTTCACGAGCATCCATTCCCTGTGCTGTTGACCCTGGAGCTGACTCTGACAAGGTCACAAGAGTGAGGCACGAGCTGTGGGGGGCTGGGAAACATTTCAAATGATGACTTTTTAACTCTTGTTGCTACAAGATGCAAGGAATCCTAGGACGATGGCTGGTGCTGCTTTCAATAGCAGCAAAAAGCACACCAACTAGTAGATCCTTTCATCTCTCTCCAGAAAGGACGTTTTTACCTGTATTCATGTTTTGAATCTGTGATAAATGCCAGGGCTATAATTAAGAAAAGACTTAAGGCAAAGCAGAGGAAGGGCCACTGTGTTCAAAATGTTTAGAAACGAACGTGGACAAAGACAACTGATTTTTCCTTTGGGAAAAAGTGACAGTCCGCATACATAGATGAATTATACTGAATCTATTAAAAACACATGTTGTGTTTGGTTAAATGCTAATCTATTGTTTACCCTCCTGCTGGCAAGGCCTGTGGTGCTCGTCCTGGATCTGAATGTATGTTTGAACTATTGCAGCACAGGAAAAGAATCACTGTGTTCATGTTCCACTGGGGCTCCTAGACTCAAATTTATTGATTTTCAACCCGGCGAGTCTACTGCAATAGACATTACTGTGTGTTCCTATGTAAACCAAATCCATTTTTTTCTTCATCCATTTGTATGAATAAATATCATATTCAAGGACTTTGGAAGCATAAGAAATTATTTCCAGTGTGTGTAAGATGGGGGTTGCCCACAGAACTTTGTTCTCTCTGTCGGAGGGCTCCTCCATATTCACTCATGCCCTTCCTCGCACTTCCTCATCCCATGTCTCCATGAAGTTTTCAAAGATTTAAGAAAATCTGCACATGATCAGTTCTGATAATTTTATTCCCAGTTGTCTCTTCACCGTAAGAAAACCTAGTTACAACATACCTCTAATTTCTATTGACTATACTGATGGTTTGGATCAGCATATATTAACCATGGGAATTCCTGCAGTGGTTCCAAGTCGACTTGGTACTTTCACTACTGTGGACCCTTGCTTCTCTCTCACCAACCAGTCTTGATATCTTAACTTTTATTTACCTTTCTCGTTGGATTACAGATAGCATTTTCCCAGAAAGCTTTCACTGAGCCCTCCAAGCCTGAGCTGGTTATTTCTCCTCTGTATTCCTCCATTCTTCCACCTCTCACACCTGGTTATGGTTGCCTGCAACCTCTTCTCCACTCCTCACCTCTGGATGGTGGGGTTGGAAGCACATCACCTAAGATGGAATCTGCCTGAAGACTTTAGTAAACATCTATTGAGTGAATGAGGATGCCTGTCTTCTCAAGGCTTTTGTCCTTCAGTGAAGGGACTGCTGTATAACACGAATCCTGCCTACTCCCAGGGCCACCTCCTTGTCCCCTGCATTCCTGAAACCTTGGTGTGCAACTTTTGTATCAAATAACAAACTCCTTTCTTTATTCCCTAGCAATATCATACATGGTTGAATCTGATAAGTCCTGGCAGGTAACTGATCAAAAAAAGAATAAAAAAATTTTAGACAAAAGTGAGTCTCAGGATCCTGTGGTCCTTGGGATCAGATCGCTTTGACTGAATTGCAGAAGTAGGACTTGGAAACATTGCAGTGAGCATTCCAAGCACAGTCCCTCTACCACCTTCGGGCCTGGAGCCTGGTCCCAGCTCCATGTGATTGTAAATGTGTGACTGGGGAGGAACACACCCAGTCTATTTTGAGACCATCCTATTTCCTCCAAAAGCTCTTGCCCACGCTTTCTCATCTCCTCTTGCAGAACTGAGAATTAAAATTTGTCTAAATGTGCTTTTCTTCATAGTCACACTCTCAGCACCAGGCTATATCATCTAACATGTTAGTAAGGAGACTGGTTTTGTCCCGGTATTTCATTTCAGGAAAAGATTATTCACTGAGGACCCAATCTTTGTATATCACCATGCTTGAGGAGCCTTTTCCTACTGTTCATGGGATTGAGCTCTGAATATTCATTGGAAGGACATGCTGAAGCTGAAGCTCCAATACTTTGGCCACCTGATGCGAATAGCCAACTCATTGGAGAAGACTCTGATACTGTGAAATATTGAGGGCAAGAGGAGAAGGGAGTGACAGAGGATGAGGATGAGATGGTTGGATGGCACCACCGAATCAATGGACATGAGTTTGAGCAAACTCCAGGAGATAGTGAAGGACGGGGAAGCCTGGTGTGCTGCAGTTCATGGGGTCGAAAAGAGTCAGACAAAACTTAGCAACTGAACAACAACAAATGCTTGGGGAGCAGTCAGTGTAATAAAGTTTTAGGCAGATACCGCATAGAATAGAAATATTAGGAAGGACAAGGAGCGAGGGTGGGATAGAAAGGTTCTGTCTCCTGATTAATGAGGTTAATATTATGGATGGTGCAGATCACAGTGTAATGGGCAACACTTGGGTGGAGAGGGTAGACGTTAAAAATAGAAAAATATTTCAGTAGCCTCTGTTGTTGAAACATTTTGATGTTGTGGTTGACATCAGTTATTCAGTGATGAACTCCCGGTTTTTTTCAATGTGCTCAGAGGAGGCTGTCTTTTACAGCCTACAACATGAAGTTGATTCCCATCTTCTCTCACTGCTCCAACAATTCTCTTGGAGTCCCAGACTCAAAAATTCATGCCCAGAAAGCAGCAAAACACCATCCTAACCAGAAAGATACCAATTCTTGTGAAGGCTCCCTGGGGAAAGCCACTGGGGACAGACAGGAGAGAGGGAACATGTCACCTTCTGAGAGTGCTCTGCTCACATGCAGGGACTCTATTTGGAGTCTGAGAGCCGGGTAACTAAGAAAACTGGCAGTTCCATCCAGAGTGAAGAGGAATCTGAGGCAGGTGGGAACATGTGTCTGGAAACAGTTTTGGCGGAGGACAATTTCCTCTTTTAGTGAACACGCACATAGGTAGAAATAGGTATTTTTTTTTCCACCTCAGTTTTGCTCACGAATGATCATATTACTACAGGAGAAAAGATGAGTTGTAGGGACAATGAGATTAGCTGGAAAGCTGAGCCGGCTGTATGCTCCTGGGGAGTATCCATAGGCTGCACAGCACATGCTGGGCAATCCAAGTTGTGTTGTGTGAATTGTGTGAGCTTGAACTGGCAGCAACCAGGGCAGCACTTGGACTTGACAAAAGTCAACTGACAAATGAGACACTTCTTCTTTTGTATTTAGGGAAAAAACTCCAAAATTCCTTTATATTTAGGGAAAAATTTTTCCTTTGTATTTAGGGGAAAAAATTTCCTTTGTATTAAGGGAAAAAATATCCCCCAAAATATTGTTTGATTAATATCCTTTAAGGTAATATGGTAAACATTCATAGAAGTGATTCATGCTAAGAAAATAAACAAAACCAAAATCAGACCCATGAGCATAACACTGTGCAATCAAGTTATGTATAAACTAAGTGCTATTCATAGGAAGCAGACAGAGCTGAGATGTACATGCTGGCATGCCATCTGTAGAAAGGTCCTTAACAGTTGTTTTTTTCCTTAAATCATATAAGCAGCAGAGACTAAGGCACAGATAGCTACCTCCTTAAGAGATGGGATGAGAGTCGGGTGTGGGCTTCCCTGTGTAATCTCTTGTATAATGTCAGAGATGATCTGGTCCAGTATACTACTTAAATCAAGTGTTTATGCACAAGCTGTTTGACTTGGTCAGGAGTGCTGCCCTGGAGCTGATTGGAGGAATGAAGTGTATAAACTTGCCCTAACTTACATTTCAGGTTGGTCTTCATACCAGACTGACTGATTGGGATCTAAACTGTGTTATTGTGGTCAGATCCCTGATTTTCTCCTTTTCCTCCTTTTTTGACCCCCAGAGACAACATTTTATAACGAGTAATTTTTTTACAATTGGATTATTAGAGAAACACTGGCAATGAGAACTTTGTGCTACATATATAAGTATGTGTATATATAAGCTTTTTTATATTTGAAAGTGGGGATGGAGGTGCAGTGGTACGTCATGTTAAGTTTAGAGGGTTCTTGGATCATTTTGGGGTCTTCCCTGGTGGCTCAGATGGTGAAGAATCCGCCTGCAATGCAGGAGACCCAGGTTTAGTCCCTGGGTCAGGAAGATCCCCTGGAGAAGGGAATGGCAACCCACTCCAGTGTTCTTATTTGGAGGATTCCATGGACAGAGGAGCCCAGCATCTACAGTTCATGGGGTCGCAAAGAGTCAGACATGACTGAGCGACTGACAAAGGTCCTTTAAAGACCCTGGATCATTTTTATGAGGAGCTCAGTTAAGAACACCTTGAAATTGGCGAACACATTCAGTGAACAGAATTTGACTTCAAGTGTAAATTTGGACCCACAAGGTCCATGACAAATTGTAAAAATGATTAAAGAAGAGCTGCAAGTACTATCTTGTTCATCTTTCCTTTACAGTTTTATCTCCCTCCGTGTGCTCACTGTCCCCCCAGCACACATACGGGCCAAGCTGACCTGCTCATCCTTATGATCCCTTATGCTGTTCCCCTGGGGTACATACCCTTGCTTTCATCGCCCTAACCCTAACCCTAACCCTAACCCTAACCTGAGTTGAATCACATCCACAGTTTCAGGCACAGCTCAAGTATTACTTCCACTTTAAAGTCTGCCAACACAGACCTCTAGTCCTTCCTCTCAGTTTGCAGTCACTCACTACATTATCACAGCTTGATAAACATAATTAGAGGGCTGTGGACAGGTGCTGAAGTCCAAAGCTCATAGCACAGAGTATTCCCATCATGACTTTAGATGCTTATATATATTCACCTTAACCCCAGTTTTACCTGGGGCAAGTGAGACTCAGTGAAGCCAAGCTACCTGACTGATATTATGAAAATGAAATGAAATGAAAGTTGGTCAGTCATGTCCGACTCTTTGCAAACGCCATGGACTGTAGCCTGCCAGGCTCCTCTGTTCATGGAATTCTCCAGGCAAGAGTACTAGAGTGGGTTGCCATTCCCTTCTCCAGGGGATCTTCCTGACCTAGGGATTGAACCTGGTTTTCCTGCATTGCAGGCATATTCTTTACTGTTTGAGTTACTAAAGAATTCGTCTGATATGTTACACCCTGTTAACAGTGAAGCCAGAATCCAGATTCCAGGTGTCCTTGACGAGGACCTTACCTTTTGTAAAATCTCCCAGATGTTTTAAGAGGAAGAAGCACTGCAAGCCTTCTCCACCTTTGTTTATTTTTTTTGCCTGATCCAGGCGTGGGTGGCTAGTGGTTGAGAAACCACAGCTAGTTTCTTCTGTCAGTGGACAAGGATGCTCAGCAGACAAGAATCCAGAACCTAGATAAAGACGGGAAAATCTGAGTGTATGTTGATTGCAAAGAGCAGTGTTTATTTACTTGCGGCAGCATTATGGAATGATACTTGTGTAAAACAGACTCACTCACTGATTTCTGAGACCATAAAAACACTGTAGAGTGTTAGGTATTGATGTAAGAATTAGGCCTTATCCTTATCTGTTTCTAAAAATGTTATGATCAATAGTCATAGTGAAGGAAAGAGCTGTCATTTGACAAAGCAGGATACTCTAGAGCCCAGTTTACTGGACAGTGAAATAGATCAGGAGTCTTCCCTCAAGTTCCTCCTGTTTTTCCTTCAGCACACAGTGCTTCTCCATGCTAAGCAAGAGGTTCCAAAAGGCTGATGGTATTTTGTCTCTAAGTACTAATAATAAATTTGGTTTGCGTTGTGTATGTAGTTTTATTCATAAAAGATTTAAAGTCTAGGTAAGCTAAATCAAAAATGCTACTTTGCATTCTGCAGTATTTAGGCCTAGAAGTTGTCATGACTGTGAATATTATGTTGGCTTTCAAACCTTTGTGACCTCCACTGCAAACATCATTTGGATGTCTTGATAAAGTATAGGTGGTACACATATAAAGTACTTCAATGATTCTGTGTGGAGTGACTCATATAAGGATGATTGCCATTAAAGGAATTTGGCTCCAAATGCAGGGCCCTCTGCTAGTACTTAGGTGATTTTTCTAACACAAGTGATTGATCCCTGGAGTGGAACAAAAGGGACCCACTTGTGAAATTGCCTTTTAAGTGCCCTTAAGGGCATGGGGTCATGGTATTTAAAGCTTTGGAATGATTCCCCGTCAATATGAATCAAGCATTGAATTTTCAGTGTGGTGTTTAATTCTCTGATCAGAGGTACAGCAGGGAAAAGTTGGTTATGTTTTAAAATTCCTTGGCTTTTTAGGGAAAGTCACTTACTTTTTATTTATTTTTAGTATGGAAATGTAAAAAGAAAAAAAAACACTTGGTTTTGGGACCAGCTGAGTCCATGCCAAAGTGAAGTGAAACATGCAGCAGTCAAATTTGATTACTCTCCAGGACTTGTGTAGACCCTTCTCTCCTTGCTGGAGGGAGCAGGAATGTGTGTGTGTGTGTGTGTGTGTGTGTGTGTGTGTGTATCCCTACCCCCACCCCAATAATGGAAATTCAGAGAAGAGACAAATGAATGTAGCTGAAGTCTGTTTTAAAAAATAGACAATGAAAAAAGTTACGCGGGGCTTGAGTGGCTAAAATTTGGATGCATAAAAAGTGGTGGTAAAACAGTTTCCGTTATTGGGGTGGGAGTAGGAGGACAAAGGATGAGATGGTTGGACGGCACCACCAGCTCCATGGACGTGAGTCTGAGCAAGCTCTGGGAGCTGGTGATGGACAGGGAAGGCTGGTGCAGCAGTCCATAGGGTCCCAAAGAGTTGGACACGACTGAGCAACTGAACGGTACTGATCCTATGCAGACCTTTTCGTTTTAATTTTATTTGTGGCTGTGCTGGGTCTTAGTTGCTGCCAGAGGGCTTTCTCTAATTGTGGCGAGCAGGGGCTCCTCTCTGGTTGTGGTGAACAGGCTTCTCACTGTGGTGGCGTCTCTTGTTGCAGAGCACGAACTCTAGGCACTCAGGCTTCAGTAGTTGTGGCCCATGAGCTCAGTGCCCTGCAGCACGTGGGATCTTCCCAGACCAAGGATCGAACCAGTGCCCCTGCATTGACAAGGCAGATTCCTATCCACTGTGCCACCAGGGAAGTCCTGTATGTAAATTTGACTTAAAGGTTTTGTAAACTTGACTTGAATTAAAATATTCATGGAACTGACTTAAAAATAGAATGCGTCTTTTCGATTGAGCCAGATATCTTCCTGAGACAAATATCTCTTACATACATGTATAGCTTTGTGCGACATCATTTATAGAACTTTAGAGTATGTAAGTGGTATGTATAAAAACAGAGAGTTTTAAAATTCTTTCCTACTTTGTTCCATGACAACTTTAGTTATTTTATGTAAGTAACTAAAAAGTAAAATAACATTTTTGAAAACCCATGATGGGCCCCCAAACCTCACTTCTCTCACCGATTTGAAAGATTTTATAAAATCCCTGATTTTTTAAAATTATGGGTGTTATGCAGGCAGACTCCAGTATTCTTGCCTGGAAAATCCCATGGGCAGAGGAGCCTGGCAGGCTACAGTCCATGGGGTCACAAAGAACGGGCAGGATTTAGCGACTTAACCGCTGCCACCACCACCATGCAGGCAGAAGAGCCGATCGTGTGTGGTGGGTCTGAGTGGAAAGAGAAGTCTTCAGAGGGCTCTGGAAGTGGAAGGGTCCAGCTCCATGCTGGCCCCACGTTGTTTAACTGTCCCCTCTCCAGAAGGTTTTTTGACCTCTCTGAGGGTTTGTTTCCTCATCTACAAGATGAGAAAACAGTATCTACCTGCAGATGGAAGAACAGAGCTATATGTAATGATTTGCCTAATGCACAATCCTTGATTGGCACATAATAAATATTCAGACCTTTCCCTTACGTTTCTATACCTCGGGAAAGGATCAAGTTTCTACCTAAAAATCCATTTTCCACTGCTTTATGTTTCTATTAAGCTAGTATCATCTAACTCTCTATTTCTAACCTTTATCATCAGGATTTCATTAGCATATTCAATTTTCCTGTTATTTATAACCCTACCTTATTATTCTTATAATCCTTACAAAGTTATTTTTGCTCCAGTGCCACTTTGTACTGTCAAGAAATATATTTTCTCCATTGCTGAGTGCCTTCTTCAATTATTCTCAGTTATGTGTAAAGCATTCACATACCTTCTTATGATTTATCTTTTTATGGCCCCCACAGAGCAATAATTGTTTTTTAGGTTTGTAATGGCTTTGCTCACTGAGTCTGAAGTGTTCAAGGCCTCGAGACCAACCACGGTCTGATTCTTATTGTTGCCTGGACTAGGACTTCTCTTGTAAAACCTTAGCTACAAAATCCTTAACAGGAGCCCTTCAGTTCTCCTATGTGCTGTGCTTGTGCTTAGTCACTCAGTCATGTCCGACTCTTTGCAAACCCATGGACTATACCCCGCCAGGCTCCTCTGTCCATGGAGATTCTCCAGGCAAGAATATTGGAGTGGGTTGCCATGCCCTTCTCCAGGGGATCTTCCAACCAAGTGATTGAAACCAGGTCTCCTACATTGCAGGCGGATTCTTTACCATCTGAACCACCAGGGAAGCCCAAGAGTATTGGAGTGCATAGCCTATCCCTTCTCCAGGGGACCTCCCCAACCCAGGGATCGAACCAGGGTCTCCTGCATTGCAGGTGGATTCTTTACCAGCTGTGCTACCAGGGAAGCCCTTAGTTCTATACAGAACTCCAATTTCAATTCTTTGTCTTGAAAGTAGACTATCTCATCCTTATATACAGCCCCAGTTCCTACCACTTCAGTGGGCTTGAATCAGGACATGTGTGCCTGGCATTCACAACAGAGAAAAATCTATGGTGCTTATGTCATTCACTTGGCATAAAGTGGTTCTGAAAAGAAAAACACATTTTGCGTTAACCAGCTTTCCCCATTCCTACCTTTTTTTCAGGCAAGGTTGAAGTTATACATGTATTTTTTTAAAGTCATTTCATGTATTAAATTCTGTGCTTTCTAGAAAGAGTTGTGTCCATGTTGAAATGACTTCTTGATATCATCAATATATCTGCTCTTAATATTCACACTTACTCAAATAATTGAAATCTACCTGATAAAGAAAATGATCTTTGAAAGATGAGCAGTTTCATTTCCTCATTGTGTGAGGGGTCTTCAGGGGCTTACTAGGGGGTTCAGTGGTAAAGAATCTGCCAGCCAATGCTGGAGATGCCAGAGATGCATATTTGATGAGTGGGTCCAGAAGATCCCCTGGAGGAGGGCATGGCAACCCACTCAAGTATTCTTGCCTAGAAAATCCCATGAACAGAGGAGCCTGGTGGCCTACAGTCCATGGGGTCACAAAGAGTTGGACCCAACTGAGTGACTGAGCAGGTGTGCACATAAGGGGTCTTCAGGGAATCTGAGAGTTGGAAGGAAGATTGAGAGGTTACCATGCATCTCCCTCCATCCAGCGAAGGCATCTTGCCCATCATGGCTTCAGCCCTGCCTCTGGGAGGATGCTTCCCTGAGGCCCCATTCCACTTTCGACAACTCCTTAGACTGGAAGTTCTGTCTTGATCAGCTGAGTCTCCCTTTGCACCATGACAATTAAGTTACTTTGGGTGGGCTTGGATTCATTTGATTGATGTTTTGTGCTGTTGGGGAAGACTTTTTTTATTAAGAAGTATTCTCCAATAAGCAAATTGATATGAAGTAGGCTTGTGTATCGGAGAAGGCAATGGCACCCCACTCCAGTACTCTTGCCTAGAAAATCCCATGGACGGAGGACCCTGGTAGGCTGCAGTCCATGGGGTCGCTAGAGTCGGACACGACTGAGCGACTTCCCTTTCACTTTTCACTTTCATGCATTGGAGAAGGAAATGGCAACCCACTCCAGTGTTCTTGCCTGGAGAATCCCAGGAATGGGAGGCCTGATGGGCTGCCGTCTATGGGGTCGCACAGAGTCGGACACGACTGAAGCGACAGAGCAGCAGCAGCAGCAGGCTTGTGTATATTTCAAATTTATGAGCCTGAAAACCAGGAAACTAAGTGTTTGTTTTGCTATAAAGATGAGCTCCAGTTTTCTTCCAGCAGAACTCATGCTAGTCTTTGCTCCCAAGTTCTGCATCAGCCTCAACCTTCAGACTCAATCCTTCAATGGTTCAGAAAAGCAAGTGACTCACTGTAATTTTGAATGACTATTCATATTTCCAGATCTATGATGAATTCAAGGCAAACAGGCTTTTTAAGAAAGACTCCTCTTTCTGGGTATAAGAAAGCACTCTTCTCCAACTCATTTTGTTGAAATACAGGATTAACTTTATTAGAAAAGAAACCGATCTACTATGTGCTGGAGAGTATTTATGACCTCCAGAACACTCTATCTTTCAGAATAATAATACAAGCATACGAATAGCCAAATTCTGCCAGGTTTTTAAAAATTACATTTTGTTCATGCCCAGATATAACCTCCCATCATAAATCCTGGGAATTGTGGAGGAAGACAGCGACAGGCCATCCCAGTGCTTAATGAGAGATGTGTATTTCAATGCTAGACTGATGTTTATGTATGTGATTACCTACATGCGTAACGGTTTTTTTTTAAGTATCAAAGAAATTGACTCTGTTTTAAATATAATCATGGTGCTACTCTTTATTGTATGCATGCCAGGCAGTTTATAAATGTAACTCTGATCCCCCTAGTCCTATGAGATGAGGTTTATTCTTCCTGCTTTTCCCCTGTGGGGAAAGTAAAACCCAGAAACTTCAAGACCTAGCTCAAGGTCACATTCAGGAAGTAGATTGCCACCTCGGATTGATGTACTTCAAAAACCCACATTCTTTCTCCTGTGTTCAGTACTTTGGCTCATCTTTGGCAAAGAATATCTGATTTTTAGGCACTTATTTGTTTTTGTGGGGAGAGGTGTTTATATGGGCCTACAGAGTAATATATAGAGATATGCTGCCCCTTTTTTATCTTCCAATATTATAGTTCCATGGACCACAAAATCTCACCTAAATCCTATTAAAGCGGATACAAAATAGAACTAGAGAGATGATAGAAAAGGGAGTGATGCTGAATTTATTGAAACTCACCCTTTTTAAACAGAGACCGCCAGGCTCATGCATTTGATTGCTAGTTAATTTTGTGAGGATTACTGCTCTGAATGACTTCAGTGGTTCCTGCTGCTCTATTGAAAATCCTCTTTTACATTTGAAGACCTAATAAACAGGAAACTATGATCTCTTCCTTGTGTTACTCAAAAGTTGATATGAAAATATAATCCCAGATGGGATAGTTCAGTCTGCACTACAACATCTGTGTAAGACCGACGTCCCCATGAAAGCCATTTCATCCACATGCTTTCTAAATCAGCATCAGCATTTATGAGCACTCTTCAACTCTCTCGTTTGTGTGCATATCATTGTAGTGTGGTTTATTTGAAACACCCTGTAGAGTGCTCTTTCATACTCATTTCCCTACAGTATGAAAAGAATTGGCAAGTGACAAGTAATTCTCTGTCAAACATATGACTGTTTCATTTAGAATATAGAGGACACAGATGCTCATTTACCAGTGGCCTCAGGCCATGGCCCAGGAGCCCATCAAGCAGAAGACAGAACTAGCAATGAATTTTTTTAATCCATTAAAAAATATGTATGTGTTAACACCAACCTCTAACAAAGTAGTGGTTCGTCACTCAGCAAGTTATTCGTAGGACATCACCAAGGCCCACTGATGACTTTCCTACCTAGTCTTCCTAGTCTTCACAGTGTTCTTCCATCTCGATTCTGGGTTCCCCTTTCCTCCAGGCTCACAGTGGTGCCATTTTTGCACACACAGCAGTCGCAGAAAACTCTCCCATCTGCCTACTGTTCCACTGCATAGAGCCCTAAGGTAGTATGGACTGGAATTCCTTTGAGCTTGAACCCAACTTCAAGTCCAGCTCTGACACCTCTATACATTTGACCTTGGGCTCAGGTCTTCTCTGTGGAAAGGGACCCTCTGTCCTGCTGACCTCCTAAGGTTGATGGGGGTGGGAGCTGCTGAAAAAGAAGGTCTTTTCAGGTGTGCCCCAAAGCCCTAGGAATCTTTGCACAAAGTTCTTTCTGCTTCTTAAATGAGACTTTGTCTTCTGATCTTTATTTCAAGGTCATAGAACATCCTTAACTTAGACTCATCGCCCTCTTTGACTGCACTCCTTCTCTTCCTTGAGTTAAGGAAACTCTGTTGTTCCTTCTCATTCTACCCTGTACTTCTCCCCTTACAAGAGTTGTCACAAACAACTGAAGACTTATTTTGTAATCATTTGTTTAATGTCTATCATTCATTTTTATTGCAGACTTCAGAGGGCCAGTGCTATGGACTGTTTATTTACTCCTATACATATTGAAGCCCTATGCATTTATATACTCCTATCAGGTCAGGAAGCAACAGTTAGAACTGGACATGGAACAACAGACTGGTTCTAAATAGGAAAAGGAGTACGTCAAGGCTGTATATTGTCACCCTGCTTATTTAACGTATATGCAGAGTACATCATGAGAAACGCTGGGCTGGAAGAAACACAAGCTGGAATCAAGATTGCCGGGAGAAATATCAATAACCTCAGATATGCAGATGACACCACCGTTATGGCAGAAAGTGAAGAGGAACTAAAAAGCCTCTTGATGAAAGTGAAAGAAGAGAGTGAAAAAGTTGGCTTAAAGCTCAACATTCAGAAAACAAAGATCATGGCATCTGGTCCCATCACTTCATGGCAAATAGATGGGCAAACAGTGGAAACAGTGTCAGACTTTGTTTTGGGGGCTCCAAAATCACTGCAGATGGTGATTGCAGCCATGAAATTAAAAGACGCTTACTCCTTGGAAGGAAAGTTATGACCAACCTAGATAGCATATTGAAAAGCAGAGACATTACTTTGCCAACAAAGGTCCGTCTAGTCAAGGCTATGGTTTTTCCTGTGGTCATGTATGGATGTGAGAGTTGGACTGTGAAGAAGGCTGAGCGCCAAAGAATTGATGCTTTTGAACTGTGGTGTTGGAGAAGACTCTTGAGAGTCTCTTGGACTGCAAGGAGATCCAAGCAGTCCATTCTGAAGGAGATTAGCCCTGGGATTTCTTTGGAAGGAATGATGCTAAAGCTGAAACTCCAGTACTTTGGCCACCTCATGTGAAGAGTTGACTCATTGGAAAAGACTCTGATGCTGGGAGGGACTGGGGGCAGGAGAAGAAGGGGACGACAGAGGATGAGATGGCTGGATGGCATCACTGACTCGATGGACGTGAGTCTGAGTGAACTCTGGGAGTTGGTGATGGACAGGGAGGCCTGGCATGCTGCAATTCATGGGGTCGCAAAGAGTCGGACATGACTGAGCGACTGAACTGAACTGATACATATTATATACAAATTGAAGTCCTGCCCCTAATTTGATGGCATTTGGAGATGGGGATTTCATGTGGTAATCAGGTTTAGATGAGGTCATGAAGATGGGGCCCCCATGATGGGAGTAGTGCCTTAATTTGAAGAGGAAGAGACCAGAGCCCTGTCTGTCTGCCATGTGAGGCCACAGCAGGAAACACAGCCATCTGCAAGTCAGGGGGAACCCTGGACCACGATGTACCCTGATCTTAAACTTGTAGCCTCCAGAACTGTCAGAGAGAAATGTTTGTTGTTTAAGCCACGCAGTCTGTAGCCATTTATGATAGCAGGCCTGAACTAAGACAGGCAGGGTTCTATCTTTTTACTCAGGCCTGTATCACTATGCATAGTGCCTGGCATAAAGTAAGCACTTGATAAGTGTTTGATGGATGAATTTGTGAGTGTCCTGCCTGCATGTTGCTCAGAAACATGAGCAACTCCACCCTCTCCAGTCCACTCCATCCCGGAGAAGCCCAAGACTGATCAGCCTGAGATGCCCTGAGAGCTAACAGGCCAGTATTTCAAAGTACCTGTGTCTCCCAGACTGGAATCTCTGAGTCAGGTAGGGAGTGTGTGGTGAGCAAAAGAGCTTCAGAATCAGACAGCTGGACTCAGACCCAGGAGCGCCTGCTGATGAGCTGTTCGAGGTGGTGCAGGTCACTTCACTTCCCCCGTCTCAGTGTTCTCTGCTGTAAAATGGGCATGACAGTAGTTCTTGCCTCAGAGGTTGTCATAGAAACAAAGTGGTATGAGGTCTTTCGAGTGCTTAGCACAGACCCCAGGTCAGCATTGATGTGAACCATCAATGACGATATGAAAGGTACAGATTTTTCTGGCCTTGTTCTGTTTCTCTCAGGGTAGTTTCTTAGTTGTCTTTGTCCTGCTCATCTTCCCCTACATTCTTTAGGGGTTCTTTATGTGGTAAGCGTATAATGGAAAGTGTCCATCCTCATGGTGGCTAGTTCCTGGAAGAAGATTATCTGACTCTGATTAGAGCCTTGGAGTATGCAGGGCTGGGCTGCTCTCCCACTGGGTGTGTTATAGTCACAGAGGTGGAATCAGCTGACTGTAGTAATTACTTTGGGAGGAAAATCTAATGGAATGAAACAGAAACCTAAATGATTCCATCTCTTTTTTATACTTTATTCCTACCTGCATAAGATCATATAATACAATTATGATGATTCCCTGAGCTAATTCAGCAATAATTCTTATTTATATTTAGGTAGTTATTATCACAATAGTACACTGATCATTTGATTCCAAAAGTAATTTCCTTCTACAAAGGTACCCTTGACATCCTATAATGTATATTAAGATTTAATGGGGGGATAAACAAGGCAGTAGATTTGATGTATTAAAAAACAAGGCAGTGATTTTGAGCCTGGAATACACAGAGGAAAGCATTCATTTGCTTTTAAAATTAATTAGAAATGAAAGCCACTTTCTAAATCATAACTGGTAACAATTTGTATTTTTTTTCAGGGTCTGGAATGCTCATTTTTATCATTTAAGCTTAAGAAGGTATTTGTAGGATTTTTTTTTTTTTTTTGCTTTGTTAACTGGTTGGGGTGAACATTCAGGATTTTTTAAAAAGGTATTTAATATTTTTGTAAATGTATTTGAGTATTCTTAGTTAATAAAGCCATTTGTTTTAATTTAGTGGAAAATAATTTTATTAGAGCTTAAATAAAGTTGTGCAAGCAATGCTCCTCCATTACAGGGTCTTTGGGACTGTGTTAATTATAAGAAATGGAGCTATTGGAGACCATTACCGAGCACACAAACTCCTCATTGTTAACCATGGCTGGTGCGTGCTGACAGCTGCCTCTTAGGGAAATGTAACCCATGGTTAACGGTGGAAAGTGTGGCATTAGCATAATTTTTTGGCAAGGACTGAGCTGGGGCTGCAGCACTGCCTTCCACCTCGACTCTTTCATTACTGTATCTTATCAGACGCCCAGACTCTAGGGGGGAGATGAAACCATGCGATTGTGCTATAGGTAACCAAAACTCTGTGTGAAATGCCCATGTCTAAATAAAAGAAGAAAGGATTTCAATTGCTTATGATAATGATTTTAAAAGGGTCCCTGGAAGAAAGACTCTGAAAAGAATCGCTGGTGTTTGAACAAAATTGACACCATGTAGAGGTGGCTTTTTTTGACATTGACACTAATGCATGTTATGGTTTCTATAAGAGGAATTAGAATTTAAACAGTTTTATTCTTCAGGGACCAATTCAGACAAAAATAGATCTGCTAATGTAAGACTTAGAGTCAAGAATAAATTACACCCCCTGAAGGTTCTCTAAGTTCATTTGCACATTACTAAAGGTACTTCAAATAGTTGGGAATGAGTTTTTGTATATTTCAGAGAACATATCAAGCCAGTGTTGAAAAGTAATAGAAAATATCAAATAGTAACTAGTGGTAAAAAAGCTGCCTGCCATCTACAAGTAATAAATGCTGGCGAGGATGTGGAGAAAAGGAAACCCTCTTACACTGTTGGTGGGAATGCAAACTAATACAGCCACTATGGAGAACAGTGTGGAGATTTCTTAAAAAACTGGAAATAGTACTGCCTTATGATCCAGCAATCCCACTGCTGGGCATACACACTGAGGAAACCAGAATTGAAAGAGACACGTGTACCCCAATGTTCATCGCAGCACTGTTTATAATAGCCAGGACATGGAAGCAACCTAGATGTCCATCAGCAGACGAATGGATAAGAAAGCTGTGGTACATATACACAATACTCAGCCATTAAAAAGAATACATTTGAATCAGTTCTAATGAGGTGGATGAAACTGGAGCCTATTATACAGAGTGAAGTAAGCCAGAAGGAAAAACACCAATACAGCATACTAACGCATACATATGGAATTTAGAAAGATGGTAACAATAACCCTGTATACGAGACAGCAAAAGAGACACTGATGTATAGAACAGTCTTTTGGACTCTGTGGGAGAAGGAGAGGGTGAGATGATTTGGGAGAATGGCATTGAAATACGTATAATATCATATATGAAACGAGTCGCCAGTCCAGGTTCGATGCACGATACTGGATGCTTGGGGCTGGTGCACTGGGACGACCCGGAGGGATGGTATGGGGAGGGAGGAGGGAGAAGGGTTCAGGATGGGGAACACATGTATGCCTGTGTCGGATTCATTTCAATATATGGCAAAACCAATACAATACTGTAAAGTTTAAAAAAAAAAAAAAAAAGCTACCTGCCAATTCAGGAGATGCAAGAGACACAGGTTTGATCCCTGGGTTCAGAAGATCACCTGGAGGGGGAAAATGGCAACCCACTCCAATATTCTTGCCTGAAAAATTCTATGGGCAAGAGGAGCCTGGGAGGCTATAGTTGGAGTCAAAAGAGTCGGACACAACGGAGCACACATTTTATAATAATGTTCTTTCTTGATAGGATAAGCTACTCCCTTGGCTGAGGACTCTCTTTGCTTTTGTCAGTAATAAATAATATTATAAGCTTGAATATGAATGATACAATTGGTTAATAGAAGATGAGGAAGTGGCTACCATTCACTGAGCACTTACTGTGCGCCAGGCAGGCACTATGCTTAATGCTTTATACACATCTTGTTTCTCTATCATAAAACCCTATTACTCAGGTGCTATTCTGTCCTCAGTTGCAAATGGGAACATTAATCCTCAGGGAAACTGAGTGTTATTTCCAAGGTCACTCTGTCAGTAAGGAGTAGGACTTGACATTTGAACCCAGGTCTCTGTGTTCTGGCGCCTGCAGGATTTCCTTGGCCATCCCTGGGCTTCCGTTCCTGTTAAAGTGACAGTCGCTTCTATTAGCAGTGTCTTCCTGAATCTATTAAACAATTCCCCTGGGGCTCCTTTCCATTCTCCCTCTTACATAGGAGCGACTGTTGCTATTTAAAGCAGAGGGCACATTGACAGTTCTGTTCAATAGTCCTTCAATGTCCGTGCTTCTGGCAGTTTCTCTGTCTGGCTGTGTTGGTTTCTGTTGGGTTCACGTGGATGTGGCAGGGAGCTCCTCTGTGTCGGCCAGATCCCCTCACTTCCGCTTCACTCCAGGACCCCAGCCTGGAAAGACAGGCAGCCTCAATGGGACCAGTGTCTTTGCTTCAGATTTTCCAAAGGCATTTTCCTTCCAGATCTTTGTGGGCCCTTAAAGCGTGTGTAGGGATCAAGCATCAGTGTCTCTAGGACTGATGAAACGGCCCTGTTGGTTTAAGTCGAGTGCAGTCTGGGGATTCTCCGGGCAGAAAGAGGATTATGCATTTATCTCCCTTTCTACTGTGAAACAGGAGGGTCAGCAGAACGATACAGGTGAATAGGAACATATCTGTGCAGGAACAAATATATTCTGAAAGTATAAGCTCAGAAGATTATTCTTCAGAAGATTTGTGGAGTCCCAGAAAGGTCTGGGGGCAACCCATGTTGTTTAAAGGGTAATCTCTGTGCCCAGAGGTACCATGTGCCAGCCAACTTCCAGGCAGCCCGTGAGCCCGCCTGGCCCCCTGGAGCTGGAGCTAACTGGAACTCCCTGGTCGGCCCTCCTGTGATCATCTGCCCTCCCTTTGGGTTCTCCTTTGGCGTGAAATTCATGTATGGTGCTTCCCAGGTGGCTCAGTGGTAAAGAATCCACCTGCCAATGCAGGAGACTCAGGTTCAATCCCTGGGTCAGGAAGATCCCCTGAAGAAGGAAATGCCAACCCACTCCACTATTCTTACTGGGAGAATTCCATGGATAGTGAAGCCTGGTGGCCTACAATCAATAGGGTTGCAAAGAGTCAGATACGACTGAGCGACTGAGCATGCGTGCATGTTGTAGAATCTCTCCCCAGAAATGATAGAGGGGACCCATGATTAAGATCTCCCTGAATAAGATCTTTGATCTTTTATTTCTGAAAATGAGATTCAGCCTGAATTAAGAACTCTAATCTCTGCTTTGTAGCTCAGTGATTCTCAATCCTAGCACAGATATTAGAATTATATGAAGAACTTGAAAATACTAGTTGCCACATGACTTGTCCCCAAATAATTAAATTGGAATACTTAAGGATGGTGCCTGGCATCAATATTCCTTAAAAACTATTGCAGTGGAATGTGCAATAATGGAGAGGCGGTGAGGGGTCTTGCCGCTGCTGCTGCTCCTCAGTACAGCTTGTACTGCTGCAGCTTCCTAGGTGCTTAGTATGTACAAGTTTTGTTCTAGGCTTTTTCATAGAATGAGCTTACCCTCATGTACTCCTTACAGTGAACTGTAAGCTTATTTTGTTTCTATAGATGTGTATATGGAAAACTTTGAGGAGGTAGAGCAGTTTATTCAGAGTGGAATGGCACTTTTTGGAGATATTCTTTATTATGAAAGTGAGACTTAACCTGCTCATCTAGGTGCACTGTATCTGGTTTTTCATAACATTGTTATAGTAAGTGCACAAAGAGTAACTCCCGGGTATTTGGACTGAACACCTTTGCACATAATACACGTGGTCTTTCACTTATATTAACAATATCAACGGTCTTGCTGGGAGGTCTCCACCAGGAAAAGCCAGGTAGCAGGGTGAGATGTAGAATGTGTTCTCACCTAGCTGGTCCGAAAGTCTGAGATGGCTTGTTCTAGTGAGGGCATTTCTAAAACCAGGAAACCACCTTGTCAGTGGTTTTGGTATATAGCTAGATCAGTTTTAACCCACATATAGAGCCACAAAACCACTACCAACATCAGGGCTGTTGTTGTTCAGTTGCTAAGTCACGCCCCACTCTTTGCGACCCCATGGACTGCAGCGTGCCAGGCTTCCCTGTCCTCCACTATCTCCTGAATTTGCTCAAATTCATGTCTGTTGAGTTAGCGATGCTATCTAACCATCTCATCCTCTGCCGCCTCCTTCTCCTTTTACCTTAGTCTTTCCCAGCATCAGGGTCTTTTCCAATGAGTCGGCTCTTCACATCAAGTGGCCAGAGTATTGGAGTTTCAGCTTCAACATCAGTCCTTCCAATGAATATTTAGGGTTGACTTCCTTTAGGATTGACTGCTTTGATCTCCTTACTGTCCAAGAAATTCTCAAGAGTCCTCTCCAACACCACAGTTCAAAAGCGTCAATTCCTCCGCGCTCAGCCATCTTTATGGGCATAGATCAGCAAGTAGAGTTCAGAGGACTGAAGTGTTGCTTCCTATCAGTACCACCCTGCTTCCTCCGCCCACCTGAGCAGACTCCGAAAGCTTGGCTTTCTGTAAGAGATTTATCTACATGCCAGCCTGAGTATGCGATCTCTTGGCATTTTGGAGATAGGTCCTTCAGAAAGTTTGACTGATGGTAGGAGTGGAACCATGTGGGGTGTATACCTTTCTTTCATTCCCTAATTTGACCACATACTGTAATCCTTGATCCCCAAAGGAAGGACTTGAGATCCAAAAAGGAGGCTGAAATCAGAGCTTTGAAAGTGTGGGTTAGTTTCTGGGAAGAAATGAAATGATACACCCCTACAGGACCCCAAAGATTACATGGATTGGAGACTGGGAGTGGAGGTGGGTGACAGGTAAGCTTTTGTCCTCTGTCCTGGCCCCAGACCCTCGTCTGCCTTGCTCACCTTTTCTATTGATTTGTATTGTGAGCTCTAAGCTCAGAGGCCCCAGGGCTGGGGTCTGCCCTCCCTTCTCCACCACTTGACACCCTCCATGGAATCCTCTCTAAGACAGAGCAGCAAGAAGCCTCTTTGATGCCTGGGAGCCTGTTCAGGGAAGCGCGTTTTGGTAACAGCCCTCATCCTTTGATCTCCACAGCCCACAAGGTACCAACTTCAGGTTTGAAAATCCTGACAATCTCGTTTATTTTGCGCTCTGAAAGCCTAAGATCTTAGGATGAAAAGGTCTACCTTAAACACCAAAAAATAATAACACTTATACCCTAGGAGGATAAAAACTTGGTGTCTCCAGCTAAAGAGATGTTTTTTATTCATGTAGCTTTTCATTTCCTTTTCCATACCTCTGTTACAAGTACACGGCCCTGGGAACCTCTGTGTTCTAATAAAGCACAGGAACGTAGGTGTAGATGGAAGCCTGGGGGGCTGCTGGCAGCGGGAACAATGAGGTCCATGGTTCAGTGCCAGCCCTAGTCAGCCCTGGTCATTTCTTTATGTAGAAAGAAGTGATGTCTTATGATGAGGGAGGGAGGGAAAGAAGAAGAAGCTGACAAAGCAGGGACATTTGACCTGAGCCTGAGCAAAGTGGGTGGACAATAGCTTTTTCTGTTAGAGGAAAGAGCCAGTTCCAAAGGTCCCTAGCTGACAACAGATTCCTGCATCCTGGAGCAGAGAAAAGGCTGTTGTGCTGGTGGCAAGTGTGGCAGGAGACAAGGCCTGAATCATGTAGGATTAGAGACCATGGTACGGAATTGATTATTTCGTTCTTAGAGAAATGGATTTTAAGCAGAGGGCTAACATGGCCAGATTAATAAGGTTAAAAGATCCCTCTGGTTGCTGTGTGGTAGGGGAGAAAATTGACAATCAATGAAGAGAAGACTTGTCCCTCTCTGGTGGCCCAGAGGGGTTGGTGAGAAGTGGTCTGACTTAAGTAATATTTTGAAAGCTGAGCCAACAGGACTTGCAAATGGGTTGGTATGGATGGGAGAAGGGAAAGAGATGGATCAAAGCTGACAAAGGCTTTGAAGCCTGTCTTGGAAGGAATGTGTTGTGTAGCCCGATATAGAAGACAAGAAAAATAGTGATTTGGGAGACATAATAGAAGCAAATAAAGAGTTCTGTTGGGACTTCCCTGGTGATTCATTGGTTAAGAACCCACCTTGCAATGCAGGGACTTGGGTTTGAACCCTGATCAGAGAACTAAGATCTCACATGCAGGCGAGTATCTAAGCCCAAGCGTTGCAACTACTGAGCCCCCGCGCCACTACTAGAGAGCCTGTGCCCCGCAACAAAAGATCCCACATGATGCAAGGGAGTCTGCGAAGCACAATTGAGACCTGACCCAGCCAAATAAACAAATGACTAATTAATTAATTAATAAAAAGAGCTTTGTTTGGACGGTGAGATGTGAGATGCCTATAGACATCCAGGCTAAGGTGCTAAAGAATCAGTGGATACACATGTCTGGAATCCAAGGGAGTAGTCAGGCATTGAAATCATTCATTTCAGGAGTTCCTGGGCACTTTGGTTTTTACAGAGACTTCCCGTGTTTTAGAAGCGTTTAGTGGTTGGGCTCCCTTGATTCCTGGGATGAACACCTGGAGAAGATGCTGGAACGTGTTGGGATTCCTCCATTCCTCCTGGGAAAAACACGTTTACATGATGAGCAGTGGGACCCTCTGCAGCCGTCCTGACCACTTACGGTGGAGTCCCTCTGAGTATGTTGCTACACTTAGGCAACCATTTTTCTGTATTCTTTTCTGCACGTCTTCTTTCCTAAGTCATACATCTATCTATCTATATATCTATATATGGATAGATCAACTTCCTATTCAAGTATGTTCCCCGTGGAGTGCTGCACAATAATTAAGATCTAGCAAATTATGAATCCTGTTCACATTTCAAAGTTTCCTGAAAGTAACCCAGGCACAAGCATTCCAGGTGTTTGTGTGTGAGTGTCATATACATGAAAATTTGACCCCACTATCCTTCTTATACAAACAGCCGGTTGGATTACAGTCATTGTACACATCACGTAAATAGTAAATCAGAAGACTAGGAAGAAACAGGGGTTGGATAATGCCTCAGAAAGGGGAAAAAAATATCTATAAGCCAAACAGCACTTATTTATTGTGTTTAGATAAGTTTCCCCACTTGAACTGTCCCTAGCTTAAACTCTGCTTCCCCATTTTATTCCTACTTTTTAAGTTCCTTTTGCCATCTCCTGAAAAAAGCACCTTTTATTGACCTTATTCCCTAATCTGCTGTCTTCTGTAAGTCTCCTGGCATTTTGGCTATTTCCTACATTTTGCTCTGTTAGAAAGTCTGGTCATCTTCACTTTCCCACTAAACTCACCACATCACCGGCTCCCCTACACAATCAAACACGGTGCCAGCTGGTAACACTGGTGGTGCCCAGGCTGTGCAAAAGCAGGAGACAGCAACACTCCAGGTGGGCTTTTTAGAAGAGCAGGTGCCAAGCACCTTCTGGAAAAACCAGTCTCCCTTCCTATCTGCAGCTTAACAGCTGTGGGTCTGTGAGCAAGTTACTGGGTTTCTCCAGGCCTCTGTTCTCTTCTCAGTAATTGAGGATCATTCTAACCCACCTCTGATGTTTGAATTAAGTGAATGAATACCTTTAAAACACTTAGTAGAGTACTTGCTACCCAGAAGGAATTCAGTAAGCTTTAGTTCCTATCAGAAACCCCCTGAGCCTTTATCCCTCAGGAAACAATAACCACACACTCTGAAAACACATACATACCACTAAGTGGCTATTAGCGAAGACAAATCAAGCTTCGGAAGCAAGCTAGACTGAAAAGATGAAGGGAAATTGATAATCAAGACAAAGTAGAGAAACAATGCAGCGGTTCTCCAAGTGTGGTTTCCGGACCCGCAGCATCACGTGGGAGCTTGGTAGCAATGCAGATTCTCAGAGCTACTGTGGTGCTAGTGGTAAAGAACCTGCCTGCTAATGCAGAAGACATAAGAGACATGGGTTTGATCCCTTGTTTGGGAAGATCCCCTGGAGGAGGGCATAGCAGCCCACTCCAGTATTCTTGGCTGGAGAATCCCATGGACAGAGGAGCCTGGCAGGCTACAGTCCACAGGGTCACAAAGAGTTGTACATGACTAAAGCGACTTAGCATGCGCATGGGCACTAAACCAGAACTCTGAGAGTGGGATCAGGCAATCTGAGTGTTAGCAGCCTCTGCAGGTAATTCTGATGCGTGTTGAAGCTGGAAAACCACTGGCCTAAAGTAAACCTAGCAGATATTGGGTGGGGAATAATGGTCCATGTCTGTGTGCATACACACCGTGGTTGGTAGAATGTTTGTAGCTGCTGAAGCTATTAACCAAGCCTGGTAGTATCAGCAAAATATCACCAAACTGGAGATTAATTACCCATTTTCCTTTGGTACTGTTGTCTGAATAGAAATATAACTAAAATACTTATTTTCCACGACTTTGCACTCAAGTCATTTGTCGTTGAAAACTATTAAGTCATCAACTTTTTCTTCTTTTTTTTTTTCCTAGGAAATTCCACTTACTTGGATGACCATGGACCACCTCCTAGTAAGGTAAGATCTTTGCTTATGCTATAAAAGCCCCTTTTACTTCTCTCAGTACCTATAGCCTCCAACAACCCAACCACATCCCTCTTGGCCCGGAGTTGTTCATAAGAAGATAGTCGGTATGGGTGTCAAGTTCATCTTTGATTAATAGTGAGTAGAAAAAGGAAGCATGCAAAGAATATAAAAATGGGTAAAAATAATGTTGGAATGTTAACATCTTTTCACCCTTGTTTCTTACTTCTAGCAGGATGGAAATGAATCCCAGAATCGATGAGGCCAGGGTTCCAGATAAAGGTCCCTTGAGTGTCCCCTGAGGGAGCAGGAGGCAATGTTTATTTCATCAGTAGCTGTGGCTCTCCCAGGCAGGGGAGCCTCAGGACTGAGTTAGGACTTCTGGCTGCTTCTCCTGGTTGCTGCCTCCTTTGCCTCTGTATCCTTGCTGGCCCATGATGTGGGTGTCCACAACCCAGCCCCCTCATGCCTTCAGGCCTTGGGCCCGACTCATGTCTGCCCCTTCCTCCTTGGCCTGGCTTACCTGGGCTACTCCACTCAGGGTTCAGTCCCCTGGGGCCAGCCTTCTCCGCCAGTGTCCTTTCAAGCCTGGCCTGGCGTGGCTGGCACAACTACTTCTGCTCTTAGAAGCAATATTGGCATGATTTGTAAGGGTCAGAACTATCCAGTGAAGTGTAGTTCCCCACAACTATCTACTTTCTTAACCTCAATGAAAACCAAATATTAATCTACTGAAAAAGGAGAAAAATATAGATGCTCTTTGACCACTTAAGGTGATATCACCAAAGTGCAGTTGTAAGGACATAGTGAGAAAATCAAGCACTCACCTTAGAGGCTGGAAATGTACTATAAAACTGGTTTTTGAATTTATGGGATCTAAAGAAGAACTCTACCATGTTTAAGACCACGAGCTTTGGAATAAGGTATTTCTAGAGTTGGTAGAACTCTAGATAGAGTTCTACTGCTATCAGCATATGACATTGAACAGATAACTTGATATGTCAAGCCTCAATTTTTTTGATGTGCAAAGTGGGTTAAAAATATGACCCACAGTAAGGGCATCTAAAAAGACTGAACGAGTTGATATATGACAAGCCCTCAGCACCTAGCATGTGATAAATGTTAAATAAACGGTAGCTAGTGTTAACTAGACTGGAATAGCATTAAGATTATTGATGAATGGTACAGTGAAATTTATCGCAGTGGTGAGTGGTGTATCACTTGGTCCACTGCATATATACTGAATGCCTGTGATGCTGCAGGCACTAGGAATACAGATAGGAAACAAAACAAGAACAACGACAAGGCCATTCCTACCCTGGAGAAACAAAGGAATATAGAGGATTAGACACCATCTGAGGATAAGGAGTGCATCTAGCTCATCTCAGTATCCTCACATCCTTGGGTTTAGCCTCGATGCATGGAGAGGCGCATCCTGACTATTCATTAATTTTCACTGAACTGGACCACGGGATCCAGAGCTGGAATCTGAATTAGGTCTCCTGGCTCCCATCCCAGGTTCTTTCCACTCGGCCAGTATTCTCAAACTTTAGCTTGCATCAGGATTTCCTGGAGGCTTGTTCAAACACGGATTTCCAGGCCCATACCCCTAAGTGTCTGATGCAGTAGGTCCAGGGTGGGATGGGAGAATTTGCATCTTTAACCAGCTCCTGAGCGATGGTGAATACTGCACGTCTTGGGACCACGTTTGAGATCCACTGCTCTAAAACCATGAATATCAAGAAAATCGGTTCCCTGGACACTTTCTGTGTTATTTTTACTGCCAATAGCCTAGAGAGAGCCGCATGGCTTCTTGCGTAAAGGCTATTAATTAATAATGATGACTCACCATTGTAACCTTTCTTGTGGTGAAAACATATTTTCTTTGGTCAATAACCTATCCCGGAGGGAAAATAAGTGGGAGTGGGGAAGGATGGTGTGGACAGCCTGCTAGGTTCCTTCACCCCTAACTGTGTTTCTCTCCTAAGTTGGGCCAAGTGAGCCTTCCCCACCCCCAGCTCCCTCTGCTCTGCAGGGAAAGGGGCTAGGTGACTCAGCATGTGGGGTCTATTAGCTGTTAGTGGCATGTCAGGCCATTACTTTGGGTTCCAGGTCTGATAAACAGGATTTTACTTGGTCAGAAGACATAGGCCCACTTTCCATAAACTTACCTTCTGGAGCTCAGTCCTTGGTGACTCACCTGGAACTATTCCTTTAGCCTGTCTAGGGGCCTTGCTCTTGCCAAGTTGGCCATCTTACCTACTTCTTTGCTAGTCTGGTGGTGCCTGGATTCTGTATTTGCTGGGCTCTCGCCCCTTGATCCCAAAGGGCTTTCCCTGGCTCTGCATTCTCCACTTCCTACTAATCTTCACCCCTCTCTCTTCTGCCACTCCCAACTAAGACTTAACCATGATGCACAAGTCATATCAGATCATTTTAGGTCACTTTCAGAATAAATCCAGTTTTATAAACTCCACTCAAGTTTTAAAATTGGGAGTATGATTTCTTTCAGCCAGCAGAGATTATAGGTAATACAGCAGAGATTATATAATACAGATTCTTTCACTATAACTGTATTTTCATTATCTAGGAGTGGAGTAGCAAAAACCCTCTTCACTTTCTAAGCAGTAGCCAAAATAATAAAAATGAGTAAAAATAATATTGGTACATTAACATCTTTTCATCCGTGCTTATTACCTCTGGCAGAGTGGAAATGAACCCCAGAAGTGATGCGGTCAGAGTTTCAGATAAGGGTCCTTTGAGTGTCCCCCGAGGTGAGGCCTTGGTTATTTAAGTCTGCAGACCACTGGTATATTCAGGGACATGGTGGTATCAGGGAATAAGGACTCACACACGTGTGGCCTCCAGAGTGAACCCCCAGTCTGGCAGTAGGAAGCACAACTGAGTCCAGATGCACAGTTTTCATATTTGTTTAGCACTCAGAAATAACTTTTTGATGCCAAGACTAAAAGAGGTGTGATCTAGATAAAGTAGGATTTTGAAACCCTGAAAATGGACTGAGGTTTACAGGCGAGTTCTCATTTTATTGCAAGTTCAGTTCCACAAGTTTCGCATTCCACAAGTAATTACCATTTAGGAATTGGGGTGTGTGCCACATGGCTCATCCAGGGCCCAGGGCTTCATTCTCTCCAGTTTTTTCATAGAAAAGAACCAAATGCCTCTGACTTTTACTTGTTTTTCAAATCCACTTTAACCTCCCAGTTTTTGATCTAAGTCATTATTCAAAGGCAGATGTTAATGTTTTCTTTTGTCGACTGCTTTTTACGACCGCTTTGTGTGTACACAGAATTTAGTGGTTGAAGGTTAGAGCCCTACTGAGACTGAACAGGGAGGTTTCTGTTGAATGAACTAGAAAGATACTTCTGAGTACAAAATCAGGTGTGACACAACAGTGCAGTGTGATCCCACATCTTAAACTTGTTTGCATACGTCGTGTGTACACAGAGAGAAACCTGGGAGAATAAGATGTTTAGTCCGGATGGTGAGATTTTTAGGAGGTTTTTTAACTCATTTCCTTATTTTTTGTATAAATTTGAGTTCATTGAAGTGATGCTTGCTCAGTCTAAAAACTGGGTGGGGCTGGGGCCACCACCTCCACCCCACCAACCCCGCCAAAGGTGTTGTGAGCTGCTGGCATTGGCAATGATAAATTCTGGAGGTAGCAAAAAGGACACAGATATTATTTCACATATGTTGGGTTCCCAAGTCGGATAGATAAGAAGAGCTGATCTAAGCAACTCAAGAAAAATAAAATCTCTATCCATCACTGATGTCTATCATTTCTTACGTGCCAAGCACTCGGCTAAGCACTTTGCATGGAAGTTTAGTCTCTGTAAAACTTACAGGCTTCCCTGGTGGCTCCATGGTAAAGAATCCACCTGCCAATGCAAGAGACGCAGGTTTGATCCCTGGGTTGGGAAGATCCCACATGCTGCGGAGCAGCTAAGCCTGTGTGCCGCAACTACTGAGCCTGTGCTCTCGAGCCTGGAACCACAACTCCTGAGCCCACGTGCCGCAGCTACCATAGCCTGTGTGTCCTAGAGCCATGCTCTGCAACAGGAGAAGCCACGGCAATGAGGAGCCCTCACACTGCACCTAGAGAGTAGCGCCCACTTGCCACAACTAGAAAAAACCTTACAGCAAAGAGACTCAGCACAACCAAGAATCAATCGTAAATAAAATATTACACATTAGAAAGAAATCTAGAGAGGGGACTTCCCTGGAGGTTCAGTGGTTAAGACTTCACCTTCCAATGCAGGGGTTGTGGGTTCAATCCCTGATTGGGAGCTAAGATTCCACATGCCTTGTGGCCACAAAACCAAAGCATAAAACGGAACCAATATTGTAACAAATTCAAGAAAAGACTTAAACAGTCCACATTAGAAAAAAAATCTTTAAAAAGCTCTGGAGAAGAAGTAGTTATTTAATCCTTATTTTGCAGATGAGGGAACTGGATCTTAGGGAGGCTGAAAAACTTGCCGGAGGGATGCACCAAGTCTTGGACTTGTGACTCCAGCCCAGGACTGTGTCTGTAGCTCCAGGGTTCACTTCTAACCATTCCAAGATGACTAATTTAATATAAAGACAGTAATTTTTTTGACCTTATTTCTGGAGGTTTACCCTTTTATTATATATAAGTTCTCTGGCGTTTTAACTAATACGATAAACAAGCTTTAACTCTCAGTACACCAGAAAAATAGTCATCACCATTTACTATTGGGTCCAATGGAACTTTTAAAAATATCAATCCAGTGAATATTTTTCTTCTTTTCCCTTCCAATCACCATTGTATACATACCCGCCATCAGCATTTGCTTATTTACATACTGTGTATAGAGTAAATTTTGATATACAGACATTATAAAAGGTGAAAAAAGACTGTCCCATGTTCATTTAGCAAAATGGGATGGTCTAGGTTTTTTTTAAGCCTTTTATTTTGTATTGGGGTATAGTTGATTAACGATGTTGTAGTAATGTCAGGTGAGTAGCAAAGGGACTCAGCCATACCTACACTTGTATCCATTCTCCCCTAAACTCCCCTCAGGATGGTCCAGGTTCTTATTGCAAAATATCGTTTGTGTGCGTTAATTGCTCAGTCATGTCTGACTCTTTGCAACCCCATGGGCTGTAGCCCACCAGGCTCTTCTGTCCATGAAATTCTCCAGGCAAGAATAGTAGAGTGGGTTGCCATTCCTTTCTCTAGGGGATCTTCCTGACCCAGGGGTCGAACCTGGGCCTCCTGCATTGCAGGCAGATTCTTTACCGTCCGAGCCACCAGGAAAGCCCAAGTATTGTTTGATGAAGTCCTTACCCTTGATGACCAAATGCATGGGAATACCATATTTTCTTTTTGTCCTTAGAAATATGTTGGTCCCTCATAGACATTTTAGCTTGAAAGAATTAATGTAGGATATCATCATCTGAAGACTCATGGTCTGAGGTTTCACTTTCATGATCAATTGAATTTCATCAGCATCTTCAGGGTCTTGAGTGCTGAGCTCTGACTCTGAGCATTCTTTTCTGATTTTTTTTAATGCCTGGGAAACCTCTCCAACCATCGATTTCCTTCTCTTTGTCATCAGAGGCGAGAATGAAACATTCCGAATTCTCCGCTCTATTCAATGAATATTAAAAACAAACCACAAAGATGGTGTTTCCAGTCTTCTGCTAAACCTTTCATAAAGATGATGCAACACTTTAGGCAGCACAATAAAATATGAAGAGTGAGGCAGTAGTGACAAGCTATTTTCTTTAATGAATCGTTCTACGCCTGCAGTGTTCAGTACAGGAGCCCTTAGGTTCATATAGCTATTTAAATTAATTAAAATTCAAACAATAAACATTCATGTCTTCAGTTGCCTTGGTCACATATCACATTCTTTGTAGCCATGTGCGGCTAGTACTCCTGTAGTGAACAACACAGAATAAAACATTTCAATCATCGCTGGACAGCGTGTAGTTCTAAGCTATTCCATCATCTTCCATTTTTTTCTATTACTTTAGTCTTTTTAAAGCATACTTGGGAATAATTGATGCATAATTGGTTGGTAATTGTTTTAGGATGATGAACTAGCAAAATGTTTCAAGATACAGGCAGAGAAATCATTTGAGACTCCATAATGGATCTTAAATTTTTAAAAGAGGCTAGCAGATCCTATTATATGGTAATTACATTATATTACATACTATATATTATTATTATCTAATTATAATTACATTATATGGACCTATTATATGATAATTGCAAGGTAGGGTGAGTTTTATTCTCTTTATTTTTTTAAGAAAAAGTATATTTTCTTTGGAACACCTCTAAGAAAGAATTAAAATCAAGAAATATTAATCCATACAAGTAGTTAGAACTGCTCAAAAAACAAAAAATCCCAAAACCTAAAACACTAAAACTGATTCCAGGGAATCCTAATGTTTATTGAGACTTAAGATAGATTACTGACATCTGCATTTGTATACAAACGTATTCTGACATATAATGCATATATGTTATTTTTATATGTAAAGTAATATGCTAGCTAATTTAGTATTTGAGATTCTATTTTTAAATGGCTTCATTAGAAAAGGGTTTACAATTTGTTATGCTGTAAAATCTCCAAATAAATGAGAAGTGGTAGTATTAATTGAGGTGACATTTATATGCACTTAGCCGTGTCTGCTACTACTACTACTAAGTCGCGTCAGTTGTGTCCGACCCTCAGCGACCCCATGGACTGCAGCCTTCCAGGCTCCTCTGTCCATGGGATTTTCCAGGCAAGAGTACTGGAGTGGGGTGCCATATCTGGCAATGAACAATTGCTCAATGAAGGTTAGTTCTTACCCACCCCCCTAGAAGCTAATTTCTCGTTGTGTGCTCAGTCACTCAGTCATGTCCAACTGTTTCTGACCCTATGGACTGTACCTCACCAGGCTCCTCTGTCCATAGAATCTTTCAGGCAAGAATACTGGAGTGGGTTGCCACTTCCTACTCTGGGGGATCTTCCCAACCCAGGGATCAAACCCACATGTCTTGCATCTCCTGCATTGGCAGGTGGATTCTTTTCCACTAATGCCACCCGGGAAGCCCTAATTTCCCCTTTATTGTTGGTGTTCAGTTGTGCAGTCATGTCTGACTCTTTGTGACCTCATGGGCTGCAGCACGCCAGGCTTCCCTGTCCTTCACTATCTTCTGGAGTTTGTGCAGACTCATGTCCGTTGAGTCAGTGATGCCATCCAACCGTCTCGTCTTCTGTTGTCCCCTTCACCTCCTGCCTTCAGTCTTTCCCAGCATCAGGATTTCTCTTTAGTATCAATTAATTAATGAGTGACTACTTTGAGCTGGGACTCAGGGAGACATGATAAAAACTGAAGATAATCCCCTGCCATATTATAAGGACTTCCCTGGTGGCTCAGATGGTAAAGTGTCTGCCTACAGTGCAGGAGACCCGGGTTCAATCCCTGGGTCGGGAAGATCTCCTGGAGAAGGAAATGGCAACCCACCCAGTATTCTTGCCTGGAAAATCTCATGGATGGAGGAGCCTGGCAGACCACAGTCCATGGGGTCACAAAGAGTCAGACATGACTGAGCGACTTCACTAATATAATCTAGTTGTGTCTTAAGATTTCAAGGAACTGAAGACTATGAGAGCACATGGTTCTGTGGTGGATGTATTCGTTAGTCTAAATGATCCTGTGCAGACAACCATTCATTCATTCAGGCGTGTACTGTGCACCAGATTTGTGTTGAACTCTGCTAGGTGCTGAGGCCATAGGGCTGCAGAAGGTACAGTCCCTGCCCTCAAGGAGTTTAGACTCTAGTGGGAAAGACAGGCTAGCGCACAGATCCAATCTAATACATTAAGTAGGTGGCTAGGTGGTATGATAAGGATGAATCCAGGAGGTTCTGCCTGACCTTCCCTCCAAGTGGGAGCCCTGAAAATGGAATAAGAAGAACAAACCAAGTCAAAGAGTCTGGTACAGACAGGGTGAGGGGGAGTGGGGCTCGCTACTGGGATTTGAGGAGTGGTGTGTGGAAAATTGAGTTATAAACTGCTTTGAGGAGCTTGGCTTTAACAGGAAGGAGTGAAAAAATGACAACTAAGGAGATGGAGACCACACTGACATAATTGTATTGTAGAAAAAAGTTATCTAGGAGGAAAAGAGTGAAGAATGACAGAGTCAGTTCTGAATTGACCTGTGTCCCTCAAAAGACATGGTGTAGTCCAAACCACAGGAATCTGGGAATTCAGTCTTCTTTGGAAATAGTCTCTTTGCAGATGTCATAACATTAAGATGAGGTCATACTGGGCCCTAAAAGCTATGACAAACCTAGACAGTGTATTTAAAAGCTGAGACATCACTTTGCTGACAAAGGCCCATATAGCCAAAGTTATGGTTTTTCCAGTAGTCATGTATGGATATGAAAGTTGGACCATAAAGAAAGCTGAGAGTCAAAAGAACTGGTGCTTTTGAACTGTGGTGCTGGAGAAGACTCGAACAGCAAGGAGATCAATTCAGTCAATCCTAAAGGAAATCAACCCTGAATATTCACTGGAGGGACTGATGCTGAAGCTGAAACTCCAGTCCTTTGGCCACCTGATGCGAAGAGCCAACTCATTGGAAAAGACCCTGATGCTGGGAAAAATTGAGGGCATGAGGAGAAGGGGGCGACAGAAGATGAGATGGTTGGGGATGACATCATTGACTCAATGGACATGAGTTTGAGCAAACTCCAGGAGATAGTGAAGGATAGGAAGCCTGGTGAGCTGCGGTCCATGGGGTTGCAAAGAGTTGGACACAACTGAGCGAATGAACAGCAACAGATCCCATATGCCTGATGTCCTTGTGAGAAGAAGGAAATTTGGACATAGAGACAGAGACCAACAGGAAGAAGGCCATGTGATGATGGAGGCAAAGATTGGAGTCAAGTAACACCAAGGATTGCTGACAACCACCAGAATCCAGGAGAGAGACATGGAACACATTCCCCTCTGAGCCCTCAAAAAGAAGTTAGCCCTACTGACACCTTGATTTCCAACTTCTGGCCTCCTGAACTGTGAGAGAATAAACTTCTTTTGCATTAAGCTACCTAATTTGTGATATTCTGTTATGGAAGTCCTAGAAAATATTCAAATGGACTGAGTTTTATACCTTCAATTACCAGGATAGCGTTGTGTTATATACCCTGTTAGGCATTACTTGGTTTAAGTTAATAAGCATTGAAACTATCCTTAGAAATCTATCATTAGGATAATTTAAGTGCACTTTCCAGTGCTTTTCAACATTCACTTTTTCCCTAACTATCCGGCTTCACTTTTCTTGGTAATTTCTTTTTCTTTATAATTCTTCTGTCTTTTGCTATTTTATTGTCCCCAATATTCTTCATAATTTATTTCATTTGAAATTTGTATCTATTGTTCAAATTGTGCTTTTTAATACTCAAAAATCATTTTATACTTTTTATACATTTTATATTTTTCTCTGAAAAGGACATCAGCAACAATCCAGTTAGGAAGATGGAGTGCATATTTGTTTTGGTTTGGTTTTTCCCTTTCAATATCTCCTTTAAAATTAGAGATATATTTTCTGAAAGAAGGTGTTCTAATGTTCTCTAGTGAAGAAACCATGTTTTCCATTCCTTGCTTGGAGCCTATGAAGGAAAGCCCACATATTTAGTAATCATAGCAGGTGAGTGACTTCTGGAAGATACTGAGAGTACAGTTACTTGCAGGTGTCTTGGCCAAGCATCCATCAACTTAGAGAGGGTTTCTGCATCCAAAACGCCCCTTTTCCCCGAGGCAGGATTGCTAAACTTGATATTCACGTACGTTTGGTCACAATCAATTTTTACTGGAAAGAGTAGAGCTAAGATTCAAGAGGAAAAGCAATTTCTTGTTTCTTTCCTCTAAACCCTCAAAACTGTTTTTTTAGGATGTAGGCATGGCCATCCACCTTGTTTTCCTCTGTCTGTGAAGTCTGCAAGAAGCACACACCCTTCTGGCACAAAACAGCTGTGTGCTGGGCCCGCCTCGTATGCCTGCTTCCGTGTCCACGGTTCCTGAAGCTATGGCTCTTGAGAAGAGGGCCCCCATTTCATCCTGCTGTAGAGTCAGATGTGCTCAAAGACCCACATTATCTGGATTTCCATTAGGGAAAAAAAAAGTTGGCATTCTCCCACAAGCGTATATCTTTTTATTATTATCTAAGGCAAGAACAATGAAGTATCTAGAGAGTCATTCTTACATGATGAAATATTCCAAACAAACACAAAAAATTAGAGAGACAAATAATACACCCATGCCCAATATACCCAATGTACCCACCCCGTATGTTCAAAACACATTACAGTTTCGACTTGCCAATCCTCATCTGACTTTCATATTCACTCTTGGTGACTAGGAGGAGGAACATGGATTTTGCCATCAGACCTTGGTTCAAATTCTGGCTGTGTAACTAGTTACCCTACGAGAAGTACTTTACCTCTTTAAACTTCCGTTTTCTACTTCAAAAGAAAATAGTTGTAATATATCCACCTCTTTGAACCGTGAGGCTTAAATGTGACAAATGGAAAGCACTCAGCATGATGCCAGACACAGGGAAGCTGCCAGTACTGGGTCCTTAATACTCTCGGTCTTTCCTTTATACAGCCTTTCAAAATTCTGGTAGCTCACTTTGCTGTAAGGTAGAGTAAGCCTCGCTCCCAACCCCCAACCTTGTTTTCTTTGGATTTTTGAAAGCAGTTAATTAAATGTCAGCTGGCATACCAGATGCCATCTCCTAACCTGAAAAAATTTCAGGTCCTGTTGTTATCCCTTCTTTTATTCCCTGGGCTAGTTCAGCACTCCAAGCAAGGCCTTCCACCATCCCCTGGCCATTTAACTTTTCCTAAAGCCCATATCGTTCTCTGTGTTCACACCTGACTTTACCCAATGTCCTTTTAAAAAACGACGAAAGCAAAGCTGCTTTTCATTTTATGGAAGAACCAATTGCACTGGGTAATAGGTTTGTGTTTAATGATTCATGATAAATATATTAGGTTTAGAGAAAGAGAGAACTGGCAGGACAGAATGAGGCAGAGAGTTAGGAATCAGTTTCACTCTGATGAGCATGACCTTGAAGGTGTCCCTTCCACCCTCTCATTTCGTTGATCACTGCAAACGATAGGAAAATTAATGACTTGAATATTTTTGAATAAGTCTGGGTGTCTGAGCTCAGTGTGTGCTATAAAGAACTTTATGCTTTGGTATTTGGTTTGAGATGAGTAATCAATAGCTTAGAAGGTTAAAAAAATCAGCCTTACATAATCTTATCCTGAAGTCACCTGTATTCTGGCTTCGCTCTTCCTTTGGACTCATCCCAGCTCTCAACCATCAACGTGGAAGTTTTGGCACAGCTAGTGGCCTCTTGGGATTTCAACCTTCCGCAGAGATCTTTATACAAGTTCAGAGACAGTACTTCTAAATGTATCAATTTTATGAGCATGTAATGTATTCTGTCTTTCCCAAGAAGAACATAATGAATCCATTTCTTCTTCAACAAATGTTTAGCACTATTAAATACATCTTCCACTTTTTTTTTAGTTAAAAATTTTTTTTGTAAAACCATGGGTTTAAAAATATGTGATTTATGTAACTGTTCTTTTAGCATCTGCCCCACCCCACTCTCCAAGGCCCAAGGGCTAGTTATCACTGAGAAGACGTTCTCCAAACTTTATCCAAAGCAGCACCAGTTATGATCATACACTTAACATGCTGTTGGGTTTGGGCTGCCTTTAAAAAAATGAAGGGCTTTACATGAAGCATGAAATTTTAAAACTTCATTGTTGTTGGAAAGCATATTTAATCTAGAAATTGCTTTAGTAAATTAGGAAAACCCATGCCACTATTCTTTGGCAGGGTTAACAACTGGCCTCGGGGTTTTCAAAGTTATAATAACTTAATCATCTTAACAGTTCCCAATATAGTTATCTAATTCTTTCTGCTTGTTTGTTTTATTTCCTCCTTGACCATCTGATCAGTTTTTTTTTGTTGTTGTTGTTTTAAAAATCATACGTGCTCCTATTTTGTTGTGATTTGGGAAGTACAGAAGATTATAGAGTAGCAGGAAAACATAATGACCCATAGTGCCACCACGCAGAGGCAAACCGTAACGAAGAGTTTTTCACAGTTCTGTCCAGTCTTTATATTATGTTAAGAATATTAAAGTCTCATGTACCTTCTGTTGCCAATAGTTTGCCAGTCCTTGTGACTTTATGTACATACATAATGCAGAGTTTGAAGCACCAAATACCTCGTTAGCTTATTGTGAAAAAGTGAACCCTGACTACACCCTTCCCCATTATTTTCTGCTCTTGAGAACAAGTACTTTAAACTCCTTTGAGTCTTTAGTGCTAGTTTTCATACTTCTGAATAATTTGCTTATGTTACTTCTTGCTTTTCCCTGGCTTTAGGCATTGTCCACTGACATCCTCCTGTGAACAGGAGGATTTAGCTCTTTCACCAGAGCCCACCTGCCACTACCACACAAAATCCTTCTCATCTCCTGTCCTCTGAACAGGGTGTATTTTATTTGGGCTAAATCAGTACCCATTGCTTTTATTACTGACACTAGGAAATAATAAAACGGCCACTAAGACATTACGATAAGGTTTCCATTACTGTTCATCTTTGTGTTTTCTTTATAACAACTAATTGTCTTGTTTTGTACACTCATTTTCATGCTTTCCTATGATCCCCCATTTATCCTCAAACTCTTCTCCAGTTGTATAAATATCCTCTCAGTGTCTCCAGACATGTTAGACTTTTGTCCCTGTCGAGTTGCAGAAGTCTCTCCTGGGCCTACTCACCTGTTCGCACTGGGCTGGTTATGTTCAGCCTCCTACTTGGATATGCCTTGGGAGTCCCTTCACTCTCTTCTGTTCGCTCCCATTTCCTGCATCCTATGCTGTGTTAGTTTCCCCTTCCTGCTACGACAACTTAACTACAATCTTAGTGGCTTGTATCACCTTATACTTCTGGAAGTCTGAAATGAGTCTCACTGAACTAAAACCAAGGAGCTGGCACGGCTCTTCTGGAAGAGAATCCATTTCCTTGCCTTCTCCAGCTTCTAGAGACTACCTGCATTTTTTTGGCTCATGGCTCCTTTCTCCATCTTCAAACCCAGTATTATAGCATCTTCTGGTCTCGGAGATCTCTCTCTCCCCACTTCCTCTTCAGCTCACGGGGACCCTCGTGATTAAACTGGGTCCACTTGATTAACCCAGGATAATCTTCCCGTCAAAAGTTCTCTTTTTGTATGTGTGTGATATAACAAACCATATTCACAGATTCTGGAGGTTGGGACGTGGACATCCTTAGTGGAGGCGGGGGACATTATTCTGCTTTCCACGTGTATCTTTCCCTTTCCTCTGCCTACTGAGAAAAGGTGCATGGGATGGAAATTTTCTGAAATATTGCGTTTCTGAAAATGGTCTTTATTCTATCCTTGATTAATTGTTTGATGGAATGAAATTCCTGATGGGGAATCTGTATTAACCAGGATGGGCTAGGGTGATGCAAAATCCAGTTGGTACCTAAGTTTATATCTTGCTTATATTAAGACCCTTAGTGAGACCAGTGGGTCCACTGGTTCTCAGGGAAGCTCATTTCAGGAGCTCATTCCATCTTATGGCCATCCAACCAGCTCATACTATCTCAGGTTGGACCTTCATGTCACTCTGGCATTGGAGAGAGGAGCTGGGAATATGTGAGACTTCTCATGCCTTCATCCTGGAGATGACCCATGTTACTTCTGTGAGTAGTCAGTTGGCCAGAACTGCTCAGCTGCAAGGGGACTGGGAGCATCAAAATCGTTTCCCCTCTGAATGTTAATGGTCCTTTCCCACCTTATTCTAGCTTCTGGTGTTTCTGTTGAGAAGACTTACTCTTCACCTTTCATATGGAAATCTCATCTGTCCGTATAGAAGCTTCTTATTCCTAGTATTCTAAAATTTTGTGATTTTGTGCCTAGAATGTGTCACTTTTCAGGTACTATTGTCAGTACTCAGTGGACATTGTGATCAGGAAACTGATTCCGTTCTGGGATCTTTGCTTGACTTTTTTTCACTGATGATTTTTCCTCTGCATTCTATCTTTTTGTCTTTCTGGATCTCCTCTCATTTGGATGTTGAACCTCCAGGACTAATTGGTTATATTTCTTATCTTTGTTCTTTTTATTTTTATTTTCTTTGTATTTTTGCTCTATGATCCGGAAGAGTTTCTCAACTGGGACTTCCAACTTTTCTATTGTTTCCTCCTCATTGTTCTCATATTTTTAATGGGCAAGAACTTGTTGGTGCTGTTTATTCTTCTCTGAATGTTCTTAGTTATAACATTCCTCAGTTTCATAAAAAGCTTTTGCATTTCTTACAAAAAATTATTCCAAGATATTTTACCTTTTTTTTGGTTGTTATTTTGAATGAAATATTTTTTCACTGTATTTTACATTAACTGTGGAATACTGAAAAATTATTGACTTTGTGCATTATATATACTCACATATCTGAGCTTTTTATTTTAATACTTTTTCCATTCTTTTTCTTAATAGAGATTCACCTAACAGAGGAACAATATTCATTGTATCTCTTCCTTTCTAATTCTGTTTCAGGTTTTATAACATTATCCAGAATAATATTAAATAATATAAAGTCAATGGTGGGGCACTGGGTATCAGTTATCACCATGTCATCCACATTTATAACACGTACCTGGCATATTTTGTTGTTGTTGTTCAGTCGCTCAGTCATGTCCAACTCTTTGTGACCCATGGACTGCAGCACACCAGGCTTCCCTGTCCTTCACTATCTCCTCAAACTTGTGTCCAGCAAGTCACTGATGCCATCCAACCATCTCATCTTCTGTCTTCCCCTCCTCCTCCTGCCCTCAATCTTTCCCAGCATCAGGGTCTTTTCCAGTGAGTTAGCTCTTTGCATTAGGTGGCCAAATTATTAGGGCTTCAGCTTCAGCAACAGTCCTTCCAATGAATACTCAGGATTGATTTCCTTTAGGATTTACTGGTTTGATCTCCTTGCAGTCCAAGTGACTCTCAAGAGTCTTCTCCAGCTCCGCAGTTTGAAAGATTCAGTTCTTCCATGCTCAGCCTTCTTTATGGTTTAATTCTCACATCTGTACATGACTACTGGAAAAACCATAGCTTTGACTAGACGGACCTTTGTCGGCAAATTCCTGGCACATAGTAGCACTCAATATTTGTCAAATCAATGAATAGTGGTTATAAAAACATCTTTTGTATTACTTGAAACTTTAATGATAATGCTACAAATGTTTTATTAGTAAGTATAATTTTAGTTGACATTTCATTGAAGATAGATATTCTTTATCATGTTAATGAAATATCTTTAATTTCCTGGTTATTTATGAGAATCATGTTCCCTTAGTGACTTGGTATTTTGCACTTAGAAACATGTGTTGAACTGAATTAATTCACTTTTACTTTAACTGAGGGGAGAGAGAAACAGATTTGCATGTATAAACAGGCACTTTTTATCGATATTTGATGTCTTATCTTTACTGGTAACCTGGAAGAAGAAATGCCAAGAAAAATCTCTGAGTTTGCAGGTAACTCTAATCTTTTGGGAGGATGAGGGTTGAGGGCTATTGCTAAACCACAGGAATATCTACTAGGCCCAGTGTCCTTGTCAGCTGCCACCCAGTATAGTACTGCATTCCGAAGAGGCTATCAAAATGTTGGCAGTCCTCCAGCAGAGATCGTAGCTGTGCCATGAGCAAGCTATGATTTATCTATACCTGGAAGATTATATGCAGTTTTAGTCAACAAAGAGCAAAAGAGGCATAATTGAGCTGGAGAACATCCAGAGAGTAACAACTAGAATGATCTTGGAAGATGGAAGAAAAGACTAAACGGATTTCTGCAAAGATATCAGCACAGGAAAATGATCAAAATCTTTAAAGCCAGAAGGAATATATGTTTGAGGTAAACACAAAACTGTTCATCAAGGCCTCAAACACATCTCTGATCTGAAATAAATAGACACAGTGTCCTGCAAATCTTAAATAAAAGTATAAAAACTGAAGGAAAATTCTGCTTTTTGTGGAGGATAATGAACCCCTGGATTTCATTTGCCCAATTGATAGTGCAGGCCAAAACTATAAATCAGTCCTCATAAAAGTTTATATAATTCATGGATGACAAATCCATAATGGATTAGGACAAAAACAAGGTTGCTTAAAGGGATAGCCTAATGTTTCAGAGTTGTGTTCTTGAATCCACGAAGAGCAGTCTTATTTTATGTATAATAGAAAAGGAACATTCTTCTTCCCCCAATCAGAGCATCATTTAGTAATTATTGACTCTCATTGATAGTTGAGTCATTATTGATGCTTATCTTTTTTTTAATTAATTTATTTTATTTTATTTTTTAACTTTACAATGTTGTATTGGTTTTGCCATATATCAAAATGAATCCGCCACAGGTATACATGTGTTCCCCATCCTGAACCCTCCTCCCTCCTCCCTCCCCATACCATCCCTCTGGTTGTCCCAGTGTACCAGCCCCAAGCATCCAGTATCGTGCATCGAACCTGGACTGGTGATTCATTTCATATATGATATTATACATGTTTCAATGCCATTCTCCCAAATCATCCCACCCTCTCCCTCTCCCTCTCCCTCTCCCTCTCCCACAGAGTCCAAAAGACTATTCTATACATCAGTGTCTCTTTTGCTGTCTTTAAATCATTCTCTGGATTGCTGCTGTTTAGACTACCCATATTGTGGGGCTCTACTTAAATCCTGCACCTACCTGCCCTACCTGGGTAGTGGCTGCCCTACCTGGAGACTCTATTGTGTGACCACTTTAGAACAAGGAGCTTGAAGATCCCAATAGAAACCCAGGCTCCAGTTCCTACTAGTTCTTAGAACTGACAAAAGCCAACTATTCTTTCCGAGTTTTGTTTTTCTCACTTATAAGATGGAAGTAATGATTTCCCTGTATTCTTCACATTCACATTTTTGTGAAAGGAAATATTGCTTGTGAAAGTGCTTTGGAAGCTGTAAGGTGCTGGCTGTGTCACTGATCGGTAGAGATGGGGATGGCCTGTTTCTCAAAGCTGTAGGTCCTCAGGGAACTGCCAACCTCTTTTCCCAGACTCCTGAGAGGACCTCCCTCAACAAGTGAACCCCACTGTGGCCTGCTGCTCTGGTGAGCTGGCTTGACTCTGTGGAGGTACAGGGTTTTGTTTTGCTCCTGAAACCTAAAGCCTAGAGAAGGGCAGAATGAGTGACAGCCTGCAGCTCTCTTCCGGGTTCACACGCTCATCTTGACCTTGAGCTTTTACCACCTGAAGGTGACCTTTTAGCTTGTCCCTTATCTGATGGTGAGAAGACATAGAAAGGGAATGATAGCCATTTTCTCGAGACCAGGGGTCAGAGCAGAACCAGCTGGACTCTTCCCCGTAGCCTTTCCCTGAAGCCATAGACAGGCTCCCTCTTGGCCTTTTTTCCCTCAGTAAGGGAAATTGGGAACCATTTACTTATTGCATTAGCTATATGGAACGTTGGAGGAAAAAAGCAACGTGAAGCAGGCCAACAACAGGAAGAGGCCAAGATAGACAGCCAAGTGGAAAATGGCTTTAAAAACCTTTATACAGTACCTTGAGAGCTTTATTCCTTGCCACCATGGCCTAATTTTGTCCTTGAGCAGTGCATGACCTTAAGGATTCCTCCTCCTCCATGAAGGTAGCCTTGAGCTCCTGTTAGAGATCAGAGTGTACAAAACTATAAACCACCACAATGTTAATTATGGTCTTATAATACTCTCCTATTACAGTGGAGAGCATATACCATGATAACCATTATTATGCACTGTAACTGTCGCCTGTGTGTATATGTTTTTATCTCCCCAACTATATAGTAATTCCTTAAGGGCACGGAACATGTTTTATACATCCTTTTTGGCTTAAAGGATATGTACTGATTATGCATACCTAGAGGAATCCTTTCATCTGACCGTTTCAGAGGTATGCAGCGGGCCTGCCAGTGATGTAAGCTGAATCCAGCATGATTGCACGATGCAGTGCTGGCTTCGTATGGTGCCATAGGGCACTCATAATCAGAGGTGGGCTGGAAAGGGGGACCCTTCTTGTACGGACTCATTTCTTTCTCCAATTTTATTCTCATGCCTTTCCCATTTTTTTCTCTCTTCTTCAAAACCAGATGTTCCCCTTGCCTTGGGCAAAAAGAATATCCTGTTGGAAATATATGTCTGGGCATTAAGGGAAATAGGCAGACTGTAGTTGTATGAGGATTTCAGGTTCCTGTATTTAGAATTCGATTCTGTGCTAAAATTTAACTGCATCCTGGGTAAAAATATCAGAAGAGGAAAAAAAAAAAAAACTGATCTGGGTTTGTCGTCTGTCTACTTAGACAAGTTATAGGGATTATCCGGTGCATGCGTGCTAAGTTGCTTGAGTCATATCAGACTCTTTGTGTCCGTATGGACTATAGCCTTCCAGCCTTCTCTGTCCATGTGATTCTCCAGGCAAGAATACTGGAATGGGGTTCCATGCCCTCCTCAGAGGATCTCTCTGACCTTGGGATTGAACCTGCATCTCTTACATCTCCTGCATTGGCAGGGCGGGTTTTACCACTAGCGCCACCTGGGGAGCCCTGGATTATCCAGTAGATGTTTCTAAACTTTCAAAATTTGTTGAGATAACAGATAATCACTGAGGAGTGATGTTGCTAGCATGATTGCTATTGTAACACAGTGAATGAGAGATCAACTTCTAGAGCTTAGTAAGCTTGCCTACAAATTTAGACTCTGCCTCTTACTGTGTCATTTGGGTCAGATTTCTGAATGTCTGTTATTCTCAGTTTTCTCATTTGTATAATAGAGACAGAAGTCTCTATTTGATAGAGTTGTTAAAAGGATTGATTGAAAGAAACCATATAAAATGCTTAGCACAGTCCTAGTACAAATTGCATTATCCAAGTTATATTCCCTAATGCCACTAATTGATGAATTGTGTTTTACCAGGTCCTGATCTGAATTGCTAAATATTTATAAATATTATTTTAACAACTGTCCATTTGTAATACCTGTTGAAACCTTTCAGGATAAATGTTTTAAATGAACTTGATTATATATGTTTTGTGGCATTTGGTTCAAGCTAGATCAATTTGTTTTAGCCAGGTTTTTTTTTTTCCCTATCAAAAGTGCTTTTTGTTACTGAGCATTTTTAATAGATTTACATAATGTATTTTTAATCAATGACATAGTAGGATACTTTTATAGATTATGATTTTATCCAATTAGAAAGGTAAAGAGCTATTTAATTATTGGTATGTACTGATATCCAATTAGTACTCTAGTGAAATGTCCCAGAGAAGAATAATTTCATTTCAATATCCTGGACTTTCGAGGGTGTATTTTTTATCGTGGTATGTGTGAAAGTCAACTATTGTTATCCAAAATAATAAAAGCTACTATTTTGCTTATTGAATTTGATTGTTTTACTTATCTTTTAATATTTTGAGTGTGTATTCACAGATTTATAGTTTTATATTTTAATTATAAATGTCAAATTTCTATTGACTTTGAATAGTAATTTGAATGAGTTATACAGACAATAGATTTTCAGCCACATTTAATTAAAAATACAAATGAAAGATGAATTTTCTCTTATTTTAATTACCAAATAATTTTGTAATAATTTGTAATATAATATTTGAAAATAAAAATGTTTTACAGCATCACAAAAAGGCTACTGATGGAAACGCTGAATCATCCCTTTATACAGTCTAAGAACTTAGATTATTTCATTAGTTCACATGAATTTCATTCACTAACCTTAGCAAAACTATTTTCAATAGCTTACTCTTAATCTAATTATTTACAATTGATGTTCTGGTAGTATGATCACTGAATACCTGAGTTATGGCTCAAAGCCACGATTCCTTCAAAGTTAAGGATTCTAAGGCTGTTTATTCATACATTTTTTGACATATTCTCTATTTCACTATTTTAAAAGCAGAATTATCTTTTTGTCATACGTTCTTTAAATGTTATGTAAATATAGTGTTTCTAATATTATTTTATTGAAAATTATATTTATCTTATAATGTTCTTTTTGAGAGTAAATATATTTTAGTGAAACTTGTTCTCAATTTATCTTGTCAGAAACTCAAATGTCATGAAAAGTAATTCAAGTTTTCCATATTTAAGAAGCTCTGATTATAATGAATGCTAATATATGTAAACGAAAAGGCCCTGTCCTTTTGGCCTTCAATAGTCTCAGTGACAGTGTTCCAAACAATCCTCCAACAGCATAGATTAAAATGCTCTTCCTGCTTCTCAGAAATCACCCTGTAAAGCACAGAGAACGACATGGTTTCCTGATAATTGTGCTAATGGCACTAAAAATAGACGGTCGGTTTTTAAATGTCTGATTTAGTATTCTTCCATATATGTATATATAAAAAGATCGAAAAACTCCATCTCACTCTAAGAAGATTCTACTAGTATTTCATTCCAGGTGTCTAAAGGAGCTTTGGGCAAGCAGCTTTCGTTGTTTTGTTTTTGTCTTCGTAGTGGAGCCTGTAGGTAGGTACCTAGGTACTGAGATGCTCTCAGAACCTGCATCATTCATGCAGTGTTGTTTAGCATTGCCGCCCTTGGGATGCACGTTAGCAGAGGGGACAGGGGACGTGTGCTGGCAGTCCACCTCTGTTCTCACTTAGGAAATTGCCAGCCTCTACTCCTGCCTTCTAAAGTAATTACTTTGCTATGGTCGAAGTACCTGGCAAGAAGATAAATCTTTCACTAGACAGAAATTCCTCAAGTACTTTCCCCCCATCAAACATGATGGCAGATGTGTTGGGTCTGGATGTCCAAATAGGCAAGTTCCATTTTCACAGAATCAATAGTGCATCCCATTTTAAGAATTATTGTCTTAATTATGCAAATATAGAAAGAACTAACAAACCTTAGCAGGGAAAAGCAACAGGCAGCTGTTCTGCTTTATTTAGGGGGAGGGATGTTATCTTCTACTTATTTAATGATTTAGAAGTTTGTTTTCTATAAATGGAGACTAGAGCTAATTTGATTTTGTTGGAAAAACGCAGATAAGTTTCATAATCAAAATATTGTTTTGCCAAAAAAGTTTATTTGGGTTTTTCTCTAAGATATGGTGAAAAAACGTGAACGAACGTTTTGGCCAATCCAAAAGATTCTTTCAGTATCTTAGGCAATTGAGGACAAGTGTGCGCGCATGCTCAGTCACTCAGTCGTGTCTCACTCTTTGCAACCCCGGTGGACTGAGCCTGCCGGACTCCTCTGTCCATGGGATTAAATCTTCTAAGGTAATCCTGAATGCTTTTTGGACTCTCCTTCTTCCCTAGTCCCCTTCTCTTTCTTCCAGAACTCTGCTCCAGGTGTGAAGGAAAATCCATTTCCCTCCTCAGTCTAACTTTGTTGTTGCTTAGTCGTTAAGTCATGTCTGACTCTTTTGTGACCCCATGACCTCACATGCCAGACTCTTCTGTCCATGGGATTTTCCAGGCAAGAATACTGGAGTGGGTTGCCATACATTCCAGGGGATCTTCCCAGCCCAGGGACTGAACCCACATCTCCTGCTTTGGCAGGCAAGTTCTTTATCATTGAGCCATTAGGAAAGCCTCTTCAGTCTTACTGCTGCTGCTGCTAAGTTGCTTCAGTCGTGTCCGACTCTGTGCGACCCTATAGACGGCAGCCCACAAGGCTCCCCCGTCCCTGGGATTCTCCAAGCAAGAGCACTGGAGTGGATTGCCATTTTCTTCTCCAGTGCATGAAAGTGGAAAGTGAAAGTGAAGTCGCTCAGTTGCGTCCGACTCTTAGCGACCCCATGGACTGCAGCCTACCAGGCTCCTCTGCCCATGGGATTTTCCAGGCAAGAGTACTGGAGTGGGGTGCCATTGCTTTCTAGCCCATCTATTTAAGCCACAACCACAGGCTCATAACCTTGAAGAAAGTTAATGAAATTAACTCAGAACTCTTAGATGGGCCCCTTTCTCCCACTCCCTCCATCATCAGAGTTAGTTCAGCTTTCTAATAAATGTAGGTATGTATATCTGTATACTATACATACTTGTAAAAGGCACGAGGCTGGGTGTGCACAAACGTAACATTTCCTCTTCCCTTTCCTTTCCTCCCTTCTCCTTGTGGCCAGTCAGGTTCCCTGAGGTTTTGTGTGCCCTCAGGGCAGTAGCATCTTGCCCTGATGCTGTTCTCTCTTTGGGATCATCCCAAGTCGTCTTTGTTGCTTCTCCATCTGAGTCAGATGACCCTGGCTCACCAGGGCCTCTGAGCAACAAGCCCATGCATGCTACATCCTCCTTGTCCTGACCCCAGGTCCCTCTGGCCCTGTTTCATAGCTTCAGAAAAACTCCAGAAGACTTCTCATAGTGACCTGCCCTCAGGACCATGTATCTGGGTAGCTCCCTTAGTCATTACCCCGCTTAAATCTCAAGCTTTGGTCAGGAGCGAGGCCTCTTGTTACAGCCTAAAGCCTCCAAAGACACATCTGTGAGGCCAGCCCCTTGTCCTCTGGGATTCCCGCAAATGATCTGTGGTTTCTATCAACTGACTCTCCCCAAAACACTTGGTCAGGGCCCGGACCTTTTCCTAGGGACCCAGACAGCTTCTAAGAACTAGTCCTAACCCTCTTTATCCTTATCTCAGTGGCCAACTAAAGCTTTATTGCCTTTTGGGAAGTAACTAGCTCTTGCTGTGTTCTTTCCCCAGTCTTTGATTTTGTTGATAAACTTGATGTCTTCTACCTTCAGTCTTTGCCTTTTAGAACTCTGACTCACTCTTCTCTAGATCACTTAAGGTTGAAAAAATTTGGCTTTCAGAGCAAATAGCTTTCTTAGTAAGTCACAACTGAAACCTTAGGAGTTCAAAAGAGAAACATAAAATAAAAAGAAATTCTCAGGAAAAATAATCAGGTCTGACACTAAAATTGACTTCTTTTTCTATATTGTCTCCTTTCCTTTTTAAGGAAAAAGTGTGTTGTTTTTTGTTCTTGTGTTAGTTGCTTTATTGATTCTGTGCTTTGGGTGGGGGGCAGTTAAGAAGATAGGGGTCAACAGCCTCAAAAAATTTTTAGCAGCAAAAAGATGATAATTTAAAACTAGATTCAAATGCCCCATCTATGCGTCTTTTTTGTAGCAACTTGTGTGCGTTTCTTGATTTCATTTAATTCACTGGAAAATATGTCAGTGAAAATTTCAGTTCATGAGTTGTTTCTTTTTGTCTCAAGATTGCTTATCAGATGACATATAACAACATGTAATCATAACAGAAGAAAAGGACAGAGAGAGAGCAGGCTGATATCACTGCATCGGTTCTGAGCCGTTTTATTAAATTCTGTACTTCAGTGAATTTCAGGCCTTGCTGTCGTTCATCAGTAACTCAACCCTGTGGTGTATAATTTAAGAGAAAGCAGGATCAAGGAGAAGCAGCTCTTATCTCCCTTGCCTGTGCTTGTAATGGCTGCCATCATTTATCCACAGGGAGAAATGAGCAATTGGAAACATTCCTCTTTGGCCGGCCAGAACCTGTTCATAGTTTGTTTGGCAAGAAATGAAGATAAAGAGTTATCAGGTGTCGTAGATTATCCCTGGAGTCTGTGTTTTATTTTTATCTTTCCATGAATCACCCTCTGATAAGCACAGGGGACGGCACTTAGAAAAGAAAATCTCTTTGGAGAATAAGAATTTAATTCTGCTGCAGAATGCCAACGAGGTGATCATTTCACAGTGAGCTGTTCATTGCACATTACGACAGAGCAGATGGGAGCATCTAGGTGGTTTTCCGAAAGATCGGTTATCAAATGATAAAATGTGTTTGAATCTAGGGGAATCTTGTTAAAATGCAGAAGATCTGGAGTGGGACCTGAGACTACGTTTTCTGAAAAGTTCCCGGGTTATGTTACTGTTACTGGTGCCTTGTTCTCACTTTACACAGCAAAGTCTTAACTTAGGTGTTTCAAATAGCTTTGTGCAGAAATTTCATATTGAAGTGGTGGAGCCAGTAGGGATTTGCAATGCCAGTGTTTTTTACGGATCCCTCAGCTTGCCATCATTAAAGAAATTGTCCAGCTAGAAACCAAGAGTTTAAGCAAGGATCATCTGTCAATGCTCCACTCTGGCCAGATCAGCACCTCTGCAAATGTCCACCTTGAATTTGCTCTGAGGTTCTGACCCAACTGTTGGAAGGGTTGCTTGAAGAATGCCTTTATTCTAGACTCTCTCCACCTGCAAGACTCCCTATCAGAACTATAATACATAAAACCCAGTGTTTACATGAGCAAGCATTTCTGCATCTGTGCAATTTTATAGGGATCAAAAAACTTCTGTGAGGACTGAGGTGACCCAAGAAGCCAGCTAGAAAAGATTTGATGTAATTATGTTAATTCATCAAAAGATAATTTCATTTTCAGTGATGAATGGCCCTAAAGTTTTGGACCTTGATAAGAAGGATTTTCAGAGGAAAACCATGAGCAGTGAGTAGTTGATTCTTCTCCTGGGATTGTGATTTCTTAACACGAAATCCTTGTTCCAATGCTTTGACTTTCTTATACCAGTTCAAATAAGCTTCTGATTCTATTAATTCTTGTTTCTATGGAGAAGAATCTGCCATATTGAAAGAAAGCTGTTTCGGTCCTCATATCCCAGCTACACCAATTACCAACACACAGGAGCTGTGGACTGAATGTTTGTTTCCCCTCAAAATTCATACATGAAACTCTAATCCCCGGTGTGGTGGCATTTGGAGGTGGGGCCTTTAGGAGGTAATTAGGTAATCAGGGTGGAATACTCAGGAATGAGATTAGTGCCTTATAAAGAAGAGATATGAGAGAAAGGACATCTCTCTCTGCTGTGTGAGGTTATGGGAAGGAGGCAGCCATCTGCAAAGTAGGAAGAGAGTTCTCACAAGGAACCCAGTCTGACTGGGTTCTTGCCTTGGTCTTGGACTTCTCAGCCTCCATAACTATGAGAAATAAATATCTGTTGTTTAAGCCACCCCGCATATGGTATTTTTGTTATGCAGTCCAAACTGACTAAGACACGTGGTCTAGTCATGTCCAGCTCTGCAACCTAATGGACTATAACCTGCCAGGCTCCTCTGTCCATGGGATTCTCCAGGCAAGAATATGGAATGGATAGCCATTGCCTTCTCCAGAGGATCTTTCTGACCCAGAGATCAAATCTGTACCTCTTACATCTCATGCATTGACAGATAGGTTCTTTACCACCAGCACCACCTGGGAAGCCCCATTTTATTTCATATATATGCTCAAATCCTGTACCTCATCCTTGAACTGTTTTGTATCAGATCTCACATATCATGTCCTTTCATCTATGAACGTATCAGTATCTATTCCTACAAATATGTATATAAGAGCACTAAAAACATAATTGCAATACTATTATTTCAGCTTTAAAAATTAACAGTAATACTTTAAGATCATCAGAAATCCATATGGAATTTGTGTTTCCCTGATAGCCTCAAAATGTTTTCAGTTGGGTTTGTTCAAGTCAGTTTCCAAGGATGTTTCTACATATATTGTATTTGTTGATATGTCTCAAATCTCTTTTAATGTGTACATTCTTTTTCTTCTCCCCCACCACACTCCCAAGCACACTTTGAAATTTATTTTGAAGAAACTGAGCCATTTGTCTGGCCAGAGTTTCCTACATTACAGATTTTGATGACTGCATTCCTGTGGTATTGTAAAACATATTACTCTGCTTTCTGTAGTTCCTGTAAATTGGTGATTAGATGCAGAGGCTTACTCAGATTCCACAGTGTTTTAGTAAGAATATATCATAGGTGATGCTGAATGCTTCTTGTTGCATCTCATTAGGAGATACACTCACTGGTTTTCTCTTTCTGCAATATTGTGAAACATGGTTTTATCTTTCATATAAGAGTTCAGAAATCTGGATCAAAGCTGAGATGGCATCTTTGATAAGTGAAATTTAGTATATAGGACTAAATATATAATTATATGTATAATATGCATATTATAAAGTATATGAGATTAAGTTTGGCTACATATAATAAAGAAGACAAAATAAAAGTGGCTTATTCAAAATAGAAGTTGATTTTTCTTATTTATAAAATAAGTCTAAAGATAGACAGTACTAGACTGACATCACATCATAGTCATCATAGAGTCATATTTTTGTTCATGGTTTCTATACTTAAGATGGCCTCATAGTCCAAAACGACCACTGAAGCTCAGACATCGTATGTGTCTCTTAGGCTGGTAGCAGAGATGGAGGTGAGGGAGTTGGAAAAAAGTCTAACTCCCAGCTAAGTCAATCTACTTTAAAAAGCTGTCCCAGAGTCCTAACCAAGGTATTGTGGATATTTCTAAATAGTCACCCATAACTTCAAAGGAAGCAAAAAAATTGTTTATACTGTGGAAATCTGTCATAATATTGATTAGGTGTTCAAAAGATTTCAGGTGGCTACCCATAATAAATGCCCATTAAATGAAAGCCTGGCTGAAGTGGGAACTGAAGTAAAATTTGTCCGAGGAAAGGAAAGATACTTCCAATTTGAAGGGTGAAGTGAAGGATGGTTTCCTGGAATGAGTACAAGAGGGTAGGTGTGGAGGGAATGGGTACTTGAGCCAGTTGTGGGGATGTAGGTGTTACATGGAGATGCCCACTGATGCAGTGCAGCACAACTAGCTTCTCCAGGAACCGTACCTGACAGACGGTCACTTCTCTAAACAGGATGTGCCTTTAAAAATGTGCCTCTTATAGAAATAAAAGCAAAAGTAAACAAATGGGATCTAATCAAACTTAGAAGCTTTTGCACAGCAAAGGAAATCACTAACAAAACAAAAAGATGATCTGTGGACGGGGAGGAAATATTTGTAAACTATATGGCTGACAAGGGCTTAATTTCCAAAATATACAGACAGCACATGCAACTCAATATTAAAAAGTCTAGCAACCCATTGAAAATAGTCAGAGTAGCTAAATAGACATTTCTCCAAAGAACACATACAGATGGCCAATAGTCACATGAAAAGATGTTCAACATTGCTAATTATTAAAGAGATGCAAAACGAAACTACAGTATGGTATCACCTCACCCCAGTCAGAATGGCCATCATGAAAAAGTCTGTAAACAATAAATGGTGGAGAAGGTGTGGAGAAAAGGGAACCAACCGTCTTACACTGTTTGTGGGAATGTAAACTGGTGCAGCCACTATGGAGAATGGTAGAGAGGTTCTTTAAAAAACTAAGAATGGAGTTACCATGCAATAACAGTCCCACTCCTGGGCTTGTTCTCTTTTCTCCCACCCTGGAGAAAACTCTAATTTGAAATGATATACACATCTCGATGTTCATAGCAGCACTGTTTACAATAGCTAAGGTATGGGGGCAACCTCATGTCCATTGACTTAGGACGGATGAGTGGACCAAGAAGTTGTGGTACATACATACAGTGGAATGAAAGTGAAAGTCTCAGTCGCTCAATCATGTCTTTGTGATTCCATGGACTGTAGCCCGCCAGGCTTCTCTGTCCATGGAATTCTCCAGGCACAAATACTGGAGTAGGAAGCCATGCCCTCCTCCAGGGGATCTTCCCAACTGAGGGATCGAACTCGGGTCTCCTACGCCGTGGGCAGTTTCTTTACCATCTGAGCCACCAGGGAAGGCTATACAATGGAATACTACTCAGCTATTTTTTAAAAAAGGAAAAAAATAATGCCATTTGCAGCAACATGGATGGACCTAAAGATTATCATTGTAAGTGAAGTAAGCCAGACAGAGAAACACAACTGTCATACGATTTCACTTATATGTGGAGTCTAAAATATGATACAGAAAGAATTTCCTGCAGTCCAAAGGTTAGGACTTGAAGCTTTCACTCCTAGGGCCTGGGTTTGATCCCTGGTAAAAGAACTAAGATCCCTCAAGCCAAACAGCATGACCAATAAATAAATAAAATATGATACAAATGAATTTATTCACAAAACCAACTCAGAGACATAGAAAATAAACTTATGGTTACCAAAAAGGAAGGCAGGGGAAGGATAAATTAGGAGTTGAGATTAGCAAATACAAATTACTATATAAAAAGTAAACAATAAGGTCCACTTTATAACACAAGGAACCATATTCAATATCTTATAATGAACTATAATGAAAAGATAAAATAGTAAACAAGGATGTGCCCAGAATGCTCCATGACATCCTGTGATTTTGTGTTCAGTCCTATCCAACTCTTTGTGACCCTTTGGACTGTAGCCTCCTGGGTTCCTCTGCTCATGGGATTTCCCAGGCAAGAATACTGGAGTAGGTTGCCATTTCCTCCTCCAGGGGATCTTCTCAACCCAGGGATTGAACCCGTGTCTCCTCCATCACAGGCAGATGCTTTACCGCTGAGCCATCAGGGAAACCTCACCCAGAAAGTTTATGCACTTATATTTTCAAATAAATGGCCTATTCAGCTGTTTTGTTTTGTTAGGAACTTTTGAAATGGAAAGCTTAATAGCTAAGGTGTTTTGGGTGCTTACCGTTTGCTCACTGTTTGGGATAGTTTATGTTTAAACCTCATAGCCAATGAAATTGGTTCTATCATCAACCCATTTTACAAATGGAGGAAGTGAGACCCAAAAAGGTTAAGTAATTTGCCTAATGTCACATTGCTGGTAAGAGGTAGGCTGGGATTTGAACCCTGGCACCATGGAAATCAGTCCTGAATACTCATTGGAAGGACTGATGCTGGAGTTGAAGGTCAATACTTTGGCCACCTGATGCAAAGAACTGATTCATTGGAAAAGACCCTGATGCTCGGAAAGATTGAAGGCAGGAGGAGAAGGGGACAGCAGAGGATGAGATGGTTGGATGGTATTACCAACTCTACGGACATGACTTTGAACAAGCTCCAGGAATTGGTGATGGACAGGGAAGGCTGGCATGACGTAGTCCTTGGGGTCTCAGAGTTCGACAGGACTGAGCGACACAACTGAACTGAGCACGCTATATGGGCTTCCCTGGTGGCTCAGATGGTAAAGAATCTGCCTGCAATGCAGGAGATGTAGGTTTGATCCCTGGGTCAGGAAGATCCCCTGGAGAAGGAAATGGCTGCCCATGCCAGTGTTCTTGCCTGGAGAATCCCATAGAGAGAGGAGCTTGGTGGGCTACAGTCCATGGGGTCACAAAGAGTCAGACACGACTGAGCGACGAACACTTTCACCATGTTGTCTTGTAATAGATCAGTGCGGGACAGGGAAGCCTGGCATGCTGCCTTCCATGGGGTTGCAAAGAGTCGGACATGACTGGGCAACTACAACAGCAACAGTACATATTTGCCTTGAGTGTTTTTTTTTGTGAATTGCTAGAGGAAGCAAAAGGACAGAGATGGGGTGTTGGTATTAACTCTGTTTCATCATAAGTAGTGAAATGGATGAGAGATGGTCTGGGTTTTACAGTTGAGTACCAACATGGTTCTGGGCTCGGGATGTCCCAACACCCACGCTGGGAGGAGGGCATGCACTGGCAGCTCTCAGGCTAGGACGTTAATAGGAGCTCTTGGACCCCAGAACTTGGGTCAGCCCTCTGAGCCACCTCCCTCCCTTCTTCCTTTCCTCCACCTCTGGGGAGGGGGCGGTTTGAAAGGGGCGCTGTGGCCCTTCCCTGAGGCTGACCTCACACATACCCCAAGCACCTTGCACCGGAGCGCAGCACTTCTTAGATTTTGCAGGCCTCAGATGTTCAGTACAACGTTATTACTTGTATTTGGCCTCTGGTTTGCCATAGGCCATTTGCCATAAAACTCCCTGATAAATAATCCTAATTTAGCTATTTAGCAGCGCACGATCTTGGCAAGAAATACAGAACTGGAGCAGAGGAAATGGTTTCCTGCCTTGCTCATCATGTTGTACAGTTGGGGTCAGTCCCTCAAGTCCACCCTCCTCTCCGCCCTCCCCAGCTCCCCCAACATCCTGGTTCCTTTGCTCCCATCTGTCCCAGGAACATGGCCCAGCCTCACATACAGCGTGTGGAGAACAGAGGGGGAGAGGCTGGCGAGGAGGAGAGGGGTCCTGGAGGGGCTCTCAGCCAGCATCTGTCACCCTGTGGGCTCCAGATTGGAGAACTGGCTTCTGGAGGAAGGCTGGCTTATGACTCGAGGCCAGCAGCCCTTCACAGGCTCTTCTGCCCCAGATTTTGGCTCAGTTTTCTGGAAAATCTGCTTCTCTCTCCTCTGCCAACCTGTGTGCCCTCCTGTGAGAGTTGGGACTGTCTTATTCACCTCAATACCTGCATTTACTCCCATGCTAGGCCAGAGAGGGGGCTTTACTGGTGGCTCCATGGTAAAGAATCTGCCTGCAATGCAAGAGACACATGTTCAATCCCTCGGTTGGAAGACCCCCTGGAGGAGGAAACAGCAACCCACTCCAGTAGTCTTGCCTGGGAAATCCCATGGACAGAGAAGCCTGGTGGGCTACAGTCCATGGGGTAGCAAAAGAGTCTGACGTGACTTAGCGACTGAACAACAACAACAAGTCCACAGAGGCTTACACAAGGCAGGCACTCAGTAAATATTTAATGAATAAAATCCACTATTTATTATCATAGCCCTTGAACTCGTAAAGCTGAAGTCACGTAGTGTCTGGATATAAACACACTGAATGATGTAAAAACCCACACTTTGCTTAGGATGCCTCAGAGCAGCAGTGCTGAGATATTGGTGGATTTAACAGGTATCTGGGAGTTTATAAAAAATACAGGTTCTCAGACTGCATCTGAGAGAGCCTGGCTCAGGGACAGGCAGAGTGGAGCTTGGGGATCTGTATTTGTAACATGATTCTAAAGCAGGGAGACTGTGGAACTCGCCTTGAGATACAGCCTGAACAGTATTTCTCTATCTTTCTGATAACTGGTGCCCACTCTATACATTGATAACTGTGACTTCCTGGTGGCCACAAGCCACACAGTGCATATACTAGAGGGGACCCCTTTGTGTCTGAGGCCCCATATCCTTAAGAATGGAATCTGAGTCCTTATGCGGCAGAAAGAAAAGAAGAACTAAAGAGCCTCTTGTTGAAAATGAAAGAGGAGAGTAAAAAGTTGGCTTAAAACTCAAAAGAGTAACAGACTTCATTTTCTTGGGCTCCAAAATCACTGCAGATGGTGACTGCAGCCATGAAATTAAAAGATGCTTGCTCCTTAGAAGAAAAGCTATGACCAACCTTGACAGCATATTAAAAAGCAGAGACATTACTTTGTCAACAAATGTCCATCTAGTCAAAGCTATGGTTTCTCCAGTAGTCATGTATGGATGTGAGAGTTGGACTATAGAGAAAGCTGAGTGCCAAAGAATTGATGCTTTTGAACTGTGGTGTTGGAGAAGACTCTTGAGAGTCTCTTGGACTGCAAGGAGATCCAACCAGTCCATCCTAAGGGAAATCAGTCCTGAATATTCATTGGAAAGACTGATGCTGAAGCTGAAACTCCAGTACTTTGGCCACCTGATGCGAAGAACTGACTCATTAGAAAAGACCCTGATGCTAGGAAAGATTGAAGGTGGGAGGAGAAGGGGACGACAGAGGATGAGATGTTTGGATGGCATCACCGACTCGATGGACATGAGTTTGAGTAAGCTCTGGGAGGTGGTGATGGATGGGGAGGCCTGGCGTGCTGCATGGAGTCGCAGAGTTGGACACAACTGAGTGACTGAACTGAACTGAACTGATGCACTTAAAATTCCCAAAGAGCTTATTGTGTGCTTTCTAAGTTGCTTCAGTTGTGTCCAAGTCTTGTGACCCCATGGACTGTAGCCCACCAGACTCCTCTGTTCATGGGATTCTCCAGGCAGGAATACTGGAGTGGGTTGCCGTGCCCTCCTCCAGGGGATCTTCCCAACCCAGGGATGGAACCCTCGTCTCCTGCATTGGTAGGTGGGTTCTTTACCACTAGCACCACCTAGGAAGCCCTAGAAAAGCTTGGAGTTTGCCCAAAATAACCTGAAGGAGGAAAAAAACCAAAAAACAAAAAGTGATGCTCTATTATTGACTAATAACCTGGAACTACTCCCAAATCAATGTAACTTTGATTTCCTATTCAGAATCTTCACTGAATGCCCTTAAGTGAGTTTTAAGATACCATTTCCATGTAAGAAGTATATAAAGACTTGTTTTTTTAAGAGTGTGCTTGGAAGAGAAGCATTTTTATATGTACTACATATGTTATCAGAACTAATAGGTTTTTCCCTACCTTTCTCTGCTACTCTCAGCTATTGAATAGCCATTTGATTTAATATAGTGTCTCATGACATCCCCATTCTTCAGTGGTTCTTAATCAACCAGCACCTGAATTTGTCTGCTGAGTGCTTTTTAAAAATTGGCCTACACGGGGCTTTTGATATAAATTTTATAGGGCCATCTTCTTCAGATTTTTCTTTGTCAAACAAATTACTCTCTTTTTTTTATTATTCTTACTTACTTTCTTATGATGATTAAAGTATCACAGGAAATGTGTGACTGAGTTCATATTTCCTAACTGTATTTTATGATTAGGCTCAGACAGATGGTTCCTGTCACATCTAATAGAATACTAGAAATCAATCAATAGCCTCATTATGGTGCACATTTTAGGTATAACTCCACATTAGATCCTAAGCCACATTAGATCCTAAGCCTTGTACTCTTTTTCTTTAATTTGTTTTCCCTAGTAGTTTAAAAATATTTAGTCTTATTTTTAACTTGTGCTTCATCGCTATGTGGAAGATATCTTTATGAGCTACCTACCCTGTATCCTTTCTGGAATAAACTAGGTCAGGTGTAAGTGAATATCCTTAATAAACAAGAATGGAGAAAACTAAGATACTCATCTCTAGTCACCCCACTTTTGGTTCGTTTTGATTCACAGCATTATTTTTGCATGGACATTGCTACAGACCTGTGGGCCCTCCAAAGCACTCTAGTATCGCCCAAAAAAATTAACTCGAGCCCCCTTACAAACATCACAGATATCCCCTGCATACAAATAAATGCTTCCCTCCTCCCAGTCGGCATGTGTCTTTCTTCTCCCAGCACCACGGGGCATCCCGTCTCCCTGTCTGGGATCCACGGCCTCCTCACAGCAGCTGGGTATCTTCCAGTATGGCCACCACTGCCAGTGATCCTGCCAGCTCATCCCTGCACTAGTTCTTGCTGCCCTAGATCTGCTCCAGCCCAGCAAAGGGCTGGAGGTCACCTTGGAGTAGGGAGAGCCTCTCTTTCTCTCCACACTGTTCTCTGTGTAGGAGTGGAGTGTGTGTGTGTGTGTGTGTGTGTGTGTGTGCGTATGTGTGTGTGTAAGGGCACTTCTGGTGGTAGGTGCTGCAGACAGATGACAATGAATACCTGCTTCTGTTACCATGGTGAGCTCACAATCTAACAGGGAAGAAGGTTTATATAAGGTCTTTCTGTATATGAAAGGCTATTATCCCACAAGTGTTATGGTGGTTATGGCAACATACAGGACCCATACATTTTCAGAATAGTTTGTTTTCTGAAGACAGTTATTCAGTGCCAATTTTTTCCTGGGGTTTTCTTTTAAACATTCTATCATCATTGATAGAAGCAAGTAATCTTCATAGTGGCCATTATTTTTTGCACGTATCTCAGTTTTTATGACTTTGATGTCAGTTAAGCCTTTCAGACTTTCTAGAGTGTCCCTAGGTGCTTTCTGACCAGTGCTGTCTATGGAAATGGTTTAGATTGAGTTTGAGGTCTCGAGTCAGGCAGACAGGAGTTGACAGACCAACAATGTGAAGCTGGTAACTTACTGACCTCCCCAGGGCTTCCTCACCCATAAATTGAGGGTGACAGTAGCCCCGTCTCGTAGGGCTGGTGTGAGGAGTAAGTGAGGTCAGGCTCGTGGGCACAGAATGCCACCTGGCCATGGGCCATGTACCCGGTGAAAGGCCACTGAGGCCTTGTACCCACCCTGAGAGACCCTGCAGAGACTCCCCGAAGAGCTTCTGACCGCCTCACACATCATCTTGGGGGAAGCTTTTTTTTTTAATTGGAGCATAATTGCTTTGGGCTTCCCTGGTGGCTCAGTGGTAAAAAAAAAAAAAATCCGCCTTCCAATGCAGGAGACATGGGTTTGATCCCTGGGTGGGGAAGATCCCCTTAAGAAGGAAACGGCAAACCACTCCAGTATTCTTGCCTGGGAAAATCCCATGGACAGAGAAGCCTGGCAGGCTACAGTCCAAGGGGTCGCAAAGGGTTGGACGTGACTGAGCGGCTGAATAACAACAACAGCGTTGTTGCTTTACGACGTTGTGTTAGTTTCTGCTGTACCACAGATTGGATCAGCTATGTATATACATATACCCCCTCTCTCTTTAGCCTCCCTCCCCTACACCCCCATCGCATTCATCTAGATCATCCCAGAGCAGGAAGTTTTATCTCACACACTGAAGAGAAAGCAATGCCAGGTGCTTGAATAGAAGTGCTTAAATATAGGTAGACTTTGTGTCATTTTTAGGGGTTTCATGCTCTACCTTGATCTTAGAGGATGTATTAGTACTATTTTGAGTGAGAGCTCACACACATTGGCTGAAGCTCTCCTCCCCTCCAGTCTTTTCTCCATCCTCTGGGCAGCGTGGTCCCTCTAGGCCCAGCTGTGCTCTCACACCTCTACCTCAGCCTCTTCTGACCCCACACTGCACAAACCTGAAGACTGGAGTGGGGATTTGCAGGGCCTGGGCCTCCTCTCCCTTTCCTCTCTCTCCACTCTGGGGAGGTTTCGGGGCTGTTTGCTTTTATTTTTAATAGCACACTCTGATTTCCTGCCTGCTCTTTTTTAAAAAGTGAGACTGCGAATATTTAAGAGACGGTGATTGGAGACTTGTCTGGGTTATTTTTAGCAAGTCTCCGTTTGTGCCTTGGCCATGTTCCTATCAGGTGTGTCAAATGGACAAATGGCAGCCACGTGATCCCATACCGGGATGGATGGGGGGCTACACGCCAGTTGGGAAGCTTTCCTCATTAGGCATTGCTGGCACCTAAAATAGATGACTCGAGAGTTAATAAATAGAGTTAATTAGATGCAGTTCCTTGCAGAAATCTCAGATGCATTTTCTTGATCGTACACAAGACAAGTCTATTAATTATGTCTAACTAGGAAGGTTTAAATAACCTCAGGTAATGGCCAATTGCTGGTGGCAATCAGCAGGCAGAGTGAGGCACCCCGGGGTGAGCATCACTCTCTTCCCTGAGAGGAGAAAAGATCTATGAAGACAAAGCTACTGACTCTGGGAGCCTACAGCCTGCTGGGGAAGACTAAATACAAGTAGCTGAGGGATGGAATAACTCAGTGCTTGTGATCGTCAGGACAGTGGGTGAACAAGAAGTCCCCAAGAGCTGGAGAAGAAGTGAGTGTTGGGTCCAGCATAAATCACAGGTTGCTTTTCCTAGTGATTTCATGGTGTGTAGTACAGACAGTGTTTTGTACTTACAGTGTTTTGTACAGACAGTGTTTTATGGGTCTCTTGTGAAAAAGCACTCACCTTGATGGTGTATCTAGGCTTGGATCCCACTAGAACAGTTTCTCCCTCTCCAGGGGCCTTTGGTACGCGCGGCTCAGCTGGCGATTATCAAGCAGATGAGCAGGCAGGTGTCGCGCGGCTCAGCTGGCAAATATCAGGCAGATGAGCAGGCAGGTGTCGTGCTTGGCCAGGAACAAGGTATTATGTTAGAGTGAAGCATTGTCCTCTTTCGGGTCCTCTGGGAGGAGGGACCTCACTAAGTCTTCAGCACTCTGGGATGGACTCTTCGATCAGAAGCTTCTTGGGCAGTAGGGACTGAAGCAGCTTGTAGCTCATGGAAACTCAGAAGGGAAAGAAGACCTCCAGCATCGAGGCCAGTCACGGAGCCCCTTCCTCCCACACCATGGTCTGGAGCTCCGATTCCCTCTACCTTTCTGTCCCCACCATCCCCACCCAAGGCCCACTCTCTACTCTCCAGACATGTGGGGTTAATTATGCTTCTTAGGGTTGCTGCGACCCGTGCCCAGAGCATGGCCCCAGTGCCATCCCCTCTCCTCCTACACGTAGGTAATCAGAGCCCAGGCCAGTAACTGGAAACCTGACAACCTCAGATTACTGAAGGCATGAAGGGGAGAGGGAAAAGTGGGCTGGAAAGTCTCGTGGTATAGGGGTGGTAGAGAGAAAATAGACAATATTTTTTTAAATTGAGATATTATTATTTACCATAAAATTCTCCATTTTAGAGTGTACAATTTGACTCAGTGGTAAAGAATTTGCCTGCCAATGCAGGAGCCACAGGAGATGCGGGTACAATCCCATGAAAAGATGCTTGACATCACTAATTATCAGAGAAAATGCAAATCAAAACTACACTGAGGTATCATCTCACATCAGTCAGAATGACTATCATCCAAAAAGACAAACAGTAGATGCTGGAGAGGATGTGGAGAAGAGGGGACTCTCCTACACTGTTGATGGGAATGTAAATTGGTACAACCACCATGGAGTGTGCTCGGACACTTCAGTCATGTCCAACTCTTTGCGACCTGTGGACTGTAGCCTGCCAGGCTCCTCTGTCCATGGGATTCTCCAGGCAAGAATACTGGAGTGGGTTGCCATGCCCTCTTCAGGGGATCTTCCCAACCAAGGAATCAAACCCATATCTACAGCATCTCCTGCATTGCAGGCAAGTTCTTTATCCACTGAGCCCCTCGGGAAGCCCTGGAAAACAGTATGGAATTTCCTTAAAAAACTAAGAACTACCATATGATCCAGCAATTCCATTCCTGGGCTTATATCCAGAGACAATCATACTTTGAAAATATACATGCACCCCAATGTTCATAGCAGCACTAGTTACAATAGCCAGGACATGGAAGCAACGTAAATGTCCATCAACAGATGAATGGATAAGAAAGCTGTGGTACAATATTACTCAGCTATAAAAAGATTGAAATAATGCCATTGCAGAAACATGGATGGACCTAGTGATTATCATACTAAGTGGAGTCCGAGAAAGACAAGTATCATGTTATCATTCATATGTGGAATCTAATTTTTAAAAAATGATGTATATATAAATGAACTTATTTACAACACAGAAACAGGCTCACAGACTTTGAAAACAAGCATGGTTACCAAAGGGGAAATGTGGGGAGGAAGGATAAATTAGGAGCTTAGGATTAACATATACACACTTCTATGTATAAAATAGATAACCACCAAGGGTCTACTGTCAAGCTCAGGGAATTCTACTCAATATTCTCTAATAACCTATATGGGAAAGGAATCTGAAGAAGAATAGATTTAGGTATATGCATAACTGAATCACTTTGCTCTATACCCAAAGCTGACACAGCATTGTAAATCAACTATACACCAATAAAATTTTTAGAGAAAAAAGCTCTTTTCCCAGCATCAGTTACTTCCCATTTTCCCCCATCCCCAGCCTCTGGCAGCCACTAGTCTGCTTTTCGTTTCTATGGCTTTTCCTATTCTGGACATTTCATATTAATAGAATTGTACTACATGCAGGCCCTTATATCTGACTTGGCCTACTTAGTATATATTTTCCAGGTATCTTTATCCATGTATCAGTACTTCAGTCCTTTACAGAGCAGAGTACTACTGACTATATTGTATACCACGTTTGGTTTATGTGATCATCATTTCATGGACATTTGTGTTGTTTCCACTTTTTCAGGGTTTTGAAAGGTGCGGCTATACACACTCATGTACACATTTTATGGGACATACCTTGGATATATACCTAGGAGTGGATTTTGGGGGCCACTGAGCAACTCTATGCTTAACTTTTTTTTGAGGAAAGGCCAAACTGTTCTCCAAAGTGGCCATACCATTTTACAATCCACCACCAATGTAGGAGCGTCCCAGTTTCTTCATACCCTTGCCAATATTTGTTATTGTCCATCTTTTAGATTGTAGCCATCTTTAGTTCAGCTCAGTTCGGGTGCTCAGTTGTCTCCAGCTCTTTGCGGCCCCATGGACTGCAGCCCGCCAGGCCTCCCTGTCCATCACCAACTCCCCGAGCTTGTTCAAACTCATGTCCATTGAGTCAGTGATGCCATCCAACCATCTCATCCTGTCGTCCCCTTCTCCTCCCGCCTTCAATCTTTCCCAGCATCAGGCTCTTTTCCAATGAGTCAGTTCTTTGCATCAAGTGGCGAAAGTACTGGAGCTTCAGCTTTAGCATCAGTCCTTCCAATGAATATTCAGGACTGATTTCCTTTAAGACTGACTGGTTTGATCTCCTTGCCATCCAAGGGACTCTCAAGAGTCTTCTCCAACACCATCAATTCTTCGGCGCTTATCTTTCTTTATAGTCCAACTCTCACATCTACACATGACTACTGGAAAAACCTTAGCTCTGAGTAGATGGACCTTTGTTGGCAAAGGTAGCCATCTTAGTGGATGTATAGTGGTATCTCATGTTTACACAATATTTTTAAATCATTATTTAAAGTATTAGCATGTTCTATAGTACAGGGATCTAGGAAAAGCCCTAGGCTTCCTTCTTAATTTTTCCTAGTTATGGTTCTAAATATGATAGTCTTTGGACCATTTAGAAACAGGCACACCCCCGCCACCCAGTCCCTGTAGCACAGCCTTATATATGCACAGTTTGGTGAGTAAGTGACACCTCTGTGCAGAGACATGGTCTTCTTCTCCTGTCTCAGGCTGGACATGGCTCCTCATCCAGGCTAAAGGTTTGGCTAGTGGGGAGTGGGCTGCATCTCAGCCCCTCATCCCTATTATGTGGGTGCCTTTGTCCAGGGCATGACCTACTAAGGATACATGGCCTACACTTGGCTGCTTTGAAGCCAAGTAGACCTGGGTTCCAATCTCAGATGAACCCCAGGGGTGTGACTTTGGGCAAATGATTTAAGGTCCCAGGGGCCCGTTTCCTCATTGGTGAACAATAACAATGGTATTACCCTCTAATAGTATCGTGATGCTTAAATGAAATGAACTTCATAAAGCAACTGGTCCAGAACCTGACAAATCAAAGTGCTTTGTCAACAGTTAATTTTATGTCTCATCGCTGCCATTTGCAGCATTTTAGGTCTTGTCCTTAGGGATTCAGTGCAGCATTGCTTCTTCTGGAAAACTAGAAAACACCACGGCCCAGGGGCTAAGTCAGCCTTACGTTATATTTCCCACTGGCCAAGAGCGGTTATTATATTTTTAAGACAAAGAAGGAAATGCAGCGTAGGAAATATATCCTCTATGGCCTGAAATATTTCCTCCAATCATTGCTATCTGGCCCCTTACAGTAGAAGTTTGCCAGCCGCTGCTCTGGACCTTTTCCGGACAGCCCCTTCCCCTGAGCCCATCCACCCCCACTCCAGGGCCAGATGTTCAGGCTCACGGCCCCAGTCACCTTGGACCTGACTCCATCATAGCCTCTCACACAGAATGCCTGGTGAGACCGCCAGCGCCTTCTTCATCCCTGCATCTCTGGGCACGTAGTAGGAAGTTAATAGACATTAGTTCAGGGAAAGAAAGGGGAGGGGCAGGGCGGATACCGAAGAGCAGTTTTGCCAGCTTCATAATTTTGCTAAGTCGTGATATGAAGGGACTGGCCCTTTAAGCCGGCTGTCCTCCTAGGCTTTGCATTTTAGCTGAGCAACACCTTTGGCCCAAGTATGAGGGAAACCATCCAGTAGTTTAGTTGGACAGACATTCTGAATTCCCCCTCGGCTAATGTGCATGGGGTGGACTTCCCAGGAACACATTTCTCTGTGATTCACAGCTCCCCTCCGGAAAAGAAGGTTGGCCTATAGGGAATGGGCCTTGGTCCAACAGCCCTGTGGCCGCTCCCAGGGAGAAGGGACCGTGGCTTTCTTTCAGCGAGGCTGCATGAATACAGGATTTGCACCCTCTTGGACAAGCCTGGACTGAAAGAAGATGTGAGAGTGTTTTTGAGAGTCTAAACGAGAGAAGCAGGCATGACTCTGCCTGCTTGACTCTATTACTTTGGGGCATTTTAAAAGAATTCTTTACGCCTCTACTTATTTTTCTAATATTCACGCTTATGTTGAATTCCTCTTGCAGAAAAAGATGCTTCACGTTTACCCTAGAGCTTTCACGGCAGTTTTATGGAATCAGCCATTCTAACTATGTTGACATGACATGCCTGCCTTGTTTGGTATCTTACGTTCTAAACATGATATTTTGGAGATTTATTTTTAAGAACTTGAGCTTTGTGTGTACGAGAGAGAGAGAGGGAAAGGGAAAGAGATTGATTTGTGCCCTGACCACTTGTCCCCTGAAGAAAGTCCAGAGGGTCTGAGATGAAAAGACCATCAGAAGTGAGCAGGATAGCACATGTTCAAGGAGCAGATATTCAAGGTGCTTTCAGGAATCTGAGTTGAACAGTTTATAACTTCTGGCAAAAATGAGCGTTGACATTTACAATGGATATGGAAAAAAATTTTTAAAGGAAAGTGACAAACTCACGTGAAGGATTTACAAGTTACAATGATTTATTAATTTTCTACCTAAAAAGAAAAGATAATAACAGCAAAGAAAAGAAATCGTTACAGTTGATAGCAGATTTTTTCCTAATATTTCCAACATGTATGTTGTTTGCAAACATACTGACCAGTGGAAGGTGTAGGAAAAGATTTTCAAGCCACAATTCTAAACAGTTTATGTCTAAGGTTACCAAATATTGATATTATTCCCCTGAAACTTCAAAGGAAGTGTTTATAAATTCTTGAAAAATAAAACTGCATTTTTGTCCTTGGAGGCAAGTGATCCTCTGGGTGAGAACATTCCCTGTGATGGATTTGAGAACATGGTTTGGCCTTGAGAACAACTCACAGAAGTAGGTCAAAAGTTGTTTATTGACCACATAAGTTTCCAGGTGCAGAGTGTATACTGAATGCTCTTACACTGAAGTTGCAGAGAGGAGACGTTAGTTAGGGCTGAAGGACTCTAGCTATGTTTCTGAGCAGAGAGAGAGAGAGACAGAGTACGTGTGTGTGTGTGTGTGTGTGTGTGTGTCTGTGTGTGTGTGTGTGTCTGTGTGTGGTAAGTAAACCTTTTACATCTTCAGGAGGGAGTCTTTACCATAACAGATTAAAAACACTCCAGTGAGTTACATTTGACAGGCTCCTGGTACAGATGCATGCTGGGAACAAACAGGCCTCCTCATTCAGCTACCTTTGACTTCCAACCATAAATATTTTATAAACTACCAAGGAAAGAGAGAGCACCCTGTTATGTGCAGGGCTTATAAAGTTAAAACACTTGAAGAAAGAAAGCAGGCATACTTTGTGAGAACCTTTCAGGGGACATATTTTGGTCATGGATTTAAAATCTTTAAGTTGATCGTTCTGCTACTGCAGTATCAGTGCACTGCAAGCTCAGATCAGATCAGATCAGTCGCTCAGTCGTGTCCGACTCTTTGCGACCCCATGAATCGCAGCACGCCAGACCTCCCTGTCCATCACCAACTCCCGGAGTTCACTCAGACTCACGTCCATCGAGTCAGTGATGCCATCCAGCCATCTCATCCTCTGTCGTCCCCTTCTTCTCTTGCCCCCAATCCCTCCCAGCATCAGAGTCTTTTCCAATGAGTCAACTCTTCACATGAGGTGGCCAAAGTACTGGAGTTTCAGCTTTAGCATCATTCCTTCCAAAGAACACCCAGGGCTGATCTCCTTCAGAATGGACTGGTTGGATCTCCTTGCAGTCCAAGGCACTCTCAAGAGTCTTCTCCAACACCACAGTTCAAAAGCATCAATTCTTTGGCACCCAGCCTTCTTCACAGTCCAACTCTCACATCCATACATGACCACAGGAAGAACCATAGCCTTGAGTAGACGGACCTTTGTTGGCAAAGTAATGTCTCTGCTTTTGAATATGCTATCTAGGTTGGTCATAACTTTCCTTCCAAGGAGTAAGTGTCTTTTAATTTCATGGCTGCAGTCACCATCTGAAGTGATTTTGGAGCCCAGAAAAATAAAGTCTGACACTGTTTCCACTGTTTCCCCATCTATTTACCATGAAGTGATGGGACCAGATGCCATGATCTTAGTTTTCTGAATGTTGAGCTTTAAGCCAACTTTTTCACTCTCCTCTTTCACTTTCATCAAGAGGCTTTTGAGTTCCTCTTCACTTTCTGTCATAAGGATGGTGTCATCTGCATATCTGAGGTGATTGATATTTCTCCCGGCAATCTTGATTCCAGCCTGTGTTTCTTTCAGTCCAGCATTTCTCATGATGTACTCTGCATATACGTTAAATAAACAGGGTGACAATATACAGCCTTGACGAACTCCTTTTCCTACTTGGAACCAGTCTGTTGTTCCATGTCCAGTTCTAACTGTTGCTTCCTGACCTGCATACAAATTTCTCAAGAGGCAGATCAGGTGGTCTGGTATTCCCATCTCTTCCAGAATTTTCCACAGTTTATTGTGATCCACACAGTCAAAGGCTTTGGCATAGTCAGTAAAGCAGAAATAGATGTTTTTCTGGAACTCTCTTGCTTTTTCCATGATCCAGCGGATGTTGGCAATTTGATCTCTGGTTCCTCTGCCTTTTCTAAAACCAGCTTGAACATCAGGAAGTTCACGGTTCACGTATTGCTGAAGCCTGGCTTGGAGAATTTTGAGCATTACTTTACTAGCGTGTGAGATGAGTGCAATTGTGTGGTAGTTTGAGCATTCTTTGCCATTACCTTTCTTTGGGATTGGAATGAAAACTGATCTTTTCCAGTCCTATGGCCACTGCTGAGTTTGCTGTGGTTAAACCTGGAGATCTTTTCACTATGATTACTCTTGATTGTCTCAGATCAGATCAGATCCGTCGCTCAGTTGTGTCCGACTCTTTGCGACCCCATGAATCGCAGCACACCAGGCCTCCCTGTCCATCACCAACTCCCGGAGTTCACTGAGACTCACGTCCGGATAGCAAAACCTGGGGTTTTTTATTATAAAATTTGTAAAATAATCCAACAATTAAAAAGGGAAAGGTCTGTATCAGTTAGAAACGCATTTGGCCAAAAACCTAGCTACAGTGGCCTAAACAAGCAAAGAAGCTTATTTATTTTATGCAATAAACCATCCAGGGCTGGTACAATAGCACAGAGATGTCCTTGGGGACCTATCTTTTCTTCTTCCACTGTCCTTATTGGTCTTTAGATCTTAAAGACCAATATTGGGGTTATCCTTATGTTTGTTTCCTCATTATCACAAGATGGCTGCTGCCCCTCAGTAGGCTTTGTGTCTATGTTTCAGGAAGGAATTGAAAGTCAAGGCAAAGGACTGAAGAAGGATGCTAGATAAGTCTGCTCATTATTAAAAGATTTCTCAAAAAGCCAATTATTGATAAACATTTATATCTCATTCACTTGTTGAATGAATGACCAGAATTCAATAACTCAGTCATTCTCCAGGTTCAAATGAATCTAAGAAGGTGAATATTTTTAACTGGCTATGTTGTTACCTATAATGAAACCATGATTCTATTAAAATGAGAGGAAGAATAGATATTAGGCAGGCAACAGGCAGAATCTGCCATAGGGCTAGCAGTCATTTCAAAGTATTTTATGTAGTTGATAATAGATTTGAAAAAGCTAATTATCCATATTAAAGGTGAGCAGACTGTGAGGATAAGAGGAATCAACTAACAATATAAAAATAGTGTAACGTTTTTACAGAAAATAGTCACTGACAACATTAATGCTGGAGCACATTGATAATTGACCAATCAGTAGTTATTGTATTCCTGTTTTGTGCTGGGCTAAGTGTTATGGGAAAAGAGGGAAAGAGAGAGAAGAAAAGAGAAGGGAAGGGAAGGGAACGAGGGAAGGGGAAGAAAAATCATAGTAATATCTTGAGGTCTCAGCCTTCCCAAAACCTTACAGGCTACTGAGTAGATGAGGCTGGCATTATTGACCGATCACAAGACTGATTAGAGAGTTATATAAATCATCATGTGCTTAACTAAAGGATGAGTAACTCTGTCTAGACTCAATGTAAATCTTAGTTCAGAGTTGAGGAGGAGATCAGTGTGGGCCAGAAGAGTTAGAGAGGGCTTTATGGGAGAAGTTGGCTTTCTTACAAACTTGTTCACCAGTATCTCAGAATACTACTCCAGGTTCTAACTTATAAAAACCCAACTGAGACTGTATAAACAAATACAATATTGTCAGTGTGTGTATGTATATGTGTATATGCCCATATGTGGGGCTATCTTTCAGAAGAGAAGTAATATATTTACTCATATAACTAAAGTATCTCAGTCAGGTATGGCTTGATCCAGGGACTCAATCTGTACCATTAGCCCCGGTCTAGTCTTACCTCCCAGGCTTCCCTGGTGGCTCAGATGATAAAGCATCTGCCTGCAATATGGGAGACCCAGGTTCAATCCCTGGGTCAGGAAGATCCCCTGGAGAAGGAAATGGCAACCCATTCCAGTACTCTTTCCTGTAAAATCCCATGGATGGAGGAGCCTGGTAGGCTACAGTCCATGGGGTCCCAAAGAGTCGGACATGACTGAGCAACTTCACTTTCATTCTTACCTCCCAGTTGAGCAGCCTAACTCTTGGATATATTTTCTGTTTTGGTAGTTAAGTGGATGCCAGCGGGTCCAGGCCTGCACCCAAATCACAAATTATAGAAGGAAAAAGAGCTTGACTTTCAACAGCCCTACAAAATCCTGAGCTTGAGTCTCACTGAACACATTTGGATCAGGTGCCCATCTCTTAACTGGTTTCTTTGTTCAGTGGATGGATGTGCTGGTTGAGCATGCTTGATTCAAACACCCTCCCCTGAAGCAGGAGTTGGCAGCCCTCCAAAATCCCATGGACTGCAAGGGAGGGAGTGGTGTTCCAGACGAAAATGGAGATACTGTTGCTAGAGGATGAAGGAGCAACTAAAATGGTTAGTTTTAATAAACTACGGTGAACTGACTCAAGTTTGCTGTTAGTCTACCATGAGATCGTGGATATGACTGTAGGCAAAGAAAGATAAATCACAAGCTGATGTTTTAACAGTCAACAGAATAATGGAAATGCATTTTGTTTGTTTGCTGGTGGATTTATTTAATTCTTTGCTCATCCTTCAAATAATTTGAGATATATATAAAATGTAAAACAATGATAAAATATAAGCGAAAGCATATCAGGGACTTGGTAAATATAATTTGAAATTAAAGCTGTATGGAGACTATAAATTCCAAAAAATTGCTGTAATTGAACAACCGTTGCTCTGAATTTCCTAATAGCTACAGGAAAAATGAGGCTGTAAGTAGTAACACGGAGAAGGCAATGGCAACCCACTCTAGTACTCTTGCCTGGAAAATCCCATGGGCAGAGGAGCCTGGTAAGCTGCCGTACATGGGGTCTCGAAGAGTCGGACACGACTGAGCGACTTCCCTTTCACTTTTCACTTTCATGCATTGGAGAAGGAAATGGCAACCCACTCCAGTGTTCTTGCCTGGAGAATCCCAGGACGGGGAGCCTGGTGGGCTGCTGTCTATGGGGTCGCACAGGGTCGGACACGACTGAAGCGACTTAGCAGCAGCAGCAAGTAGTAACATAGTTCTTATTATCTGTGCAGCAGAAATATACTAGGTTTTCAGATAGTGTAAGGGAGTAGAGAGCATGAATTTGGGGTTGAATACCAAAGCCCTGTAGTTGACCTTGGGCACATATTAATCCTTCTAATTCTCATTTCTCTCGTCTTTTATATGGGAGTACTTGTACTCATAGTTTTGGGTTGTTTCACAAGAAGATAATTACATACACAGTCAGTTCAGTCACTCAGTCGTGTCCGACACTTTGCCACACCATGGACTGAAGCACGCCAGGCCTCCCTGTCCATCACCAACTCCCAGAGCTTGCTCAAGCTCATGTCCATATAAGGTACCAACAAACAAGAGCCTTGAGATGAGAAAAAAGTGTGAAAATTAGGAGACAGTGCGGTTGATTACATCCCAGTCACTAACACAGAAGTGAATTGTGTGATGCTGTGTCTCATGACGTCCCTCGATGACCACAACGGACATGATGACAAAATAATATTTGAGCAAAGATGCTCATAATGGGGCCAAGAAATTATGTTCCAAAAGACAGCCTTGTGATGTCCTAACTTGGTCCAAGGCTCAAAATCCAGAGTGTATAGAGAAATTAGGATTCTGTCCTTCAGACAGTCTTCCTAATGTATTGTGTCCATCAGCCAACCTTTTGATAAACAGAGAGCCACTCAAAGACATAGTCCCTGATGGGGCCTGGAGTGGAGGTATTAGTGAATGATGGACCCCTGTGTGTCAGTGATGTAGGCTGGACATCAGGCCTTCCTGACTCTGGTCCAGGATAAGGCTCCTTCTGTTGGCAAGGACTGGGTTTTACCCCACTGCTCCAGGGAAGCACCAGTCAGAGACCCAGAAATGGACCCTTTTCCTCTCTGTTCATTCTTCAGCTTCCTTTATTTTACCACATTTGTCTGTCTTCACATAAACTCCCCTAACAAGGATTTTCTTTTTGCTTATTCAGATCAACTCCTTGACAGTTACAGGGAAACCCAGGAATTTTACATCTGATGGGTACTCTAGCTGTTAAGACAGTTGTTGCTCTGTAAATTGTCTTCCTTTTTTTCTTTCTATTATATAGTAAAGTCTTGAGGGATGGCAAATAAAAAATACTTTGGAGAATAATGATTTTTTTACTTAACAGTGTTTGATAGTCTGAATGTAATAATAGCTCCCTTCCCCTGTGACTCAAGGGTAAAGAATCCACCTGTAACACAGGAGATGCAGGTTGGATCCCTGGGTTGGAAAGATCCCCTGGAGGAGGACATGGCAACCACTCCAGTATTCTTGCCTGGAGAGTCGCATGGACAAGAGGAGTCTGGCGGGGTACAGTCCATGGGGTCGCAAACAGTCGAACACGACTGAAGAGACTGAGCACACATGCATGCATAGTAAATGGGATGCTTCATCTATCTTGGTGGGGGTTTCTGAAAAAATTGGTTTATCCAGCACCAAGTAACAAATGAAAACAAGAACCAGCCTACAGATACTATGGAAATGGACTCTCCATGGTCAGATCCATGCTGATGGATTGGGTCTATATTACATGCCACACTTGTTCAAAATTAATTCATTTATGAAAAAGTCATACTTGTAAAAAGCCTGCAACATGTAGGCAGTATGACATTTGTTCATCTGAGAGCAATTTTTTTATCTTATTACCATCTCTAGCTAAAAATACCTTATGAATCCTAGATTCTTGTGTGGAGTTAATCTTTCAGCTCGAGTTCACCTTGTTGCTAATTCTCCATCTCATTTCAGTGCGTGGGGGTTGATGTCATTTCATGTAGAAGGGAAATGTATTTCATCTGTCTGCTTCTCCAGCTGTCAGCGAACGTGTGCTGGGAGAAAGCTGCAGGGGTATATTTGGGCCATGACCAGCAAGCAGAGCCTTGTCATTGTTTAGAAATGGTCTCTGTGTCTGCCACTCTAACTCCCTCTTCTGCAGCTGAGGAATGGGGTTTCATGAATGGGTGTTTGAAGAATCAAGAACAATGGGGCCTTTGAGTACTTGGGTACAGCAGGCCCTATTTGTTGCTTACCCCACTTTCATGTCCCCACAGTCTCCTCTTCTTTAGCAGAAATCTGATTTTACTCAAATTTTACTCTGTGAGGAAGGTAATCCCATCCCCACATCAAAGGTGAATCATGAGTAATTTAAGCCTATAGTGGTTGTCTCATTTAGTTTGTTAGTTGTTAGTTGAGATGTGGGCTGGTGACTTAGATCTGACTAAGGAAACATGAAGCAAAATTTTCTTAGGACCTTCTAAGTGAGACTTTCATATCTCATAGGAAGCACTTGATAAAGATCATTTCTTCTTCCTCTGGAGTTTAATGTTCTGCATGTGATGGCTGGAATTGTAGCAGCCATCGTGCAATATGAGGAGAGCTAATCTCAGGACAATATACTGACATACTAGGAGAGCAGAGCAAAATGGAACAAAAATATGGAATGAATTCTACAGTCTCCATGCCCAAGGACTTCTGTTTTGAAAGAGAATATATTTTCATTTTATTTATTTATTTCTAAGAGAATACAGGGATATTGCAGGTTTCGTTTTAGACCACTGCAATAAAGTGAGTGAAGCGATAAAGTGAATCACAATAATTTTTTGGTTTCCCAGTATCAAAGTTATGTTTACCATATGGAGTATAGTATATGTACAATAGCTATGTCTTTAAAAACAAAGTCCAGTTCAGTTCAGTCACTCAGTTGTGTCCAACTCTTTGCGATCCCACGGACTGCAGCACGCCAGGCCTTCCTGTCCATCACCACCTCCCAGAGCTTACTCAAACCCATGTCCATCATGTCAGTGATGTCATCCAATCATCTCATCCTCTGTTGTCCCCTTCTCCTCCCACCTTCAATCTTTCCCAGCATCAGAGTCTTTTCCAATGAGTCAGTTCTTCGAATCACGTGGCCAAAGTATTGGAGTTTCAGCTTCAGCATCAGTCCTTCCAATGAATATTCAGAACTGATTTCCTTTAGGATGGACTGGTTGGATCTCCTTGCAGTCCAAGGGACTCTCAAGAGTCTTCTCCAGCACCACAGTTCAAAAGCATCAAATCTTCGGAGCTCAGCTTTCTTTATAGTCCAACTCTCACATACATATATGACTACTGGAAAAATGGTATCTTTGACTAAACAGATCTTTGTTGGCAAAGTAATGTCTCTGCTTTTTAATATGCTATCTAGGTTGCTCATAACTTCTCTTCCAAGGAGCAAGTGTCTTTTAATTTCATGGCTGCAGTCACCATCTGCAGTGATTTCAGATACTTTATTGTTTAAAAATGCTATCATCTGTCTGAGTGTTCATGAGTTGTAGTAGTAACATCAAAGATCGTGGATCACCATAAAAATAGAATAATAATAAAAAAAGTTTGAAATATTGCGAGAATTAGCAAAGTGTGACGTAGAGACAGAGTGAACAAATGCTGTTGGAAAATGGCACCAACAGACTTTCTGGGTACAGAGTTGCCACAAACCTCCAATTTGTGAAGGAAAAAAGCAGTATCTGTGAAGCACAATAAAGTAAACACAACAAAATGAGGTGTGCCTGTATATTTTTCTTGCTGTTTGAATTGGGCTGGGTGTTCTGTTACCTGCCAGCAAAAGTGTCCTTACTGATATATGGAGATATGCCATAAAGCGATCCTGAAAATTCTTTAGTCAAGTTCAACCCAGTTGTTGTTAGAGGCTGCAGCTCCTCAGTTTTCCTGCTTTGTCTTTTTAAGCCCAGTGGGCATGAGGGGGCAACATTAACAGTTGATGAATTTTGCATGATGCGTTCTCTTTGCGTATCACCCGGGCATTGCACATGTACTCATGAATGTGAAAAATGCCCAAGAAGCCAACTCTGTGTAGACAAATCAAGCTGGGAGAGCTAGAAAGTTCTTTATTGGTAGCTACCAACAAGAATTTGGTAGGATATTTTGAGAAAGGGAAAATGACTGAGTTGAGACTATACAGTTTCTAGAGATATCAAAGCATAGCTTCCCAGCTGGCTCAACATTAAAGAATCTGCCAGCAATGCTGGAGACACAGGAGATGCAGATTCTATCTTTGTGTCGGAAAGAGCCCTTGGAGAAGGAAATGGCACCCCATTCCAGTAAGAAGGAAATGGCAACCCACTCTAGTATTCCTGCCTGGAGAATCCTGTGGACAGAGGAGCTTGGTGGGCTATAGTCCATAGGGTTGCAAAGTGGCAGACATGACTGAAGTGACTGAGCTTGCACGCACCAAGGACATAGCTTAAATGTCATGCTGTCTGTGAAACCTTCCCTGAGTCCCCAAGGCCAAGTTCATCACTCCTTCTCCCTGTTCCATATCCTTGACAGGGCTCTTGCCACAGATTGTCAAAGCACGTGGTGCCCATGGTTGGTTCGCTTGGCTAGACTGTGAGTTCATACAGGACAGGGGACTAATTGTAATCTTTGTTGTATTCACCCATTTGACAATGATTTATTCTGTATCTACTATGTGCCAGGCATTGAGTTGTACTGAAGATAGAGTAGTAAGGAAAAGCAGAGGCACTCCTACAGCCGTGGAATTTAGACTCTAGTCCAAGGCAGACCATCAGATCATCACAATAATCAATTAACTTCTTGCCAATAATCAAATGAATGGCACTCAGGAATTATCTGTTGAAATCAGTCACAAAATTTTCAATATTCCACAGGATCTCTTACTTCCTGGAGGCTTGCCTAGGGTCATATTATGAGGGAAAGTCTCCCAGCGACTAGCAAGATTCAGCCACAGTATGCAAGCTCTTTTCAAGCCTCTACTTGCTTGCGCTTGCTAATGTCTCATTGACAAAAGCAAGCTGCATGGCCAGGCCCAAGGTCTCTGTGGGAGGATGTTATACTCCTCATGGATACAGGCTGGTGGGATTGGTTAGGAGCAGTTACTGTCCAAATCTGCCACACTATTTTTAAAGTGTTGGTTTTGTTATGAAAACCTTGAACAATGATCATTTGAATCCAAGGATAAGGTTCTTGCTACAAATTCATACTCCCAAATTTGATTCAGACATTTTAAACAGGAAAAACAGATGGTGTGGTTCACAATGAACAGTGGATCTTAGGCTTTGGTCTTAAAGTTTTTACATGGTGTTTTGAAGTGAGAGGAATATTGGCAACCAAGCATGTCTGGTCACCTAGTCTTTGTATTATTTACAATGAGGGTAGTCTTCCCTTGTGAAGACTGTAATGAAAATATTAGACTCTTCTCCCCGCCAGTAATCAGGGAAAACCATTTTAAACTGAATGGTTGGCCCATACCAGCAGTACCTGCTATATATTATTAAATGTACAGTGTACCAATACTTCTTCTCTATTGCATTATAACAAATGAATTTTTAAATTAGGTTCAGAGTCTAAATTCTAACTAAAAATAACATAGGACAGATTTAAAGAAATAAAGCTTAACTTGAGGGAGACTTTCACATCTTAAAAGTTGATGTAAAGTGTCTGCATATTTTATCTGAAGAAGCCTGTGATTAAGAGAAAATGTGTTGTAGATCTGAAAAGAAAGTGAAAGTCACTCAGCCATGTCTGACTTTTTGCGACCCCATGGACGAACGGTGAATTAAACTATGTGTGTGGGTCCAGTGGAAAGATTATCTACCCCAAGGCTTCTACGAAATTACATATTCAAAAGTTAATGTATAAAATCACCTGAATTGATTAATAATTGTAATGGAACAACTCCAGATCTAGAACAAATTTGAGGACCCTGAGTTCTTCTCTGCTCTTAACTGGAAAATCCACAACTCTGATACCCAGGATTTTGTTTAATAAAGACTTTTGGATCACTGAATACATAGCATAGAAGGAAGTGCCAGAAATGGCTAGAATTGGTCCAGATTTACTACTGCAGTACCACGTACAGTGCCCTTGAGGTCAACAAAACATATGAGGCATATCCACACACATGTATACACACTCAGGAAGATGAGAGTCAAATAAGATTGACATAACCATATTGCGTTTCTCTATTTCATTTTGATAATAAAAACCATGGACAAGGTTTGAGGGACTCTAAGAAGAGTGGTCAGAGGTTTCAAACACAAGTGCAGTAGGCCTACCATATATATGTGGAAGCAAGTCCAGGTCCTGGGCAAACGATTTGAAATATTCCTTCAGGATGGTTTATCCTCTAAAACTTTTGCATCCTCCCCATGGCATGTAGACTTCATTTCTCATTCCTGAGAAACGTATGAGTATTCCATACTCATGAGCTAGACTGAGGTTTGAAGTTTAGAATTTGTAACATACCATAGCAATGAGATACCCAGATTATGGACAGGTATTCTGTGATTTGCATCCTGACCAGAGAAAGGAGCATAAAGAATGTCACAGAATTAGAACTGAATGTGCCATTTCCTAATTTGTATATTTTCTTCAGTTCAGTTCAGTCACTCAGTCATGTCTGACTCTTTGTGACCGCACGGACTGCAGCACACCAGGCCTCCCTGTCCATCACCACCTCTCAAAGCTTACTTAAACTCATGTCCATTGAGTCGGTGATGCCATCCAACCGTCTCATCCTCTGTCATCCCCTTCTCCTCCCACCTTCAATCTTTCCCAGCATCAGGGTCTTTTCCAGTGAGTCAGTTCTTTGAATCATGTGGCCAAAGTATTGGAGTTTCAGCTTCAGCATCAGTCCTTCCAATGAATATTCAGGACTGATATCCTTTAGAATGGACTGGTTGGATCTCCTTGCTGTCCAAGGGACTCTCAAGAGTCTTCTTCAACACCAGAGTTCAAAAGCATCAACTCTTCGGCACTCAGCTTTCTTTATAGTCCAACTCTGACATCCATATATGACTACTGGAAAAATGATAGCTTTGACTAGATGTATCTTTGTTGGCAAAGTAATGTCTCTGCTTTTTAATATGCTGTTTAGGTTGGTTATAACTTTCTTCCAAGGAGCAAGTGTCTTTTAATTTCATGGCTGCAGTCACCATCTGCAGTGATTTTGGAGACCAAAAAAATAAAGTATATTTTCTTGGCATTTGTCAATTTGAAATTTGAAAATGTTCATCAGATCAGATCAGTCACTCAGTCGTGTTGACTCTTTGCGACCCCATCAATTGCAGCATGCCAGGCCTCCCTGTCCATCACCAACTCCCGGAGTTCACTCAGACTCACGTCCACCGAGTCAGTGATGCCATCCAGCCATCTCATCCTCTGTCGTCCCCTTCTCCTCCTGCCCCCAATCCCTCCCAGCATCAGAGTCTTTTCCAATGAGTCAACTCTTCGCATGAGGTGGCCAAAGTACTGGAGTTTCAGCTTTAGCATCATTCGTTCCAAACAACACCCAGGACTGATCTCCTTTAGGATGGACTGGTTGGATCTCCTTGCAGTCCAAGAGACTCTCAAGAGTCTTCTCCAACACCACAGTTCAAAAGCATCAATTCTTCGGCGCTCAGCCTTCTTCACAGTCCAACTCTCCCATCCATATGTGACCACAGGAGAAAGCATAGCCTTGACTAGACAGACCTTTGTTGGCAAAGTAATGTCTCTGCTTTTCAATATGCTATCTAGGTTGGTCATAACTTTCCTTCCAAGGAGTAAGCGTCTTTTAATTTCATGGCTGCAGTCACCATCTGCAGTGATTTTGGAGCCCAGAAAAATAAAGTCTGATGCTGTTTCCACTGTTTCCCCATCTATTTCCCAGGTTCATAGTATTGATAATATTCACCCAAGGTCACTTGAAATTTGAGTTTTTAGTCAAACTGGAAGTCATTTTTTTCTGAAGCATACTTCAGAGTTCAGCTATGATGGTTTAATCATCACTTTCAAAAATTAATTCTGGATCCTTGGGGGAAATTGCTTCTTTGTATAGATGTCATTACAGTGTGCAGGGTATTACATTCCTAGAAATAGTGAAATGATGTTGTACATGATGAAGATGATGACACTAGATAGACCAGAGTAGAATATTTGGGGCACAGGACACCATTCAGATAACCTCCTGAGCATCTGTAGGTATTGCATATCCTTGCCTTAACATCATGGGAAGTGAACAGAAGGAACCTTGAAATCACTGGGTTCAGTGCCTCCAGTTTATCCATGAGGAAAATTTGTCCTAGAGATGTTGATCAAGGTCCCATGTTCAGAGTCATTCAACTAGTTTGGCCAAGGGGAAAATCAGTTTCCTGACTTTCAGTCCAGGGGACTTTCTTCACTTCACCATACTTTTTCTTACATAATATAGCAAATAAAAGTGTTTCAGGGAATTCTCTGGTAATCCAGTGGTTAAGACTCTGCACTTCTAATGCGAGGGGACTGGGTTTGATCCTTGATTGAGGAACTAAGATCCTGCAAGCCACAGAGTGTGGCCTAAAAAACAAAAGAATGTTTCAAAATATGAGTGTAAAGAAAAAAATTAATAAATTTCCCTTACAGTTTTAGGGAACAACCAAAATAGCATCCTCTAAATGATAAAAATGATAAAATGGGCTTCCTTGGAGGCTCAGATGGTAAAGAATCCACCTGCAATGTGGGAGACCCAAGTTCAGTCCTTGGTTTGGGAAGATCCCCTGGAGGAGGGCATGGCAACCCACTCTAGTATTCTTGCCTGGAGAATCCCCATGGAGAGAGGAACCTGGTGGGCTACAGTCCATGGGGTCGCAAAGAGTCAGACATGACTGAGCGACTAAGCACAAATGATAAAAATGACAATATTGGTTCTAAAACAACAGTATTTTCATCCCAACAGTTTGTGCATTTAATAGACAGATATTTATTAATAATCCACATGCACAAACCAGGTAGACCTAGTCTATTAGAGGAATAAAACAGATGGATTTGTAAAGATGGATTTGTACAGCTATATTTGTCTTTCTGTAGATAGCATTAGACATGGAACTATCTCAAGTAGGAGCAGGGGGAAAGGAGAAAGCATAAAGTTCAGATTTGGCAAGGTTTCTGGAAGAAGATCGGTTATGAATAATTAGATGTGATTTGAGAGTTGGGGGTAGAAAGAGTTTTCCACACGAAAGGCAGCAGTGAGGGAAAAGGGAGTTCCTTAGCGGGTCCTGTATGTTTCCTCCTCTAGAATGGAGGGAACGGGCCCAGGGATTGGAGAGTCGATGGCGATTAGGAAACAGATGCATCTGTTAGAAGACCTAGAATGGCTTGATGGGCAAAAGCCGGCGAGACTCACTGCTGAGTTCTGGACGGCACTATTGGAAGGCTGAGCCCCGTACAGACTTTGGTGTTTGGTGATGGTCTTAAAAAGCAAAAAACAAAGGAGAACTGAAATGGTTAAAACTGTAGAAGGGAGAAGAAAACATAAGAAGAGCATAAAGGAAAATTTATTACATGACAAGCCCAAATAAGAATGGGACATATACAGAAACGCCAGAGGTTCCAGAAGAGAACTGTGAGTGCCCACAGAGCTGGAATGCATGAGCAGCACAAATTACTGGAACTTTTTTTACCTATTTCTTTGATGAATATATATGGCAAACTGCTGCTGTGCTGTGCTCAGCCACTCAGTCGTGTCCAAATCTTTGCAACCGAGGGACTGTAGCCCTCCAGGCTCCTCTGTCCAGGGGATTCTCCAGGCAAGAATACTGGAGCAAGTCGTTATGTCCTTCTCCAGGAGATCTTCCTGATCCAAGGATCGAACCCATGTCATTTTCATCCCCTGCATTGGCAGGCAGCTTCTTTATTACCACTAGTGCCACCTGGGAAACCCCATATTTGACAAGGAAGAATGTTAAAATCTTGTGTTAATTTCTAAGGCATTTCCAAGCGATATCTTGATTACAATATGGATTGAAATTAATCATTTAGTAACTTCAGACGAGAGTATCATTTACTGGGTTATAACCCAGCTCTAACCCTGGATATTCATTGGAAGGACTGCCACCTGATGCAAAGAGCTGACTCTTTGGAAAAGACCCTGATGCTGGAAAATACTGAGGACAGGAGGAGAAGCGGGAGACAGAGGATGAGATGGTTGGATGGCATCACCGACTCAATGGACATGAGTTTGAGCAAACTCCAGGAGATAGTGAAGGACAGGGAAGCCTGGCATGCTGCCATCCATGGGGTTGCAAAGAGTCAGACACAACTGAGTGACTGAACAACAAGGACGACAACCCCTCTTTCAGATGAGGACACTGAGGCCCCAAGATGCAAGGGGACTAGTTCCTGGCACTGCAGTTTCCTAGGAAATTTTCAGATGGGGATTCACAGAATGGATTTGAACTGTCATATCCTGTGGACAGTGAGCACCACACCTGTCGCTGAGATCTAGCCTCACGAAACCATGGCTGTGGCTCTTCCCCTCATTGGTGTGAGGAACCATGGAATGGAGGTGCTGAAAAATCACAAAGTGACTTTTATTCCTCAAAGAAAATCACTTCATCTTTAGCATAATATGGATACTAAGGGTCTAATGCTTTGATGGTGTGTAGTATGAATCTCTGGAAACAGTGTCAGACTTTATTTTTTTGGGCTTCAAAACCACTGCAGATGGTGACTACAGCCATGAAATTAAAAGACGCTTACTCCTTGGAAGGGAAGTTATGACCAACCTAGATAGCATATTAAAAAGCAGAGACATTACTTTGCCAACAAAGGTCCGTCTAGTCAAGGCTATGGTTTTTCCTGTGGTCATGTATGGATGTGAGAGTTGGACTGTGAAGAAAGCTGAGCACCAAAGAATTGATGCTTTTGAACTGTGGTGTTGGAGAAGACTCTTGAGAGTGCCTTGGACTGCAAGGAGATCCAACCAGTCCGTTCTGAAGATCAGCCCTGGGATTTCTTTGGAAGGAATGATGCTAAAGCTGAAACTCCAGTACTTTGGCCACCTCATGTGAAGAGTTGACTCATTGGAAAAGACTCTGATGCTGGGAGGGATTGGGGGCAGGAGGAGAAGGGGACAACAGAGGATGGGATGGCTGAGTGGCATCACCAACTCCATGGACGTGAGTCTGAGTGAACTCTGGGAGATGGTGATGGACAGGGAGGCCTGTCGTGCTGTGATTCATGGGGTTGCAAAGAGTCAGAGATGACTGAGTGACTGAACTGAACTGAACTGAACTGAGTATGAATTTCAGTCAACCTACACATTCAGTTGGGCTTCCCTGGTAGCTCAGTGGTAAAGAATCTATCTGCAATTCAGGAGATCCACGTTCGATCCCTGGGTCAGCATGATCCCCTAGAGAAAGAAATGACAACCCACTCCAGTATTCTTGCCTGGGAAATCCTGTGGACAGAGGAGCCTGACAGGCTACTGTCCACAGGGTCACAAGGAGTCAGACATGACTTAACAACTATGCACGCACATTCAGTTAACCAGCACCTGCGTACTTGCATGCTAAGTCGCTAAAATCGTATCTGACTCTGCAACACTATGGACTGTAGCCTGCCAGGCTCCTCTGTCCATGGGATTCTCCAGGCAAGAATACTGGAGTGGGTTGCTATCCCCTCCTCCGGGGAATCTTCCCATTCCAGGGATTGAACTCACATCTCTTAAGTCTCCTGCATTGGCAGGCAAACTCTTTATTTCCAGCACCACTTGGGAAGCCCTTTAACCACCACATTTGTTCTCTAATCATTCTAGGGGGTGGACCCTTACTGTAGTGTGAGCAGATCTGTCGGGTTAGTCATGACTTTGAACTATGGATGAGAGGACAGCAGCACTCCGGGGAGTCCATGACAGTGCCTTTCACCCAGACTCTTCTCCAGTATCATGCAGGCAACCTTCTCCCCCATCATAATCCCTCATAATGCTGTTCGGAACCAGCCAACAGCTTAACATGGAAGGCTAGGAGTCTACTACAGTAGTGGTTCTTCTAAATGGACCTAGAGGTGGCAGGGCCCCAGAGAACCTCTCTAGAGCCAGCCTCCCGACCCTCATCATCCTAGACTTTCTGTTTCAGTTAGTTTCAGAGTCGGGTCCAGAAATCCGGAGTTTTAGAAGTTTCATAGGTAATTTAAATATATAGCCATTCAGGAACTACAGCTTGTAACATACTGTATTAAATATCGTTTTGCAAAGACTTGAAAGCAGGATTGATGTTCATTCTTCCGACAAGACCAGTCCCCAGAGAAACCTATAATCATGGACTATGAAAAATCTAGGTCCAGACCAAGTTTGCTTTTTACCTAGAAAGCCTTCTTTCTCTGCCCCATTTCAAACCTGGGGGAAGTTATTGAATTGTGGATGTCATCTGGTGGTAGTTACTGTTGTGCTCAGGATTTTGGAAAGACTTCTGTTTATTTGGCACACTGCACACAAGCCTGTCAGGCCCTGGGGATTTGTGGCATTTGCAGAACTTACAAGGCAGGCAACATAAAAATATATAAGTCACTGAGTGAAATATTTGGGAGCTCCCTTCACTTTTACAAATTGGCCATAAAATAGAAACCACAGACATAACATTCGTATAACCATGGTTGCCAAGAATGAAGAATCACTTGGGGTGCGGGAGGGAGAGGGAGGGTTTTTGTTGTGTGCTTCTTTGTAGGATGCACAAAGAAAGAGTAAGTATCAAAAATTTGTGTGCAAATGATAATAGGGACATTAAAGTTGAAATACCTAACAATTGGCAAATATCTGTTGAGGAAAAATGGGGATTTTGATCTAAAGAGGGCTTTAGACATCTTTTCACAGTCGTTAAGTTTACCATTTGAGGGTATTCGCTTGTCTTGATAGACATTTTAAGTGCATTTAGGATTTTATATACATTTCACTGTGACGTATTGCTTCCTGTTTTTTCCTTTCCTAGTGAAGTGGGTCACAATATCTGAGGCAGCTGTGACTGCTTACAGTAGATTAGGGGAAGGAATACAGCGAAAACTACATCCTTCTCTTCCCCTCCCGTTAGCTGCTCTGACACTCCGGACTTACATTAGCTTATAAAATGCATCCTGAGGAAGGAGCAAGAGAGGCCAGTCAACTCCTGTCAGTTCCAGCTGAGCATCTGGGGACATAAGTAATGGATGAGTAATGCCCGATGATTCTGGTTGTGAGAGTAGACTGTTGAACAATAGCATTTAATGAGATTGGACACATTCAAGACATGACAAAAAGAAATAGCATCTCTGTTGCAGAAGCCAAACTAAAGGTCATTTTCACCTTTTGACGTTTTATTATATTAAATAGAGTGTCATTTTGGGGTCAGGTTAGCTGCAAGCTGGGTTTTAGTTGTTACATGGTACGTTTTTAGCTTTGTGACCTTGAACACACCAAATGATCTCTCCGGCCTTGGTTACGCATCTAAAAATACTCCTAATATCCATCTCACAGGGTACTTGAGTGGGTGAAAAGACAAGATAAAGCTCTAGTCAAGTCAAACACAGATTGGGCTGTGGGTGGGGATGAAAGAGACTAGTGGTACAGGGTGGGGAGGGAGTTGGAAGGGGATGAATTAATCCACATTGTCTCTAGACTTCAAACTCTGTCATTGTGTGAATCTGTGATCTATGAGAAAGAGAAGAGCACACAGGAAAGTCGCTTAGGTACTGTTAATGATGCTTAAATTATTTGAAAATTTAAATTCCTAGAGAAATGTACACTAGAGTGAAGACAGTTATGCTATTTGATTCACTATTGTTAACAAAGATTAAAAAAATTTATATGGCACAGAGCCTGCACTTGGGGGTCAGGGTCAGCCCTCCATAAAAATCTGTCCTGTTTTTTTACCATCATTTCAGAAAGTACACATCAGAAAAGATGACAAAGTTGGTAAAACAGACTTCAGGAGCACATTTATAGTTCTACTAAAAACAAGGATGAGCAGCAACTCATTGCCATTGTTAATTTTAACTCCTATCCCAAACCCCCAAATCAACTCATTGATCTGGCCTGACTAAATCTGCCAGTTTCCAGTGAATTCCATAGGTTTTTAGAAAGGATTTAAAAGTCCCACCCTAAATTTGAGAAAGGTTATTATTTGTGATGGTGTATTGTATGTTGTGGCTCAGACAATAAAGAATCTGCCTGTAATGCAGGATACCCAGGTTTGTTCAGTCCCTGGGAGGGGAAGATCCTCTGGAGGAGGGCATGCCAATCCACTCCAATATTAATGCTTAGAGAATTCCATGGACAGAGGAGCCATGGTCCATTGTGTCGCAAAGAGTCGGACACAACTGAAGTGACTTAGCACACACTCACTGTGTTGATTAACCAAGAAATTCAGGAGAAATTATTTCCACCTCAGGTTTCTAAGTGCCTCTGTTCTTCATCTAAAATTTCTAAGATACATTTTATACTCTTAGAATAAAGTACTTAATATGTTGTAACTCACACCTTCTAGGCCACCAATTGACTAAATTGTTGTTCTGTGCTGTCCTAGGAGACAAGGAAAAATGTGTTCATCCAATTCTTGAACAGTTTAATTCCCCCAAAGAAATTAAAAGTTGTGTTTATTTTGGCAGCTTTGTCACAACCACAGTCTATCTCCCAGCCTGGTTATTACAGAAAATCCAACTTACACACACTAGTAGTGCAATTCCACTAAGTGTGAAGCCCAGTTCAACCTCCCTGGATCACAGTCTCATGAATAAGAACTAAATGATTCGTCCGAATATCTGAACTTCTACAATTATTTCCAGAGGGTAGACTTTTGAGGTACTCACTGATTGAACCGTAAATGAAAGGACCTATTATATTGATGGTCTTTTTTACCCTGATGGTTTTATTAGCATTTGGTCAGAAAGATCAGCTGTATTGGAAGATTGTCCTGGTCTCACTGTTAAGTGGAATCATTGTGTTAATGTTAAACAGTACATTAAGCCCCTCAGAGCTGCCAAGAACCAATGGATGTCTATTGAGACACTATGTATCCAAGGCATTTTCTAGGCACCATGAGGACATGTAGATCACAGCATCCATTCCCATCACTTCATGGCAAATAGATGGGGAGACAATGGAAACAGTGAGAGACTTTCTTTGCTTGGGCTCCAGATGGTGACTGCTGCCATGAAATTAAAAGATGCTCGCTCCTTTGAAGAAAAGTTATGACCAACCTAGATAGCATACTAAAAAAGCAGAGACATTACTCTGCTAACAAAGGTTCATCTAGTCAAAGCTATGTTTTTGCCAGTAGTCATAGATTGGAGAAGGAAATGGCAACCCACTCCAGTATTCTTGCCTGGAGAATCCCATGGACAGAGGAGCTTGGTGGGCTACAGTCCATGGGGTCACAAAGAGTTGGATACGACTGAGCGACTAACACACACACATCAGGGCACATAATAGAAGATATTATGACTGACCCTAAGGAAACAAAGTATTGCTCATTTAAAAATATATATATGTGAAGAATTATATCAAAATGGTATATGACTGGTTGCTACGTAAGTGATATTAGTATTATATTTTACTCCAATGACAATTAGCCTTGAAGCTCCAAATTTACAAAATGCTGCTCTGCCTATAAAACATTTTAAGAAAATTAAACCTGTAATTACAAAGGCAAAAATTCAAATTGCATACCATAGCCAAGTTTGGGGTATATTTAGATATGTTGTACTATACTCTTTAACTTTGGGCCTTTTATGGCCTTCTGTTATGGATATGTGCTGAATGATGGAATCTTTTGGTTATTTTATTTGTCAATTACTGTTGAATGCCCAGCATTCAATATGGAAATAATATCTTTATTGGGGATTTAAATATTTAATCAGATACTTTTATAATTGCTTCTTAGTCTATCAGAATTTTTATAACTTGGCAATTAGAAAAGAAAAAGAAATAAAAGGCATCCATACTGCAAAGGAAGAAGTAAAACTATCTCTGTTTGCAGATGTCATGATCAAATATATTGAAAATCCTAAAGAATCCACACAAAGAAACTATTAAAGCTAATAAAATGAGTTCAGCAGGGTTGGAGGATACAAGATCAATATACAAAAATCAGTTGTATTTCTACCAGTGAGCAGCCAATCCAAAAATTAAATTAAAAAGCAGTTCCCTTTATAATGGTGGTTTATTTACTAAGTTGTGTCCAACTCTTGTGATCCCATGGATCATGGCCCGCCAGGCTCCTCTGTCCATGGGATTTTTCAGGCAAGAATACTGGAGTGGCCTTGCTAAAAACTAGCAAGGGGGCACTTTTTCAGTCCCCTTCTGATGTCTATGTCAGAAGCTTTCTCCTATCTCTTTTATAAAACTTTATTACACACACACACACAAAGAATACTGGAGTGGGTTGCCATTTCCTTCTCCAGGAGATCTTTCTGACTCAGGGATCAAACTCAGATCTCCTGCACTTCAGACAGATTATTTACCACTAAGCTACCAGGGAACACCATTTAAAATAGCATCAAAAAATAAATAAGAGAATTATAAGGCTTGTACACTGAAAATTGAAAAACATCAATGAAACAAATTAAAGGAAAATCCAGTAAGTGGAAAGACTTCTACGTTCATGTATTGGAAGACTTAATATTTTAAAATGGCAGTAGTCCCTCTATTGATCTATTGATTCAACACAGTCCCTGTCGAAATCTCAACGGCCTTTTTTGCAGAAATTGACAAGCTGATCCTAAAATTCATAAGGAAATGCAAGGGACCCAGAATAGCCAAAACAATCTTGGTAAAGAAGAAAACAGTTGCAGGGATTCACCCTTCCTGATTTCAAAACTTAGAATGAAGAAATGGTAACCCAAATTCTGTGGTTCTGGCATAGGATGAACATATAGATCAATGGAACAGGACTGACAGTCCAGAAATAAAACTGTAGTTTTATGGTTAGGGGGTTTTCAGTAAGGATGCCAAACAATTATATAGAGAAAGGAAAAAAAAAAAGTCTTTTCAAAAAAATGCTGCTGAGGCAGATGGATATTCACATGCAAAGGAATGAAGTCAGATCACTAGCTCACATCATACACAGAATTAACTCAAAATGAATCAAAGACCTGAATATTAGCACTAAAACTATGAAACCTCTAAGAGAAAACACAGGTGTATATCTTTGTGACTTTGGATTAGACAATGGTTTCTTTGATATGATACTGAAAGCGAAGCAACCAAAGAAAAACTAGATAAATTGGATTCCATTAAGATTACAATCTCAGGCTTTGACATTTCAAGAAAGTGAAAAGACAGTCCATAGAATGGGAGAATATACTTGCAAATTAAGAAAAAATATAGAACTTTTAAAACTCTATGGATAGTGCATAGGATCCTACCTACTGTACAGGAAACTCTGCTCAGTGTTATGTGGCAGCCTGGATGCGAAGGGGCGTTTGGGGGAGAATGGTTACATGTATATGAATGACTGAGTCCCTTTGCTGTCCACCTGAAACTACCACAACAAAAAAAGGTTTATTACCATGTTTGGCTTAATATTCAAGGTTGACCACAGCTTTACCTAGGTGAACACTAGTCACAGCTGGGCCATAGAACATGCTATGAATACCATTCCTTCCCTGACAAATTTTAAATTGGTTGGACTTTTCATTTGCTGGCTTCTCTGTCATAACTCAGCCCCAAACTCTTTGCCCATTGTCTAAATCTCTCCAGTACATCCTGACACATCAGGTCCTGTACAAACGTCATCTTCTTCCAAGGCTTCTGCCCAGTCCAGTCTGGCAGGAGTCAAGGTGCTGGGTAGCTGCTACCCATTAGGGGAGCGAAGGCTGCCAGGAAGATGGAACTGCAGGAGCCAGTGTGCGCTTGGCAGGGCCCTTGGCTGAACCACTCCAGGGGCTCCTGGGCAGATTCTCAAGAGAAGGAGGCAGATGCTCAGCAAAGAGAAGGTGAACTACGCCGAGGTCACTGCAAACATACGCTGCTACACACTCGGTATTCTCTAAGAACAAACCTAAAGGCAATCACAAAAGCCTAACGGCTAAAAAGGAGGGTCTGAGGTTGCCTAAGAACAGGTTATACTCCAATATAAAATAAAATGTTAAAAAAAAATGAAATCTCAAAAAAAAAACAGTGAAAAGATTAAATAACCAATTTTAAAATGGGCAGTGTTTGAATAGACATTTGTCCAAAGAAAATATACAAATGGCCAATAAATACATAAAATATGCTCAACGTCATTAGTCATCAGGGAAATGCAAATCAAAACCACAATGAGATACCACTTCACACCCATTAGGATGGCTATAATAATAATAATAAAAACAAGCAATAACAAGTGTTAGCAAGGATGTGGAGAAATTGAAACTCTCATGCTTTGCTGGTGGGAATATAAAGTGGTGCAGCTGTATTAAAAACAGTTTGGCAGTTCTTCAAAAAATTAAGCATAGAGTTACCATATGATCCAGCGTTTCTACTCTGAGGATTTACCCAAGATGAATCAAAAACAGATGTATACACAAAGACATATAGACAAATGTTCACAGCATATTTACTCATAGTAGGCAAAAGGTGGAAACGATCCAATGTCCATCAACTGATAAATATATAAACAAAATATGGCCTATCCATACAAGCCATGTAAAGAGATGAAATACCAATTCATACTACAACACTGATGAACCTTAAAAACATTATGCTCAGTGAAAGAAGCCAGACACAAAAGGCCGCATGGCCTGTGATTCCATTTATATGAGATTTTTGGAAAGCTATAGGCAAAACCCTAGAGACAGAGAGTAGATAGTTTCAGTGAATCAAGATAATGAGGTAAATGGAAGTGAATGCTAATGGGTGTGGAGCTTCTTTTCCAGTGCTCTGGAATTAAGTACTGGTGAAGGTTCACAACTCTGTGAATATACTGAAACTCACTGAATTGAACACGTTAAAAGGTGAATTTTATTGCTTTTAAATTATGTCTCAATTTTTGAAATTACTATTATTTCTCCCAAGCACTCTACAGATTGTTCTAATACAACTTGCAAAAGAATATTTTCATTAAAGCACCTATTTATATATTTCGTTCTGAAGAAAAAGACAACAGTGACTTCACAATCAATATTCTAGACGGCATGAAATTGTACCAGTTTTAAGTGTCAGCATAGATGGAGGAGTCCAGTGTTTCTCTCATGTTACACCGTGAAGAAGAATCCCGGTTCATTGTGTCCATTCTCGTTAGCTTCGCACGGGCCCTTCTCACTTGCTGTTGTTCTTCAGCTTCTAAGCCGTGTCTGACTCTTTGCGAGTTTGACCAAATGTTTATCATTCTGCAGTTGAGGGAAGAATCCTCAGTGTTTGAATCCCACAGTCTCTCATCTGCTCTCGCTCATTCCCAGGTGCTGCCTTTCCCGAGCCAGGTGGTGTACAACAGAGTGGGCAAGTGTGGGAGTCGGACCGTCGTCCTGCTTCTGAGAATCTTGTCAGAGAAGCACGGATTCAATTTGGTCACGTCAGACATTCACAACAAAACCAGGCTTACTAAGAATGAACAAGTAAGTTGTCTTTGCTTCATTTGCACCATTAGTGGGTGCCTTCCGGAACACCCTTTCACCCCTACCAAATGAATACCAGAGTTACAATATCATACTGTATTTTTGCCAGGGCGTGGAAGGAAATTTAAGTTGAGGGTTCTGACAGACGTCTGTAAACCAGGAAGTTCCCCTGAAGGGATACTTTTATTAAAACCAGTGAAGGATAGAGTACATGGTCATTGTCTGTTTAGCTAAAATTAGCAGTGCTTAAATCTCACATAGGTACGCCACTGAGTTATAGGTAACGCTGACATCTTGGGAGCAAAAATAAGAAAACCTGATTTTAATATTTCTTCGTTTGCATTTCCTCACAAATGTCCTAAGTTTTTATGGTTATAATAAAAAGAAAACCCTCGTTGGGCCAGGAATCTGGTTGGTTGATGGGGGCACGAGCTTCCTATTATGGTAAGTTCGGGGGGTCTTGAGGTGCCAAAACAGCTCTTGGCCTATTTAGTGGTATCAAAAGAATTATCCCACCTCCTGGGAACAAATCTGCCCTAAGACGCTGACCCATATGAGGCCCATGCGGGTGGTAGTCGGGAAGCTAGGAAGACAGATTCCACTTTGTAAGCTGACACCAAAATAGGGTTGATAGTCGCCACTGAGATGCTTTGTTAGTGTAGACAACAGGCCTAGTGCTGTCATAATCATTTCACAGGGTCAAGTTTGTTAGCTTGGTCTCAAAAAGTTGCTTTGGTCCTCTTAGGTATTTAGAATGGGTGAATAGCCACCACTATAAGTCAGGGCAGGCTTTCCTGGTGGCTCAGTGGTAAAAAATCTGCCTGCAATGCAGGCGACCTGGGTTCGATCCCTGGGTTGGGAAGATCCCCTGGAGGAGGGCGTGGCAGCCTGTTCCAGTGTTCTTGCCTGGAGAATCCCCCTGGACAGAGGTGCCTAGTAGGCTGCAGTCCATTGGGTCCCACAGAGTCGGACATGACTGAAACGACTAAACAGCAGCAGCAGCGTAAGTCAGGGCTCTTCAGAGAACAGTACCAGCAGGATGGAGATATGGCTATCAAAAGATAAACAGATATCAGTGTACAGATGGACAGACAGACAGGAATGGAGATGTACTATGAGGAATTGGCATATGCAATGACGGAGGCTGAGAAGTCCCACACTCTGCCATCTGCAAGTTGAAGGCCCAGTAAAGCCATTGGTGAAACTGAGCTCGAGCCCAAGTGTGAAAGCCTGAGAAGCAGGTGAGCCCATGATGTAAATCCCATGACGTAAGGGCAGGAGAATATAATATGTGATGTCTCAGTTTAGTCAGTGAAGCAGGAAAAAAAAATCACTTCCTCCTTCTTCCACATTTTGTTCTACTCAGGCCTTCAAGGGATTGGATGAGGCCCACCCATGCTGGGGAGGGATATCTACTGAGTCCAACTGATTCAAATGCTCATCTCATCCAGAAGCACTCTCACAGACACACTGGGAAATACTGCTTAATCTGGGCATCCCTTGGCCAGTCAAATTGACACATGAAATTTAACCATCACACCACTCAGTGACTAGGTAAATTTAGGGAATAAACCAGGTGCATGGTTTACTAAGGTGAGACCCTAATGCTACGTGTACTTCTGTCTTACACGATCTTCACCTTTCAGGCATTCAAAACCTCACACACGCAGGGGATATGCAATAGCCTTCCTGTCTCTCTTGTCACAGGGAATGGGAGGACTGTTTTGAGAGTGTAGCGCTGCCAACAGTACTTGCTATAATGTCTGTGTATTTACTGTCTTTCACAGTACAGAGATCAAAATGCCCATTTCTTTGAAAACTTCCACCAAGGGGTCTCTGAGTAATAAGTCTAAATAGTCATAAGCAATAAGCAAAAAAAAAAAAAAAAGTTTTGAGATTAGATAGCTCAGTTGGTAAAGAATCTGCCTGCAATGTGGGCGACCTGGGTTCCATCCTTGGGTTGGGAAGGCCCCCTGGAGAAGGGAACGGCTACCCACTCCAGTATTCTTGGGCTTGCCTTGTGACTCAGCTGGTAAAGAATCCGCCTGCAATGTGGGCGACCTGGGTTCAATCCCTGGGTTGGGAAGATTTGCTGGAGAAGGGAACGGCTACCCACTCCAGTATCCTAGCCTGGAGAATCCCATGTGCTATACAGTCCATGGGGTCACAAAGAGTCAGACACGACTGAGTAACTTTCACTTTCACTTTTTCACTTACAAGTTCTGTGGTAGGTGCTCAATAGAAAAATTATATTTGCTGACATTTTAAGATATCACATTCTATCAGTAATTTTCATGGGGTAGGTTCTTTGATTTCCTTATCTGATTGAAGAACAAATATAATTAGGGCTGGTTATACCCTTTTTGCCTGGAAAATCCCATGGACGGAGGAGCCTGGTAGGCTGCAGTCCATGGGGTTGCTAGAGTCGGACACGACTGAGCGACTTCACTTTCACTTTTCACTTTCATGCATTGGAGAAGGAAATGGCAACCCACTCCAGTGTTCTTGCCTGGAGAATCCCAGGGATGGGGAAGCCTGGTGGGCTGTCGTCTGTGGGGTCGCACAGAGTCGGACATGACTGAAGCGACTTAGCAGCAGCAGCAGCATACCCTTTTTACTCCCTGAAAGAGAGCAACTGTAATAAATAGCCTATGCGATTGCAATGTTGTTATAAATAAAAAACTTGGTTTTCTTTTGAGTCTTTCAGTCAGCTATCAGATTAGACTTAAATGTTCCTATGTATGGAAATTATGCTCAGTTCTTAAAGCCTAACAAAGTATAGTATCTGGACTTTAGTTCCCACTGCAGAAAGGTGTAAAAACTCAGAGGGAGCAAAGTAATGAGAATATTAGACCCTAAGATGTTCAGGAAGACCCTAGAAAAACAAGCACAAAATATGATATTTGAATACACTCTGGAATTTTAAACAAATCAACCTACTTTGTTTCCTGTGATGAACTGTAAAGGGAAGGACATAGACTAAAAATGAAGAATAATTTACTAATGGTACACAAATTGTAAAGTCTTTTAGAAAGGGTTAAAGCCAAAGTCATCCTTTCCTCTAAAACAGAGGTTAGTTCTCATCTGTTTGGAATGATTGGCTTGTCTGAAAGCCAGGGAAAAGACTAGACAATCTTTTAAGGTTCTTTCCAGCCCTGTGATTCTGTGATATATTTATACAACTTCTGCCATGATCTGTGTATAATTAGTTGAAGCATTTCTGATTCCTGTGGTCAGTGTGACCTAGAATATACTTCATTACTTGGTTATTGCAGATTCCTATTAAATTATAAGGCAAGTTTTAAAAAACTTAAGGGAAAGGTATAGATCTGGTAGAAAAAGCAAACAAACAATTTTGATGTACAAACAAGCATAAGGATAGTGACAGTTGCCTCTCTGGAGCTAGCTGACCGGGCTGTGACATACAAGGGGAGCCAGGAAACGCCAGGACAAGAAACCAAGTTTGAAGTAGTTCAAAGAAGACTTGAAACCAAGTCTCAAGAATGTTTAAAGAAACTCTTTCTTTGTTACATGCATCCTTTTTCTAAAGATTCAAAGTGCATGAAACAAGTAGAGAAAAATTTTTATTTTAACCTAATATATGCAAGAAATAATCTGTGGTGTGAATAGCTCCCTTTTCTTGGTAATTTATTAAAGGAAAGGGGAGTATGTGATTTAGGGAGATGAGTTAAAATTTTATAGTCAGTGGTTCTTAGCATGAAAGAGTAGAACTCTGAAAATGTAGTTCCCATGGCAACATTGTTCTCTGGAGTTAATGACAAGTCTGCTTTGGTGCAGTACGAGTTAAATGGACTCTTGTGGGCTGGCCTGGGACTCTCTCCACCATGTCGAACATTTCTTTTATGAGAAAATGTGTTCCAAGTTCCAAACTACTGACTTATAAATGAACTTTGGAAAAGTAACCGCTTATGAGACTGAAGACTGGAATCATCTGTATCATTGCATCCATACACAATGGCATCTCTCTGGGCTAGAGTCAAATTCACACATACGTTTCTCCCTGGAGGGTACCTGTCATCTCACACACACATGCACACACACGTACACACACAAACCCATTGAGCACTAGATTTTAAAAAATCTATTTCATGGAGTAAGACACTGAAGGGATTATTAAAAAGGAAAGAGAGCATGAAGACAGCAAATGTTACAACATCAATAAAAAGCCCATTACATCTGCCCTTATAAGAAATAGAAATGCCTTTGAAGTTAATATTTTAGAAAACTCTGCCTCCACAGAAGAACATTGACAGCTGGTGCTGGCCAAATGTTGGACCTTTTGCAGGGCATATAATGGGAACTCCGGATGACATCATTTGATTTATGCTTTAAAACCAGATTTAAATCGCTTGGGCTAGTTTAGATACTTTCTTGGAAAACAGAGATCATGTACAACCTAAAAGATACAGAACCATTTTCCAGAAGGCAGGATGTGTGATTTCCAAAAGACTCATACCCATCTTTGTTAATGGTCTGACCCTATCTTTCAGAATGCTGCTCTGAGGATAATAAAAGCCAATATGTCAGAGGCATATCACAGACCTAAGAAGTCAAAATGATTTCATTCCTGTTGAAGAAGGGCAAAAACTGTTGGCATATGAACCTAAAAGATGGAGAAAGCAAATACATTTCCAATTTTTATTTAGACTTAAGCTATGTGTGTGTTCAATCACTTAAGTCATGTCTGACTCTTTGTCACCCCATGGATTGTAGCCCCCCAGTCTCCTCTGTCCATGGGATTCTCCAGGTAAGAATACTGGAGTGGGTTGCCATTTCCTTCTCCAGGGGATCTTCCTGACCCAGGGAATGAACCAGCATCTCCTGCGTCTCCTGCTTTCCAGGTGGATTCTTTACTGCTGAGCCACCAGGGAAGTCCGTACTGAAGCTATGGAGGATTCCAAACTGAAATAGCAGCACCTGCTCTGTGCTAATTGTTTTATTTTATTATTTCATTTCTTTCGTTTGGACCTAAAACTAGACCAGTGAGTGGGTACGATTTCCTATTTTATGGATGAGAAAACTAAAACAGCCTGATGAAGTCACTTTCCAAATATAATAAAACTGACTGTCCATAGCACTTGGGCTTGAACTTGGGCCCTCCCGAATTTAGGAGCCACCCTCCTAATGCAGTGGCTATATGCTCTGGTTGCACAGCAGGATCTTTTTAAAACAAAAAAAACAAATGTTTATTTTTTTATATATTTTTGTCTGTGCTGGGTCTTCCTTGCTGTAGGCTTTTCTTCAGTTTTGGCAAGCAAGAGCCACTCTCTGTTTGTGGTGTGTGTGTTTCTCTTTGCAGCAGCTTCTCTTGTTGTGGCTCCCAGGATCTAGAGCACAGGCTCAGTAGTTATGGTACACGGCTTTAGCTGCTATGCGGCTTCTGGGAACTTCCTGGGTCAGGGATTGAACCTGTGTCTCCTGCATGGGCAGGTAGATTCTTTACCACTGAGTCACCAGGGCATCCCCAGCACAGCCTTATGATTATGTAGTTGCTGTATGTAGCCCTTCTTCTGGAGATTCTGGGGTAGAGTCTAGAAAAGTTTTTATTTTTTTGATCAAGCACCACAGGAGTTTCAGAGTTAAGGTTGTTGTTGTTTAGTTGCTAAGTCATGTCTGACTATTTTGTGACCCCATGGATTGTAGCTGCCAAGCTCCTCTGTCTGTGGGATTTTCCAGGCAAGAATACTGGAATGGGTTGCCATTTCCTCCTCTAGGGGGTCTTCCCGATCCAGGGATTGAACTTGTGTCTTCTGCATTGGCAGGTGGATTCTTTACTACTGAGCCACCAGGGTTAAGGATCCTTGTCAAAACCGTCATATCAGCATTTCCCTAAGTGTGTTCCTGAGAAATTTAGTCTCCTAAGACATTGGGGAAAAAAATGAATATATCATGACTTAAGAAGTTTGGAAAATGCTATCTCCTTGTCCCCCTCTAGGAAAGTCACAACAATATTCACATTTTAAAGACTCTGAGAATTTTTTAAATTAAAAACAAACAAAAAAAAAGTCTGTTTAATCAGCTTTCACCTAAAGTGTCCCAGTCTGAGTTGGCCAGGGGACTCTTTATAGTGTTTGTGGCTCTCAATTGCATCCCACAGAACTCTGAGTCACAGTTCAGAGCTGGCGGACCAGCCTACACACTTCCATCAGTCATACCAGTAAAGGCTACTCTTTCACTATAAACTTCACATCTGCAGTGACTCTATTCACTAGCCATTCAAATGACTAAACTCTTGAAAAGTATTCAAAGAACAGTGGATACAGCCCCTATGTCAGTGTGTTCTAGAGTGCCGTACCCTCTTCGTCAGAAACAGAATTTCTTTATGGTGTTTTAATTTCCCTTCCTCACTGCTCTCAGCCACTGCACAGTCCATGTCTGACTGTGGCTACAAAGCATTGCAACGCTAGAAGAGAAAACCCACCGAAAGAAACCGCATTAGACTTGGAAACCATCCTGGGGCCACTGGGATTCCTCCCAGGCTTCCCTAAGGCAGAGTCACCTGGCCTGTGTTAAAGGCAAAGGTTGACTCATTCATTCTGAGGCTGGTCCCACCACTGTTTACTTGTTGTGATGAATATTCATTGAGGCCCTTCTGTTATTGCTGTAGACTGAGGATCAGACAGCATAGTAGATGCTTGTGCATCTCATTTTAATCCTTTAAGCAACATTATTAGGAAAGTATTATCACCCCCTTAAAAAGGAAAAAAACCAAATGCTCAAGAAGATATGGGAGAATAAGAATTGAAAATGAACTGGGATCAAATCCCAAAGAACCTTGAATGTTAGGCTAAGGAGATAGAACATTATTCATGGGCAGTGGGAGGTCAGTAAAAAATGGTTCTTAACCATCATGGGCATCAGAATATTCTCAGGAGCTTTTCACACATGTTTCTAGGTCCTACTATGAAATACTGAGTTATGCTCTTAATGGTGGCACCTAGGTATTTGTATCTTGTGGGGGAGCAGGAAACTCCCCAGGAGATGCTCAGGCACAATTCTAGTGAAGATTTATTGCAGGAAAGGATCTAATTATTAGAAAATTAAAGGGAATCCTCCACTAAACAAGAAAAATTCCTCTTTCACCTGCTGCTGCTGCTAAGTCACTTCAGTCGTGTCTGACTCTGTGCGACCCCATAGACGGCAGCCCACCTGAGAATCCCTTAAACCTCTGAAGACATTGTGTCAGAGGCCTGCACGTTTATCCCAGAAGACTAACTGTTGCTTGAGATGTTTTGGAAAAGGCTCCTCAGAGTGACCCTCAGAGTTCCCTGACCTTAGAGTAGGAAGGATGTGTCCACAGGCATCAGAGCTGCTCCAACTGGACTTTGGAGTCAAACCAAAATTAGCTGAGTCCATCTCCATGCCACAGGGCTAAGTTCACCCAGTGCTGCAAACAAGGTCTTATCTTGGAGTCCTGTAGACAAAAATCTGAGTCTGCTAGTAAAAACTCAGTGCAGAGAAAAGAGGGGGAAAGTAGGAAACCACAAGCTCTGAAAAATTAAAATGTTTTCTCCTCTGGTTCAAGTTGTAGCCGCGAGGTTGATTTTCTCTGTTCAGATGCAGCCTCCTTGCCTTGGTCACATCATTACTCCCCCTGGTGGTCGTCTTCTTCATTGCAGGCATGTGTTGTACTGACTCCTTAGTGAGGAGCTGAAGGTGGGAGGGCCATCCGACCTCCTTCAAAAGGGGCTTTCTTCATGCAGGAGGAAGATGGAAAGGTAACCAGAGCCCACAGCCATCCTCCTGGCCTCTGAGGTTAAAGGGCCAAGGAGTTCTCTTCTGAGCTACTCCTTATTTGGCTTTGATGTGTAAAAGCATGTCTTTTCTTTCATTTAAGATGTTGTGCAAAATTATGGGACATCTAGTTGTTTATGAGTGACACAAGAACTCAGATCAGAGTAGGGTCAATGCTCTGTCAGTTACGGCTGACAAGCATCTCCCAAGGAAGTCTTTTACTAACTAGCTGTGTTTATAGAACTGCAGGTAAAGGTTTTCTGCTCTGTCATCTCAGCCAGTTAGGTTGAAAGCAAAAGATTAATAGCTACTGCCTGGCACATCCTCTACATTATAAATTCTGTTTGATTCTTGCCTCTTTTTTTTAAACTTCAGTTCTATCTCATTCTCAGATGTGCTGTGATTCAACTTCTTCTTTTAGATCCATTCCATTACAGAGTTATTTTTCATTCTTTTTATTTGTAGTATTTTAAATTCATTCCTGGCTTGTTGCACTATTTTCCCACCGAGAACTTTAAAAAATATTCTCTCTGATATTTTGATGCTTTTATTTTTATTACTTTTAATGCTTTTCCATCTGTTAGAACTTTCTTTTGATTTTTAAACCCATCACAAAAAGATAGAAAATTCATATCTTCATAAACCCTCTTTAGTCTCCAGAGTTATTTTGCTAACCGACCCCTTCCTCCCATTTTAACAGGTTATATATAGATCAAAAAGCAGTGGGAATGGTGAGGAGATTGCAGTTTAGTGATAAGCAGCAGGATTTTTGGTGTCAGGTAGACTTGGGTTTAAATCCTCACTCCACCTGGTTGTAGTGGTGAGATCGTAAGCAATCTATGCAGCTTTTCTGTGCCTCAGTTTCTTAACCCGTAAACCCTGGATGATAGTTAACTCATGGAGTCATTTAAAGATGAAATGCCAGTATGTACATAAAGAGCATCTTGATTCAGTGATAGCCTGGAAAACACTCAGAAAACGATGGTTTGTTTTGTGTTGTTACATCCTAGATGGTGAAATAGTACAACTGTTAGCTCCATGTGACACCACGGTAATGAATGCACAAATCTGTCCCAGAAAGCCTCGGTGATAATTCTGTCTTCAGTGAACTGTATATTTCTTAACTCCAATAATGTTTTTCTAGAGGAGGTCTGTGCGTGCATGCTAAGTCACTTCTGTCGTGTCCAACTCTTTGCAACCCTGTGGACTATAGCCCGCCGGGCTCCTCTGTCCATGGGATTCTCTAAGCAAGATTACTGGAGTGAGGTGCCACGCCCTCCTCCGAGGGATCTTCCCCCTGCCCCCAGAGATCGAACCCACCTCTTTTGCATCTCCTGCATTGGCAGGTGGGTTCTTTACCACTAACACCACTCAGGAAGCCCCCAAAAGGGGGTACTTTATTGCATAAACAGTTTTGGGTATGTATTCTATGTAGGCACCTGGGCTTGGCTTTCTGGGGGATAAATAAAACCTGGCCACCACCCTCAAGGAGCTTTCAGTCTGGTTCAAAGCCAGGACACAAACCCAGCTATAACGTAACGTAAACGGAGCATGTCCTAGAAAATTCTCAGAGTGCCGCAGGAAGTTAAAGAAGACAATCATATCTCTAGCCAATGATGTTCAAAACCAAACCCATTTCCCCTCCATTCTGGAGGCAGATTCCTTCTTCCTGCAGTGTTTCCCATCTCCACGAATGGGTACCACCACATGTTCAGACCCCAGCCAGGACTAAAAAGGAAGCTCCATTGACCATGCCCTCTCCTTCCCTTATGTTGCCAGCTGCTACAAGTCTCAGCACAGTCTCCCTCCTTAATATACCCAAATCTCTCCATCTGTTTTCACTTCCTTGAACCTCATTCCTTGTTTCTGAACCTGTTGAGCCTTAGGGTTTCCTGGCATGCTTGTTAAAATGCAGATTGATGGGCCCCACCTCCAGAGTTTCTTCTAATTCCATAGGTGTGGAGTGAGGCCTGGGATTTTGTGTTCTTATTAAACACATGTCCTGGGCTTCCCTGGAGTCTCAGTGGTAAGAATCTCCTTGCCAATGCAGAAGACACGAGTTCGATCCCTGGGTCAGGAAGATTCTCTGGGGAAGGAATGGCAACCCACTCCAGTATTCTTGCCTGGGAAAGCACACGGACAGAGGAGCCTGGTGGACTACAGTCCATCGGGTCACAAAGGAGTCAGACACGACTTAGAGACCAAACAACATAATCAGGTGTCCAGGTGATACTGATGTAGCTGGTATGGGAACCACACTGAGAAGTGATGAGTCCATGACCTCATCATTTCCTGTTGAGATTATTTCTGTCTTCCTCACTCACTAAACTTTCTGCTTCTAATCCTTACTCTCTTTTTCACCTGACCTTAGATCTGAGAGAAGAAAAAAAATCCTTTCTGGCTGTAGATAAATGTTGAAATCCTTCATGAGACCAGCAAGACCCTCAGTTACCCAGTTCTTATCTTCCTCTCTAGTCTTGTCCACTGCCTTGCTGATTCCGTGCCTGCCCGCCTGGCAGTTTTAATAGCCAAGTCATTTTTGTGTTTTGTGCTTTGCATCTGCTGTTCACTCTGTCTGCCATGCTGAGAGTCCCTTTCTTCTCTTATTGACTCCTGTGTATCCTTGGAAACCACTGAGAAACACCTCCTTACCAAAGCATTACCTCTCCATCTGCAGGTCGGGACAGGCATCCCACCTCCATGCTTTCTATCCCATGATCGTTATCACATGATGATACCTACCTGTTTATCCACTTCTCCCACAAGTCTCTGAGCTTCCTGAGAGCAAGAACCAAATCTTTTATTTTTAAAGCCACAATCCAGAGTGGCACATAGCCTGACATAGTTGAAAATCAATGATTGTTGAATGAAAAAACTTCAGGAAGGCTACCTGGAGGAGGCAAGCATTTTAGCTAGTTGTAAAGGAGAAGGAAATGGCAACCCACTCCAGTGTTCTTGCCTGGAGAATCCCAGGGACAGAGAAGCCTGGTAGGCTGCAGTCCATGGGGTTGCACGGAGTCGGACATGACTGAAGTGACTTGGCAGCAGCAGCAAAGAGTGATTAGAATGTGGACATGCAGAGAGAAGAGGAAGAACATTCTAGAAGAAGAATCTTGAGCCCAAGTTTGGACATGGTCAGTCTTGGACATGGTGTATGGAAGGAATATGGAGGAGTCTAGTTTGACTGGCTATAGGATGTGGGATCTTGAGGGTCAATTGAGGGAAATAGTAAAGATAAAATTAACTTGACTCAGCAAGGGATTGAATATGGGAGTCCTGGAAAGACCCAAATCAAATGTGAGGATATGGAGAGAACCATTAACCAGAAAGGAGTAAAGATGGATGAGGATCAAGAGTGTGGTTTTGGCCAGGGTAGATTTGGGGATACCATTAGGACACATTCCACTGTCTTGTCTTTCTATGTCTTCCCATTGATTTTATTCAGGTTTTGATCTCCAGGGCTTGGTAAGCACCCAATATAAATGCTGAATGAATGAATGAATTCAGTGGAATCAAAATAAAGGCTAGCAGTGGTCCTGCATGAGCCAAGGCAAAGGAGAGTTAGTTCCTGTGATAATTTTAAGTAATATCTTTGCCACTCACACAGATAAGACTCAGGTGAGAGAAATGTAGGCTGCTGGCAGCGTTGGGAAAACCAAGGGGGAACTCAGGTGATGGCCAGCAGGTGCTCAGGAGCCGGCTGCTTGTCACTCGAAATGGGGAAGGTTAGCATTTGTGAGGGCTTCCCAGGGGGCACTAGTGGTAAAGAAGCTGCTGGTCAGTGCAGGAGATCTAAGAGACGCGGGTTTGATCCCTGGGTCGGGAGGATCCCCTGGAGGAAGGCGTGGCAACCCACTGCAGTATTTTTGCCTGGAGAATCCCGTGGACAGAGGAGTCTAGCGAGCTACAGTCCATAGCGTCGCCAAGAGTCAGACACGACTGAAGCGACTTAGCATGCACAGCGTTTGTGAAGATGGCCAGATGACACCATCTTCACAAACTGTGAACACAATGCCGTGGACTGAAGATTGTGGTACTTTATGTGGATTTTCCTATTTCGTGTGCAGGACAAAATTCGTGAGAGCTGAAATGTACAGTCTGACTACCCTATACTAATGTGATAAATGCAAGCATTAGTAACTTTATTCTCTATTTAAAGAGATGTCTAGAAAGAGTTATGCACTGTCATCACTAATCCATTTTTCCTCGTGAAATAGACGGCTTTATGACTATTATGACACTGTTCTCAAAATCTAACCACTACTGTTCTTCTCTCAAATTTAACACATTGACATGTGTTTAGAGAATGTAATATAATGTTGAATATGTGAAGGAAACAGGTTTTCTTCTGACCCATTTTTCCAGTCTTGTGTAATCCTAGATGGCTTTCTCATATTACTCTATGTGTACAAAGAAATAGCTGAAGAAAAATAATCTAAAGATTAAGGCATTGAATGGTCACTATTTTAAACATACACACAGTTATGCTTCTAAGCAGACAACCTCAGCAATCAGTTACTTTCGGCTGTGCTCCCAAATCAGTAATTCTGCTGGTAGATCTATCAAAAATCAAAATTCATAATGTGAAGGAAGCTGGAAGTTTTATTAACCAAAAACAAGCTCTGGAGCATGCAGGGGGGTTGTAAAGGATAAACAGAAGATAAAGAGGCAGGATTCAATTTCCTTTTACATGCAAGCTTGAGGACAGGCAGACCATTATTCACCCATGCCTGCCACTGACGAACAGAAGCCCTGGGTTATGAACTGCAAGTCATCTGCTTTTAAAATTCAATTTCATTTCTTCAAACAGTCGTTGTGAGCACGAATGTCTAATGAAAGAGTGTAGGCCACGACGTCCTAGAGTAACCATCTGTAAGTCATGGACTCGTTGGAATTAATTCATTTAACAAATATTTATGGAGCATTTCCGTGTGTGTCAGCTCCAAGCTAGACAGGAGGGAACAAGGCAGACCAGGTTTCCGTCACGCTTGAGACAAACCTAGAGTTCCAGACTCCCATTTTATTGTTGTTGCTACTGTAGTTAACACATGAATGACCGTTTTTGTTTCCAGTTTTCAACTTGAGCTATTTCATAAAATATGAAGTGCTGCCCTTCTGATGTCTGTCCAAAGTAGCGATTTTCAATGTGCTGCTTAAAAATTCCAGAGTGTCAGCTTTGATGGGGCAAATAAGAAAATCTAAGGAAAGTGGAATTCAGGAAGTCAGGGAGTCATAAGAATGCTTGGAATTTCTAACAGATTTTACTAAACGTTTTCTGTATCATGACATGTTCCAGAAGACTGTAAATGTTAGTTTGTACAAATTAAAACTACTTTTTGCCTTGCTGATAACTGCAAATAAATAATTCAGATGACCACCCACCAAAACCCGAGAACATTTTTTGGGAAGTGGTGGGGGGGGTGTTACGTGTTCCCTCTGAAATACTTGTTTTGTAAATTTTATAATCAAAGGGAAAAATAATGAGATAGTGCCTCATTTTATTTCTACTTTTCAATTCTGCAGAACTAGTTTCAAATGCTTCTGTATTTCCCAGTAAGATCATTATAGAAATGTAAACTAATCATTAACCTTTGTCTTGATTGGACTTTAAAGGGGAGGATTAAAGGCATTTTCATACTTGCATTTCAGGACAGCAACACACTGACTTCTCCAGTTAAAATTACTTCAACTGTCACTTTTATTTCATGATGGCAATTAACTAACTTAAATTCAGGACTGCACATTGCAAGAGCTTCTTTATTTTATTTAGTAAGGAGCCTTATGTAAAGTTCATAAGCACAAAGCATAGCTGTTTAGCCTGGTTCAAGAAGTAGTAAGTGAGGAAAAAAAGAGTTGGGGAGATAACCTTTAGCTTAATATAACTTGGTAAATTAAATCCTATATATGCTAATTTTGTACTTTTTTTTAATAGATGGAACTGATTAAAAATATAAGTACTGCCGAACAGCCCTATTTATTCACCCGACATGTTCATTTCCTCAATTTCTCAAGGTAAGATATTTTTCAGTTTAATGGTTCTTTCATTTCTTTTGGGTACTTAGTCTCCTTCTAACAAACAATTACTTTAAAATCTACCTTCCTTTCCAAGGTAGTGTAATTGCCCTTCAAAAGACATTTTTAATCCATTTATTTTTTCAGTAGAAGGATCAAAATTTGAAATATTTGGTTAAAAGCTTCATTTCTTTCTAAAAATACTGCTCTTAAGTCTTGTGAAAACTTGAAAATTTTTTTTAATGAGAAGCCACTTGACCTTATAGTTCTCAAAAAAAAAAAAAAGATTTTGTATTGGAACAAAATAGACAAGAGATGGATATTTTAGCAGATATATTTCATTGCACATTTTTATACAACCTGCACCCACACAGGACTCTGGGAATAACTTGGAGGTGGAATTATGTGTATTTTGTGTGTGCTGTGCGTATGTTTAGTTGCTAAGATGTGCCTGACTCTTTATGACCCCATGGACCGTAGCCTGCCAGGCTCCTCTGTCCATGGGATTTTCAGGCAAGCATACTAGGTTGCCATTTCCTCCTCCAAGGGATCTTCCTGGCTCTAGGGTTGAGCCCATGTCTCCTGTGTCTCCTGCATTGCAGGCAGATTCTTTACCCGCTAAGCCATCACAAAGCTAGGCCCAACCTCTTTCTCTACCTTTCGAACACTCCATTTCATTACTCTAAACCTTGCATGTTTGATGTTGGTGGGTATTTTAGAAATCTGTGTTTTTTTCCTCTTCACCCGCAAGGACCTTTTGATACTAATGCAAACCTCAAATTTATGTGTTTTGATCCTCTGTTAAATTGCTAACTGCACGTTCTGGGCATTCTCTTCCCCAGGGATCCCTTAGCACAGATTTCTTGTCACTGTACTTTACTGTAGCTCTCAGAGTCCTCCTCTAAGGCGGGCCTGTCTGAGCTCACAGTTGAGGTTGACAGAGCACTAGGTCCCCGGGCCAATCTGCTGACTAGCCCCGGACCCTGGGCCTCCCCATCAGCCATCTGACCAGCCCTTTCCTCACTGCTTTTCCCATGGGGATAACAGGACCTCACAGGCTCACAGGAGAATCCTATCTGTGCTGACCTCGTGGCCCCGAGGGCCAGCAACCAGGGAGGCCTGAGTTTGCCCTGGGCAGCGCTTTGGCTGCCCTGCCGCAGGAAGCCTAACAGTCTGCAGGGCTGCGAGAAGAGTTTAGCCTTCAAAGAACTTTCCTGCTGTGCTGCGAGCCTTGTGCAAATGAAGTGTAAAGAGACAGATTCAGCAAAGCCAGTTACTAAGCAGCAAAGAGGAGTTGCTGCCTTATCTTTGAAAGCAAGTCTCCCCTGAAGTTCCCCAGCCTCTCTGATACCCAAAGTTCTCTGGGCTGGTGAACAGGTGAAGAGGACACCTGTGGATTATCCTGGATTATCCTCGGTGGCCGGAATGGGGGATGGGAGTATGTGTACCGCTTCCACAAGAGCTGTGTCTCCAACCACATTTCTAAAGTGGCTTGTCACTGCACTGTCCAGGGTATGTGCCTGTCTCCCACTTCCCTGGGGCCAAGAACATATAATTAGACATAATTAGATAACGAGGACTGGGTAGCTATTTTGGGTCATGTGTTTTACGACTTGTAGACAGCAGAGCACGGCCCCTCTGACCCCTTGATTCTCTCATGCACTTCCTTCCTCCCTTCTCTCTGCGTCACCCCTGACGTCCTCATTCATTATTCTTTCTTCCTCTTTTTAAAATTTTTGTTGGACTATAGTTGATTTACAGGGCTGTGTTAATTTCTGCTGGACAGCAAAGTGAATCAGTTACACATATACCTATTCTTTTTAGATTCTTTTCCCATGTAGGCCATGACAGAGTATTGAGTAAAATTTCCTGTGCTCTAAGTCCTTATTCAGTTCAGTTCAGTTCAGTTCAGTCTCTTAGTCGTGTCCGACTCTTTGTGACCCCATGAATCGCAGCACACCAGGCCTCCCTGTCCATCACCAACTCCCAGAGTTCACCCAAACTCATCTGCATCGAGTTGGTGATGCCATCCAGCCATCTCATCCTTTGTCGTCCCCTTCTCCTCCTGCTCCTAATCCCTCCCAGCATCAGGGTCTTTTCCAGTGAGTCAACTCTTCGCATGAGTTGGCCAAAGTGTTGGAGTTAGGTCCTTATTAGTTATCTATTTTATGTATACAAGTATGCATATGTCAATCCCAGTCACTCAGTTTATCCCCCCCCCATAACCCATTAACCATGGATTTGTCAAACCTCATTCATTTACTCCTCTTGCTTCCAGGGCAAATCTTTACAACCAAAACAAATTGCAATGCAACAAGTTTTCATAGTTAACTCAGGATATTATAGCATTCTAATTAATACACCAACACCAGTACCTTAATTGGATCAGCAGAGCTGGGCACAGTATGGTTGACCGTATTTTATCTTGGCCTCCACTATCAAATACAAGCCCAAGAGTTTATTTTTGATTGATTGAGTTCTGAAAGAAAAGAGAAAAATGATAAACACCTTTTAGAGGACACTACCTCCCAGGGAAAGTGTCGGCCTGGCTGTCAGGATCTCTGGTTGTCAGACCTTCCCGTCGACCTTAGTCTCTCTGGTGGGAAGGGGAAATCTCCATGTTCCCATCTCCAGGGGAGGGACAGTTCCCGCCCACCCCTGGTTTGTTGGGATGCTTAAAACCCCTGACGGAAAGCCCTTCAAGTTCTTGGAGAGAAGGGTATCATATGTATTCAAAGTGACATTTAAAAACATTTCTGTAGAAGCCTCAGTCTGAATCCCCAGTTTGTCTCCTGTCCAGATGCAGCCTCGTGTTCAGTTGCTCAGTTGTGTCCAACTCTGCAGCAAGAATAGAGTGGGCTGCCATTTCCTGCTTCAGGGGATCTTCCTGACCCAGGGATCGAATCCACGTCTCTTGTATCTTCCTGCATTGGCAATGGCACCCCACTCCAGCACTCTTGCCTGGAAAATCCCATGGACGGAAGAGCCTGGTGGGCTGCAGTCCCTGGGGTTGCTAAGAGTCGGATACTACTAAGCGACTTCACTTTCACTTTTCACTTTCATGCATTGGAGAGGGAAATGGCAGCCCACTCCAGTGTTCTTGCCTGGAGAATCCCAGGGACGGGGCAGCCTGGTGGGCTGCCATCTATGGGGTCGCACAGAGTGGGACACGACTGAAGCGACTTGGCAGTAGCAGCAGCAGCATTGGCAGGTGGATTCTTTACCACTGCGCCACCTGGAGGCAGCCTCACCGTGTCTCTAATGTAACACTTTCAGGTCAGGGCTCTGCTCTGGCTGATTTCTCCTCCCTCCATCCCATTGTGTTCAATTAAATACATACATATTGAGGACCCTGCACTAGGACAGGGGCTTCTACAGGGAGCAAGAAATGTTGTCCTTGGGACTTCCCTGACGGTCCAGTGGCTGAGACTCCTCGCTGCCAATGCAGGGAGCCTGGGTTCAATCCCTGGTTGGGGAACACGATCCCACATGCTACAACTAAGAGTTCCCCTGGTGGTGGTTTAGTCGCTAGGTCATGTCTGACTCTGAGACCCCATGGATTGTAGCTAGCCAGGCTGCTCTATCCATGGAATTCTCCAGGCAAGAATACTGGAGTGGGTTGCCATTTCCTTCTCCAGGGAATCTTCCTGACCCGGGGATTGAACTTGTGTCTCCTGCATTGGCAGGCGGATTCTTTACCACGGAGCCACCAGGGAAGCCCCAAGAGTTCGCATGCAGCAACTAAGACCCAGCACAACCAAATAGATAAATAAATATTAAAAATATAGAAAAGAAAAGAAATGTCCTTGCCTTCAGGGAACTGCAAGTTCTTCTTCCATTAAGGAAGGAGTGGCGTGTATGACGAGTTTAGGAGAAAGAATCACCGGGTGTTCCCAGGGGAAGTGGAGGAGCAGGAGCCCCCGCCGATGGGCCAGCTGGTGACCAACGAAGGGGAGGGGCGTTGGCAGCCCAGGGACCGGCATAAGAGAAAACTGGGCAAAGAGAAAGATGGAAAGGAACCCTGTAAATGGGAGTCTCAAGCATGGGCGCAGCAGAAGTGGAATGGCAGTGATGAGCTGTAAGCAGGAAAAACAGAGACCAGTCTGATCAGCTGGAGTAAACTCCTGCTGACCGTGGGCCCAGTCTCACCCTCTTCTCAGCTGGAGTAAACTCCTGCTGCCCGTGGGCTCAGTCTCACCTCTTCCCACCCCACGTGCACAAGGCCCATGGCCTCAGCTACAAGACCTCCATAAACACGCAGAGAAGGACAAATTGAACTTGAATACGCTACAGGACTGTTACTAAACATGGCAATTAAATCATCAGCCTTTCTTTTTCAAGGGAACAGTTTTCTTTCAGGAAAATTTCTTGGGTATAAACAGTGAACCGTGGGCATGTAAGGAAAATCCCCAATTATACAATTAACAGAGTAAAACATCTATGTTGGGACTCATTAAGAGGGCTTTCATATGCTTTTAAAACTGAGTCCTATATTTTAAATTACAAGACATAGAGAAAATTAAGCTGCTCTTAAGGCATCTACCTTGATCGCTGCTGACAGGCATTGTTTCAAGAGAAACATTGTTTTAAGAGGTTATTAAGAGAAGAATTGATGCTGCAACCTAATATTCTTATTTGATATTTTATTTCTAATCTTCCTTATGTTGTTGACATGCAGCAAAACACTTGTGGGGGAGCAGAATGTAAGAATGAAAGTCTAACCTTGTTCCCAACACTTTCTTTTGTACACTTATGTTCTGAACTCATGAAGTGTATGGCATTATACCAAAATGAATCTCCCCCTATTTCTTCTTTTCCAGTAAATATGGTATTCTTATCTTGGAATTTAGATACTCCGAGTGATGTAAAATGCTACCCTTCGAGTTTCTGACAATTCAATAAATTTCATTTATTCATCGTCTAGGCATCTTGTCCTGTTCCATCTTTTCCTCCCTTTTTTAGACCTAAAATAAAGGTAAAGGTGCATGCGCTGTCGTGTCCGACTCTTTGCGACCCTTTGGACTGTAGCCCACCAGGCTCCTCTGTCCATGGGATTTCCCAGGCCAGAATACTGGAGTGGGTTGCCATTTCCTTCCCCAGGGGATCTTCCCAGCTCAGGGATTGAACTCAAGTCTCTGGCGTCTCCTGCATTGGCAGGCGGATTCTTTACTGCTGAGCTTCCTGGCACCTAGATGGAACAGTTTCACCATATCCATTTTTATCAATTCAACTGTGGAAAACAATACTATCAGACCAAACTGGTTCTTTTGTAGTTGCCTCAGGGAAGACTTCCTGCCAGAGGAGATAAACACTACAATGTCAGCAGAAGCCTCAGATTGGTTTGTATTCTGAAGATTTTCGCCATTCTTGCAGTTTTTGAGCCATCTGAAAGTTCAGGCCAGACAAATGTTTTTCACCTGGTCTACCTAGAGAACTGAATCGAAATTATTTTGGCCTAAAAGATGCTATTTTGTTGTGATGTTTTAAGTACATCACTTAATATTTGTGTACTCTGGTTTCATGAGCCTGTTCGCGGTTGTCAAAGTCAACTATAGAATTAGAATTTTTGCAAAAGTTCAACTTCCCAAGACCATCTCTTCACGTATGTCTTAGATCATCAAGACTATGACAGACAATTCATCTTCCCTGCTCCTGCCCCCCACATTTCGTTTGTTTTCTAAGATTTTTTTGTGTGTGTGGTGGGGGGAAGTAATTCTTTTTCCAATCTACAGTTTCCCTTGACCCTCAACTTGGGTCTTGCAGGGAAAACACTGTGAAGGCTTGTGTCAGAGTGCAATGCTATGAAAATAGTCAAAGTGAATGGTGAGATTTTCTAACCTCAAACTACCACTTCTCTTAACCCTGTTTTTTGTCTCTTCCTTTCTCACCCATGACCCCCTCACCCTTCTTTGCATCCATTTCTCTTTCCTCGTTTGTCTCTGATGGTGGCTCCAACGCCAGCACTAACTTGAGAAAGCAAAACATGTAAAAATCAATCAATCGCTAGAGAAGCAGGCAGGGTGCATCCGAGGACACCATGTGAGTTGTGGACACGTTCTTCCCTTGAAGGGGAGGTCCTGGTTACCAGTGTGAACAAGGTCTGCTCCCTGATGGCCTCATTTAACAAAACAAATCTGATCCTGCTAATTCCATAATTCAAATGGGTTTCCACGTTTTATTTCTAAATGTTGACTCTGTTTTCATTCTCATTAGCAAAGTCATCCCTTTTAATTGTGTCCTGCAAATCTTTTGTAATGGTGACAGATGCCTCCAGCTTTGAAGAGGGCATCAGACAGAACGCCTCCAGCTTTGAAGAGGGCATCAGACAGAACCCATGTTAGCACTTACTGAGTGCTGTCTTTACCCACTTAAACATAGCCTGAAAGTTCGATTTTCAGAATGAGGGTGTTCTGTGAGTTTATCCTGTGTAGACAAGGCCGGGCTCATCTTCTGAAAATGGCGCTGTCCCCCTTTTCTCTTTTCCCTCCACAGTGAGTGGTCTCTCTCTGGGCCCTATGAGCCCACACACCTGGCCGTCCCATCAAGGACTTGCCCTGAGCCCACCTCACTGCCCTCCTCGAAGGGCCTTCCTCCTCCTCATCTACTTGCTTCCTGCCCCTGGTGTCGGCTTTCCTTTCCCAGCAGGAAGCTGACCTCAGGTGCCCCACCCCCACCCACTTGTCTCCACCCCTGCGACTTGCCAGAAGCTCCCGCCCCTCTTACCTCTGGACACTCAGGGAGCGCTGAGTGGCTCAGCCTCTGCTTGCATGGCATGATGGCAGGTTCTGTCATGGGCGCCAAGGACCGCAGTGTCCACTGAATGAGGTTGTGAGGTTGGAGGGAGACCCTTCCACTTGTTCCCGAAAAGGGCCTTAACTAACCACCTCCCCCTCCTCCTCCTGTAGCAGCCCCTCACCCTGCCCCCCAAACGACTACAACCTTTTCCACGATGGCCTTTCTCTCACTTCAAAGCGTCTCCTTAGTCACTCACCAACAGGGATCAAAGCCTGGGCCACTAGCCTCAGATACTCTTCATTTTTTGATGAAGGAAGGAAAGTTATGACCAACCTAGATAGCATATTCAAAAGCAGAGACATTACTTTGCCAACAAAGGTTCGTCTAGTCAAGGCTATGGTTTTTCCTGTGGTCATGTATGGATGTGAGAGTTGGACTGTGAAGAAGGCTGAGCGCCGAAGAATTGATGCTTTTGAACTGTGGTGTTGGAGAAGACTCTTGAGAGTCCCTTGGACTGCAAGGAGATCCAACCAATCCATTCTGAAGGAGATCAGCCCTGGGATTTCTTTGGAAGGAATGATGCTAAAGCTGAAACTCCAGTACTTTGGCCACCTCATGCGAAGAGTTGACTCATTGGAAAAGACTCTGATGCTGGGAGGGATTGGGGGCAAGAGGAGAAGGGGACAACAGAGGATGAGATGGCTGGATAGCATCACCAACTCGATGGACGTGAGTCTGAGTGAACTCCGGGAGTTGGTGATGGACAGGGAGGCCTGGCATGCTGCGATTCATGGGGTCGCAAAGAGTCGGACATGACTGAGCGACTGATCTGATCTGATCTGATCTGAACAGCCCAGGAATAACTTCTACTTTTTTTTTTGGCTGTGCTGGGTCTTCAGTACATGGGCTTTCGCTAGTTACAGAGCTTAGGCCTAGTTACTCTGTGGCACATGGGATCTTAATTCCCTGAGCAGGGATTGAACCCACATCCCCTGCATTGGAAGATGATTCTTAACCACTGGACAACCAGGGAAGTCCCAAGGACTAACCTCTACTTTTAGGTCAGAGATGAAAAAGAAGATATACTTTCAGTAGAATGGAACTTGCCAGGGGTGAGGAGGAAGCAGGGAGATGGGATTTATTGTTTAATGGGCACAGAATTTCAGTTTGGGCTGATGAGAAAGCTCTGGAGGTGGGTGATGGGTTCTGGGGATGGTTGTTCTACAGTGTAAATGTACTTAATGCCACTGAAATACACTCTTACAAGTAGTGGGAAAGGTAAATTTTGCCTGTGTATTTTACCACAACTAAAATATATATATATATATATACACTTTCAAAAGCTGTTTGAAGCTTTTAAAACTACTGTAGTAAGAGGACGTGCGTGCATGCTAAGTCACTTCTGTTTGTCTGACTCTTTGTGACCCTAAAGGACCCTTTGGTGGACTGCCCTGCAGGGAATCCTAGGACCCAGCTTTTATGCTAATTAACATAGTCATTCTTTACAAGACCACGGAAGTACAGTTGAGGTTTTTAAAAGCACTTTGCTGTTTGAGGGTTGAATTGCATTCACCATCTGCATGCTTTGTCTTTCTAATCCCTAACCCTACTACTCTGGTTGCTCTTTATCATGGATATGAAGCCCAGTTTAATTAAGAAGAGACTGATTTATCCAGGGTGCACAGCTGACTTCTGGAACTAGTTAGTTGTTCGTGCAGCTGTGTGAATGTCACCTTGTGTACGTCTGGAATCTGACAAGAGTTGTGTTGGCCTGGCTAACCCTGCTCCTGAACACTGTTTTCCAGTGTCTGGAATGGCATTCACATGCCTGGTGCCTGAAATCACACCATCAGAGTCATTCCTTCATGTGCCTCTGGATTCTTCTCTCTGAAGATTTTCTTTAAAAATTCAAACACACACACACAGAAAGAGAACAGCATTCTGTAAATTAATACACAAAACAAATAGGATCCGTGACTCATTATATCTACTTTCCTTTCCCACGTGCGTGTGTCAAGTCTCTTTAGTCGTGTCCGACTCTGCAACCCCATGGACTGTAACCCACCAGGCTCCTCTGTCCATGGGATTCTCTAGGCGAGAATACTGGAGTGGGTTGTCATGCCCTCCTCTGGGGGATCTTCCCGATCCAGGGATTGAACCAGCATCTCTTGTATCTCTTCCATTGGTAGACGAGTTCTTAGCACTGCCAGAGCATTGTAATAGTGGCTGAAATTTATGAACTGAGACACAGCCACCCTGGTTTTCATGTCTTCATTGGTTGAGTGCCTACTGTGTACCATGCTGTGTCTAAGGACATTGTTCCTGGCTTCTGGAGTCACAAGTCTGATGGGAGAGGCAGACCCGGACACACAGTGCTGGAAAGAGCACTTGGAGCCAGAGGAGGAAGGGACCGACACGAGTATGGGAGTTCACTGGGGAGGGATGTGGCGGTGACTCTGGGCTGCGTTTTGAAAGATGAAGAGTCTGCCAGCTGGAAAGGTGGGAGCAGGGTCACGTCAGTTTGTTTTCTCTGAGCTCTTTCTGACCCCTGACAGAATGTCTGGGTGTCCTCATCAGAAGGTCATGGGGTGAGAGAAGCCTGTGGGCCCCTCAGGAGGTCCCCAGAGCTCCGAGTGTTCTCCCAGTCTCTTCAGGGTCATTGCTTCCAGGCAGTTCAAAGAGAAGGGGGAGGAATTTTTAAGACAAATTTAGCCAACCTGATCCTTTTGCCTGGGGAAGGCCTTGCTCTTAGACCAGATTTCAGTGCATTTGTCTAATCCCTTTGTGGAAGGAATTAAAATGCAACACCTAGACACTGCCTTTATTTTTATCTGAAACCCCTCGCCATCATTTGAGGACAATTATATTGATTTTTGTTGTGTTCACGTTATTGCTTACATTATTACTTGCCTCAGCTCTGGAATCTTCTTTCCACGGTTCAGAGCACAGATTCTGGAGCCAGACTGCCTGGGTTCATATCCTGGCTCAGCCACAAGTTAAGCGCTCCCTGCCTCCATTTCCCCAGTATAAATGAAGATAATTACGATTTCTACTCCACTGAGGTTTTGTGGGGGCTTCCCAGATGTCACTAGTGGTAAAAAAAAAAAAAAAAAAAAAAACCAACCTGCCCATGCAGGAGACATAAGAGATGCGATCCCTGGGTCAGGTCAGGAAGACCCCCTTGGAGGAGGGCACAGCAACCCACTCTGGTATTCTTGCCTGGAGAACCCCATGGACAGAAGAGCCTGGTGGGCTACAGTCCATAAGGTCACAAAGAACTGGACACAACCGAAGTGACTTAGCATGCACACATGAGGTGTTATGAGGCTTCAGTGAGTTGGTTACAAAATATTTACAGCAAGGTGAACAGGGAGCATTTAATACATCTTGGCTGTTATTCTCCACTTCCTACAGAGCCCCTAACCTGAGACTGTTCTAATTAGAATGTAGAATAAGTACCATATCCTCCAGTGAGGCATTCAGAATTTACCAGGCAGTCAAAACATTCCATGAGGGTCAGTGGGTCTGTTCCAGACGCTGGTAATAGATACAAAACCCAGTTCAGTGTGGCCCCTCCCTGGGGACCTCTAGCCTTGTGAGAAAACGAGACCGTATCTATACCTTCACGGTGACAATTCCTGCATTTTGCACAGTGCTGACTCCTGAACAGTCTTCACAGCCTCTCAGTAACTTCTTGGAATATCCTGCAGGATAATAAGTGTCTCCACCAGGAAACACTGCCTGCTGGTTTGATTGTTCACTGGTACCTGTGCAGTGGCTTCCCTGGTGGCGCAGTGGTAAAGAATCCGCCTGCCAGTGCAGGAGATGCTGGTTCAATCCCTGGGTCAGGAAGATCCCCTGGAGGAGGAAATGGCAACCCATTCCAGTATTCTTGCCTGGAGAATCCCATGGACAGAGGACCCTGGCGGGCTGCAGTTCATGGGGTTGCAAAGAGCTGGACACGACTTAGCGACTGAGCAGACGGGGTCCTCTGGTGATGATGTGTTTACCTAGAGGGGAACCAGTGTGTACTTGGGCTTGATTTTCCTCCAGAAAAGATGGTTTGTAACCCGCTCCATGTTTGTGTGCATCTTAGGTTTGGAGGAGACCAGCCTGTCTACATCAACATCATCAGAGATCCTGTCAACCGGTTTTTATCTAACTATTTTTTCCGTCGGTTTGGAGACTGGCGAGGAGAACAGAATCACATGATTCGCACCCCCAGCATGAGGCAGGAGGAGCGCTACCTGGTGAGTCCTGTCGCCTCAGATATGTAGCACCCCCCGCCCAGGGCCATCTGGTCCTTGGGCTCCATGGGATGAGGGTACCGCTTCAGAAAGCAAGTTTTTACCAGTGAAAAATTAACTTTCCAGATCATTCAGATCCAAACAAACATTTTCTCAAATGACTTTCTAATCTTGTTTTCCTCAGTTTTTCTTTAGTGTTGATTTCAGGTCCTGGAGAAAAAACAGTCTTTCCCAGGGAATCCTGACCAGCACTTTTGTTTTGGTGCATTCGGGGATTTCTCTTAAAAGGTCACAGAGTGCTTATTCACACCTCATCCCATTCAATTCCCATGACAACCCCATGAGGGAGGGGTACTTTGAGATGAGGACCCTAAGATTCCAAAAGAATGTGAACACAGCCGTGACTGACTGTTTCCAGGCCCTCTTACTCCGAGTCCAAGGTTCCTTCCACCACGGCACACAAGAATCAGGCATCTCAGTGAAATTTGTTGGCCTTTCCAGACCTTATTTTGGGACCCTCAACGTCACAGGGATGTTGATTTTGATCCCAAGAGTTGCTTCCACAGCCCGGAGTTGGTAATGGAGGAAAATAGTGCACCTTACTGTCAGCTCCAGAATAAAAGATGCATTTCCCACTAGTTTGTGACCTGGATTGACAAACGCTTGCTGAGGGCTTAGAGCCTGGTGTTAAAGAGGCTGAAACCCTGGCCTCTGTGTCTGCAGGAGCCTGTTGGGTTCAGCCAGACCATCCTGGGCTCTCAGGCCCAGAAGAGAGAGAAGAATATATGGAGGGCTCAGTGCAAATCTGCCTCTACTGCTGGCACACAGCACAGAGGCCATGCCCACCACTGCTGTGCACAGAAGCATCCGTCAGCTAAAGAAGAGTAGTGTTACAGTTCCAGCACAAGTTCTCTTTCCTCATATGATTTTAAAAAGCATAACTGCATGCGTTTGGAGGATGGAGCATTTTTCAACAATATCATTTTCATGTCTTAAAATCCACAGTTAGAGTTGAGAAAATTGAGATGCACAGAAGTATCTTATCCAGTGCTGCACAGCTAGTTACAGATGGGCCAAGACTAGAAACAAGGGCTTTCTACTGGCCATTCAGCATTTGTTCAACTGCCTAATGCTTCAGGGGAGTATTCTGATGATATATTTTTAAAGTGCCTTTTACTTTTTTTCTCTTTCCATTATGATGGCAAAAACTCTTATCTTTTCCTTTATATGTTATGAATATGGCTCTGTATTTTTTTTTATGACAAGCACATATTTTTTTAATGACAAGTACATATTCAGAGTATAGAACCACTTACTAGAAGAATAATGTCTTTATTGTTTGTATTGGACCCGATTAGCCTGTTGTGTTTTTTGAAAACATAGAGCATATTCCATGTAATCAAAATATCTTGCAAAGTTTCTGTTCAAAGTTTCAGTTCAATCCGATACTAGTGAGAACCAAGTTACAGCACAGGATGCCAAAAAACCAAAGATTTGGAAACAAGTTTTATGAATCCTACTCTTCAAATATTAATGTAGGTGATAAGTAAATTGATAGTCTACCAGAAGGTGAAAAGTGATCAGGGAAAGTGAACGGGCAGTCCCAGGAATCCGTCATGTGGGCAGGGGGTGGTGGCGGGCAGGGGACCGGCTGCGATGTTAATAAGCAGATCAGGGAAGGCATTGGATCCGACATATCAGCAATGATTAGAATGAGAGATAGAGTTGATCACGCAGTTGGCTGGGAGAACGCCGCCCCAAGTAGAGAGGGGAACTGGAGCGAAGGCCTGAAGTGGACACTTGGGCCTGTCGTTCAGAAACCAGCAGGGAAAGGGGGTGGCTGGTATAGAGTGAGGGGTGGGGGCAGGGAGGTGAACTTACAGAGGTAAGTCTCGGAGACCACGCACCATATAAGGCCCTGTGAGTTGCTGTGATAACTTTGAATTGAGAAATAAAATGAATAGCCCCCAATTAGACACACCGTTTTTTTTTTTTGAAGTATAGTTGATTTACAATGTTGTGTTAATTTCTGCTGTATAGCAAAGTGATTCATTACGCACACATGTATATACATTTTTTTGATACTCTTTTCCCCTGTGGTTTATCATTGGATACTGAATATAGTTCTCTGTGCTATACAGTAGGACCTTGTTTATCCTCTCTCTATATAATAGCTTGCATCCGCTAACCTCCCATTCCATCCTCCCCCACCTCCTTCCCTTTTGGCAACTACCAGTTTGTTCTCTACGTCTGTGAGTCTGTTTCTTTTTCACAGATAGGTTCATTTGTGTCAAATTTTAAATAACACATAAGTGGTTATCATATGGCATTTGTCTTTCTCTTTCTGACTTCACTTAGTTTGATAATTTCTAGTTCTATCCATGTTGCAGCAAATGGCATTATTTCATTCTTTTTATGGCTGATTCGGAGAAGGCAATGGCAGCCCACTCCAGTGCTCTTGCCTGGAAAATCCCATGGATGGAGGAGCCTGGTGGGCTGCAGTCCATGGGGTCGATAGGAGTCGGCCACAACTGAGCGACTTCACTTTCACTTTTGACTTTGATGCATTGGAGAAGGAAATGGCAACTCACTCCAGTGTTCTTGCCTGGAGAATCCCAGGGACGGTGGGCTGCCATCTATGGGGTCGCACAGAGTCGGACACGGCTGAAGCGACTTAGCAGCAGCAGCAGCAGTATTCTACTGTCTAGATGTACCACATCTTCTTTATCCATTTCTCTGTCGATGGACATTCAGGTTGTATCCATGTTTCGGCTGTTGTGAATAGTGCTGCTATGAACGTAGGGGTGCATGGATCTTTTTGGATTAGAGTTTTGTCCGGATATGTGCTCAGGAGTGGGATTGCTGAATCGTATGGTAATACTATTTTTAGTTTTCTGAGGAACCTCCATGGTGTTTCCCACTGTGGATGCACTAACTTACCAACCAACGCTCCCACCAACACTAGAACGGTTCCCTTTTCTCCAACACCCTCTCCAGCATTTGTGATTTGTAGACTTTTTAATGATGGCCATTCTGACTAATGTGACGTAGTACCTCACTGTAGTTTTGATTTGCAATTCTCTAATAATTAGCGATTCCTTAGTGGGTCAGTCAGTAAAGAATCCACCTGCAATGCAGGAGACCTTGTTTTGACCCCTGGGTTGGGAAGATTTCTTGGAGAAGGAAATGGCAACCCTCTCCAGTGTTCTTTCCTGGGAAATCCCATGGACAGAGGAGCCTGGTGGGCTGTAGTCCATGGGATCACAAAGAGTCGGACTCAACTTAGCGTCTAAACCACCACTCACAATAATTATTAATGTTGTGCATCTTATCATGTGCCTATTGGCCTTTTGTATTTCTTCTGTGGAGAAATGTGTATTTAGGTCTTCTGCTCATTTTTCAATTTGGTTGTTTGTTTTTCTGTTGTTGAGTTGTATGAGGTGTTTGTATATTTTGGAGATTAAGCCCTGTCACAAACTGTACACATCTTAATCAGTGATTCTTCCTCTTGAATATCCTCTAGAAAGCTGAGTTTCCCTCCCAGCAGGTGATACATCATCTCACAAGCCCACAGACACCCTCAGCAATTCTCTCCCTTTTTTCTGGGAGTCCAGACTCCTCCCTCCTGCTCTAGACTTATATCTGTCTGAAACCTTGGTTCTTGTTCTGAAGTCTCACAAGCCTCCCCACACTCAAAGTTTCCAGGGGATTTGATTGAAAATAGGGTCTTTGGGGGAGAGAGAGAGAGAGAAAGAGAGAAAGAGACCTTAAAGTTGTGCAGTGAACAACCTACCCAACTGTACATGGATGTTCCAATATTCTTCAGTGCTCCCACCAACTGCTGGCTGGCTATGTCATTTCTCTGGGTGGTATAATGTCTTCACATTTGTCCTTTCATCCCAACATCCAGCAAGGTCTTTGAGAACAAGATAAGATCAGAGTTCCATTTCTGTCCCTGGAATTCAGAAGAGTGGCTGAATTAGTTGTTGTTGTTCAGTTGCTAAGTTGTGTCTGACTCTTTGTGACCCCATGGACTGCAGCACACCAGGCTTCCCTGTCTGTCATTATCTCCTGAAGTTTGCTCAAACTTATGTCCATTGACTCAATAATGCCATCCAACCATGTCATCCCCTGTTGCCCCCTTCTCCCCCTGCCTTCAATGTTTCCCAGCATCAGGATCTTTTCCAATGAGTCAGCTCTTTATATCAGGTGGCCAAAGTATTGAAACTTCAGCTTTTTTTTTTAAAGCCCGTAAAATGTTGAAAGCTGGTAATGGAGACAAGTCTTGCATTTTTGGAGAGCCTTTATGATATGAGAGATTCCTGGGAAATTCCCTGCCTGGGATTCTACCCTCAGAGATTCACAGGGGCCCCCATTCCACACGTAAATCACCGTATCCTGAGAAGGGCCCATGTCAGATGAGCCTGGCTCATTCCTTGGCCGGGCCCCAGCAGGAGAGCCCTGGACTCCCCGAGAACAGCAGAGGGAGAACTGGGGAGCAAAGAGCAAGGAGGGCCCCAAAGACATGTGACTCCTTCAGATCCAGCTCCAGTCTGACCCCATTAGGAGACTGTTCTCTTGTTCAAAGGATGGTTTGTTTATTTGGAAGAAGCCAGTGTATTGCCTTTTTTTTTTTAATAGCTGAAACTTTTTATTCCCTCTCCTCGATCCCATTAGACCCTTGGAATAAAACTGCCCCCTTTCAGAGCCTGTCCTCATTTTGGCAAGCCTGGGTGGTCAGTTGTTTCACTCAAAGGACGGTGTTGTTTGTGTCTCGCTGGGGTGCAGGGCAGCTGTGAGGAGACCGGGTCCCCTCAGTGAGGCCCTGCCTGGGGGTGAGGGCCCAAGAAGGGAGTCAGGCGAGCCGAAGTGGGCAGGCAGGGCAACCACCCCAAGCAGCGTGTCGCTGCTCACACACAGAGTCATGGGCGCTGGCCCGAGACGGGTCCACTGGTGTCCCGACTTGATTCCAGACCCCAGTGCTCCAAAGCCCTTTGCTTTATCCAGTTGCCAAAAATAAGGCAGTTCTGCTCCTGGCTGTGGGCCTTGCAGAGCTGCTTAGCATTCAGCTGGGAGAGGGCGGGGTTTGGGGGCTGAAATATTATCATCTGTGATGCCAGGTGGTTGGGAAGAAACTGGAAATAAGCACAGGGACCATAGGGTTCCTGAAGGTCAGTTATGAGGAGCCTCTCTTTCCTTGGATGCAGGGACGGGGCCTAGGTCTAGTGATGGGTTAGGGGTCCAGCCTAGTGTAGAAGCCAGGCCTCCTGACTCCATACCTGTCTGGTTGGCTCACTTGGACCTTATGTTTTACTTCCTGGATGGTAAAAAGAGAAGAGGAGTGGGCCAAGTTCCATGGTTTTTGAGCAAAATCATTTCATCTGATGCATCTTTACAAAGACATAACTGTTATAACAATTTTTTTTCAAATACTCAAGCATCTTAGAGCTATTTTCCATATTTTCTGAAAACAGATTTTTCTAAAAGCTTCTACTTCTCTCCAAAAAATCTTCACTTATTTATCAGAAAATGATTTTACAATAAATTATTGCTAGAATGGGTACAAATTCAGCGTATAGCAGCCATGCTATGAAAAGGCAGTTCTCTGGGGCTCGTTTCCCTCTGTCCAGAGCCAGGCACTCGGCTCAGCACTGCAGAGGTGGCTGCATCCTTTCTTGGTTTTAGGCTCGGGAGGTGGGGCGGGTGGATCTGAGTCCAGGCACACGTGGACACGCGCCAGGGCTTAAGACTTTTGTCCGGCGGGAGTCCAGGCTGCTTTATTTCCAGGGCAAGGAAATACCTGGCACCCAGAATGCAGTTAAAGAGAATGAATGTCTGCTAATGAAGAGCAACTGTTGTGATTTACAAGCGAGGGAGAGCGTCTTGTTCCCTAGAAGCCACTCCCTTCTCCAGTCCCCAGATTTCCCTGAAAACAGCTGCCATTTCCACTCTGTCAGTTATACGTGTGTGATTTTTTTTTTTTTTTTTGGCTTGTTGTTTCCCTAAAACCTGGCCTATGAAAGGTTCATGGTGAACACTTCTGCAGAGATACCACTTGGCATTTTCAGACAACAACAACAAAAATGTCCAATTGAACTCTTTACCCAGATTTCCTGCAACTTCACCAGATGACCCTTCCCTAGGTGATCCGCCATTTGTAGAGCAGAAAGAGAGGGAAAGGCATTTTCCCAGGGAGAGAACTGCCTCTGTGATGCTGTTTATTCGTCTTGGCTGTAAAGCGTGGAAAGTAATGCATGTTTAAAAGAAAAGATGTGTAATTTACAGCTTCTTAATTCATAAAGAATTCAGTGAATCATGTTGGATTCTGGAGAAGCCTGATCACAGGCCAGCATCAGCAAAGGTTTTCAGAAAGCTATGCGTTTTAATCCGCTTGAAAGCTTTGGACTCTGAGCACCCTTAGCTTTGGAAGTGTATCTATGAAATACTTGATTCTGGAAATTTCCACTCAGTCCTGACTGGCTGAGGCTGTCCTGGGAATGAAACCTCAGGCTGTCCCTTCATCTCTCAAGCATCATTCTTCTTAAAGGAAGAAAACGAATAAGGGATTTGGATCATCTGCTTTTTACGTATTTCAGTAAATATCTGTATTTTCCAAAGCTTCGAAGGTAAGAAAGTCATGCTCTTTGTCTCCATCTAGTTTAGATTTGGCCAATGACTACAGGCTGAGTAAGCGGCCCAGGACATGGTGTACTTAGCTTCTGTTCTCTGCTGCCCCAGCTGGGTGACAAGCCAATGGATTTAGCCTCCGCAAACATTACTCTTCTCATCTGTACAATGGGAACATATTACCTTGTCTGTTTCACAGGCTTCTCAAGAAAATAAACTGAACATTCTACACAGAAGTGTCCTGAGAGCTAAAACTTTCCAAAACATATTTTGGAATTAATGTTTTCACACCCCTGGCTCTGTCAGTGGCTCCTGGAGACCACTCATTTCCTATAAATCAGGGCGAATGGGGGTGTTTATCTCCTCTGGGGAGCCAGCGGCTACTGCTGCTCTCCTGTGGCTCAGGGTACCCTGGGCCGTGTCCTGAACCATCAGGTCCTCTTCTGCTGAGCCTCTCAGATGGCCCCACTAGACCCCTTCTCCTGGGAATCTGTTTCTAAGGAAACTGCTTCTCTGTGTTCCCAACAGCTGGAGATGTGTTTTGATCCCAGCCTCCTGGCACCCATTTGTCCCACGTTTATTTACTTGGAAATCTAAGCTGGTGTAGGCAAGTGCTTGTAAAGTCCCCAAAGTGGTTCGTTCTCACCCTGGAGGGTGGGGAGGAGAGGTGTGCAGGGCCACAGGCTCTGCCACACTGAGCCACACAGAGGACGAAGGTGCTACCCCGGAGAGAGATGTCTCTGACATCTCCAGAGGTGTGTTGAAAGCAGGGATCGCAAGTGTTTAGAAAACCAAAGACGAGCTCTGTGGTTTAGCAATACCTGGAGCATCCCTGAGACTCAACCCACCACCTGTTTCTTGGAAGAGGACCACAGTTTAAAGACCAAAGATGCCTTTAGAGAATGAGAATAGCACAGATCTGACCAGCAGCAAGACAATGGGATCTCAGTCTGTACCCACAGGACATGGATTCTCTCAGCCACCCAAATGAACAAGGAAATGAGTCTTCCTCTCAAGCCTCTGAAAAGGAATCAGCTTTTCCAACACCATGAGGTTAGCCCAGTGGGACCTGTGTCCAGACTTCTGACCTACAGAACTGGAAGATCAGAAATGTTGGTTCACATTTCTCCCCCTTCTTTTCCTATCTCATTTCTCTAACCCAGCTGAAAAGGGTTCTCCACTTTTAAGGACTTCTGTGAATCCATTGGGCTCATCCAGACAGTCTAGAATCTTCTCCACATCTCAAGGACTATAACCTTAATCACATCTGCAGAATCATTTTTTGCTGTATAAGGTGCCATATTCACAGGTCCCAGGGATTAAGGTGTGGACATCTTTGGGGTCTATTATTCTGCCCACCACAGTGTCACTGTGACTGTGGGGACTGAGGAAACTGTGGAGGGGTTGTGAGCATGACAGGCATTTTGAAACTTGGCTTGTTCCGGCCACTGGTGGGACATCTGCTCTCCACTGTGGCATGCTGTCATGCAGTGACACCAAGCTAGGGCTTCCCTGTCTCTGGTCTGCAGAACCAAGGGGCCAATCATACATTTTATTTTTACTTCTCCTAGTGACTCATCCATCCATCCATCCATCCACTCATTCATCATTCATTCATTTATTAATGATTTAGTGCTTTCTGTGTGACAAGAATAATAATCAGAACTGGAAATAAAATGCTGAGCAAAAACAGACCCCATGTCTGTCCTCATAGAGCTCAAAGTCCTACAAGGGAGGCAGGTATTAACTCCCAAACCACACAAATTCATGTGAAATGTAACTGGCTCACATTTGACAACACAGAGAAGTGTGCCACTGTCTGGGCATAGCTGGCAAGTCTAGAGGTCAGAGGAGTGATGGTTGAACTAAGATGTGAAGGGAAAGAGAAGAAGGAGGAACATCTGGACATGGGGAATAGCACATGCAAAGGTCCTGCGGCAGAAGGGAACAAAGTGAGCACAGGGGAAGAACCAGGGAGGCCAGAGCAGGGTGAACTGAGGGAGAAAGGAAAGAGCTGAATCCTGCAGTGTGGGCAGGCAGACGTTGGACCCCACAGAACTTCCCAGGGCCTGTTCAAGAGGACTGGGGAGACTCTAAAGGATTTAAAGCAGGCCTGGGGGGGTGAGGGTGGGGAAGCATGGGATCCTAAGATTTACATTTCGGAAAAAAAATGACGTTAACTTCAATATACAGTGTACAGAAGGGCTCCAGTTAATCTGAGGTTGCTGCAGTGATCAAGTGGGAGATAAACAGTCAAGGAGCAAGTATTTACAGAGCGAGAACCATGCATAAGGAGCAGCTCTAGGGTAGGGGCAGGGATGGTGATAGGGGAGCATTTACGGTGGGGAGCACCTCACTGTCCTTCCATTTACTGACTGCCTGGTTGGCAACAGAAAACCCAAACTTGACAAACTGTCATTGGCTAGGGCATGATTAATTAGCAAAAGAATGCTACAGACAATTCAGCCTGAGAATTCAGGAGGGGAAAGAAATCAGTGAGCTGGGCTCACTGGGGGAAGCTTCCTAGACAAGGTGGGAGCTCAGATCTGGGGACAGATTCAGATTCAGGCAGGGGTAAGGGTCAGGAGGACTGCAGGAGCAGAGCGTTTGTGCCAAAGCCCGAGAGCCTGAGGCTTGTGCTGTGGTCAGCCGCCCAACTTGGCTGGAGCAGCGGGTTTCGAGTTTAGGGTTTAGCTTTGGGACTGAGAAGTGATTCACCAGATGTCCCCGAGGAGGCTGCCAAATCAAGTTTGCCTGACCTGCTTGCTCAATGGAAGCTCCCATCAGGAGCACCAAACCCGAGCTACCAGAGCACAGCCAGGTGCATCCCGCTGGCCACCTGTCAGCTGAGCTCATCTGCTCCAGACCCCCGCCCCTCACTGAGTCAGCCACCAGCTGCAGCTGCCCCCTCACTGGGGGCTCAGGCCTGCACCCCTGCTGGGACGAGTGGCTTAGATTTATGAAGGTGGTGGCTTTCAGCCTGACGGCTCACTGGAATCATCTGGGAGACTTTTAAAACTCCTGTTGCCTGGGTCCCACACCCAAAGATTCTGGTTTAATCGGTCAAGGGTGCAGGCTGGGCTCTGGGATTTTTCAAAAGCCCCGGAAGTGATGTAACATGTAGCTAAGGCTGAAAAATAATTACTGAGAAATAAGTGCACATCCATTCTTGGCTGTATTAGCAGAAGTTAGTTTTACTGGCAGATGCACCTCCTGAATATTTTTTAGAAGCTTACTTTCTGTATCCGTTGCATTTAGAAAAAGCTCTATTTACCTTCCCCTCGGGAATTTTTTTATTTGTTGGACTTTTAGTTGGTATGTGCAAATATATGACTCTAAAGGAGTTTGATGGCATAGTGTTAGATATGTTGTATTTATGTATACTCTGTATGGGTCTTAAGTCAGGCTTTCTTTTAAATTGAACTAATTAACATTTATTATATAGAAACCAAAGAATATATTATACTATACATTTAAGATCTCACTTCAGGAAGCATGCTTTAGACAAGAAAACAGAGAATAAGTTCTTTGATGAACAAAGTATTTTAACATGAGAACATCTTTTTGTTTGGTCAGTGGAGTCATTTGGAATCCATTACCATTTTTCTAAAGAGATATGTGTCACTCTTCATATGCAGGCCAGTTTGCATATTTTAACATAAATATACATGTTAAATTTAAAGATGTGGGTGAATAGGGCTACACTTTAAATGCAGTCAGGAAATGTTCTTTAAAATACTGTTCTTTAAAATGCAGCCAGGGAGCTTGCTACTCAAAGAAGTTATGGGGTGAAGGTTTATATAAAGTGAAGAACTAATGACAGTTTATCAGTGTTGGAATTTTGAATTTCATACCCTAATACTTGTTTTTCAGAACCTGGCACACCTTTGTAGTTGTCCTCAATTTGCTTTGCCAAATTGTAATATTTTTTCCTACCAAACTGTTTTACATACACAGCATAAATTCCCCAAAGGCAGAATGACCTCTAAATGTGTTCTTAAAAATATTTTGCAAAATCTGAAGACAGACAGGAAAAGTAAGTGTAAAACATCTAAGAGATTTATTGGAATCTCGGCTTGAATTCTAATTGCAAGTACTTATGAAAATGTCCATATTAACATGAAATAGCTGGCAGTTTTTCTAAAAAATGTAAATTGAATTAGTGTGTAATTGGAGAAACGCTTGCTTCACTCAGGGTCTCTCAAAAGAAGTCTTAAAATCTGTTAGCTGCAGCAGCCTTGCCCTCTAATGGCTGGAAATTGAAGGACAAGGAGAAATACTTGTGACTGCAAGGAGGGCAGAAGCTAAGCAGAGGGAATGGCAGACTATATGGCACCATGTCGGAAGACTCCTCCCGAAGCGAGGGGCACGGTGTAGACGTCAGGACCAGCATAGACTTAAAAAGAAGCAACTCAGTGGGTGCTGAGGGAAGGGAAGACAAAAGCATGCTAAGTGCCTTGGAGCTTCTGGGCCATCTTCAGTAGAAACGGTTCTATAGATGCCTGACGTCCTGAAATGCAACTCAGAGGTTAAACTCACCTCATAATATTAAAACATTGAGAAGCCTGAAAAAGTTATAGAATAAATAGTCAAGCCTGGAAATTGCGATAGTCTTGGCTTAATAAGTTTTGCAGAGCACACTTAACAATCCACTTTAGTTCCCTTTTATGATTGACTAATCAGTGTCTCAGGCAGGGTAGAAATGACATCAGTATGTGTGGTTTGTCAGGAGTAGAATAGGGAGTTTGATTTTATCCCACGTGACATTTCCATTATCTAGGAATGAATGAGCCAGGTGGGGGATCCACTGGCTGTAATGTCATGCGACCTCTAGGCACAGACCACTTTTTCTCTGACCCTAAATCCATGCAGATATTCCTGAATAAATGAAAGAATTTAAACCAAATCCTGCTTGATTTGAAGACAGAGCTTTTTAAAAAGTGGCTCCAACTCCGTGTTTCAAATTACAAGGAAAAAATACTATGGAATTGTATCAACATTCAGCTAGATGTTTCTATACTCATTTTTTTTTTTTTTGCACTGAAGAGGAAGGTTATACCACTATGACTTTTTAATGATACCGCTGCCCCTTCACCACTCTGCAGAGTTTTAAACACTCACTGCTAGTTTTTAAAGTAAACTAACCTCTTGGATGAGACTTGTTAAGAAAACCAGCAGATGTATAAAAGAAATTATCAAGTTCAATAAGAGGTGGTGGAAACTTTGTTGACAATGAAATCTCACTATGATTATAGCATTCCATATATGACCCACTACTATTGAGTAGAAAGCTGTGAGATTAAGAAAAGTGATCTAAACAGAAGCAATAGGGAGTTCCCTGGTGGCCTCGTGGTTAGGATGTCTGGACTTTCACTACCATGATGCAGGTTCAGACCCTGCTTGGGGAACTGAGATACCTCAAGCCACCTAGTGTGGCCAAAAAAAATGCCAAAACAAAACATAAGATTAGCCTCAGTCAACCCTAATTACTGCTAATCTTTATTTCTCCAGGAAATTATTACTCGGTGTGAATTATATTTATTTTTTACTGGCTAATATAAATAGTGCATATTACTTGCTAATATATATTGCTTCTAAAGCCTTCAAAGTGTTTCACATTTGTATATGTCTGATATGTTTAACTAAAATGTAATTCTTGTAGATGGTATGACATGATCTCCTCTTTTTAATCTCAGCACCCTTCACAGCAACCTGGCAGACACGCAGCCCAACTTTCAGTATACACTTACTAACGGATCCAAATGTGGACAGAGCACCAGTGTTTCTCTCTTCTCTCCACTTGCATGTGCAACTTAAATATATATTGAACACCTACAAGGTATCAGGCCCTGTGATAGGAATAGCCGTGGCAAGATGAACATCCACTCCTACTTTCTGCCTCTACCACATACAAAGAAACCCATCTCCTCTTATATTCTCTTATTAGTGAGTGATACCCCTCTGGGTTCAAGAAACTCAGGAGTCATCCCTGCCTGCTTTCTCTCCCCAAACCCCTCAACCCATATGCAGTTAGCCACCAACTTAACCTGGAATCCTCCTGAAAGCAGATCCTGAGACAAGGATTTGGGTGAAGGTTGTTAGAATTCAGACAGGGATCCCATCAAATTCCAGGAGACAGTGGAGGACAGAGTCTAAGTCTCAGCAGAGTCTAAGTTTGCTAAGCAAAGTCTCAGTCTGCTAAGACTGTCAGTTCTTCCTTCTTGACTTCGCTCAGATCATTCCCCATCATTAACGAAGTCCTCCTCATGTTCTACCCAAATGTCTACAATGGCCTCATAGCTGGGCAGCCTGGCTCCAAGTCACCTGCCAACCCACAGTCACAGTGTCTACTGTGCCCATCTGACGTCAAGCTTCCCCTAAAACTCTTTTGTGTCTTTCTTCTCCCTAGGCATAATGTTAGCCATTGATATTGTTGTATTATCATAATTATTTAGTCGAAAAGCATCATGACTACTTGTAAATCTACAATTATCTCAATAAAAAAACGTCAATGAAAAAAAGCATCACAAACCAAGAGACAAAGGATAGGTTAACCAATGAATAACACAGGGAAAATGGAAGTGAGAATAAGCCAGTTTTGGAAACAGGATGTGAGAAGCATGGTTTTATTACCATCTGTTTCATTTAGGAAACCAATAAGACTGGAAGGATAGGGTTAAATTATTCAAAGTTTTGAAAGCTGCAGAAAGGACTTGAGAAGTCATCACAGAAGGCAGGACTCACCAAGCTTCTTGAGCCAGGAATTAAATAACATGATGTGAAATGCTGCTTCTAAGTTGTGTGTTAAACTTAGAAAGATCTTCTCTTTGAAGCTGTTAAAAGAATTCTCCATGATGTCTTCCAGGGTTTCGGTTGTAATTCTTATTGTTTAATTTAAAATCTTTGGCCCATCTCAAATTTATCCTGCTATCAAATGTAACATATCAGTTCAAAATCTCTTTTTCCCCAGATGGTTAACAGATGATCTCAACAACATTTATTTAATAGTTCGTTTTTTCACACTAGCTTAAAGTGACATGTTTACAATATATAATAAATTTTTATTTTAGGAGAGATCAGTATTTTGCTTTTTATTTTGTTCCGTTGGTCTCTGTCTTTAAGTATAGTAACACACAATTTCATACTGTACGTGTGTATATGTGCTTGTGTGTAAACTAGCATGTTTATAGTGTGTAAACTATACATCTTATTATATAATACACAATAATATGACTAATATAATTAATGTTATCTACAATAGCTATTATATGATAAATATTTTATTATTTGATAACATCTAATCGCTTCTCATTAACCTTTTCCCCAAATGTCCTAGCTCTTTTGTCTTTGTGGATTTGTCTATAGAAACTCTAAAATCAGCTCGTTCAGCTCCCTTCTCCCCACATATATCCTCAGAAAACCTTATCATCATTTATCGGGTTTACATTAAGTTTTAAACTAACAAAGGGAGAATTCACATCTTTATGTTGAGTCTTATTATGTGAGAATGTATTTTGCCTTTTCCGTTTGTTCAAACATCTGTTATATCCCTTGAGAGGGAGTGTTATATCCCTTGAGAGTGCTTTAAAGTTCTCTTCATTTAGATCTTGCACAGTTCTTTAGTTTATTTCTTGGTATTTTATCTTTGTTGTTGTTGTTGCTACTGTTGCATATTATCATTACTGCTATTAAAGTCTATGTATTATTTTGAACTCCACTAACTTGCTCAGTTCTCTTACTGTTGGTAGATAGATTTTCAGGAAATTCTTTCCAGTTTACCAGCTAACATTATATCCCCAGCTAACAATAATCATATTTTCTTTCTTTTTCTCAATTTTTATAAATCTTATCCAGTTGTTTTTGTTAGTATCTCTCAGATCAGATAATTGTGATAAGAATCAGTTTCTTATGGGTACCAAATAATTGAAGTAAAATTAAATCATTAATTGTCTACTTTTATTTATTTTTGTGTTTTTTCTACTAGGCCATAATTTTTAAGATCCAGACTTTTGGGGATTTCATTTCAGGCAGAATATAAGCAGCAGAAATCTCATGTCTAATGACAAAAAAAAATCAAGGAAAAAAGAGAGAATATTTCCTTAACCCTCCACCATCGCCTGCATATAACTTAGATCCCACTATTAACTTACCAACCCCTGAGTGACTGCCTTCTCAACAGCCTGTTTCACCCAGATTTGTGAAAGAAAGCCTCATACTCATGGTAAATTTAGTGTTGGAGTCCTTTCTGGAGGTCTCTGGGCTGGATATGATCTTGTTTCTTTCCCAACGGGCGTGGTTTTCCTGGCAGTCAGCTTCGCCGTGACCACATTTAATAAGTTATAATAAATGCAGAAAGAGTTCATCCTTCACAAGTTTGCAATACAAAAGAACGATGAAAAACAAGTAGCGGCTGAAGGTCGTACGAGGTTCACATTTTACTTTGCGTTAATATATGAATAAATGTGAAACTGAATGTTGCCAGGTTAAGATCAGCTTTGGCTGAGTCTGGCCCATCTCTGTCAACAAGGCCACATGTCAGTAGTCTTTTCTGACTTCCTGTGGGAATGCTACTAGAGGACCAGAAAGGCTTTTAAAAGGCCCCTGACCACAGCTGGCAGTTGGTAGGTGAGACATCTTTGCCTGGGATCCTGTACTGTGAGCAGTTTCCAGTTCATCCATTTAAATATAAATGTGGAAACAAGTAAGCCAGGATCCTTGAGAGGAGCCTTGACTGTGGACACGGGTGGGTGATGCTTCTTGTTGAAATTTTGAACTTGAGAAGCACTGTGGGGAACTTGAGTGATACTGTATCTCCTGCCGTGCTCACTCTTATCCTTGTGTGATCAGCAGGTTTGCTGATTAATTGTTGTGTCTCTTTCAGTTTGGGAAATTAAGTTGAAGTTAGCAAGTAAACCCCTCACTTGAATTGTTTTGACTTAAGTATGCACGTGAGACTTTGACTTTGTCATTTCCAGCTGTCCGCCTCATTAAATTCATATCACGAATATCATACACTGAAAGTGAAAGTTATTAGTTGCTGAGTCGGGTCCGACTCCTCACGACCCCATGGACTGTAGCCCTCAAGCTCCTGTGTCCATGGAATTCTCCAGGCAAGAATACTGCAGTGGGTTACCATTCCCTTCTCCAGGGGATCTTCCTAACCCAGGAATCAAACCCGGATCTCCTGCACTGCAGGCATATTCTTTACCATCTGAGCCACCAGAGAAGCTCTAATGTCATACATGAGGATGTGCCTTTTATCTTTGTGTGCAAACCCCAGATGTGACAACCTGAGTGACAAGGCTTTTGTCATGCTTCTTGTTTCCTCTGTCCTTTCCAAGCCTGACTGTCAGATATCCCAGCTCCTCATGGGCACATATCATCTTCCCTGCCTTGTATACATTCCACTTTTTGCTTCCCCGGAGTGCATCATGTAGGAAGGATTTAATCAAATGTACTGCGTATGGGCAGGAACTTAGCTGTCTTCTCACCAACATTTCTTCAGCACCTAAAAAGAAAGTTTTTCTTTGATTAAAAAGAACAGGGTCTGGCAAGTAGTAAGTGCGCAAAGATTATTTGTTGAATAAATGACTGAACGAGTATCTGACTGACTCACAGTTTGATAAATACATGATCATGTCCGTGTATTCGTTTCCCAGGTGGCACTGGTGGTAACGAATCTGCCTGTCAGTGTAAGAGACGCAAGAGACGTGGGTTCGATCCCTGGGTAGGGAAAATCCCCTGCAGTAGAAAATGGCAACCCATTTCTTCTCAAGTTTTTCCCTTCATATAAATGTGCACATCTGTATTTTATGTTCAATCCCTCAGTTGCCTCCAGGCCACGACTGATGATTACCATGTTTTTTTTCCTAGATAAAATGGATACTTAGTTGTTGTCAACTGAGTCATTGTCTCTGCGGATCTAAGGGCAATTCCCAGGGCACAGCAGATCTTGGAGTTCACCTCTCTATTATAGCTGATGAAATTAAGTTACACCAGTTTAATTAGACTAATATTTTACTATCAACTGCAAAAAGAAACACTTCTGCTAGGTTTAGCTGCTTTGACAAATAGTACTTTTAAACTTGAGGTGTATAGCACTTGCTTATTGATAAGTAAATAAAAATATCATCAATAATCCAGCAAAATTTAATTTTCAGAAATGTTTCTTCCTCGTGAGAAAGCTCTTCTAAACTGGAGAAAGGCATTATTTGTTTCATACCCTGCGCCTGAAGACTGCTTTGGTTTCCACTTTTCATCTGGTGTCAGTTTTAGTATTTCAGCTAAGATACCTCAAACAATTCTCTCTAAATGTAATTCGTGGAAGTCAGGCTTCTGCCAAAGCAAAATCTGTATTTATTTACAAAACCACATTTCGCATGGAGAATTTTACAATCCAGTCAAAACGAATGGTTTTACATCAAGGGCTGAATTAACACCAAGTTTTCAAAAGGCTTTTGAGAAATTCAAAGCTTCTCATTAAGTCTTTAGTCTTCCAAAACTGTGCCATTTTCTAAGATGGCCTTATTAGTCTCATTTTGCAAATGCCAAGATTATGCAAAGAAGTGATTAAATATCTTCCAGGGTACTTGACTTAGGAACAAACCATCACTGGTAAATTAGAAGAAGAGGCTACAAACAAAGCAAAAAGAAAACACTTAGCAAGGAGGAAGCTAAATGTAAGAACAGGATTTGTCCTCAGTGCCCTTTAACATGGGTTCCAGGGAGTTGAGAAAAGAGAGGGGGGGAAAACAGACTTTAATTAATCATTGCACTTTTCAAGGCAGAAAAGAAGGCTATCTCATCTCATCCACTCATTTAAGTAGTTAGGACTGGAGCATTAAGGTTGGAAGCACCACATGGAGTTGCCATCATTACGATGCTGTAAAGGCTAAGCCATATTGGATATGTATCAGAGAAAGTTAATTTAGGAAATAGAATGTCACGAATGGGCTTCCCAGGTGGCTCAGTGATAAAGAATCCTCCTGCCGATGCAGGAGATGAGAGTTTGATCCCTGGGTCAGGAAGATCCCCTGGAGAAAAAAAAGGCAACCCACTCCAATATTCTTGCTCGGGAAATCCCATGGACAGAGGAGTCTGGCAGGCTACAGTCCGTGGGGTTGCAAAAAAGTTGGAAACCACTTAGCGACTAAACAACATAATAACAACAATCATGAACGATGCAATACAGGAAAGTCTGGAAAGTAGCACAGTGCAGTGCTAACTGACTTGAGTTGTGTCAGATTCTTTGCCACCCTATGGACTGTAGCCCACCAGGCTCCTCTGTCCACGGGGTTTTTCAGGCAAGAATACTGGAGGATCTTCCTGACACAGGAATCAAACCCACGTGTCTTATGTCTTCTGCATTGGCAGGTGGGTTATTTATCACTCGCACCACCTGGGGAGTAAGGGTGTACAGTAAGCTCTGGAACAACATTAGAAAGCCTGGAAGTGATGGTCATCTCCTAAACTTTCCCAGTCCATTGCTCACCAGGCTACTTATTATGACATCCTAGTTCAATTTCGTGCTTGTCCAGAAAGGGAAGACACACATGCATGGTCTCATGTAGTCTTTCCAGCACGCCTCTAAGATAATTATTATGCCCGTTTTCACAGATGAGATGCTGAGGACTACAGAAGTTAAGTCGCTTGCCTAAGTTTACACAATTAGTAAGAGGCAAGGCCTGGGTTTCAGCATGCTGGAGCTGGCTTGGCCCGGCTCTGAGCAACTCTTACATTTTCAGGAAATTTTCAACTAATTACTATTTGAGTTGACATCAAGATGATGGCTTGAATTTGGCCATGGTAGGAACAGTCACACCATGGAAATCTGCAGATGCTATAAATCAGGGCTTTGTGTTTTGGGAAAGGGTAGTTGTTATCAATTTACTGACATATCACTGATTTGAATCCAGGTCATCTGACTCCAGAGTCGCCCCTCAAACTTCTATGCTACATCAAGGCATATAATGATTTTCTGATGCATTTCTGACTCCAGAAATTCCTTAAGCCACCTTGTTTCGGCTGAATGCCTATACAAGGGTTGTCATGGCCTGTGTTTTGTCCCTCTCTGCATTCCGCCATCACCACTGTGTGCCCTGCTGCCTTCCTACACAGAAAGTTTCTCCAGGATAGGAAGATAAAATATCTTATACTTGCTTGTATTCCAGCCCCTGTACACCACCCCACTGTTAAGTACTATTTACTGTGGAAGGTAACACTGATATATGTCCTCACCTCTATTAATGATTAGGGATTAGTAACATCTATGGAATAATGTAGAAAGGTATTCCATACAGTTGTATCTGTCACCACTCCTATGAATTCCTGCATCTTTCATTTATAAAGGTAGATACTACTGCAAAGTGTGTTTCAACCTCAGGATGACCTTTGAAGAGAACTGTGTAACATCCATTACAGTGATTTGGTTCATATGCTTCCTGCCTCCTCCCACCCACAGACCAGGGGATATATTAATTACCTGCCTGCCTGGCCACTGGCAGCTTATTGTGAAACTGTGTATCCTCCCAGCTCTGCCCTCTCCAGCCTGGGAAATAAAATATGCCTGCTGCAATGGAAGCAGGGAGGTACATATGAGCTTTCAGAGTTCCAGACTCTTCTTTCCTTGTGTCATGCTCTCCAGAGTCTGAGAGCGCAGCATCTGTAGAGACCAACCCAAGAAAGGTTAAGACGCAAAGAAGCCCAGGAACTCTGGCCACTGTAGAAAGTGATGTGCCCTACGCGGCCCTGAGATGTCAGAAGACTTGGGCTTCAGGGTCACTTCAAACTGCTTAATACAGGAGCTACTAAAAATATTTCTAGTACACATGAACCAGCCAAGGAAGCTGATGCCATGAAATCTGTTTCCGTATGAAAAAATGGGTCTCTCATGAAAGCAAACTTTACCCTCAAGCAAAGATCTTGGAAATCTTTTGACATTGCAAAAAAATCTGTAAATCACCACTTCTGCACCACTTCCAGAAATGTTTCTTCCTTATTAATTTATTTAAAAACACTTTCTTATTTTTTGGAGTGCCTGTTATGAGATGGATCCTTTTCTCAGCACTCGGGAACCATCGGGGAATAGAACAAAAATTGCTATTGTTGTGGAGCTCACGTTCAAGTTTTATTCGTTGCTTCACTGGGGAGGTGTGTTCACTTCTCAATCATGTCTCATTCAGCCAACAGGCACTACTCTAAGCCATGTGTAATGGTGGGAGCAACAACCAATGGGGAAACAAAATAGCCTGTGCTGTCAGGAACACAGTCTAAGGGGAGAGGCAGGCACATGGCCCTTGGGTTCTAGTACCTATGAACATCAGTGGACCGCTCTGGAAGTCATGTGCATGAGGCTTCCTGGAGGAGGTGACACTTGAGTCTTGCTGGGTATGTAGAAGGCAGCCAGGCAGAGAGAGGATAACTTGAAGCAGCTTGCAGCACAGGAGGAACTGAGGGTCCTGAAGTTTGCTGGGGCCGAAAGGATGAGGCGGGAACTGGAGCCCAAGACTGGACAGATAGGCAGAGGCTGCATCATCATGTTTCATTAATTTCATTTATTTAAAAGGCAGTTCCCTCAGGTGCATTTCTGCCAGTGTTCTCCTTTGAAAGACAGACAGGAAGCCAGAGGAGACCGTTTCCTTGGTCTCTAACCTGCAGGTGTAGACCTGCAAAGTGATCACGCTGTCCCACGCTCCCTGCCTCCTCCCAGCCACACTCCAGTCCACTTCACCATTACATCTCCTCAAAGAAGACTTCTGTCTGTTCCCAAGGATGCAGCTGGTTCCCTCTCTTCCACATTGCCCTGCTTCTGGATAATTCACTGGTAGTTCACCAGCCCATCAGACAGCCACTTAGAGGCTGCACTCTCCCACCCACGTTCTAACATCCCTTTACCACCAGGGAGTGAACCAAGAGTGAGCTTTACAGTCACCTCTGTGCCTCTGGAATGGCCCTTCTGGAAACATGGGACCCCCATCAGTCTTTCATCAGCCAATAAAAACGGGATGATAGATGTCCAAAGTCTTTGAAAATGCAAGAAATACGTAATTCACAGTGCTCTTGTTATTATTTGACGTCTGTAGACTTCTAAAGAAGCAGTAAATGCCTTTATGGACTCTTCATGAAGGTGAGGTTCTTTGGCCTCAGTGAATGCCCCCAAATAAAAACCTTGGTTAAAAAGTTAAAAGGGCTCAAAAGGATTTAGGACAGTGAAGGGAGTGAAGAATTGAGGTGGAATACTGAAGCCAGAAATTTCAGGCCTTCCCTCTTTGAAGGAGTAAGTAAGCCACAGCAAAAGTCACCTGGGTCTCTGTTACTTTTTATTAACTTCATTAGCATTTTATGACGCTTATAAACTGATTTGATAGAAGGCTAGGGCTCAGATATGCAGATGATGCCACCCTTATGGCAGAAAGTGAAGAAGAACTAAAGAGCCTTTTGATGAAAGTGAAAGAGGAGAGTGAAAAAGTTGACTTAAAGCTCAGCATTCAGAAAACTAAGATCATGGCATCTGATCCCATCACTTCATGGCAGATAGATGGGGAGACAGTGGAAATAGTGGCTGACTTTATTTTTCTGGGCTCCAAAATCACTGCAGATAGTGATTACAGCAATGAAATTAAAAGACGCTTACTCCTTGGAAGGAAAGTTATGACCAACCTAGACAGCATATTGAAAAGCAGAGACATTACTTTGCCAACAAAGGTCTGTCTAGTCAAGGCTATGGTTTTTCCAGTGGTCATGTATGGATGTGAGAGTTGGACAATAAAGAAAGCTGAGTGCCGAAGAACTGATGCTTTTGAACTGTGGTGTTGGAGAAGACTCTTGAGAGTCCCTTGGACTGCAAGGAAATCCAACCAGTCCATCCTAAAGGAAATCAGTCCTGGGTGTTCATTGGAAGGACTGATGTTGAAGCTGAAACTCCAGTACTTTGGCCATCTGATGCGAAGAGCTGATTCATTTGAAAGGACCCTGATGCTGGGAAAGATTGAAGGCAGGAGGAGAAGGGGATGATGGAGGATGAGATGGTTGGATGCCATCACCAACTCGATGGACATGGGTTTGGCTGGACTCTGGGAGTTGGTGATGGACAGGGAGGCCTGGCGTGCTGCGGTTCATGGGTTGCAAAGATCGGACACAACTGAGCAACTGAACTGAAGTGAACTGAACTAGGGCTTCCCTGATAGTTCAGTTGGTAAAGAATCTGCCTGCAATGCAGGAGACCCTAGTTCAATTCCTGGGTCAGGAAGATCCACTGGAGAAGGGATAGGCTACCCACTCCAGTATTCTTGGATTCCCTTGTGGCTCAGCTGGTAAAGAATCCATCTGCAATGTGGGAGACCTGGGTTCAATCCCTGGGTTGGAAAGATCCCCTGGAGAAGGGAAAGGCTACCCACTCCAGTATTCTGGCCTGGAGAATTCCCTGGACTATATAGTCCATGGGGGTCACAAAGAGTTGGACATGGCAGAATGACTTTCACTTTCACTTAGGGTGTTAAGGGGCCTCCCAGGTGGCTCAGACATTGCAGTACCCCCTGCAGTGTGGGAGGCCCCAGTTCAATCCCTGGGTCGAGAAGATGCCCTTGAGAAGGGAATGACTGCCACTCCAGTATTCTTGCCTGGAGAATCCCCATAGACAGAGGAGCCTGGCAGGCTACAGTCCATGGGGTTGCAAAGAGTCAGACATGACTGAGCAACTAACAGTTTCATTTTTAGGACATTAAGCAGGGGGAAAAGTAACCCATAAGACCCTTACCAAAATAATGGAAGACAAAAGTGATTGGTCATTATACTTGTTCAGATAAACTGAAAACAATTTGGATTGCATTAATAGAAGCATCAGTTGTACTGAGAACAAATGCACAAAGGGAGATAACATGTCACGTGCCTTTCCAGATGAACACATAACTTATTAAATCAAAGCAGCCACATGCACTCTTCCAAAAAGGGGACGTGTAAAACTGAAACATCAAAGCCTGTCCAGGGCCATTAACCATTCTCATTTGAGAGATGAAGTCTCTGTCTAATCTTCTAATCTTTCTCAAATGTAAGAGTTAATAAGAAGTTGCCAGTTGGTATGGTAAATAACAACCTTTCCTGAGCTCTCGGTAGTCGATGAGTTTTTACTTTATTCATTCTCGTTGCCGTGTACTCACTACATCGTGTCCAACTCTTGCAACCTCATGGGCTGTTCATTCTAGTCTTTTCCCTGTGTAATTTACATGGAGGTACATTTACATCAATGAAAATCTAACTGAAGAAACAATGACCCCTTTGTGAAGAAATTTAACATTAAAAAAAAATTAGTGTATGAAGGTAGGAAAGTTCAAAGACTTTTGCCTGCTTTGTTCTTTTTAATATTTTATTTGGAGTTTGGCACTAGAGTCAGGACAACAAAAAAAGACTTTCTTATAAAAAAAAAAAAGTACTATATACCAAAATATTTTTTCTTTTTAATCTATTATATTTTAATTCCTTCTTTTATTTAAAAAATTTATATCTGTGTGGCAGATTTATGATTATATTTTCATTTTTTGCTTAACCATATATTCTATAATAAGCACAGGTTAACTTTGTAATAAAAATATTGGAGGAGTAAGACTAAGGTTTGACACCAAGGAGATCTTTCTTGCTTTTGAATTTAAATAGTTAAGCAAATTAGTGTAGTAAGATTGAGAAGCCAAAGAAAACATTCAGGCACAAGTTAACTGAATGCTAGTTCTCCATTTAGCCATTTTCCTTGTTCACATTGACGCCAGGGTGTTCTCATGGATAAAATTATAATCCCAGATATTCAGACTTTCAGATTCATATTTTCCGTCTCAACCCACAGAAGCTTTATGTAGGGGGTTTTGCAGAAAGTTCTCCTTGTGTTTCAGTCATTTGCCTTTTCTCTGTGACAGCCAGTAGGGAACAGTAGTAGAGGCTGACCATCCCCAGGCCCTTGGGAAACAGTGCTAGGAGGCTCTATATTCATTGATTGAGAAGTTCTGTTAAAGCACCAACTTCTTTCTAAAACAATTTGGATCAAACAATGAGACTAGTTGCAAACCACAATATTTATAAGAGGTGTAAATTTGAAGTCTGGAGTGATGTACTTTTAGGAGTCTAAAATAAAAAATGGAAAGAGGAGAGAGGGTGCCAAATCGACTCAGTTGGGTGTGGAAGCTGATGGTACTTCCTCATTCGTTTGAGAAATACTGGTGGAACTTCTGCCCTCGGCCAGGCACCTTAATGAGACAAAACAGATAGTAAACAGACAGACAAATGATAGTCAAACTCTTGCTCCTCGGAAGAAAAGGTGTTACAAACCTAGACAGTGTAGTAAAAAGCAGAGAAAACACTTTGCCAACAAGGATCTGTACCCTCAAAGCTGTGGTTTTTCCAGTAGTTATGTACGGATGTAAGAATTGGATCATAAAGAAGGCTGAGCACCAAAGAACTGATGCTTTCAAACTGTGGTGCTGGAGAAGACTCTTGAGAGTCCCTTGGACTGCAAGGAGATCAAACCAGTCAACCTTAAAGGAAATCAACCCTGAATATTCACTGGAAGACTGTTGCTGAAGCTAAAGCCCCAATACTTTGGCCACCTGATGTGAAGAACCAACTCACTGGAAAAGCCCCTGATGCTGGGAAAGATTGAGGGTAGGAAGAGAAGGGGGCAACAGAGGATGAGATGGTTAGATAGCTTCACCGGACTCAATCAACATGAGTTTGAGCAAACTCCAGGGGACAGTGAAGGATGGGGAAGCCTGGCATGCTGCAATCCATGAGGCCTCAAAGAGTCAGACTCGACTTAGCAACTGAACAACAGTGGTAAAGAATCCACCTGCCAATGTAGGACATGCCAGAGACTCAGGTTCAATTCCTGGGTAGGGAAGATCCCCTGGAGTAGGAAACGACAACCCACTCCAGTATTCTTGCCTGGAAAATTCCATGGACAGAGGAGCCTGGCGGGCTACAGTCCATGAGGTCACAATGAGTGAGACACAACTGAGCACACAGCATTAGACCCACTGAATATCTAACATTAGGTATTAGAGAAATCTCGCTATTTAATACTTAAACAAGCACATATGTTACCATGAGGTTTTAGTATTGTAATAAATATTTCAATGTATTTGGTTTCCTTCCTACTCTTATGTGTTTTATTTTATACATTTAAACACATTAATCTGAGAAGTGGGTCCTTAGACTCCAGCAGACTGCTAGAGGTAAACAGGAGGGCTTTACGCACACTTCCCCTATCTCTTCACAGAGTTTAAAGGGCTGAAATTTACTGCAACGAGTAGTTTCTACTTCTCCTTTAAAGACCTTCTTAAGTTAAAAAAAATCCTTTTGAAGTGTGTGCAGGTGAAGAGTACCATGATGTCCAGTCAAGTCTGGTCCACTATTTTGATTCATGCTAATGAGCCAACCACTTACCACCACAGTTTTGAACATCAGCGCAAATGTTGACACCATCAAAAAGACAACACCTTAGTATGATTCTGAAGATAGTTTTTATTTTGGTATCCCTAAAAGGATCTCAGGAGAAGGCAATGGCAACCCACTCCAGTACTCTTGCCTGGAAAATCCCATGGACAGAGGAGCCTGGTAGACTGCAGTCCATGGGGTCGCTAAGAGTCAGGCATGACTAAGCGACTTCACTTTCACTTTTCACTTTCAGGCATTGGAGAAGGAAATGGCAACCCACTCCAGTGTTCTTGCCTGGAGAATCCCAGGGACAGAGGAGCCTGGTGGGCTGCCATATATGGGGTCGCACAGAGTCAGACATGACTGAAGCGACTTAGCAGCAGCAGCAGCAGCAGCAAAAGGATCTCAAGTCCCGCCAGCAATGTGTGGACTTCACTTTGAGAACCACCAGGCTAGATCAAGTGTCAAGTACAGAAATTCTTTTAAGCACTTAAAACCACCCCAGGGACCCTATTTGCATAAAAATGTTGTTGGTGGTGGTTGTAGTTTTCTATCCAACTCTTTGAAATAGAAGTTTTTACCCAAGTTTGCAAGGGGGAGTTTTTTTCAATCTCAGTTAAAAATAATCTTCTGTTGACATTTTTGGGTGGGCCAGCACTGAAATACTAGTCAGGAAATATCTCTTACAACAGAGACAGATGGCCCTGTCAGTATCCAGGACAGAGGGGTTCGCCTCCTTTGTGTCATGAACCCCTTTAGCAGTCCAGTGAAGCCTACAGACCTCTTCTCGGGATAATGTTTTTAAATGCATAAAATAAAATACTTAGATTACAAAGAAAACCAGTTATAGCCAGAGACCGCTTTGCAAGGGTGCAGGCATCTCTGTATTCCGAGTTAATAGACACCTCCTTCCCTCAGTCTTTACTGACAATGAGAAACAGCTAGGGATGACATTTTTTTTTAAGGCACTTGTTTCCATGTTAGTTAACATCTTAAATCTCCAAATTCTAACTCTCAGTGAGATAGATTTAGACCTAACGAGTCCAAAGCAAGAATGTGGAATAAGAAGTTTCTCCTCCACCTTCTATGAGACTGAGCAGTACATGATTCCTGCTAAATACAGACTCTTTTTTATATATATTTTATTTTTTAATTGGAGGATAATTGCTTTACAATGTTATGTTAGTTTCTGCTGTGCTGCAAAGTGAATCAGCTATGAATATACATATTTCCTATCACTTTGGAGCCTCCTTCCCACCCCCACATCCCCGAGAATGGTTGAGCTGTAGTTAGGAAGATCTTGCTTACTGCCTCCCTAATAGTCTAGGACTATCAAGAATTCTCTGCTAGAACTCTCTAAAATTTTAATTAGTTAGTCTTAGTCACTCAGTCATGTCCAACTTTTTGCACCCCATGGACTGTTCTCCATCAGGCTCCTCTGTCCATGGAATTCTCCAGGCAAGAATACTGGAGTGGGTAGCCATTCCCTTCTCCAGGGGATCTTCCAACCCAGGGCTTGAACCAGCATCTCCTGCTTCAGGCAGATTCTTTAATGTTGGAGCCACCAGGGGAACCTCTTTTTCAAAAAAAGAATTGTTTCACATTAATAACTCCCTTCTTTTTATCTGCTCCTTAAATCAAAGCAGCATCCTCAGGCTTACTGTATTTTGAGAAACTACCTAACCTTTAGTGCTAAAAGTGGAGAAGCAAAGAATTTACAGTATGGTTACCTTAAGAGTAAAATCAACCATAACCCCATGGTGAAATTTTCCACTCTTCTGGTGAAAGGTTTGTGAATTATTAAAAATAACCCATTTATCCCCCTCCATAGAAGAGAATGTTGGTGCTGATAATTGAAAACAGCTGATAATCCAGAAATCCATTATATTTAATTTTGGAATTAATAACAATATTCTTGCATCGTGGTCTCCTCTGATTGTGTTTTTCTTGGGCTAAGGTTGAAATGAATTCTCATTCTTTGACTTAAGGGTGGAGAGGTAGGTTGGTGGTTTGAAAATATCCCAAGAGTAGGAAGCCAGCCTGCGATTTTAAATTTGCCACAAATAATCCACCAGGTGGATAATCACTGCTTCTTTAGTCAAGGGTTTCATTGTGGTCCTAGTAAGTTTTTTCATGAAGGAAATCATGCAGCCTGTAAACCACAGCAACCCTTCGGGGCCCCACTGCTAGGCTCTTTTTGTTTTCACCCCACTTTCCTTATATTTCTCACTGCATAGCTTTCCTATTAGGAGTGAGCAGAACCATCAAGTCTTATATTTCCACAACTGCTTTATCCAATGTTGCTGAATCCTTGAGAGTCCTTAATCGATGCCTTCAAATCTCAAGCCACCTATTCCCTCTGGGGTTCTCTCTGTAGCTTACAAAGCATTTTCAAATGCACTTTCTTTAATCCCCACAGCCATCCTATGAAAGAGGTGCTACTATCCTTTGAACTTGTGGGCTCAGCAGTCGCAGCGCATGGGCTTGGTTGGGCCATGGCCTGTAGGCTGTTAGTTCCTGGACCACGGATCAGACTCATGTCCCCTGCATTGGAAGGGAGATTCTTAGTCACTGGACCACCAGAGAAGTCCCACTAACCTTATTTTATAGACGAGGAAACATGCTCACAAAGGTGAAGCATCTTCCCACTGTCATCCAACTAGTAAATAAGAGATCAAGATTCAAACTTAGAGCATCTGACGACAAATCCAGTTTTCCTTCTCTGTCCCACAGCTCTGTTCCATAACTGGTCTAGTGTCATTAAAATCCAGCTGTCCCTTATCTACCAAAGTTATTCTTGTCAGAAACATAGGATAGCAAACCATAAGATCCTATATTTTTTCAGGGAGTACTCAAAGTTGAAATGGGGATGGCTAAGCCACTGGGACCTGAACTGGTCAACTGTGAGTCCTATTGACCTGCAGACATGATTGCTTCACTCATAATTTTTGTTTTATGAGTGAAATTAGGAGATTTCATACAAAAATTCAAATTTCTTGCTCTGCTTGGAAAATCAGATGATTGGGCAATCTCTGACACAAAATCCACGCGGCAGTGACAGGCTTGAGCAGAGTAGCACCTGCCCCCTCAAGACAGTAGGAGTGCTTTCCCAGTTTGCTCCGGGCTTTTCCACTCAGACAGCGTGGACAGGTACAGGGCCCCATTTGTGCATCCATGTGATCTGACAGCACTAGTGGGCAGTGGGGTTTGCCACCCCTGCTCTAGAACATTCCTTCCTGGAGCAGGAATGCACTGTCCATAACACAGGGCCCAGTATATATTGGAAGCCCAGTAAGGACAGTGTTGAATGAGGGCTATGGATCTTGTAACAGTAATTAAACCATACACCTTGAGAGCTGAAAATGTTTATCCTGGTCATTACAAAGAATTGGTTCTAACCACCTAAATCATTACAGTTGATTGTGCCTTCATCTATTGTTCATGGTAAGAGAGAAAGAGAAATAACCCTTCCTTCCAAATATGTTTAATCAGTTTTTCACCAGGAAGACTCTGCCTTTCTTCCTACACATTCTTCCATGTGTGTGTCTAAATGATAAGCATACTTAAACGTTTAGTCTGTGGAAGTGATCTTTGCATCTTTGGTGTGACTCATGTATTTTAAATTGAGGCGATAAAATATTTGCTTTTCTTTGCCTTTGGTTCTTAGTTTTAGAGACTTGGAGGAAAAAGTATCTGGGAAACTTTGATACTTTAAAACTTTAATAGTCCTTCATTTCAATAAATGTTTTACTTGTGTGGGTAGATAAGTATACCCACTTATAGTATATGATTTGAAAATTTTCATTCTTTATAGAGCATTAGTCTATCCAGGGACAGATAATACATCGAAAAGAGGAAGAACATCAATAATTGAAAGGAAAAGGTAGTAAAAGAAAAACTATCATAACATAGCCCTTAAAAAAATAAGAATTGGGGTTTACATTGACAGCTGCACATAATAAAAATATGAGAGAACTTTTTACAAGAAGCTGTGAGAGACATCCCAGTAACCAGTGTAAAAAAAGGGACTTATCTTGTAGCTTTTTTTTCTTGAATCCTATGTAGTTACATTTCATTCTGGAGCAGAAATAATCCAGGGGGCAGGGGCAATGATAGGATCAGAAATGAGGTCTCCAGACAAACTTGGATGGAACATTACAAAGGTGAAAGTCTGAAGATTCATAAAGGTCTCTTACCCACCCGGAAACAGTCCAAGAGGCCTTGAAGTCAGAAGAGAAAGAATGTGAATGAATGAATGAACAAACTACAGAAAAATAAAGCTCAGGGCAAAATAAGGCAGTAGGAAAAAAAGGCATTTGACTAAGGGTGGAACTATTCTTATAGTATTTTTCTGTTTTTTTTTTGTTTATTTGTTTACTTTTCACTACACATTATGGAAAATTTCAAATATTCATATAAAAGAGAATAGTCCAGTGATCCTCCATCACCCAGTCAATTCTTAGTCACTCATGATTACAGGGTCTCAAGAAACTGAAATTTCCAGTGTATCTAAAATAATCATTCTGACTATTCAGTTTCAATTTCTCTCTTTTAAATCTGTTGTGGATTCTTTATGACCTTCTGAGCTGGGACTATGGGGCCACAGAAAGCAAAGGCTGGAAGCCTAAAAAAAAAAATCCACAAACATGTTGTTTATGCCCTGGATAACCAGAAGTTGAAAGTGTGACTTTTGCGGTTTGTTTTGGCCTCATAGGCCAAAACTATTAGACTATTGGATGTGAAAGAAAGAAAAGGGAATGCTGAACCTCTTCAGCTGGGAAGGCAAAATCATCAAAATTCTATGAGGTTAAGACAGTTGCTGTGGCTTTTAGAAACTTGTGTGGCCCAAAGGAGTCATAAATCATTTTTATGGTATAAAACCCTTGAAGAACATACTTGGTTTCCCAGGAATGCCTGCCATTCTTACACTCACAAAAGGCTCATGTCCCTCCAGAAGCTCGGGTGGAACCTGATTGGTCTGCTCCACATTGCCTCCGGGAAATACTGAACCATGTAGGGACTTAGCCCATCTCTGCGGCTTCTGTTAACAGGAGAAATGGACAGATATGAGCTGCATGATCTGAGCTGCATGATGCATTTCTTTCCAGTTCATAATTCAACTTTAAGGTAAAATCTGCAGTGGCCCCTCTGGTCCCTGGCCTAAGTTTTAACAGCATCTTTTCCTTCTGGGGTTACATGGAAAGCAGTCAAGAGTTAAAATGTATTTCCATGGTCTTGTTAAGATCCAGAGTGGGAAAGCTATAGATCCCTAAGATCCCCTGGCCATCCACTCAAATGATACCATACTACCATCCCTAAGGAAAGCCCACAGAATGGTGACCTGTCTGTTTCCTATGTGACTCGGTAGGAGAGGGGGGAGTAGACCTCTCCATAAACCCAACTTCCTGCTTATTTTAAGTGTTTGATCCGCATCTCAACATTAGTCATGTTAGAAGGTCACAGAGCCCCATTGACTGTGTGCTTCCAAATAGAATCAACAGAGCCCCTTTCTGCAGGGACTGTTGCCATACCTATGCCGGGCTGAATGCTCAGGGCAGAACTGGCCTGGGATCAGGGGGCTGGTTAACCATGACGGCACTTTCAGAGCTCACGGCAGAGCTGCCGGTGGCAGAGGTCCACCACGTGGATCTTTCTGGGCCTTGGAGACTAGAATCACAAAATCCCAAGTTCATTATTCCTCTAAGTGGAGCGCACATCTGGAAAGTACCTTTTCTAGGAAGGAGTAGGATAGAGGTCATTTAATGACATTTCAGTCTTCCAGATGTCTACTAAAAAAAAGTATCCACAATGATATATCAGTATCCACAGTATCATTTAAAGACTTTTTGATTAAAACGCAACAGTGCTTGCTTTCTGGGTTTCACTTTGCTGCTGAATTTTTTATGATGTTGTTTATTGAAAAGCAGCACTGTCTTCTGAAAGCTTTTACCAGATTCCCATGGTGATTTGCTAGGCATAGCACAACTCAAATTAAAATTTCATCATCTTCAAAGGCTACTTTTATGAGCTATAAAAGAGCACCTGCCTGGCCCCGCATGGGTACCATAATACAGAGGAGAAGCACGAAGCTTTTCTTCCAAAAGTTTAGAGCCTGTATCATACTAATAAAGAAAATGTAGAGCGAAGATTACACCATTTTCATGTTTGTGGTTTACTTCAAATATTGGAACTTTTGGCAACACTTGAAGCAATTAAAAGACTCAAAGTAATGTCGTTATAATAGAATCATTGCTACGATATATTAATGTCTTGCAGGGTCTGTAAGAAGAATCCTCAGAACTCACACTGTTTGAGGTCTGGCTTAAACTGTGCTCTGGCCCAGTGCCTCTGACATCCTTATGAAGCAGAAATGATCACATTTCAATAAACATGTGACCTCGCTTTGGCATGGCCTTGACATTTTACCAAGATTCTTTCCTCTGACTCGGCAAGATGCACTCCTTATATCCATCCCCCACACTTGTACATTCAGGATTCCTTCCAGTAGAACTTCCTACAAGAAAAAAAAAAAAAAAAGCATGAACAGCCCATGCAGGACCCCAAGCAAGATGGTATACTGATTTTATGCTCCCTTGACCCCCAAACACATAACAATGATAGATAGAATATTTAAAAAGGAAATACACAGAGTGTCCCCAAGGCTGGAACAATACCAGAGGAATGAGCAGCAGTGGAATCACAGATCAGCTGATCTCTGGTCCAGAATCAGGTGGTGGCAGCCACGCACTGGACTCCGTGTGAAGATGGAAGCCAGCACCAGGCTCCATGCCACATCCTGAGGCGGACAGCCATACTTCCCTCACTCTCAAGCAAAGAAAGCCAAACACAATGGCCACTACCCTGTCACTGGAACCATGGCTTTTAAAGGGTAAACCTAGAGAGGGAGTAAAACAAAGTCATGGCCTCATAAGTAGGAAGTGAACCAAATTCTTCCTTTTTGGTAACCAGATCTGTTATTCCCATTATTCCCATCAGAGAACTAATAGCCCTCTCTACCTCTTTTTCCTGAGTCTTCCTTCAACTGGTCACTGAATTCAGTTCTCATGATTTATGATTCTATAAAAATTTATGCCTGAAAAATTTTTCAAAATGGGCTTTCATTCCCTGTGAGAATATTCCCATTATTCTCATAGGATGGGAACTTCAGATGGGACCTGGTCCTGGCCTAGTGCCAGGAGTCCTGATAGGAGTAACTGCAAAACCACTAGGGAAGGACAGGGACTGGAAGGAAGAGAGAGAGAGAGGGCGAGAACGAAAATGAGTCTCCTACTCAAAATGAACCTACCGGCCAAATAATCTAAGCAAGCACATGAAACAAACTGTAATACCAAGAAAAGCAACAAAATCTACTGTTGAGACAGAAATTCATTCCAGTTATCTTTACAGAACAATCTGGCAAAGACTTATTAAGTATGCCCAGAATGTTGAGAAGATAAAAGTGTGAATAGCTTCCATTAAGAGCAGGAAATTGCAGGACAAACACTTGAAACAAGAACATTATGATATTAATAAATAATTAATAATAAATCTTGAAAATGAAAAATATGGTAATTGAAATAAAAACTTAATGGCCGTGGAAATAAAAGCTTAAGAAATGGATTAAACTTTGAACTGAGTAGAGTGAAAGAGGAGCTTTATGAATTAGAAAGTAGGCATGAAGAATTGATCAAAACTTCAATTCAGAAATGTCAAGAGAGAGAGGGAGAAAGAAATAGACAGAAGGAGCAGTTAAAAGATGTGGGAAAGGTGGTAAATTTCCAACAGTCAGTCAATAGGAGTTTCAAAAAAGAATGGTGAAATGGTAGGGAAGCAGTATTTGAAGCTATTGAAAGACAAAATAGTCTAAAATCCAAGGTGTGATTCTTCAGACTGAAAGCATACGTAAGAACTGAATGGAATAAACAAAGTTAAATTTACACTCAAATATTTTGAAATAAAGCTGCAGGATATCAAGGAAAAGGAAGACAAGCGGATGACTAGTGAAAGAAGCATAATTAGGCTGATAATCGGATTTCCCATCAGCAGCAGTAGATCCCAGATGGCAGTAGAGTAATATCTTCAGAATGCTGAGGAAAATAATCGTCAATCCAGGATTTCATAGGGGCTTCCCGGGTGGTGCTGGTGGTAAAGAACCCACCTGCCAATGCAAGAGACAAAGAAACATGGGTTCTATCCCTGGGTCGGGAAGATCCCCTGAATTAGGAAATGACAACCCTGGAGCATCCCATGGACAGAGAAGCCTGAAGGGTACGGTCCATAGGGTCGCAAAGAGTCAGACACGACTGATGCAACTTAGCACACACGCACACGAAATCAGATCGCTTTAGACTATATCAGGGCATCATTGATGTAAACTTTATAAGAAAGTTCTGGCTGAACGTTTAAAATCAGAATCCCAGGTAAAGTTTATCTTGTGTTTCGTTTCTAATCAACAGCATCAAAGAATTAATTGCCCTCTCTACCCCTTTAGGGGCTTCCCTGGTGGCTCAGACGGTCAAGCGTCTGCCTGCAATGCAGGTGACCCGGGTTCGATCCCTGGCTTGGGAAGATCCCCTGGAGAAGGAAATGGGGACCCACTCCAGTACTCTTGCCTGGAAAATTCCATGGACAGAGGAGCCTCGTAGGCTACAGTCCATGGGGTGGCAAAGAGTCGGACACGACTGAGCGACTTCACTTTCACTTCTACCTCTTTTTCCTGGGTCTTCCTCCCACTAGTCACTGAATTCAGTTCTCATGATTTATTATTCTATAAAAATTTATGCCTGAAAAATTTTTCAAGATGGGCTTTCATAAAATGTCCCACTTGTATAAAATTTAAGGTATCCAAAGATTTCATAAATCCACTGGGGCTAACCCCTGCTTAAAGACATTCTTGGTTCAGATATGCCAGGCGTTATATGTAGAAGGAAGGGAAACGATAGTTAGCCAAAAAAATTGTAATTATGAAAAGGAGTGACTGATAATGAATTCCACTTTTACTTTTGAAAATGTTTGTACAAAACTGGGTCAGGCCCAGTGTTTTTACACTAGAATCTGTAGACATTTATTTGCCTAATAAAATAACCACCCAGCCTGGCAAAACTCTGCATACTTGGCAGTCCCTTCTGCCCAGGAGCCTGGAACAGCATTGGCCTAGCAGGTGTGGCTTTCAAAAGGTTCAGAGGGTTGAATTCGGGAAGTCTGCCCAGCCCTCCACCTGTGTGCAGTGTGCCTTCCCGAAGGCCAGGTTCATTCCCAACTTCTCTTAGGTTCAAAAGACCTCTATTCATTCACAATTGATAATGAAAACTAAAATAACCAAGGGATTGACCCTATACACCAAAATTGTAACATTTCTTTTCAATAAAAGAGGCCATGTACTTTTAAAATTAATTTATTTTAATTGGAGGCTAATTACTTTATAATATTGTAGTGGTTTTTGCCATACATTGACATGAATCAGCCATGGGTGTACATGTGTTCCCCATCCTGAGCCCCCCTCCCACATCCCTCCCCATTCCATCCCTCAGGGTCATCCCAGTACACCAGCCCTGAGCACCCTTTCTCATGCTTTGAACCTGGACTGGCGATCTGTTTCACATATGGTAATATACATGTTTCAATACTATTCTCTCAAATCATCCCACCCTCACCTTCTCCCACAGAGTCCAAAAGTCTGTTCTTTACATCTGTGTCTCTTTTGCTGCCTCGCATTTAGGGTCATCGTTACCATCTATTTTTGACTTGTAGAATATAGATACTCTATAGCGTTTAACACTATTGTATACATATGAAACCTACTCTTCTGCTTGCTGGTGTAGGTTTGGTAGCCTTCTTTCCTTAAAGGGTGAGGTGGTGGTGGTGGTTAGTCACTAAGTCGTATCCGACTCTTGCAACCCCATGGACGGTAGCCCGCCAGGCTTCTCTGTCCATGAGATTCTCCAGGCAAGAATACTGGAGTGGGTTGCCATTTCCTTCTGCAAGGGAATTTTCCCGACCCTGGAATCAAACCTGGGTCTCCTGCATTGCAGGCAGGTTCTTTCTCAACTGAGCTACAAGGGAAGCCCAAAGGGTGAGGTAGGGGGAAGAACAGAACTCTCAACATCTTGGGCCTTCGGAAAGAAAGGAAGAAGAAAAAATGTTTTCCTAGACTGGTGATTTTTTTCACAAGGTGCTCTTTGATCATAGGACCCAGTCATGACCCACTAGTAAGATCTGACTTCTTGGGCCCTAGGATTGGAATCACCTGCTTATGTAGGGCAATGGGACGGGTGGGCTGTTGGGGGGCTCTTGCTAGCTATTCCAGTATCTTGAACCTCTGTGTGCTGGTCTGAAATAATGATTTTCAGATTTAGAACCTTTGTATCTACTGAAACCTTATAAAAAGCCCAATACATAAACCCAGGCAAAGGCTGAAGGACCTGGAGTCCTGTCCATCTGGGTACACCTCCCCCACTATGGACCATGTATACCTCAACTTTTCGCTTTTCTGAAACTTCTTAGACGCTTCCTTTCTGGGCCGAGGATTAGCCATAGGATTGGAGAGGGCTTGATGATGCAAGATCATGGGATGAATGAGAAACATACTGGAGACTCCACTTTTTTTGTCTTACTAAATGAGCAAAGTCCCAGGACCACTGGTAAGAGGTGTGGAGATTTTTTTGATTGGGGACCAAGGATGTGAGAATGCTACAATCCACACTATGTAAGTTGCATGTGCTTTGTCTACTCAGAGGGTTCACCAGGAGTTGCCTTGAAACTGCTGTCAGGTCCTGAATTCTTCCCCAGCTTCTAGAGCCTTTCCTTCTCTACAAGTGGACTGGAGGATGCTAACGCTCATTCTGCCTGGAATGCCACCAAAACCTGGGCCTCCTCTGGGACCGGGGGAGAAGGAAATTGCAGACAAGGGAGACGGATGAGCCAGGCATGGAATTCCTTACTGGCACAATGTTGCTGCTCATGAACAGTAACCAGCTCTTCAAAATCTCCCAGAGGTTCTTCTTTAAAATGGAGATTTCTAGCCTGGTCCCCAGAGAACCCATTTACATCAAGCACTCTGGAAGGCCCGTCTGGGAATTAATATTTTTAACAGGTGCCCTGCCTGATTGTTATTCCCACTGCATTGTCAATAAGAATTCTTCACAGTTTTTGAACAGGGGGCTGATGTGGATGAATTTGTATTTCAGCTGAGTTAGTGCAGCAACTCTGTGCAGAGTGCATTTGGGCAGAAGAAATGGAAGGGATACTACGTAGCCGCGGATGAGTTGAGCGGGGATTGAGGTGTGGAATGGGTGGGAGAACGAAGATTAAGAAACCTTTCAAGGGGTCAAGTTGTAGGGTGGGGCCGTCGAGTGCCGTGGAGAGTAACGGTGAGAGAGGAGTCAGGGAGGACCCGCAGGGATCCCGCTGTGGTGCCTGGGTGTCCACTGGGTGCTGTGGGGCCTTTGGCACTTGGTCTTATTCATCACAGTCCAGCCAGTGAAAATGTTACAGGAGCAAACCAACACAAGATGATTTTGCTAAAAGATCAAAGTGAAGGAAGATGAACCCACAAAGAAAACCTAGAGAGTGTAAGTGTACACTTTTAAAAATAGCATAGTTTAGAATAAATTTCAACCAAACTGGTCTTTTTTGTTGTAGTTTTGGCAGTTAAATAGACTCAGTTATCTGGAAAGTGTATTTATACAAGATATCTCATTTCCCTAATAAATTGAGAATATGGTCAGAGTGGGGTCTTATGTTTATACCCCATCTTAAAAGTGAGCTAGATGGGCAGGAGAGTGTTTCGTGGGTTGCCGTGGTAGATACCGGGATCCGAGGACCAGATAAGAAAATCATAGATCAAGCACTGGCAAGGGGTCCAGTTTGGCTAAAGTCATCACCATGATGATGACCTTAGAGCAGATTTTAAAATATATATTAAGGTTTTCATTTAAAACAACCTTACCCTAGAAGTACTGCATAGGAAGAAAAAAATGAAGTGCATCATCATTTTAAACTATGTACGAAGAGAACACAGGTGATTGTAAAACAACAGGAGACAGTAAAGCCTAACACTAAAGATAAAATGATTAACTCTAGGGGAAAACCAAATGGCCCCGGGGGCACTGGACAGTGCCCATCAGAGTGGGATACTAGAGGAGCAGCCGTGTTGACACTTGTCACAGTTGGTGAAGGAAACTGAAAGGTCACTCTTTGAAGATCTGGGTTCCAGTAAGAGTGGACCGTGTGAGTGGCCAAGACCAGCCTCCTGAGGCCACAAGTTCTTGAGCTGCCGGGAAGCAACACCACTTGGGTGCTGTGGCTAAGCCACAGGCAGCTAAGTGCGTGGGTCTTCACAGCTCGTTTCCGGCTTCCGCTTGGCCTTACACCTGAGTCATCTTTTATTTATGCCCTCCTATAGCATTTCCATAAGCTGGTTGTGGCCAACACCATTCATCAACCTAATGGGCTCAAATGGAACTCTTTGAAATCTCCCAGGACACGTCTTGCTCTAAGAAAGAAAGGTTAACAACAATTTTTCAACTCGGAATTTATGTCTTCCCATAAATTGACCTCGAGAGGTTATTTGTGGATTCCAATAGAGGAAAGTCCTTCTGAGGTCCCTGTGGTCCTCGGCCCTCCCCGCCCCCACCAGCTGATGTCCTCTGCCCACTCCTTCGAGATCTCTGGGGACAGCATGGCAGTTGTATGTCTTGGCTTAATCCCTCTGCCATTTGTCCATTCATTCGCTGAGTATTTATTGCAGCTCTGCTTTTTCCAGGCAGGGTGCTAAGCACTGGAGACGCAGCGAACAGACATCTGTGCTCTCCTGGACTCACCACCTAAACAAACAATTACACAAGTTCTTATTAAAAGGCAACTGGAAAGTGGACTCGGAGGAGCGCAGGTGCTGTGAGAGTTTCTGTGGGAGGCTTTGCTGGACTTTGTTGCCCCACCCCTGGTGTTAATGCAGGTCTCTGGGGGGCTGACCGTGTATGGACAGGATCTCTGAACACCCCCTAAATCACCATCGCATTACTCAGCCGTTTACTGTGAAATCTCAACCTCAGAGGACAGACCCTCTGTCTCAGATGATGACGGCCTCGCTGGAGTGTCCTGTGCCCTGCTTCTCACCCAGCTCCAGGCTCCCTCTCTTTGACCCCCGCCCAGTTACTGGGCGCTCTGACCTGAGGCTTAGGTCCCCTGGGGGACGCCAGCTGCCAGACGATACCTGGAGGCTGCGCATCCTCAAAGCAAAGCCCAGTCACCCGCCTACACAAGTTTTACTTTGTTTTCCAATGTGTTTGTTATTGTCTAGTCGCTAAGTTGTGTCTGGTTCTTTGCGATCCCATGTGGTGTAGCCCACCAGGTTTCTCTGTCCATGGTATTTCCCAGGCAAGAATACCAGACTGGGTTGCCATTTCCTCCTCCAGGGAATCTTCCCAACCCAGGGATCACACCCCAGTCCCTTAGGTCTCCTGCATTGGCAGGCAGATTCTTCACCACTAAGCAACCAGGCAAGCCCTTTACAATGTGTAGCTCTCAAACTTTTCTGATGGTAAAACTAAAATACATACGTTACAATAAAAGCGAACATTCCAAACATGAATCAAATACAAGTTCAATATATTCCCACCTTCCATTGCATCTACCACCATAAATAACTTCTTTGAACAGTTTGGTGTTTATCCTTCAAGATATTTGAGTCCTTTTGTAAACACATAAGTTTATTTTTGTGTTGTCCTACATGTTCATATTGTCCTGTGATCGACTTTATTTTACCTGCAAATATCGTGAACAGTTTTTAGGACAGTGTGTGTAGATCCTCCTTCTGCTTTCTGGGTGCTCCGTGGTGTTTCCCGGTAGGAATGCGCCAGAACTGCTCTGTGAATCAATCCCCCATTAATGAACTGTGAGCTCAGCCATATGTTGTTGTCATAAATCTTACAGCAATGAATAGTCTCATACATACATCTCTCTGTGTCAAATTCTTCCTAGAAAGGTATTTTGGGTCTAACATCCTGCATTTTTAATGGGCTTTCATACACAATGAGGTGCTCTTAACCACCCTTCACGTCACGCGTGGCTGGATGTGCTGGTGCTCACTGTTCCATTGGCTTCTAGTATATTCCTCTCTGGGAACTACACACCTCTGCTTCCCATGATAGACCTAGGTGTTTAACTACAGTCTGTTTTTTGCTGAATCTCTATTCCAGTTGAACTGTGTAATTTATTTAATGGTTATATAAACCAAAGAAGCATGAAGGAGAAAAGGTTGTCCTAAAAAAAAAAAAAAGATGTTTAAGTTTTGTTTTTCTAACCACCAACTTGAACTAAAAAAAATTTTTAAATAACTAACCATTTACACAAATCATATCAGATTCAGTGGCTTCAACTGACTTATAAACTCCACTGACTGTACAGGGACCATGTTTGCTGAATCTCTTTCTTCCAGTTGAATTCATTATTATAATTGTGTAATTTATTTAATTATTACATAAACTAAAGAAGCATGAGAGGGAAAAGAAAAGGTTGTCCTAAAAAAAAGAAAAAAGACATGTAAGTTATGTTTTTCCAACTACAAGCTGGAACTAAAAAAAAAATTTTAATAACTAACCACTTGCACAAATCATATCAGATTCAGTGGTTTCAACTGACTTATAAACTCCTTTGGCCATGGGACCGCTCTTAATCCGCCTTGCCAGTAATATTTTTGAAAAGCATCCCACAGCTGTTTGGTTTGTTTGTAAATTGGGTTATCTTTTCTCCTTAGAAATACCTAATAACCAGACATATCTTTTTTTTTTTTTCACTCAGTCGTGTCCGACTCTTTGTGACCCCATGAACTATATCCTACCAGGTTCCTCCATCCATGGGATTTTCCAGGCAAGAGTACTGGAGTGGGTTGCCATTTCCTTCTCCACAGACATGTCTTATGTGGGGTATTCAATGTAATCTGCCTTAATGAAAGTGGATTTTTAGCCCTCTTTTTCATCTCACATCAAGCCACTGTAAGCTCCAGTAATGCTGACAAAGACCGTACGTTCAGCCTCATAGAAAAGAAATTTTCTGTCCGGAAATTACAAATTTGCTATCTGGAAATGGCAACTGTTGCCTTTGAAAGTGAGAGAATGTCTGTAGGCAAACATCCACTTTCTAACCTAATATAACATTAGAAATGGTTTTACAGCCACTCCAAAATTTACAAACCCTTTATGTGACTATGTTCAATACTTAAGCATTTGTTATGGGCTTCCCATGCGGCTCAGTGGTAAAGAATCCACTTGCCAAGCAGGAGATGTAGATTCAATCCCTGTGTGGGAAAGATCCCCCGGAGAAAGATCTCCCACTCCAGTATTCTTGTTTGGGAAATTCCATGGACAGAGGAGCCTGGTGGGCTACAGTCCATGGGGTCAGGGGTTGCAAAGAGTCAGACACGACTTAGCAACTGAATAACAACAAGTATTATTCGGACATGTGGATACACAGGGAAACGCATTTCTACAGGGTTGGCTGTATAGGGATCTCTGATGAAGTCTGGATGAACTAAGAATTAAATCATACTGAATCCATTCAACAAATATTTGTTAAATGCCCACTATATACTTTCCAGTTTCTCATAACTGCTGGGGCCTCAACTAGCCACAGCCAGCAGGACTGCTCCAAGACGCTTGTGATCTAGGCAGAGACTTCAGGCCACGGGGAAACACAAAACTTCAGTTACCTCAACAGAACAAACATTCTCTGAAACGCTGGGACCACGTGTGCACCTGCCCAGTGGAGCAGGCTGGTGCGAGGCAAAAAAAGCAAATCTTCCCACGAACCTCATCAGTTTTCTACATCTTCTCAAAGCGTTTCCATGTCATTGAAGTACCAATTTTGCTTACCCTCTTGATGCTTGGCAGAGCCCTGAAGAGACCACCAGCCTTCTCACTGCCGTGTTTTCTCTTCTAGGACATCAATGAGTGTATTCTTGAAAACTACCCCGAGTGTTCCAACCCCAGGTTATTTTACATCATTCCGTATTTCTGTGGACAGCACCCCAGATGCAGGTAAAGACCGAAACAGGCTCATGACATGCTTATGTAGACGACGATGGTAGGAATCCCACCAGCTGGCTCTCAGGCACCTTCTGTGACCCCAGTCTCCCTACCTTCTGGAATTCAGTTAATGTTTATTGCTAATCTCTCAAGATCACATTTGAGACTCTGAATGTCTTATAAATAAGGAAATTAACAAAGCAAGATCTAGAGGGGACCTTGGGAACCACCCCTAAATCTGTGTAACTGAAATGCCAATCAAACTCTTCTTCATTCTTAACATACACCTGTCACTACCCAGCTCATGAGATAGTAAAACCCAGGGGGGGTGCACCCAGCCTGCTCCTCTGCAGTGACAGCTTCACTGATGGGTGTCCTTGCAGGTGTGGTGTGTCTAACTGGGTCAAAACAGGGATGCTCACTTGGAAAATTCGAGTGTCTCTCTCTTGAGACACTTAGAGAAGAAGAAAGTACTTTTAGTGATCACTCCTCAGCCTTATTTGGATGCCAGACCCTTCTCTATAAGGTGACTTATTCAGACACTTTATGTGGTCCACCCACCTCCTCTGCATCCCTGGGGAACTTCTTAGGAATCCCCACCTAATCCCAGTCTCTGAGACGGGGTCCAGGCTACTGTGACCCCCTCCCCAGGTAGTTCTGATCCAGCTACACTGGAAACTCACTGTACACTAGACGTGTGTGGCCTCCAGAAGAAACGGTGGTAATGATGAATATTATCTTTGCTTGGTGGAAAATAAACCCAGATGCCAGAAGTGACATTTCCCTCCAAAGGAGAGGTTGATTAGAAGGTCTAAAGAGACTGGGGGTTGGGAGCAGGGGACACACAGCTGTCTCAAGTTGCAGTTTATTTATTCATTGTACTTTTTGCTGACACTGTGGTTGCTGCTTAGTTATTACCGACGTTTTGCTGAATTTACCGCTTTGTTTATGGTCAGAATTCTGGGGCTAGACGTGTCGGCTTCATCATAAACTCCTGAGTTCAGGAGGCCTCCCTCAGCCACCCACCCCCTGTAATACATGCCTTCTGCTTCAGGGTCAGAGCTTCAGATCCTGGGAAGATCTGGGGCCCAATGTCTCCCTTTCTGACACAATGAACATATTTATTCCGAGAAACATGATTGTAACTCCTTAAAGTACTTTCTAAATTGTATATTTCCCAGCCTTGGGACAAGGACTTATGCTTTATCTTGGTCCATGCGTGATGATCGTCAGAACACTTTCAAAATGTCACCTTCTCCCACCTTGACAACGATTATTTGAGCTAAATAAGGATTGTTTAAAATTTTTCAAAAAATAATCCTGGCTTCCCAAATTCCCCCAGATGGTAAAAACCAGTCAGGCCTGGAGCCTAGTTCCTGAGATCTGCAGGCTGGGCTCCTTACAGTGTTGTGGGCTCAGAGATCTGCCTTACGAATGCAAATTAGGCTGTTTCCCTTCTGTAATAATAATTTTAAAAGTTTGTCTTTAAATTTCTCAAAAGAATAAGATGATTAGCAGTCATGACCTGACACCTATTTTGATTTCTACAGAAACCAATATCAGTAAGTTTCCTATGTCTAAACTTCTCACTTTATGGATTCCGTTTGATCCTTCTATTAAAAAGTCATTCTAGGGACGCCCCCGGTGGTTCAGTGGTTAAGACTCTGTGCTTCCAGTGCAGGGGGCATGCGTTCGATCCCTGGTGAGGGAACACATGCTGTGCAGTGTGGCCAATAAATAAATAAGCCATTCTAATCAGCATTTGTTGATATCTAGCTGCCTAGGCCCATGTAACAAACATTTATTTGGGGCTCACTAAGCTCAAGAGCCCCAGGCCTGGCACTATACAGGGGCGATGATGCTGGAGGAGAGATGGTGGGCAGAGGCCAGTTGGACCACGGCTGGAGATGCTGCATCTGGGCTGGTCCCGGAAGGAAGTGGGGTTTGGACTTTTGTGAATGGGGGCAGGTAGGAGAAAGGAGAAACTTCCAGCATGTTGTTGCTGCATTTGAAAACCAACCTTCGATTTAAAAATCATTTTTCTATCCATAAAGGGAGCCTGGTGAATGGGCCCTTGAAAGAGCAAAACTGAACGTGAATGAAAACTTCCTGCTTGTGGGGATTCTCGAAGAGTTGGAAGACGTGCTGCTTTTACTGGAAAGATTTTTACCTCATTACTTCAAGGGTGTGCTCAGTATCTACAAAGACCCAGGTAACTCCGTCTGTAAGCAGTTCTTCTCTGTTCTGAGGGTGACTCACTTTGAAAAGGAAACTCAGGAAATAAAGACATGGAATCACCTCCTCTGTTAGTGAAGGGAGGTTCCCCTGGCTTCAAAGCAAGGTTAGAACCACGAGATAACAGATCCCAAAGCCTTGAGCGTCGGGGCCAAACATAAACTCACAATGTTTTCAAGGCCTAATGCTTCCATTTCTCCCTCTGGAAAATGAAATTGGCAACATCCCCGTCAGCGTTGTCCTGAACGTGTTGCTGGGGCTTCCGTGGATGGGAGGGTGGGAAAATGGGAGGGAGCCATCGTCTGATGTGCTATCTCTGGCTCTATGTCCATTTAACAAAAGTGAATCCTAGCACATAGAACAGATGAACTGGCACACTGAGAATACAGTCATGATTTTCCTCTAACAAATGCAGTGGTTTCCAAATAGAAGCGAGAATGCAGCAGAGCGATTACAAGGGTTGCCCGTGGTGTCGCTGTAAATGTGATTACTTTGAGAAGCCCATCGTGTATTTCTCTTATTATAATTTTATCTCAAGAAAATGACAAACAACATTGTTTCTGCCCTGTTCTTCTTAATCTACTGCTGCCACAACACTGCCTAATCACTAATGTATTTATTGTTTGGTTGTTCTGAATTGGGAGGTGTTATTCTGCCTTATGGAAATAAAGCCCAGGGGAAGGGCTCCCCCAGTACAGCCTCTGCCCCACATGCCCGACAGCCAGGCAGAGACCACGCACTACATCATGAGCAGGTACTGATGCCCGGGTGAACTGGTCTTGTCTACAGGGTCCCTGACTTCTGTTTCATGGTTGGTAGGTGGTAGGCGGCCCTACCACCACCAGGGACTGGTTGGCGGAAGGTGACTGCCTTGGTCTCCCAACTGTCTTATTCAGAGAACAATTCCCACGTACTTACATCAAGGACCTCAAGGTGTGCTCTGCACGTGTGTCTCCGAAGCAGGAAGTACGGTTGGGAGAGCTAGAAGTGTAACAAGCTCTGAATGGTCAGTTTTTTAAATAGGGCCCTCCTTTGCCCTTTCAACACTTCCCCTGGGTTTTGTGTTCTCCTTGGGCACCTTCTGTGAGGTTTATCTATGGTAACACTGAAGGCCCAGCAGCTCCACAGTTGCCATGCCCTGAAGAGTGGCCACCTCCCCAGAGGCAGGGGATGGAAAATGAGCATCCACGCCCTCCAGCTTCTCGAGCACTTGAGCCTCTGCAAGGACAAGACCCCCGCATTGTCTTCTCACGGCCACAAACACGTGAGCTGGTGTCAGATAGGTTAACGGAGGCCACTTGATCATTCACACCAGAACCAGTTCCCCTGGGCCTTTTCAGTCTAAACTCACAGATTGCAACACGCTAAAATAGCTGCTCTTGTACTTTATACAAGAATTTTATAACTGAGTAGACTAGGGGATAGAGAACAGAAACACCGAAGTCTGAGACTCTTAAAACTCTGTAGATTAAACTGACCGTGAAGTTGGATTAAAATGCAAACACTCCACTGGCCATTTTTCTTTGGTGCTTGTCTTATTTTATTTAAAAATTCAGGTCTGTATAGACTATTTGTAATCCCCTTCCAGCAAGATGAAGAGTATTTAGGCCAGTCTTGCTGCTGAAGTTATTGAAATAACAATAATTGAGGAGCTGGTAAAAATAACGTCTGCTAGTCAAATGGGCCATCACTTATTCTAGATCGGAAAGGTAGTCATTAATTCTTTCCAATCAGTACTAAGGGTTCCAATCACCCACCATTTAGAGAAGCGAAGAACTTCCCTAAATAATATCTCAACTGTTTGTGCACCCCACCCATTCATTTCCACTAAGAAGTTATGCTGATGAGTAAATTTGTTCCATACCAAAAATTTAGTCTTTGAGAAATTTAGTCTTCATAAAGTTTTAAAGAATATATTTGATATTAATGTTTGCATTCTGTGGAGACCCAATTAAGCATATCTCAGAAGAACTTGATGATAATAGGTACTCAAGATGGAATAAAAATGAAAGTTTTCTCCTGATGGGTAACCAAGAGTACATGCTCAAGTATTTCTCACCAGCCCAAGGGCATTTGTGAGGCGGAGGGAGTACCTTGGAGCAAGGACTCAGTAAACTCTGCCCAACCTGGATGTGAATTTGAATTGGGAGAACCGAAGCCAAAATAGAGTTACTGGGTAAGAGCAACTTCCTGTCATTAAATTATACAGTCTCATTTTTTATTGATCGATTTAAATTACATTTGCTCATTCCTTACCTTTCAAAACTGAGAGGCTTGGAGCCAGCTCAAAGAATTGAAGAGACTAAGATTCATGGTCATTCACCAAAATGTGAGCAGAAGGGCCACAGTTTACACTTCCTGAGCCACAAGGGTTAACTGGTCATGAATGCTTTTCCACCTTAGCTCTTAAAAACGGACATGCTGTGAGGTATCAATATTTTTCTTAGTCATAGTTCCTTTAGGAGGTAAAATCACAGTGGTGTTAAAGGCCAAAGTAAATAAGTAAAATAATTAAAGGCAGGAAATAAGTGAATATCTGTGATAAGAACAGTTCTTTTATTAGCATCCCTCATAGATGCCCTTGACCTAGTTAGTAACCCAGCTGTTTCACTTCAATAGCCCGGTCTAGCATCCAGATGTGAAACTGTAGGACCTGAGTTTAACTCACAACCTTCCTCCTCCCGGAGGACTTGAAAGCTCAGGTGTCCAATCCTTTTCTCTTGTATTTTAAATACTTTCCTTTACTAGCATTACATGAGTATTCATCTTCAATTTGCTTCCTTTACGAATGTAAACATTGGAGCCACAGTAGAGAAGTCCTAGATTTTTGCAGACTGTCCTTGTGAGTCTGGCCACCAACTACTATAAAGGAAAATATGTGTGATTCCAAACAAATGGCTTCCTTACTAACTTTGAGGGTTTAAGTTCATTCATAAATCAAGTGCTTTGTCATGTTTCTAAAAAAAAAAACTGTTTACACTTGAATATTTTTATAAACGATGATGTGCTGTGCTAAGCCGCTTCAGTCATGTCCAACTGTTTGCGACCACGTGGACTGTAGCCCTCCAGGCTTCTCTGTCCTTGGGATTCTCCAGGCAAGAATACCGGAGTGGGTTGCTGTGCCCTCCTCCAGGGGATCTTCCCGACCCAGGGACTGAACCCACATCTCTATGTCTCCTGCATTGGCAGGTGGGTTCTTTCACCACTAGCACCACCTGGGAAGCCCAGTGATGATGATAAATAGAAGAAAATTTTAAATATTTTTTAACTAGGTATGAATGGTAGACTCCTATTAAGAGTATAGCAATGTAAGGTTGGAGTTTTATTGGCTTTGCAGCATTCAAATCTGAGGGTATTAACATACAAAATTAAAACTGGCTAGTTTTAAAAAACAGTTATTCTTTAAGGAAAGAACACTGAGTTGGGAGTTCTCTCTATGCAGTGGTTCTGCCCTTGCAGTGGGCTTCGCTGTGGCTCAGCTGGTAAAGAATCCACCTGCAATATGGGAGACCTGGGTTCGATCCCTGGGTTGGGAAGATCCCCTGGAGAAGGGAAAGGCTACCCACTCCAGTATTCTGGCCTGGAGAGTTCCATGGGCTGTATAGTCCCCGGGGTCACAAAGAGTCAGACAAGACTGAGTGACTTTCACTTGACTTCTGCCCATAGGACCCAGAGCAAATGCAACTTTGGGTGGTTGATCGCTAGGATCTATTGGATCTATTATTATGATACTAAGGTATTACATGGAATGTTTTAAGGCACCTCTTTCTACCTTCTGTTGGTTAATACAATTATAGAGTGAAAGTGAAAGTCACAAGCTAAGCCACAAGGGAAGTCCAAGAATACTGGAGTGGATAGCCTATCCCTTGTCCAGCGAATCTTCCTGACCCAGGAATCAACCGGGGTCTCCTGTATTGCAGGCGGATTCTTTACCAACTGAGCTATCAGGGAGTGCTTTTCCCCTGAAAAAAAACACCATCCTCCGCAGTCTCACTGCCTCCTCAATTCCCAGGTATAGTTATGGAGGCTGTCGCCACCTAGAGGACATGGCGAGCCCAGGCTTCAGTGTTGTTCATTCAGAATCTGTCCTTCCCTAAGACAGGGATCCCAATTCACTCTCCGGTCATGCTGTCCACCCCTCTCTCTCACACCATATGGATTTCTGTCAGGGAGACAGGCTACCACAATGATTAGACCACAGGCTCTAGAGAAGACAGCCTGGGTGTTAAAGTCCATCCTCCACCTAAGCAGACAACCAGAGGTAAGGTGTGACTCCTCTACCCCTCAGCTTCCCCATCTATTTAAGACACGTGAACAATACTGTCTGGGAAACCCTGGTGGCTCAGAGGTTAAAGCATCTGCCTGAAATGCGGGAGACCTGGGTTCGATCCCTAGGTTGGGAAGATCCCCTGGAAAAGGAAATGGCAACCCACTCCAGTATTCTTGCCTGGAGAATCCCATGACGGGGGAGCCTGGTGGGCTACAGTCCACAGGGTCGCAAAGAGTCAGACACGACTGAGCAACTTAACTAAACAATACTGTCTATGTCAGAAGGTTGTGGTGAGATGCACCTGATCAAATCCATGTAAAACCCTTAGCCCAGAGCTTAACGTATAATAGTGTCAGTCCTCAGCTGTGACCAACTCTTTGCGACCCCATGAACTGTAGCCCACCAGGTTCCTCTGTCCATGTAATTCTCCAGGCAAGAATACTGGAGTGGGTTGCCATTCCCTTCTCCAGGCGATCTTTCCAACCCAGGGGTCAAACCCGGGTCTCCTGCACTGCAAGCAGATTCTTTACCATCTGAACCACCAGGGAAACCCCAACAGATGATAAGTGTTCAAAACTTAACTCTTAGCCTGCCAAGCCTCTCCTTACAGGAGAGAGACAGGGCCTGTGTCTGGGAGGAACTAGGGCTTCCACTCTCTTTCTGTAACTTCAGTGTGAAAGAAAGAAATAGAAGAGAGAGAAGGAGGGAGAGGAACAATTATATTCTGGCCAATACCTTATTCTTAAATAATCATAGGGGAATAAGTTTAGTAGAAATATTACTACAGTGACATGCTCAGGGACTGAAAAACGTATACCATTCAAGTCACTGGGGATTTTTAAAAATAATCTATTTTTATGCCTGAACACTTATCAGGAATATCAGGACATTAAAATTTCAACTTTAAATGAAACCGACTGTTGAGATGTGACCAGAGCCAATTACCATTAACTTGAGCCGAATGTTGAATCTTTCAGACTGTTCTGTATCATGTTATTTAGTAGATATAATATAGGTGTTCAATGATTTAATTGTGAATGACGTTTTCATTTTAACTAGGACCCTAAGATTCAGGTCTTGAAAAACCTTTATTTTCCATATGCAGAATTACATAATCAGAACGCTATGACAAACTTTGTCCAGCAGATGGCAGGCTCTCTCCATTTTTTTCGAGGAAATGCCTGCGGCTTTCTAAGAGTTTCCATCTGCAGAGAGGCCTTTACAGAATGCTTGGAGGCAGATGTACAATTATGCCCAATTTGGGGCCTAAAAATGGGATCATACCAAAAGCATTCCAAGTACAATTGATTGCAGTAGTCCAAAGTGCATTGTATGACAGCTGATGGGCTCAGGAAGTGGGAGGTGGTTTACAGTCAAATAAGTTTGTGTGGGTTAAAAACATTTATTGTTTGTTGTTCATCTCAAAGTCCTGTCTGATTCTTTGTGACCCCATGGACTGCAGCACGCCAGGCTTCCGTGGCCTTCACTATCTCTTGGAGTTTACTCAGATTCATGCCATTAGGTTGGTGATGCTATCTGACCATCTCATCCTCAGCCACCCTCTTCTCCTTTTGCCTTCAGTCTTTCCCAGCAACAGGGTCTTTTCCATAAATCAGCTCTTCACATCAGGTGGCCAAAGTTTTGGAACTTCAGCTTCAGCATCAATTCTTCCAGGGTTGATTTCCTTGGTTTTATAAAAGTCATCCATCATTCTGTAATAATTGGATTAAACATGCTGTTTTTCATCTTTTATTTCCTACTTCTTATTTCTTTTGTTGTTGTTGTTGCTCAGTTGCTCAGTCGTTTCTGACTCTTTTGCAGCCCCATGGACTGTAGCCGGTCAGGCTCCTCTGTCCATGGGATTTCCCAGGAAAGAATACTGGAGTGGGTTGCCATTTTCTTTCTTGGGGGGATCCTCTCAACCCAGCAGGCAAACCTGAATTTCCTGCACTACAGGTAGACTTTCTACCGCTGAACCATATTCCATTTACTCTATGACAAAACCCCCAAACATTCTGGAACCTCACAGAATGGTTGAGAGAAATTCCAACCATCTACAGGCACCACTGAAGTTGTTTTAAAAACTCAATTATTGTTCATAAAAATAGGACCCTACTCTGTTATTGGTTCATCTACCATCAGTGTTCTCCATAAAGATCTGGTTTTCACCAGTCATGTTCTAATCGTGTTGGTACCACATTGTCTGTGTGTGTGTGTACATCAATTCATGTTCAAACTGCTAAATCACTTGGTAAGCAGCAGTGGTATTTCAGTGACTAATCTTGCGTCAGAACATCAGCAACAGTTCCTAAACAATAGCAATTTGCATATCAATTTGCCATTTCTAAAGTACTTCCATATAGATGATCTCGCTCGATTCTTACACGAATCCTCTGAAGTTGAGAAAGACAGTTAGTCTTTGTCTCATTTTCTAAACAAGGAAGCTGACAGTGGAGGAGTGGAATAGCTTGCCCACAGTTATCAAGTCCCAAGTGACCAAAGACATTCAAGCTTCTGTCCCCAGAAGCACCACTAACTCCGTGAACCTATGACCCTCCAAAGATGCTTCATATTCAATCACTAATGCAGAGCATTAAGCACCATTATGTCATAAGCATAATACAGGGTATTAAGCACCGTTATCCTGAAGGAGGGCCTGGAATCCCACTCCGGTATTCTTGTCTGGAGAATCCCATGGACAGAGGACCCTGACAGGCTGCAGTCCATGGGGTTGCACAGAGTTGGACACGACTAAAGCAACTTAGCGTGCACGCATGCAAGCACCCTTATGTATTGCACTTAAAGGTAAAAGCTTGATAATAAAATCTATAGATTATCTCTATTCAACATATGGTCTGATTTTGCAGTAATTTAACTTTCCCCCAATAGTCCTCTTCTGTGAAGGATAATATTTAAATATCAGATATAATCTGAAAATACTAGAAAAATTCAACAAACACTTTGAGCAAATGTTTAAGTGTCTGTAATGCACTCCAGTCCTGGGGAACAGCTGTGTAAAGATAAAGAAAACCACGTCTGGACTGAGCATCATCACAAACAGGGCTGGAGGGACACCTCCTGTTGAAGATACTTGTGCCCGGCCTTGAAGGGTGCATAGCTGTTCACCTGACGGACGTGGAAGTAGGCAGGTTACGAAGAAAAAATATGAGTGCAGAAAAAATGTGAGTGCGGGTGTGAAGGCATAGGAGTCCCAAGTGCGGGAGCACGAGGGGCATCCCAGCCCACCTCGGCCCTTGCCTACTGACCTTACCTCTTGGATCTGAGTCCTCCATTCTTCACAGCTCAGTCACCCTGCTGCTAAGTCAGTCCTGCCCAAGGCAGGAAAAATGCTGGTGGCCTTAGACCTCTATGCAGTACAACCTGGAGCTGAGTCACTCACACCAATCCCAGAACCAGTGGCCAAGCCACAGTTGCCAGAGGGCCATGCATCACCCCCACCCCCAGCCCCCCAGGTTCCATGCCCTCTGCCACGTCTGACCACCTCCCAAGGATCCCTCACTTTCTAAAAGGATACTGCCAGGTTCCTGAGTCCCGAGGGCTGGGTTATTCCTCTTGGCTTCATTTCTGGTTTCCCACCCAAGATCTAGCCACTGTCTAGGCCTAGGGTATCCATTGGCTTCAGTCAGCCCTGCACTGTTCCCACGGTGTGGCGGGGGTGGGGGGGGGTCACACAAACTCTCCAGATACAACCTACTTTCCTCTCTGATCCCTAAGTTCCCCTCTCTGCCCACCAGCATGGACTCCCCTCCTGTTGGCAGCCAGTCTCTGACTCAAGGGTGAGCTGGCTGTGTCCCCTGACGATACCTCTGGCCTTCCTCACTGGGAGCTCTTGGGATCATCCCTTCAGAATTTTCCCCTAGTCCCCACCTCCCACCCCATGTACCCTGAGAAATTGATCCCTTCTAGGTCCCAACCTCATCTCTGGAGAACCCTGGATGCCTCCCACAGTGTGGCCAGGCATGGGGTGTGCAATTTGTGCAGTTTTCTCTCTTATGATTTATTTCCCCGGACAAAAAGCTGGCTAATAATATCTGAGTGTGTGGTGGAGGTACCAGCATTCTTCTGCATTTAGAGGTGAATTTCTTCTTCTTGCGAATTTAATCATTTCTACTTTGAGCAGTTTTGAGTTGAACTTGACAGTAATATGCTTTGCATTGAGTAAGAATGCTACTGAGGGTGGAATTAGTCACCACAAATTTCAACTTTTGGACTTTCCTGGTAACTCAGCAAAGCTGAGATCCTCCTAGAGCCTGGGCCAAGAAGATTAGAGACCTGACCCCAGAGGGTGAAAGTTGATCTTTTTATAAAAGACCCTGTGAATTTCCTGTGCTTTTGTGCCCAAACTTCCAAGACCCATACCTGCCCTGGTGCCTAACGTGGTGATGTGGAAAGAGCCTTAGACAGAGACTTCCAGAACTGTCTTTGTGTCCCTGAGTCATGATCTTGCCTCGCTGACAGTCTTTGCTTATAATATGTACCCCCCACACTGAGAGAAGTTCAGTCCTTACCCATTTAGCATGACTCAACACTTTACAATGGCAACTTCTATTTTTGTTCAGCTAATCTTGTTCAAATAAAAATATCATTTCCTGAGTACCGCGGGTTGTCTTCGGAATCGTTGCTGACATCTCCCGGGGGCCGGCTTCGGCTCCCCATTAAAAAAAAAAAAAATCATTTCCTGATCTGTATTTTTTTTTACTATCTCAGACATTTTTATCAACATATAATATCCTAAATTCTCACATGTTGTAAATGGTGTTGGACTTTGAAAAGAACACAGTGAAAAACTGCAAGTGTACCTGTGTTCAAACCCTGCAGTTTTTAGTGGTTTCTTGTGAGCTGTATTAAGCACATTCATTTCACTGTCCACAAGCCCACAGAGAAATCTAGTCTAATTTCCCCCTAATGAGAGTAGGGACATTTTGCTTGCTGCGTGGGAGGTTCAGATGGTCTGAAGCATCGCCTCTCCTGTTTTTACAGTATGCTTCTAAGTACTTCTCTTGGCTTGTCATAGCCAGACACTACTGGAGCTACTTTTCAAAACACGTTTTCCTAGAATTTTACCTCCCTGTTTTTTAACTACACTTGATATATTACAGCAGTGTGTGCACACTCAGCTGCTTCAGTCACGTCCGACTCTTTGCAACCCCATGGACTGTCGCCTCCCAGGCTCCTGTGTCCATGGGGTTCTCCAGGCGAGAATACTGGAGTGGGTTGCCATTTCCTCCTTCATGGCATCTTCCCAATCCAGGGATCAAACCCATGTCTCTTATGTCTCCTGCACTGGCAGGCAGAGTCTTTACCCACTGAGCCACCTGGGAAGCCCCATATTAAAGTAGTACATGCACAGAGTTAAAAATCCAATAGTATTCAAGGATATATAATGAAAAGCGATTGTTTCCTATTTCAACACTTTCCACTGCAAAGTCTGGTTTTGAAGAAGTAAACACGTTCAGCACAAGTAGCTGCTTTTTCTGACAACCGCCACACTAATTATAACTAGTATGCACAGGCTTGTTTTGTTTTTGTTGTGTTATTGTCTTGATTTATTTATTTGCAACATTATTTAGTTCTCTTATTCCAGCACACTTACCTCTACTTCCTTCCCCCACTATGTACATAATATGGCTATATCCACATTTTCCATACATATTCCTTATTTACATTACTATGACTAAATATATTTGTTGGACATTGATCCAAGTAGTACACAATCATCTCAATTCATTTCTTGCATGACTTATTATTTTCCTTACAATTGATTATTGCCTTGGATTTTTTTATTTGCCTAGGTTTATTTATACCTGTCAAAGTTTTCATGGGTGCCATTAGATCTGTTGTATCAATATTACTTTTGATTTTTTTCAATATTGCTTCAAATAAGTACATCCATTCTATTCCTGCTCACGCATCCCAGGACCACTCCCCTCTTTCCCACCCAGAGGTCTGACTTCGCTTTGATCTGGGCTGATTACTCAGAAGCTTCCTGCACAGCTGCAACTTCCCTTTACCATTTTACAGAATGTATTGCATCCCTGGTCTCCCGACTCCCTCAAATTCTATTTCTTGACTTAATAATTCCATTTAATCCAAGATGTTCCCAAGTTGGTTCCTGATAAAAGAGGCATGGGAAGTGGTAAATTCTTTGAGTCGTTGCATATCTGAAAAGCTCAGTGTTTTAGTATCTCGTTTGATTGCCAGTTTGGTTTGTCATGCATTCCCTCACATATACATTCCATTTCCCACATCTGTTTCTCACTTTCTCATTCTCTCTGTCTCTCTGGAGTGTTATTTTTATTCCTTTCATGAAAATTGACAACAGTGTGCCTCAGTGTGCTGAGTAGTCAACAGATACATTTAAGCTTAAAACACATGTTTTTTTCATTTCTGGGAAATTTTCTTGTTTTACTTCTGCATTATTTACTGCATGATTTTATCAGTACTATTTCCTGTATTTCAGCTTTGGAATGCTGTTGGTCAGATATTGGATCTTCTAGATGCAGCCTCTCTATGTGCTTTATTATTTTTTCCTCTTTTAATTTCCATCTCATCAACTTTTTCTCTCTGGATGAGTTCCTCAATTTGTATTCCAGTCATTCTGTTAAATTTTCTCTTTTTCAAGAACTCTTTGTTAATCTTTTTTTCTTCTTTTTGCATACTATCTTGTTCTTGTTTACCGAATACAATCCACCTTAAATCTCTGAAAATTACAGAAATTTTTAAAAAGTGTTTTCATCACTTTCTTACGTTATCGCTATTTGCTCCATACTCCTTTGCTGTTTTGGTTGACTGCATGCTTGCTCAGTTGCTTCACTCATGTCTGACTTTTTTTACCCTACAGACTGTAGCAGAGAAGGAAATGGCAGCCCACTCCAGTATTCTTGCCTGGAGAATTCCATGGACAAAGGAGCCTGGTGGGCTGCAGTCCATAGGGTTGCAAAGAGTCAGAGATGACTGAGCAACTCACACACACACGCACAGACTGTAGCCCATCAGGCTCCTCTATCCATGAGATTCTCCAGGCGAGAATACTGGAGTGGGTTGCCATTTCCTTCTCCAGGGGATCTCCCCGGGGATCTTCCCAGGGATTGAACCCACGTGTCTCTTATATCTCCTGCATTGGTAGGTGGATTCTTTACCAATAGTGCCACCTTGGAAGCCCTTGGTTGGTTTGGGCATCTCTTTTTCAGTCCAAAGTCTTTCCCCTGGTGGTCTTTTCCAAAATTCAGATTTGAGGGTGAGACACAAGAGCTCACTGAAAGTGAGCTGCGCAATAGGGCAGACTTATCAACTAATGGACCCACTGGGGATGATCAAGCAGCCATCAGGTTTTTCTGGGAAACATTTGTTAGTGATTTTAGGGTTTTTTTTCTTTGGAGTTTATTCAGTTTCCCTACTGCAGCATTCCCCAAACATCCACCTGGGGGATGGGAGGTGAGGTGGGATTAGGAGGCTAGGACGTATGTCTGGTTGCTGGTGTGGGAACAGGGGCTGAAGGTCCATGTTCAGGCACTGTTCGCTTCACTGTGCTCAGTTTAGTCCATGCTCTCCTCTCTCCCCTCTGGGGTAGCAAACCAGTCTGGAGCCTCTCCCCAAATTCTTTGGTGACTAATCCTAAGACTGCCTGTCCACAGGCCATGGAGAATGGGGGAAGACCCACGATGAGATACCTGACTGCATGAAGGTGTGGAGGGAATTTAGGGCCCAGCTCCTCCATAGGCAGGATACCTGTCTCATCCTCAGTTTTTCCATCTAGGCTGCCTGATGCTACCTCTCTGTCTCTCTGGGGTTGTGCAGGGTGAGTTGACCCTCTTGATGTACGTCCCTCCTCCCCCACTGCCAACACTCCAGTGCATTTACTCTGCTCTGCTACATCCAATGCATTCCTCCAACCACTGTCCATCTTCCAGAAGTTGGTTAAGGGCTGTCTTCCATTGAAACCCTTCTCCAGTTCTTTGTCCTTGTGATCCAGCAATCTTTTTCTAAAATTAGTATCCTTTACTGTCACTTGGGTGAAGATTTTCAGAGGAGAGGCATTGAAGGCCTGTGGTCAGCCTACTGCATTTAGCTGGGCATGTGCTAATTTCCTGAACTTTAAGATTCTAATACCAGTTTTGTGTTTAGAGCGCGTAGCTAGATCTATTGTACCTGTTTCTTTCATGTGACATCTGCATAGCTGTGCTGTGACTCAGGCTTCTGTAGCACTGCCTTCATCATCGGTACCCTGGGATTATAGTCCTGGTGAAATTCCAAAAACAAAACAAACAAACAAAAACAAGATCCCTTAATGGTAGATTACTAGTTCAGTTCAGTTCAGTCGCTCAGTCGTGTCCGACTCTCTGCGACCCCATGAATCTCAGCACGCCAGGCCTCCCTGTCCATCACCAACTCCCAGAGTTCACTCAGACTCACGTCCATCGAGTCAGTGATGCCATCCAGCCATCTCATCCTCTGTCATCCCCTTCTCCTCCTGCCCCCAATCCCTCCCAGCATCAGAGTCTTTTCCAATGAGTCAACTCTTCGCATGAGGTGGCCAAAGTACTGGATTACTAGTTAAACCCCTCTTATTTTTTTTTTTTAACTGAATGATATTTGCTATGATGAAGCTCCAAACTACTACATATTTTTTTAAAAATCATCTGGAAGACAGATCAGAGCCATCCATATTGGAGATTTATTTAATGGGAGAAAATGTAAATTATGAGTTGATAAAAAAAAGATGCTCTCCTGATCAGAGGCAGGACTCAACCATCCAAAGACACCAGTCCTATGTAACTTGACAGAAACACACGCCACCGTTTCAAGTGCTGTCACGTGTCATTCCCCTAACCTAACGCAGGGATCACGGCAAAGGTATCGCCAGCCTGGGAAGTCCGGGGCCCTGGTCCGTGAACGCTGACAGTCGGCCCATGTCCGGGAGAAAAAGCAGCCATTGAGAGGGTTTCTCGGCAGCAGCTGCTTTAGTAGCAGTAGCAGCAGCTCATATAACAAATGTTTCATGACGAATGCAAACAAAAGCCAGCTCTGAAATTCCAGCCACGCCATGTCCAAGCCAGTTCAACGTCGTATAACCACTCCGTTCGAGTTTTTTCCCTTCTCTAAATGCATTCCATATGAGCCGTGGTGTGGGGACTGCTGGGATCTCCTGCATTCACTCAGAAGGCTGTTTTTAAAGCCCAGACTGAAAGGAAAGTAAGTCAGTGGGAAAACAAACTCAAAGAAAACAGAGACTCAGGTGTGGGGGGTGTGTTTGTTCTCCCCAGCCAGCCATGACCCCCGGAATGGGGCTGGAGGCTAGGAATCCTTTAGCCCACCTCCCCTCCCCACTCCTTGGAGGCCTGGGAGAAGGACTTTGCTGCAGTGAGGCCCCCAAGTCTTCCCTGGCCCTGGATAAGCACTGCTTCTCAAAATGCGGTCCAAGGAGCCATGCCAGCTCATAAGCTGCTTGCTACTAGTCCATGAGGAGATAAGACAGAAACTGAGAGTAAGACTTTAGAAACTTAGATGGTAATTTCGCATGGCTCTGATTATTTAGTTAATTTATTTATTTGATTTTGGGCTGTGCTGGGTCTTCGTTGTTGTGTGTGGTCTTTCTCTAGCTGCAATGAGGGGGACTGCTCTGTAGTTTTGGGGCACAGGCTTCTCACTGCAGTGGCTTCTCTTGTTGCAGACCACAAGCTCTAGGATACGTGGGCTCAGTAGCTGTGGCACACAGGCTTAGTTGTGGGATCTTCCCAGACCAGGGATGGAATCCTTCTCCACTGCATTGGCAGGTGGATTCTTTACCGCTGAACCACCCAGGAGGTCCCTGGTTATTTTTTAAACAACTCATTTTTGTTATGGTTGACAAAAGCATCAATCTGAGATGGACAACAGTGGGAAGAATTCAGAGAGCTTTTGAGAAGCAAGGTTGTGGATTCTCCCACCAGCTTGGACTGCCCAGGTTAGCCAGCTGAAAGGTCGTCCAATTGACAAGCCCAGTCTTAAGGCATTTGGGGCTTATGAGGCCCCATGATTTTTGCATGTGATTTTGCCTTCTTGGCTTCAAAGCTCAAACTGGTGTTCCACAGCAACGACCAAACACCCAAACTCAAGGAAGTGTGATGCGTGGAGACTCTGCTCTCCTAGACTGGTGCCTTGACCAAAACCTTAAAAAAAAAGTCATGATTCACGCCACATGCATGCTCAGTCATGTCTGACTCTTTGCCACCCCACAGACTAGCCCGCCAAGGCTCCTCTGTCTGTGGGATTCTCCAGACAAGAATACTGGAGTGGGTTGCAATTTCCTCCTCCAGGGGACCCTCCTGACTCAGGCATCCAACCTGCCTCTCCTGTGTCTCCTGCTTTACAGGCAGATTCTTTACCACTGAGCCACCAGGAGATCCACAGAAGGATAGCACTTTTCCAGCAAGCAGAATACTTAGACTTATGTTGACTCGCTTATTCCTCATCACCTGGTTAGGCAGAGTGGTAGGTTAAATTGTGTCCCCTGAAAATACGTTAGGTCGTAAACCCGTGTGTCTGAATGTGACCTCATTTGGGAAATAGGGTCTTTGCAGATATAATCACATTAAGATGAGGTCATATTGGACTAGGATGCACCCTCAATCCATTGGCTGGTTTCGTTATAAGGAGAGAAAGATTCAGAGACACAGGGAAGAAGGCCATTTGAAGACAGAGGCAGAGAGTGGAATTATGTTGCCGCAAGTCATAGAATGCCAAAGATTGTCAGCAGGGATAGTCAGAAATTAGAAGGAGGGAAACATCTTCCTTCGAATTGTCTGAGGATTAGCAGTTTATGGTAACTTTATGACAGTCCTAGGAAACTAATACAAATAGAAATCTCCATCCCATTTCCAGATGAAGACCTGGAGACTCATTGATAATAAGATCTGTCCATGTTCAAAGCAACCAGCAAGTAGCAAGATCTGGGTTTGAACAAAGACGAGCCACCCACTGGGCTTCCCAGGTGGCACTAGTGGTAGAGAGCCTGCCTACCAATGCAGGAGACATAAGAGTTCAATCTCTGGCTTGAAAAAATCCCCTGAAGGAGGAAATAGCAACCCACTCCATTATTCTTGCCTGGAGAATCCCATGGACAGAGGACCCTGGAGGGCTAGAGTCCATGGGGTCGCAAAGTCAAACACAATGGAAATGACTTAACACACACAGGCACACATCCAATACACCAGATTGTTTTTCTTGGTTGGGTGAAGGAATTGGGAGGAAAAGAATTATCTAACATTTGGAGAAAGTTAAATAAGTGACTTTACAATAATGCAATGACATATGATGAGGCTATTGGAATTTTATTTTGAGTAACTATTCATTCTGAACAATGAGTGAAAAATCAGATGCACTATTGTATTTATATTGTACAATGTGTCTTTAGTACACATGCAACATGCTTAGAAGAACAAACTAGAAAGAAAACAAAACCAACAAATAGCCATTTAACTGTGTTTGTGTGGTTTTGGTAGTTTTCATTTGTTCCTCTCGACTTTCCTGTCTTGTCTCACTTTGCCGTAACACACATGTGTCACAGATGCCGCCGAGTAGCACGTCCCAACACTGCTCTGTGCTCTCCATGTATCTTCCTAATCATCACAGAAGGGCAGCAAACTAGATACCATTATCCAAATCCCCAGAGGAGAAAACGCACCCAGATGCCTAAGGACTGGATCTGAGGTCTCACAGCTGGGGAGAGGCAGAGCTCGTCGGACTCCAAGCCTTGTGTTCTTCCGCCAAGTTTGTGGCCGCTTCCACTTTCATGATCAGAAAAAAAGAGGACTGTGGGAAGGGGGATAATGAGCAGAGGTGAAACAAGAAGAAACTGTCCACAGGGGAGAGGATATATGCATAGGTGTGGCTGATTCGTTCTGCCTTATAGTAGAAACTAACTCAACACTGTAAAGCAACTAAATTCCAATACAAATTAGTACAAAATGTTTTTAAAAGAAGCAAGTATCACCATGGCCCCTTCAGGCAGGGCTTGCTCCTCCTAGGTCATTTGCATTGTATTGCATTGTATGAAGTAGAGGCATTATCCTTTGGGCATTAACTCTGCAGAGGCTTCTTGAAGACTGGCGCATGGCTGCTACCTTTCTGAACCCCCACAGCACTGGCTGTAGAATGCTATCATAGGGGATGCCTGGCTCTCCTCCCACCCTTCCCTCCTTTCTGAAGCCCCCGCCCCCGCCGGTCCCTCCTCCCCCGCAGAGTTTTGGGAACACCAGATAAAGCAGTTACTGAGTGTTTCTGGGACAGATACCAGGAGTGCCTAGGCTTGGTGGCCAGATGTTACATTTCTTCAATCCCCAAACCTGAAGGCTAGATGGAGCAAGAACAAAATTTTGCCACTGTTCTCTTTTTCATGTAGCCCTGAACCTTTCCAATTTGAGTAATTCAAACATTAGCTATATAAAAAAACTTAAGTTGCTTTAAAAAATTTTATGTTTTTATTTCTGACTGTACTGGGTCTTCATTGCTGTGCAGGCTTTTCTCTAACTGCAGCAAGCAGGGGCTACTCCCTAATGCAGTGCTTGGGCTTCTCACTGAGACGGCTTCTCTTGTGAGTATGGGCTCTAGGGCATGCGGACTTCAGTAGTTGTGGCTTCCAGGCTCTAGAGCACAGGCTCAATAGTTGTGGCAGACGGGCTTAGTTACTCTGAGGCATGTGGGATCTTCCTGGCCCAGGGATCGAACCCATGCATTGGCAGGCAGGTTCTGTACCACTGAGCCACCAGCGAAGCTCTTAAGGTTTTCACACACCACGGTCGGGATGCCTCGTCAGTATCATTCTCTCACATAACCAGAGGCCATGTTCCTCTCTCACTCATGCTTCCCTGCAAGAGGCCTGGACCCTCCTCATTGTGAGCAAAGGACGTTGGTCCCGCAGTTCTCTAGACAGATTCTCCTGTTCTGTGCCTGCCTGCAGCCTTCCCCGTATACCGTCGCTGTACCCTAACGCCCTCTCCATGCTAATAGCCCTTGGCACCTGAGCCACACTTTCTTAAAATTTAGCTGTCTTGTGGCCCACTCCCTCAGAGCCCTGATAAATAATTCTAGAAATATGAAGGAATTAACAGCTGACAGTAACAATTTATGCTGCCCAGGGGAATTTCTAACAATAATGATAATAATAATAACCCCTAGAATGCTTTGCACATTGTGGGTAATCAACAAAAAGTTATTGAACTAATATTCAATTAGTGAACTGAATTTTATGTGGAATTTCTAATTTAATCCTCAGAACAATCCAATGACATAGGTACTTTCATTATTCCCATTTTACAGATGAGTAAGCTGAAGTTTAAAGAGATATAGGTGACATCACTGTTTTATTAGGAGATTCCTTAGGGGGATAAATCATTTTAAAAAGATTTTGTTTTAGGGGAAAAAATCATTTTAAAAAGATTTTGTTTTATATTGGAGTATAGTTGATGAACAATGCTGTGTTAGTTTCAGGTATAAAGCAAAGGGATTGAGTTATATATAGACATGTTTCTATTCTCTCTCAAATGAAGAAGAATCATTTTAGACACATTTTATTTTTAAAATATTTATTTATTTATTTGGCTGTGCTGGGTCTTAGCTTCAGCAGGCAGGATCTATTTCCCTGACCAGGGATGGAACCTGGGCTCCTTGCATTGGGAACGTGGAGTCTTAGCCTCTGGACAACAAGGGAAGTTCCATAGATACATTTTATTATATATGAACTAGGTATGACTTTCAGGAGTTCTTTAAGAGGAAAAATGTTGCTTTATTCATCTAAATCTAGTGCACTAGAAATATAGGGAGGGGATGTGAACTTCAGTTGGCCATTAGGCCAATTCGTTATTTTCTGTCTTCGGTGCTTCCTTCCACTTACCGCACCATCACCTAGAACAGAGGGTGGACTTGGTCGCCCTGGGGTATGGTGACATACTCTTCATCCCAACAGGTCATCCTAGGCCCCATAGCCCAGGATTTGGACGTAGCCACTGCACATCCAGCCTCCTGTGGTTTAAGATACTCTTCCTGAGGTTGCCTGTCTCCTTCAAGGGGAGAAATCATTGGTGGTAGAAATACAGGCTTGCGCCTTGCTACTAAGAACAAGAGTTTTCTGTAGAAGCATGGACTTTCATTAGCACCAGGAAACCATACCATTTATAGGACAATCTGCTCTGCCTGCAGCAACTGTTCTCAGCCTGAAGCTCCCCCGCATGGTGTTCAGGGAATGCTTACATCGCCTCACCCCATCCATTTCATATGAACATACTCTGAGTGCCTGCTTTTTGGGGGAAGCAAAGCATTTTCAGACTGGCAACAGACGTTCCCAACCCCCGCAACAGTAAGAATCACAGTCTGTATGTAAGGCCAGCCCTGCAGGCCTCTCACACTCTCTGTTTCACACCCTCCCTTTCCAATGGCTGGTCTCTGGGAAGCCCTGCCCGCTTGACAACATGCCCATCCAGCTGGACCAGCAGCCCTACCGCAAAAGAGGGCGCCCCATGGCTGTGAGCTTTGACACAGACAGGCCGGATTAATGGAGGACTATTGAACTGGCCTGATGGACTGATGTGGGCCATCTTTTTTGGAGCCAGAATATCAAACTGACACTCCAAATGGTGGAGCCTTGTGTTTGTTCAGGGTGGATTTTTGGCTTGGCCACCCTTGCAGACTTTCATGTTACAGCACAGGGTATTGTTTGCCTAAGCAAAATAGGGTATGTGAGTTGGTTCCTGGCATCGACCATGGAAGATTAGCTTGCTTTCACCAACCCAGAGTCAGTCCCCATGGCTATCGAGAAAGACCACACAACTCCCAGAGTGTCTATAAGTAGATACCAAACCGCATGTGTTATTATTCTTGATCTTAGACCATATTATTATTAACTTTGCTTTGGTTGAAAGTGGCCCCATCAAATAGTTAAAAGAAAGTTTCACAGCCTTTAAGTGACTAGGGTACGTCACTTTGAAAGATGTTTTTCCAGAAGAAAATGTTAAATCCCAAATACATTTTTGGCTGAGTAGTTTGTTTTAATGGTCCAGAGTCAAAAACTGTAACTTAATTCCTTGTAAAACTTAAATCAATTTCTTGAGGGTTCCGCTACACAGTTCCCTCTGTTAAGCCTGAGATTTCTGCTAGTCCCTAACTCTTAGTGTTAGCATATTCCTTTAGAATGCCAGTGTTTTTTCCATTTTAAAATGTTCTGCTGTCGGTGTCTGATTTCTATGGACATACAGAAGCTTACTTATGGCCTCAGTGGTGGTACTGTGGTTACAGTTTACCCTTTTCTCTCACTCCCTTTTTTTTTAGTATCTTGAGGAAACATGTGGCCAAATATGATCTCCATCTAGTTTTCTACATCTCTGCGTTTTGCTTTCTGAAGGCGATGAGGGTGGATGGGACTGTTATTCAGAATTCTGCATCTATAGATCAAACTTCCTATTAAGTATGACTGGTACCTTCCATGTCTCATTCAGCCATGGGGTCCAGTGGTAACCTGGCATCTGCACCATGCCTGCAGCTCCAGCTTCATACCACCAGAGGCAAGAACACCGGGCCCTGCTCGAAGGCGGTAACGCAGCTGGAGAGATCCTCTGAAAGATCCAAGTGGTTTTCAAGTTTGCCTCATAACGTGCTCGGTAGTCTCATGTTTTGAACACAAATAGCCGAAACTTCTTCCAGTAACACGTGCTTTGGATATCAGATTAATATGGAGCAGGAAACACTTGCAAAAAAGAATCCACCCAAAAGAAAAGGCCAATATGCCAGCATCAAAGGCTTAGAGTTTTGTATTACAAAATGGAAAAGAACATTACCCCATACTGAGCACACATTGCTGAAATAATCAATGGCCAATCAATGATGTGCCCAATTCTGTCAGTTGCTATCATTCTTTATGAGGGGGTAAACTAATCTGGGACTGTTTTCAAATTCAGAGAGATTTAGGAGTTCTGAGGCTGAGTCCCAGGACAAAGTCTTCATCTAAAGTGTTGGTGTGTGGACGAGCTTTTCTGCTTCTTAAAGGCTATCATTATTTATTTAGGGCTCAGAAACCTTTGTATTTGAAGTTCATCTCTTTTTTATGAAGCTGGTCTCTCTTGTGGGATGCTTTTATGTCACTTATTTTCCCATAGGTTTCTCTTCATTTTTTTTCAGTAAATTTCTTTCTTTTCCTTTTTTTAATAAAGTGCAGTGCTATAGAAAGATAAGTAAAAAGGATTTATTTGGCCCACAAATGCAATTCAGTGTCACAAGCCATGTTTTTGAACATCTTTCACATGCCTGAACTTTCTGGTCTCAGGAAGAACTCTTAGGAAATGACTTCTTGGTGGGATAAGGGTGCCCAAAGGACTCCTCCCCGTGATGGCCATGCTGACTCTCTTGTCCACCCAGGGACAAGGTGCCAGGAGGTACCAGCCTGGGAAGTCCCCAGTGATCCCAGTGCAGTGTAGCCACCTCACACTCTGGGCAACTCTCTCCTGGAACTGAACTTGAAGTCAACCAGACTCTCTGAGAGAATGCAATAGTGTCTTCAGGAGCAGGGCAACCCTTTCTATTTCATGTTTTATTTATTTAAAGGAAGACAGATTATCCTACAGCATCACCATTTTGCCACCCAAGGCCTTGAAGGTCTCCTTTGGGGCTCCCCAGGTGGTTCTATTGGTAAAGAACCTGCCTGCCAATGCAGGAGACATAAGAGACACAGATTCAATCCCTGGATTGGGACGATCCCCTAGAAGAGGACATGACGACCCACTCCAGGATTCTTGCCTGAAGAATCCCATGGTTAGAGGAGCCTGGTGGGCTGCAGCCAATAGGGTCACAAAGAATCGAACACAACTAAGTGACTAAGCACACACACAAGTTTGGAAGTTTAAAGTCATTTCAATTATAACTAAAGAGAACCATGCCCCAGAAAATCTGCTTGGGAGCATTATGGAAATTTTCCCAGCTCACCATGGAGAGCACATATGCCAGATTGCTGGGCGCCAGACATATGTCTCTCAATTGCTATTGTTTCCTGCAGACAACAGTCAAGAAATATTCAATAGAGAATTGGAAGGAGATTTTCCTCTTAAATCCACATAGAGCTTTAACACACTTAGGATACGCCTGTGCTTGGATTCATCATTGCAACCCTAGCTATGGAGTCTGGAATTTAGCTTGATGGATGGCATCTACCAGTGGGCAGCAGTGGCTTCAGTCCTACTCTGCAAACTGAACAGAAGGCTCAGAGGCTTTTGGTTGGGTTGTGCAGGCCACTCACAGTGAGTGTTACAGGTTGAACCCTCAGCCAGTCTACTTACCGGGACTGAGGCCTCCACTGCCCCATAGCAGGCTGAGGGCTTAGCTGAGCCTCTGAGAGCCTGGTTCACTTCATCTTGTCCTCTACAGTCTGTTAGGAAGCTAACAATTGCTCTTCACAGAAGGCGTCTTTTATGAATATATATACATAAAACTGAACGTGAAAGTGTTGGGCACTCAGTGTGAAAGTGGAAGTGTTAGGTGCTCAGTAGTGTCCAACTCTTTGTGACCCCATGGGCTGTAGCCCACCAGGCTCCTCTATCCATGGGATTCTCCGGGAAAGAATCTGGACTGGGTCGCCATGCCCTCTTCCAGGGGATCTTTCCAACCCAGGGATTGAATGCAGGTGTCTTATGTCTCCTGCATTGGCAGGTGGGTTCTTTACCACTAGCACCAATTGGAAAGTCCATATACATATATTTGTTTATATAGGCCATGCCACGCAGCTTATGGGATCTTTGTCCCCTGGCTAGAGATTGAATCCAGGCCCTTGGCAGTGAAAACACCGAGTCCTAACCACTGGACCACTAGAGAACTCCCAAGGCTTCTTCTGTTAGCAAGGTTTTCTTCTCCTTTCCTGAGATGAGAAAGAAGTGTAGACACAGGTCACAGTCATCGGCTTTGAGCCAATAGACTTGGGCTTGAAATCAGCTCTGCTTCATAGCAGCTGTTTAACCCCAGACAAGTCTCTTAACCTCTCTGAGCTTCAGTTTCTTCATCTGAAAGGAGAGGATGGTACCCTCACCAAGCTATTTGGAAGATTAACGAAGACAATATACTCCTGCACAAACGTAGCTTCCAGGGCACTTTTCAAACCATCTTATCCGATTCCTCACTTTCAGTCTCTCATAGGGCAAGGTTTTCAACAAGTGCTCACGCTAGCCTAGTCTTTGATTTTCAAAGGCAAGACCAGCACAGTGGTTCCAGAGTCTATTTGTCATAGTCTTGAGTTCCGGTATTCGCTGGCATTCTCCATGGTGGTGTGTGGCCTGAGTCCTCTGTGGGATTCAGCTTTTCCTGTCATAGTAGAACTGCCCATTTAGTGCCTACTGCTCTGAGCAGCTTGATTTTAAGGCAGTGTCTCTTGTCAGGAATTAAGGAGGAATTGTTTTCCTTCTGCACGATTTTGAGAATCACCTTTGAAATCAATAGAGTTGTTTTCTTATGCAGCTGTTGAGGGCACATGAAGTCGACCGACCACATCCTGCAGCACATTCCCACTTGTTCTTCTCATTTATTTGTAATATAAACCAAGAGAAAGTACAAACACACCCCATCTCAGATGCAAATTGAAGCCAGGCTGTATTTCCACATATAAAATGGAGTAAGTAACCTAGCGGAAAAAAGAATGGTGCTAATACTTAGGCACATTTTACTAGTAGTTGCTAATGCCAAATTAACAGCTTTTAAGAAGAGTTAGGGAATTGTTACAGAAGAGTACTTTGATTAGAGCCCTTATTTTTTCAATGTGCTAGAATTAGGATTTTATATATACCAGGCTTCACTAGTCAGAGTCAGGGAAACGTGTGTGTGTGTGTGTGTGTGTGTGTGTATTAGTCACTCAGTCGTGTTCAACTCTTTGCAACCCCGTGGACTGTAGCCCACCAGGCTCCTCTGTCCATGGAATTCTCCAGGCAAGAATACTTGAGTGGGTTGCCATTCCCCTCTCCAAAGGATCTTACCAATCCAGGGATCGACCCCAGGTCTTCCTCATTGCAGGCGGATTCTTTATTGTCTGAGCCACCAGGGAAGTCCAGAGAAACAGAATTCCATAAATTTGTGGAGCGTTTAAAAACATGAAAATCCTCTTGGCGTGGTGAAAGTTAATCTTGTGCTTCTCCCACCCCTTGCCATTTATGTGTAGTGTGCTTTACATAAGCTCAGAATCTTTCCTCAATAGTTCTAGCCCTCGAGAGACCCCAGAATTTCTACTTGAAATGTGAGCAACAAACTTTACTTAGGGAACAACCACCACCACAGAAATGTACAACAGGAAGATAAATCCATATTCATGCCTGAAGGTGTAGAATATTGTAAATATGTCATTTTTCTCAAATTAGCATATAATTTCTATTTTTTCTTTTCCTGTGGGGAGGTGGGGCTTCTGGGATCTTAGTTCCCCAACCAGGGATGGAACCCATGCCCCCTGCATTGGCAGCGAGGAATCTTAATCCCTGGACTGCCAGGGAACCCCCTTAGCACATAATTGAAAGAAAAAAATTTAAACTTAAAGTGATTCTCAAGCTTATCTAGAAAAATAAACATGTGAGTTAGTGATTTTTTTTAAAAAGAAATGAGAGGAAATTTGCCCTACAAGATTCTGAAATGTTAGAAAGCTGCTGGGTTTAGTGTGATGATGCAAAGGCACAAGGTCAGACGGACAAGTCAATGGAACAGAAACAGATGCTGGTGTAAAAAGTGCTGTGGTGTAATTTAGAGACCATTACAAAGAAAGAGTAAATAAAGGTGTCATATAGTTGGCTAAATTTTCAGAGAAAAAAATGGAATCTCATGTTATATTATAGGGCTTAATAAATTCCAGATGGTTCTAAAGAGTAGGTTTGTTTTTTTTTTAATGGAAACAATAGAAATAGAAGAAAACAAGGTGGCTATTTTTGTGTTGATGGAGTATTGTGATGGATTTACTAAGTATAAAAGCAACAAAACACATACATACATACAAAGAGAATAATATATACATTTAATTGAAAGTTTAAAGTGAATATGTCTAACACACTTAGCAAAATTATTTTTTGCAGCAATGATAAGATTTCATATTGTTAACATCTTATCATTAATATTAATAAAGAATTTTTATAAATCCATAAGCAAAACATCAATAGAAAAAAATGGAAAAATACAAGTAGCCAATAACTATTTTAAGAAATAAGCCCACTCTTACTAATAAGCTAGGAAATGCACATTAAAAAGGACACCTTGTTTTCTTTTTTTTATGTTAACTAATTGTTTATTTTATTTTATTTATTTATTTTAATTGGAGGCTAATTACTTTACAATATTGTATTGGTTTTGCCATACATCAACATGAATCCGCCACGGGTGTACACGTGTTCCCCATCCTGAACCCCCCTCCCACTTCCCTTCCCATACCATCCCTCTGGGTCATCCCAGTGCACTTTGTCTTCTGTTAAAACATCTGTTACAGGGACAAACACTGGCAGAATGAGAGAGTCTCTAATAATGAGGATTTTGCAGAGAAATAGCATTTTAGGAGACTGCTAGAGGTTAGGACAAATTACTACAAGCTGGGGTAAAAATAATTTAATAATAAATATTCAGAGTAATTTGAATTTACATATTAAAAATCTTCAGAATGTCATAGCTGGAAGAATGATCGAAATGTCCTGTATCTTGATTGTAGCAGTGGTTTCACATGTATCTATAGCTATCAAAACTCATAGAATTGAGTACTTTAAGTGTGTGAGTATGTTAGTCGCTCAGTCATGTCTGACTCTGCAACCCCATGGACTATAGCCTGCCAGGTTCCTCTGTTCATGGGGATTCTCCAGGCAAGAATACTGGAGTGGGTAGCCATTCTTTTCTCCAGGGGATCTTTCTGGCCCAGGGATTGAACCTGGATCTCCTGCATTGCTGGTAGATTCTTTACTGTCTGAGTCAACATGCTCTCAAATACATTTAATGTATTTGATTTCTACAAATCAATGATTTCTCCATTTAATGTAGGTGATTTCTCCAAATGTGATAGGACATGAAGTTCAAGAGAAAAAGATACCAACAGTGCTTAAAATATGGCACCAACTTTATTCGAAAAACTATATAGACTCAGGATTACAATTAAATTGGAATATCTCAAAGATTTCAAGGTCGTTATTCTATCTCTGGGTGATAGGAATCTTAGTGACTTTTTCCTTTATTTCCCAACTAAAACGTAGTGAGCATGTAAGTAGAATTTTAATTTTTGGAAAAGGATTATTAATTTTAGGAAAATAATTGAATGGTCACATGCAATTTATATGTGAAAGAGGGAAGTAGAAACAACGCCCACCAGATCTCTATGGCATTGCTAGTATTGAACAGACCTTTCATCCCTTCTCTCTTCCATATTCTTTTCTGCACATGCAGCCACATGGAGCATGAAGGGACAAATAAGAAACATCATTTCCTGGGGGGCAGCCCAGTTACCTGCAGATGGAATCCAAGGCCCAACTTTTTGTCACTTCACCAGCCCCACTCCTAAACATGTCCAATCTACCATCAGCAACTCTCCCTTGGAATTCTTTGAATTGCCAACCAAATTCTAGCCAATGAACCCAATTTTGGATACACACACACTCACACACACAGCTCTTTCTGAATATTGGAGTTCTGAAACGGTGTAAGGGTTTCTAACCCTGAAATAGTAAAATTCTATAACTCTGTACTTGTCAAATAGCCTCAAGATTTTTATCTTGATGTATGAACTACAGTTTAAACACCAAAAGGGCAGGAAGTAGCTTCCTAGGGCTGAATCCTTGACCTTTTGGGGCAGTCATATAGATATTAAGATCATTTAATTACAGGAGGTTAGCTCATAGATCTTTTCTATTGCAGCATGACCATCCTTAGTCTGAAAACAAATTGACTTTACTCTGCAGTAGCTGACTCACTTTCTGCCCCACAAGTCATCATCGTATGAAGATTAAAAGTCAGTATCAGGGTTAGCCAAACCAGATGTGAAATGTGCAATTATTTTCGTGTCAGAGAGTGAAGTTTAAATATGCATCCTTCATTTGTTTTTAATTGAGTGATTACAGATGGCACCTAATAAAGTCTTCATGCTATGATATCTTGAGGTCATTGATTTATGAGTTTTGCTAGGTGTAGACACTCCAAATTCTGGTCAACCCCCTGGCATTCCATAGCATGATTCTAAAGGAATGTTAAAATGACATTTGCCTGTTTACTTTTTCTCTTGACTGATGAGGATCCTTTCTGAGAGGTAAACACTAGTGCTATTCAGGAGTGAAGTTTAGGCTTTGTTGATACTTTTCAATCAAGTAGATTTTCAAAACTGCTTCAAAATGAAGAAGCAGAAATTAAAAGCCATGGACTTTTCCTTGGATGAATATTAGCCATAATCATCATATAAATTGATTCTGAGTTTTTATAAAAGTAATGATCAATTGCACACACACACAAAAAAAAAAAACAAGAAACTTGAGGGACTTCCCTGGTGGTCCAGTGGTTAAGACTTTGCACTTTCACAGCAGGGGGTGAGGGTTCAATTCCTGATTGGGGAACTAAGATCCTGCATACCTCACGGTGTGGCCAAAATAAAATAAACCATAATCCCACCATTAAAAAAAATAAATGTCAAGAGTCAGGGGATGCAGGGAAATGGAATGTGAAGGTGAACTGCTATGCCTCCTCCCATTTGACTTGGACTCCTGTGTCATCATTTGACTGTCTCTAGTTCTTTTTCACTTTGTTTAGAGTGTTTGTAAAGGCCCTTAGATCAAGGCACCAGAGTCAGGGCAACACCCGGGCAGGTGGTTCAGCCAAGCTAGGATGGTGGCTGGGACAGAAGGCACAAGCAACTCAAACACTGGACACATTGGGTGGCTGCAATCTGGAGACAGATCAGAAAGGCAGCCCAAGGAAAGATGACGACAGTGTTGGGGCTGGGTGGTAAAAGTGAAGGCCACAGCCCAACGAAGGCTCAGGGTGGAGTATGGATGCCATAAGCTGAGAATGAGCCTCCAGAAAACTTGTTTAGTCATCAGTGAAATCTCAGTTTCACATGGAGCTATAGGTTTTACACAGCCATGTTCACGGGGAAACACCTATGTTCAAAAGTAGAGAATCCAAAGCTTCCCTCGGCAGTCCTTGGTCAGCCCTGTGAAATAGAGCTGGCCGGAAAAGACCTAGGGAGTAAGGCAGCCCATTTGTCCTTCTTGGGGGCCTCCACCAGATAGTGGTTATTATTTTCTGGGGGAAAAAAACTGGAGGGACTTCCCTTGGTGTTCCAGTGGTTAAGACACTGTTCCTTCACTGCAAGGGTTGCAGGTCTGAACCCTGGTTGAAGAACTAAGGTCCCACATGCCACGTGGTGAGTGTGGTCCACAAAACGGGAAAGCCAGCACAGAAAAGGAAAAGCCTTGGGACTAGATCCGATTTTCCTAACACTAATTCATGGATATTATTAGGTCTTTGGGGGGCTTCCTTCATGGCTCAGACAGTAAAGAACCTGCCTGCAATGTGGGAGACCCAGGTTCAATCCCTTGGTTGGGGAAATAACCTGGAGAAGGAAATGGCTACCCCCTGTAAAATTCTTGTCTGGGAAATCCTATGGACAGAAGAGCCTGGTGGCTATAGTCCATGGGGTTTCAAAAAGCTGGACACGACTGAGTGACTAACACTATGGGTCTTTTGACCAAACATCTCAAATTGATTCTCTTTGTGTTTTATTATTTAGCTAAATAGCATGTTATGCTATAAGAAAGCAAGTCTGAATTGGTTTTGATCCAATTACATAGCCCAGGGACTAGGCAGAAGGTTGAATGCACAGCTCCAAATCTCAGCAGGGCCATGTTCTGTCCATTCTAACTTGAGCATTTTATTGTATTTCCCTAAACTGCCCACTAGTGTAATAATGGGTTGTGGAGAGTTTCTTACAGAATATTCCATTTATTTCTTCTCTGAAAGCATTTCAGATGCTGTAGTCTTGAATTTTTTTTTTTTAAGTTTGTTATTTGTCTAGCCCAGGCAAAATGTAGCAGAAGAGAAAATGGATAGGAAATAGATAGTCCTACCCAAATGGAACTCTGGAGAGAGAGAAAGACATGAAACGTCCAAAATACATTTTTGACATTTGAAGCATTATGTAATCAATTCTAGATTGTGTGACATTAGTTAAGCAAAAGGAATAGAAAAATTTATAAAGCTAGTTAATATGTAGGCAAGAAAAATCTATCTATAACTGTACATGAATACTCTATGGCAGGGGTCCTCAGTCCCTGGTATCCAATGCTTGATAATCTGTGGTAGAGCTGATGTAATAATAATAGAAATATAAAGTGCACGATAAATGTAATGCACTTGAATCCCCAGAACCATCCCTCCCCTCAACTCCCAGTCAGTGAAAAAATTGTCTTCCACAAAACTGGTCCTTGGTACAAAAAAGCCTGCTCTATGAGATACAAATCTTTACTTTCACTGAACCACCAGTTCTTAAAATTTTGAAGGAGCAGGGCTTCTTAAAGTCTTGATGTCCCTAATTGCAGGAAGTGTAATTTATCCACTAAGTTTCAATTAAATTTAAACTTAAATTATTTTGTTTCAGTTGGGAAGATAAGTATTTTTTTGTTTTAGTAGCAGAATACTGCTCCTCCAAGAGAATAAATTTTGAGAAAGATGATAACAATAATACTGAATATCAATAATTGCTGTTGTTACAGTTAACACCTATTTGGAAACTTATTGTGTCCTACGCACATTTTTTAAGCCCTTTCGATATATCATTTCATTTAATCCTAATAACATCCCTATGAGATAGATACTGTTATTCTCTGCATTTTACAGGTCAGTGAGCCAGTCATCAGCAGAGCCAGTTTTCAGATTCAGGCCTGGGTTTTCAATACCCTCTGCTCTTGGCCATTCTACTGCCTTTCCATGTAAAGAGCAAAACTGAAAACGTGAAGCTCTGACGGAGATAGGTTAGTTAATAAAAGTTATGATTCTGGGGAATCTTTTTTTTTCTGTTAAGTTCTTAGAATCCAGGGTTTCTGGAAAGCTTGGAAATTCTGTTGAGATGATGTTCATTTATATGCTAGATATGCTGCTTTGTTCTGTTGTTTTTTGTTTTTTTCCGGGAGAAATACATTATTAGTTGAAATAAGCTGACTGCTTTAATAAAGTGCTTGCAAAGCCTCAGTCTGGTGAACAGTAAAGTCATTTGTATCAGTCATGCAGCAATTTTGCTTTTGAGAAGGATTTTAATGAATCGGGGAATGGAATTTAAGAAAGCAAACAATCCAAGGAAAATCGCTTATTTTTCTAAAATAGCAAAGCAAAAATTGGAATCGTTTCCAGTCTAGTTGCTGCAAATGTCTGCTGGAGTCTTAAAAATTCTTAGAGTATATGATTTATCATATAGAACAGAAAGGTGATTAATGAGCACTTCTTTAAGATCTTTTTTATGATCCTATCATCATTATTCTAGTTGTTTAGATAGGCAAATATTCCATGATGTATTCACTGTTAAAATTATAGCAAGTTGACCTTCAGTAACATTTATTTTTAAAGGTATTTATCAAAATATACAATCTACAGAAATAAATATGATTACTAAATAGTGAAATCAAGTTTTTTAAAGTATAGTTGGTTTACAGTGTTGTGTTAGTTTCTGGTATACAGCAAAGTGATTTAGTTATATATGTTTATATTTATTATATATATCTTTTTCAGACTCTTATACAGTAGAACCTTGTTGTTTTATTTTATATATAATAGTTTGTATCTACTAAATCTCAAACTCCTGATTTATCTTCCCCCTCCCCTTTCCTCTTTGGTAACCATAAGTTTGTTTTGTTTCTGTTTTGTGAGTGAGTTCATTTGTATCATATTTTAGATTCCACATAAAAGTGGTAACGTATGATACTTGTCTTTTTCTTTCTGACTTACTCCCCTTAGATAGATAATCTCTAGGTCCATCCACACTAAATAGCATTATTTCATTCTTCTTATGACTGAGTAGTATTCTGTTGTATATATTCACCAGGTTTTCTTTATCCACTCATCTGTCATACGTCAATGGAAATTTAGGTTGCTTGCATGTCATGGCTATTATAAATGGTGCTGCTATGAACACTGGGGTGCATGTATCTTTTCTAATTAGATTTTTCTCTGGATATATGTCCAGGAGTGGGATTGTTGGATCATATGGTAACTTTGGTTTTTTAAGGAACCTCTGTCCTGTTTTCCATAGTGGCTGTACCAATCTACGTTCCCAACAACAGTGTACGAGTATTCCCTTTTCTCCACGCCCTCTCCAGCATTTATTGCTTATGGACTTTTTTTTTCTTTTTTGCTTATGGACTTTTTAATGATGGCCATTCTGACCAGTGTGAGGTGGTGATACCTCATTGTGGTTTTGAGTTGCATTTCTCTAATAACTAACAACGTTAATATTTCTTCATGTGCCTATTGGCCATCTGTCTTCTTTGGAAAAATGTCTATTTCAGTCTTCTGCCCATTTTTTGATTGGGTTATTGATTTTCTTAATAGTGAGCTGTTTGCATATTTTTTTTTAATTAAGCCCTTGTCTGTTGCATCATTTGCAAATATTTTCTCGTAGTCCATAAGTTGTCTTTTCATTTTGTTTATGGTTTCCTTTGCTGTGCAAAAGTTTATAAGTTTGATTGGGTCCTATTTGTTTATTTCTGCTTCTATTTCTTTTGCCTTGGGATACTAACCTAAGAGAACATTGCTATGATTTATGTCAGAGAATGTTTTGCCTATGTTCTCTTCTAGGAGTTTTATGGTGTTCTGTCTTATGTTTAAGTCTTTGAGCCATTTAGGATTTATTTTTGTGTATAGTGAGAGGTTGTGTTCTAACTTCATTGATTTACATGCAGCTCTCCAGCTTTCCCAACACTACTTGCTGAAGAGACTGCCTTTTCTCCATTGTATAGTCTCACCTACTTTGTTGAAGGTTCCTTGACCATTAGTGTGTAGGTTCATTTCTGGGCTCACTATTCTGTTCTGTTGATCCATATGTCTGTTTCTGTGCCAATACCATGCTGTTTTGAAGACTGGGAGGGTTATGCCTTCAGCTTTGTTCTTTTTCCTAAGTCAATTTAATAATATTAATTTGACTTTGTTAGCCTGTTAAAAAATTATTGGCTGTCAAATATTTTTATAAAGCCCTTTGTTACTTAGGAAGATCACTGGCATGCTATGATTAAAGGCTGTGGATATCAATAAGCTTAAAAACATTCCATGCTAATGTTCAGGGTCATATTTCATTCATTTAAAATTGTGGCATTTTTTACTATTTGCTGTGTTCATTTTTATGTCTAAAGACCTATCCTGTATGTGGAGTAGAGATTTCCATGACAGTTATGAAAATGACCTTATTCACCACCTGCTGCCATAAGGCACAAGCTTGAGTGTCAACTGTTTTCAACTATTTGACAGCGTATATTGTATTTATCATACATTAGGAAAAATTAGTCATTCATATATCTATCTAACCAGGGGATGAGCTAACGGTGTCGTTATTGTTCAGTCGCTCAGTCGTGCTAGACTCTTTGCAACCCCACTAGACTGTCTTACACCAGGCTTCCCTGTCCTTCACTATCTCCCAGAGTTTGCTCAAACTCATGTCCATTGAGTCAGTGATGCCATCAATGGTGTTATATAGAACTAGAAACTGATTCCCTCATAAGCATTCTAAGTAGATATAAAGAATTATGTGCTCAGTTGCAATCATTAACTTCTCAAAGAGTCAGATCTGAATACCTCAGGGAATGCACAGAGGTCACGAGGGCCTAAAAGCCTTCAGTGATCCTCAGGGTACTGTCCTTTCAGCCCAAAATTGCTAGAATTGGAGCTTATGTCTAGTGCCGGTTTTGGAGCGTCAGGCATGGCTATCAGAAACACAGGTATGAGGATCTTTGGGCTGAGCCTAGCCATGATCACTGCTGGGGGCTTGAGAGAGAGAACGGTGGATCGTATGCCACTACCTATCACTCCTGCCAGAGCACCAGCAACACTTGGGGGCAGGAGTGACTCCCTGTGCAAATACCACCCCATTCCATCATGCCCAGTGGCTCTCCACCTCCTGCTGCTTTGGACTTGGTGGGATAAAAAAAAAGGGGGAGAAACAGAAGTTCTTATGGTCCAGAGGGTTCTGCAACACTCAGAAAAGAAGAGTGAGATTAAGTCTAACTGAAGAAGAATCAAAGCTCTTTCCCTCAACTTCATTTCCAGCAAACCAAGCCTTCATTTCTTCAGTTCAGTTTAGTTCAGTCACTCAGTGGTGTCCAACTCTTTGTGACTCCATGGACTGCAGCACGCCAGGCTTCCCTGTCCATCACCAACATGCAGAACTTGCCCAAATTCATGTCCACCGAGTCAGTGATACCATCCAACCATCTCATCCTCTGTTGTCCCCTTCTCCTCCTGCCTTCAATCTTTCCCAGCATCAGGGTTTTTTCCAAGGAGTCAGTTCTTCGCATCAGATGGCCAAAGTATTGGAGTTTCAGCTTCAGCATCAGTCCTTCCAATGAATATTCAGGACTGATTTCCTTTAAGATGGACTGGTTGGCTCTCCTTGCAGTCCAAGGGACTCTCAAGAGTTTCCTCCAACACCACAGTTCAAAAGCATCAGTTCTTCAGCTTTTCTTCTTCATTTCTTATCTCAAGTAAAACCCAAAAACTGATGATTGAGTTAAGTAGTATTATTAAATTAGAATCCTTTTTTTGGTAGAAATGGTACAGTTTTCATGGAGTAACATGCTAACTTTACGACTTTGATCTTCAACCCCATCATCTCTGTGATCTTCAACCCCATCATCTCCGTGAGCTCATAGCTAAAGGAGGTTATAAGCATACTAGCACTATCTTTATAGTCTCTTGCAATTCCAGATGCTACTGGGGCCAAAAGTGACCCCAAAGCTTAATGGAAAAGCTAATGAATCCATACAGGTTTGATTTTTAAAACCTGCTATTTTAGGTGAATTTCAGTAGATTTATCTAGTAATGGAAAAGGGAGTAAGGCAGTAAAGACAAGAGAAATGTGAATCAGAACCATGGAACTTGCAAAGACTTGAAATGCTCAGCCTTTTGCAAAGGTACAGAAACTTTGCTACTTTATAACATTTGATGGGTCAGAAAGGGTCAGTGATTTTCCTCTCTTCTCCAAAGAGAAAGGTGAGGGAAAGCAGGACATTTTAAAACTGAACCGGGGACTCCTAGTTTCTCTTCATGAGAACCCTCAGCCTCCACAGAAACTCACAAGACATCTTAATGAAGAAACTCGGGACCTTGGACTCTGAGCTGTGAGGGCTGTGAGCAGTGCAGCCAGGAGGTTACCTCAGCTCGGACCAAGTAAATAAATCATTTGGTAAAAGCCATTAAAGGGAAAGGTTACTGGAAAGTCATAAATGAACCAGCCTGTCTATGGCTGGTTTTGCTAGAAACCATTTGAAATTTTTAAAATGTTTCTCTGGGTATGATTTAAGAAGAGGACCATGACATAACTAACCAGTTTCTATTATTATATCAAAATGAGGTAAAAAATAAATATGGTATGGATTCAATTCATTTATTCAATTTTATGCCGTTAGGTTGTTGTTTTTAGAACATCATGAAACTTCATCTCATGCCCCAAGAAAACTAAAATGTAATGGGTTACAGCTTTTCCGTTTGTTGATTTTTCTCCTTCAAACATCTTTGATTTTCCATCCTTTGAATAGATATTTTTTCCATGTCTTACATGTCATTTAAATTATTCTTTTTTCCTGTCTCCCACTTCACCTGTCTCTAAGACAGTTTCTAAAGTGAACCAGGACTGACAGAACTTAATGATACCTATGAACACTTTCTGGAAACATTAGCATCCCTTTCTTGGCTGCTTCTAATGCACCAGCATGGTCTCTCCAGCATCATGTGTACGTCTGCTCTATCGTGTCCGGCTCTTTGCAACCCCATGGACTGTAGCCCGCTAGGTTCCTCTGCCCATGGAATTTTCCAGGCAAGAATACTGGAGTGGGTTGTCATTTCCTCCTCCAGGGGAGCTTCCCAACCCAGGGATCGAACCTGCGTCTCTTACATCTCCTGCATTGGCAGGCGGGTTCTTTACCAGCTGAGTTACTGGGGTTATTTTTAGTTCTCCCCTTGCCTCCCGTCTTACCAAAGAGGAAATCTGGAGCTCAACAACACAATTTCAGGCTCGTGTCACGTCCAAACCGGCAGCTTGTCCTCTGTCTCCCTTCCGCTGAACATCACAGGTTTCTGCAGCTTCTCACAGCCATTAGCCAGGGAAGTTTGTGTCCCCACTGACCATCTTTGTTTATAAGCCACTAACTGTCAACACCTGTTATTGTTCCTCTTCTCCTCTTCATGTGTCAGAAGAATGAAAGAACTTAATTTTTCTCATCAGAAGACGTTTACATTTCTATTCTACCTCAATAGATATACTTCTCCCCCACTATCTGTTTCGAATAGCAGCTTCTGCCCAAAAGCAATTAATCATTTAAATATCTTCTCTTGGAAACTTGCAGCGAATGTAGCCCACCATCTTTCAAATCGACTCATTGGAAAAGAGCCTGATGCTGGGAAAGATTGAAGGCAAAAGGAGAAGCGGGTGGCAGGGGATGAGATGGTTAGACAGCATCACCAACGCAATGGGCATAAATTTGAGCAAACTCTAGGAGATGGTGGAGGACAGAGGAGTCTGGCATGCTGCAGCCCATGAGGTCACAAAGAGTTAGACACGACTTAGCGACTGAGAAACAACAATCATCTTTCATAGGCAAGTTCTAGTTACAAAGACAAGTTTCTATCACAATCAAACCTTTCAAAAAGATACTGTGAGAAATGTATTGTTTTATTCTCAGATTACATTTGTAAATTTTAACCTCTTTAACATTCTTACAGTATTTAAATGTTCACAGCAAATATTTACCACTGTTCTTCAAAGTAATAGCCATGATACCCAGGCATTTTCCCTGAAGGTGGTCTTGTACCTTCTGGTATTAGCTTATCAATTTCAGACCTTCCTTAAGTAAACAAATGGATCTCCTCCATACAAATGGACAGTGGCAATTTCATCTGCAAAGCAATTTGGGCCTTTTAGATATTCATACTGTCTTACCGAGCATGCAGTCGAAAATCTGATCTAAGAGGAGGAGACAAAGCTGTTAATTCACATCCTCCTAAGACCTGGTACTACCAATGTGCTATCAGTTACCCAGATAAACTAATTTTAAAGTAACATTGTAAATTCTCTCAGTGGAATTAATGGCATCCTTGGAACTTCACTTCAGGCTTTCCTGACTTGGATATGGTTATTTTGAGTAGCACCTTTTATTAACCTAACTTTTTAGTGCCTGAGCAAGAGGTTAAATTTCTCACTTATCGACGTGCTTGTCTTCCATGTAACAGCTACTTCATTGAAAGCCCTTCAAGGGTTTATCAAAATCTCACCATGTTTAACATTACAGAGAAAACATCCAAGTTTTGGGACTCACCTTAAGTTCACTCATCAAGACTGATCACTGTGATAAATATAACACTAAAACAACAACAATGAGAATGAATTAGACCATATTGTGCTGAGAAAATTTATCTAGAATTAATGATAAAGCAAAAGCTACATTCTGAATGTGTAGTTTATAGATTCCAAGAATGAGGAACTACTCATCATATGGTAAAATTTACTAAGAATTTTTGTGCACTAACCCATAGCACTCCCATATAAACGCGATGCTTAAGGACTTTCTATTGTCACAGATGCTAGGTACAAGATCTTCAAAAAGTCCTATGCGTTTTAGGTCTTTAGTTAAGTTATAGTTGGGTTGACACTGTGTAAAGTTAAAGAAAATGTCTTAAAATTTAGGAAAACTACATTACACAAATTTCAGGGTCTTTGACAAAAGAGCTGTCAGAATTGAAGACCTTATCAGCTATCAGAAGAAGATTCACTACTCAATATCTAAAGCTACCATTTGTTTTAGGGAGACATGCAGAAAGGCACATGATCACTTATGAACATGGATGTTTATGTCATATTGTTCAGTTGCAGAAACTGTAAAACAACTCAGCTATGTAACAGTAGCAAACTAGCACGTGACCTATACAGCATCCATAAAATGGAGCACACAAAAACACATTGCAGGGAATTCCCCGGATGTCAGTAGTTAGGACTCAGCATTTTCACTGCTGAAAGCTCAAGTTCAATCCCTGGTCAGGAAACTAAGATCCTTCAAAGCCATGCAGTGTAACCAAAATATATACATATACATATATATATATATATATATATATATTGCAAAATATGACTTGGAATAATTAATACTGTAGGTGAATCCTTGTCATCAGTTAAGTTTTAAAAGATGGTAAAACTAAATAAACAGTGTAGCAGAGATCTATTTGACAACTCATATACATAAATAAGAAAAAGACTAGAAGGATATATATTACTACAATAAATGTGAGGATATAAAATCACTTCATCTACTTACTCTTTTTCCAAAATCTATATATTTGCATATGTGTGTATGTATATATATGTTAGTATGTATACATATGGTCTGTATATACTATGTACATCATAACTAGAAAAATGAATTTTTAAGCTGTAAAAGACTTTTCCAGAAATTGATATTTAAAGCTAAAGGCTTATAAACTGCACAAGGACTTTATTTTGATCCTATACATAAGCAGATAGGTAGCTTGATCTATATGAAACCCTAAAGAAGAAAATAACAGAAATAGAAAAATGACACAAAGAAGTATCCTATGGCTGTGTCACGATCTGTAGTGTAGCAGAGTGACCATGTGTGTCAGCAGTTGCCTTTAACGCCATCAGAGCTAGACTTAGATGAAGCAGTGTGTTTGCAGGGGAGGACCTCTTCCCTGGCAAACGAGAGGAGCGTGTGTGTGTGAGTGTGTTTGTGTGTAGAAGACAAGTAGCCCAAGCCTGCCAACAATATACAGACTGCGAGGAAGACAGAGAAGAAGAAACTTGCATATAAAGTAAAAGCAGAATTTATGAGATTGTCAGATGTCAAGACATTCGGACAGAACTACTGGGTCAGTGTTTCTCTTCATCCATTTTGTTCAGATAAATCCATTTGATTAAGCTACCCTCATCAGTCATTGACAAGGGCTTCCACAATATTGATCCAGATAAAGTAGAAAAGGTAACAAAAATGCATTTCTCAATAAAGGTTTCGAACAGAAAGTCTATTTCTAACATTTTCTTACTATTGCCACAGTAAGTCTTCCAATAATTTTTTTTCAGAAATGTATTTTCAAACAGAAATGTTCAGTTTAATTGTTGCAGTGAAAATAAATCCCTCTGTTGTTGCCATTCTCAAGCTCAAGCCAGTATTTTAATGGCAAAATGCTGTGTTGGGGAAAGCATGCGTGTCTAATTGGGTGGGATATCCTTTCAAAGAAATATAGCAGCTTTTTTATGATCTGGGTCATGAGGCCAAAGTTGGGGAGAAAAGAAACAGGAACAAATGCCCTCCACCCGGTGAACAAGGGCAGCAGGAGAGACTGGGGAACTGGGCCAGCTGACCGGGTGGGCACCGGGGAGCCCCTTACCCCCATTACTCGGAGCTCATGAGTGTGTGAACAGGAGAGCAGGGATGTCTCTTCCAGCCCTGACACATTTCATTCTAAGCTTTGGGATCCGAGTGGGGTTTGACACCATCAGAATCGGCTGGGGTGCTAATTGGAAATAATTGCATTGTGCAGCCAGGTGTTCACTTGGTCACACAGAAGGACTCAAAGGCAGCACTCAGCGCCCACCCCTCAGTGGTGCCCCCACGTCTCATCTCTCTGATGCTCCCCTCTGACGGAGCCCTTCAGGGCCTGCAGTAAAGCGAGGATTCTCAGATCTCTTGGGAAGTGGTTGGGTGAATTATATACTCGTTTCTCTCTTTATTGTTTACTTTTCCTCCTCTAGCTGAGAGCCTGTGGTTTCAGCTTTTAGCGGTTCTTATTTTCTGGACTCATTTTTTGTGCTTCAGTTCAGTCACTCAGTTATGTCTGACTCTTTGCGACCCCATGAATTGCAGCACGCCAGGCCTCCCTGTCCATCACCAACTCCCGGAGTTCACCCAAACTCATGTCCATCGAGTTGGTGATGCCATCCAGCCATCTCATCCTCTGTCGTCCCCTTCTCCTGCCCCCAATCCTTTGCTTAGTAGATACTTAATGCAGAGGCGACGAATGAGCAGAGGCCAGGCAAGAAAATCCTCCACCACCCACCCCCAGCAACTGAGGGTAAGCGTTGTCGAATTGGCTTCCCCAGACCAAGAACCTGGGAACCCCTCCAGTGGGCAGCCCTCATCTCAAGAGACCATGGGGTTAGGACACTGCCTGAACAATGTCTCTGGAAACGCATGCTTCCTTGCAGGGCTGCCTGCCTGCTGTCCTCTCAATGGGCCCTCGTGACTCACAAGCCAATTGCTTTTGCTTCCAAAATTCAAAGCAAATCGGAGACATTATAACAAGTCTTGGGACTTCCATGGTGGTCCAGTGGTTAAGGCTCCAAGCTCCCAATGCAGGGGGCTTGGGTTCCATCCCTAGCTGGGGAACTAAGATCCCACATGCTGCAAGCTGTGACCAGAAAAAAAAAAAAAAAGAATCTTTTTTCTCATCCATCAAGGGAGCCCAGAACTTTCAGCCATTAAAAAGAAAAAGAAGTAAATCATGTAACTTTCACTTGGCTACATAGAATCAAGGTGTTCTTGAAATTCAAAGTGAGCTCAATTTAGTTTTTAATTATTGGTATTTCCAGATCTGGAAAGAAGATTGCAAAAATAAAACAAAAACCCTCTGTTGATTTTACCAACCCCAGGCTCCTAGTCAGCCATGAAGCGCTTTTTGTTCTTTTCTCCCCTAATTGCCTTACCTCCGAGAAGTTGGTCTTAACATGCCATCCATCATCCCAGTGGCAAATCAGACGTGGCCGTTTCAGCCAACACACTGCTGCGAGCCACAGTGACACACATTCATTTCCGGTGCAGGCAGCTGCAGTGGAGCCGCCTGTGTTTGAACTGTGTGGCCTCCCTGTGTAATTCAGGAAATGAGTTTACTCTATCTGTGGCGAGCATCATGTTCACCGGTTTTGGGAGCAGCCGGCAGGGCGTGGGGCTTGGCAGCACCCCCTCATGCTGGTTAATGCCCCAGCCCCACTCCACCTGACCTTGACTGTCATCACACCTGCCACCCAGAAAAGTATACCTCTTCCCTTGGGTGCTGGGAATGTCTGGATGTTCTCTAACCTGAGATGTGTAAACCCCAGTTCACTTTTTAAAAGAGCAGGGCTTCTTGGTGGATCACCTCTCAGCTCCCCTGAAGCTGAAGAACTGATGCCTGTCTTTCAGTAATGCTTTTTCCCCGCCAGTGGTAAAATGTGGCCCCCCATCTGGTTGTTATTCAATTTGTATTCATTGCTTTTGCCCATCATCTCTGCTGGACTTGGTTCAGACAAACTCAGATTGTTGGGGTGAGGGGGCTTTGGTAGGTGTGTATTTACTTCAGTCAAGGGAGGGGATGCCAGAACCAGCCCAGGATCAGAAAAGATGGCAAGTCTGCGGTGAGGTTTTGTTATTTTGCATATGGTGAACCATCTTGGAGGTCATAAAGCAAGGCCTCTGTCCTCTGGTGCAGCAGCTGGGTTTACACAGTATTTCCAGATTGTTTATTTTGGCCCAGAGCCAGGGCGACATCGTTTTTCCATTATGCTCGTTTGACAGATGAAGAGGGGTGGGGAGGGAGACTTCACGGGGCAGGTCTGTGATTTCCTTGTTATTTACGTTAGAGGGACTTTTAAGAGTTCTGAAGATTATGAACCAGTCCAAATATAATGTCAGTATGGCAAAGCTAGAAAGAGCCACTGCTTTTGCAAAAATCTACATCATGGGCAGTAAAGTAATATCCATGGATGACCTCAGCTTGTGGCCCTGTTGGGTGCATAGTTAGTCACTGTTCAATCTTACATACAGACAGGTTGCTGGTAAATGATATTTAGCATTACATTTAAAAAAGTTAAGGGCTTTCCTAGTGGCTCATATGGTAAAGAATCCACCTGCCAATGCAGAAGACCTGGGTTCTACCTCTGTGTTGGGAAGAGTCCCTGGAGAAGAGAATGGCTACCCACTCCAGTATTCTTGCCTGGAGAATTCCATGGACAGAGGAGCCTGGTGGGCTACAGTCCGTGGGGTCGGTCACACAGAGTCAAACGTGACTGAGCAACTAACACACACTCACATACAAAAAAGTTAAGTTATCAGTGTTTGCTTGGCAGTGCCCTGGGAGAACAATGAGGAAACCTAGCCTGCTTGCCTTCGACTGGCAGGCATCCTATGCAGACAGGAGCACTTGGTGCTGAATGGAGCCTTTCCAAGGTCATTGTGGAAGTTGTCCTTTGCAGTCCTTTCCCTGAGGATACTCCCAGTGGGCTGGTCTGAAGTTCTTCCCCCAGGGAGCGTGCAAGACTAGCCAAAGAGCCACGGTTTAAATTCTGTTCACAGCAAGCCCTTTACACTTGGGTCAAGTGCATGTGATCTGAATGAATGTTTTCCTTCTAAATGAAACATTTTCTTTTGCTGTTGGAGAACTAGCAATTAAAAAGTACCCCAAATGATGACAAATTAAGTAATTGAACAACATTGGTATAGAAAAATTTGGTCATAAAGATGTTTTATTGCCCCAACAGTGTTTAGATTTTTTAATTAATGACTGTAAATAATGCATGTGACATAAACTCATTAGCCACAAGGTCATGGTGTGTATTATATGTTTCTGCATAGGTATTAATGTTTGTAGTAAAAGTCCCTTATTGCAACATTTCTTATTCAGTCACTAAGTTGTGTCTGACTCTTTCAACCCCATGGACTGCAGCACACCAGGCTTCCCTGTCCTTCACTATCTCCTGGAGTTTGCTCAGATTTATGTCCACTGAGTTGGTGATACCATCCAATCATCTCATCCTCTGTCATCCCCTTCTCCTGCCTTCAATCTTGAGATGACATCCAACCATCTCATCCTCCGTCATCCTCTGAGAAGAGATTCCTGTCTTCAGTCTTTCTTCACATCAGGTGGCCAAAGTATTGGAGCTTCAGCATCAGTCTGTCCAATGATATTCAGGGTTGATTTCCTTTAGGATTGACTGGTTTGATCTCCTTGATATCCAAGTATGTGAGCAAACTCTGGGAGGTAGTGGAGGACAGAAAAGCCTGGCGTGCTGCAGTACATGCTGTCAAAGAGTTGGACGCAACTTAGCACCTGACCACCAACAATGAAATGATCTGTCACCATAACAGCGTTCTCCAATGGAGTGGCTCAGAAAAGCAAATAATGCTGCCTTTCCTGAAGGACCTGTGAGCCTAACCTCCCCTATCAGCCTACCTTAGAGAAATTTGATTTCTAGACATGGAAAGTTTGCTCAGGCAGGACCTTCCAGTAAGGAAAGAATTTAGCAAAAAAAAACACATATGTACAGTCAACACCAAAAGTTGCCCTTCGTGTTAATCCAGTCTTACAGATGGATTTAACATACAGGTTTCAAATCAACAAACCTTTATTGAGGGTCGTTATGTGCCAGGCGTGGAGCTGGGCACTGGGGATCTAAAAATGAAAAAGACACAGTCTCTTTCAGTCTGAAAACATTTTTGCTGGCTTGCAGGTTTTTCACCAGATCCTCCCAGACTTACCAAAGCATTCCCCTTGACTTAGAACACTCAAGCCCTTCTTTTCAACCGATGTCCTTAATGCCAGAATACACACAGGGCAAGGAGAAGTGGGTGGTTATAGATTTCCACTCAATTTGGAAATTAACAGCCAGTGATGAAGCAAAAAGGTGCAAGACTGGGAATCAGAAAGCTCAATTTCTAGTTTCAGGACAGTCACTCATGCAACCTTGAACCAGTCCTGTGACCTCTTGTGTCTTCAGGTTAAATGGGTTGTTGTGAGGATAGTGAAAACACGCTAATCCACAGAGCTCTATGCACATGAAGGGATGCTATTTTGATGGGTTGGGGAAAGAATTCAGGGGAAGGCTGGTTATTGAGCTGTTTATGCCACTTTTTATAAAGCTTTAATAATGCAGAGAGCTGACGCAACTCAGCAGTCTTCCAGCCGACCTTATTGTATAGTCTGGGGGATTTGTCTCTGCCAGCATTGTATGATCAACTGCAGAATTTTCTGTTACTGGGGGTCGGCAGTGTAGAAAGGGGTCCCCATTCAGAGCCACTTCTCAGTGGGAAGCCAGAACTTGGGAGCCTGGAAGAGTTTGTCCTCACATAGTCCTGACTCTATGGCTGACTTTGGACATGTCTGTAAGGGAAAAAACCATCCTTCTTTTGCTATTCAAATAAAGATATCAGAAGTTGTTTTCTGTTTGCTTGTTTATTTGCCCTTCTGATCATTTCACAGCTCAAAGCCAGTGCCTACTTTGAGGAAATTTTCAGCAATTATTATGATTTAATGGGTCTTCTTTGGCCAATCCCTCAAGGTAAATAAGAGAAGTGAAAAAAAAAAATTAAAAGCCTCCTGAAACCACAGCTTTCCTTTGCCAAAATGTATTTATTAATTAAAGGACAGAGTCAGAAAAACATGACATAGCCAGCACTGTCATTCCCAAAAGGCAACTGAACCACAAAGCTAAGCACTGGAATTTACAGACTCCAGTGGGAGCTGAAAATTCCCAGATGTGAGGGTACACCCAGCATGCATGGGTCTCTTGAGGGTTTCCTATGAAGCATGCTCAGATACTGCCTTTGTCTCCACTTGGCTGTGTCTGCACCTCACAGACACAGCCAAGCCTTCTTCAGGTCTGACTATACCCTCTTCCTTCTGTTGGTTTCTCCTCCTTCACTCCCCAAGCATGAGTGGAGGGTGCTGTGTTTCCCCAGGTGCTGAGCTGTGAAAGTGCAGGGATAGAGGGGGTACCACCCCTCTCCAGACATTCTCAGCGTAACAGGCTCCATTAGAAGAGCAGCTAGGTGGAACTGGTGGAAGACAACAAATCCAGGGAAATTTCTTTTTGAAGTTGCAAGGTGGCTCAGAGGCCTCCTAAAAGTTTTCCATCTTTTGGAAACATACACACACACACATGCAGAGATGTACCCTATCCATTTAGGCTGGCCCACATAACAGACCTACATGATCGAATAGTTATAGTAGTTATGAAAGAGCCAACTGAGGACTTGGCTGGTGGTCCAGTGGTTACGACTCTGCGATTCCACTGCAGGGGATGAAAGTTCGATCCCTGGCCCGAGAAACTAAGATCCTGCATACTGCATGGCATGGCCAAAAAATTTTAAATAAAAACTTAAAAAACAAAACCAAAGTCACTGCACTTGAAAAAGATTGCTTCTTTAAAAAAGAGACCCAACTCCATGTGGAGTACTTAAGACAAGCTCACTGGGCTTGGTCCCTCTACTAGGGGGTTCTGACTAAGATGAGGAAACACTGCTGCCATGAAACCAACCAGAGGGAAATGCCCTGTCTGCCCCCATGGTGAGCAGGCCCACGAGCTTATACTGTGAGCTCCGTCGAACCATAAGAAACATGAAGGGTTAAGAATTTGGGCTCAGTAGTCAGACTGTCTCAGACCCAACTTGTGGCTTCTCCAGTTACCAGCTGTGTGACCTGGAGCCAAGGTACCAAATTCCAATGTCACATCTGTAAAATGGTGATAATAAGAGAGCCTGCCTCACTTTAGAAAGATTAAATGCATGTTAGATAACTTAACAGTCCTTGCACTGAAAAAGCACTCAGAAATGCCTAAAGATGATAATGATGATAAAGTCACATTCACTCCTGGTAACTCCTATGCCTGGTACAGAAAACTCACTCCATAAATGCAGAAAGTTAGGAACAAGGGTGCCATAGGACACACGAATGAGCTCAAACTAGAGCCTTAATTGGGACACAAAGCACTTGCTTCCCAGGTTTCTGTAACTCAGAATTCAAAACCTTTTAATTAGAAGCCTAAAATCCAAATTTCTATAGCAGCCAGGCAGGTAACATAAAAGAATGAACTGACATTTAGAGCCTGAGACAAAATGGGGAGGTGTGACCTCCAGCAGTGAGGGGTAGCCCTGCTCAGCTCCAGAAGAATATCACCTCACTTTGAGAGAAGCCAGAAATCCAGACTTCCTTGTGAAATAGACCAAATCTTAAAACAACTAAGTCAATTTCTTTAAAAAAAAAAAATTACCCTCAGGTCAAATAACACATAGCCCGCCAGTCAGATCTCAGACTGCCTGCTTGCCTCCCCTGCCTTAATGGAAGCTGCTCTGTATTTGAGTCTTCTTTTGAAATGTTCGCCAGGGGACCCATGAGACGTGAGCGCCTCAACGTCATCTCTGGGGTCCTGCTTCTCAAAAGATCCACGTGGACTTAGTTCTCCACTTCATGACGGTTATGCTCGACAGTATATACCCACCTAACGAGGGCTGCCTCACTCCCCAAAGGATGCTGATAATAAGTATGGATTTTTAAAGCATGATTGTTTTCTGGCTGAAATAACAACAGTCTCCAAAAATTCCTAACAACTTCCTCTAGTGCTGCTATTACGGCAATCTGGAGAGAGGCTGATTCCATAGTTCACGTAGCTTTGTTTTGTTTGGAGGGAAAGTCTGGCATTTTACAAAAATGTAGAACACTTAGCACTGGAATGACTTTTCCATAGTGCTGATTATTGTAGAGCAAGACACTTAACCATATGTCTTCGAAATGTAATTTTAAAAATTCTCTGCTAACCATAAAAGGCAAACTGCCCTCTAGTCTTTCCATATGAAGGTGATAATTTTCTGCAGGCTCACAAAAGCTGCATGGGTTGCAGCCCAGTGCTTAGGGGAAACCTCATCACAAACGAGAAACCTGGGCTCCAATTCAGCTCTGTCGCTTACTCACTAGCCATGACCTTGGGCAAGTCATTTAATTTTCAAGAGCTTCTATTTCCCCATCTGCAAGATAGAGGCCATGACACCCCACAGGCTGATTGGGAATATTAAATAAAATAGCATACATATGGGCATGATCCAAACCCATAATAGATAATTGCCGTCAGTGCTGATTGCATCTGAATCTCTGCTTCTCCTGCCACAAAATAGCACTCCTGCTTTTTTATTTATTTATTTTTTTAGCACTCCTATTTCTGACCATGAACTGACCCCTTGGCAATGTCATTTACCTTCCTATTATTTGGCAGCTCTATGGAAAACAAAAGGACTGAGAAGCTATAACTGCTTCATATAAACTTTAGGTTCTGTGTCCACAGTGGTATGAAAACTAGAGGGTGGAGGACTGAATGAAACCGGTCAGAGAGGAAGAAAGGGAGTAGGGAAGAGGCAGGACCGGAGCCCTGGGAGCACTAACATGGAAGGGACAGACGGGATGAGCCCGGGGCCTGAAGCACTGAAGGAGCAATCAGGAGCCCAGGACCACCGGGGAAACACTCCTGCAGACGCCACAGGAGGGCAGTTCCAAGATGGCGTGTGTGGCCTTTGGTGCTGTGAGGTCATGCTAAGAAGTCCTAGAAGGCCTGAAAGATGCCGCTGAGTTGTTAACAAGGGAGCAAGAGCAATCTGACTGGACTGGAGCACTGAGGGGACAGAAACCAGGTTTTGATGAGTCCTGTCATGTCTACGTGTTGAAAATCTGGTGACGACAAATTTAGACAACTGACCCTTCCCTGGCAGCTCAGCTGGTAAAGAATCTGCCTGCAATGCAGGAGACCTGGGTTCTGTCCTTGGGTCAGGAAGATCCCCGGGATGTCCATATTTTCAAATTAAAAAAAACAAGGTGATTAGAAAGTGGCGAGACAGCCTTTTTCTGTGCTTCCTTCTGAAAGCAACAGGAAATAAAAGATGAAAAGCAGGTAGATCTTGCTGTTCAAAAGACTGTATCACATACAGATAGCCCCGAATCCTGACCGAGTTCCATCAGTTCACATCTCGCGAAAGGGATGTTAGCTAGTTGAGGTGTAGCCATCTTGTGTTGATAGTAACACCTAGAATACGACGAAATCTTTCCCAGCATTGCTGGGCAGCCACTTTTCCCTTCTAGTCCTGGTATGTTGGTTGAGTCTCTTCCCTTGGGAGCTGCCAGGGTCGCCAGGTAACTCAGGAGCTCGCCACCATCCTCTCTAAGCCGGGACATTGCAGACTGTGGCTGACGTGCAACCCCGCTTCTTTTCCAGAGCATAGGAAACTTGGAAACATGACTGTGACCGTGAAGAAGACCGCGCCCTCTCCCGAGGCCGTGCAGATTCTCTACCAGCGAATGAGATACGAGTACGAGTTCTACCACTACGTCAAGGAGCAGTTCCACTTGCTGAAGCGCAAGTTTGGGCTCAAGCCTCGCGTCAGCCACCCGCCGCTGAGACCCCAGTTCTTCATTCCAACCCCACTGGAAACGGAGGAGCCGATCGATGACGAGGAACAGGATGATGAAAAGTGGCTCGAAGATATTTATAAGAGGTGATGCCAGCGCTGTGTTGCCTCCAGTGGCTTAATCTCCCTTTCCAGAAAGTGTGTGTGTGTGTGTGTGTGTGTGTTGGGGGAAGAAAAAATCCTTAAGGGACGAAATTAATGCTTCACAGCATTAAAAAGAACAAACGTTCCCACAGGTTGGGGTCATTGGGAGATGCCCGGTTTTGCGGGTTTTATTTGTTTTAATTTTATTCTGTGTTTTTCTGGCTCCTTGGGTCCTTCCCAGGTACATTAGACTGCTCCATCACAAGGCATCTTGTCATAAAATAGCTTTTCTTCCCCTAGTATAAATGAGAGAAGAGGGAGAAATAGAGCCTACAGCCCAGTAACTCATCATTTGTCACCTGTAAAAGTATTACCTTGGTGGTTGAAAATGTCCAGACTTGTATATTTCAGTAAAAACACAAAACCACTGCAGACACCCAGGAAGCCTACTCTAGAAGGCTCTAAGAGGAAACAGTAAGACAGATAAGGACATCAGAAAGGGAGGATGTCCCTGGATAAGTGATTTCTGCCCACACGGGTAGAATTCTGCCCCTGGTCCATCTCAGGGGACACTTTCACCCAGAGCAGCACATGTATTGTCTCTGAAAGAGCAAGTCGGCTTCTGCCACACCTTCAATCAGTCCAGAGCCTTGAGTACTTCTCAAGGTCAAAGTGCGTGGCAGCCTCCATTGAGACATTCTGTTCACAAGTTCCATTCTGCCAGACTTCAAAGTAGCATAGCCGGGAAAAGAATTTGTTGGCCGTGTAAGGAAGAGCATAGGAAGACAGATGGACTCTGAAGGACATGTGGTCTAGGAAAATGGCATGACTGTGTCCTTTCTCCCTGGTACGAAACATCTCATCAGCGTTGTTTTACCTGGAAATCCAGGAACTGATTGTAGCTCTGACACTTGACTCCTGTGGCCTAAGTTCTAAGCCTGACCACAGACAGGGCATGACCTATCAGGCACACCCCTGGCCAGCAGGGTCCCAAGTAGCTGGTACCTTTCACCTTCTGGTCCCTTAAGAGGTACGTGTTTTGGGTGGAAGGTGGTACTGAGTTCTGTGCAAGCAGCAAAGTGAAGTCCACTTATTATGGAAGCAGCTCCCTCCTGAGAAGCTCTTACTAGGAGGTCAGTAAGAAAAGCAGGAGCTTCTAGGTAAGAGACTGCTTGGCCAGCTTCATAGTAAGTGTCTGCCCCCAAGGTAATCTGAGTAGAAGCTGGGCAGGCCCATTCCTCTAAATATCTCCTCCCGAGCCCATTCCCATCACCTGCCCTCCTCCGTGATGCCTTGGTTCAATCATCAGCAATCTATTTCTTTGGATTTTGAAATGTCTTCATCTGTGACCATCCCCTTCCCAAAACATGTATACGTCTGGGCGGATAATACGTAGTCGGCCTAGAAGCAGCAGTGCAGGGGGTGGTGGCAGGCAGGATACTAGGGACAAATTTTGTCTCCTTCAGGTTTTTTCCCCTAGAGCCAGCCCTTCAGGACACTAGCAAAGTGTGAGTTGGGAATACTTCACAGTAAATAAGACTCAGACTTTACACAAGCTACACATTTTCTACTTTTCAGAAACCAACAAGTCTCTCTAGAATTTTTTCTTCGTTCACTAAAATTGGACGGTAGCCAAGATATAAAGCAAGTCATTTGGAACCTGTCAAGTGTGCACTAAAGCTACTTTATCATGAGATGTATTGAGAAGGCTCCACCCCGCAGGAGTCCAGTGAAGGCTGGGACCACAGAGGCACAGAGTCCAGCATTTGGCCACTTGTGAGCCTCCTTTCTGTCTCAGAGAAGTGGGGCAGGAAAGCAATGCAGGGAAATGTGCTTAGAAGAGGAAATATCCTTTGTCCTGTTTAGAGAGACCAGGGCCCTATTGTTAGGCTTATTTTAAAAGTCAACCCAGAGAACAGCTATCACAGTCAACATAAGAACAAGAGCTGTTGCCTGGTACATTGTGAGTCACTTCTTTGAAATCGCCTATAAAGAACAATCCTTAGTTTACACACTGTGCAATCCCACTATCTGAAAATAAGGTCCGCTGAGTGTTCTCTGCTGTTGTCAGAACATCAGGACAATTGGTCATCTTTAAAAAATGCATCCTCTTAATGCAAGTGCATGTGAGCACTTCTACCTGTGTGTTCAAAAGCAATTATTGTCAGCAGTGATCACTGTAACATCAGAGGCTGACTGATTTACTTACCAGGACTTGATGTAATTTTGCCCCAACAAACAGCCTCTGGGCCCTAGAAGTCAAGGCACTTCATCAGTTTATCTGGCACACACGACAACATTTCTTTGGCCCTGAGCCCAACACAGTTTGTAATTCATGAAATATATTGTACATTTTACATAGTTTAATTTAAAAAATACATTTTAAGCTGGTTGATCTTTGACTGCCTTATTTATTATAACCTTTCAGCACATTCCAAGGTTTTAGTTACTCAGGAAGGAGTTAATTAAAATGATTTTATTTTGGTCTGATGGATGTTTTTTAAAAGGAAAATTATTATTATGAACCTTCAGCCTACTTTCCTTGAGTGCCCTAAAAGTGCTTGTAAATCGTTTTGTTTTTGTTTTTGTTTTTTTTTCAAGAAGAAAGAAAAAATGGTATTTGACATTGATGGAAATTCAAAAGTATATATGGAACTGAAACATTAGCTTAGCTAAAATAAAAGCAATCTGTGTTTGAAATGAAGTGTTCCTTAACTTATTCATTGCCCCTGTAAATAAAGGAATATAAATAAGTTGACATTTTTTCCCGTTCTGTTGATAGCTGGAAAGAAAAGTGCCTGCAGATCCTCACTGCCCCCTCAGCCCGCTTAATGGGCCAAAGCTCCTTCCTTGAGATGTGATTTGGGGAAAGACGCATTGCTAAAAATCTGGAAACGCTCCTGTAATGACACTAAGTGACTGCTGCTTGTGTTGTCACGTGCCCTGGTTGGTTGGGTGTCGGGGGGTGCTGGGTTGGAATCCGCAGCCTTGACAGGAGGGATCTACGCTGCCGCCTGTGATCACATGGGAAGATAAGGCTTGCCCTCTCAGGTGGTTTGATGTGTACTCTGATCTCTCTCCCGAGACATGTAGTGCCTCCACAGCTGGGTGACTCTAACCTCCCAAGATGAGCAGCTTCGGATGCGGAAATGCTCTCCCTGAGAAGTTTCTCTGGGACTTACAGAGACACAGGGAATCTCCATGCTTTCTAGACACTGGACATTCCAGTCCGACTCCACGTGACTGTTTCATAAAAGAACCAGAATCTTGGTACTAAATGAAAGCAAAATCTGTTAGGGTAAAATATAACATGCTTTACTTCAAGTAAGAATCTGAGAGTCGTAAACAGCAAAGTGATAAGTGGTTACCTTTCTTTATCACTTAATTTGCCTGTAACCCGGTCACAGGCTGTCTGAGTGCACTTTAAAGGCAAAAGGACTAAACAAAACTAAGATTCTGTCCCACTCTGGAGCTGCTTGTGTGGTCTGAAGTTCTTTATAAATGGGCTGTTACCTGCAGGCCTATCCAATGAGCTATTTGGCCTCAAATGAATTTTATAGGTAATGGCAGCATTTCTTAAAAGGCAAAATGATGATCCATAGCCATTCAGGAAAAAGATTCATGTCAAAATGGTGAAACTCCCTTCAAGTAGAAATAAAGATTTATTTTACTAAAATAACTTACTTCCATCTGGTAACAAAGAAAATGATTTTTTAAAGTATTCTGAATATCCTGCAAAAGAAAAGGCACGTTTAAGCTAAAACCAGGGTTAAGAATCTGTTTAAATAACACACACACACACACACACGGAGCTTCTTTCAGCTCAGAAAGCTCACTGTGGTGTAAACCAGTGTATTCGTTTGCTAAAGCTGTCATAACAGAGTTCCACAGAATGGCTTAAACAACAGAAATTTATTTTCTCACAATTCTAGAGGCTGGAAATCTGAGCTCAAGATGTTGGCAGGATTGGTTTCTTCTGAGGCCACGCTCCTTGGCTTACACATGGCCATCTATTCCCTGTCTTCAGTTGGTCTTCACTCCATGTGCCTTCATGTCTATATCCAAATATCCTCTTTTTATAAGGACCCAGTCTTACTGGATTAAGGCCCACCCTGAAAAGGCCCACCTTGTTTTTAATTTGATCCCTTCTATAAAGACCCTATTATCTCCAAATATTAATCACATTCTCAGGTACTGTGGACTAGAGGTCCACATATGAATTTCGTGGGGACACCATTCAGCCCATAACACCCAGATTACAGCAGAAAAGTTAGAGCAGATGAGAGACGCAAGCCTAAAAAATCACAGGCCTCCCCTCCTGCCAGAGTAGCAATAGGATCCTGCAGCGGTCGGGTTCCTTATTTCGCAGACGAGGAAACCAAGATCCAGGTGGAAGATGTAAACACATCACAGGCTAACTTTTTCCACTCATATTAAATAGTTTGATTAACTTTTGAGTATCTACCAAACTAAAACTCTAAAATGGTGAGAGAGCCAGAGTCCATCTGCTGAGAAATAAGGCACATTTAGCCCCACTCGGTGCCACCTGCCACCTGAAGTCAGCACAGGAGCTGCCCTCTGTGGCTCTGCTTAGGAGTTGGTGCTGTAAGATCCTCTTCTCCAGAGGGAGGCCCTTTGGTTACCAAACACTTCAGTCCTCAGAGACTGGTGTCAAAATAAATATTTGAAATCTTTCTCTCTACTCAAGGGACCTGCTATGCGTGCTAAGTTAATTCAGTTGCGTCATGTCTGACTCTTTACGACCCCATGGACTGCAGCCCACCAGAGTCCTCTGTCCATGGGGTTCTCCAGGCAAGAATACTGGAGTGGGTCACCATGCTCTCTTCCAGGAAATCTTCCCGACTCAGGGATCGAACCCCCAAGTCTCTTATGTCTCCAGCATTGGCAGGCGGTTCTTTACCACTAGCGCTACCTGGGAAGCCCTCTCAAAGGACACAGTGGTTCTTGTTTCCGGATAAACAGAGTCGGACCACGTTTGCCCATCTCAAATTATAGTTTTATTTTTTTTAAAGGCAAAATGAAAAGTCATCTTCTGCTTCCTGTGAGATGTTTCAGGTGGACCCATGTCAAAAAATAAAGTCAAATGCGGCTCATAAAACAAGTTGAAGCTGAGTGCAGACATGCCCCTGGAAAACCAGAACTAGAGGACAACGAGGCCCTGATCACTCACAGGCCTCCTCGCTCCCTGACTGTTCCACTCACCCAAGAATTCCTTTTTGGCTAGGGCAGGATTGGCTCACAGCTCGGGCACTGCCAATTCCCAGGGAGCACCCAGGCCCACAGATGTTCATGGGTCACAGAATTGCAAACTGACCACTTGTGCATTTTGGATTTCAACTTGTAAACAGAGGGATTCCCTCCTTTAAAAAAAAAAAAAGAAAGAAAGAAAAAGGGAAAAAAAAGGAAAGGGAAGAAAAATCAGCACGCAAAGGAAAAGTGTGAGCTAAGTTTTTCCTTTTCCAATCTTGGCGTGTGGGTGTAGCTATCTTCATTCTGACTCTCGCCAGACACTGTATGCTTTGAGCAGGCATGGAGCAATTTGCCTGATGCTGCACTGCCAGAACACTGAGACTTGACCTGCAACATGCCTCTTCTTCCAGTCCTGAGTGGGGACAGCTGGGAGGATGGGCTGCACCAGACACAGCCCGCTGGCTGCTGGGTGCAGTTCAGAGAAGAGGCGGAAAGCAGGAAGCAGAACGTTGACTGACCAGGGCAAGTAGCAAATCCCTGAGTTCAAGTCCCAGCTGATCGATTCCACTGGGTGTTTGAGTAAATCACTTGACCTCCCCAGGCCTGAAGTCAACCCAGCTGGAAAGCATTAAGAAGAAAACAGGACGTCCCTTGACAACCAAGAGCTGCTTCTGGGATGAACCTTGTCCCACCCTCCACCCCCATATGCTAAGAGACTAAGAATCACAGTCCCTCTGGGGCTGACCAAAGTTTTCTCTCCTAAACGCTGTGTCTCCAGCAAAGAGAACAGAATTACATGGAAGTCCAGGTCTGCAGATGCCCTCAGTCCCTCATGTCTTAAGTGTCGTTGCCTAGCGTACCAGTGAATCGATGGAAAGCAGCACTTCTGAGATGTGAATGAAGCCAAAAGGAGGATGCTCATTCTACTGGACATGCATCAGTGTTATTATCCAAGGCAAACCACTCTGTGGATTTCCATTTTTTCAACACTCTCTTTGGGAATTTATCTAGCTGTGAGTTATAGAATTCCTCTTTAAGTCACAGTTTCTACTAAATACAGGCTTCCTCTAACTCCTTTAGATTACCCTGTATTTCTGATCCTGTTAATAAGGAGCGTAAAACCATCCTTGTGTATTAGTACAGGTTGTGTATGAGGAAGGGAAAGATATAGCCCTGAATGCAGAGTTCCAGAGAATAGCAAGGAGAGATAAGGAGGTCTTCTTCAATGAACAATGCAAAGAAGTAGAGGAAAACAATAGAATGGGAAAGACTAGAGATCCTTTCAAGAAAATTGGAGATATCAAAGGAATATTTCATGCAAGGATGGGCATGATAAAGGACAGAATTGGTAAGGACCTAACAGAGGCAGAAGAGATTAAGAAGAGGTGGCAAGAATACACAGAAGAACTGTACAAAAAAAAGTCTTAATGACCCAGATAGTCACGATGGTGTATTCACTCACCTAGAGCCAGACATCCTGGAGTGTGAAGTCAAGTGGGCCTTAGAAAGCATTACTACAAACAAAGCTAGTGGAGATGATGGAATTCCAGCTGACCTATTTCAAATCCTAAAATACGATGCTGTTAAAGTGCTGCATTCAATACACCAGCAAATTTGGAAAATTCAGCAGTGGCCACAGGACTGGAAAAGGTCAGTTTTCATTCCAATCCCAAAGGCAATGCCAAAGAATGTTCCAACCACCAGACAGTTGTGCTTATTTTAGATGCTAGTGAGGTTTATGCTCATAGTCCTTCAAGCTAGACTTCAGCAGGTTATGCTCACAATGCTTCAAGCTAGACTTCAGCAGAACAGAGAACTTCCAGATGGAACTTCCAGAACTTCCAAAACCAGAGATCAAATTGCCAACATTTGTTGGATCATAGCGAAAGCCAAGGGAATTCCAGAAAAACATGTACTTCTGATTCATTGGATATACTAAAGTCTTTGACTGTGTGGATCACAACAAACTATGGAAAATTCTTAAAGAGATGGGAGAACCAGACCACCTTACCTGTCTCCTGAGAAACCTGTAGGTCAACAGGTAACAGAACTTTACATGGAACAACGGACTGGTTCAAAATTGGGAAATGAATACAATAAGGCTGTATGTTGTCACCCTGCTTACTTAACTTCTCTGCAGAATATATCATGTGAAATGCCAGGCTGGATGAATCCCAAGCTGGAATTAAGATTGCCAGGAGAAATATCAACAACCTCAGATATGCAGATCATACCACTCTAATGAAAGAAAGTGAAGTAGAACTAAAGAGCCTCTTGATGAGGGTGAAAGAGGAGAGTGAAAAAGCTGGTTTAAAACTCAACATTCAAAAAACTTAGATCATGGCATCCAGTCTCATCACTTCATGGCAAATAGAAGGGGGGAAAGTTGCAGATTTTATTTTCTTGGGCTCCAAGGAAAAGTTTCAATAAAAGCTGAAAACCTGATGGGATGGGGTACTGCACTTTTTAGAGTCTTGTTTCTCATTCTCAGAAGTGGCATCACTGCTCTGATGTTGTGGGAGGAATCTGGGAATGATCTTGTGGGCTGGTGATGTATTCAGCATGGCAAATCTTTCTGAGGCTCTGCTTTCCACTACAGAACCGCCATGGGTGGAGACTGTAATATGTTGTGTTACTAATGTTTCACAGGCAAAGGAGAGCTATGACACTGACCACAGACTTCCTTACAGCCATTCTTTTTGCCACTTGTGTCTAATGTACTGCTTCCTTTCCTCCTGCGGCACACTTTCCTATTTGTTCTCTGTCTTTGAAAGTTAATGAAATTCTAGTCCAGTGCATGTTCCCAAAGGATAATTCACAAGCCAGGTGTGTGAGATGCACATGGAAGAAAAGCCCTGTGTTAATTTGTTGAAATGCCACAGTTCAAAGACGTTCGTCACACAGCACAGTGACATTTTCAGAGCATGCCAAGGGCCTAAAGGGATATTGTGGCTAAAAGAATCAGTTTATTTTATCAAATCCTTCATTTCTCAAAACTAGTTGCTGTGAAACTCTTACTGAGTAAGACTCAGTAGCCTGTGGAACTAGTATTCTGGAGATGATGCTCTGAGAAGCACTGTTTTAATGTAAGTCATTTTTCCTCATTGGAGGAGTCTCTTTCCCTGTGCTATGGTTCACTTTTTGGTTTTCCAATGGTCCATGAATATTCACTGGAAGGACTGATGCTGAAGCGCCAATACTTTGGCCACCTGATGCAAAGAGCCAACTCATTGGAAAAGACCCTGATGCTGGGAAAGATTGAGGCCAAGGGGAGAAGGGGATGACAGAGGATGAGATGGTTGGATGGCATCACTGACTCAATGGACATGAGTTTGAGCAAACTCTCAGAGATAGTGAAGCCTGGTGTGCTGTAGTCCATGGGGTTGCAAAGAGCCGGACACAGCTTATCAACTGAAAAACACAGCACTGTCCATGTGTCCTGTTGAGGAAAATGTATTTACAGATGATTAACATTTTGGCAAATAGAAGATGAAGGCAAATAACATCAAATAGTTAACAAGGGTCATCTTTTAATTTTGCTTATTCTCCCTAATTTCATTTCCCTCCCTCCTGAGAAAAATCTTTTTAAATTGTCTGTGCTTTTTAATTTGATTTGGGTCCCTCAAATCAATTCAGTACTTCCATGACAACGGTGCTCAAATCAAATCGTGTGCAAGACATCTGCCCCTCGTCTTCTCTGGTCTGTGGTTTGTTAAACAGTAGGAAGAAAAACAGTGGCAAGAGAGAGATCTCAAGTTGTTCAGATAAGGTTGGTGTTTGGAGATAAGAACACTCAGCTCTTGAACTTGAGCTCAGCTTCTGCACATTGGGGTACCTGTGTTGCTCAGTACACTAGGGGGAGCCGTATCCATAACGAATTACTCAAGAACTCCTAAGGTCTTTCCAAACCTAATTTTTCTCCCATACCTACTTATTTTCCTTCAAGGCTTTAGACTAGAATGGGCCAGAAGCAAGTGGTGGTTAAGGTATTCAAAACAGAGCATACACACTGTCAGTTGATCAATAGGCCATTATTCCTCCCAGGCTGTGTAACCTACTTTAGTTTAGTTTTAAAATGACTGCAGTCTTTTTCAGTCTTTATCAGATGATCTTTCCTGAGTGTGTTGTATAATTATAACACGATTGAAACTCTGATTCGATGATCAAGAGGTGACTCATGTGATGACTCAATGATCATGATAACCCTTAAGCAATTCCACCATTGCAGCTATAAAGGTAAGTAAAAAAAGTAATACGAAGAAGAAATAGAGACACAGAGGTAGAGAACAAAGGTATGGACACCAAGGAAGAAAAGGGGAGAGGGTTGGATGAATTGGGAAATTGAGATCGACACATATATACACTACTGATACTATATATAAAACAGAAAAACAAGGAGAGCCTGCTGTATTGCACAAGGAACTCTACTCAATGCTCTGTGGTGACCTAACGAACGGGAAGGAAATCCAAAAAAGAGGAGATATACATATGGCTGATTCGCTCTGCTGTAGGGCAGAAAATAGCACAACACTGTAAAGCAACTACATTCCAATAAGAATTTTTTCAAAAGAAAATAAAGTAGTACAGTACCTCAAGGATGTCAGAAGTCAAGAATACCATAATGCCTGTCATCATGGCAGCCCAAACTCAAAAATTCAAATAACTCTCAATTCAAATTCTTCTAACATACAAAAACTCACCAGCACACAGAGGGGCTAAATGTGGAGGAGGTGAGAAATCAGTGAAGACCTGATTAAAAAGAAGGTTTCAGGTGGGGTTTGTGCTCCAGCCACAGTGGAACTTGCAGGAAATAGCAGAGCAGATCTAAAGCACAGAGATCAGGCTGCCCTTTCAGCAGATCTGCCTTGTAGAAAGGTCTTGTACCCTGTGTGTGTAATAGGAAATAAAGGTCCCATGATGTTAAATAATGAGCTGGTGGTAGCGCAGCAAGTGTCAGGGTCAGCATGCATATCCAAAAAGGCAAGCTAGGACTGAAGCTGACTGCTGAGGATTTTGGAAGAAATTTTTATTTTACTCTAAGGGCAATGAGAAGCTCCCTCGGGCATTTCAGAAAAGGAAAGTAACATGAGGAAATCATTTCTTTCTAAATTAATTAGCAAGTGAGCTGATTCTTCTCCCTTTGCCCTCCTCCCCTGCAATTCACCGCCCTTCGTCGCAGACTCCATCTTCTGAGATGCTGATCCCTGTGAATTGAGCTCCCTGGGCTCCCTGCCTGCTGCCTCTGTGATAGATTTGGCCGATGGGTGGCGTGCAGGAAATGGGGAACATCTGAATGGAATTCTGCCTCTGACTATATAATAGGGGAAGAAATGCAAGGCAAAACTCTTGTTAGTCATCCCACGTGTGCCCGGGGGATGGGTTGGGGTGTTGGCCATGAGACTGGAGAAGAAGGACAGAAGCCAAAACTTTAAGTTGGTTCCATGACTGATTTCAATCAGTGGAAAACAGTGCTCTGCACAGTAAATATGTGCTGAGTCGAATGCACCAAAAGGAGCTAAGGGAAAATACAGCGTTAACTCAAGTATTTCCAACTCGGGTAGAGATGTAAGTCATGGAAATGAGATGATGGGGTGAAAGAGCTGGCTTAGAGGGTAGAGAGGGCCAGCTGGAATGTGTGGATGTGTTGAGATTAGCCTGCTTCCTGAGGCAGAGTTCCCAATAGATGCCCTCAGCAATCCATGAGGCCACAAGCAGTGGGGTTGGGACCCCAATTCCCTCCAGTCAACACCAGAGTGCTATACAAATCTAACCATTTCTAGATGTGCCATGATGTGAAAAAGAGGTGGGAAACCCAGTTCTCATTTACTCTACCCAAAATACACACCGTTCTTTTGTTTCCTTAACACAAGTCTTTTCTTTCCAGGTCCTGTGATCCCTTTTCTTTTATACTAATCATTATTTGACCTCCACGTAAGCATGGATTGACACCAGAGCACTGAGTCACCATCAATAAGGGAACCTGTTTAATTTTTCTAGCAAAGATGATGGATCAGAAACCTGTCCATCTTAGACTGCTTCAGGCCAATTTGAGAACATGGCAACATTAACTGTCATAAAAGCAAATCTTTGACCTCAGCCTCATGAGCACCAGCATGAATGGACTGGCCATCCATATATCCCAACAAAAACAGGAATCAGACATTTATTACCATTCTCATTCCGAAAATAATTAACCTGTGCATCCAGAGTCTCCCTCTCACTAAAATGATTACAAGGTAAAAAGTTTCCATAATTATAAATGGTATTTATTAATAGCATTGGCCAGCTAAACTGTGATTAATAATTATGTGTCTTGATATTCATCTTCAAAGAGGATTTTATGTACATTACTTGGTGTTCAAATATATACATGCTAAAATTAAAATAGTTTGAAATTAATATTTTTGAATTTGCAAATTAAAACTGCAGACAGTGGCTTTTTGACTAGATAGGTTAGGAGTCAGAGGTAAATTTTTATTTCAGTTGAACATACTGTGCTACACATTTTAATAGTTCCATATAATGTTAAAAAATGCTTTCATATATGTTACATTAGCCTTCTGTATTGATAGCTATATGGATAGGAATATATACAGGAAACTGAAATTCAGAGAGGCAGATTGATTTAGATTAGGTCACAGAGTAGCTGAACTGATTTTAGAAACTTCTGATTTCTTTTCTAAATTATGCCTCCTCAGCCAACATATAGGAAATAATACTCTTTTTTCCTCATTCATTAGATATGCTTACCACATCATAACTTTGGGGTTCCCCTGGGAGTCCATGGGAGTGCAACATCTGAACTCTTGGCCTAAGAGTTTGATTAAACATAATAGAAACAGCTGCTCCTCATTTAGGGCGTTTTTGTTTTTTAAACTCTTATTCTAGACACAAGCCTCTCGTGGGGAGATTCTACTGAAATAAGACCTATATTATACCTGGTTTGAGCTTTACTGTGTCCTACCTCTTCGTGTAAATTTAGTTTCAAGGAAATAAAGAGAAAAACTGCAGTGTGTTTGGGCTGAGTGGGAATCTAAAAATGCCTCCTTTTCCCATTCCTTATACATTAGTGTCCATGGCTTGGTGGCAGGTCATAAGAATGAGAAAGGTGCATGTGGGGCCAGAAGGAAAAGACGTAAGGAATCAGGCTTCCCAGCCTCCCGCACTTAACCTCCTCCCCAGAAAATCTTCCCGTCATTTCATCCCTGGATTTCCGGGCACTTAATCCCTGCGATGGTCAGGTGAGATAGGAGAGATTCCTGTTTTAGTTGTAACTTGCGCTGGGGCTGCTGTGAGCAAATCCAGGCCTCCAGCGATTTTCCTGACTCTGGTCAGAACACCAGGCTGAAACCCCGGAGCACCACGAGGGCACAGGCAAGTCTCTGCCACCTTCCTCTTCTACCCAGAGACTCAGATCCAGCCAACACGCTCGAATCTCAGGGCTATGGATATTTGCCCTTTTATTATGGCCTCTTTTCTCGTCTTCTCTTTCTTTTTAAAAACGGCATAAATAAAAAATACTGTTCAATATCACTTATATGTGGAACCTAAAAGAATGATATAAATGAACTTATTTACAAAACAGAAATAGACTCAGAGACATAGAAAACAAATTTACAGTTACCAAAGGGGAAGAGGGAGAAGGATAAATGGGAATTTGGGATTAAGAGATACACACTATATTTAAAATAGATAAACAACAAGGATCTACTGTATAGTATAGGAAACTATATTCAATATCTTATAATAACCCATAATAGAAAAGAATCTGAAAAAGAATATAATAACTGAATCTCTTTGCTGACCACCTGAAACTAACACAACTTTGTAAATCAACGGTATTACAATTTTACAAAAATAAATAAAGTGATTTTGCTTTATGACCCCAAATAGGCCTCCATGCTCCAATGAATAGATAAGATTTATGTTATATTGTGGAAGTAGAATCTGATTTTAGGGTGAGGAAGGACTTTAAAGATAAACTCAGTGGGAGAAATCACAAAGAAAAAAGTATTAGACTCTCTGAGGTAAAAGAAAAAAATCATAATTTAAAAGTAAATAACAAATGGGGAAAATATTTGCATCAGAAATGGCAGTAAAAGATTTGCTACATAAAGAACTTACATAAATCAATAAAGAAAAGTAAAACATGTGCAAAAAATATGTTAGTTCTCAGAACTTAGCTCTACCAAAAGCTAAAAACATGAAAAATTTTTAATCCTCATAAATAACCAAAGAAATTTGAATTGAATCAATGTGACATCACTGTTGACACTTTTGTGACAAACAAAACATGAAAACATAAGACATAAAAGTGGGCTAATGTCCAGCAGAGAGTATAGTGAAACTTTTACTCTGCTGATAGGAATAAAATTGGTGCATTTCTGAAAAGTAATTAAGTAATTCATACAAAAACCCACAATAAAGTAAACACTGAGATTCTAACTAGTTTGGAAGCCTGGTTGAAAACACTGATTTCATAGCTATAAATTCAGAATCATCTAAAGATATCAGGCAAATGGCTCAAAGTCTTGGTTTAAAGTATTGTGATAAGAAATATCTCTCAACCTTCAAGAAATGTGAGTATAGCTTTTACTTAGAATATGCAGGTTTTAGTATACTGAATTAAAAAAATTTAAATTGGTCTCATTATCTTATAGTCAGTCTGGGTGTAAACTCTTTCCCCTTGACTGTGCCACCCTAACCAGCCTCCAGAGGTGGAACTGACTCCATCATGGCCTACCTACAATATTATCCTTGCCAGACCATTTCTAAACTCAATAGAAATACACATTTGCCCATGGAAAAAATAGTTTTCCACACTTTCAGTAGGGATTTGGATAAGACTGGATTTGAAGAAGCTTTTGCTTGGATGAATTATATTTTAATTTTAAAAAGTTGTTCTAAAATTTCACAGTGTGAAGTATTCCTAAGACAGTTAAGCCATGTCTCTCAGTATTTTTTCACTACTTTCATCACAACTAAAGATGTACTGAAAAGGAACTGGATATTCTATGGGGAACACAAACTCACATGTAAAGTGATTATTCTTGCAGAGTATCTCTACCAATTTGCTGAGATTTTCCTCTTTAGCAGAGCTCATATATCTTCATGTTGCCAAATTAATGCAGGGATTAATTTCTAGCTCATTGAGTTGGAAAATACATTTATCTTTCATTCACTTGTAAATTTGTTATCCTGAGCATCACACTCATAAATGAGAGAAGAGACTTGTAATTTTTATGGTTATAACCAGGGTTTGAACAATCCTGTTATTGTCTGTTTCTGCACAGAGCCAAGAAGACAAGTTCTACCTCCTAAAGGAACAGAACGATCTAAGGACCTGAGCCAATCATGCTGGTTTGTTTCTGATCTTTGAACCTCCTCTTTCCTGCACAGAGCCAGGCACCCTAAGCCAGCCACTTTCTGTGTCAAGAAATATTGTTGATTTCATTTCTTTCACAGCTTGGGTCAAATTTTATTCTTGAGTAGTTATAAATATACATATATTAATATATAACATACATTATATATTATATATAATATAATGCATTTAATATATAATATAATACTTCTGCTAATTGTGTCGACTTGGCTTCAGGTGCCTGAAACCTAACTCTAACTAGTTCAGACAAAAAGGAAATCTATTGTAATTGTCAAAGGTATACAATCAAAGGAAGAATTGAAAAAAACAAAATGCAAGAAGGACTGGGGAGCAGCTGGACTCCTGGAACTATCGGGTGTCTCTCTGTCTCTCTCTCTCATTTACAGGCCAGCAGGTAATATGGCCCCCTCCCGGCTTCAAAACCCCCAGACCTCATTCACAGCTTCCGTCACCACAAACTGGCTCCTTGTTAGAATTCAGAAAAATCCTTGTGGGGAACACACTGATTGGCTTAGCTGAGTCAAGCCCCTCCCCTCCATGAACCAATCAGAAGGTCAGAAGAAGGTTCTCATGGTATGAATCACGTAAGGCCAGAGACGCCTAAATATTGTGAATGAAGCAGCCATCAAATAGGAGTGTCCACTAGAGTGTCTTTCTAGATTTGCTTCCCAGATTCGAGCCCTGGATTGGGAAAATCCCCCGGAGAAGGAAATGGCAATCTACTCCAGTATTCTTGCTGGAAGAATTCCATGGACAGAGGCCTGACAGTCTACAGTCCATGGGGTCGCACAGAGTCGGACACGACTGAAGTGACTCAGTGCATTTGAAAGCTCTGTTCAGTATTTCTATAATGTCACAAGAAACAGCTATTTTTGTGCAAATTAGTGAAAATATTTCTAAGTTGGGAAAACAAAACAAAATTCAGGGAAGAAAATAAAAACCAACCACACTCTCATCATCCAAATATTTACATTTTAGTGCATATCTTTCCAGGCTTTTCTATATACATGTATTCTTTCCTATGTACAGTACATTACTGAGATGGTGCTAAATGTACAAATCTACATTGTGATGTTCACTTAAATGTAAAAAGATACTCCTAATTAATAACATACTTATAAATCCCTTTGGATAAGGGAATCTATAGTACATCAGAAGATGTGTGAACTTGAAGTTATATGCAAAACATCATAAGCATATTGGTGTGTATTTCTTTTGAAAATGGGTCCAAATTTTCACCAGACATTCAGAGTGGTCTGTGACCAAGAAGAAGGTGAAAAGCTATGGCATTCAAGTTTTCACAGCACTTCCACTCAAATTACAATAGACTCAGACCTGCTGTATATTTAATATTTTATTTGCAACTAGTCTCAGGTAACATAAAGATTCATGGCATTCGGCAGGCACACTATAACTTGTGAATGAATGAATTTGAATCACAAATGTTCGAGCCAGACCTTAGCTTGCGGTGAGCCTAGCTGGTGTCCAGCCTCTCAGCTCAGTCAAGCACCCTTATCCTCACATTATGACTAATGCTTATGAATGTTACAATTGCTTGTTTCTGTAAGCTGTGAAGGTTAACCTTTGAAGGAAGCTGGCAGGTGCAGGGAGGAGAGCAGTGTGCTATGGAGATAAGATTGTGAGAGAACACAGGATCGGAGGGGCTTGTGTTTTGGGTGCTGCTAGGTGATGGCACCCCACTCCAGTACTCTTGCCTGGGAAATCCCATGGAAGGAGGAGCCTGGTGGGCTGCAGTCCATGGGGTTTCTAAGAGTCGGACACGACTGAGTGAGTTCACTTTCACTTTTCACTCTCATGCACTGGAGAAGGAAATGGCAATCCACTCTAGTGTTCTTGCCTGGAGAATCCCAGGGATGGGGGAGCCTGGTGGGCTGGCTATGGGGTCACCCAGAGTTGGACACGACTAAAGTGACTTAGCAGCAGCAGCAGCAGCAGCAGCAGTAAATTACAGAGGCATGGAGAGACCTGTCCTGAACCACCTTAGTTTAAAGCTATTTCACTGCCTTCGAGAAAGAAGTAGCAACCCACTCCAGTATTCTTGCCTGGAGAATCCCATGGACAAAGGAGCCTGGTGGGCTGCAGTCCATGGGGTCGCAGAGTTGGACATGACTGAGCGACTCACACACACACATTTTACTGCCTGGACTACTAGGGCTCCTGGGCACTTACAGAACGTGGAACAGTGACTTCAGGTCAAGATCATTCAGATAATTCAAAGCCAAAGGCAGTGTTTTTAGGCAAGATTATATAAATTTAATAGCCAAGTATTATTGTAGTCTCCCATTCAGGGTGAATTGTATACAGCTTCAGTGGATTTGAGATTGCATCCAACTACTGCATTTTGGACTCTTTTGTTGACCATGATGGCCACTCCATTTCTTCTGAGGGATTCCTGCCTGAAGTAGTAGATATAATGGTCATCTGAGTTAAATTCACCCATTCCAGTCCATTTCAGTTCGCTGATTCCTAGAATGTCGACATTCAAATCTTGCCATCTCTTGTTTGACCACTTGCAATTTGCCTTGATTCATGGACCTGACATTCCAGGTTCCCATGCAATATTGCTCTTTACAGCATCAGACCTTGCTTCTATCACCAGTTACATCCACAGCTGGGTATTGTTTTTGTTTTGGCTCCATCCCTTCATTCTTTCTGGAGTTATTTCTCCACTGATCTCCAGTAGCACATTGGGCACCTACTGACCTGGGGAGTTTCTCTTTCAGTATCCTATCATTTTGCCTTTTCATACTGTTCATGGGGTTCTTAAGGCAAGAATGCTGAAGTGGTTTGCCATTCCCTTCTCCAGTGGACCACATTCTGTCAAATCTCTCCACCATGACCCGCCCGTCTTGGGTTGCCCCACGGGCATGGCTTAGTTTCATTGAGTTAGACAAGGCTATGGTCCTAGTGTGATTAGATTGACTAGTTTTCTGTGAGTATATGCCAGCAAATTTGGAAAACTCAGCAGTGGCCACAGGACTGGAAAAGGTCAGTTTTCATTCCAATCCCAAAGAAAGGCAATGCCAAAGAATGCTCAAACTATCACACAATTGCACTCATCTCACACGCTAGTAAAGTAATGCTCAAAATTCTCCAAGCCAGGCTTCAGCAATATGTGAACTGTGAAATTCCTGATGTTCAAGCTGGTTTTAGAAAAGGCAGAGGAACCAGAGATCAAATTGCCAACATCCGCTGGATCATAGAAAAAGCAAGAGAGTTCCAGAAAAACATCTCTTTCTGCTTTATTGACTATGCCAAAGCCTTTGACTGTGTGGATCACAATAAACTGTGGAAAATTCTGAAAGAGATGGGAATACCAGACCACCTGATCTGCCTCTTGAGAAATCTGTATGCAGGTCAGGAAGCAACAGTTAGAACTGGACATGGAACAACAGACTGGTTCCAAATAGGAAAAGGAGTTCGTCAAGGCTGTATATTGTCACCCTGTTTATTTAACTTATATGCAGAGTACATCATGAGAAACGCTGGACTGGAAGAAACACAAACTGGAATCAAGATTGCCGGGAGAAATATCAATCACCTCAGATATGCAGATGACACCACTCTTATGGCAGAAAGTGAAGAGGAACTCAAAAGCCTCTTGATGAAAGTGAAAGTGGAGAGTGAAAAAGTTGGCTTAAAGCTCAACATTCAGAAAACGAAGATCATGGCATCCGGTCCCGCCACTTCATGGGAAATAGATGAGGAAACAGTGGAAACAGTGTCAGACTTCATTTTTCTGGGCTCCAAAATCACTACAGATGGTGACTGCAGCCATGAAATTAAAAGACGCTTACTCCTTGGAAGGAAAGTTACAACCAACTTAGATAGCATATTCAAAAGCAGAGACATTATTTTGCCAACAAAGGTTCGTCTAGTCAAGGCTATGGTTTTTCCTGTGGTCATGTATGGATGTGAGAGTTGGACTGTGAAGAAGGCTGAGCACCGAAGAATTGATGCTTTTGAACTGTGGTGTTGGAGAAGACTCTTGAGAGTGCCTTGGACTGCAAGAGATCCAACCAGTCCATTCTGAAGGAGATCAGCCCTGGGATTTCTTTGGAAGGAATGATGCTAAAGCTGAAACTCCAGTACTTTGGCCACCTCATGTGAAGAGTTGACTCATTGGAAAAGACTCTGATGCTGGGAGGGATTGGGGGCAGGAGGAGAAGGGGACGACAGAGGATGAGATGGCTGGATGGCATCACTGACTCGATGGACATGAGTCTGAGTGAACTCTGGGAGTTGGTGATGAACAGGGAGGCCTGGCGTGCTGCAATTCATGGGGTCGCAAAGAGTTGGACATGACTGAGCGACTGATCTGATCTGATCAGTGGATTTATCCCTCTCTTTGATTCTGCTCTGGTTAAGCTATTTGATAGCGGCAAACTTTCCTTTTCACCCAGTGCAACATCCTCTTTACTGTATAGAAGTCATATACTTTGTTCCTTTCTGTTGTTCAGTCGCTCAGTCATGTCCAACTCTTTGAGACCCCATGGACTTCAGCATGCCAAGCTTCCCTGTCCTTCACCATCTCTGGGAGTTTGCTCAAACTCATGTTCATTGAGTTGGTGATGCCATCCAACCATCTCATCCTTTGTCATGCCCTTCTCCTTCTGCCTTCAATTTTTCCCAGCATCAGGGTCTTTTCTAATGAGTCAGCTGTTAGAATCAGGTGGTCAAAGTATTGGAGCTTCAGCTTCAGCATCAGTCCTTCAATGAATATTCAGGACTGATTTCCTTTAGGATTGACTGGGTTGATCTCCTTGGGGTCCAAGGGACTCTCAAACTGTTCTCCAACACAATTCAAAAGCATCGATTCTTTGGCAGTCAGCCTTCTTTATATTCCAACTCTCACATCCATACATGACTACTGGAAAAACCATAGTTTTGACTATACAGACATTTGTTGGCAAAGTAATTCTCTGCTTTTTAATACACTGTCTAGGTTTGTCATTCCTAGGCACACATTTTTATCTTAATCTTTGTTTGCCTACTCAAATTATGGTATTTCACTTGGATACACTTCCACTTTCAACTTGAACCACTTACATACTTAAACTTGCCTTGGGTCTCCATTCTCCAAGGGAGCCTATGTCAAGCCTAAACAGCTCCAAGCTGCCACTTTGATGGTGTATTCTCAAGTAGAATCATGTCTCCACCTGCTTTGTGACATCATGGCTGCTACTTAAAACGCCTCTGTCACTCTCAAAAATAAAATAGCCAGTTATTTAACCAGAAAAGGCCAGGTTAATCAAGAATAGCCAAAAGAACTGCAATTCAGGATATGCCAGTTACAGCAGGGCATAGGCAGTCCAGAGAACAAGGAAGAGGTATTTGTTTTTAATAGGAAAAGGAGGGACTTGGGGAGAGCTGAAATAACCAGAGTCCATTGGAGGAGGCTGAGAATCCAAAGTTTGGAGGCTTCTTATTGGTTGAACTGCCAGTCTCTGATTGGCTGTCATCTGGCAGACAAAACATTTCTTCTTCCCGCTGGATAGTGAAGTAAGCAACACCTTCCTGCCTAAAGGTAAGGTAGGCATTAATAGCTTCCTTTTTAGAGTAATTGAAGATGCTTGGTAGGGAGTGAGAGCTCCCTCTACAGGCCTGTTTCAACTCTGATTTTAGCTGAAGTGAAGTGAAAGTCGCTTAGTCTGACTCTTTGTGACCTCAGTCCATGAGGCTTAATCAATTCCACATCTCCGTTCAATGTCTGCGTTCATTCAAATCCATTTTCTCATTGCCAAATCCAAACCCATTGCCCTGTTGGCAGGTGTTTATCACAGTCATTTTCCTTAGAAATGTCAGGATCCAGTTCTGCTCACAGTCTCTTACTGTTGGATTCCCATTCTGCCCTTGTGAAGCAGGATTTAGAGTTTACTTTGATGAGTGAAAAAAAGGTACTGGTTAAACAGACTGTTTACTGCACAGAAAGCAACTAGACCCAACAACTGAGAAAATCCAGCATAGTCAGCTGGGAATTGTAGTCAGCATAGTCACTCACTCCCCAGTGCTAGGGGCTCAGCCTTCAGCCTAGGGGAAACCTTCTGGAAGCCCCATCTGACCCTTGAGAAAGTGCTCCTCCCTGGCACTCATCACTCTACATTGTAAATGCCCATGTAACCTTGACCTTACACTCTGGGTCACAGCCTCTGAGAGGGCAAGGACCTTGACTGTCTTGTTCACTGCTGGGTCTGTGCCACCTAACAGAAAACTTGGAATGAATGAGTGAACAAATGGCAAGCAATGAATGAGTCAGTGAATGAATGCATGCTTCCTTTTTCTCTGATCAAAGGGAGGTGGGGAAGAGGGCAATGAGAAAGAGGAAGGTGAAACAAAGAGAAGAGATGGAGAGAGAAAGCAAGTGACCCTTGTTATCCCTAGGAAACTATCACGAAGGGTCTGACAGGACTAGAATACCCCTGGTCTGCATCTAAGGGATACTCCATGGGTATTTTATTTAAACATTTAAAACTTATAAAAAGAAAAAACGTGAAGAGAGAAAATCATTCAGTATGGGACTCTCACTCTGCAAGTACCAAGCAGGTAGGTCTAATAAATCAACCTTTTCCTCTGCTCCATGGTGTGTGAAATGATTTAGTACACCCATAAAGCAAACTAAAGGACCTGGAGCTGAGGGACACTCCAGGGGCCTGGAGCTGGGATTCTGCAGACAGGGCTGTGTTTGAAGGTGTGGCTCTGAGGCTTGCAGTTGCCCTGAGTCCAAGGGAAGACAGAGTTCAAAAGAGGAGCAGTGTCACCAGCAGCTCTGTCCATGGCTAATCAACATGATGGAATGTGATGTCAGCAATGGAGGCGGGGGGTGCTGATCAGGCTGCAGATTTTCTCAGTCAGTCCCCAATTTGCTGTGCTTCATTCACATGTAAGGGGGCCATCATGCCTAATACAGCCTAATACAGTTTCATACTGTTTGTAAAAATCATTAGAATGCTTGAAACAGAAAAAAAAATACACTCAGGTTTTACTACACAAAGAAAATAACTGTGTATAAAACAAAAATAAGCATGGTCTCAGCAAGATATTAATTGATTTGCATGTGCTGTCAATTCAAGAAACCAGAGAATCTAGGAAGGAAAAAATGGAAATTTTAAAGGAAAAGAGGGTTTCCCAGGTGGCTCAAGTGATAAAGAATCTGCCTGTAATGCAGGAGCTGCAGGAGCCACAGGTTCAGCCCCTGGGTCAGGAAGATCCCCTGGAGGAGGAAATGGCAACCCACTCCAGCATTCTTGCCCGGAGGAGAATCCCACGGACAGAGGGGCCTACAGTGCATGCAGTCACAAAGAGTGGGACATGACTGAAGTGAATTAGCCCAAAGGAACAAGAGGCTACAGCGTAGAAAAGAGATGCCCTCTCACTAAAATGTCCCTCGGAGTCCTAGCTACAGTTTATCAAATTTGAACCAAATGTTCTCTGTCAGTAAATCCTAAATCAAATTTTCCTAGGCTATGGATGTGGCCCTGGGTTCCAGAGCTATGACAGACTTAAATTACAAAGCGTGCCTTCATATAAAGTAGAGGTCCCAGACTTTTTAAATTTATAGAATAAGAAAAAATAATAATTAACAGAAACATGATCTAAAATAGGATTGTCATGGGTTTGTTTTGGTGTGGGTATTTTTTGGTCAAGTTAAAACAAGAGGATGGAGGAAAAAGAGAAGGAGAAGGAAAAGAGGAGGAGGAGGGGAGGAGAGGTGGGGGAGGAAGGAGGTGAGAGAAGGAGAATGGGGGAGGGGGAAAGAAGTAGAGGGAAGTGGAGAGAATGATTATCTCCCATCACCATGATTTTGAGAAAAGAATGAACAGTTAAACACACACAGAAAGCTAAGAACATAGTCTCCAAATTAAAAAGATGTGAATTCTTATTTATGGAAAAAGTCACCCACTTGTATTTTCTCATGGGCAGACTTTGGGGAATGAATTGATGGAATAGTGTAGAATATGGGCTTTGAAGCCATATAGGTTCAAATCCCGACTTGACCACCTACTAACTAATGAGGGCCAGTTGTTTCAAGCTCCCCAGACAGAGCTCTCTCTTCTGTGAGGCAGGGACACTCACTTAAGGTCAATTGTGAGAGGGAAATGAACCCAGCACATTAGGGCTTAAGAAATAGTACCTGCTGTTATTACGGGGTGTGTCCTGCTATCCCTTTCTTATCTCTAAGTGTGAGTATAGGTAAGTGTGGGGGTTGGGGCCAAGGGTAGAAAGGAAAGGTCACTCTTTAAAAAAAAAAAATTATTATTACTATTATTGGCCAAACCCCGTGGCATGCAGGATCTTAGTTCCCTGACCAGGGATGGAACCTGCGCTCCCTGATATGAAAGCGCAGTCTTAACCACTGGACTGCCAGGGAAGTCCTGGAAAAAGTCACTCTTAATCCGCCTGCCCCCAAGGTGAAGCTGTGCCTCTTTTGAACCCCAAACCATTCCCATCCCCCACCCCACCTCCAGCCCCTCTGAGGCCCAAGCTCTGTGGGGGTATTGTTCACTTCCCTGCTAGGGAATCCAGTTCAACTTATCTCATCTGACTAAAGATGGCACCTGAAGAGACAAGCTAGGTGGGAGAGGCTTCTGGGTCCCATCCCGAGATCCTCCTGGGCCAGCCCTGGAAGCCCCCTAGGGCTGCTCGGAAACCCATCATTTTGATTTAGAATACAGTTGATTTGCTTGTTGATCATAAAGACAGACGGAGTACATGTTGCCAAAAAATAGAGGACTTGGCTGTAACTTGTTCTTACATTCCATCGACCTTTTTAGCTACAAGATTTATCTCAGAGTAGAAGATATGGCTGTAAAACAAATGAGAGTTAAGTGTGATTGCACTCCTCCCTAATTTCCTCCTGCAGACAAATGACAAGCAGATTTTAAAGAAAAGAGCTAAGGCTCTGGATTAGAGATGTTCTGGACAAAATGATTTCACCTCCTCACTGGGGTACCCTGAAGTACTGCTTGAAATGTTGATTTGCTGAGAATTAGAACTGAACACTGTAGCTACCTTATTTGAGAGGAAACTAGAGCCCTGTGATGAACCAAGGCCCTTCGCAGGTAACCTTTGAGGTGAGCCGCTGGCCTGGCTGGCTGGATATCTGCCCCAAGCTGAGTCTTCATTGTGCGTCTCCATGAGCCTCAGTTTCCCAGCAGGAATATCAAACATACCAAGTGATTCTCTCTGACAAGCCTGGAGTAAAAGTCAACGAACACTATAAATTTGAAACAGTTCGCAAGACTAGTGCAATATGGTATAAAACTGATTTTGGTAATTTACTGGCATTTCAGCTCCTTTCTTTCTTAAAAGGCCCAAAGTTTAAAATTAAAACATATTAAATAAAATAAAGGGCTTCCCTGGTGGCTCAGACAGTAAAGAATCTGCCTCCAATGCAGAAGACCCATGTTTGATCACTAGGTCGAGAAGATCCCCTGGAGAAGGAAATGGCAACCCACTCCAGTATTCTTGCCTGGGAAATCCCATAGACAGAGGAACCTGGAATAAATGCTTGTCTCAGTCCCACAGAACCTCATGGAAACTTGGCTTTCGGCCGTGGCATAACCCAGATGCACTCAAGGGTCTCCTCCTTTTGAAACACCAGGCAATAGGAGTTTCGGCACCACAAGTTCCAGTTCTGCAGCTAGTGGGGCCTCTGGACCCTCTTAGGGCCCTTGTGTTTCCCAGAGAGCCTTACCTTCTCTCCTAGGTTCCTGCCTCTTTGTGTTGAGGATTTGAGGAGGGTGCATGGGGCAGAGGAAAGCAACAAAGACAGGTTTTACAGCACACAGGACAAAGGCCTTCAAAGGAGCAGCTGGTCTTACACCTCACCTACTCCTTTTCTCCTGCCTTCCTCTCAGCCTCTCCATCCATCTCCCCTTTCCCTTCAGGAGCAAACCCCACAAATTCCTCACTTTGTCTCCTGAGAAGTCACTTCCACTTCCTGATATCTTGGAGCTGGCTGACAGCCAATGGGTCTCACCCCATCCAAGCAGGCTCATCAAGGCATTATTTTTGCAGCAGAGGCTGATCCTTCCTGAAGAGGTCAGATGCCAGCTGTTAAAATAACAACACCTGGGTGAAAGAGTGCTGTCATTAACTGCTGCGAGAACAAACCAGGCCTCCCAAGGTGGTTCTCTCCAGCAACCGCATCCGCATCACCCAGCAGCTTGTTAGAAATACAAATTGGACTCTGTGGGAGAAGGCTAGGCTGGGATGATGTGAGAGAACAGCACTGAAATATGTATATTATCATATGTGAAACAGATCGCCAGCCCAGGTTCGATGCATGAGACAGGGTGCTCAGGGCTGGTGCACTGGGACGACCCTGAGGGGTGGGATGGGAAGGGAGGTGGGAAGGGGGTACAGGATGGGGAACACATACACACCCATGGCTTATTCATGTCATTGTATGGCAAAAAACACTACAATATTGTAAAGTAATTAGCCTCCAATTAAATTAATTAATTAAAGTAAAAATCATTTAAAAAAAAAAAGAAATACAAATGGTGAGGGGTTGAAGAACTATTAGGGCAGAAATTCTGAAGGTGCGCTCCAGGATGTTTTTTAAGAGCCTTTGGGAGAGTGTGAGGACCATGGAATTCTCTAAAGATGCTCAGATCCTCTGTCTCCCTTACCAGTGATACAGCATCCAGCATAGTGCCTGGTGTACAGGAGAATTTCAATAAATGCTTGTCACATTAATGAGTAGACAAAGTACTGCATGCCTAGCTCTCTGTTGCCATATGAAGAGGAAGAAGAACATAATGCATAGTTTCTGCCCTTGTGACTTGAAACCAGCAACAGTGAGAAAGCTGTACATGAGCTTGAAGTCACAGAGCAACCGGTCAACTTAGAGATATGCAGTCCCTGTTCCTAATGATGCAAATGAGGAAACAGAGACCACACAAATGGACCGAGCTGAGAGGGAGCAGAGTCAGCCCAGGACCCGGCTGTCCGGGTGTCCTGGCCTCTAGGGCCCTGGGATTTACTGGCTGCACAGCCCCTCTGTGGTAGGAGGATGATTAATGGCTGGATTTCATGGTTCAGGCCTTGTGTCTGTAGGGGCGCAAAGGGAGAACTCAGTGTGGGCTGGAGGAGTTGGAGACGGACGTGAGGTTGATGCGGAGCTTGACTGGGCTTCTTTTCAGAGCAAGAGAGGTCTGGATGAGCAGAGATTTACGGGGGTTTTCCTTTCCGGTTTTGGTAACATTCCAAAGTGTGAAGAGAAAACATGCAGGGAGCTTTTATTCAGCGGACATAAATTGTATTTGCCCAAAGAAGGAACCTAGATCCAGCCAAGCAAAGATGCAGGCCAGGCCCCCAGGCCTAGCCGGAAACCACGGTCAGGCTCTCAGGCCCTCAAGGGGGCCTGTCTCCTCCAGCCCCAACTCGCCTCTCAAGGTTGTGGGAGCTGAGGTTCATTCTTTTCTCTCCACCTTAATGCTGCTCTGGCTTTTTCACTTCCCTCTTCTTGGTCACATCTTCTCTGCAGCTCCATCCCTTCTTGGTAAGTTCGGGGGCAACAACAAAGTCTGAGGATTTCTCTGAATTCAAGGTTCCCCGACCCACATGTCTGTGTCACTGCCAGCAAAAGATCCTCTGAGGAGTGGTTAAGCCTGGGAGGACTTGTGGTATGGATGAAGGTGAGTGGGTGGTGTGACCAAGCTGAGTGAAACCTTGACAGTTTTGCTTCAAAGAAAGTAGGCTAGAATGCAGGGGTGGTACCAAGAAGAGAATGCTAAATTCACTAATTTTGAAAAGAATGACTAACTTTCAACCTACCGCATATTGAGGGCACTAGAGCCTGTAAGTGACATTTGTCACGAAGCCTCCAGCAATGATATCTGACGTAACATATACATGAAGAAATGAATGAATGAAAAGAGGAAAAGAAAGTAGTTTTTCAAGAACTTAAAGTGTAAAACGCCCATGCATGAGTCGAAAGCTGTCTTTCAAAAGTCTTATAGGTTGGTAACTCTAGGGAACCCACATACGGGTTAATAAGTTTGAATGGCTTTGTTAGAATCTTTATTAAGCTAAAGGTAAAAACAGCATGTTGAGCTCCTGAGATGATAAACTATTCTGCAAAAGAAAGGCTACCTGAAATTAGGACGAACTACAAATCACCTCGAATCTCAGTTAATCTTATTTGTTAAGAACATCGGCTGCTTCGTCACAGGGTTACGTGTCCAGGGAAGTGGTAGATGAGATGACGAAGTGGCACGTGAAGCATAAGATCAATAACTCAGTAACAGGGCTTCAAAGGCCAAAAGAACAAACAAACAAACAAAAACTTTCCGTGTTATACCACAAAACAAGAACAGGCAATGATGCTGGTCATGTAGCAAGGAAATACCTGTGGATTCCAACGGTAGTGAGTGATACATTATCACCGTCTACTGGAGAAGAGCATACTTGTGAAGTTCACCACGCATTTTAAGATTGGAAATCTAGATGTTCTTAAGAGTTAAGCAGCAATGTACTTAGGTGGAATAGCACTATTTCTTTCATTTAATGTTTTAAAAATTGACGTACTTCATCTTTTCGTATACTTTTCGAGTTGTGCCTGGAAAGAGGCAACATCTAGTATTGTAACTGCCACGGGCTGGCGTGCAGGCAGGGGGGTCTTGATTCAGGCGATCTGGAGCAAACCTCAACGTTACCCAGAGTTCAGGAAGCCTAATTCCCAATCTGAAAAAATGAATAGAAGTTACACATTCCTCCCCTTTGAGATCTTAGGAACCATGCAGGTTAACACTGGGAGATTGAGACTGACGTATGTGCCCTGCCATGTGTGAAACAGATAGCTAGTGGGAAGCTGCTATACAGCACAGGGAGCTCAGCTCGGACCTCTGTGGTGACCTGGATGAGTGGGATGAGGGAGAGGAGAGAGGGAGGGGATACATGTGTACATATAGCTCATTAACTTTGTTGTACAACATTGTAAAGCAGCTGTGTGTGGGTGCTCAGTTGTGTCCAACTCTTTGAGACCCCATGGACTGTAGCCCACCAGGCTCCTCTGTCCTTGGGATTGTCCAGGCAAGAATACTGGAGTGGGCTGCCATTTCCTCCTTCAGGGATCTTCCCAACCCAGGGACTGAACCCATGTCTCCTCCATCTCCTCCATTGGCAGGCAGATTCTTTATCACTGAGCCAGCTGGAAAGCCCTGTAAAGCAACTATACCCCAATAGAAAATAAATTTAAGGAGAAAGTAGCTTCGACACATATACCCCACCATGTGTAAAATAGATAGCTGGTGAGAAGCTGGTATATAACACAGGGAGCCCAGCCTGGTACTCTGTGATGACCTAGAGGGGTAGGATCGGGGGACAGGAGAGAAGCTCAAGAGGGAGGTGATATATGTATGATTATGGCTGATTTGCACTGTTGTATGGCAGAAACCAACACAACATTGTAAAACAATTCTTCCCAGTTAAAAATAAATTTAAAAAAATAAAAATAATACCTTTTTAAAAGAAATTAAGAAATGAAAGTTCAAAAGAGAGTCTTGGGATGTCTGACCACTGCATACATAGCTATGTGCTATTTAACTGAGAATCTCAATGATCTGGGAATCTTTGCCACCTTCAGTGTGAAAAGTTCAAGGATCACAAATAATAAAGTAACTCCCATCAATCCCAAGTGGTTGAAGAAAGAAGCAGACCAGTTCATCATTTCATCAGCTCTGTGACTCTTGCTCTCATGATTCGGGCTCATGTCTGGCTCCTCCAAACATCCTATGAGCCCCTGGAGGGTGCATTTTATCATGACTCTTTCCAGTGGAGACTCTGTGCCTGACATTAAGAGACATTCAATTAAATGTGTACTAAAATGTAATTTTTAACATTTTTTCCACGCATTGCAACAATGCTGTTCATGTTTAAATTTTTCAAAATATTATTTCATCTTTGTAAAGTCATTATTCCAAGATATTAAACTTTCTCTGTATAGTTAATCATACACTGAAAAGTGTCTATTGTATGTCAGTCTTATGTTTTGGGTGTCGGTAAGTTTTCAAAAAGCAGTAAGACTCAAGAGCTCTGAATCTAGTTGTGTTAATAACTAGCATTTTCTGATCATAGATTAACACATATATATGGAATCTGGAAAAAAAAAAACTGATATAGACAATCTTATTTACAAAGCAGAATAGAGACGCAGAAATAGAGAACAAATGTATGGATACCCAGGGGGAAAGGAGGGGAGTATAAATTGGGAGATTGGGACTGACATATATGCACTGCTGTTGCTACATGTGCTAAGTTGCTTCAGTCACGTCCGACTCTTTGCGACCCTGTGGAACTGTAGCCCTCCAGGCTCCTCTGTCCATGGGATTCTCCAGGCAAGACTACTGGAGTGGGTTGCCATTTCCTCCTCCAGGGGATCTTCCCAACCCAGGGATCAAACCTGCATCTCTTATGTCTCCTGCATTGGTAGGCAGGTTCTTTATCAGTAACACCGCCTGGGAAGCCCGTCCCATTTTAACCCATTTTATAGTACAGAAATCTACTCAGTACTCTGTGGTAACCTAAGTGGGAAGGAAATCCAAAAAATAGAGGATATTTGTATACATGTGTATGGGCTTCCCAGGTGGCGCTAGTGGTAAATAGAACCCTCCTGCCAACTGCCAACGCAGGAGACATAAGAGATGCGGGTTCAATCCTGGGTTGGGAAGATCTCCCAATCCAGGATTCTTGCCTGGAGAGCCCCACGGACAGAGGAACCTGGTGGTCTACAGTGCATAGGGTCGCAAAGAGTCGGACGTGACTGAAGCTACTTAACGTGCACATGTATCCATATAGCTGATTCACTCTGCTGTATAGTTAAAAACTAACGCAACATTGTAAAACAGCTATACTCCAACAAAAAATGGAAAAACAAGCAAACAAATCACCAATGTAGACTCTAACAGGCTCAAAACACAAAAACAAACAAACGGAAACACCACGTTGTGGAAGCTGCTTTCTAACAATCAGTCCCACACAGGGACATGTCCACTCACTGCTTCTCCCCCTGCTCTCCCGGTTTCTCCTTTTCCCACACCCCCGCCCCTCCCCTCTCCCAGACCCTCCTCCACCTACACAGTCTTCTACACATCAGCAGACCATGGAGGGGGAGCTTTGTATCTCACTGTAACAGTTACTTAGATTCCCGAGAAATGGAAATTTTCTAGTGAAAGCAACACTGAAACGCACTCGTTGTCAAATGTCATCACAGAATTTGCAATGATTTTTTTAAAAACTGTATTAATGACCTGAACATACACTTGACAAAGTGACTTTGTATCATTTTATAAGACTGAATTGAATTGGGGCAGCATTCTTGATGTTGGTCCCCTCTTGTCAACCAAGCTACAGAGGCTGGTGGAGGGAAGACAAGACTGGGCTTGTGGCTCGGGACTCTCTGGACTGTCACCCGGAGGACACATTCTTGAGTTTCTCCTTCCACCCAGGAATGCTCTTCTTGAATGTGAGTTAAACTTCTCTGATCATATCTGCCTGGCCCTGAAAGGTTTGGCACTCTGTTACTTGAAAGGAAATGCTTATTATTATTATTACTATTCTCAGATTAGTCCCCACAGAAGAGAAATAATGGTTCCTGAGCCAAATGTTTATTCAACTGAGAGGGAGAAAATTCAAGTGGCAGAAGGGAGAGACCTTGTTCTTGCCAAGGGTATGGGTGGTGGCTACGAAGAATAAGATGTTGCAATGCTTACATCACAGATTAAAGTATAATCCTTTCCTTTAATTTCTCAAACTCCACTCTGAGCTGCCGTTAGTATAATCTTAGCTAATCTATCCAATGGATCTTGTTCTGCATTTTATACCTTTGGCAGTAAATTTGTGGTTAAGTGAACGTCAAAGACATGCTCATCCACAGCAGCCATGATCCTTAGAGAAGAGGTAGGAATGTATACACACAGGGTTATCTCTAGTTCTCTTTGATGAAAAGGTTATTTGAAAGACAGCTCAACACAGGCCCAGTTAGTTTCCTGCCTGACACCTAAAAGCCCATTCTATCTGGGAAATAGGAGACACAGGAAAATTAAAAATCCACTGGTCTCTGCTCACAAGGAACTAACGAATAAGTTGGGAAAGCAAGATCTAAACAGGAGGAAAAATCAGATAGCAATATAATCGGGCAGACCATGAGAAAGCCTGCAAAGTGAAAAATGACCCAGAGCTATAAGTTCAGAAATGGCAGAAAAGACCATAACATTCAAAAAAAAAAAATGATGACAATATTAGCAATTTTAAGATCTGTCATGTGACTGTAGCCCTCCAGGCTCCACCGTCCATGGGATTCTCCAGGCAAGAATACTGGAGTGGATTACCATTTCCTTCTCCAGGGGATCTCCCAACCCAGGAATCAGACCTACATCTCCCTCATCTGAGCCACCAGGGAATCCCTCAGTCATGTAGCTCATCCCTGTTTAAAAAGAACATAGGATTATGATAAAGGGCCGTAACGACTGAGTGTATTGTTGCTCTGGTTGTGAGACCCAAGCTTTAGCATTCATCCACTGAGCTGTTCTAGATTTTGGGGACCCGATATATTGTTTTACAGCTGCTACTGATCATGGAAACGGCTAAATTCAATACCTGATCCATCTTAATTCCAAGCCAATATTACAGTAATCAGATCAGATCAGATCAGATCAGTCGCTCAGTCGTGTCTGACCCTTTGAGACCCCATGAATCGCAGCACGCCAGGCCTCCCTGTCCATCACCAACTCCCGGAGTTCACTCAGACTCATGTCCATCGAGTCAGTGATGCCATCTAGCCATCTCATCCTCTGTCATCCCCTTCTCCTCTTGCCCCCAATCCCTCCCAGCATCAGAGTCTTTTCCACAGTAAGACAAGAGACAATTGTTTTTTGTTTTTTTCATTTGAGCACATTCCTTGTTTCTATGTCATTAAAAAAAAGGGGGGGGGGAATTTGTCCTGTGTCTTGTCTTAGTGGCAGAAGGTAAAATAGGCAGTTTCCATGTGTTGGTTCAAGATCACCTTATGGTTCCTGTGGAGGCAAGTCCTGCCCCAGTGCTGACGTGGGAGGAGGGGGGCATTCATCCTTACAGCTGTGATGGTATCAACTCTGCCAGCTGCTTCCAGAACTAGAACTCAGGCTTCAAATGCTGCTGGTTCCTGCCCTACTCTCCTCACCCAGACCATCCCTGAGTCTCCTGTAGTTTATAGACAATGAATGAATGTCTCATTCATTGTCTTTACTCTTAAGACTAGGACACCAAAGCTGAAACATGGCTGGCTGCCCTTATAAAGCAGAAGGGGGCTTCCCAGGTGGCACTGTGGTAACAAACACGCCTGCCAATGCAGGAGACAAAAGAGACACAGGTTCGATCCCTGGGTCTGGAAGATCCCCTGGAGGAAGGCAAACCTCTCCAGTATCCTTGCCGGGAAAATGCTATGGATGGATGAGCCTGACTGTCTACAGTCCATAGGGTCGCACAGAGTCGGACACGACTAAAGTGACTTAGTAGGCATACATACACACATAAAGCAGAAATCTGGCCTAAACCGGGCCTATCCAGAGATAAATGAGTGAGTTATAATAGCTGAAAAACATATACAGTTGGTGGTGAATGATAACATATTAGGATGTTTTCAAATAACTTTAAGACCTTTCACTGGTGGAAAACTGACTACCTTGGCTATTTATTGGATCCAACTGAAAGTAGAAACTACTCTTGAAAAAAAGAAAAAAAGCATCTGTCTCTTGTCCAAAACCATGGAAACCAGCTCCTTCTCCAAACAATGAGCCTGCTTCCAGCCAAGGCAGCGAGAGATTCTCATTTCTCATGATTTTCTTCCAAATCCCAAACAGCAAATGCCTTTGAAATGCACAAAAGAGCAAGGAGCCTACTGAATTGGCAATTATTCCCAGTCCTCTTTAGTAAAGGAAGGGAAAGATCTGTGGAAAGGGAAAGCATGGAAAGATCTGTGTTTTGCTCCTTTGGGGTTCCAAAGACAGGAGGGCCTTAGGACAAGTTAACCCTCCCCGTACAGCACTGCTCGGAGCTGCAGAGGGAGAGTGATTTTGCATTTTCAAGGCCAAGGTATGTTTTCTTTTCAGCAGAGGCTTTGTTCCAGGGGGAAACCAAAATGTACTCATTCCAGAATGAACCCCGTAGAAACCACACTGCTTTTCAGCCTGGTTATAGTCAGCACATAGTTTGCCAGTTATAAACCACCCTCCCCCTCATTCTCCAGCCCAAAGAGTCCTCAGTCTGCTTCCCAAACACACTCTTGCAACAAATAGCGATAGCTCATATAAGCTGGAATTTTAGATATGCACCAAAATGCAGGTCATGTTATCAGAGTCATCCTACGAGACCCGATCTGTTCACCCAGTGGCTGACCCAAACAAAACTATGAGACAGCTGAGGCCTGACGCTGGTGGAGTCTGACCACCTCCCTACCTCCTCATGCCTGTGCCCGCAGACTCAATGCAACATCCTCTTTGACCAGGACTCTTTGTCCGTGTAGGAGAGCTGCTGATACACATTTGTGTAGGGTGTTAGCAGCCCAGGCTGGTTTGTTCTCCCCTAAGAACTTCTCTGCTCCATGGGTTAGATTGCCCCCTGATTCCCAAAAGATCCTGTACTTCTGCTGTCTTGGCACCCTCCCCCTTCTCCAGCCCACACCGTCCACAGGACTGGGAGTTCTGCTCCACCCATGGCTGGGTCCTAGTCCCAGTAAACATTTCCCAAATACTTTTGAAAAGATGATGCTCACAGAGACCCATGCTAGCTCTTCAGCCATTCACAATGAAAGTCTACCTGTGAGATTTCAGTGAAAGAAGTTATCTCAATGAGAGGTGTTTTGAGCAGAGACATCTTGCGAAAACTCATCAAATAAGATACTATTTACTTACCAGGCATTCCCTGTGCAAAATCTGTAACCTTTGTAGTATCCTGGAGTGTTTTGAGAATATGATTAAGTCTATATACTCTCTAGGGCACCCGTGGTGGTTCATTGGTTAAGGTAAAGAATCCACCTGCCAATGCAGGAGACGCAGGTTCTATCCCTGGTCCAGGAAGATCCCCTGGAGAAGGAAATGGCAACGTGGCACCCCACTCCAGTGCTCTTGCCTGGAAAACCCCATGGACGGAGGAGCCGGGAGGGCTACAGTCCATGGGGTCACAAAGAGTCGGACATGACTGAGCGACTTCACTTTCTAGTATTCTTGCCAGGAGAATCCCATGGACAGAGGCGCCTGGTGGGCTATAGTCCATGGGATCGCAAAGAGTCAGACATGACTTAGCAACTGGACGATAACAATGACAAGAATATACCCTCTAGCCAGAAAAAAATTGTGTGAGAGCACTCACACACAGAGATACATGCAGCCTTATCTGCAATGTCAGCAGATTAAAGGATCCACTGAAATACATTCCAGTATCCCAAACTAAGAAGCTCCGCTCCATCTTAATTGGGTACTTTTCTCCATTTCTACATTAGACTCCCTAAGGGCAGGAGGAAGTCATGGCTGGCCCTGCCTCTGCCTTGCACTTAGTGGAAGCTCAATAAGTGGTCAGTGATAAAATGCACATGTGCTAAGAAAGGGTGACCCACTGACCTATAGTTCCCGTGCTTTCTTCCCACCTGTCCGGACCCGCCCCAAAAGAAATGGAGCATTGCTGCAACTTGCAGAGTGGGGAGTCAGGGTCCTGCTGACCTTTATGTAGAGTCAGTGACCCGGGGCCCCACCCCCAGGCCAGTTTGACCTCTGTGCTCTGCTGTCCTCTGTGGTGAGGCAGGAGGTGACAAGACTGCTTCAGGGGATGATTTAAAAACTTACAGGCAAGGGTAACTTCCCTGATGGTCCAGTGGTTAAGAATCGGCTCTGAAATGCAGGGAAAGCAGGTTAAACCCCTAGTCAGGGAGCCAAGATCTCACATGCGTGGAACAACTAAGCCTGTGTGCCACAACTGGAGCGTCCATGTGCCATAACGAAAATATCTCACAAGACACACCAAAGATCCCACACATCCCAACTAAGACCTGCTGCGGCCAAGTAAATAAACACACAAACACGACCCCAAGGACCACAGCCCCCCAGGCTCCTCTGTCCATGGGATTCTCCAGGCAAGAATACTGGAGTAGGTAGCCATTCTTTTTTCCAGGGGATCTTCCTGACCCAGGGATCAAACCCATGTCTCTTGTGTCTCCTGCACTGGCAGGCAGATTGTTTACCAACCAAGCCAAAAACAGGGTTTGCTTCTTTTTTAAAAAACGTAGAAGGGTACTTTTTGGTTGCCACAAGTATTAGAGATGTCAGTCAGTGTTTATTGGCAAGGACTCCAGACATTTTGCAACATGCAATCCTACATAGCAAGAATTGTTCAAAGTCCCCCATGACCTCCACGTGTGCCATCAGATACTCATGTGGATGAAAACAGGGTTTGTTTCTTTTTATAATTTTTAAAATTCTATGATCTTCGATGTCAGCTCTGGGTTACATACTGCAAAGTAATCTTTCACATCATTTGAATGCACATTGAATTTTACGAGAATGAGGCTACCACGTAAGTCAATGTAAGATTGCACATTGTTTGGTTTGGGGCTTCATCAAGCTCATTCACCTTCTGAAAAATCTCAATAGCAGAATCTACACATCTGATGAGATTTGAGTCACCAGCATAGGACACCAGGATGCATGTGAGAGCTACCTCATTCATGGCAATTCTACACAGACCCGCAAGCTATGCCTCAACATATTTGCTAGCATAGCTGTGCCCAAGCATTTACACATTTAAATTTATCATCTTTTCTTAAATTATGTGATATTCATTCTTTACATTACAGTAATGGCATATATTGATTTTTTGAAAAAAATATGTGTATAGGTAAGTTTTATTATCTAGACATTTAATTCCAAGAGAGAGAAAGGAATATAACAGAAAAGGGGGGATAAGTCTGATAGTGAACTATGGCATTATCATTTATGTTGGAATTCTTTGAAGTAAATTCTCTCAGTCATGTCTGACTCTTTGCAACCCCATGGACTGAGTAGCCTACCAGGGCTTCCCTTGTGGCTCAGCTGGTAAAGAATCTGCCTGAAATGCAGAAGACCTGGGTTCGATCCCAGGTTGGGAAGATCCCTTGTAGAAAGGAAAGGCTACCCACTCCAGTATTCTGGCCTAGAGAATTCCATGGACTATATAGTCTATGGGTCGCAAAGAGTCAGACACGACTGAGCGACTTTCATGCCACTTCATGTATCGTCTAAGGATGCCCAAATGCAGGTAACAGTTGTGTGGTAAATTTGGCTTAAAAAATAACATAAAAACAATTTTTTCACGTACGAAGAAGCCCGGAAACAGGCAGTTCCAATGTCGATTTAGTGGCTGAAGAAATTGGAAAACAATCCAGCCGATGTCTGCTACCTTCAGTGAGCAGGCATTTGTCCTTGGGCTTGTCCCATCAAGGATACAAGAGGACTGGGGCCACTCAGGTTGTTTCCAAAAACAAGAAGCACTAATTTCTCCTCAAATGGCCTTTTTTATCAAAGAGGAAGATATTTACAGGAAGCACTGGGTAAGACTTCCCTTCTGACTGAATTCACCAAGATTTAATTAGAGGCCCCTGCCTGGGGATTCACTTAGATCGTCCAATTATAATTAATTAATTAATTGAAAAAAGAGTATATGCAATTACAAAAAACTCATTGTATATGTAGGATATTTTTTATCTAACAGCATCCATCCTAAAGAATAATTAGGGAGCTTCACTGTAAGTTTATTTTAAACCAAGTTACATATCTAGTGGTGATTTGAAATGGAAAAAACATCTGCATAATTGAATTGAAATTTTGTAATGTAACTTTCAATTCAGTCTAGAGATTTAACAGGCTATATTACTTGAATACTGAGAATGTGACCTTTTTGAAAAAAATGCAGAGCTAGAGCAAAAAGGAATCATTATAGACTAAAGATTCAGTAAGATAACAAGAGAACAATCTGTCCTGTCTTGATCCAGTCGATGAGAGTCTGATCTAGTGTACAGTCAGGCACTAGAGTCATGAACATAGACAGGGGGATGCTGTTGTCTCCAACTGTTACCTGGTAAGTATTTAAATGCTCTTCTGGGATGTTCAGCATCATTAACTATTAGGAAAATGCTAATCAAAACCTAATGGGATATCACCTCATGTCTGTTTGATTGGCTATAATCAAAAAGACAAGAAACCACAAACATTAGCAAGAATATGGACCAACGGAACCTTCAAACACTGTTGATGGGAATGTAAATTGGTGCAACCATTATGGAAAACAGTATGGGGATTCCTGAAAAAATTAAGAATAGAAAGATCATACAATTCAGCTATCCCATTTCTGGGTGTTTATCCAAAGACTATAAAAACACTAATTTGAAAAGATATTTTCAAAACCCCTATTTTCATCACAGTGATATGTATAGTAGCAAAGATCTGGGAACAACCTAGGACTTCCCTGGTGGCTCAGTGGTAAAGAATCTGCCTGCAATGCAGGAGATCTGGGTTCAGTCCCTGGGTATGGAAGATCCCCCGGAGGAGGGCACAGCAACCCACTCCAATACTCTTGCCTAGAGAATCCTAAGGACAGAGGAGCCTGGAGGGCTGCAGTCTATAGCGGCAGCCCACCAGACTCTTCAGTCCAGAGTCAGACACGACTGAAGCGACTAAGCAGCAGCAGGGGACAATGTATGTGCCCACAGTGGCTGACTAGTTAAAGAAGATGTGTACACACACACACACGCACAGAGGAATTCTACCTAGCCATGAAAAGGCGAAATCTTGCCATTTGTGATGATGTAGATGGACCTTGAGGGTATCATGCGATGTGAAATAAGTCAGATGGTGAAAGCAAATACCATATGCTTTAATTTGCATGTGTGATATAATGTCTGCAGGGCAGCAGTGGAGACGCAGATGCAGAGAACAGGCTTGTGGACAGAGTGTGGGCAGGAGAGGGAGGGGCAAACGGAGAGAGCATCGCAGAGGCGCAGATGTTACCATATGTGAACTGGATCGCGGGAACTTGCTGTGTGCTCAGGAGCTCAACCCAGCGCTCTGGACAACCTAGAGGGTGGGATGGGATGGGACATGGGAAGGAGGTTCAGGAGGGAGGGGACATATGTATACCTGTGGCTGATTCATGTTGATGTATGGCAAAAAACCATCACAGTATTGTAAAGCAATTATCCTCCAATACAAAAAAGTTTTTTTAAACCTAATAAGCAAATAAAAAACAAAATAAATGAACACACTAAACCAAACAAAAATAAACACACAGATACAAAAAAACACAGTGATGATCACTAGAGAGGAAGGGGTAGGGTCGAGAGAAAGCAAACTGGGGACCAACTGTAGAGTGATGGATGGAAACTACATTTTTGGTGGTGAACACACTGTAGAGTATATAGGAGTAGAAACACAGTGTTGTACACGTGAAACTTACATAAGATTATAGATCAACATTACCACAATAAAAAGAAATTTTAAAAATAAAATAAATGCACTTTTGGTGCTGTGCAACGGAGCCAAAGCTCAACCAGTGGCGATCATATGTCTGGACTTTTCATTCTCAAAAATGTCCTGGTTTGGGTGACAAATGATAAATGGTCACCTTACTGATTTAAAATTTCTAGATTACAAACATGCGCTCACTCCAAACCCCTAGCTTTAGGGCTGGTGAAGGACAAGCTAAGACAAGGAGAAAGTTGTAGGATTGGGTAGTTGGAGCAGAAAAGAGTTGAGCAGGAAAGAAAAAAGAAAAAAAGTAGACAATTTAAAAAACAAAAAACAAACCTCTCAATAGAAAAAAAAAAAACCCAGAAGCCATTCCTCTAGGTGTTCTCCTCCTTGGCTTGGAGGGCTGGTGCAGAAGGAAAATCTCACAAGGGCCCAATGAATGGATGGTTTGTCTCCCTCCAAAGAAACTTAAGCTGGTCACCAGTAGCCCAAATAGCCGTCCTGTTTCCCAGGCAGCCTTTCAGGGCCGCCGAGTGTTACAAGCCCTTCATAGAGCGATGGATTTTAAAGGTGAGTTGAAACTATTTTAAGATCCCTCTAGGGCAGCAGATGGACAGAATGACAGATGGCTACTATGGTGAAGCTGTTTTCATTCCCGGCCCAACTATGCACATAGCCCTGTGGGTTCGTAACTAGTGTGGTCTGTGCTCTCTGCAAGCAAAATGCATTCTATGAAATATGCAAAGAAGGGAGGGTGGGAGCCAGTCTAAATAAAATAGTTCTTCTAAATAAAATACAGAAATATTGACTAGGCCATAATACGGCTAGGCCACCTGATGTGGAACTCAGAGATCCAACTGAGTGAGAGGGAAGTGACGGATCAACCTATCAAAACTGAGACTTCTTTGGATTGGATCAATGTCACTGAATTCTTTGGCCAAAATAATAATAAATGTTAATGTGGGTCAATAGTTAAGCATTCCAGTTCTGGATCAGATTGCCTAAATTCAAACCTCAGCTTCACCAATTACCAGTAACTTGAGGCATGCTTCTTGGCCTCTTTGCATCTCAGTCTCCACATCTATAAAACAGAGATAATTATATTACCAACCTCATAAGGTTGTTGAGAAGAGTTGATGAGTGAAACGTTTAGAATAGTGCCCGGCACACAGTGTTGCTTATTAATCTCAGTTGTGGCTCATTGACACCATTAAAAAGTATAATTGCAAGGTTTCATTGTAATCTCTTAAATGTACAAATTGCTATGCTCAGCTTGATGAGCCAGGACAAATTGTTGTGTTTTTTTTTTCAGAGATAGTATCAGAGTGATATTTTGATAAATGTCCTAGCTTCCTTCCCTTAAGCAGGCTGGGAAGAGAAGCTTTGTGAACCAACAAAGCTATTATAAAACATTGTTACAGGGTGATACAACTCTATGGGGCTTCTGTGCCACCCTCATTACAAACCAGTGAGAGAAGAAAGTCATGAGAAATCTACAGAAATTAGAGAGTTTTTCCAAAATTAGGGAGTTAAGACTGGACTGTTTTCATTCCACAAATGTCATCTAAGCACTTGCCTGAGCACAGCATAGAACTCTTCAGTGCTACAAACATGTATATAATGCTAAAAAAGTTCACCATTCACTCATTTATTCCACAAATTTGTGTTTGTTAATGTTATGGTGGGCTTTTCTAGTGACTTTAACAGCAAAGAATCTGCCTACAAGGCAAGAGACCCAGGTTCAATCTCTGGGCAGGAAAATCTCATGAGGGAGGCCATGGCAACCCACTCTAATACTCTTGCCTGGAGAATCCCATGGACAGAAGAGCCTGGAGGGCTACAGTCCATAGGGTTGCACACAGTCAGACATGACTGAAATGATGCATACACACACACCCACATTAATATCATACACCAAAAACTGTTCTAGAGGCTGGGAATAGAATGACAAATACAACAGGGTCCTAAGCTCAGAACATGGGGATGCTGACCAATAACAATCCTCGGATGTGGGCTAGACAAGCAGTAGCAGGGAGGAACTTGGGTAGCCCAGAGAGAGAGTGCCAAACTCAGCCTCCTGACACTTGAGAAGTCGATCTTGGGCACAGACAAGGACCACATATGGAAGAGTTTCAAAGTGGGTAATTCCTGACTTTACATCAGACTGGGACCAATAGGAAAAGCTCAGTCAATTTAAGATGAGCAGTCAGGGAAGAGGGGGTCTTGGGCACGCAGATCAGATGTAGCACATACCAGCTCTATGCTCAAAATCCAGTGATGTCGGGGTTACTGCTGTCTTTTGACAGATGAAGAACCAGCTCTTAGTGGTAGAGTTGAATGAAGTAGGTGGGAGTGGCTCCAACCCTTGGCTTTTCCACTGTCAAAGAGGGGCGCAGTTTCAGAAAGACTAATGGAGCTCAGCCAGGACATTGTGGAAGGAAACCAAGAGCATATGGTTACATTCAGAGCGATAGTCATCTGCTTCAAATTAGACTGTATTAGGAAGCTGACATTGCTAGGTGTCCTTAGGTATGATCAAGCTGGATGAAGATTCAGGCAAATCAATTCATGGCCTGATAAACTCATAGATAAGTGTTCATTCACTCTGGGGAATAAAACTGCCCAGTCAACCAGACTACTTATGACCTTTCTGTACCTGAACTGCCCATATGGCTCCAGGACTTAAGCAAATGAGCTTTGAATGTTCTCAAAAATCCGTCTTCCCTAATGCAGACCATCCTAGTTCCTTCTCTCCCAATCCAAGCCTCCTCTCTTTCATCTCTCTAGGTTCCTTGATTGCTTTTGCTCTCTCATTTCTAGGACCTCCATCCTGGGTCAGTTAGAGTTTATGTTCAACTCCAAGGAACAGCAAAATTGAGTGACCAATGCTTCAGCAAATCAGGAGGTTTCATTTTTCTTATTGGCAGCTGCCAGAGCTGATGGAGATGTTAAGGCAGGGGGGAGGGGGTGGATAAGGCTGAGATGGCTGCCAATTGCTGCGGCAATCTTGTTATCATAACCATATTCTAAGCAGAAAGAGCAAGGCACCAATGAAGAATGGGCAAGATCTGTGTTTGAAAAGCAAAACTTGTCTAGACATCTCCAACAGACTTCTCCTAGGTCTCATTGGTCAAAGCTGAGTTTCAGCCCACCCCAGCCAAGAAGGAGGCTGGAAAGTACAGTTTTTAAACTTAGCACATAGTCATCTCACACACCCTGATGCTGGAAAAGATTGAGGGCAGGAGGAAAAGGGGGTGACAGAGGATGAGATGGTTGGATGGCATCACCAACTCAACGGACATGAGTTTGGGTAAGCTCCGGGAGCTGGTGATGGACAGGGAGGCCTGGCGTGCTGCAGTCCATGGAGTCACAGAGTCGGACATGACTGAGCGACTGAACTGAACTGAACCTCACACAAATCAGGAAGGAAGACTCTCATAGACAAGAACATCAAGCCAAGACAGCTATACAAAGACCACTAACAAGATCACAAGTGAGTGCCATCCTGTGAGAGCACAAGCGGCCTCTTAGAATACTGAGTTTCCCTTCCACTTACTGGTCATGTCGCAATGTCTTCCACGTGCACAGAGGTGCTGTGCAAGACTCAGAAGCGATGAGCAGCTTATGGTCTGGCTGTGGGGAGATGCACACAAACACCTGAGGTGACGGTACGCCTGGGGTCTGATTTACAGTGTGATGGTTTGGAAATCCATAGATGTGTTCAGTTCCTCATCTGAGTGGTTCCCCATGACACAGAACAACTAAGTCCACGTGCCCCAACTAGAGAGCCTGTGCTCTAGAGCCGGACAGCCTCAATTCCTGAAGCCCAAGCACCCTAGAACTCATGCTCTACAATGAGAGAAGCCACTGCAATGAGAAATCCATGCACCACAAATAGAGAGTAGCCCTTGCTCACCACAGCTAGAGAAAGCCGGCATGAAAAAAACGAAGACTCAGCATAGCCATAAAAAAATAAATAGAATTTTTAAAAAATAAATTGACAAAGAGCTTGTGGTATGTTTTAGGAAGTTGAAAAATGTCGGTGGTCCACTTGATTACCACGTCATCAAGAATGGAAAACAAAGCATTTATGGAAAATATGAGGATGGTGGAATATTTATAAAATAAAGGGTCAGAATTCACAAACAGTGTCTGATCACATCATGGATCATCCTTCAGCCACTATCTGTGGGTCTCCATCGCTGGAATGTTTATAGAGAAGGTTTGGTGCTTTTCTAAACTCAGCACTTTTACCTTGGTGGCAGGCTTTCATGGGGTGAACCATGTTACGTGATCCGTGCCATGATCTCTGCCTTTTTCAGAGCAACTGAAAACTGTTACTCATTCCTCTCAGGATGGTTTTTCACTGCTTCTTAATCTGGGAGCCCCTGTGCAATGTTCACTGGCATTTTCTGGTTATACATTTACTCAGAAGTGGAAAAACTCTCAAGAAACTTGCACTTACAGTGCCTAGACCCAGACTCATGATCTGGCCAGTGACATTGTCACCAGAGGCCCTGGAAGTGGGTCCAGGCTGGGAGGTTGCCCTGCCCCACTGACAAGAGTCTCTCTCTCCAAGGCTGCTTGGTCAACCTACACCTGGCAACCAGTAAGAGACCATCAAGCCTTCACCAGGTAAATTAAATTGTATGGACCTTAAATGTTTTTTTGTGTGTGTGTACCTATGTGTATCTATTTGAAATTTTTACTTTTAAAATATTTTATTCTGAAATGGAAGCTTGTCTGCCTACCTGCTAAATCTCTTCAGTCATGTCTGACTCTTTGCAACCCTCTGGACAAGAGCCCACCAAGCTCCTCTCTCTGTGGGATTCTCCGTGGAGTGGTTGCCATCCCCTCCTCCAGGGTATCTTCCCAATCCAGGGACTGAACCCTCATCTCCTGAACTGCAAGCAGATTCTTTACCACTGAGCCACCAAGGAAGCCGGGAGAGGAAGCATAGGGTACGATATTTCCATAGGGATAAACAGCACATAAGAACCCAAAGGAGGGACATTCAGTTTGAGGGGGTCAAGTTAGATTCCTCAGGGAATGTGACAGCTGACACTTGAGGGATTTTGAATTCATTGACTAGGACCCCTACCCAAACCTATCTATCTCTGGAACCCCATCCTAGACACTGCAACTGAGCCTTCTTGATAGATAAGTTTCTTCCTGGGAGAACACCAGCATCACAGGTCACAAACCTTCTCTTGGGACAGGTTTATTCCACTGCGTGTTGATTGCTTCAGCCTAAAATTCAGAAGGTGACTTCCAGAGCCTTCCCACGGCTGGGGCTTCCTGTGCAGACTGGAATAATGAGACGCTACGTGTCTCCACCCAACATGCTAGGATTTTTTTCCTTCTATTTGGGAACAGCCTCAACTCATTATCAAGATTTCCAAGACAGCCCTTAAATATCATTTTTGTGAGTTTTAATCCAAAACATTTGAACACAGTTTTCTGTTTGGCTTATCTACCATGATTCAAAAACGGAGTTTGGTGTTTTTATTGTTTTCGACTGTGTTAACTTTGGAAGGACTCAGGGCTGGTTTCTTTGCACATTATCCTAAGTATGTCAAAAGGCTTTCATATAGACCCGAGCTACGTTCTAAGAAGTGACTGAAAAGCAAACACAGTCCTGGTGCCAGCACTCTAACTACCACTCTAGCCAGAAACCTAGGCCCTGACAAGGACTTGCCCAGCCCAGGAACAGAAGAGGGAGGTTAAGACAGGAGGGGGTCTGAGAAGGTCCCATGGAACCATTAGCAGAACCAGAAGGCCAGGCTGTGACCACAGCAAGCAGGCTGCGGGGTTTCACCACGGGTTCAGAATTGCAAAGAGTAAAAGGATTCTTCGAGGATCTCCTAAGTCCCCATTTCACATCCTTGCTAATGAATTCCCTTGGAATCCTTAGCTAAGGATTCCCTTGCTAACAAATCCCTCCCCCCACCCTCTCCCTGTTAGCAACCAGCAGCCCCAGTCTTAGGCCCATTGTCTAGCCAGGTGTCTTCTTAAGAAGATAATGAAAAGAGATGATTATGCTCATTACCAAAGAGCCTTGGGTCCCCTAGTGTACTTTCTTATTGATGTGCTGGTGTGGTCCTATGACTCATTGGTTATGTTCTAGTTGAAACTTTCTTACTTTGATGTTTAACCTGAAAGATTGAAAAATTGCAGTATTATCCAAATGTTAGGCTACTCCATCCTAAAGGAAATCAGTCCTGAATATTCACTGGAAGGACTGATGCTAAAGCTGAAACTACAATACTTTGGCCACCTGATGCAAAGAACTGACTCATTGGAAAAGACCCTGATGCTGGGAAAGATTGAGGGCAGGAGGAGAAGGGGACAACAGAGGATGAGATGGTTGGATGGCATCACTGACTCAATGGACATGAGTCTGAGTAAACTCCGGGAGTTGGTGATAGACAGGGAGGCCTGGCATGCTGCAGTCCATGGGTTTGCAGAGTCAGACACAACTGAACTGAACTGAACTGAGGCTACTCAAGTGATCATTTTCAAGGAGCTGGAAAGATTTTGAACTGAAAATGTTGATCCCATCAAAAAACAAATTGCTTCCTTGAATGGAAGGGTGCTTAATGTGCCCTGGGTCTCTAGAAGAATATCCCTCTCCTAGAGGGAGCCACGGCAACCTACTCCAGTACTCTTGCCTGGAAAATCCCATGGACAGAGGAGCCTGGTAGGCTGCAGTCCATGAGGTCACTAAGAGTCGGACATGACTGAGCGACTTCCCTTTCACTTTTCACTTTCATGCATTGGAGAAGGAAATGGCAACCCACTCCAGTGTTTTTGCCTTGAGAATCCCAGGGACAGGGGAGCCTGGTGGGCTTCTGTCTATGGGGTCACACAGAGTTGGTAGCAGCAGCAGAGGGAGCCACTAGTTTCGTGACAGCTGCTGACTCTCGCTGGTCACTGTGTTCCCCCAGCCCTCCCAGCCTCTGGATTCAGGCTGTTCCTGGTCTAGTCTGGGGCCTCTCTGGAAGCGATCCCAATTGCCAATGGTTCAGGAGGTGAGTTCTGAGTCGGTTCTGAGCTGCCCTTGGTTTCAAGGAGCTTGAGTAAAGCCCTAACACCTTTCTTGTTCTCCTTTCTCCTCACTCCCTAGGTTCTGCCAAGAACACAAGCAAACTTGTGATGTGGGAAAGTGAAACTGAAAGTCACTCAGTCGTGTCCAACTCTTTGTGACCCCATGGACTATACAGTTCTCTAGGCCAGAATGCTGGAGTGGGTAGCCTTTCCCTTCTCCAGGGGATCTTCCCAACCCAGGGATAGAACCCAGGATTCCCACATTACAGGCGAATTCTTTACCAACTGAACTATGAGGGTTGCAAACCCATAGCATGGCAGGCTCTTTGCTAAGCATTCTAGACACAGTTTCTCTTCAAAGCCTCAGAAAAGCCTAGTAAACAGACCCTATTATAATTCCCATTTGGGAGATGAGGAAACAAGTTCAGAAATGGTAAGAAGTTACATGACTTGTGGGTGAGCAGGGGTGGAGAGGGGAAGACAGAAAAGTCGCCATATTCTAGGGCACCTGAGATAAGTCCAGGACACCAGGGTCTGTGCTACTGAAAGGAATTTTCCTGAGGCCTGTTATTGGCCCAGACAAGGATCACCAGTGGTTACACAACAGTTATGTTCCTCCTAGATGGGGTTAGTATCCATAATGACAATAGTGAGGGAATCCCTGAGCTACTTTAGATATTCGGTAAGAACTGAGAGAATCACATCTTGGTCTGCACTAAGGTCAGATAAGGTGAGAATGCTGAGCTACTTTGCTCCTGGCAGAAATCACATCAACTCCAGGTGTCCGCTCTATTATCTCTTTCTTATCAGAACTGTCACTGGTATTTCTCTGTCTCTCTGTCTCTCTCCCTGTTTCTCTCTTTTCCCAAATGACTTCTATTTAATCATTGGAAGCAAATGAAATGGAGCATTTACAACATACAAGAGAACACATCATTACCTTTTGCAAAGGGCCCTGGGGCAGAGAAGGTCTTCAGTCTGTCCCCTAACTGATCCCCCTCCAAGCAAAGATGCCCACAGTGGCCCTCGTGGTCTGTCTCAAGAAACGGGAGCTGGAATCTGACCGTCCTGTGGGCTCGGTTCTCAAGGTTCTCAGTCACTCCAGACAAGCATTAGAAGGCCCCTAGTGACCTCTATGGTCATGACCTGGGGCAATGTCATCAACCTGCAGAACAGGACTGCGGTGTCCACAGCGGTCTTTGTAACTTCTCAACCAATGGCTACCAATTTGTGTCATGTCCTGCAGGGCAGCTGTCCCACCAGATCTCACAGTTCTCCTGGGGAGGTTGGCCATAAGGGAGGTAAGCAGAGAGCTATCTCTACTACACCTGTTTACAAAAATGATTCAACATGGGTTGATGTAGAGAAGAAGACAAAATAGAAGGGAAGACTGAGTGCATTAAGCCTTTGAAAAGGAGGGTCGATGAAATCTAAGCTCTTCCAATAAGTTTTTTGAGGGGGGAGGAAGTCTGTGCCGGGTGTTCATTGCTGCTCATGGACTTGCAGCCAGCTCTTGTTGGGGCCTGTTCTTCATTGCTGTGCACAGGCTTCTCATTACAGTGACTTTTCTTGTTGCAGAGCATGGGCTCTAGGGCTCGAGGACTTCAGCAGTTGAGGCTTCTGGGCTCCAGAACACAGCCTCAATAGTTGCGGCACATGGGCTACTTGGCAGCATGTGGGATCTTCCCAGATCAGGGATCAAATCCATGTTGCCTGCATTGGCAGATGGATTCTTTATCACTGACCCACCAGGGAAGACCTCCAACAGAGTTTGGGTGTGGGTTCTAGACTTACCAACATTGTTTCTGCCCAGTTTCAAACCAGGGACCTTTTGCATGTTAGGTGAGTGTGATGAGGTCTTCCCTGGTGGCTCAGACAGTAAAGAATCTGCTTGCAATGCAGGAGACCCAGGTTTGATCCCCGGGTCAGGAAGATCCCCTGGAGAAGGGAATAGCTACCCACTCCAGTAGTCTTGCCTGAAGAATTGCATGGACAAAGGCAGGCTACAGTCCATGGGGTCACAAAGTGTCAGACACGACTGAGCAACTAACATATATGGGCATATTTTCATAATCAATTCTACTTTCAAATAAAATTTATGATATAACTAAATATGACAAAGATATGTGACATCTCTAACTGAGGTCCACTGAACCACTACTAAAAATAACCTAACAAAAGAAAAAAGGTGACCTATATCCACTTATAAAAAATTTAATTTAATAAGTGGTTTTGATATGACCCAGCAATCCTCCTCCTAGGTTTATATACCCAAGAGCCGTTCACACATAGATCTGCCAAAAGGCATATACAAGGATGTTCTAAGCAGCTTTATTCATAACAACTCCAAACATGTGGGAAACAACCCACATGTCCAGAGCATGGATAAGTAAACTGTGCTATATCCAGTCTCTATCCTGCTCCCCTAGCCCCTCAGCCAATATGAGAAAACAGCCATCTGCAGCCCTGAAGACAGTAATAGTCCACATGGGAATCCACGTGGGAACCAGCCATGCTGGCAACCTGATCTCTGACTTCTGGCCTCCAGAACTTGGCCCAATTTTGTGAAGATGATTCACAGGAGCCCAAGACCAAATGCTGGGGTGGCTGAAAGCACAGCTAGAAAGGAACAAGAGCTGGTCTCCCAAGCCTGGCTCTTCCTTCTGAGGATAGGGTGGCTGGAACAGACGAGATCTTGTAACTTGCAGGCCCATCAGCAGGGCTCCCACAGACCTGATGCCCAAGGTGAATGGACTCTTATGTGCTCCTTCCCCACCTGGGGTCTCTGCTCTAACCAGAATCACCTCCTTCCTGTACCAGCAGTGAATTCTTTCTGGCCTTCCCTCGAAAGCCTTCCCCAAGACCAAAAAAGAACAGATGTAACCTCAGCACTTTCTACATTTTCTTTAGTTAAAATACCTATGATCCTGTATGGTAACCATTTATCCCTTAATCATTGCTCTTATGTATACTATAAACACACTAAAGAAAATAAATGTTTCTTACAAAAAAAAAAGATTGTGCTATATCCATATAATGGGATACAATTCAGCAAGAAAGGCTACAAACCAGTCCCAACAACACAGATGAGTTTCACAGACATTATGCTGAACAACAGACACAAAGAGTGTGTGTTGTATGATTTCGCTGTATAACATTCAAGAACAGGTGTCCAGAATGGTTTCTCCAGGTGGAGAACCAAAGGTTGACTGGAAGGAGAACAAGGAACTTTCAAGATGCTCGTCCTAGACACATGCTATGGCTTGGTCTGAGTGGTGGTGACAAAGGTGTACACATATTTAAACACGGAGCGGCACACTTCAGATTGGTGCATCTTATGCTCTTCACTATTTGTATGTCATATCTCAATAAAAAAGAAAAGTAGATTTTATATCCATTTAGTGCCTAGGAAAATTCCCCTAGTGACCTAAGTTTCCCTTATGTTAAAAAAAGAGAATTTGTACCAGGAAAGGCCAGGACCCCCCTGGGAGGGAAGCAGAGATTGAACATCACATCAGGATCAGCTGGGAAAACCAATGGGAGAAATCAACAGATGCTTCCTCTGTGGATCTGGCCCCTCCTGAATTCTCAACAAGGGGCTCAGTCCACCCTTTCTGCTTTCCACTTTCACATTTTCCTTTCTGCAGCTTGTGACAGAATGAATTGTATCTGCAAAATTCATATACTGTAACCCTTATTCCCCAATATGAATGGATTTGGAGATAGTCTTTAAAGATATAGTTAAGGTTAAAAGAGGTTATTGAGGTAGGCTTTGAGTTAACCAGACTGGTGTTCTTCTCCCCTCTTTCCCTAACTGCACTGAGCGGCAATCTTAGCCTCTGACCAGGGATTGAACCTGTGCCCCCTGCACTGGAAGTGAGGAGGCTTAACCACTGGACTGCCAGGGAAGTCCCCTAACTGGTGTTCTTATAGGAGGAGATTAGGACACAGATACACAGGACAGAGCGCGTGAAGACGTAGGGAGAAGACGGCCAATGGAAGCCAAGGAGAGAGACCTTAGAAGAAATTAACCCAACACCTTGACCTCAGACATCTAGTCTACAGAATGTAAGAAAATGAAAATGAAATTTCGGTTGTTTAAGGCACACAATCAGTGGTGCTTTGTTCTGGTACTCAAGCAAATGACTAGACATTCTTCCCCTGGTTGAGACAACTCACATCCCCCCTTCTTACTTCCTGCCGGCTGAGGTGGCTTCACCTCAGCAGCCTTAACTTTATGCCTAACCTGTGTCCAGACCTTAGGGCCAGAGGGTGCTTGGCATTCTGGACCCAGCACACACTCCAAGGACAAACCATGGTAGACAAACCCTGGAAGCCCAAGCCCCAATTTCTGAAAGAGGAAAAAAGAAAATGTAGAGAGAGGGATGGAGTCTAACAGCTCACAGTACCTCATGCAACATACCAGTCTTCTTAGCTTCAAGCTTCTCCCCAAATGAAGTGACTGCTTTGTCCAATTTGGACATTTTTTCTTTAAATAAAGAAAGAAGTGGGAGACGGAGCAGGTGAGGTCCAGAGCATCAAGGAGCTGTTTTTCTAAAATTTTTTAATGTTTAAAATTTTATTGTATTTAAGTCTCAAAGAACCATGTGGTTTTTAAAATTTATTTTGGTTGGTTGTTTTATGTTAGCATTGTTAAAACCATGAGAGACTGATGTGTACTTCCAGGAAGATAGGGTAGATACAATCTATTCCTTTTGTTAATACAACTAGAAAGCCTGGATGTTTCATATAAAAACCATGAAAGGTGGAAAGAAGAGGGTGGATCAGCTAGAGACCTGGGAATATAAAGAATGATACAGTGGTGAGTTCCTGGGTTTTCTTTTTGCTTCACATATCGCAGATGTGAGCTGAGGAAGCAGGCAGCTGGGAAATACCAAGGGACACAGATAAGAGAAAGTCCCAAGTGAAAGCAGTCTTCTCCATGTCCTCTCTATTATCTCTCTATGCCTTTTCTATGTCCTCTCCATAACCTGTGTATGCCCTCTCTAACCTCTCATGTCCTCTCTATGGCCTCTGTGTGCCCTCTCTATCTTCTATGACCTCTCTATGCCTTTTCTATGGTCTCTCTATGCCTTCTCCATGCCCTCTCTACGATCTCTCTAAGGCTTCTCCATGACCTCTGTATACCCTCTCTATGCCCTTTCATGCCCTCTCTATGATCTCTCATGCCCTCTCTATGTCTCTATATGTCCTCTCTATCTTCTATGACCTCTCTATACCCTCTCTACAACCTCTCTATGCCCACTCCTTGCTCTCTCTATGCCCTCTCTAGCCAACAAAACAGGGACAGGACCTCTTGGAATGGCAGGTTATTTTAGATAATGACTGTTCTACTCCAGTCAAACACCACAGGAAAAACTGTGGCCCTACTCATGCCAGAAAAAGCCAAGTAAGGAATCTAGACTTTCATCTTCACAGGCTTCAAAGAGGTACCCCTCCCCTATGTACTTCCCTATCCTGCATGGGGGTGATGTCAGAGAAAACTGAGCAGGGACTCCACCCCACGGGTAGGAGTAACACCACTCAACAACAGTAGAATACACATGTACACACGTGCCTACAGAACAGCTATAGTGGACCATATTGGGGCCACAGTGGAATCAAATTAGAAACCGTTAGCACAAAGTTGCTTCCCTGTGGCTCAGCTGGTAAAGAATCTGCCAGAAAATCTCCAAGCACTTGGAAATTAAATAGTGGGTTACTATGTTTTCTCGGGGGATTGGCCCTTTAACGATTATATAATCCCTTTTGTCTGTCTCTGATAATTTTCCTTGCTTTGAAGTCTCCTTTATCTGATATTAATATAACCACTCCTACTTTCCTTTGAGTAATGTTTGCATGATATATCTTTTTTCCATCTTTCTGCTTCCAACCTACTTAAATGGTTACCTCTGAAGTGGATTTCTTGCAGATAGCATATATTAGGATCATATTTTTTAGTTTACTCTGCCAATCTCTGTCTTTTAATTGGTGTATTTAGACCATTACAAGCACTGAATATTTTCCACATATGACTGGGAACAGGGCAAGAATGTCCACACCCACTGCTCTAATTCAACATAGCGCTGTGAGTACTGGCTGTGCAGTAGACAAGATTTTTAAGGAGATAAAAGACAAACGCATTAGAAAGAGAGAAATGAAACTGTCCCACTTTGTAGATGGTATGATTTTCTACACAGGAAATCCCAAGTACATACCTCAAAGCCCCTAGAATTAGTGAGCTACATAGATCACAGGATATAAAATAAGCATACAAAAGCCAACTGACACTAAAGTTAAAAATATGCTACCATTGATAGTTACTAAAAAATGAAGTGCTTGGGTGTGAATCTAGCAAACCATGTGTAGGAGCTGTATGCTGGAAACATAATGCTACTGAGAGACGTCTCATAGGTAAGAAGACTCAAATAGCAAAGATATCAATTCTTCCCAAACTGATATACAGGTTTAAAGCCATTGATATTAAAATCCCAGCAAGAGTTTTTTGTAGATATAGCCAAAATATTATTCCAAAATGTATATGAAGTAGAATAGCTTTAAAAAATTTAAGAAGAGTAAAGCGAAAAAAATGTCTGTCTATATAATTCTAAGACTTATTATAAAATACGTAATACTACATAATAAGTAATCAAAACTGTACGGTATTGACAGGGGAAAAGATACATACATCAATGGGATAGAATAGAGAACCCAGAAATAGACTTACAGAAATATGCTCAACTGACTTTTGACAATGATGCAAAACCAATTCAGTGGAACAAAGATAGCCATCTTTAACAAATGTGCTAAAGCACATCCATCCGTAGGCAAAAAAAAAAAAAAAAAAATTGTATCTAAACCTTGGTCTCACACCTTATACAAAGAATAACTCAAAATTGACCACAGACTCAAATGTAAAAATATAAAACTTTTAGGAAAAAAATAAGAGAAAATATTTGCAATTTAGAGCTAAGCAAAGACCTCTTCAGTTCAGTTCAGTCGCTCAGTCGTGTCCGACTCTTTGCAACCCCATGAATCGCAGCCGTCAGGACTCCCTGTCCATCACCAACTCCCGGCGTTCACTCAAACTTACATCCATCAACTCAGTGATGCCATCCAGCCACCTCATCCTCTGCCGTCCCCTTTTCCTCCTGCCCCCAATCCCTCCCAGCATCAGGGTCTTTTCCAATGAGTAAACTCTTCGCATGAGGTGGCCAAAGTATTGGAGTTTCAGCTTCAGCATCAGTCCTTCCAATGAACACCCAGGACTAATCTCCCTTAGGATGGACTGGTTGGATCTCCTTGCAGTCCAAGGCACTCTCAAGAGTCTTCTCCAACACCACAGTTCAAAAGCATCAATTCTTCATCACTCAGCTTTCTTCACAATCCAACTCTCACATCCATACATGACCACTGGAAAAACCATGGCCTTGACTAGATGGACGTTTGTTGGCAAAGTAATGTCTCTGCTTTTTAATATGCTATCTAGGTTGGTCATAACTTTCCTTTCAAGGAGAAAGCATCTTTTAATTTCATGGCTGCAATCACCATCTGCAGAGATTTTGGAGCCGTCCAAAATAAAGTCTCCCACTGTTTCCCCATCTATTTTCCATGAAGTGGTGGGACCAGATGCCATAATCTTAGTTTTCTGAATGTGGAACTTTAAGCCAACTTTTTCATTCTCCTCTTTCACTTTCATCAAGAGGCTCTTTAGTTCCTCTTCACTTTCTGCCATAAGGGTGGTGTCATCTGCATATCTGAGGTGATTGATATTTCTCCTGGCAATCTTGTTTCCAGCTTGTGCTTTTTCCAGCCCAGCATTTCTCATAATGTACTCTGCATATAAGTTAAATAAGCAGGGTGACAATATACAGCCCTGACGTACTCCTTTTCCTATTTGGAACCAGTCTGTTGTTCCATGTCCAGTTCTAACTGTTGCTTCCTGACCTGCATATAAGTTTCTCAAGAAGCAGGTCAGGTGGTCTGGTATTCCCATCTCTTTCAGAATTTTCCACAGTTTATTGTGATCCACACAGTCAAAGGCTTTGGCATAGTCAATAAAGCAGAAAGAGATGTTTTTCTGGAACCCTCTTGATTTTTCCATGATCCAGTAGATGTTGGCAGTTTGATCTCTTGTTCCTCTGCCTTTTCTAAAACCAGCTTGAACATCTGGAAGTTCATGGTTCATGTACTGCTGAAGCCTGGCTTGGAGAATTTTGAGCATTACTTTACTAGTGTGTGAGACGAGTGCAATTGTGTGGTAGTTTGAGCATTCTTTGGCATTGCCTTTCTTTGGGATTGGAATGAAAACTGACCTTTTCCAGTCCTGTAGCCACTGCTGAGTTTTCCAAATTTGCTGGCGTATTGAGTGCAGCACTTTCACAGCATCATCTTTCAGGGTTTGAAATAGCTCCACTGGAATTCCATCACCTCCACTAGCTTT